>NC_138889.1:89897941-91097941 GCF_965194825.1 Balaenoptera physalus
AGAATAACTCATTGTTCATGCATGTACAATGACCATTGTTTGATTTTTCACAGCACACCCTTCCTCTGATTTTTATATATATTTTTAATGGACCAGTAATAATGAGGAAAGCATGATATGTATATTGCCCAGTTGAAAGCACTTATTGGAACATACTAAAAGGCTACTATTAAAAGGGTAAAGGAAATGGACTCAGGAGTCTCTGATTTAAAGGGGTGGGAGGTCAGGCGTGGATTTGCAGAGCTGTGATAGTCTGGTTGTCTGCGTAATTTAGACACGAAAGGCTAAAGGTTTATGAGGTGGCTGAAGCTTCATACTCATTTTATTTTTTTCTAAGAAGAAAAATTACATGAATTTCTATCACTTGAGACTCTTCTTTTGGAGAAAGTGTATGGCCTACACATTTCAAATTAAAAGAGACATTGTGAAGTGTTAGTTCTTCAAAAGCCAAGAACTACCCCTGGCCTTCTAGTTAAAGAAAGGAGAGAGAACATGCTCACCTTCATTCCTTCATGCAAGCCTCTAAAAGGACAATAAAGCAATATTGCAAAAAGGCATAAACCAATGGGATGAAAGAGGGTAGAGGAAGAGACAATATCAACAAAAATTGGAAGCTGGAAAGTGACGGTTCATTGATAACTGAGCAAATTTGGAAAAAAGCTGAACCCTAAGCCAGCAGTTGAGAAAGTTGAGAAGCAACCAGATTTGTGTAGCAGAACCCCCAAAGTCTTCTGTGGTGGAGAAGGCAGGGCTCAAATTAGGGGAATGGGTTTAAATGCATCTATTTAAGATGCAGTCAGAACCCTAGATCTTCTTTCCCACTCTAAGTAGCCAAATGACGGTTCTTTCCCAATCCCAGAAAAAGACTGGAAGATGATTCTCTAAAGAGGACAAATGAGAGTCTCTGACTGAGGGGCAACAGAGCATACACAGTTGACATTAAAAGTATCATACTAAAAAGAGAAACCATACATAAGGAATGTTGAGTCTCCCTAGACTTTATTTCCCCGACTTGGCTCCCAGAATGCTGGCAGCCAAGCATATATGCTCCAAGCAAAAGCTCAGTCTTTCTGGGGAATCTGATAAACTTCAGAGCAAACCTGAAAGATACTAACAAGATAGTTTCCCAAGGAAATAGCCCAGCAAAGCAATCTACAGTGAAGATCCCAAACCCTACCAGGTACACAGGGTTCTTAGCTTTCTGTAACTCCCTCTTACACATGATGAGCAGAGACAATTCACGGAGAAGAAAACTTAAAAATATATCATTAATAATCTCAGTAAGAGAAGAGGAGATAATATCTATCTATGAAAGAAGAACACAATGCCAGTGTAAAAAGGAACATTCAGTGAACAACCAAAAAAGAAGCTCTTTAAAATTTAAGCATGAAAGCACAAACTAAAAAACACAGCAGAAACTGTGCAAAATGAAGTTGAAGAAATATCCCAGAAAACAGAGCAAAGACAAAGCAATGGAAACAGAGGAGAAAAGATAAAAGTAGAGAAAATTCTAGGAAATCTAACATACAAATCATAGCAATTACAAAAAGAGAAAACAGAGAACATGAAGAAGAAACCATCTAAGAAATACATCAAGAAAATTCCCCAGAATTGAAGAGCATGAATACTTAGACTAAAAAGACTGAATGCTTAGCACAATGGTCAAAAACAGACCCACACTAAGGCACATCATCATAAAAATTCCTAACAACAGTCAAGGCAAAGAGATTGTCCTATAAACTTCTGAGGAGGAAAGTTTATATCATAAAGAGGATCAAGGATCAGAATAGAATTAAACTTCTCAACAGCCACATTGAAAGAGTGAGGACAGTGAAAAAAGCGCCTTCAAAATTCTGAGAGAAAGGTTTCCAAGCTAGAATTCTACTGTAGCTAAACCACAAATTAACTGTAAAGGTAGAGTGAAGACATTTCAGATATGCATTGTCTCCAAACCTATTCACCCATTCCCAGGCAACTCCTGAAGGATGTACTCCAGCAAAACAAGGGAGTTACCAAGAAAGGGGGAAACGTGAAATTCTGAAAGCAAAGTACAAGGAATTCCTAAAGTGATAATAAGGGGAGACCCTGAGATAACAGCTGTACAGCATATCTAGCGAACAATTAGTCCAAACTGGAGTACTGATTAATAAAGGAAACAATAAATGACCTCTAGTTAAAAAGAAGATTACTTTTTGGTTATATCAGTTAACTACTGATGTATTTAAAACCACTCCAAAACATAATAGCTTAAAATAACAAACATTGGTTATTTCTCACAAGTCCACCCATTGGCAGGGTGCTTCTGGGATCTGACCGGGGCTCAGCTGAGCATGGCTGGACTGCACGTGGCTGTGGTTGATGAACAGGTCAACTAGAAACTGGCTGGTCTACCATGGCTTCATCTGGGATGGCTGGGACCACTGGATTCTCTTTCTATGTGTCCCTCACATGCCCCCAACCACCTAGTATAGGCCTGGCAGGGTTCCAGGTGAGAGCAGATGCCCATAACACTTCTTGAGGTCCAGAACTAGCACTCTATCCTAACACCATTTACTATTGGCCAAAGCAAGGCACAAGAGCAGCCCAGATTTAAAGGCTGAGAAATAGCTTTTGCCTCTTCATGGGACTTGCTGCAAAGTCCTATTGCAAAAATTGTAGCTACAAGAAGGCCAATGACCAAGGCCATTAATACAATCAACCTAGGACAGATGTGTTGAAAGATTCTTGCGTTCAAGGTCACCTCTCATCTTTATGCTTAAGATACACACACCATTTTGGCTGTGTTGGCAACAGCATTCATTTAGAAAGCCATAAACAACTTCATAAATGCCATTTATTGGAAAAGGAAGAAGCAGGATCTTGTGTAAATATAGTTTGGGAGATTGCCTGGGACAGTAGAAAGAGCTCTGGAATTAGACAGATTTGAGTTTTAATACTGACTCTACCACTTAACTGTGCAACCCTGCTCACACAGCTTAAATACCTTGAGTCTTAGCTTTCTCATCTGTAAAAAAGGGACAATAAAACCTTCACAGGGTCGCTATGAGGATTAAAGGAGGTAATAAGTATTGATACATGGCAACGCCTGGCATATATCAGGCCCTCAAAAATCTTAGTTCCTATCTGAATGTTAATTCATCTCCCACATACACACTCTACGTACTTAATTTCTCTTTTCATCACCCCCTCCAGTTTTCCGAAATCTAACCAGCTTTTAAATGTGTGTGGCTATTAACTTAGGGTACCTGGAGCCAGATTATTTCAGGACCCAAGGCTCTCAAGAGGGATAAGATTAAATGAAATCTCCCAAGAGATCTTAACAGAAATGCCTTTTGCTGTTAAAGCAAGGCTGAAGAGCAAGCAGTCCAGGAAGCAGGTTAGCTGGTGTCCCCTGATGAAATCTTGGCTATTCAAGCTGCGGCTGCAGATTAACCAGAGTTGGAGCCCCATCCACAGCTTTGATCATGACCTCCAGGAAGTAGTCTCACCCCACCCGAGTCTCGACCCGGGTAGAGCTCTTTCTTCCCCTTAGTACACCTCTTCACCTTGTCCAGGTGTCACTGAAGCAGGCCTTACTCTGCCATTTCATTAATTTGCCTGTGGGCCTGTCTCTTTCATGCGACAGTGAGTCTCCTGAGGGCAGGGTTTGGCTTTGTATCTCCAACACACAACAGAGGGCTCAGCTTTGTAACAGCCTCAAAAGCTACCATCTGCTGAGCATTTATGGATACCTGGGTTTACACATCTGTGAGTCTTCCCTACAACCAGTGAAGGGGAATTCTTATCCCATTTGAACAGGTGAGGCACTGGCGGGTACCAAGAAGTGAGTTATGGTCCCCAGCTACACAGGTAGAAGGTGGTGGGACCTGAAATGGAGCTCAGCTCCATCCAAAGTCTCTGACCTAACGTACTTTATTGACTATTGGCAGAAGTTTGGTAAACTGAATTTGTCAAAGTTAAGAGATGGTCTCCAAATGCCACAAACCAGGTCAGCACGCTCTCACTCTCTGTGCCTGGTGGGGCCAAAGGAGGTATTCAGAAACCACAGGAAGGGTTTGGGGATGAGTAAGTGAAGATACACTCACCATTTAGGCCATAGTGGTGATAGAATTAATTTAGGAAACCATAAACGACCTCATGGATCACTGTCTTTATTGGAAAGGGAAGGAGCAAGTCGTGTGTGAATGTGATTTTTGCTATCGTGCCCGGGAGAAAGGGTCAGGGGCGCAGGCAGTCTGGCTGAGCCATCCTTCTTTCCCAATAACTAGCACCCCAGCCTCCAGCCCCATCCCTTGACTGTGTTGACATCTGGTCTTCATCACCAGTGCTTTGCCCATCATGACTCCCCATCACGCGTCTCCTCAATCCCGCCCCCTCAGGTTTCCAGACTGCTTGCTTCATCATATGATGAGTACTGTTTTCCAGGAATCTAGTCCAAACCACTTCCTCCTTCCTAACTCCTTAGAGAGGAATGGCAAAAACCTCAAGAAAGGAAGCTAAAGTTTAGTTAGAAAATGGTGGTCTTTAAAATGAGACTGGGAATTCCCGGATGAGTCAGTGGCTAGGACTCTGGGCTTTCACTTCGGAGGACGTGGGTTCGATCCCTGGTCGGGGAGCTAAGATCCCGCAAAACACGTGGCACAGCCAAAAATAAATAAATTAAAATAAAATAAAATGAGACTCCGAGTTCAAATCCAACCCCTGCCACTTACTCCCTTTATGACCTTCACAAGTAATTGAATGGCTCTGTGCCTCAGTTTCCTCATCTGTAAAATGGGAATAGCAATTGCTACCAGAAAGACTGCTGGTGGATTAAATAAGATAATGTGTATAAAATGCATGGAATATTGTAGACGTGCACTGGTTTCCTCCCTTCTTCCTGACATCCTCAATGTTTTTCTTGTGTGAATCCATAGTAGGGACCTAGATAGAATATGAACCATGATGCAGGGGAAGTCAGAGGTATTCCAAGAATTTTTGAGCCCCTCCCAAACCCGTCTAAGAATTGGGGTCCTAAGAACCTCCCACCCTGAGATGCCCAAATAGCCATCAGAAAGGAAAAGAGGTTCCCCTTCTGCCTTCTAGGGAAGGGTGGAATTATCTAGGCTTATTTTTAACAAAATCTTACTACACAGAGGCCCTGCTAGAGCCAAGCTTCAGGCTGGCTCCTAGATGGGGAGAGAGAGGAGGCAGGTTGAAATTCCAAGGACCGAGCTCCAGAGGTCCCAGGCTCACACCTTGGGAACTCTTCCATGCAAAAGTGGAGAGACAGGTTTTCAGCACTAAAGGCTTAAGGGCAATTCAAACTTCAGGCAAGGTTACTGGAGTTCAAGAAGAGCTGTGCTTTTCATTTTCTACTCCTCCCAAGATTCTTTAAATCTCATTAAGAAATGAAGAAAGAAATGCTGGGAAAAGCTGTCTGAAGGATAAAAATAGAGCTAGAAGAAGGCAAAGAAGAGCAAGACTTGAACAGTTGTTCTGAAAGAAAAAAGTTAGTACTTATTTATTAAGGACCTTCGACATACAGCAGGTATAGAAATCAGAATAGGCATAAGTGATCCCAAAGAAGTCTCAAGAAGGACAGCATCTGTCCTCTCATTCTCAGTGAGCTTTGCTGGCTTCACTCCCAGGGCAGGTTGGATTGGCCACACTTGGCCTCTCTTCTCTTCCACCCTCTGAAGCCACCTTCTCTGGGATCTGAAGCCCGGCACCTTCGGAAGCACAAGGTCTGGACGGGCCTACGGAGTCATTGGCAACCCGGTGCTCTGTCTTAGGGCAGCACAAGGCTGGGACCTCTCTCTGCAGGCCGACTTCCTGAACCCTGTTTTAAATCCCTCTCCCCTTTGGCAAAATTTAGAGATTTGTGTAAAAGCGAAATAAGAAAAGTCCTGTGTGTTCATCTGGCAAAAAAAAAAACTAAAAGTTAGGACCAATGAGAATTCTCCCATCTAGTTTCAGTCCTTTCAGAAACATTGTTTTCCTTGTTAGTCCAACCATCTTGTTGGCCTTTTCTGGCCTGTTGATAACGCGCCCCCTAGTGGACGCTTCAGAACATCCCTCTGGTGCAGGTGGAAATTGAATCTTGCCACCTGACTTCAGTCCTTGAAACCTCAAAGTAAAACCAGAAAGAAGAGGGTGAAGGTGGGAGTCTGTGCACTAAAACCTTGTGTGAAGTAGGAATGGAACTGGGTTGCCTGGATGATGGGACCAAGGGTCAGGGTACAACTGATGGTCCACATTTTCTTTTAAATCACTATCTTGTGTTTTGAAAAGGAGTCAATGATCACTAAAGGAGAAGGAAATTATTAGTTACCATTTAATCATAATACTGAATACCTCCTGTGTGCTGTGCACTGTGCTGTGTGCTGGGCTACACATCCTAGTCTGTGGGATACAGACAATCTCAGCAGACGACCTGCCATGACAGAGGGATGTATAGGAGGGAATCTATCTATGATGGCTGGCATTGACTGGGTGTTTACTATCTACCAGACATTGTTTAAAGCATGTGGTATGATGGAAGCAACCTAAGTATCCACCAACAGATGAATGGATAAAGAAGATGTTGGGTGTGTGAGTGGATGGGTGTGTGTGTGTGTGTGAGTGTGTGTGTGTGTGTGAATATTACTCAGCCATAAAAAAGAATGAAATTTTGCCATTAGCAACAACATGGAGGGTATTATGCTTGGTGAAGTAAGTCAGACAGAGGGAAATACTGTATACTTTCATTTATATGTGGACTCTAAAAAAACAAAATAAATGCATGAATATAACAAAACAAACAGACTCACAGATACAGAGAACAAGCTAATGGTTACCAGTGGGAGGAGGGGTTGGAGGAGGGGCAAGACAGGGGAAGGGGATTAAGAAGTGCAAACTACTAAGTATAAAACAAATAAGATACAAGGATATGATGTACAGCACAAGGGACATAGCCAATATTTTATAATAACTTTAAATGGAGTATAACCTATAAAAATATCAAATCTCTGTGTTGTACACCTGAAACTAATATAACATTGTAAATCAACTATATTTCAATTTAAAATTCTAATTTAATTTTAAAAATTTAAATGTGGTTATGTATTAACTCAATTAAGTTATTCAACCTCTCCGTGGTTAAGCAGGTGATAGAACATAGCTTATAGAGTTATCAGAACTAAACAAGTTAACATCTTGAAGGTCTTGGAACAGTGCTTGGCACAGAGCATCACATATATGTGTGCTAAAATAAGAAAACTGAAACAAAACTCAGAACAACCATGTGAGATCAAGTACTTTATTATCTTCATTTTACAGATGGGGAGACTAAGGCACGGGGAACAGAGTCACTCGGCTAGTAAGTGGCAGAAACAGGATGTCAATGTGAGCAGCCTGGAGCCAGAGCCTGTTCTCCTAACCCCTGCATATACTGCTTCTGCCCTCACCTACCCATCTTTTTAACAGGAACGATTTTCATTACAGCTCCTAAAGATGCTGGCATCAGCACTGACCAGCTAGTAAATGAGTTTTGACATCATCTGGGATTCAAACTGTTTATGCCTATTAGTCAGCTCTAAATGTAGCACATATTACTTGTCTGTTTGGTGTTTGGGGAAAAGTTCAATTCCATACCAAATCGTGGCTCTTGGCTTTGGTTTGGAATTATTCTTTTGTCTATATGAATTTGCTAAAAGAATCTAGGCTCCTCAAAGAAGGGATTGACTTATTTGATGGCTTGTCTCATTCCTTAAAAAGAATTTTAACATTAAAAATACAAAATTAATGGTCTACTCCATTACTATAGAAAGGTAAATAGACAACCAAACATCTCTTCTGGAAAATTCTTTATTCCCAGAAGTTTTTTTTGCTGGAAATGTTTTCTGTTCCCAAAAGTATCCTCTAAGTTTAACAACTTACACAAATGAGTTAAATTTCAAATAATATCACTGGGACTGAATGAACTGAGAGTTCTTCCTGCCTTCAGAGTTTAAGGAAACATGATTTGGATAAGATATTCTTTACTGCGCAATAAGAGTAAGGTGTCTGATAAATTACCTCAGAGGCCAGGCGGGTGTGAATTGCTCTAGCAGCATATTTAGTCCAGGTACTAATTCTGCTAGGAGGAGTGTCAAGATGAGTGGAAGAAAATGGTATTTGTTATTTAGGTCAGGACAGGGGGTTTCTGAAAGAGATTAATCCTGGAGGTGATGAGATATGTTTAATTTTAGGCAATCCAGGGGAAACCCAGCCACCACCCAGGGTGGCAATCTCTCACCAAGTTTTTCTTCCAATCTCTCCAGTTCCCAGAGACCAGGGCTCACCCCTGGGGAATCCAGAGGACACAGAGATGGAGCCCACCATTCTCTGTGGAACAGCTGTAACTTGAAGGAGGAGAAAAATAATTGACATCCAACACGGAAGGCTGGGAAAGTGAGGGAAGCAGAGAGAGCTGAAAAGGGCAGAGATGTGATGATTTCTGTGGGAAGGGGTGGTGGGTACTAGGAGAAAGGGAGGGAACACCAGAGATAGATGGGGTTAATGGAGGAGAGATGATGAAGGACAGGAATTAAAAGCAGATGAAGAGCAAGTCTTGGAAAGGCATATCTCACATTGCCCACTCTAGGAAGAAACATCACACACACACACACACACACACAGATACACACACATCACACTCACACACATCAGCTTGCATAGCTTGGGGATAAGGAAGTTAAATCAGGTCCACAGTGCCTGGATGTCCTCTCCCCATTGCATTCTTAACAATTGAGGACGGCTTTCAAATCGCCAGTAGCTGGAGTGGTGTAGCCTTCACAGTAAGCTTCACGTTCCCTGCAATGTCCTCTACACCTAGAAGAATGCCTGGCACATAGCAGGTGCTCAATGATAAGTGCTGAACAAATGCACAGGTGAAGCATAGCAAGAGACACATCTTATGTGGCAGAAAAGGAGGAACCTAATTCACTGGTTGCATTTTGGAGATTTTTTTTCCCCAGGGTATTTGAATGTGGATATGGTGTCTGGTTATTTTCAATCAGGTCATAACAGAATTAAGCTGTGAATATATTCCCCAGGCCAGCTGCTAAAGAGTTAGCAGAATGTCACCAAGATGCCAGAGTGGACCTAGCTAGCTAGAGGAGTGATGGTGTACAGTTTGTGTCCTACATGCAAACGGGTTCTGTTCCAAGAGCACGTTCGTAAGTCCAATTTGTTCTTAAGTCCAGCAAAGTTAGCCTAGGTACCCAACTAACACAATCGGCTATATAGTACTGTACTGTAAAAGGTTTATAATAATTTTCTCACAAATAATACATAAAAAGTAAACAAAAAATAAAGAAAACATTTTTAATCTTACAGTACAGTACCTTGAAAAGTACAGTAGTACAGTACAACAGCTGGCATACGGGGCATGTTTGCATCTTTGAAAGTTCACAACTTGAAGGTTCATATGTAGGGGACTTACTGTATAGAAGAGCTTCTTATACAACGGTGTATATAAACGAGGGACATATGGGGGGCAGCTAAATACTGGCCTGGCACTGCTGGTTGGGAAAGGATGCAACACGCACTATTGCTCCCATTTGAGAACGGATATTCCCTCTCGGACTGTCAGTTAAAGTCAACAGCTTGAATATAGTCATTTATGTATTTTTCTTCTTAAGAATTACTCAAATTATAGCAAATGTATCGAAAGTATAGACCAACCCGAACAAAAAAGAATGGAAGAAGTCACTTCAGAAAAAGAGATTTCAACAGATTTTAGAGGACAGAAAGCAAATGGTAGAGGGGTTCCTGGTTCAGCTGGTGTAGGAAGCTCTAACCCAAAGTGTGTGCAGAGAAAGTATCTCTGAGAAGAGGTCCAGCAGAACCCAGGAGATGTCTATGTCTTGAGGTACCATGTGGACAGAGAGTGGGTGAGAAACAGAAAAACATGCCTTAAGCTTGAGCTAGAAAAGCTTGGCCAAAAGGACCCTCCTGCCCAGGACTTTGAATCTTGAGCAAATGACACACAGACAAGCGAGAAGTAACGAGAGATTCACAGCTGTAGGAACGTGGTAGACATGTCCAGTGGCAGAGCTGGTGATGGAAGTTATGGTGGCAGCATCCTTGCAAAATTAATCTGCCTTCCAGCCTCCAACCATCCAAGAGAAGAATAGAAAAGGGGTATCTTTTCCTCCTCCCTGATTATTACTTACTGAGTGGACAGTATGCCTGAGGGCATCTTATTTAACATTTTTGGGCCTCAGTTTCTTCATCTGTTAAATGGGGTTAATGAAGGCACGTATGTCATAGAGTTGTTGTGAGGATATAAATAAAGATATCCATAGACCAGTGTCTGGCACTTAATATAGATTTGATACATGTTAAACAAGAAACTGCCTATGTGCCCCACTAAGCAACATGAGCATTCCCCACAGCAAGAATCCAGCTGGAGAAAGAGGAAAGACTTTCCTCCTGACTTCCATCAATTCAGAGGATACCTAGACACCCATTCCATTGGGGCAGAAATAAAGGTATAACATTAGTGTGGGGTCATTTTTAATCAACCAATTCATCATTTTAGTTTCCAATAACATAGCTGTTTTTAATATACATATATATATATATATTTCTAATTTGAAATTGGTGCAGAAAAATTTTTTTGTGATTCTGAGACTCTCTAGCCTCAATCTTAGAAAAACAACTTTTACATTATAGCAGCCGAGACTACCTTTATCTATGCTGCCTTTCCTTCACCTTGCCTTTGGAAGCCTTTGGCAATTGAGTTCCCTTCTCTTCAGACCAGTTAAACGTGTATCATCCTCAGATAGTTACTGAAACTTAAGTGTTTGATTTTGTTTCCAAATGAGGCTGCAACAGAAAGGAAACATCTAAGCTGAAACCCAGAGTGGGAGATAAATTTGCCTAATATATCAATCAGCCATTTGCAATACAAACAAATACAAATTCTCCATGGCCCCAAATAACAAAGTATATTGCCCACTCATGCTATACACTCATCACAGGCCTCAGACAGGCTCTGCCATCAGAGACACTTGGAGATCCTGACAAATGGCACAGTCACTAACTCAAATACTTTCATTACCTGCCAGAGGGAAGGAGAGATTCTAGAAATGTGAACACTTGTACAGCTGGAAGAAATCACTGCTTCTCAACCCCAAATAATCAAAGATAAAATAGAGAGATGTTTTATGCCCTAAAAGCCAGCTCAGCCTCAGAAGCAAAATCAATTCAAGTATATAGTTATCATGTCTATTGTTAAAACCTCTGCAGGACCTAAGGCAGCATCCAGCATAGTCTTTCATTAAAAAAAAAAAAAAAAAAAAAGGCTCTGGGAAAAATAAATCTAAGGACATGGGTTTCTGCCTTAAGACTGATTGACTCAAGGTACCCACAATTAAGAGAAAGGGATGTGTTTCTAGAAGGACTGTAGGTGTGGCTATTGGTATATGAGGCTGGTTAGAGTCAAACAGATGAAAGCGAGCAAAAATTTTAAGAGTTGTGATGCCACAGAGACCACGGACCTCAACTAGAAAACTCTGTAATTGATCAAGACTTAAAAGGAGCCCTGGACCCTAACTTTCTATTAACAGAAAGCAGAAGATGTTGCTACAGGAGAGATTATTCCTGACTGTTCCCTTCATGTGCATCAATGAAGTATCATGGAAAAAGAAGGGCTTACTAGGAGGTGGAATTCAGGGTCACTGGGGGGGGGATATGGACTGGCTCCCAGGGAGCCAGATCAAGACCTAATCAAGAAATTTCCCTTATCCGTCATTGAGGGGGCCCTCTAATGTCTGCCCACCTGGGTTTTTGAAATGCTATGGCTCAGTGACTTGTAATTCTTCCATTTGTCCCCTTTCCAGATGGGAGTATTTAAGGTGACTAAACTGTTCCTATTTCACTATGGGACTATATTGGAGGGGGCGGTGTGGAGGAGAGATTAGAAGCTGCGGAAAACTTGGATTGTTTTGTTTATTGATTTCTAGGCCAACAGGAGCCACATCCGAACCATATGTAGGAATTTCCATGCATCACCCCAAGATACTGGGTTTTGAGCTTGATGCCATAATTGGATGAGACTTTGATGTGGTCTCCCTTGGTGAAGTGGTGAGCACATTTTGCATTTGGAAAACAGAGTGCACCAAATATTAGGTGACGAGAGAAGTGGCCCATAATAATTTGTTAGTGCTGTTCAACAAATGTTTCTGGATCTTCTCCATTCTGAGAATGTGGGGGGACTGAATTTCTTTCTCCCTTGGAGCTGGGTGGGGCTGTGTGTTAGTTCTGGCCAATGAGTTGGGAGCTGAGGTGACATTTAACTGTTCACATGAGGACCTTCCTAGAGCTCTTTTCCCCCGTCGTGTCAGCACAGCTGTTCAAGATAGTAGCTGGTTTATCATCGAGGGATCCTGAGCAGGGTGCAATGAGCGGGGTGACCTATGCAGACCTGTGGGAGACCTATGTTTGAGCTAGTAAAGATAAACTCATCTTGCTGAGGCCACCGAGACTTGGGTGTTGTTTGTCATTGCAGTGCAACTCATCCTGGCTGCTACAATTAAGGATGGCAGATATCAGACAAACATAAATCACAACCTCTTCTCTCTTCTTTTGCAGTCGTTGATAATCAAATGGGATTCTTTCCTAGTGAGCACAGATAGCACCTGGGAATCCCCGTCTCTCTCAGAGTTGATCAGAGTTGACACTCAAGATGACATTCATTGGCCTGTTGACTTAGCAAATGCTTTAGGGAAGAGAATATGTTCTGATGAGCTGGGCCAGCTATCACAGGTGTACCTTAGGGCTCCAGGTATCCTTTGGGATCTTCTCTTTACCAAACATGTGTTTCATGACCCCAGGGAGCAGTTAAGTGGGTGATGTAGGACCTTATGGGATGACAATCATGACCAATCCTCTCTGAACGGCCGAAAGTCTTATGCATAATTAGCCTTCCAGATTAGACATTGAGGAGTATTGCACAGAGGTTCAAATCCCATTTAAAAATGGATACTGTGGCAATATACTCTGCTGGGTCATTTGGGAAAATGGAGCCAGTATAGTGGGAGGCATTGAAACTGGAAAGACCTCCAGGCCAACTTCTTCTGAGGTCGTTTCTGAATCTCAGTACCTGTAAAATAGGGAGGGTGATAGCACCTGCCTCACAGAATTGTTGTGAGAACTAAAAGACCTAAGGTATACAAGAGCCTGCCACATGGTAGGTACGTGTGGGAGGAAAGCTGTAGTAGATGCCGTTGGTAATCTGCCCAGCTCTCCCTCTCTGGTTGGTGCACCCACTCCGTAACTGCTGTGTCAACAGCTAACAGCTCACAGCTGCCCCCTTCTCTAGAGAAAGACTCTCTGCAAATGGGATCTGCCTTACCCTGGAGGTTCTGCCCGCAACCCCTAAGTGGCCCACAGTCAATGACTGACTGATATGGGTGCCGAAGACAAGTCTCCTTTCCTCAAGAGGAGACAACTTAAAGTTAGACTTTCCCTGAAGCTATCTTCTTGCTCAGTTCTTTCCCTTCGGTCTCCTGCTACCTTCACGTCCTTACTGTGTTTCCTGAGAAGTACTCCCTCAAAAAAATCATGTGAACTTGAATCTTGTCCAAGATTCTGCTTCTAAGGATGCTACCTATGACAATAGCTACTATTAATCATAGCTATCAGGCTCCTAAGATTGTGGCCGTGCCCTGAAGCTGCTGAAAGCTGTAGAGGGGTGCCATTTTGAGATGATGTTAGCATAGCAATGGATGAGTTCCCCAAACCAAAAGGCTCCAAAAAGTTTCTCCCAAGTTCTGTTCTTGAAACTGTTGAGCGAGAACAGGAATGTCATTCATGAGAGAAGACAGGGCAAAGGAGAAAGCGATGATGGGAAGGGAAGCTGCTGGGAATAGACTCAGCCAAGAGAGTTCTGGAGGGCCCTGATGCGTTGGCCACATTCCACAGAAACAGCCTTTCTCATGACATTTCTCTCTACTAGTACTTGCAACACTATGAGCTAAGGACTCCTCAAGGGACTTCTCCAGTGAAGAAAAGGATTGCTTCATTTCTGGATGTCCTGTTTCTTTTCCCGTTGGAAGAGCCAGCTCAGGCTCCCATCCCAATGTCAGGCCAGTTTGGCCAGGCTGAGATTCACTTCCCGTACCCGAAGAAATCCAGTGCCTTCCCTCACTGCCAGGCAGCCGAGCTTTGGCCAAATAACAGAAGAAAGTGTAGAGGGGCACCTGGAACATCCAACTGTACAGGCTTATAACGTTCATGAAGCTTCTCTAGGAGTAAAGAAAAGATTACCCCAGGCCGGGTCAGGAGAGGTCATGGTCCAGCAACAAAGCTCAGATTTTTGGAAGGCCAGCTGAGCCCTGGCTTATAGACTAGAGTCCATGTGATATGGCTGAAAAAGAGCCCAAATTGGGAAAGAGGAAGCCAGGCTTCCTCCAGCTTAGTCACTAAGAAATTGGGACCGATAATGCCAAGGATGATAATAGAGATGATGACGATAACTATCACTGATTGAACCCTTACTGTGTGCCAAGTGCTGTGCTAACTACTTTATGGATGTTCTCTATTAAAGCCCCTATAGCATAGGCATGATTAGCCCCATTTCACAGATGAGGAAAGTGAGGCTACGTAAACACTCCAATGGTCTATAGCTAGGAAAGGTACAGAACCAGGATTTAACCTTGGTTTGCCACTGTATTGCCTCTAATTCATTTTAAATTATGGTACCAATTCCCTCATCTGCAAAAAGGCACGGCTAAACTTCAAATATTTGCCCTCTGAGGTCCTTTCTGGTCTTACAGTCTAGAATGATCTGTATCCTCCTCACCGAGATGAGAGGAAAGTCTGGGATCAGAAGGGTAAGCAACCAGAAAGGGGATACTGCGTTCCAGCTGAACTTTTCACTCAGATGAAGACAATTTGGAAATTCCATGGCCCCTCCCTCTGTGAGCAGTACAATTTCCAGGCCTGGAAAACATCTGAGAAGTGACAGAAGCCGTTGGAGAATTCCAGGAGAGCCAGGTCATGCAACAAAACGAGCATACCTCAGACAACAGCAGCTCTATATATCTGCCTTTTTTTTTCGTTCACTGGAGGCCTCTAGATTTTTCCAGGCAATATTTGGTAGGCTAAAATCTGATTACCCCAAATCACAGACGAAAATAGATCTTGGGGTTTTGCATATTCATTCTGACCCGATCAAGTGCGATGGGGGAATGCAATAACGTTTTATATGTCTGCTCTATGGAATTCAGAAGAATTTAAAGTCATTGCTTTTAAATGTTTGAGAGTAAAAACAGTATTTATGTTGGACGGCTTTATTCTCTTTATACTGTTTTGGGACAAGCAGTGTGGACCCAACTAACACTCCTGAATTTCAGCCTCTGTGGCTCAGTTTTTCTTACAATGACAAGAGAATTAAAGATGGCCTCTCACCGCCTCAGTAGGAGGATGAATAAACGAAACTTAAAAAATTACCAGGAAGGAAAGTATTATTTGCCAGGGACTCCACAGTCCTCTATTCTGGCAGGGCCCACGTCAACTGTGTGGGCATCTCCACCCATGCCTTCCTGTCTGGGCTGAGAGGTAACGAGCGGGGAGAGCACCTCATGAAAGCTTCCTTGGAGGTGCCTGAACCTTCTGTCACCTGTGGTTCTTTGAAGTACAGAGTCCTGGCTTCCTGTTTATGTCACTGTGCCTGGAAGGAGAGGTGCCGGAACGTTTCATGCCTTAGGTGGCAGCCACAGAGCTCGTCCTTTGCAGAGACGCTACCCTTTATGTTTCTATAATCTTCCGTTGCGGGGGGAAGGGAGTGTAGCCAATGGGGCTACTAGTGGTTCTTGGGGTAGGTGGAGAGATTTCTTGTGACTTCCTGTAACTGCTTCCGTCAAACTACTCTTTGCATCATAGCAAACAGCCTGCTGATGCTGGGTGGAGTTGCTGGGCCTAGCACATTGTTGCTTAAAGAAGTGGTCAAAGACTTAGCAGGTCCTCTCTGGCTACCATCAGAGCTGTACTCAAAGGCCGTACCATGTGAGCCTGAGGAAAGAAGGCTTCAGCTTTAAATTTAAAGTCCCCTCTTAAAAATGCTCTGTGTTCCTGCTAGAGAGATGGATTCCATTTAAGAGCCAGCAGCGTGCGGATCACCAGGCGGTCCAACGGTGTCCGCAAGCGGGCCCACTGAAGGAGCCATGCACAAATAGGTGGAAGATCTGAACAGGAACTTTTCAGTCATGCGCACGCACGCACACACACACACAGAGAGATACACAGACACACAAATACATAATTTTTTTTTATTGCATCTAGCAGCAATGCCCAGGAAACATAGAAAAACGTTCACAGCAGCATCTGAAGACAACTGGCAATGAGGCAAGTGTCCACTGGCAGGAAAGTGAAGAACCAAAGTGTGGCACATGTCACATACTATGTAATTATACAGCAGTGAAAATGAATGAACCACAGCTACTTGTAACAACGTGAATGAACTGAGAAACACATTAGGTAGAAAAGAGACATGTTGGAAAAGACCACATGCGGTACGATACCTTTTTTTATAAAGCTCAGCAATAAGCAGAGCTTGTGGACTCATGCATGTGTGTGAGATAAAAATATTTTTTAAAGCAGAGGAATGATAAACACAAAATTCCTAGTAGCAGTTTCCCCTGGGGAGTAAAGCAGCTTAATGGGGTAAGGAAGGAGTACAGAGGTCAAGGGAAGTTATGGGTGATGCTTTAATTTTTCCACTGGCTAATAGATTCGTATGATTCTATATCATGTGGCATCATGACTTAGATGTAGGTTACATATATTCTTTTGTATGTATATTATGTTAAAATAATCAGATTAAAAAATAAAACTATCTGTAGTCATGATGACTTACCCAGCTGACGGAATTCAAATTTCACCGTTCAAAAGTTTAGAAATTATCTACTTCAAACCCCTGATTTTACATATGTCAAAATGACTTCCAAATTGCAAAGGGCCTTGACCACATTTGCACAACTCTTTAGTGACTGTGCAAAGATCAGAACTCCTGCCTCCTGGTTCCCAGTCTACAATTCCTCCTTCCGTTCTCACCCCCAAAATAATAGTAATTCTTCTTCTTCCCCTTTTTCTTCTTCTGCTTCTTCTTCTTTCGGTAAGTTGAAGCAACATACAAGTGGCCTTACAATGACAGTGGGTGGATTAAACACCTCTGTTCCAGAAGACAGGGTAAGAAATTAGAACATGGGGATCATACTCCCTGAACAAGCAAAGTCAAGTTTCTCTTGGGCTGTGTCCTCTTTTGAAGAAGTAGTTGATAATGATCAAATTGTACCCATACTAAAGTATTAAGTAGTTTACCTTGACTCTGATTTGTGGCTCTTTGCTACTTTAAGACCAAATGGCAGCCCAGAAACTTACCGACGAGCATATTTTCTGTAAATAAGATTTTAATAACATTTTGAATATGGATGTGATGTACGCTTGACTCCAAAGGGATAAGGAAAAGTGCCTTTTCAAAGGAAGCGTCCATTTTCACCAACAATTTACATAAATTGCTGACACTGGCGAAAGAAATTGTGATGTATCACATACATGTATTTTATTTAGTTAAAATCAAATATTTGCTTCCTTTCCTCCCAACAAACAATGAGAGAGAACATTTCAACTAATCCAAGCCATTCTATTCAATATGTGGGTGCCCTGGAGCGTGAACGGAAAACCTGTCACTCTCTCAGTGGGGCTCCATTCCTGTATATACACCTTTCACTGCATGAAAATCTCCTTAGTCTGACTGTGATCCTACTTTTGAAGACCATGCATTTTAATTCTACAACATGACTGCTAAATGCTCGTCACTTACTTCCATAGCAATGAGTTTCCCAATACTAGAGAAAAACTTGCCGTGTTGGACTAATTGAAAGACTATATGTTTGTATACTATCCTTTATGAATGATTTAAGGAATTTTTTACGGCCTAATAGTCATTAGAGCTGTTCGTCAACTCTTTCCAGTTTTATTCCTGGGCACCTGGTAAGGTTGCACTTTCCTGTCTCTCTGAAGTTAGGTAGAGCCATGTGACTAGTTCTGGCCATTGGTAAATGAGCACAAGTGAGGCATGCAACATTTGGAAGGAAGCGTTAGGAGTCAGTGTAAGATTTGCCATGTTCTCTTTTTCCTGCATTTGGCAAGTGCAGAAGCGTAAGGAGGAAGTCTCTCTCAGACTCCCTCAGTGAGGGTGGCGTGGAGCAGAGTCCCACAGTCAAACTATGATGGACACATCACATGAGTAAGGTATCAACCTCAGTTGCTTTAAGCTCCTGAGATTTGGGGGATAACACATACTGGCTGTTCACAAGGTTAATTTTGATTATACACCATTTTTATCCAACTCATAACTTTATAGCATAAGATGTGACTCCACCATATATTTAGGCTTCCTAGAAAATATTCATTTAGACACTGTAGGTTTTGATTCACAAACTTCTCCAAAAGGAGCACTGGAGACACTTACCGTGTAACCAACACTAGTTTAAAATTGGAGTTGAAGGAGAGGCAACAACCAAGAGAAATTGGAATCCACATTTATTGATGAGAGATATATACATAAAAGTTAAAACACTTAGTGAAATATTGGATTTACAGATTATTTCCCGTATATAAAGAATATCCAGTTATTTTACACATGTAATGTTACAGTAATCAGTCCACATTGTAAGAAAGCTTAGAAAGCTAAAGGTGAGAACAAAATACTTCAACTACCCAAAATGTGCTTTGCCAACAAGGCATTTCCTAGTACCATACGTAAGAAACACCCCCAAAATTAGTTGAAGTTTTTATCTTTTTTCATTCATTAGTCTTTAAACACTATGTGCTATAGATGCTCTATTGTTACATGACTTTAGACCAATGGGGATTGTGAATGTGAGGGAAACAATTATTCTTATCTTTCATTCTGGACACACAAGAATCTTCAAAGGGAATCCTGCCTAAAGGTTAGCTTTCTTTCGGTAAGGTTTCATCCTGAATTTGACGGGAGTGGAAGAAGCCACATTTTCAGGAAAAAAAAAATCTGCCTGTTCACATTTACATTCCTTCACTCCAATCATTGGAGAAGACACTGAAAATTAATGTGCTTTGTGCCCTCAGAGGATCTCTTAAGCTTCACTCCTCTTGTGAAAAGAGAGGGGCACTCAGTGTTCCCAGCTGCACATGGCCATTCTTCTCTGTCCTTACAGAGGAAAAAAGGGGTTACAGGAACTATAGACCCCACAGCATTCCACTTAGTGATAATTAGACAGAATGTGTGTTTTGAAGGCAGGTATATAATTGCATTGAACCCTCTCTTCAACCACTTGAAACACACACACAAAGCCTACTAGGTAGAGGTCCTACTCCCTTCACATATGTGGGATCTGTGCTTCACCAGCTGTTTGTTTTTTTTTTGTCTTTTGCAACCCCAAAGCTGTACACTGACCATGCTTGTGCTTCTCTTATCTTTCTAGAGACAACTGTGCAATTTACTACCAGAAGTGTGCTTTTGTGGGGTTTTGCCTGCATGGCAGTTAGTCAGTGAATGTCTTTCCTGTACCCTGACTCAAGAAACCAAGGAGGACGAGGCTCTTCAGAACCTTTAAGTCATGAGTATCATGATCAGTATTTGGCAACCAAAGAGACAGACCTTTACCTAAGGATATGATGCTAACATGCTCATGCTCAGAAGGAGACGAACCTTTTGTCTCTCTGAGCCCAATTCATCAAGCGAAGGAGGGCTATAGATAAATGTCCTCATTCTAACTCTACCTAAGCCTAGATAATCAAAAGTTCCACAGTTGCGTTCATCGGGCACTACATAGACTTCAGATGACCTTTCACTAAGAATCATGACACATATTCAACCCTCCTTTGCCCCGAACTGCATATTTACAAAGATACTGGACACACACAGACTTTCAAACAACCATCGGTACAAAGGATTCATAGATAAGTTCTTCACTGATATACATTCCCAAGTCACTTTAAGAAAGAGGAAAAATTATTCACTACTAGTTATCTAAGAAGGAAAAGAAGGGTTTTCAAAACAACAATCAACATGTCTACTGCACTTAGATGAACGGCCAAAAATAACATTTAAATTAAATTACAATACATCTATATACCATTTCACTGAAATTACACATAGATACCTACATTATAGCTACACAAAGTACATAGGCACTGTTCTTCATGCGTGAACCAAGTGTTACTGTGTACACACAAGAACTTCATGCTTGACAGCTATCTGTACTTGAAAATCACAGATACAGTCGTTGCCAGTTGAGGGCACATCTAATCTGTTTGCTTAATGAGGGGTGGGTTCAAATACACACCAGTACACTTTCTATGTAACTGACTATTCTCCTAAAACATAGCAAAAATACTAGCCCTACAACCATATCAGAAAGCGTGTTTGGTGGAAGGAAGACCCTCCCTTGTCTTTGCAGTAGTTATTGATTTGCCTTTTGGGGAAATTTACATAGATTATTACTCACCTGAGGACAGAATCTACCTGGGCTGCTTCTAAACAATTTCAATGTGACTCTAAGCCCCAGTGATGGAGTATTGCTTCAGAGCTGGTACCAGTATTTTTTTTTTCTTAAAAATATGTGCTCAATTCACATAACAATGTGACATTTACCACCAATTTGCTTGGCAAGAACGAACTGCGACAAATCTGTCCTGATTTGCTTCCTTGCACTCACCCTCAATCTCTCTATTCAAAGTTTTCCTAAACCAATTTTCACGTAAATTATTAGGAAGACATGGGAGATTCTGACATAGAAATGATCCCACTATTATCACCTTATTTCTCATTTTCTTGGAGAAAAGCAAAATTAGAATGCTTAGCTGGGAAAACAAGGCCTTGTGTCAAAAATAAGGAGTCAGGGGACTTCCCTGGTGGTGCAGTGGTTAAGAATCTGCCTGCCAATGCAGGGGACACGGGTTCGATCCCTGGTCCAGGAAGATCCCACATGCCGCAGAGCAACTAAGCCCGTGCACCACAACTACTGAGCCACGCTCTACAGCCCGCAAGCCACAACTACTGAAGCCTGCATGGCACAACTACTGAAGCCTGTGCGCCTAGAGCCAGTGCTCCACAACAAGAGAAGCCACCGCAATGAGAAGCCCGCGCACCGCAACAAAGAGTAGCCCCCGCTCACCGCAACTAGAGAAAGCCCAGCAATGAAGACCCAATGCAGCCAAAAATTAATTAATTAATTAATTAAAAATAATAATAATAAGGAGTCAGCACCATTCCGTGAGTTAAAAAGACTAATTGTTTAAATGCATACCCTAACCAGCTAAGGGATTGAAGTGACTCCTTGTTCTTAATGGTCATTTTGTTCATTGCATCGCAAAGGACTGGGTTCTTAAATTTTTCAAATGTGGCTGTATGCTCAGGAAACAACTGACAGCTCTAAATTGCTGTAGAAACGTCTTGTGCTCTAGTTAGTTGTAATTCTACATATGTGGTTATATAGAAAATACCATAAGAAGATATCTGTCTGCAAAATTACAGATACTAAATAGATCAATTCAGTCTACACTGAGTTCTTTATGGTTTATGAAGAATAGATACAAACCTATAACATCATGAAAGGCTAAATCAATATTAACCATATAATATCCAGGACTCTAAATATGTTTTCTCATGCTCTTTATAAATAATAGCAAAGAAGCCCACGGATTTGTTTAAAAAAGAATGTAAGGTTGGACTGGAGGAATTTTGGGGGGGATGCAATACTGATCAGAGGGCAATATATTGTCCCTGGTAACATAGATTTTTACCAGGAAGCCGAAATATATCCGCGGGCAGCAAGACCAAATTAGATTCACAGTTTGCCAGCTCTCTCCTCAAGCCGTAGAAAACAAATAGAAAAACAATATACAAAAATCCTCACAAAAGTAGTTTTTTATATACAAATCTCTGTAGTGACCAGATAACCTGATCTGTCTTGTGCAACATGGAAATGCAATGCTGAGGTTTCCCAGGGGAAGGAGGAAGGGAAGGAGTGAAGGTCGTTTATGGAAAGATCTGGATGCCAAAGGATGAGTTCTTAGTAAGGAGAATAACTCTCCTGGAGAAGTGAGCAACCACAGTGCCAGCGTTCTGATCATACACTTCAGAGAATTTGCTCCATGGAGGCGAAAACTCAGAGATATGCTAGACTAACTTCCTTGGCTAGTGTGTGCATCTCTTTCCTACCGAAGGCAACAGGCTGTTTCTAGGCAGCTAAATGGTTGCCTTGAGAAGAAACGGAGCCCCAGAAGGAGCGAATCTCCTGCTGCATCATCCCCATCCCCACAGGGAACGATGACAAGGGTCACAGTCAGCTGTTACGTTCCAGCACTCACCCAGGGATGGGAGGTGTCTCCGGAGGAACTGGAGACCTGTTGCTACCCAGGCTCTAGGTCAACTGCTGACTCTGCAAGGTACAGGGATATGTTCCAGTAGCAGGTTTTATCCTCAGCACAAAAGGACCCTGTATAATAATCAGAAGGACTTCAAAAAATATCAAAATGGATATTTGCGCCCGAAGTAAGAAGGTGAGGCAAAGCTGGACATGGAAAAAAAAAAAAAAAGCTGATCAGTAGTTACTCAGGATATTATTTAGAGTGAATGAAATAAGAACTTGAGGGCTTCTCTTCCTTTTCCATACATTCTTATATGGATCCGTTAAGAAATATCTTTTTCTTGATGCTCTAGTGTCAGGTCTTCTGCACTAAAAATTTAAATGAACAAACAAACAAACACTAACTCGATCCTTTTAGTACTAGCTTTACATCCCTCTGCCCCGCATCTACAGAGCTGAAGTCTTCTCTGGCAATAAAGGTGCTCACGACACAATAATACCAAACGTATTGCGTATTTAGCAGAAGTTTGGACAAAGAGCAAGGATGCAAACAGTGGCCCATTGCAGCAGTACCAGAACGTGCAAGAGATTGTTCAAAGGCCATGGCCAGTCACATGCACCTTGCAGACAGACCATGCATTTTATCCAGCCTAGAAACTCTGGCCATTGAAGAAGGCAATGATCACCAATACAAGTCTATTCTTGTAAGATAGACCTTCTCCACCTGTGATGTGATGCCCACAGTAATAGCAAACCAAGAGGAAAATTTGAAAATGAACTCAACCAAATATCCCTGCATACCTCTCCAGAGAAAGGAGTTGGCCCAGGCCCACCCTGTGCGTGGATGTGCGTGTCTGCGTACCAGTGGAAAGGGAATATTTACAGACAGCCGCTGTTTTTGTGTAAGTCTTGCACCAGTTTCATAAGAGTGTTCAAGTTGATTTGCCAGATGCTCCCAAATTCCCATACTGGGTTGGCAATTAGGACTGTTTGGAGGAAACTGTGTGTTTAGGGTATTCGGAGTGGGCCCTGTTGCCGCAAGAGGAATGATGCAAGACCTTGAGGCAGGCCATAGGTTCATCCTGGCCCCTCATGATGACTCTGGCAGCATTTTTCCCTGAGCTGAATTGCTACTTCTATTAGGACAGTGCCTTAGGCAAAGGACAGTTTTATAAAAGGAAGTTTGTTTGTATCCCCAAATACCAAACTGTGGATGAACATGGCCATCTTCCAAGCTTGTTGTAAAACTTCAGATGAAGAGAGAGGCTTGAATTTAATTTCCCCCAAAGGGGATGAGAAAAATCCAAATTGATTATTCATTGTTGTGGGCCCCTCTGACTTACAATATAAATAGCTAATGTGTTATAGTAGTAAGCCTCTTATGAAAGAAGAAATTAAAGTAGAGATCATTATACGGTGGTTTCATAGGGCTGGATGGGGGTTTTAATCATTTAATCCAGCACTTCACTTTTTTTTTTCTTCAGTGGAGCTTGTGTGTAAAGTGACTTGTGTAAGTTATATGAATAAAAATGGGCAGAGTCTAAGTCAAAAGTTTCTCCACCCAACTGCATTATTTCTCCTCACCTCTATGTCATTCCCTGAATTAGCTGTGCTGTGCAGTGAAATAAGACACTACTCAGTTAAGATTCCCTGTCATCTATTCTAAAACCAACCCTTGCGCTAAGTTGGATGGTCATTTATTAAACTGTCTCTTAAGCAGCAATAATGATCATTGGAATAAGAAGGGAGGAAAAGGAAGAGTGGAAATTGGGTTTTCTTTTCAGAAAAATCATAAGCAACTGATGCCTGAACAGCTTTGAACTCACTCCATCCAAGGAGACCAATCTGCCTACAATGCAACGTCCCTGGGTTGGCACTCAGTGGTCCTTCTCGGTTTTAGCCAGAAATTACCAGATACTGAGACCATTTATCTTCTCTGACAACTAGACTTACAAAACTCTCACTTCAGAATTCCTTCAAGCCTTTTGTTTTTAAACTTAATCTTTTTAGGCTCCTAGACTGTCATATCTTATTTAAAGAGCAAGTATTACAATAATTGAAAAAATCCCATTTGTTCCTTTTTCTTGGCTTGGAATGAATTTATTTGGAGAATAAGCAAAGCCAAACCAGCAACCCACACAATTGTATGGCCCCAAGCACTGAAGAGCAGCGAAGTGGGAAGAGCCACCTCCACTGGGTGTAACTGCTGAGCATTTAGTCATCACACCAGGCAAGAGCTGCTGGGGCTTGTTTATCAAGAGTCTGAACTATGGAGCATTCTCTCTGAGCATGTGGGTACCTATTTGGATTCACTGCCATATTTCTAATAGCTACTTGGTTCAGATCATGAAGATCTATATTATCTACATGACTGCCTTAATTCTCCGACCTTCTTTGCATGGAAAATATAGCACAGACAGAACCCTTGATTCAGACAAAAGTGAAATATTGTACCATAACTTTTGCTATTGGGAACAAAGGGAAGTGTGGTATTTGCAAAAGCATGGCAGGATTGGGTTTCCTTTTGGGGATCCAGTAGGTGAGTTACCCAACTCCAAAGGGGCTTCTTGACTAGATATAAACTTGCAAATGACATATTTCTCTGTGCACGAGTGGAAATGATCTGAGACCCTCTATTCAACCGGTCGTTGGGATTCCTGACCTTACCTACCAGGAGTACATCTCCCCATAATCTGAATTTACCCTAAGCCTTTCTCAGCTTCCACTAGTTCAAATCCAAAAAGCTAGGCATTTTGGCAACCTTTCTGTAGACTTTCCTGAACATCCAAAGCTGATGAGTAAAGAGCAGTAAATATTTATATTTTATGGAACATGGCCACTTCTGCCGGCAATGAGGCTATAGGTTGTGTTTCCACACTCAAGAGGAAGTGAAGAATCAAACCTGACAGCTACCTGGCTCAAAACTCATCATCTGAAGTTTTATATTGAAGATCTGCGTGATTTAGATGATTGCCTTGATTGTCTGATGCTCTTTGCATGGGAGGCATATCCTCAAAGATCTAAGGCAAAGCTTTGCCTTGAGAGCGATTCTTTTCACTGATAGGACTTGATTCATTGAATTGTAGTAGGTAATCAAATGATGACTCCACTTGGCTTTCCCAAAGGACATAAATAAGAAAGGAGAGAATAAAAGTCTACCTTGTTGGTTTTCTCCTGAAACAATTCTGATTTCCTAAAAATAGTGAATGAGTTCATAAAAAACGGTGTTGCCAAAGCCCTGACTTAACAGAACTTAAGGGATGCAGTGTCTGTATCTGGCCTGCCATGTCTGTATACAAGTATAACATTTATGCATGGTCAAACATTAATGTACTGTTACAAGCATTCATATTTGTGTTGGACCTATTAAAATAAATCTATGCATATAACTGACAGGTTATAATATCCTGTTTAGAAAAAGGTTGTTAGAGGTATATTCTGAATCTATTTGTTCTGTTTATGGCACATATGCTGGGCAAGGAAAACCCCAATGGGCATGGCATGAGAAGAATGAATGAGGCCTAAAAAAACCAGAGGACACAGTCACACGTCAGCTCTACATACATCCTGGGTTTTCAGGCTAGTCCTGAATTTGAGACATTGTTTATTTTTACTGATTTGTTGAACTTCCGGATGAACTGATTTCCTAAGTATATTCTCATGAAACTTACTGCATAGTTTCAAACCTGAAAAACCTGCTTTGTTAAGCTGTGCACCTAGTTTCTTCTGAACACGCTGTCGCCTTGTATATTTGTAGGTTAACTCGATAACTAGGAAAAAGCTGAAGACAAGCAAACAGGGAAGACTTTTAGGCAGAGTCTTCGGAAGACGATCCTGAGACCACTCCTTTGAGTAACATGTCAGCGTGTAAAAGTGCTAACCTGGCTTTAAACAGCAGAACCACAAGCTCCTAGATGCCTTGCCTAAATCCTCCTCCTCACCATAAAAAAGCTCTTGGGAACACCACTTAACGATGATCCTTAACAGTTTCACAGTTAAATCCGGGAACTGTCCCTTTGACCCACAACATCTGCTGTAAAGGATGCATTTTCCACTACTACATTTCAGCATGCCCTTGGCCACCCTCTTAACTGTCCATCTAATGAAAATAAAGACAAATGTATTTTAAAAAAAAAAAGCAAAAACTACTTAATACTGCTCAACACTGATACTTATCCAAAAAAATAAAAAACTAGGGCTTAAGAGACAAAACTACTAGAATCTCTTGTGTGTTCCAAAGGTATCTGATTTGGAAGAGAAAAGTCACAAGGAGAGGGTAATAAAGGGCATGTATGTCCGTAAACACCCTCTCCTAAGAAATTCTGGACTCTATGACTCTTCATGAATATCTCGGCACCCATCTGCTGACCGCAGATAAACACCTTACTCTCACATTGGACCAAGGTTCTACACACGTCAAATGTGCTTTATTTCTCAATGATTCACGCTCAAGTCCTCAGAAAACTCCTAAAGCCAGCAACCTTAGGAAAATACTGTGGGTTATTCAACAGAAAAGGATAGTACAGACATTGAAAAATGTAGCTTGGAGGTGCCTACAGCATGCAAGGCACCGACTGGGCTATTCCAATTATATTATGTATTCCCTCAAACTTTCACAGCCTTGAGAAGATTCCATCTGTGAAGTTCTGTAAAGCCATCCTTTGTTCCTACTTCATGGTTCAAGGCTGCCTTGACTTTGCCATAAGAATGTCACCTTTATAGGATTTTGCACCTGTGTTTGTTTTCTGTTCCTTTCCACAGAGAAGACTGGGGGAAAAGATGGGCTCTGCTTCCAACTGTGTCCTGTAACTGGTTTTAGGTGCTCTGATATAATATAACAAAAAGCTTTCCACATATTAGATAACTAACAAACAGTGTTTTGGTTTTGTTTTTATCATGAGATTAGTATTAAAAGAGGCACAGCCAACCCAACTATCCTCCATCTGTGAGGAGAGTAAAATGATTAAGCCTTCTAGTTTGATGAGAATATGATTGAAATAATTTGGGGATTAAGAATGTCTTTTTTTGGTAGAGACCCAAATAAGAATTGTATGAACGAAACAAAGACACTGAAGCATAGATCGAATAATCTCACTTGATTTCACTATGCCAGGTGATGCAAACCAAACACAAAACAAATTTGAATCTTTGAATCTGGTTAAAATGTATGTTGACTGTGCTCTCTTACTTTTGTCAATATACACAGAAGTTACATGTAAATTACATCCTAATCCCTTATCAAATTTAGAGCAAATTATGAAACCTACTTTGAAATTCAACAATTATCCCCATAAACTAGATGGGGTAGAGCAGAGACTCAGTGGGTTCCATAACCGGCTACCTTTAAGATATGGCTCCCACTATGACTCTCTTTGAAACATTTAGCCATGTAACTTAAAGCGTATACAGAAGAGAAATTGTACCTTAAGATGGGTACTTTGTTTTAATCAACACAAGGACATACGCTACAAGACATTTAAGGGGATTTACTTCTAAAGGCTTCTAACAGAATCTCTTGTGTGTTACAAGGTGAGGCATGGAGAACACTGGAAAGAGTAACACACTGACTGTCTGCTCATTAATCCAAATCCCTGGAATGTGCCACACGGCTTTAGTCGTGTCCCCTGGGAAAAGAGCATCCACGGTTCTGCATCTTGAGAGAAAAGGGAAGCTGGCAAGAACGCGTCTTCAATTCAAACTGATTCCTGCAGCGGCATCCATTCAAACAATAATACAAGTGAGAAAATTAGACGGTTACCAAGCATTATTTGGCAAAGACACAGCACCGTGCCTATCACTGACTCACAACAGATCCTCTAAGCCTCAGCTAACAGATTAAGTAAACATAGAAATATATGTATTTTTTTTCTTTTCAACGAAAGCTTGTTTATATCCTCTTTTACCATAAGATACGCTGGGGAGTTTATTCAAGCATTTGCTGACAGTCATATCCTTATTTTTCACGTTTCCAAGGTTCTTCGTCAACACCGCAGTCGGCTGACTTTCCGTTGGCTGCCAGAGTTACCTGAAAATAATTATCATCAACATCCAGCTTACGGGCCACAAACCAGAAAACCACCCGGGGGGTTATGTGGAGGAGCACCAGACCCAGATTCTACTACACGACTTAAATATTAATTTTAAACGTTGTTCCTTCCAAATTGATTTTGAACTGGTCTTAGTTTTCAACACTGATTTGCGAACATTAAAAAAAAAAAACATATTTGTCTTGGGGGGTATTGAGCGACTAGAGATACTTTGCAAGTTGGGGAATAAACAACTTCTACTATGATTTTAGGGTTGTGAAGGTGTCTAATTACCCATAGACCCACCACACAACAATGCAGTCCTGAAAACATAGTGCCCTTGTGCTACTCCAGACAACCGCAGAGAAAAAAAAAATCCAGAACTAGGCAGCTAGTTCTACTCATGCACGTGAAAGGTTCAGTTGCAATGAGGCCAGGTGGAGTTTATACATGTCCAATTTTCAAATCGTGATGGTCTGGCTCTACCATATAAGCTATCCAGGCTTTAAAAATTAAAAAGGAAAGGAGGGAACTAAAAGGCTGAAATCAGTATCTCTAAATTATTTCATTGCAGACATTTATTAATCAACTATAATTTCCAGACTGTCAGTATTATGCTTCCCTGGCTCTCAGCGAACTGAACCCTTACACAGAATGGGAAGTTTTCCCCTCCACGTCTAAGTCGTTTTCCTAGCTTACCTTCCATCTGTCTGTCCTCAACGTCATGTGCAAACTTAAACCCACGACTGATATTCCACATAATGGAGAGACTGGATTTATGGAAGCATTAGGATATGGAGACATGACAAACGCAGCAATGTTTGAAAGAAATCTGGCCTTCTTCTTACCCAAGTGGAAGTGAGAGGCATGCATTATGAACACACACAACATGCTAGGAACAGAAAACTTTTCACGAACCAAGCAAATGAAAATAAAAACTACTCATTCCTCCGGTCCCCATGAGGCCCCCGCATTGTTTTTTTTTAAAAAAGACCATGCAACAAGCAAATGAAAGCATCACATGCAGTTCTTCTGATTAAAATTAAAAACATTGCGTAACTTCAAACTACGGTTACCAGGCAAGAGTTTGAAAATAGAGAGACCAACATGACAGAACAATGCTTAGAATGGTTAAAGTTGTGACCAGAGCAGCAGCAAACTTGTTTCCCCTTCAGTGAACTGTCAGGAAAGACGGCCAGGGATAAACTATCTGCCTGGAGCAAGCTGCCTGTTCACCATGATCTTGAATGTACCTATTTGGCTTTCAGTGATGAACCAGATCAATAGCTGTGCCACATTAACATTATAAATCATGGTGTGGTGCCTTTGGAAAACCAGACAGAGCTCAGGTGGCGGGGGCAGGGGGGTTGTTGTTTTCAAATACTGGCACCTGTGTCTCTGAAGTAGCTGGGACAGCAGCTTTTTTGGCATTTCCTTTTTCTGGCTGGATTAAAGGAAGCAGGGACTCCGCTCCCCCAGTCTACTCCACCCGGCTCCGTCCCAACACCCGGGTAATGGAAGAGCCAAAAGGGGAGAACTGGCAGTAAGCAGTGATGTCTCCCAACTCAGCTTTTAAAACAGTGAGACTGAGAATGGACCAGAAGGAGGTTCAAAGGCAGGAGTAAATGTGACTCAGATATTCTGGGAAAGCCTTCAAATTCATCTCCATAGCTCTGACTGCCTTCTTTGCATATAGGTGTCAACTCAGTTAATTGGTCTAGAGCGAGAAATGTCGATTGGCCTCGCCTCACAATCTTCACTGAGCTGAACCCATCACTTCACTAAAAAATGCAAACTGCCGAAGAGTTATTAAACCAATATGGCCGTTTCATCATTTCCATGATCTGCTCAGTTTCACCATTTGACCATCTAAACACTAATTCACCAATGAGTTTGCAGGTGGTTGGTTTGGTGGTCGATTACCTAGAAAGACTGAGCCACTGTCTCTATCAAACTGTCCAGCAAAAAAGGTTATCTGAATTAAAGCATGGGGTCGAGATGCTAAAAGTATACACTCAATAAATATTTCTGAACAGCCTACTGCATGCCTGGCACTGCTTTAGGGCACAGCAGTGATAAACAGGGATGCAGTCTCTCTCCTCATGGGCTTACTTCACAGTGATAGAGACAGTTGACCAACATTTCCCTTTAGGGATTGAACTGTTTGCTAAAATAAATGAAGCAAATTTGTCCTGATGTGCTTGATATGCTTTAAGGGAAAAAAAAGTGCAGGAAGTCTGAAATCTAAAGACATCTCCATGCCTATACTCCTTCCTCAAAACTTGTCCTACACGATATTGTTAAGAAGCCTCTTGAGATGCTCCAGAAGGGCCACACCAAAGGCAGTTAACCGCTAGGATTCTTCTTATATATAACTGCAAAGTTAAAGAACATATGTGGTGATTTTATTTTGTTTCCTACTACTATTTTTCCTCGTAGGGCAGTAATTGGGATCAAGCTGTATCTCCACTATATAACTATACATTCATTTTGCTGTCCTCCAGTGCCTAACTCAGGGCTTTGCAGATTATGGGCACTCAATAAAACTTGACTAATAATCAAAATATAGGAGATCATAGGAATAAGATGGGGGTGCTCAATTAAACCCCACAAGGCACACGATGAATACTTGTTAAATACAATAGAGCATAAAGCTATTCCGTGGAATGTTGACCCTTGTTTACCAAAACTAATATTTTGATGGGGAATAATCCAGCACAATCATTGAGATGTGGAAAACACTAACTTTCCAGGAGAATGGAGTATACCATTTAGGTGCATCTGAATTTCTAACAATTTTAGTTGTTTTCACTGAGTCAATTAATTTATGCAATTGCCTCTTGATGGGCGGGGTCCCTCCCTAATTTGCATCAGAGCCCTGGTTTACCCACACATGTAGCTTACACAGAGGGGATGAACCAAAGATGGTGGCTGACCTATGATACAGTCCAGTAGAGGGGATTGCTTCTGTGTCATCCTTAGTTGTCTGGAAGAAGCCATGGCATATATTTGGAATGACCCAGAAATAACATAGGGAGAAATTAACTATTAAATGAGATCCGTCAGCAGGAGTCAAAAAGGTATCAGAAATCTGTGTTCGGTTCAGATTGTCCTCAGTTGTCACTTACAGCCCTTAGAGTTGACCCTGCTCACCTGCCAGGGTTTCTCCAAGTTTGCTTCACTCTGGTCATGACACTTTGACTTTGACAATGTCAAGTTAGTTACAATGAAGGCTAGACAGAGCCCATCAAGCTTGAAGACTTAGCATCCAACAGCTTGGAAAAGAGTCCAGAACATCCACACTTCAGGAAAAAAGGTGCTGCCAGGCAGTATGTGACATATAGTGTTTTTTTAAAGACATCTATGGATAATTGGCCTGAAGGAGAGTTATTCTTTACTTGAAATTGCTTCCCCATTCTTGGAGCAAAGTGATTGCCAGGTCAAAACTCACCTTCCCACAAAAATAATGAAGAGAAAGATAGCTGCACAAAGTTATGTGGGCACATTTTTGACCAATACATGATATACAGCAAGAAGGAATACTTGTGCTACGTAAATCAAATGATTCTGAGTATTTCTCTTGATGTTTCACTTGAACAGAATATTTGAAAGCCAGCAAGGCCCTAGAAACCACAAATTCTTGAGCATAATATTCAAAGAAAACTGATTGAATTTGTGAAGTGGGTGGACGGGGGGGTCAAAATGATTGTTTTACATCACATGGATAAAACAAGCAACCGATTGGCTCTTTCACCATTAGACTTGTTGATTTCCTGCCACGTTAGACACAGAGTTAGATGATCTGGGACTCATAGATGCTGGAGTTACATGATTCTTTAGAAAAATAAATGTGACAATGATACATGCAGGGCTTTTGTGTTTGCTTTAAGAAATTGAGCATGCACTATTATATACAGGTCTCGATATCCATGAATGGGAAAGGTACCTTGCACTCATCTACTATGACAGAGTTGTGTGCAGTATAGACACATTGGTTGGAGTTGTTTTCCCTGTGGTTCTTCATGTCATCATAAATGGACTGAGTCTTGGTCATTTCAATATCTTCATGCACTCGGTGCTGGGAGTCAATGGTGTCCAGCTCAGACTTGGAGAGGTGATAGACAATCCCAGCCCCAAAAGAGTCTCCCACAACATTGACGGATGTTCTCATCCTGTCCCTGGGGACAAAGAACAGAACACGTTTAGTGAGGAAGCAGTATGATGTGATGGTTGGGAGGTCAAGGTCTAGAACGGAGAGACCTGGGGTTGAGTTCTGGCTCTACCTTTCCCTCTGCCTGGTCGGGGGCAAGTGACTTAACTTTTAGGAGCCTTGATTTCCTTGTTTGTCAATTGGAGATAACAATCATACTTCTCTCATAAGCTCGTATGAAAATTAAATGAGACAATGTATGTAAATTGCTTAGCAAAATGTCTAATGAATGGTAAGCGCCCAATAAACAACAGGAAAAGAGAAAGGAGGAGGAGGGGAGGAAGAAGTAGAGGGAAATAATGTGTCCAGATCTCAGAATTAGCTCCCAGACTGCAGCCATTCCTAGCTGTGTCCAGCAAGTCCTCTTGATTTAAACTGTTCTTCGAAGATTCCAGATTACCTCCACTTATTTTATTTACTTATTCTACAGGAAAGTGCAACCACCTGTGAATTCCCCCATAGTAGAAAATTCATCTTTTTTTGTAAGGATCTAAACAACACTGCCTTCCCCCTGGGCCCCAGTCTGTCCCTAGCACACTTGTATACACAGACACAGCTGTTGGGTAAGAAACTCAGTCACAATTTCCTCCCTGACCTATATGTGTAATGCCTATGTGTCCTGAAAAAACCCAAAATACTTTCTCTTGCTCTCTCTGTTAACTAAAAAAAAATAAAATCTTCCAGAGGGCCTCTTGAACCAAGAAGGGTTGAGAAAAATCCTTCCTCAAACCTTGTTTCTCAAGTTCTGACTTGAAAAAAAATAGGATGGTTGATAAGGTTCCCTCTTAGAACGTCAGCACCAGGAAAACCAATTAAGTTCTTAAGAGTAAGTTGTAGTCTTTCACCCATAAGTTTACATCAGTGTGAAGAGTCCTTTTCACCATGCTTATGAGATACTCAAAGCTCTAAAAAGAAGGATGCTGGAGAACCACAAAGAAAAGAAAGAAAAAGAAGGAGTTTAGGTAAAAATGCTGCTGAGACATCTTAGTTCAGGGCACTCTAGTCTTCAATTTAAAATAAATAAATAAAGGACGATACTAGAATTGGTATAAGGCAAAGTGGAAACCTTAATAGGTTCTTGGAACAAAGGCCTAAAATAAATTCTAGTTGCTATGATCAAATCTATTTCTCATTAGAGAATAGTAATTATGAAGTTGCACTAGGAGGAATCTGGCCTGGTTCTCTTGCAAGGAACTTGGGAGCCAGCTGTCCTTCAGGTTTCAAGCAGGAAGATGCTGCCCATGAAAAAATAAAGATCAAAGCCCGGCTTCCACTCTCAGGGGCACCTCTCCATCTGAGAAGGCTCTTCCCCTCCCTTCCGCTTTGGAGAATCTGCCAGGGTGATAGTCTTAACATGAATGAAGACTGGGTCTTGAGGTCATCCACAGAATCAGGCACTTGAAATCAAGATCACTAAGAAGCCCCAGTATAAGCAGATGAGAAGGAATATGTATTAAGAAAAAGCATGGACTCTGGAGGCAGGCTGACCTGGATCAAAGGCCAGCTTTTCCCCTTACCTGTTGGACAACCTTGATCATACTTAACATTTGTGAGTCCTGGTTGTCTCATTTATAAAATGGAAATAATAAAAGTGTTCCCCACATAAGGGTTGTTGTGAACAAAATGCTTAGCACAGTTCCAGATGTTTAATAAGAACTCACAAAACATTAATTTTACATGATGTACACTTTTAATATCACTATTAATCTTATCAAGTCAATTCATATATTTTTTTGGCAGCTCCTAGGTAGAACATCCAAACATGCCTGCTTAAGCTACTCTTTCCCCTGAAAACATTAACCCTGTTTATAGGCCAATTCCTACGGCAGCACACCCAACTAACCAGCTGAGTTATTTGTTCATCATGCAGTTGTGGTCTACTTTGTTGCTTTTCCACTATACTTTCCTTCCCTCCTGGCCTGTGCTCTGAGCCACGCACCCAACACCCCTTATCAATTGTTAAATTCCAAAGAGCACTAAAGTCTTGGAGAGGAATGCTCTGAATACTCATCTCACGGCCCAGAAGAATCTGCCTTATTGGCAAGTAGAGGGACCAAAGGTAATGGTGGTAGTGACGATGATGGTAGCTAACTTTTATTTGTATAGGAATATACCTTGTAGATATTACCATATTTAATCCTTACCATAACTCTATAAGAAGGACTATTATCCACATTTAAGAGATGGAAACACTGAGGCCCAAAGAGACTAAGTGGTTTCCCAAAGTCACACACCCTAGTAGAGTCACAGAACCATATTTGGACACAGGCAATGTGACTCCAGAATCCCCGTACAGATGAACTGGTTTGCAAGGCAGAAATAGAGACACAGATGTAGAGAACAAACATATGGACACCAAGGGGGGAAAGCAGGGGCCGGGTGGTGGTGGTGGGATGAATTGGGAGATTGGGATTGACATGTATACACGAATATGTATAAAATAGATAATAAGAACCTGCTAGATAAAAGTAAATTAATTAATTTAATTAAATTAAAAAAAAAAACAACAATCCACTGTCTGCCACGTGATGCAAAGCACCCAGGAGCCAGACAGCCCTGATTTTGAATCTAGCTCAGCCATATATGAACGGTGTGACCTGGGTGACTTCCTCAACCAGAATTTTTCTCATCCAGTCAAAATACCCACTTTACAGAATTTGGGGAAGATAACGCCAGTTCCTGATCCACAGCTGATACTCATTATGTGCTGTCTCCTTCCCCTTTTGGAGATAAGCATCACTCATATCCCATCACGGGGACAAAAGCACAAAATACTATGCTCAAGGGTTAATTACTTTTCCAGCTTAATAAAGCCATTTCCACTCAAATGAGTGATACAAGTTCACAAACTCCCCCTTCCTCAACTCTTGGCTTTCTTTGACACAAAACCCTACTCTCCTGAGCAGTCACTGAACCAAGTTTTGGGAATAGCATTTCTGGGTGAGCTTTCTCCAAATGTGCACAATGCTCATGTCTCTTCCATAGGCTCAGGTCTCTTTGAATTTGAAAAGGAACTCTAGCCAATGGAAATAGTCACCAGGACAGTAATGGATGGAAGACAGAGTTGGGTGAAATCAAAGCAGACTAATGTTTGATGCCCAAATCAACATACAAAGGGCCCTGTACTTAGGGCTAAAACCCTAACCCAAGTGTTCTAACTCTCTCACTTCTTACCTGAGCATGAAATATGGAATGAGGCTAATTCCAACTTCATAAGAAGTTGTGAGGGTTAAGTGAAATGAGAGACACAATGGGAATGCCTTAAATACTCATTAAAGATTGCAGGAGCACATAAGCCTGAAAATGGCTAAGTGGAAATAAGATAAGAATGTGGACTCTAATACTTGCTGAGTTCTTTGTTAGTTCATTGATTCATTCAACAGGTATATAACGAGCATCTTAGTGTGTGCACTATGCCAGGTGTCCAAGCAGTAAAGAGCAAGAAAAGACCCTTTCTCTGTTCTCTTTTCTGGTAGAACCTACACTCTCTTTACTTGTCTGTATCCCCCACTAGAGTAAGATAAATATTCTAGTAGGAATAAGTGCTGCGTGTCCTTGGGTTTTGTAGGCAGGACAGTTTATCTACACTTGGGCCCCAGCAAAGGCTTGAATAGAAGTGTCTTGAGTCAGGCGCTAAGGGTGGGTCTGAGACAATGAGCTAGAGAGAAGAGAGAACTGATACGTGTGAAATCTAAGAGGTGGGCACCCTCAGGAGCGTTCAGGATGACTAGTGAGTACAGTGAGAGGCAGAAAGTAAGGACTGACCAAATCATGTATAGCCTTATCAGTCAAGTGCAGGAGTTAGAACTTTATCCCATGTGTGACGAGGAGCCATGGAAGGGAAGGATCACGCTTGTTCCATTATAAAGGATGGCAAGACTGAAAGAGCAAAATCCACTTAGTGAAGATGTGGGGAATATGGAGAAAGATGAATCTGAGAGACATTTAGGAGACAGAATTACAGGACTTGAGGACTGATTGGTTATAGAGAATAAAAAAGGAAAAGAGTCAAGAATTCCTCCCGAGTTTCTGATTTGGACAACCAGTGGACAGGGCTACCACATGTAGGGGACACAACTGGTTGGGGTGAGAAAGATTCTGGTATCAGCTTAAACATGCTGAGTGTGAGGACCGTGACCCAGCCAAGGGGAGATGTCCCGCAAGTGGTTGGGAATACGGACTAAAGGTCAGGAGAGACAGCTGAGCTATGGGTAGGAAATTAGGAGTCAACACCTAGAGAGTCCATGGATGGGTGCCAAGGCAGGTTCAGTTCATCCTTGGGGAGAAGTAGAGTGAGACAAGCAGACAATCTAGTCTAGAACCCTGAGAGAGACCAACATTTAAGGACTGGGCAAAGGAGTAAGAGCCTGCAAAGGTGGCAGGAAATTAGAAGAGCCTGGGGGAAGAGTGTTTCAAAAATAGGGGTGTGAAGGACAATACCCATGATTGCCTGGAGGTCAGGTGAGATAAGGGAAAGCAGTGTCTCTTGGTTTCAGCAACGAAGAGGCCATGATCGACCTGGCAAGGGTAGTTTCCATACAGAGGCAGGGACAACAGAAGCCTGCTCGCCATTGCTAGAAACTTGAATGAGAGAGGAGGAAGAGGGCATACTATGTAGAATCAACTTATTCAAGAAGATGGTGAGGAGACAGAATGGTAGACAGAGGCAGACGGAAGACAGAAATTTCAGTTTGCTTTTGAGGCCACCAGGGGAATATCTGACCAACTCTGGGGAAGTCCGATTCTGGCCAAAAGCAGGATATGGGGATTTATGGTTCACATGTGGAAAATTTCTCCACAGGCAAATACTTTCATTTTCTCTCCCAACAGCCCTGACCCGTTCACGAAACCCTGCTGACCTCCGGAGTTTTTAGGCTGCTTGGTAAAAAGAATTTTAGGGTGCTTGCTGTTATTCTCGGGTCTGGATGTGGTGCGTCAGGACCTTGAGAAGGGGACAGAGGTGAAGGCAGAATCTTTAATTGAATGAATTCACTACAGATGACATAGCTATTCTTTGGGGGCTACCGGGAATCAAAACCAAGAGGGGAGCTTGACGAAGCTCCTTCATGCTGCTGCTCTGGGTCTGGTGCCCTGGAAGCAAAGCATTTGCCAAGGTGCTCTCTCTCTTTCTCCTTCTTTCAGTCTAAATCTTCTGGCAGGAAGACGGTGGGATTGTCTGAAAGTCCTGCTCACAGACGAACAGAACCAAGGGGGCAGGGTCACTCAAGATTCATCTGGTCCCTGGTATTGGAGTGAACCACATGAAATTGCCATTTTAATGAGTCCAGAAAGACCAACTATTGGCAATTTCATATGAGTCAGCTTAATATTCATAGAAACAGACCATTGTGTCTGCCTCTCAGAATGCAGGGTGCACAGTGTGGCAGGTGGGTCACCTGAAGCCCCAGACCTTGAGAAGGCTGGCACGATTCCGGGCATCTGAGAGCTCAAACCACATGGGATTAGGGAAGGGAAGAAGGACCCACAGAAGCATTGGTTAAGAGTGTGAATTTTGGATTCAAGCCTGGATTGCAATCCTGGCTCCAGCAGGATTAGCTGGAAAAACAGCGTTTTCCACTCAGTTTTCTCATTTGTAAAATACGGAAAGTAATATCCACCTGCAAGCACGTGGAGAAGGTAACAACGGCTAAGCCATGTGGAGCGTCTGTCCTCTGAGAGGTCCTCAGCCAAACTCTGCCTATAAAAGGCTTGACAGGGCGCCTGACCCAAACTCAGCGCTCAACCTTAACTGCACACTGCCAACATCATCATTAGTCCAAGCGAAAAGGGGAGCAAATCACTTCCTGTCTTATTCCTCCATCACGTCTTATACGTTCCTCTTTTGCACCTAGCACTGTGGAGATTTTTTGACCACATCTATCCCCATTACTAGACTATTAGCCCTTTGAGAGTTGATACCATATTCGTTTATGACATGGGCAGGACCTGGGGGAAGGAGGTAGGCAGGTATGTGAAGGACGCAGGGTGGGGATGGATCATTATTTAAGAAGTGGAAGCAGATTAACTCTAGAAAGAGAACTGTCTTTTGTTTAGCGAACATCCAGTTGGATATTTTGGTGGTGAAAAGTTAGGATGCAGGACAAGATCTAGAAGAAGGAGGAGAGAGACACCGAGAGACACCAGATTCCCTTGCAGAGGAGAATGAGAGAGGTGTCTTGAGAGCTGGGGGAAGACACAGAGGTGGAGAGCGAGGAGGCCCAGCAAGGCAGGCAGAGACTGGAACTAAACAGGTGTAGGGAGAGGTTCCCAGGGGTGGGGGACACTAAAGGATTTTTTTTAAAGAAAATAAATGCCTATTATTAACTTTTTACTTTCTGTAAATTATTATTAGCAGTGATTACTTCAGAGAAACAAGACCTGAAATTATAGGGGCGGAAAAATTTTCCCTTCTTCCCTTCTAGATTCTTTGGCTGGTCTAATAATTAAATCGAAAATTTAATTTTGGACATACAGGAAAATTTAATTTTGGACATACCTGAGCCTTATAAAAATAGGAGACTCAAAGGCAGTCAGGCAGTTGAGGTTTATATGCCATCCTAAGCTAAGGAAGGGGATAAGGGTCTGGGGCTTGAAAGGGGAGGAAGATAATTCACAGGAAGAGCAAATATTTGGTAAAAAAATGTTTGCCCTGCCACGCAGATAAGTCTCTCCAGTGAAAAAGTTATCTCTGGTAATAGCACTCTTCCTGGTATAGGCCTCCTTTCTAAATTCTTTTAGGCAGTTAAGGGGAGGTAAAAAGCTTGTCTTGAGTCTGCTGGGTCTTGACTGCTTTCAGCTTAAAGTAACCCACCTGCCAACTGGCATTTTGCGGGGAGTCGCGTATTTTGCTCCGTTTCAAGATTCAATTGTAGGTGAAGGGAGACTTCTCTTTCTCATTTTGTAACTCTCCTGAGCTTGGTCCCTCCTCTCCCTTCCAGGAGCACGTATTTCTTTTGTAAGCATTAAAACATGATTTCGCTGTGTGGCACTATCGCCCCGCCTCCACCCCACTCCCCTGATGGGCAATTACACTGCGTTGAGTCAGGGACACTTTGGCAGGGGAAGGAAAGACTTAGTCGAAAAGGATAAGGATGTCATGCTAAGGATGACAGAGAAAGAAGATGAGGTAAGATGCAGAAAAAAGGAGAGATCAGTGGAAATAGGAAATCAAAACAAAAGGCTTAAACATGAGCCCCTAGACTCTTCAGAGATAGGGTAGATGTAGGGATTGGTTTTCTTTTCCACCAGACATGGAATGAGGGTTAAATCAGTTATGTTTGTGTAAATATGCATGCGTGTGTGTCTTAAATAAGAGAACGAGAACCCAGATGGGCAAGCCTGGACCATCTACGGAATAGCCAGATTGTCTGAGTTTGAATCCCAGTTCAGCCCTTTAATATCTACTAAACTGAGATAAGTTTCTTGGCTCTGAGCCTCAGTTTTCTCAACTGTAAAATGGGGATAATATTACTAGCTGCCTCATAATTTGCTGCAACTTTTTGAACAAGTCTATGTAAAGTGCTTAGAACAATGTCTGACAATGAAGGGGCACTCACTGAGTATTAGTTATTAGAGTCCTGTGTCCTTTTGATCTAGTTTCATTGAATGGGTGCACACAATGTCAACCAGTGCTCAAAAAAGAGTAGAGATGCTCATATACTACAGTCAGGAACTCCTACTCCCTACCTCTGGTCCATTGCTTCTGGAAGTCGGGTCCCTGGACTGAGCATCAGTATCCCCCGGGAACTTGTTAGAAAAGCCACTTCTTGGGCCCCTCCCCAGATCTCCTGAATCTCCAGGAGGTTTTGGTGCACGCTCGAGTTTGAGAACCAATGCTCTATTCCATCCTGGGAGGCTAATGAGGGAGCCTCTGAGTGCCCACTGCAGGGCGGAGGTTCCCTCAGGCTTCCTTATAAGTGCCGTCTCAAGTAATGAGCAAATATGTCCCCAGAAGCAATCTCACTAGAAGCCCCATGTGATAAGTGGGCCATAGATCCACTTGGCTTTCCTTTTCCCACCTGTGGCCAGACCCAGTTATTTATCGTCTCTTCCTGGTATTGGCCCACAGTTCTCCTTCCCTCCCGAATCCTTCAGAGAGAGAGGGGTGTCACAAGATCTCATAAATACCCGCCAAGGACTCCTGTTACAAAGGGCTTCTTCGATTCTGGGGAAGGTTCTGGTTTTACCAGCCCCACCCATCCGGTGTTCTAGGACTCGGACACTTTTCAGGGCCCAGAATCTTGGTTTTCACCATGACATTTACAGAGCAGTTAAGCCTGTTCATTGAAAAACGTCCAGGGCTCAGCGGGCAGTAATGAGGCTGGCTGATCTCCAGCAGTTGGCAAACACCATGGCACATTAAATGTCACTGCGGGCTTTGTTTGGTTTTAAATTGAAAAGTTGTTAGAGTTATGAAAGCTTACAAACCTTGCCTGGGGAGGAAAAGAAATGCCCCCCTGTTCTTTGTCTCTGCTTTCCGCCCCCACAGACTACGTGTCACCAGGGAACGACCAGCACCCCCTGCACCCCTCTCTCAACTCATCCCCCTGCCCCACTCACACCCTGATGGGCACCCAACAGCCACGGCGCCCATGACCAAGAGCGTGTTTCCAGAACTCCTCTTGCTGGTGAGAAAGAATGTGGAACCATTCCTAATTCAAAGCAGATCTGACCTAGCTACAGACCCCTATGCACACTTTCCCAGGATCCTCTACCCTCCCTTTTTCTTTTCTTCTGAAAAGGAACGTTCATGCTTAATTTGTATACAAACATCCATCACCAGCAGAAGCCTAGTCTGGGTCTTTAAACTAGAAGGGCACTCAAGGGCATGGGGTCTAGACTGTGCTTTCAAGCTGGTAAGTTACTGTTCCCATTGTACACACGACACAGCTGAATCCAGAGAGTAAGTAACTCGCCCGCAGCCCCACAGCCACTAGGTGCAGAGCTCAGACCCAGGGCTCCTGCTTCTGCCTTTCTTCCCTTGATCACGGGGCCTCTTTCCATCTGAGATCAGACCCCAGAACTAGAGGCGAGCCTTCAATCACTCTTCCCTTTCCAGCTGCAGCCTGGGGTAGAGTTTTCTCAAATGTAATTTCATCAATAGAGTTAATCCAAATGTAGCATCATTTCTTTGTTGTTCAGCCAACTCCCTTCTGCTAGCACGTTTCAGCCCTGGAGTTAAGACGCCCTGCTCTGGGTGCAAGTGTGAGCATGTGAGTGCCCATTCGCTAACATTTAGGTCAGGAGGAGACAGGGTCTTGAATGTTTCATGAGGTGACTCTCCTCCAACAGGCTTGGAAGCAGATGACTGTCAGGAAGACAGGGCCCACAATGGCTGACCTGGGGGGGTGCTGGAGGACTTGAATTCTAAGAGTGGCTGAGACCTTGATTGTATCCCATTTGTCCCCACTTAACCTGTTTGTTTTGTTTTGTTTTAATCCTGGGAGAGGGGAAAAAAACAGGTCAGACAAAAAATTCTCTGATTAGTATGTAGAACCAGGGGTGACCCGAATCGGTCTGTTTTCCCCAACCTCTCCGACTCTGGACCCCTCTGCTCCTCCTCCCCACTGTTAGATCTGCTGGGTACCAACTAGGATGCTGTGTGGGGTGGCGTGAAGGGCCCTGACCTGGCCGCACAAGCTCTTCTGTGCCTTTTGATGCCCAGTTTCCTCATCTGTTAAACACACCATAGTGATCTTTAAGGATTAACTTTAAACTGATGTAAAGAGCATGGTGGTACCCACCAAATATCTGCTCCTTTCCTTCATCCCTGATAACACAAGTACATTTTTCCACTTAAATGCATTTGCATTATAATGGGGGCAGCACCTATAATAATAACTGTTAAAGAGATGAATCTCTAATGGTGGATTTCAAGCCTCAGCAACAAGCCCAAGAAGAGAATAGGCAATGTAGTTGGAGCAGGCAAAGGACCCTCAATGACAACGAAAGTTCAAAGGGCAAAGAGGCAGAGGGCTCAGTAAGCCAAAGCCACAAGGGAAGCAGCTGGGACTTTAATAGCTTCCTCTGTCTTTCTTCATGTGTAGAAAGGCCCCTGGTTATCATGCAGCAGCTCTGTGGGTAACTTTTTGCATGCATTTATTGAACTCCTGCTGTGTGCTCTGTCCCCAAGCGGTTGCCACCGTCTTCATTTCCTCTTTGTCCTCCTCCTAACCAAATCCAACCCCACCCCTTTGTCTCCATCCTATTCCCTCCAAATCCTTCCACCATTCACCACCACCGAATCTCAGCTGCCCCCATGACTGCCCCATCTGAACAGACCTCATGAGAAAGACCCCCTTGGGGCCAGCGTAGGGCACAGAGAACAACCAAGATAGCGCTGAGGACCCTGCCACCCCCGCCTGAGAGAGACAGGCAGGGACAGATAAGAGTTATTTCCTTTGTTCGTCACCTTCCCATGAAAGGCATTTCCAGAGCATTTCTCTGGTGACGGAAGAACCAGTCAGGAATATCCGTGCCCTTCCTTGCAGCCCTCCCGAGTTGAACAGATTCAGTCCACTTCTCATTTCTAACCTAAACTTCAACAGCAAGCAAGCTTTCTGGAAAGACCAGGCTTCCTTCTAGCCTTCCCAGATGTCCTTCTTCCCTTCAGTCACTTGTACGTTTCTCTCTTCGGAAGGGTGGTTGTAGAAGAGTGGAACTTGTTTTAGCACTGAGGAAACTCAAGTCCATAAAATGTGGCTTCTGGCTCTTAAAATCTTTGTCAATAAAAGTCAGAAAGATTGTTAATGGAATGTAGGGTAATAAAAAAAAAATAAGTGTGAGCACTTTGGCCTTGGATCTCTGCACTTGTCACTCTGAGCCTCTGACTTTGAAGTCAATGGCATCCCCCAGCCCCTGTCACTTAGCTCCAGGGCTGGACCAGAAGTATCAGGGTACATCTCATAGAATATCAGAGCCCCAGTGAGCCCTTAGCAAGAATTGATTCCAACCTCCTTATTGGGTACCATCTGGCTAGATTGACCCACCTTCGGGAATGGGCCGAGAGTCCCACACTAGGACAATGTCCTTCACTGGGAAAGGGAGCTGGGCTATGTATACACTGTCAAGTTCAAGCATCTCTGCATGGCCTCAAGGCTGTCCCTCTTACCTCACCTTTTACCACTCCTTGCCTTACACTTTGTGCTCCAACAATACCAAACCACTCATAGGTCCCCACACGATTTGTTGCCTCAGTGCCTTTGTGTGGGCTGGCCTTGACCGGAATGTCCTATTTCTCCCCCCCACTTATGGATACCTGGGTAACTTCTACCTACCCGTTATGATCCAGCTCAGCTATCACTGCCTTTAGAAGCTTGAATGTGGCCATGATTATGAATTGGTGGCCTCCAAAGCCAAGCAGACGTAGGGCCAAATCTCTATTCATGCTCCCTAAACCTCAGTTCTCTTATCCATAAAATGGCAGTTGTTAGAGGCAGCGGTGAAGGGCTCCATGTAGCAGCTGGCACATAGTAGGCCCTCAAATTCAGCAGCCATCTTCCTTGTTTTCTGATTTCTCCACTCTGCCCTTCCATCCTAGACTGGGATATGTGTCTGTCTCTATCGCTATTCTTCTATGTGTGTGCTCTTTTTAAATCTACTTTATTGAAGTGTAATTTACATACAACAAAATGTACCCATTTTAAGCGTGTGGTATGGTGAGTTTCGACAAATGCGGACACCTCTGCATACCTGTGTATATGGAACATTTCTATCCCTCCTAAAGCTTTCTTTGTGCCCTTCTCAGTCAATCCTCATGCCTCTACTTCCGGGCCCAGGCAAACATGATCTCTTTCTATTGCTAGAGATTATATTGTCTTTCCTAGAGCATCATATAAATGGAATCATACAGTATAGATTCCTTTGTGCTTCGTTCACTCAGCATAATGCTTTGAGATCCTTTGCCTGCTTCGGTATGGGTCCCTTATAGCTTTGCTTTTAACTTTGTATTATAATTGACCTGCTTCCTCCGCTAGACTCTGAAGCCCTCAAAGATTCTTTTCCTTCTCTGGTTCCCAAATAAGCACTCAGCAAATGTTGGAGGGAAGAAAGGAGGAAGGAAACAGGGGAGTTCTCATGGCGATTGGTGAAGATCTTGGCTGCAGCCCTGCGTCTTATCCACCCCTGGGGAGTGTTCACAGCCCCAGCAGAAGCACACACACAGACACTTACAGCAGCCAATCCACAGCCACCAGCAGGCTGATGTCCTCGGTCGGCAAGCCCACAGCCGTCAGAATGAGGAGCATGGTGACGAGCCCAGCACTGGGGATACTGGCTGCACCAACGCTGGCCAGCGTGGCCGTGAGGCTGCGAGAACAGAAAAGGCCGGGTCAAGGGAAGAGAAAGTGGTCTTGGCAAAACCATCCCTGGCAGGCAATTCTCGGCTCTAATTTCTCCCGGCAGTCATAAAATCCCCTTTTCCTCCCAAGGAATAAAGAAATCTGGAGTACCAAGACCCAGGAAATAGGGTCTATTTGGATTCTGCTTAACCTTGATGGAAACTTATAAATTCATGGATGAGAGTCTTACCCCCATCATGACGTCCAATTCACTGAATATATCACAGGGCTCAAACAAGGTGAGCGTGGCTCTAAAAGCAGGCAAGGGAATATTAAAGAAGAAAAACAAGTCACCCTTAATCCTTCCACAGGAACACCACAGCATCCATTTCTGCTTACCCCTTTACGCCTCTGTGAGAACCAGAGACTTCTAGTCTACGTGGCAAGAGCCTGAGAAGGTTGCCAATGTTAACATGAGAACTCAGAACAGCAAGTATCCAGACTCAACTGAGTGGACATCGGGAGAACAAATCAGAAGAATTCCGAATGACATTAAGGTTCAGATGCCTGGACGTTTCACCATGGGCTGGAAAATACATTATTCAGAAAGAGGGTGCCAAGAAATGACAATAAAATAACAGGAGGCTTTCCTTCTGAAGCATCTCATCCCTTGCTTTCCAAGCAATGCCTAGGGCATACCCAGCACCATTTTGAAGTTGTCTCCGGAAGAGGGTTTAATCTAGGGTTCAAGGGCCTTGTCTAGACACCAGAGGGCCTCTGTAGTCCAGCAAAGGGCAGTGACTTTTTCTCCTCTTTTCTGGATGTTATTTATGAAAGCTATCATTTCTAAATGGAAGGAGGCTTATGAAAACGTGGATTTCCAACTTGCTTTTCTGGCTGCTGAAAAGAAAAAAGGGGCTGCTTTCTTTGTGGTTATATGATTCCAGAATTTTTTCAGTAGGTCTTCGGGCTTGAAACTAAGAATCAGACTCCCAAACTGGTTTGCCAACTGGTGTGTCCAAGCACAGAATCCTGGTCTTACAGTCAAGAGGAACCCAAATTTATCTACTCTTACATATGAGGAAGGAAAGGTCCTGGGAGGTTTTGTGTTTTGCACTGGTTTTTCCATATTGTCATCCTTCCCACATTTAGGCTTTCACAGAATAGACACTTCCCCTAGGTGGGATCTAGAACCCATCTTTGCTTTTCCCCCGCCCCATTAATGTGGAGTTGGTGTCAGGGTTTAAAGAACTCCATTTTTGCGGGAGATCCATCTAGGTCATAGGAGGTAGTAGTGTGTGGTGGTTATCAGTGCAGGTTCTAGAGTTGAATGACCTAGGTTCAAATCCCAACTCTGCCACTTAACCACATGACTTTGGGCAACTTACTTAACCTCTCTGTGCCTTGATTTTCTTATCTGTAAAAAAGAAGATAACAATGGTGTCTCACTCTAGAGGCATCAGGAGCTCAGAAATAAAGCACTTAGAAGAGGCCGGTACATTGCACCCGGAGCTGCTTTGCAATGAAAACATCCCTAGTCCCAAGAGTTGGCAGGGGGAATTCTCAGTCATTTTCCCAAGATGGATAGAACACCAGGGAAGGGGAACTTCCCAAGTTCCAACGATCTTGGCTTCGGCAATTTTGTTTACAACATCAGTTGCTTCTGTTACATGAGTCACTCTTACACATCCCTGTGTACTGTGGCCACATTGTCTTGTTAGCCCTTGGTTGTGTGAGACAAAATCCTATAAAGAAATCTTCCTGGTGGCTGGTTCTCTTTCTGTTCCTCCATCCCAATTATACCCTCACCCGACCACAGGTGGAGTGTCTGGGGCATTGTAAGTCCTGTAATAGCTCCCTGGGCGGTGATCTCCCCCTGTCCTTTTATCCCCTCCTGATTTTCCTGTCCTTCCCTGACTCATTTCCCTATGGTTGGTTCTTGGATGTTGTACAAGTTACCACACACACACATTAATCACAGCAGAACGTCACAGTAACCCTGCAAGGTACATACGGTAGTACCACTGATTGGAAGGGTGGAGAAACTTAGGGTCACACAGCTTGAACATGGTCTGCTGGGATCTGAACACTCGTCTGCTTGATTCCAATACCACACTGGCTTTTGATGTCCCTTGACTCCTCCTCACATTGAAAATGCTATGACTTAACGAATCTGCTGAGAATTCCTGGCCACTGTTCTCCTGCCTGCAGGGAAATGAAAAGATGGGGAATGTACTTGGAAGCACAGCAATGAAGCTGGACTTGGCTATTTTTTTTCTGACTAAATTGAAGACAGTGAACTACATACACTCCATGGAGAGGGGGCGGTCCCCCCAGAGACAGCCCTTGTGACATGTACAGATATGGCAGATTCAGCTGAACTTGCCAGGGCCACAAGTATTAAATATATTTGGCCAACTTTATCCTTTGTCCAGTGAAAATTCTCAGTCATATCATTGTTAAAATAAAGGATAAATTTAAATAATTCAAGCACAGTCTCAATCACCTGGTCACTCACTGGTACATCCTCTCACCTCTAAGTCCTCATCTAATGGTGTGAGCTTGATGGGAAGCATGGTTGCTTCATCAATGGGGAGAATTCAGGGCCATTAAGAAGCTCTATTTGTCTTTGAATTTTAAAGCAAGGGAGATTGGCAGTCTCACATGCAATCTGTTAGGACAGGACTTAGATGGCTTGATAATCTGACCCGAAGCATGTTTTCCACTGAGTAACATCACGGCACTCACTATATCATAGTCACATTTTTCTTTCATATCCTAGGAGTACTGTATTTTATTAAGCATCAGTAATAGTAATCATACTAGTAGCTAACATTTATTGACAGGTGACTATGCTCTCAGCCACACTAGAATATGTGATTATTGTACCCATTATACAGGAAACTGAGGCTCCCCTACAATACTGCTATGGGCTGAGTCGTGTCCCCCCTGAATTCATTTGTTCAAGCCCTCACCTCCAATGTGATGGTGTTTGGAGATACGGCCTTGGGAAGTAATTAGGTCATGAAGGTAGAGCCCTCATGATGGGATTAGTGCCCTTATAAGCAGAGATGTAAGAGAGCTCGCTCTCTCTCTCCATGCACCAAGGTAGGGCCATGTGAGCAAACATCTAGAAGGCAGTCATATGCAAGCCAGGAAGAGGACATTCACCAGGAGCTGAACCCGCCGGCACCTTAATCTTGGACTTCCCAGCCTCCAGAACTGTGAGAAATAAACATCTGCTCTTTGAGCCATAGTCTATGGTATTTTGTTACAGCAGCCCGAGCTGACTGAGACAAGTACATACCTCATAGGGTGGTTGTGAGGATTAGATAAATTAATATATGTAAGTAGGAGTGATCTTTAAGTTTGCAGAGAAGCGATGTGTTTTTAACGACGTCTTGGAAAAGTATTCTTTCTGAATTTTTTAAAATGATGAATACATATGGTAAAAATACCTTTAGTAAAAACAAAAAAAAATATTTGATGGTTATTTGTAATATAATGTTATGCTATATTGAGGAATCTCTTCCTCCCTGTATTTCATCATTTTTGCCGTCACTCCTTGGAATGCTGAAGGGATCAAATTTAAATGAAAGAAAAACTGGATCCAGAGTCAGTTGATGTTGGCCCCAGTGACAGCCCTGCTGGCTCATTACTGATGGTATTACAGCCTCAGACTAACTACCATGCCCCTTGAAGCCTGTGCTTCCTCATCTATTAAATAATCATATAAATAACTGCCTTGCAACGTCACAGGATTGTCAAAAATCAAATAATATCAAATTTCTAAAGCAATTTCACATGGGCAATACAAACATAAGGCATTAGTATGAGCCTGATTCCTTCCTGAACCAATCTTCCCTTTGAGCCTGTCAGTAGCTCCTCTTCTCCTTTACTTCCTTCACCATTCTTCTAACTGGAGAACAGCAGTTCAAGTGGCCTCTTTGAAATGGAGTTAGTGTGGAAGGGGATAAGGTAAAAAGTTGTTTCAGTGCTTCACACCACCCATTTCACTCACCTTACGGTCACAATCTGGCCTCCATCTAGGATGACGCCATTCATCTGGGCTATAAAGATGGCGGCCACGGCTTCATAAAGGGCTGTACCATCCATGTTAATGGTTGCTCCAACTGGTAGGACAAATCTGGTTACACGCTTATCAATCCCCAGATTTTCTTCCAGGCAACGGAAGGTGACGGGCAAAGTTCCGGCACTAAGGGGCGAAGAGAGAGGGACAAGAGTTATGTCCACTTTAGAGAAGCAGGACAAAGCACAAACCGAAATGCCACCACAAAGTTTTTGTTCTTTTGTTCCAATCAATGTGACTTGAAAAAAGCAGTGTCTGGAGCTAAATTAAAAACCATCGATTTGCCATATAGGCCATTACAGAGTATTGAGTAGAGTTCTGTACTCCAGTAAAAATTTAAAAAATAAAATCCAAATAAAATTTAATTCTAATAATAAAGAAGAAAAAAGCCCATTGATTTGGGGGCTCAAATACAATCTTATTAAGATGCTAATAGTCAGCAAAATATTTTTGTTGGTTCTAGCTTTTGAGATCTACTCAGAGCTTCAAGTTCTCCTTTCCCTTTGGTCATTGTTTCCATCTTGGATTAAATATTGAAGCCCATGTGATTGCCCACATCAATTGGGCTGCCAAAAAAAAGTGTCCGAAAAGGATCAGCTATCAACAGTAAGATGGAATGAGGAATTTTTGAATGACCCATAATTTCATGGTAGAAACACTGTTTCCAACAAGATGACTACATGGGTTGTATCTAGCCCTGGGAATTGCCCTGAGCCGGGCCTGCTAATGTTGAGAATGTTGGACAAATATGTTAAGGACCATTCAGCAAGAATCCAAGCTTCTAGCAATTCACTGCGGACCCTCACAGACAGTCCAACTCCCTGAAAAATGGTCATTGCCAATTCTACAGTCTCTCCAATGACATAGGGCAGAAAAGCCTGTGCTCTGGAGCTAATCAAAGACCCAACATGGAGTGACTTCACCCCCACTCCTCCCAGGCATGGGATGGGAATTCACGACCATATGAATCAATCTCAAAGGCCAGAACTCCTGACATGTTCTGTGTCTTCTAAAACAGGAGACCTATAAGAGTAAGTGTTGCTGAAAGCCAGAATATTATTTCCATGTGGATAGAGGTGATGGGAGGGCAGGCGGATTTGCTTCAAAGTTTAAGTGATATGGAAAGCAATGTAGAACATTCCAACTGCCATGGGAGTACATTGTGGTACATTCTCTTTTCTCTTATTCAAATGTTAGCAAACTGTCCCCAGTGCAGACAGCACATTTTTCTCTCTTGCATTTACAGCCTTAGTCATAGCTCCCTCCTCCTACTTGTCAGAATTAGGGCTCCAGCCAAGCTGGACAAAGACACCAGCAGAGGTGTCAGTTTCTCAGAGAGTGGGACAGGACCGTCAGCTTCAGGCATGCTAAGTAAAATGCAGATTCCAGGGCCTACGCAGAACCAAGGTCCCTGAAGCTCTAAAATTAGGGTCTCCTAGATCTGCATCTTATCAACCCACGGACCCACAAGCCCTATTAACAACCTTAGGGAAACCAGAGTCATCTTACTGGAACATTCTTTGTGATTTTAGATCAGGAGTCTCTCTCATGCCTCCTCTTTGGTCTTAGGTGGGGAGAAGAAATGGATGTTTGGAGACCTCTCATTACCAAAACCTTATAAGCCCAGGGAGAAAAGTGTGGAGTCTGCCCTCATTCACATGCTGGGGTGCCATCGTACCTGGCTTGCTGCCCCAGCTGTTTTAATGAGAAGTTAGTGTCCCTTTATTCCTCTCTCACGCACTCCCAGCCCTTTCCTAAGACCCCTTTGAGGTTACCAGGACACCATGACTGGTCTGAAATGGCTGCGTGGCTATGGTTGGCAGCTGAATTCTCATCAGTATGAATCTTAGGACACTGCTGGGAGGACTGGAATATATCCATTATTATCACTGCATTCATTTTCCCACAGTGTCATCAAAGGGTCTTTAGACAATTCAACAGATTGGAGAAAACAACTGGTAAGGCATGAAAATATTCTTAATGTCACTACTGGACAGGCTTTGTGTCTTAAAAATCCATATGTACCCTATCAGTCCAAACTGGGACTTGAGAATTTTAACTCTTTCCGGTGTTGACAGGCTGACATTCAGACATTGTTTTTTTGGTTCCTGCCTCAGTGGCCATATGACAGTCTTCAAACGTTGCTAATAATAAGTGTCTGGTACTTGAGATTCTTCTTTTTTTTAATCCAGATTAGTTTTAACAGCACACTCGGAAGTCAGAGGGATGCAGAGAGACGTGTCGCAGGCCATCCCCACTCCATTCAGCTGCCCTGACACCAGCCTCTGTGCCTATTGAGAAAACGGGGTCAACCCTTCCCCTGCACATCCTCATTCAGTCCAGCGTCTGAGGAGGTGGAAAGTATATTTAGCGCTGGCTGTCCCAGGGCTTTCCCCCTGTGGTCATAATGGCAAATAAACCCTGAGTTAATTCTTAGTACGTGACTCCTGCTACAGTGACTTGTTTTAAAAAGAAATTCCTCATCTAGGCAAAAGCCACATTTTAACCAAAGCTTAAAACCATATTTTTTTTCAGATGAAATACAGGGCAAGGGGGAAATATGAGTCTAATGTTTGTGGTCTTGGTCAGATAACCCAAGAATTTGTCTTTGATTTAAATATGATTTGGGGTTTTCCCTATGCTTTTAAGATTTACCTTTGTCTTATAAAGGGACTAGGATAATTGTCTAGTCATTCAAAAGAAAAGGTAATGATAATATTTTGTAATAGTGTAGATATCAAAACCATAAAGGTATTGGAAGAAAATATAAAGTTATATTTTATAATCTTTGGCGGAAAAGATATTCCTAAGCAAAATCAAAGTTCTAAATACCAAAGGAAAACACTGACGACTTTGACTACATACAAATTAAAACCTGCTAGTGGCAAAAAGCGCTGTAAGTTTTTAAGACAAATGTCAAGTGAAGGGGGACACTATTTACAACATATGACACATGAGTTGATATCTCTATACATGTAGAGAGCTGAAAACCAATCAGGAAAGGATAAACACCCCAACAGGAAATTAAGCTCACAAACAATTCACAGGGCAGAGGAGGGGAGGGAAGGATGGTCAAAAAGTACATAAAAAACATGTTTTCCCTTCGCTAGTAATCAAAATAACTCAAATTCAGTGAGATCACTTTTCTCCAATAGGATTTGAAAGTATTAAAGTGACAGATAATGTTCAGTGTTGATGAGCAGGTGGGTAAAGGCACACTCGTATGCCCAGTTAGTGGGTACATAAACAAATGTACTTTTCTAAATAGTAATCTGGTGATATGTTTCAAAACCATCAGGGTGCTTACCACTGGATTCAGAAATTCCACTTCTAGAAATTTATCCTGAGGGGATCACCAGACATCCTTGCAGAAATGTATTTACAAGGATGCTTGTCACAGCCCTGTTTAATAGACAAGGTTTAAATGTACATTTGGGGTGGGGGATGTATTGTAGTACCCACAGTATATTATTATGAAGTTTAAAAATAGTAGTAATAGATATGTAGTAATAGTTATAGTAAGAGCTATATTAATAGATATAACTTTTATGATATGTTGACCAGTGAAAATAGCAGTGTACAATATCTATACATAATAAGAACTGGAAATGTACATAACTGTAAAGATTAACAAAAAGGTTACTACCAGTTATCAGTGGTGTTGCCCATTTTTTTTCCTCCAAAATTTTATACACTGTCTGAACTTCTTCATAATGACCAAATACCATGCTCATAACCAGAAATCAAAAATAAAACTAAACATGATTGTTTTCATTTTTGAAAAAAAAGTTAACTTTTTCACCAAAAAGAGAAAATCTTTATGGATAGAGATACTTAGCGATAAGAAATGTATAGGACCAGGAAGGAAAAAGGAAATTTTGAAGTGTTTCCCTTCATCTTGGGAAACTGAATGCAGAACCTAGATCTCCCAAATTGTATACATTTTAGCTTTTTCTGAAACCTCACATTCTACTAGTACAGAATTCTCACTGATTTGCAAGATGGAAATATAATTTGGCTTTCCCAGGTTGTCACCACTATTGGCCTGTTAGGTCACTTAAGAAAAACCTGACTGACTGCTCAGTAGTTTGAAAAAAAAAAAAAAGCAGTCTCCCTGTGTCACAGAGCAGCTGCCTACCTGGCAGTGAGTGGTAATGGGTTCTGTAACAAGGACCTGTCAACCTGTGACTCCAGAGATAACGCTGAGCTATGGGTTGCAGAGTTTACTTGCCTCCCTGCCACCTGCTTTATGGCCTCAGTCTTTGTTTTGTGACCCAAGGATACACATGCAGACATAAAAGCAAATATTGCAGGCTGAAAGAATAAAACTCTCTTAGTCTTTGAAATTCTACATTGCTGGCTGTTTCTTATGTATCTGTTTTTTTGTTGGGTTGTTGGTTTTATTTTTGCTAAATTCAGTCCAAGATGATATCAAAAAAAAAAAAAGAGGTTTTTTTGCTTGCATATCTGGAGTCCTCACTGGCTTCTGGGAGGCACTGGGACTAGGTAATGAAGAAGCAACTGACTCTCGGTCAATGTTAAGTCAAATCAATGCCAACCTGACTTTCCTCAAAATCAATGGGGCAGAATAGTCCATTACAGGTTCAAAGACTTGTCTGATTTCCGGTTTGTTTGAAAAATCTCACCTACCCTACCGTTTACCCTGCAAAACCTTGTTCTCCTACTTTTGAAAAATTATTCCAATACAGTGATATAATAGCCTTTCTCAAATCACAGGTGAGAGAATTTCTTAAATAAAATAACATCCTGTTACACCCTTTTGGAAAACATTTAAAACTGAACTAATGCTATATGTGGCAAATTATGCCTAGAGATGAATAGCATGTATTCACCTGGGAAACAATATGAGATCATAGTTCTAAGACAGCTGCATACCAGCAAAGAGTTCATCAGAACGCTTAAAAGTTCCTAAAAGGAGCAAAGAATCTAAAGTGTTCCACTTTTTCAAAAATATTTTAAAAATATGTGAAAAGTGTTCTCACTGAACGCTCTGATGGGAAGGTTTTGAAAAAGAGGAAGTGACAAAGAAGTAAAAGGAATGAGCAGAGAGAAACAACAGTGATTTCTTGCATTCTCTACCTGGAAGCGGTACCCAGGGCAGTGATCCAAGCTTGGAAAATTCCAGCAAAAAAGGAGAAAGGGTTTTTCCTGGTCACTAGAAAGTAAATCAAGGGGAGAAAGATGCCCCCATGGATGATGAGGCCGACAATCACCGTGATCATGTACATCCCCAGTTGTCTAGCGACCACTTCTAAGTCCTTGATTGCAATGATCTTCCCACAAATTAGGCAGGCGATACCTAGGGGAGAGTACCTGAAAAACATAAAAGAAAAAAAAAAAAAGCATTGAAGAGCTGGTGATGGGATTCAGAATTTAAATCAGGGCCCTCCTTCGTACCACACGCTGAGGAAAACCCTTTGCATTCCTGTACAGAGTGTTGCCAAAAGAGGACCATGAGATTCGATAGATGCTATATTTTCCTTCCGACTAACCGCATTATCTGAAATATCTCCTATGGACCTGGTGGCCCCTGCTTTGATGAAAAATCCCAAGGCAAACTTTGTTGCTCAGGTAATTTTTTAGGGCTAAAGGAGACACGCTTTACCACCTCTTAAGGAAGCAGCAAGATAAAAGTCGAGGGACACCCAGGTTACATCTTTGAGAATCTTATTTGATTTCTCTGTTCCAGATCTCCTTCCTCGAAAATTGAGAATAAATTTAGAGCTTCTCAGAAAGCTCATTAGAGTTTCACCAATTTACAAACACTGGTGTTTGTAAATAGTGCTTTGTTTTTGCCTTGGAAGGAATCTAGGAAATACATTGAGAGAGAGAGAGAGAGAGAGAGAGAGAGAGCTGCCCAAACAAGAAAACCATCTGAGCCAAGAAGCATGTTTAGAGAAATGTGGTTTTATTACTTCCAAGTCTGAAAGTGTTTCTTTCCATACCTACTCCAACAGTCATGCTGGCTGCCATTCATCGTGTCCCAAGAATAGGGGGAGACATCCACACACTTAATTCTTACAAAAACCCTAAAACCAAGGAATCATTATGCCGGTTTGGCAAATGAGGAAATTGAGGTTTGGAAAAGTTAAATAACTGACCCAAGACCATGAAAACAAGAAGGAGGAGGAGGATAATCTCAGATGTGTGAAACTCTACCACTGGGGGTTTTCATCCCTACCAACCAAACCACTTCCTTGAAGGAGCAATTGTAGCTTTTTGTACATAAGCAGACAAATTGTTCTCTACCAATCTATCCTAAAATAGACTTATTTTATATTTCTATATTATTATTCTTTTATAGCATGCTTGGAAACAATCTACTGTTGTCCTCACTCTTGAGTCAGCTAACCATGCTCTCTCTCACCTTGGGTATACTTTTTGCACGTTTGGCAATACCCTTTTTTTATTGCCTAATCTGGTGGTGTTGGAGCATGAACTTGTTCAGCCTGTAACACTTCTGACTGAAATGAAGATGTTTGTGGGAACGTTGACACCTTATTAAGAATTATGAACATATTTGAAAGAAAGTCTGTGGGGCAAATGAAGTCACGCTCCCAGCCTGGGGAGGGGAGTCAGGAAAAAGAGAGGGCCAGCAAGCAGATTTGGTGGATTTTGTTTTTTCAGTTGTGTTTGGAGCAAAAGCACTTCCTGGGTTAAAGCAAAGCCATGAGGAGTAGAGGAGAGTCATATACACAATTACACGAGACATGGAGCTTGTCCAGCCACTTACCAGCTATATGACCTTGGTTAGTGACTTATTCCCATTTTACAGATGTGCAAGTCGAGGCTTAGAGAGGCTACCTGCAACCTCATGGGATTGCTGTGAGGATTATGCTTTTGAACATGCATATGTATGCACTAGCAAAAGTCCCTCCCCCATCCCTGTCAGTGCCATTAGTTCTCTGACTCCTGACACAGGAGTCCCCTGCAGGTTCTGTTTTCACACATCTACCCCATGTCCCCTCATCACCTATGCGTAATGAGTCAAGTCTGGGTTGAAGAGGTTTTCTAAGGCATCTCACGGGCTACTTCCACCCAACTGCGGATGTTTTTACGTCCAAACTATTTTCTCAAGAGGAATCTTCTCCTGAAAGAGCTGATTTGTAACTGACACTAAGTAGTTAAAACATGAGCGTAGTTACTCTCCCTGAGGAGCATCTAGCCTGTAGTCTCCCTTTCTCCGTTCCTGGAGGTGAAGGCTGGCGATGTTTGAGGGCTGCTTCCCCAGGAATTAGGGAGTCGAGTCATTAAACCTTTGGCTTTCTCACCATTTTATATTTTCTTGCTGTGCCCATAGTCACAACATCTCATAGATCAGTCGGGTGGTCTCAGGGGCCAGCTCTGTGTTCCCTGAGATTGTAAACAACTAAGCAGAATGCATTTTCTGATAAAACCAACAAGCATCTAGCTTCATAAACCAAGAGACTAATTCTTTCCCAAGCACCAATCACCCCTTAGAGATCTCCAGAAAAACACAAATACAAGCTGTTTTGGGTGCCATTCAATTTTCCTGCTCTTCTAGGACAAGCGATTTGTAGAAGGGAGAGAAAATGTTTTCAAGGCTCTTTGCCAAGCAAGACCAGCTATAGAGACCCCTGGAGAACACATCTGCCAGAACCAAATGTTAGAGAGAGGTAACAGGTTATCTCCAGAGTACTCAGCTCGCTGGGAGAAACCTGAGTCCCCACTATAAATGGACAGTGCCATTCAAAGGCCAGAAGGTAGAGTGTTAGGGTAAATAAATATGGCAAGCAGGGGCCCTAGTTAACCCAAACACTTTGGTCTCTGGAACTAGAATGAGCATTAATTAGGACAGGGAAAGAGACTTTTTTTTTAGGGTCATTACTTCCCTGCACCTGTTTTCAAAGCAGGTAGTTTAAGCCTCCACTCAGGAGCTGGAGCTTCTGAGTTCCTGGGTTTCCATATTAATGAATTACCTTGTTGGAAATATACTCAATGGGAAAGAAAAGGCAAATGTTCAGGGCTCAAGGTCACCATTTAAAGTTTCTGAGATGAAGCAAACAAAGCCATAAACTAAACTGTATAAAGAGGCTGAGAGCTCCCGAGTGTTCTGAAGCCAAGTGATGCCCAGTAATTGTTGGACCTGTTTCCAATAAATTAGAAGGACATAACTACAGAGCTGGGAGAGGGAATGGCTCCCATGCTGCCCTGAGACTGGCTATATCCTCAGCTCTGGGCTTCATTTTCAAAGCCACTGATTCATCCAGGACTGGCCTGTAGCATCTTTTTCTTACTGTTGCATCACCCATTCTTGCCTCTGCCCACTTTGCACCTCCGTCCTTGTCATCCTAAGGTTCCAGCCAAGATGCCCCCTCAGGTCTGCTCCCTACTCCACAAACAGACCATCCACAGCACTAACATACCCCGAACTCAGTCAGTGCATCCGTAGACCCCTGCCCCAGAATTACCTGGCCTGCCTGAAACAATATGGATCCCCTGGACCCACCGCATACCTACTGAGTTAGAATTTCCTGGAGCTGGCCTTGGGACAGTTATATTTCAAACAAGTTCCCGGGTAATTCTGATGTGTTTGGAAATCAATGTTTCCAAATAAATCAATGTTTCCAGGAATAAAATCTGATCTGCAACTGATGAAATACAGATAGTCCTTGGTTAGTCTTTGGAAACCATTTACTTTTTATTTAGCTGCACCTTATTCAAGGCCTTTGGTTTTAACCCACTAAAGTGATAACTTTGGGACTTTCAGGCGTAGGACAGATGGTGGGCCAGACACCTGGAGTGGAGGTAAGCGGAGGGACTTTCTCAGTCCTGCCATAAAGCCACTCTGGTTCTGTCCCACATGTTGCCAACAGCAACACCACTCCGCCAGTTTGGGACAGATTTCGAGAGAACTCAAGAGTTGGAAGAGTCTGTCAGTAAAGACTTAAACATACATTCCAAGAGTTACCTAAGGTGCTCTCGGTACTCAGGGTAAGGAAGTAACACAAATCTCCACTTTCCCAGTCCACTTAGGGAAAGGTTCTGGCTATCCAAGAAGTGACTTTTGCTGAGAGTTACCATATGAGGATTAGAACTCTTCATCAGGATAGAGTGAAAGCCAGCCAGTTCATGGAGCCTCCAGGCTCCATTATATCACCAGCTCCTGAAATTGCTGTCGGCATGGAAGAGGTGCTCGAGTATTTAGGAAGTGAAGGAATGAATGGGTGGATGGATGGATGGTGGTGGTGGTGGGTTAACTGGGAGGGAGAATTGAAAGAGTGAGCAGAGATTTCACTTCTCACTTTATGTTTCTACGGTGGTGAGATTATGAAAAGTTTTACTTTCTATTTAAGTTTTGCAGATTTTGAAAAACATGTTTTAAAGCACTTCGCGAAAAACTGAGGATATGAAAATCACACCGAAATGAAGGTTTTTCTTTTCTTTTGGTGATTCAGAGGGCTTTGCAGGATTCTTAAGGAATTCACAAATACAGAGAAGCAAAGGGTTACGGATTGAATTGATAATAATGGTCATTACAGTGTAAAAACAATAATAATACTAGGTCATACAAAATGCTCAGACAGGTCCTGGCACATAGGAAATGCTCCATAACTATTGGTCACAATTGCACTTCATTCTCACAGCAACCCTATGATATGGATTCTATGATCAATCCATTTCACAGATCAGGATGAGGGGTTTAGCGTGTTTCTAACTTACCTAAAGTCACACAGCTAGTAAGAGGAGGATCCTGGGTTCAATCCAGTCTGAGGTCAGATGGAAGTTGATTTAGGTAATGCTTCTCTATAATTCCAATTACTTAGGCTGTGCAATGAGTTAACCTCTGTGCTTAGTTTTCTCCTCTGGAAAATAGGGCTCACCAAAGTACCTATTTTTGCTAGGTATTATTGTGAAAAATAAATGAGTCAATGCATGTAAAGTATTGGAATAGTATTAAGCATACAGCAGGAATCTGGTAAATCTTAATTGTGATTTAATAATAATTATAATATTATTATCTTCTCAATAATAGGTACAGGACAGTAATTGACAAAGTACTAAGCATATAGCAAGAATTTAATAATTCTGTTATAATTTTATAATAATTATTGTTAGAATAATAGTAATCTCCTCAAAGATGCATTTTGCTATTACTACTCTTCTTACTACCACGTAGAGAAGACTATGAAAGAACTCTGATGATTTAAGCTTTGAGGGTGTCAGTTAAGGAGTGGTTGGTTGTTTTATCCAGAACCTTCTCACACACATCGTTTTCACTTGCTGATGAGGCAGCTAAAGAATGAAAGAAATGTGTAGGATTGGCATCTCACGTCATATTACACCCTCCGGACTGTTGGCCTAGATGAGGTAACCCAACAGCTGTCAGAAACTGTTCCGTAGGTCCTATTCCTGACTCACAATTGCTCTTCATCTCCTGGGATATGATGCTAAATCTTTAGGAGATTTGGTTTCAGTGAAGAGGAAACTTCTCAATCCACACCCACTCCATCCCTGCAGAGAAGGGAGGCTACACTTTATCCCATGACTCATCTGATTTCCTAGAAGATTCCCTCCGCTTCAAGGGCTCAGTGGAAATGACAGTGGTGTGGATAAAGGAAGGAATCTTCATACATGACCCGCATCGCTGGCATCATAATACAGAAAAATGGACTGCATATTCAGAGCTAGGGTACTCACTCTGCTAGGAACTTTAGGAAATGAAGGCAGATCCTAAGGTTTAAAACCAAGAGGCCTAGTCTGCTTCATATATTACCATTTATTAATCTCTCAGCATGCTCAGAATGGCTTTAAAAGACTTTTAAAGTATTTTTACAGCATGACATCGTGTGTGACTTTAAATCTTCACACAAAAGAAATATTCAGAAATCTAGCATTGACTGGGAAGTTGAAGAATCAGTACAAGAATCGTAAAGAACACGCTATTGTACGAGCATCCTTTCCATGTTTCTAAAGTACAAGAAAGCAAGGACCAACACAAGCCAGACCTATTAAATATGGTTCATGAAATCATGGGAAACATCTTCTTGATCTAGGACCCTGGGGCCTTCAGCTAGCCCCCTCGTTCCTAAAGTTTTAATAAGAATTTACTACAGGCACATCATCATGTTTGGAGATAAAATACAAGTCGAGAACAGATTGTGCCCTTGTAAGTTGGGAGTAAGGGCCAAGGAAAGGAAGAGAGAACGAAGGTGGAATTTCAGGGGAAGACACGTAGAATCGGAGGAGGATCGGAGGCGGATTGGGAAGGCTGGTGGGGAGCACCGGAGAAGGAGGAGCCAGGGAATCTGTAACGCAGAATTCCTGTGGTGAACAGGACACACGTGTGGTTTGGTCTTATTTCTAGGCAGGCACACAGGACCGTCGTAGGGGTCTGAAATGAACGTATGTAAAAATCTTTCTGTCAGATAGATACCAGACACGAGAAGTTTCCAGTGACTGGAGGTGACACAGTTTCCTTGGTGAAGGAGAGAACACCTATGCTCTGGGCTACCCTGTACTTCAGAACCACTGACCATAAACACACAGGAAATGAAGTGGAGACAATATTGCTTACTTGATTCAAACAACAGCAAAAAAAACCCCACCCACTTACATATCAGAGATTTCGATATCAGCATAAACTCCAGCTCTTCCTCTTCCTAGCTGTCTACTCTTAAGCAAGTTAATTCACCTCAGTGAGCCTCAGTGGCCTTTTCTGTCAAATGGGAACCATAACACCATCTTCGCAGGGTTGTGGGGATTACAGTTGGTAGGTATGAAGCACTATCATGGCTCTTGGCAGATAAGAGGAAATCAATAAAAGATAGTTTTGATGATGACGGTGATCATGATGATGTTAAAGAATCAAGATTTAGTGTCTCTGGACCAGTTTTCTCTGCTGTAAAACCAGAGAGTGGGACCAGATTTCCAAGAGCCCTTACAGTTCTAATCTTTTGTGATTTCACTTTTTCTTGCATGGCCTGAGAACTGCCTTTTTTTTTTTTTTTTTTTTTTCTATATGAGTCACGAGTAACCCAGGTCTAAGGTGCATTGCTTTTGGACACCAGAATACTGGCGCAGCGGTTCTTCCATGCACCCTGGGTCATGCCATATCCCTGAGATCTTGGCCGTGTCTTAGTGTATCCTGATACTGCTCAGCTTCAGGACTACTAATTGTTTTTTTCAGCTTTTCTGTCCTTTCTTTTTTTTTTTTTTTTTTTTTAAGTCTTTTCTTCCAGGGCAGGGATGGAAGGGGCCATCCCTTTTTAATGTAAGGGGCCAAGTACTAAATAGTTTAGGCTTTGCAGGCTACACAGTCTTGGTCACAGCTACTCAACTCTGTCTTTTCGCCCAAAAGTAACCCTTGACAATACATGAACGAATTGGTATGGCTGGGTTCCAACAAAACTATTTATGGGCACTGAATGTGAATTTCACATAATTTTCACGTGTCGTGGAATAGTACTACTCTTTTGATTTTTTTTTTCAGTCAAATAAAAACATAAAACCCATTCTTAATTCACGGGCCATACAAAACAAATGGCAGATAAGATTTGGCCCACAGGCTATAGTTTTCCAGCCCATTTTCTAGTGAAAGCTCCAAAAAAGAGATTTTCATCCCTTTCTCAAAGTCTTTCTGGAGAGCCCTTTGCTTGGTTCATGCCTGCCCACTCTTTCCTGCTGGGAGGGCTCCAGTGCCCTCTGGCGACCCCAAGACCATCTCACAAGCCACCACCATGAAGTAAGAACAAGCCCACTTACCACATGATCATGATCACTAGCTTCATTACAATCTCATTCAAAATGTTGAAGAATTCCACCATCAGCTTGGCCTGCTCGCCCATCTTCCCCATGGCAATGCCGAAAGCAATGAAAAACCCTATCAGACCTGTTGGGTGAATCACAGGACACAGAAGGACAAATTACAAAGTATGTGTTTCTTCTCCCTTGTTCATTGCTATCCCCCATAATGAATGGAGCCACATTCTTACCACCTGTTACCCTATGAATTAGGCATTAAAAGACAAAAGCATTATGTTTCCCACTTTTCCCCTGGATAATTACGGCTTTCCTGAATACTTTCCACATGAGCAAGTTGAACTGCAAGCAGGTTAGTTGCTTGGAGAAAAGGAATTCATTTTCATTCCAAACGAAAAAGTACCCTCTTCTCTCTCCTCCTCACTTATGAAATCATGTGGAAGCAAATTCCATTAGTACATAGATTAAAGAAGGAAGGCTTGTTGGGACTTGGGGATTATCATACAAACTTTGGAGCCAATATTAGAAGAGCAGAGACCAATTAGCCAATTCAGTCTCTGCCAGGGTTATGTCTATATGATTTTGGTGTTATCCCAAGTTAATGCATGGCTGGTATGTTTCACTCTAGGAAAATCCTGAACATAAAATATTTTTCCTATTGCTGTGTGCCTAATTGGAGAAGGAGGAAGAATCTTGAAAAATCCAAGGGAAAGCAATGAAAAATCCAAAACAGTTGGGAAATCCCAAATGACCCAATTTGTTTGGATTTAACCTGTTATTTATTAATTCATCATCATTCTTTCCATGGTCAAAATGGTTACAACGCTTTCTTTTTTATTGTGGTTTTTTTTTTCAGGATCATAAAGTGAGAACGTAGTCTTTGTTGCTTCCTAGCCCCTTGGCCCTCTTCTCCCTTCACTTGATATCACTTGACTTCCATCTAAATGCAGCCCTCCTCCCCCCAGCCCCCAGGGTCAATCTAATCCCAGGCCAGGAGGATTTGAGGAACCCTGTCCCCACCTCTTGATGCTGGCATCAAATTGCACTAGGTCCTGGACCAAGCCCAACAGCCAACCTTGGGTCTTATTTCTATGTTACCTTTTACCTCATTCCCTGAGTATCTGTCCAGGGAACCTGCCTGATATGTTAGCTCCTCCAAGGCAAGACCTGGCTTTTCTCTCCCCATAATACTTTCTCTGGCACCGCTCTGTCCCACCCCTCTTCCTCAGCCTCTCACCCTGGAGTCTCACCCAGACCCTCCCAGGGACTGGGGCACACTACATGGCTAACGGATGTCCCTGTTACTGCCTGAAGGCTCTCCGAATTTCTGATAACCAGTCATCATGTGCCCCCCAGCTCCCAATCTGTTATTGCCAATCTTGGGGCTCCAACTCTGAAGACTTGTATTGTAATTGTCCCCTTGGCAACGGGCCCTTGCTTGCCCATCTGACTTTTTCTCTGACCTGCAGTATGGGCCATCCACTCTTCCCTCTCTCTCCCTCCTCTCCTTACACCTACCCTGTCCCACTTTGGCAGACTTCATTTCCAGTCCCTCCCTATTCCATCCAATTTCCTATTGCGTCCGTCCTTTTATGCCTGCAGTCTTGAGCTGTATCAAAGTAAATGATAGCATTATAATATGATTCTCTTAGGGGAAAATTCTTTCTGAACCTCTGCTTTTACCTTTCCTCTAGTCACCAAAACCACTCACCTCCCACACCAAGCACATGTCAACCCAGACTGTTCAACTACCCTTTGCTACCCTCAGCAAAAAGAATCTAGCACTTGCACTGAAATTGTTAATCCTTGGTATTTAATATTTCCCCTTTTTAGCTCTTGGCCAGAAAGATTAACTAGTGACTTACAAGTGAGTTATTGGCCATAAACACAAAGGCTTAATGAGAATTAGCGTGACCTAGAATCAGAGTGACAGGAGAGAGTGACCTAGTTCTGTGGTAATGGAGGAAATCAAATTCAGGCTCTCGTCAAGCCCATGGAGAGGAGTTTGCTAGGTGTGTGGTGAGCAATGATCTGTGAACATTCTGGCTGAGAATAGCTAGTATCACTTGGTTAATTCCATTTGGAAATTTTAAGAGAAAATGTTCAAGGTCTCAAGGTCCCAAAGAACTAGAATAAAATAGCTCCCCTGGCAGGGTCACCAGAAATGGGCCATCTCTATGAGTGTAAGAGAGAGATGTTGAAAGGAGTGCTATCTCACAGGAGTTGATTTAAGTGGTTGGGATTGAAGTAGAGCCCCGGAGCAGTCTGGAGGTCTTGGGGGTAAAGAAATGAGTCTTTAAAGAAGTGGGGGGCCAGAGCCAGGATTTTTATCTTCACTCTTGCAATGCTTGATCCTCGGGACTTTCCAAAACCGAAAAACAAACCAAAACCAAAAAAAAAAAAAGGCCACCATCTCTGCCCTTGGAAGACAAAGGAAAGAACCTTATTTCAGCCATGATTTGTAAATGGGAAGTTTCTCAACAGTCTAACTTCCCTTAGCTTTCCAGAGCCTCAATTTGCACTTGGAAACCCACAGCCAGCTTGTGCATTTCCCTCTGTAAACACTGCCTCATTGAACTCGCTGGAACAGGGGTGTTTCATTTGAACAAAGCCCTCTTAGACTTGGTCACTGGGGTTGAGAGAGTCGTGAATTGTGTTGAAACTCCCTGGTACAGCCAAAGGTCATGTGACTTCCCAGAATCCACCAGGACTCTGGAAATGACCACAAAAGTCTTCTGAATGATTCACCCCAAAGCTCTGGCCCCATTACTCATGGCCACAGTAGAAAATAGTGGGGCCACTTTGACCATAGGGTTTGGGGGACAAGGGGATTTGGGAATGCCTGAAAGGGTCACAGATATCTGGACAGTGGGAGAGAAGAGCCACTCAGGGTTGGATGCTGAGGATATTTGCAAACCCTCCTTCTCAGAGGAACTCTCCTATTTTCTCCTCTCTCCTTCCTCCTCTCGCCTCTCACTGGTTGTCAGCAATGCTTATTGATCTTTTGTTGCCTGGCAACCTGGTCAGCTTATCTCTTCCCTCACTCTCCGCTTCCTGCCAGGTCAAAGAAAAAGACACTTTTCACTGGCGGGGAAGTCCTGCTCCCTCCACCTCTGTTTCTCCACCATTCTGGATAAGTAAGGAGAACGGTGACCAAATTGAGAACAAACAAAAAGGACTCCCAGGTAAAATCTGAATTTCAGAAAAACAATGAAAAAAATTTTTTAGTCCAAGTATATCCCATGCAATATTTGGGACATACTTAACACTTTAAAATTATTTGTTGTTTATCTGAAATTCACATGAAACTGGGCACCCTGTATTTTATCTGATGCCCCTATCAAAGAGACAAGGGCACTTGATCTCCTAGATGGTAAAGTGAGCTCAACCTTTTCTAAACAGCTCTCATTCAAATCCTTGGAAATCTCGCTTGCGTGGATCAACATACTTCTTCCACATAGATTTCCCATTTCTCCCAGCTTTTGACCAAATGTCTTGTCTTGGGACACCATTCTAACAGTGGATGGGGGTTATACGGTGGGGGGAGTGAACCCAGAGGGTGGATGGGGAGTAAAGTGAGCAAACTGGAGTCACCCACACAATGGGGAGTCTCTATCCTCTGTGGGGTGTTTTCTACTGAGCAGCTTAGCGCTCCACCCCCGGCCTTTAATGATGACAGCGGCTCACATGATAAAGCATATGGCGCGTACCATTGTGCCTACGTGCGCAATCTCATTGAATCCTCACAATGATCTACAGGAGAAATGCCAACCCCATGCCCACTTTACAGATGAATCTTAAGAAGTGGAGCAGCCAGCCCACGATTAGATAACCGGTGAGTGGTCCATAAGGGATCCAAACTGGATACAAACCAGTCTAACGTCAGAGCCAAAGAACCCCTGGGATGACACTCTCAGAAGGTTCCAAGCTCACTGAAATCCCAGAAAGTTAAACCAGACAGTCTCCTTTTGCTAAGCCCGTTTTGGCACCAACGCCAACACTTTCACTCCTGATAGCACTGCGTTTGTTTACAGACTGTGAGGGCTGCGGTGGGACAGCCCCCATGCCTAGCATAGTCCTGGGACAGACACAAGGGCGCCTCAAAAAAAAATGCTTAGGAAATGAAAGGATTGGATGTGTAACTTCACGAAATGGAGAGTCAGAGAAAGTGACTTGCCAACACCACGCAGAAAGTGAGGGGATGTGCCCGGTGAATGTCAGTCCCCTTGCTTCGCCCATACCCCAATCCTGCTGCCACGTCCCCACATGGTATGGCTCCTGTCCATCTCCCTCGTGCTTCACCTCTCAGTTCTCAGGCCCAGTGACCCTCAAATCGCTCCCCAGAGACAGCCTCTTGCTCCACCTACAGGACAGCAGGGCGATCGGCTTTCTGAGAAGGAAGCGAGGTTGCCTAGGTGTTGACCTGCAGGGAAAGCTGGCCACGTGGCCCCGGCAGAGGCACCTCCCCCAAGGCGATGAAGACCAGTGTGCCTACCTAAGACATTCATGCCGTCCTTGAACTCCAGGCCCTTCTTGATAACCACCTGCGTCTCCTCAGGCGGCTCAGTCACAGTCTCATTCAACAGCGAGAGGACAGCACTGGTGGCATTGCTCTCCTCGTCTGATGGAGGGGCCACCAGGACTTTCTTTGTCACTGTTTGAATCTAATGGAGTGGGGGAAAAAAAACCATAAAGATGAGAGGTTTGGTGTAAAAGGTCACCAAAAGCCTGGCCGCTTACATAAATTTTTGAATTCCCAATATGTCAAAAATATAATTAAGAAATGGCGGGCTTCCCTGGTGGTGCAGTGGTGGAGAATCCGCCTGCCAATGCAGGGGACACGGGTTCGAGCCCTGGTCTGGGAAGATCCCACATGCCGCGGAGCAACTAGGCCCGTGAGCCACAACTACTGAGCCTGCGCGTCTGGAGCCTGTGCTCCGCAACAAGAGAGGCCGCGATAGTGAGAGGCCCGCGCACCGCGATGAAGAGTGGCCCCCGCTCGCCGCAGCTAGAGAAAGCCCTCGCACAGAAACGAAGACCCAACACAACCAAAAATAAATAAATAAATAAATAAATTTATTAAAAAAAAAAAAGAAATGGCCAAACAAGGTTATGAAATTGGGGAATATTTTATATGTGTGTGTTTGACAGAGTGATGCTTCATGGCACAAATACAGTGGGATACGATTGTCCTCATCCCACGATAATGATGGGATTTATAACATTCTTTTGTAACTACTATAAGCAGTGTGATTGGTAACGGGACCCAAGCTTCAGGTTGAGGGATGCCTGTCTGCTTGTTTCATTCCCATGGAGATAGTAGCAAATGTGAGACCCAGTTGGATGCCCTGCCAGCCCCTGTGGAGGGTCCTGGATCTGGTCAGGAACAGGAGGGCAGGGGTCTTGTTGGAAGTCAGATCAGCATCTCATGATCCACGTGATTCGCTTCTCCCTGCCTGGTTCCTATCGCACGGAATCTTCACAGGCCCACTCTCACGGAGGCGCCTCCCAGAGCCTGGCTCTGCTGGGAATCTCCATGTAGCTGCCAGATGTGCCAGCTGCCAGCAGCCCCCATGGCAGGTCACTGGCTCATATTCCGTATGTAAGGTGGGAAGACACCCACTCCTTCGAGGCGGTGACGCCAAGCCTTGCTCAATGTTCCCAAGCATCCCTGTGCAAACGGCCCCCTAAGAAGCTCTCATGCTATTCCTCGACATCTGGGGCGGCCACCCTATTTTTAAAGGTGCCAGGCACCCTGCATGCTGTGAAAACTCACGTCTAAGCCCAGAGAAACACTACCTCCAGGGGCATTAAAATAGAAGTCATGCAGAATCCTAGAATGTCAGTGCCGGCACGTAGTAGGTGACAGATGGCTGAAGCCTGCATAGTTACAGAAGAGGGGGCATGGAGAAGTCAAGTGACTCATCAGACGTCATAGAATTATTGGGAGAACTGGGACCTCAACTCAGATGCTCTGACCACCACTGAGGTCTTTCACCACCTGTGCTGCCTGATAAACTCTATGGACCCAACCCTACAGCAGCTGGGCCCGAGAGTAAGCAAGGTTGACCTGACCAGCTCTCCTAACTGGGAGAGAGGGAAGCACAGCATTCCCTGAGGCAAGGCAGGTACTCCGTGTTCTAACCTGGCCACATGCACTTGTGCAGGGAGAAGGGCAGCCCCAGCTGAATGGCAACAGGCAGCTCATGGCCCCCTTGGTCTGGGCAACGCTGGCACAAAGAGAGAACGCAGGAAGGATCTGAAGGGAAGCTTCCATGAACAACAGAGTCACCCTCCTGGGGACAAAGTGGGGACCAGAGCCAACTGTAGGCCCATCCTGAGAAGGCTAAAGAAGCCAAAGCTCAAGTTCAAAGGAGTAACGGCCATGGGCCTGAATAAATGGTGCTTCCAGGATCAGGGGGGCGGCCAGGTGTTCCATCTTTGACAACTATTACTTCTTATGTCAACAGGAGCCCCTCAAGGCTCACGGGGCTGAGTAACTGAAGCAGGGTTCAAAATGAGATATGTTCAGCTCCAAAATCCAGCTTCCAAAGAGCGCAGCTCAGCGGCTGAGTTGAAGGCTGGACGACAGGCCGGGTCCTCTGAGTTCTCAGTTCAAGCCTGTTTGGGCTGAAGAACCCCAGCTGGCTGCCAACGCCAGTCCCAGCCGCCAGGGTCTCTCACCTTAAAACCTGCAAAGCCTGCTCACTGACTCACCTCCTCTTCCTGGCTACCTGCGATCCCCAGGTAAGTAGCTACCTGGAGCTCTGTCTATAACCAGAGCTACCAGGTTGATTTTTTTAAAAATAGAAAAACAGTCATCTCCTTGCCTGAACTCTTAGAATAAGAACCAGAGTCCGACCCCGGCCCGCCAGGCCCTCCTTCACCCACTCCACTCCCCACTCAGCGGCCTTGCTTCTCTTCTCACCAAATGCTTGCCAACCTCCATGAGCCTCTGCCCCTGCTTAGCGGGCTCTTCCCCCAGTTCTCCTCGGGCTGGATCATTCTTTTTTTTTTTTTTTTAATAAATTTATTTATTTATTTTTGGCTGCATTTGAGTCTTCGTTGCTGCGTGCCAGCTTTCTCTAGTTGCTGGTGAGCGGGGGCTAGTTTTCGATGCGGTGCGCGGGCGTCTCGTTGTGGTGGCTTCTCTTGTTGCGGAGCACGGGCTCTAGGTGCACGGGCTTCGGTAGTTGCAGCACGCAGGCTCAGTAGTTGTGGCGCACGGGCTCTAGAACGCAGGCTCAGTAGTTGTGGCGCATGGGCCTAGTTGCTCCGCGGCATGTGGGATCTTCCTGGACCAGGGCTTGAACCCGTGTCCCCTGCACTGGCAGGTGGATTCTTAACCACTGCGCCACCAGGGAAGGCCCGGGCTGGCTCATTCTGACCCCTTATTGCCTCAGCTCAGACGTCTCCCCTGGTTACTAGCCCATCATCCTGCTCCAGCTCTCAGAGTGCACTTACCTTAATTTTCAAGTACCTTGTGCGTTTACCTGACATTTGTTCTGGTCTATCTCCCCTGAGTCCCTGAATGTAAGTCAGCTCCACTGAGCAGGGACCCCGACTGGTTCATTCTCTGTGGCATCCTGTGCACCCAAATATGGGCCAAAGGAGCAAACCCAGTTCACTGAATTCCCCGGAAGAAAGGACCCCATGTGGTCACTCTCACTGGGCCTGATGAATGTGGTCAGGCCACACCTGACAGCCTGTTGCCACCTTGGAAACCTCACCTTGGTTCAGAGTCAGCCCGAAGCAGTGAACAGGAGGCCTCCCTGCTCTCAGGGACACAGGTCCTGCCACCTTGGGGGCGGAGCCTCTGCGCTGGAGACAGCACGCCTTTCTCTTTCTGTCTCTGTGTCTACCTCCGGTCCTGAAGCTCCCTCCACCCAAGAGAGGCTACCTGAAACCACTCCCAGCTGTACCCCAGGGGCACGGAAGGCACCACCCAGCACCCTTTCTCTCTGGTAATTCCTTGTCACCGTCAAAGAGTTCCCTTTCTTCCAACCCTCTTCAAGGCCCTCCTAAGCCTGTGGGATTGCACCTAGTTTAAGCTTCCTTTCCTCTGGGCTGCCTGGAGTCTGGCTTAAGGAATCTGCACCCTCCCTCACCCTGCGGTCAAATATTCCACATGATTATTTCTCTGAGTGTCCTAACCCAAAGGACCATGTCCTTGGGCTTAGCTGGAGGACTAAGGGCTCACTCCTCATATGAATTTTGTCAGCGGAGGGGTGGGTCCAGGGCAGGGGTGAGGCAGGGAATGGCGTGGTCCTCTGTTCTAGTGTCCCCCAGTGCCCCTCGCCCTGGGGGACACTAGAGATTGCCCATCGACCAGACAGGTCAGGGAGCGTGAGCGTGGCTGACACCACAGAAATTCACCCGAGCCCAGAGCAACAGCTCTGGGTGCTGCCTGCCTCTCAGTTCTGCCTCACTGACTCAGACGAAAGGGACTCCTTCTTGCGTGGAGCGTGGTCGTGATGGGGCACAGAAGGGAGGCCCAAATCTGTCCCTCCCCGTCCCTCCGATGCTACCCCTACTCCCAGACTCCTACCAGCTCAGCCTCCAGGTGCTACAGCTCCAGAGCGCTCTTTCCAAAATGTTAAGAATAGACTTGGCACCCGGTTGCGTCTATCACCCCAAAACAAGCAAACTCATCTTTCTAAGCAGGCTGGCTGAGGGGCAGGCACATTGCACAGAGAGGGTACCAGTAAGCACCCCTCCCCTAGCCTGTTTCTATTCACTCCCCACCCAACTTCCCCTGTCTGGAATGTTTCCTTTAATATAGCTCCTTGCTACAAGTGCCTCTGAAGTGGTATTGGAAATCAGAGACCATATTCCAGATTTATCCAGAGTAAACTGGGCTCAGCAGTGATTGGCAACGGCACTTTGGGGGCAGCTGGGAATGCAGACTTTTCTTCTCTGAGACCTGTTTCCTCAATTTATTCTTCTGTGAGTCCCTGGAAATGGTTGAAGGAGGTTCCTTGATTCTAGTTTACTTCCTACCAGAGTTAATGTGAACGGAGGTGTATTCGAACCTAAACTAGCCTTAGGCTGGTGAGGGGGGCCTGGGCAGCTAACTCAGTGGTTCCACTTGAGAGAGGCTGGAATCTGAGACCCGGGATATCTGGGACTCTTTGCTGCAGTGCTTGCACCTGGACAAACAGCAGAATACAAAGAAACTATAAGGGACTAAAAATAACTGCGTGCATGCGCAATTGGGGCAAATTATGAACAATCAGATACAAAAAGACCCAAAACCCAACTGCCACTTCTGGGGTGTCTGGAGCAAAAGCAGGGTACCACGCATGATCCCTGCACACAGCACCACCAAGGGGGTGGGCACACCACCCAAGCCACCCCTCCCACCTAAGCCCTGGACCCATCCTCACCCTCACCCCGTTTAAGGGACCAGCTTGCCGGCCCTGCCCCCCACCCCAGGGAGGGAGCGAGGGAAGCTGTTACTTGCTTTTGCTGTATGGCAGCACAAGTCCACATAAAGCCTTGCCTGAATTTCTCATCTGGCCTCTTATCAGTTTCTATTGATTAAAGAGTCCAAGAACCCTGGTCGGTAACACACCCAGCAGAATCAACTGGTTTTAAAAGTCGTGTGTTAAAAACTAGATATGCCTGTGTGCAGCTGGTAGGAACATATATATCGATACAAAATTTTTAAGGCTATTTTTGCAACACCCAGCAAATTCAAAATATCAACTCTGGCAGGACAGTTTTGCTTCTAGAATTTATCCTTTAGAAATACTACACAACAATGAAAAACGAAAGAGAGAGATGACACTAAAACACTGTTAAACGAAAAAGCAAGGTGTAACACAGTATGTACGATGCAGCACCACCCGAGCTGAATTTTTTTTAATTTTATGCACACATACACACGCATATGTGACAAAGAAAATATATAGGAGGAAACATGAGTAGCTCTAGGGAAGAGACGTGGGGACTTGAATTTTTACTTTATGTGCATCTATAAACTTTCCAAAATCCTCATGTATTACTTCCAGAATTTGACAAATACCCAGTCCCTGGGCCCACCCTGGAGATTCTGATTCTGTAGAGCACGTGCATTTTTAAATGGACCACATGTGGTTTTGCTATAGTGCTAAGATCAAGAACCACTGAGTACTCTAGAGAGTTGCGGGCAAGGGTGATCAAAATGTCCCCTTGGACGACACAGAGACAAGACCCAAAAAGAAGAAAAAGAGATCAAAGAAAGAAAGGAGAAGAGGGATCCCAGAGCTAAATGCTATTAAGTGTACTGCAAAAGAAAGGGAAGGTTAAAAAAACAAAGACAACAGGACTCTAATCCTAAACTCCTGCCCCAGATGACCCCATACAACCCCTAGGCAGAGTATAAACATGAAAAAAATTACTCCCCAGAGCTGATTTGTTGAAACAGTCTCTAAGTTACCACCTTTGTAACTTAGGAGTTTGGAGAACAATGGATATCAGAACTCTAGGTTACCTGCTGAAAACAGGCTTGGACAAGGTTTTCAGGGAAGAGATTTCGAATAAGGTCCAGAAAGGCATCCAGGCTGGACACTTCATCGTTCTTCTGCCCAGGCCCCAGCTGCTTCTTGAGTTTGGGGTTCCCCGGGTGGATAGCCAAGACCAGGATGACCCCCAGCACCGCAGCGATGATGGTCGTGGACATGTAATATACCATAGCTCTCGTGCCTAAGCGGCCGCTGGCTTTAGCATCCAGGCCTGACAACCCTGGATGGAAAAGAAATCCAGAAGTATTAGTTCTATTATTTTCCTGTTACTTGCCCCTCTCTGCATACCTATAACCAACCCTCGGCTTTGTATCACTCAAACGTATTAATCATTAATTAAACCTTCTTCACCTGAATATTTGGTCAATTCCACAGTTTACGATTCAATTTTCCAAGGATATTTTTGAGATTCTAGAGAACTGGGGAGAGTTGGAGAACATCTGGTTCAGGGTTTATAAACTGGTTGGTGACTACTTTTTGTCAGTCTGCAATAGTGAGTTAAAATTGAATACTCTCTTCAATTTTTAATTCTGAGATTATGTCCTTCCCACTTATTTGATATTAAGTTATCCTTTCTTTATGAAGTGGTGGTCCTGGTACATGCTAGGTTTTTTTGTTTGTTTTAATGTCCTCACTTAGGAAAATAAAAGATTGGTAGCCCTATGTATTCAAAACGTCTTTTGAATACATTACTGGTCATGAAATCAAAAGTCTGGAAAAGTGATTCTAGCACAGCCTTCTCATTCCCCCGAGGTGAAACTTGATGGAGACCACATTTTCTGACCTCAAGTAGGGATGTGAGAACAGGTGCACAAAACACCCAGCACGGGTGGGAGCTTCATTTATATTTCAGGAGCTTCTGTGATGGTTAGCGGAAATTCCAAGCAAGTCACAAAAACTCCAGCCTTCATTGGGTTTTTTTTCCAGTAGTTTCTTCAGTTTTTCTACTTCCTGGTTTCAGTTCCTGCTTTTGCTAGACTGAGAGATGCAACCCTTTCTGGGGACCAGTCTTTTTTGCCGTGGGGGAGGAAGTTATTATTGATGTTAATAATTCTCTGAGTGAAGCTGACCCATATGTGACACATTTCTCCTTACAACCTGAAGTCTAATTCTAGCCGACGGAAGTGAGGTTTCCTTACCAGGTCGGCCAATGTACCATCTGTTAAACAGGCATGGAGAACAAATTTTCTCTGGTTTAAAAAGGAGCATTTAAAGTGAAGATTGAGCTTCACTCAGTCTGGGGCTGAATGATAAGATCCTCCCGACACTGAGTCCCAGCTCTTTCCCTCACTGGATTCACTGGTCCACCAGCTATGAGACTGTAGCATCTGAATCTCTTGGAGTTACCAGAGCTTTACGACCTTCATAAGGTGGATGGTCCAGAAGGACAGCTTTCTCAAGGTCACCCAGCCTGTTGGCACCCAGATATAAACCAAAGCCCAGCTCTTCATCCCTAACTCAGAGCTTAGTCTCTAAACTTTATCAATTTATACCTTGTTTGAGTAATATTATTTGGTAAGGAGGAAACTACCAGTATAAGCCCAGGGAGGGGAAAAAAAGTCTTTCAAATAAAACAACTCTTTCAGCCAAAAAACAAGTGAACATGACCTATACATTAAGGGTACCTTTCTTCTGAAAAACTCGAAGGGTTTCATATCTAGTATTTCATTTATTTTTAATACCCACTTCCCTCTACACCCACTTAAGTAGTAAAGAGAAAATTTCTTTTTCTATTTGTTACCTTTATTTGTCAGTTTCTGAACAAATACAATTTGGGAAATGAGAAAAGTATACATTAAAAATTAAAATCACTAGATATGATCACTTTTTTTTTTTCACACACACACACTGTATTTTATTTTTACAAGGGATAAATAGACTGACACCAAGCATTGTACATGGATGACCACAACAGAAGCAACAATGATTGCAATTACCAAACATGAAACACACTCATACTATGTCAAGATATGATCACTTTTAACATGCGGCTATTTCCTTTTTATCTTTTGTTGCTAGACAGACAGATGGACCAACCAATAGGTGGCAAACTCTTTTTTTAGGGTTGCTTATCCCAATTTTAGAGACAGGAAAAACCAAGGCTCTGAAGTGAAATGACACAGATGATCACATTCATTGATTCAACCAAACTGAGATTCTATGGTCAGTCCAAAAGCTGGAGCGGGAGTATGACCTGCTTTGGCCCGGTGCCAGAGAGGTGGTCTTACCTGTGATTAAACTGGAGATGATTAGAGGCAGAATGAGCATTTTTAGCATCCTCATGAGTATATCCCCTGGGAAGGCTATTAGCATAACCACATCAGGGTGGATAGGAGACGCCAAGCGAAGAAGCCCTCCACATACTGCCCCCAGGACGACACCTATAAGAAAGGGGGAAAAATATGAATTTAGCTTTTGCCCTCATCAAATGAATAGCTCTAGGGATGTAGTTCAATGACATTGACCTTCCTCATATGTCTCCATCATCAGATGATGACTAACACGTTACAAAAATACCATTAGAAAAGTGAAGTTGATTTTGATGACTCGTGAGAAAATACTTTGTATCTCCAACTATTCTAAAAGGCAGCACTGGAAGAGTCAAGAAGAGCCTTCTCAAGGCTTTGTGGGAAATATAACCTGGCAACTTGACTCTGGCTTCTTTGAGGATATCATCCACTTGCAGAGTCACAGATTGTCAGTAGAAATAATCCACAGTGCCAGAGATTGCTTCTCTTCGCAGCCTAGGCTGGCCACATTCCATGGTGTTTCATGTTTTTCTTCCCTTTTGAACTGAATACCAGATAAAAGGAACATTTAAGTGACCAAGCTGGGGTGTTTTCTTTCTTCTTCTATTTTCTTTGCCTTCCGATAATTTCCCCATGGCTTATCCTCAAGAAGTTTTGTCTTTGACTTCTATGTCCTTGTACATGATCTTGAGACTTGCTGATCCTAGGGGAGGTCAAGGGGGGTGTCTAAAAATATATAATTTGGGAGGAAACAATTTGGGCAGCAATGCTAGCAGGAGCCTTTCACTTTGCATACGCAGGGATTCCACAAGAAAACCTTGGATCTCTCCAAACTGGTGGCCAACATAAACGACGTTCTGGAGACCACAAGTGGGGTCATAGCATGACTGGTGTAAGGGGGGGAGGGGGGTCCTAGGTATGTGGCTATGGTGTTAACTCCAGATATGCAAAGGGAGTAACATGGCCAAAAGCCTTATCTTTTTTTCTTCCACAGGTGAAAAACACACTTCTTCAAAGCCTCTGATGAATGAAATTTGCTTCTGTGGAGGGTAACCCTTGGAAAACCCTACCACGCCTGTGGTCTTCTTCTGTTAAGTGAACTGAGCTGGGGGGCAAGTTCCCAGTCCTGACTAGTCCACCGACATCCAAGGTGACTGACTCGAAGGAGAAGCCATGGACGGTGTGTGTGTGTGTGTGTGTGTGTGTGTGTGTGTGTGTGTGTGTGTGTGTGTGTGTGTAGATGGCTCTTCATTGCTTCTGCCTATAGCCTCATAAGAGTTGAAGAACAAGGAGGAGGGGTTGAGAAAGGAAAAGATGTGGTTGTCCCTATAAGAAACCGCAATTTTCCCCATTTTCAATCAATCCTGGTTGAAAACCCAAAGCCAAGTCTGTATCAACAGTCACACGAAAGGACAACCAGAGCTTGGGTGAGGCCAGAGGCAGGGGAGTAAGGCATTTGAGGTGGAGCTGGAGTGGATCAAGGGTTTGGGACAAGCCTCTTCCACACGGACCTCGTTAGCTAATGTGCTAACTGAATCTAAGTTAATGAGGTGCTTGAAGAAGCTTAGACCTTGGGAGCCCTGTTAGTGGGGTTAGGGCAACTGTTGCCTTTATCTGGACACAGGTACTTCTCTAAATGTGGTCTACTGACCATCTGCTTTGGAATCACCTAGAAGGTTTGTTAAGATGCAAATTCCTAGGTCTCACTCCAAGTGGCCCAGAGTGTCTGTGAGTAGGGCCTGGGAATCTGCATGCTGACATACCCATGGGAAATGTACACGCATACTGAAATCTGAGAACCACAAGAATCCCAAGGAGGCAAACACGGCTAGGGCAGGTGACAGGGAAGACGGTATCACTGAGGCAGCCGTGCCTGGGTAAAGGCAGAGTTAGGCAGAGCGTGTGGCTTGCTTTCCAGGGGGAGGGCTGGCTGCCAGAACCAGCTTCCATACAGAGCCAGGAGAGACCAGGGGAAGAGGGGAGGGTGGGGCAGGCCTGTCACCTACCGAACACGGTCAGCGTGAGCAGGAGATTCTTCCCCAGCTTGTCACACAAGCGCAGCCCCAGATGCCGGGGCTTCGGCTCCTCCGAGCTGAGGTGGTTGTCGTGCATCCGCACTTCCACCTGCTTGGGCATGTTGTTGGCACTAGAACAGAAGGGGAGGCAGTGGTCAGAGTCCGCTGGGCATCTCTGCGGTTTGAGGGTCTCAGGTTGTAGGAGGCGAAACAGCCTTCCCCAGGCACAGCTGGGAATCTGGAACCATGGGCAGGAAAGTAAAAACCAGGGCAACTCAGGGCACCCTGAATTCCAGTTTGCCTATAAGCAGGTTACTAGGACACACCGAACGCCAACACGCCAAGTGCTTTTATCCCTATTATCTTGGATCATCACAGAAAAGGCATCACATAGGCAGTGGAAGGTTTTTCAACAAAAGAGTTGCCCACCATGGTAACTCTCTGAGGCGAGTATCTCTGCCCTGTTTTACAGAAAGTAACTTGCCCAGCGTCACAGGCTAAAAGGAATGGATAGTCAGACTCCTTATATGCCTGGCTTCAAAACTGAGCTCTTTTCTTCTTGTATCAACAGCAAGAAGATGGCTTTTGAATAATCTAAGGTCGGGAGCGTCACAGCCTAAGTCACTGCTAAATTAAATGCCTCTGAGCTCAAGCCTTCCCCATTCTGGACACAGAAAAGTCATAAATGCTGGTAGTCCAAGTTTTACCTCTCTTTTGGAAAAGATGGTTTATCTAGTTAAAAAACATTCATTCCATTGTGGTTTTTAAAAGGTCACTTGCATTATCAGGAGTTCTCTAAGCTGCCAATAGTCATGCTACTCAGTGTCAAAGAAGTATGGCTTTAAGAAGCATGCAATCACCTTCACCCGTAGATGCACCCCAGCCCTCTTGCAGAAAAACCCCATGTGAACCCAAGCTATGCTAAGACTCTGCCAATGGAGCCCTTGCCAGGATAATGAGTATACTGCCTTTTTTTCCATCTACGTCATTTCCCAGGCCAATAAGATTTCAAATTTAAGCTTGGGGACCAACATAGGGAGGCCAATTTTTCACTTTGACGTCTTAGGACGTTTTTGCTAGCTGCCATTTACAACCACCATCATGTGACAAACAAACAAAAAAAGGTCTTTAACACCTAGAAAGACAAGTCACAGTCTCTGAATAAATGACAATATCTTCCCAGATAGGCAGGTGTCAGCTTTACCCAGATATTCTCACCACAGACTGGGGAGATCTTCCTTTGGAACCAACAGAACTCTTCAGATTAGTGGTTTGGAATCACTGATTATAATGGAAATAGTGTGGGTTTTGGAAACAGAGAGCCTGGGTTCAAATTCTGACGCTATCACTTGCTAGCTGTGTGGTTTATAGAAAGAAGGGCTCGAGGCCTACCCTGTGGAAGTTAAACATGATAATGTATGTTGGGGGCCTGGCATGGCAGCCAACACAAGTGGTTCCTTTCTCCAGGGAACATTCACGACAAGGGTGACATTTAAGTTAGGGGACCCACCCAGTTGCACCATCATTCTTTCAAGACACCAAGCTTAGCTTCCAGAGTCTCAGAGTCAAGACCAGGGACCCAACATAAGACTTACTTTTTCATAACAGGCTGCCTAATATACTTGCTTCCAGAATAAAATGATACAAATGAACTTATTTACAACACAGAAACAGATTCACAGATTTAGAAAACAAATTTATGATTACCAAAGGGGAAAGGTGGTGGGGGAGGGATAAATTAGAAGTTTGGGATTAACATATACACACTACTATATATAAAATACATAATCAATAAAGACCTACTGTATAGCACAGTGAACTCTTCTCAATAGTCTGTAATGTCCTATATGGGAAAAGAATCTGAAAAAGAATGGATATATGTATATGTATAACTGAATCACTTTGCTGTGCACCTGAAACTAACACAACATTGTAAATCAACTATACTTTAATAAAAAATAAAAATTAGGGCTTCCCTGGTGGCGCAGTGGTTGAGAATCTGCCTGCCAATGCAGGGGACACAGGTTCGAGCCCTGGTCTGGGAAGATCCCACATGCCACGGAGCAACTGGGCCCGTGAGCCACAATTACTGAGCCTGCACGTCTGGAGCCTGTGCTCCACAACAAGAGAGGCCGCGATAGCGAGAGGCCCGCGCACCGCGATGAGGAGTGGACCCCGCTTGCCGCAACTAGAGAAAGCCCTCGCACAGAAGCGAAGACCCAACACAGCCATAAATAAGTAAATAAAAAATAAATTTAAAAAAAAAGTACTCCTTTCATGGAATTAAAAGATTAAAATAAATAAAAATAAATAAATAAAAATTATAAATAAATAAATAACAGAATATTTTAAAATTAGGAATAATGTGGCATGGTCTGGTAGAATGCCCAGATGATAACATTAGTCAAAATATAAGCTTCTTAGTCTTCCCTTAATGGCCTAATATTCTACTTATCTAGTTAGTCTGGGGGCAATCTCTGACTATCTGGCATACGTGTGTGTTGATGATCGCTCAGACAGTCTAAAGAAGAAAATAGGGCATGAAGCTCATAGCAAGCAGACAGGGGCTTTCTGACCGGCAAGCAGTAAGTACCACTTCCTCCCATCACCAAGTGAAACAGACGGAAAAGTTCTTTTTACAGCACAGCAGGGAAAATGATCAAAACTATCTTTTTAACATGGATAGACCATATTTCTATGCTTGCATTAGGATCTTTTTATATTTTTTAAACACTTCTCCAGCCAGTAATCCGAAGCTGTAAACCAGGAAACTGCCAACGGAGAATGGAGGCCGTACGTGTTCAGAAATGGTGAATGCATTCGTTAGCCAGCCCTTGGCAAAAACTCTATGGGCCCCTTGAGAGCGTAATCCCCTGCCTTCTGCTTCATTTGAAGCCCTCCTGCCACCGAAGTTAGAATCAGGCACATGGTTGGTATTTCAGTGAGACTCACAAGTATTTAAACCAGACATTCTGGCAGGATCCACACGATGTAATGAAAGTGTCAAGCATCAAGACAGCCGTGGCCAAGTGAAAACACACAAATATTAGGTTAACGTACACACCCGATCCAGCAGTGTGGTCGGATGCCTACTGGCCACACTTCTTAGTTGCACAAAATCGCTGTGTGTTTAATGATTTGTCTTTTAAGCCATGACAAGATGTCCCTGAAGCCCTGAATCAAAACAGCCACGTCAAAGTGGCAGCATCAAAATGTCATGAACCCACGAGTACTGAGAGAATGCCTGTGACTTGCCCTCTTGAAATTAAACATGTGCTCCAGGCTCAGAGGAGCTCCTAACCTCTGCACATAGAAAATCATTATTAAAGTACATCAGGGCCTTGGCTGGCCTCTGGGGAAGCAGGGAGTCCCCTGAGAACTCTTTGTAAAGATCCTAGACCAGTCTAAGTGATCCCTGCATCCCCCAGAACACAAGGAGAGCTTGAAATGGAGAATATTATAGAACATAACATTAAATAATATTGTATAGCATAATACAGAGCTGCTTCTAAGCCTTATATATCTTCAGAAGAACAGATATAATTTTGTTTTTGTTTTTGCTTTATTTTATATTCACCATTTCCAATGCTCTTTATTTATTCCTATAGTTCTGGGTTTTTTTCTTCCAGTTTTATTGAGATATAATTGACACACAGCACTGTATAAGTAAGCAGCATGATAATTTTTTTAACAACTTTATTGGAGTATAATTGCTTTACAATGGTGTGTTAGTTTCTGCTGTGTAACAAAGTGAATCAGCTATACATATACATACATCCCCATATCTCCTCCCTCTTGTGTCTCCCTCCCACCCTCCCTATCCCACCCCTCTAGGTGGTCACTCGTGGGAAGCAGCCGCATAGCACGGGGAGATCAGCATAATAATTTGATTTACATACAGCATGAAGTGATTATCACGGTAAGTTTAGAAAACATCCATCATCTAATATATGTACAAAATTAAAGAAATAGAAAACAATTTTTTCCTTGTGATGAGAACTCTTAGGATTGACTCTTTTAACAACTTTCATTACATCCCTAGAACAGATATAGTTTTTCAAATGAGATTACACATATCCACAGCTCTGTGAATGCCGGTTACTGAATGCACATGGTAACAGCGGCGATAACAAGGATAACTGGTATTTACTAAGGACTCTGTGTGTCCAACACTATAGTCAGTGATGAGTAAGGTGTAATCCTCGTGCTTAAGGAGCTCTTAAGGGGAAACACAAAGCACGTTGCATGGTACTTGTCTGCTTTACATATGGGCCACGATAAGGCCCTGTACAGGATGTTATGGGACATGGTAAGAATGGTGTCTAACCTAGCTTTGGGGAAGAAGAAGACTGTTCAAGAAAGACCCCCAGGAGGGGCTGATACCAGAGCTGGATCTTAAAGGATGGATTTAATTTAAATGTCTACATCCTTTAACACCTGGTCCCAAGCGCTTGATAAATGTTTGCTCAAAGAAATTAAGAATTGGAGAGCAGCTATACAGGGCACTGTGCTTTCTCCTGGGAACCAGGCCCTTCTACAGTAGACTGGCAGCATACCACCTAGCACCCCTCATATCATTCTGCATCTGTTCCACAAATTCCCATTGCACATACATTACAGGCCCCATGCTGTTCTAGGTGATAAAATATCACAATAGACAAAATAGACAAAGCCCTTGCTCTCACGGGCTACACATTTTAGTGGGATAACAAATAAATGAATAAATATATTTCAAGTGGAGATCATGTGCTAGGAAGTGGGTGACAGGTGGGAAGAAGGCAGAGTTATTTTGCATCAGGTGGTCAGGGAAGGAGGGCTTCGTGATAAGGGGACATTTGAACAGAAACCTGGAGGAATAAGAGGTCTCCTAAATTACTTATGCAGTTTGTCCAGAGCTTAGCAAATAAATGGCATACACACAATTTGGAAATCTGTTGGTCCAAACTAGAGCCCGAAGCTCCCACCAGATGCCAATCTTGGTGTCCACGCATTGGTTTTTAGCACAGGCACTGATTCAAATAAAAGTCAAGGCAGTAATGCTGCATCCCATTACCATCATGAATATGGTGGAGGTTCATTGACTGTCCCAGTTCCAAGCAAAAGAAATGGATATCAGAGAAAGGTGAGTTGGACACAGGAGGAGGCCTGAGGTCACGACAGCCTGCAGATTTACTTCTTTGGCAACGAACAGAAAGGGCAAGGCCTGATCTGGGTAGGTCCACTGTATAAAGACAATAAGTTATTTCAAATGTGCACACTTATCCCTTCATTCATGTTCCCTCCCTACAACTTGTGGCCATGCAGACGGAACCAAGAAATAAGGATTTTGAAAGCCCAGGCGTGGCTTGGTTATGTGAAATCCATCAAGCCTGATGCTCTCCCCACACTGTTCACCACCTCTATTTCTACTCGAGTGCCTTCTGGATGGAAGATTTAGCAACGTAATTCTTTAATACAGTATAAGCCAATTCCCCCACACCTCTCTCCATTGCCCAGCAAAGTAAGGCCATGCGATGGGAGAGCTGTTTGTATAATTTAAACTTGAACAATGAGCCTATAATTTCCTTCAGCCTTAGCTTCTCCACTAAACTGTTTAAACAGCTGTTAATTTTGCAGTCGCTGCCCCGTTCTTTCTCACACAAATGCACGTGAGTCCTGTTTCAAAGGCAAGCTCAGCTTATCATGCAAAACATCCTCTGTGACTCCAAAGGGAACGTGTAATGGGGCTGGTGCTAAATTTTAAACAATTCTCAGGACCTGCTTTTCATTTGCATTTGCTTTCCCTTGCTCTGCCAAGAGCCTCTAATAATAGGCTCATTAGATGTGGTGTTGGATTCGGATTTCCTGCCTGTACAATTCTGTGTCAACTTATCTGGCACCAAATTCTTTTTCCTCCTTCGCTGGTTCAATGAGGTGACAACAGAATGTTCCCCAAGGAACCTAAAAGCAACCGGTGTGTTTTTGCCTGGAGGATGTGAGGTCTGCAACAGGTATCACCCATCTGACCCTCTGCTACCCAAGTCTAAAGACCTCAGAGGCGCAGAAGAGACAATGTCCAGAAATGGCCCTAAATGGGGGACACTAGGTCAGACCCTCAAGAGCAAAAATAGTGTTTGTTGATGGGGCTTTCCCCCAAGGCGGTCAAGGTATTTGGAAAAGGATGCCGGAAATACCAGTGCTGTCAGCTCTGAGCAACACAAAACAGTGATTACAGCTGTAACTGTCCCACATCTGGGAATTCCCTGGTTCCCTAAAGAATGTCACACCCACAGGGAGAAGAACTGGAACTCTAAAACAGCTGGGAATTTCCACCAACCAGTCTCTTCACCCATGCTAGATCCTGTAAGACCTGGTTTAACCATGTAAAGGATGCTCACTGACCAAGAAGTCAGAATCTCTCTGACAGATACTGTGTCCTCATCGATCCTGAGAATGAATGAAACCTAGAGGTTCACAGCCTCCAAATCTCCTTCAGTCCCTTCTGTTCACTGTGTCCATTTCCTAGATCACATAAATGCTTTCTGGAAAGGTCCTGCCAGTGAACACCAGACTTCACAAATGATACATCTTAAGCTTCTCCTTGAATATCGGAAGGTCTGGCTAAAGAGCACAGTTTACAATTATTCCAAATTATGACGGGATTGGACCTAGTAGACAGCATGAGATGGGAAGTCAGGAGGTCTGGGTTCTAACTCCAGGGCTGCTGTTAACTGGCTGTGTCAGAAATAATATAAGATTGATGTAAAGTTACTTGACCATAATCAACAGACAGAAGAGTAAAGCACTATGAAATGATAAAAACACACTCTTAGTATGAAATACCAATGGGGTTTAGGTATCAATTTTGGCAGATTTTTATATTTGAGGTCCCAGGCTCTTAATCTGTAAAATAATAGGGCTGGATTAGAAAGTCTTTAACGTTCTAAAATTCTGTGATTCTCTAATTCTTCTGGGGTGGGAGGTGGTAATTAATAGCCTTCAGTTCCAGAGATGCAGCCTTCTTTCTATTCTATCCAGCACTGAATGAGCTTAGAGATCATGGGTGACTTAGAGATAAGAGACAAACCAATAACAACAGTGACAACCATTTCTTTATGTCTTTATCTCCATTTTTACCTTTCCTATCTCTGCTACATAAACATGTTTTTTCTAGTGCTACTAAAGCTGAGTTTGGGGTCAAATTCAGTATACAATTCAGACACAGGCATCATCTTAATCCCCCATCCACGCTTGACCAATTCTCAGTCTAGACTTCTAAGGTGGGCAGGTCAATGCCGTGGGAATATAGTCAAACAGGTGAACTGGCATTGGGACCAGCCAATAGCCAAATCCACCATTGAATCACTAAGAGGCCACCTATCTCATTCATAGTCAACTCCCTTGGAACCGGACAGAATGCTCTCACAGGAACATTCAAGATGAAAAATTGAGGGAAAGGAATCCTGTCTCCATATCACTTCCCAGGCCAAGGGGCTCAAACTGGCTAATGACATGAATCGCAAATAGAGAGTCAGGTGGGACTTTGGATGTTCTCACACAAGAAGTAGTAGGAGAGAAGGAAGAAGTAATAGGAGACAAAACCATGACGGAATAAATAAAATAGCACTCACTCTGCCGAGAACCAGAAGTCAAAACACTGGCTCTGATGAGCAGCTGAGAGAAGGCACCTCGGTGGAATGAAATTACATAATAACGTGGTCGTTGGATTCTTGGTTAAAATCTACCCTTTCCAGCTGTGGCTGGGACAAGGCATTCATTTAATCTCTTGGACAATAGCATTCAATTCACTGGGTCATTATAGAGCCTTCAATAAGATAATAGTTATGAAAGCACCAACAGCATCTAACATATAATTGATATTCAATTTTAGTTTGCTTTCTTTGTCGTAAATGCCTAAAATGGTGCAAAATGACCATTCAGGTAGCTTAGCTACTGTTGAGTTTTAATAAGTCACTTTAGCAACAAATGGTATTTGTGCTTTTTACAAAAAGAAAGTCCCAGAAGGGGGTCCAAGTGGGTGGGAGCCTGGGAAGTTCCCGCTGCTGTAGGCTTCCCCACTGTGGAATGGCCTAGACTACCTCTCCAAGAGCATCAGGAGTACAGTCTCAAGTATAAAACCTTTGGACTTTTGTGAAGTCCTCCCCAGGGTAGAGACTTAAGTCGGCCTTGACCCAGTGGAATTGCCCATTTCCAGAAAGGCTCACCACCCAAAACAGAAATAAGACACCAAGGAACAGTAAACCTCCAGGCCCAAGAGACAGACTGGGATGGGGGCGTTTGATCTTCCCAAATTGGGAACCCTTTCTAAAAATAAAGATTGAGCCATGGCCTAGGAGCACACTGGCCAGCCCGGTCCCCAGAGGCATGTCGATTCTGAAGTAACTGCCACCCCCTCTGGTTCACGGAACAACATGAAAATACATTTGAAAACTTCACATAACTTCAGTAAACTGGAGGAGATTCATGGGGCGTGCACTCTGGGTTTGAGCCACAGGGAACTTGGCCCCAATCAGTCTGCCTTGAGACAAACCGTCTCTTCTGGCTAAGATGTCCTCCCCACCCTACCCTCCAACCCAGCCTTCATAGACTAATTTCTATTTCTTCTTCAAAACTCAATTCAAGTGTGACTTCCCTCGGGAAGTCTTTATTGACTTCCAAATTTGCCTTTTGGATGCTCCTTCTGCAGCTTACCCGGGCTTACCTGTGCTTACCTCTCTCAAGGTATTTATCACAATTGACTTGTCTGTTTCCCCACTAGAATATAAACTCTTTGAAGGCAAGATCTTGACTTACTTGACTCTGTCTTCCCCACACTCAGCATGGTTTCTGGCAGATGCTCAATTATTGTATGTTTAAAAACCATAAATGAATGAATGGGTGACTAGATAAAAAACATGTTCTAGTCACAGGTTCTGTGTGACACAGTTCTAGAGGGTAGTATTCTCAAAGACTAGGAAATCTGAGAGGAAGAGAGAAGAGAACAAAAGCACAAACACCTGCATTAGAAAACCCAGTGGGTGGCAGGAAGGGGCGGGTCAGCACCACCCAAGGCTGGCCCTTCCCTGTCGGTGGTTTTGATCCAGCTGCCCTGCCCAAACTTGGAGGCTCCACTGCTTCCAGCATTCCTTGGGGGAGGGTGGAGCCATGAACCAATCTGGGCTCAGCTAACGTGGCCTTCAGGGGAAACTGATGAGGACACAGAAAGACACCTTAGGACTCAATTGCCAAGATCAACATCCCTAAATTTGGATTCTCCAAAATGTGATCTTTCAACCAAAGAGCCTGGGCATTTATTCCCTTCCCAATGGGATTCTGATTTTGAGGTGCTCCCTTGATTAACAGAGTTCTGGATTTGGCCCTGAGGCCGGAGAATTTCTTTCTCTAGCCCCAGAAGCTTCCCAGACTGAGCCTTCCCAATCAGTCCCCCAGACAGGGGAGTGGCTGGAATGTTGACTAAGTGGCTTAATTAGCTGCAGGGCCTTCAGGCACCAGCAGAAACTGGGTGAGGCGTCCAGGAGCTGAGACTTTCTGGGCGTTTTGGTCACACCCTACAACTGGTTTTCTTCAGTGCAGTCCTCTCTCTCTTCGTGAGCAGAGCAGTCTGTCTGTGGGCCTTTTCTCTCCTTTTAGACGAAGCAGACAGGCATGAAACACAGTGTTAGTTCCAAGCAAGAAGGCAAGTCACCACCGTGACCATGCAAATGGTCAGATCTCCCAGGGCTGGCGTTCAAAAGGCCACACTGTGGGGTGATGCTTCAGGACTTCTTTAAGGTTTCTCTATTGCTCTTCAAAGTCACCCACTTCTGGCTCCCAGAGGCCTTGAAATTCCTTCTTCGAGAGATACCTGTTCCTTTGTATCCCCTCAGGAGACCAGATTAAAGCCAGAAATCCAGGGAAAAGTATTCACTGACACCCCAATGTGAAGGAGCTTCTCAGATCTATCCTGAAGAACAAGACTTGCTGGGGAAAACCTCTCGACACAGGTTCTGACCAGAACCACATCCAGAAGCCAAATAAAAAGAGGGGAGGTCAGGACACTGGAACTTTGCTACTGCCCCAGGCAGTTCTGAAGTCACTGAGTTCAAAACTCTGTGGCCTCAACAGGGTTTCTTGAGGCTAGCAATTTTCTTTTTCTTTTTACTTCCTTTTTTAATTTGGAGGCTATGTTCACATGTGTGTTCAATTTCTGAAAATTAATCAAGCTAGTTGCTTAAGATCTATGTGCTTTTTTGTGTGCACCTTAGACTTGAATAAAGACTTTAAAAATAAACAAGCAAACTAAATAAATTATGGTGTTAGAAGTAAATATATATTATATTTCTAGCTTGGACCCCAAATGGCTGATTGCAATGGCGGTGGATTTGCCAACAAAAGAACAGGTACTAATTTGACCCAAAAAACACCTTATATTTGGGGAACATGTAAGGTCTCCTTCAGGTGAGACAAAAGCAGTGGGGCTTCTGGGTAGCCCAGGTTACAAGAGAGTGGTCTCACAGGCCAAAAAAAGAAATTCCTGGTCTTTATCTGCCTCTGCTTTTCCATGCCCATAACTGCAAAGTACTCTCACACACAGTTTATCTTACAAAAGAAGATTCCCTGAAGGCTTGTCCCTTTGTGTTCCTCTTTTATTTTATTTTTTTAACATCTTTATTGAAGTATAATTGCTTTACAATGGTGTGTTAGTTTCTGCTGTATCACAAAGTGAATCAGCTATAAGTATACAGACATTCCCATATCTCCTCCCTCTTGCATCTCCCTCCCATCCTCCCTATCCCACCCCTCTAGGTGGACACAAAGCACCGAGCTGATCTCCCTGTGCTATGCGGCTGCTTCCCACTAGCTATCTATTTTACATTTGGTAGTGTATATATGTCCATGCCACTCTCTCACTTCATCCCAGCTTACCCTTCCTCCTCCCCATGTCCTCAAGTCCATTCTCTACGTCTGTGTCTTTATTCCTGTCCTGCCCCTAGGTTCTTCAGAACCATTTTTTTTTTTTAGATTCCATATATATGTGCTAGCATATGGTATTTGTTTTTCTCTTTCTGACTTACTTCACTCTGTGTGTTCATCTTTTAAATTATAAATAATAACCAACATTTCATCTGTTGACCTTTAAACACATAAGTTAATAATAACTTAATAATAAGCATAGTTCACAAAATATTTTCACACCCATTGACTTATTTCCTCATGACACCCCTGAGAGGAAAGGAATTAGTCCTTCTTAGAAATGGAGATTCTGAAACTAACACACCATTGTAAAGCAATTATACTCCAATAAAGATGTTAAAAAAAAAAGGAAAGAAATGGAGATTCTGAAGCTCGCCCAAGTTCAGACGCAGCAGAACTGGAACTTGAACCGGGTTGTCAAGCAGCTAGAATTAAACCTGTGCTGCGCTCTGCCTTTGAGTCCAGGGTCCTTTGGCTACATCCTCTCTAGGGATGTTTGCAGAGTGACAGATAGAACAAAACTTCCGTCTCTGCCCAGGCACTAGCAAGTTATGGGACATGTGATCCTAGCTCCTGGAGAAGGACAACAGAGAGAGGAGTGCGCCCCTAGGGGAAGGAAAAGGCATCGTGAGCTCTGGAAAGCCATCACCTTGCTGCCCGTCTTGGACAATCCATGCTCCTGGACGCCCACGCCCCGCAGCGGCCTCAGGTGTACCACTGAGCGGACTGGCGTCCACTGAAGTGGCTCCTCCCCTCAGGCAACCGCAGCGTGCAGGAAACACGGGCTGGTGTGAGATGCCTCCAGGGGTCACTCCAGCTCCCCCACTTCTTCACCGGGAAGGACTCTTCACCTCAGAGGCACTCACATGTCTGGTAACGTGTAATCATAAGGATAAAAATCATGATGATGACAATAATGATAGCAAGTAACGTTCATGCAAAGCTTACTTCGTACCAGGCAGTTAGACATGCTTTTTCTAAGCGTTTTATGTGTATGAACTCATTTAATACCCACGATAATCTCAGGAGGTAAATATATTATTAGCAACCTTTACTGAAGGGGAAACTGAGGCACAGGATGGTTAAATGATTTGCCCAATGTCACAGTTAGTGGGTAACAGAGTCTGGATTTGAACCCAGGCAGTCTTGAACTTGGAAGAACAGGTCAGCCCACTCTCTCTCTCCAGAACTAGAAAAATTGCTCTCTTTGTGCTAACCACAAACATTGACACTGATCCTTTGACCAAGAGAATGATTTTGGTTTGGGGGAGAAAAGTCCAGAGAGAAGGCTAATGCCTAGTCCAAACCAAAGCCTGATGCAAGAACTACACACAGTCCTCATGGAATTCTAGAATTTCAGAACCAGGGAAGCTCTCAGTCTTCCCTCAACCTCAACCTCAATCTCAGACAAATTATCTGGTTTGTCCTGATTATCTGGTCTGGAGGCCCCAAATCTGTCTCTGGATTACTTTTGATCTCCAAAATACAAAAACCTACACACGGATGCTTAGAGCAGCTCTATTCATAATTGCCAAAACTTGGGAGCAACCATGATGCCCTTCATTAGGTGAATGGATAAATAAACTGTGGTATATTCAGATAATACAATATTATTCAGTGCTAATAGAAAAGAAATGAGCTATCAAGCCATGAAAGACACGGAGGAAACTTAAATGCATATAACTCAGTGAAAGAAGACAGTTTGAAAAGGCTACATGCTGTATGATTCCAACTATATGACATTCTGGAAAAGGCAAACTAGGGAAGCAGTAAAAAGATCAGTGTTTGCCAGGGGTAGGGATGAAAACACAGAGCACAGAGGAGTTTTGGGGGCAGTAAAACCAGTATCTATATGATACTATAATGGCAGATACATGTCATTGTACATTTCTCTAAACCCATAGAATGTACACCACCAAGAGTGACCCCTAATGTAAACCATGGACTTTGGATGACAATGACGTGTCAGTGTAGGTTTGTCAATTGTAACAAACGTACCACTGTGGTGGGGGGATATTACTAGTGGGGGAAAATGTCCACATGTGGGAAAAGGGGGTCAATGGGAACTCTCTGTACCAGCTGCTCTATTTTGCTGTGAACCTAAAACTGTAAAGTTTCTAAAAACTTTAACTTTTAAACTTTCTATAAATTTTCTTAAAAAATTAAGTCTATTTAAAAAACCGCAGATCTCTAAGCCCCATCCCTCAATATCCCAATTCAGCGCATCAGGTGGGTCCTAGACCTCCCGACTTTTTAGAAAGCACCCAGCTGACTTTGGTGTCGTCAATCCATGCGCTGATGTCTAGTCAACACCCAGACAGGTGCAGTGAAGGAGAGCTTTTGACTTCACATGTCTCATCGTCTTGCCATTGGACAGCTTTGACTATTACAAAGCTCTTCGTTTACCATGAGCCTAAATCTGTTTCCCTGTAGCTTCTACCCACTGGTTATTTTTCTACCCTGGGGAACCAGTTAACAATAATAGTAGTTAACACGAGGCAATGTACTAGACACTTCACATGCACTATCTCATTGACCACTCGAAACACTTTCACGAGGTAGATACTATTATTATTCCTTCTTTATAGATGAAAAACTGGAGATCAGAGAGGTGAGGTCATTTGCCCAAAGCCGGGCAGCTGGTGAGTGGCTGAGTTGGCATGTGAACCTAGCTCTACCTGTGCGAGGTGCATGCTCTTAATCACAACACACTTGTAATACGTGAAGCCTAACTCCTCCTCCACCCACCAGCTTTCCAGGCACATGAAGGAAGCTCTCCTCTCTGCCCAGATTTTCCTCTTCCTCAAATTCCTCACCATCCTGGTTGCAGCACCTCAAACCATTTACATCCCATTACAATGTTCCTCCTAGACCGGACACAACCCTCCAGGTGGGGTCTGGCCACGTCCCTGCCCCCCCGAGCCAGTCAAGGGAAGGCTTTCTAAAATCTACCAGAGCTGAGGCTTCGGTCCTGCCTTTGAAGAATGAAGGCCAGTAGGTAACTTCACACTTGAGAAAGACGTTACTAGGTGTACTGGTAATAAATAAGGACCATTGATTGACTTTTTATTGTGTACCAGCATAATAATATGGATACAGAATAATGCCCACTCCCCCAAAATGTCCATGTCCTAATCCCCAGAGCCTGTGACTATGTCAGTTACATGGCCAAAGGGAATTAAGGTTGCTAATTAACTGAACTTGAGATGGAGAGTTTATTCTGGATTATTCAAGTGGGACCAGTATAATCGCCGGGATTCTTAAAAGTAGAAGAAGGCAGGAGAGAGAGAGAGAACTAGAGAAATGGCAACATGAGAAAGACTCAGCCCAACATTGCTGGCTTTGAAGATGGAGGAAGGAAGGGGCCATGAGCCAAGGAATGCGTGAACAGCTTCTGGAAGCTGCCAAAGCAAAGAAACAAACTCTTCTTTAGGGCCTTCAGAAAGGCACACAGACCTGCTGACACCTTGATTTTAGCCCAGTGAGACCCATTTTCGTTTCTGATCTGCAGAATTATAAGGAAACAAATAAATCCGTGCTGCCTTAAAACACTCAATTTGTCTCAATTTGTTACGGCAACAACAGAAAGCTAATGTAGTACCAGATCCCAGGCTAAGTATCTTATTTGATGTTTATAATAAGCCTAAGAGGCAAGGTGGCAGATACTGAGAGTTTTTATCAATATCCACTCCTCTCCTTCTAGAGTCCTGTCCAGAGAGGCTGTATGCTCGAATACTTGCTTCTCAGCCTCCCTTACTGAGATGTAGGCAGAATTCTTCGACACCACCCTTCCTTCCTTCTTCCAGCTTTGAGGGAAGCTCTAGATAAACACAGGCTAAAGCAACATCTTTGCTTAACCACTAACCTGTTTCAAAGGCTGGTCAACATCATGTTTCTAAATGGCTCCCATCACCTGTAAATATTAATGAAGGGAAACCCCACTACAATGGAGTCAGAGGACCAGAAGGGAGAGCTCTCATGCACAGACCAACAGGAAGAGACATACTTTGCATCCCCAGCAGGGAGAGACCCTACTTTACTCCCCTGAGCAGGAGGAAGAAAAATTTCTGCTTGCCTGGCAACAGTTCAGCTAGTGAGAGACTGTCGCAACTCAGCCAATGAAAAGCCCCTAGACTTTGAACTCCCAGTTTCCTCCAATGGACTTTTTTTGTTTATAACAACCCCATCCAACTTCCCCTTCTCCTCCATAAAAGAGTCTCCTCTCCTTTGCTTTACCAGACTTGCACATGTTTCACCATAGTTGCATGTCCCAAACTGCAATTCTTCACTGCTCCCGGGTAAACCTCTTTTGCTGGTAAAAGTAACTGACTGTTTTATTGCTTTAGCTTAACAATAAAGCCCAAGGTCAGGGCCTCCCAGATGACTTGTGTTTTTTCTTGCTTTGGTTCCTTCTAATAAGCCGCTAAAGATGTGGCTATTGATCAGCCAACTAAATATTCAGTCCCTGCTAATTCCACCAGATTGACTGCCCAATCTCCTCTTAACTAGTTTTATATGTTTATTTCACAAGTGATAAACTGAGTCATTCAATCACCACAGAAGGGTAATCCTCTCACCAGGAAAATTCCTTCTTAAGTGAAGAATGTGCATTTCTCAAACTGGTAGCTTATTGAGACAGATTGGTTCACAGTGCTCTACAGAAACGTGGCACAGCCCACAAGTGGACTACATCCTTTTTCATGATCCATTTCCCCCTTTTTAATAGCCAGTCGTAGTTCATGGTGTTCTAGAACTGTATTGCTTCTTACATTAGAACCTGAAATCTTAATTGACTCTGATGTTGTTTCTTTGAGTAATCCTATCTTGAGCCCCCAACCTACTTTTCATGCCTGTAATATCCTGCACTTCACATTTCATCACATTCAGATTGTCTCCTTGATGTCTGAATGTCTTCCCCACTAGACTTTAAACTCTGCAAGGCAAGGGCCTGTATCTACCCCTGGACCCAATACTCATTAGGTGCTCATTAAGACTTTGTTGAGGTACAGGTACAAGGGGGACCCAAGTCTATAGGATCTAGGAGGTAACTCTGGCAAGTGGCAGAAGCCTTCCCAACTCAGGCACTGAACAAGAGGCTACTCCTATGGATACAGATTTGGAGAGGAGCCTAAACAAAGCACAAGGAAAGGATGTACAAAACTCCTTAGCCTTGAAGTTGACCAGAAGCTCAAACTGATGTCTGATGACCTTGCCAAAAGCAACCAGGGCTTCTAATTAGCACAGGTGATCATACCTTGACTTTTTATGCATTCCTGAAGTCCTTCCAGCAGCAACTCTCCCTGACACCCCTGGAAGTGGTCTGGTATGTTGGCCACTGGACCACCAGCACCACTTCACTTCACAGCAACTGAGGTGAAAGTCCTTCATCCCAGGTGCTTGGGAAGAAAGGCTCAATCTTGTTCAACTTGTAAAATCTTTCATTTATTTAACTGTGGTTTCTTTCTGTGTCAAGGCCTTATCTGGTTGGCTCTTAAATCATGACATCAAAACAAGGATCATGTCTTGTCATTCCTTGTATCCACCATATAATGGCATGTACAATGCCAGGCACCCAAGGTGTTCAGTGAAAACCAGTCGATCAAATTAAGTGCTAGGATAAAATATGGTAATAGTGAGGCAGGAGATAGATGGGTTTCAGCCTAGGCATTTACAACTGGCCTCCTATTCACATTTCTTGGGGCAGGAAAGAGATGGGCTCTAGGCCGGACATTTACAACTAGTCTCCTGTTTACATTTCCTGAGGCAGGAGGCAAGTGGGCTCCAGGCTAGATATTTATGACCAGCCTCCTGCCTGCACTTCGAGATGGAAATAACAACAAGAACAGGGTAAATAGCTGGACTTTGCCTCCTGTGGACACTTTAAGATAAGTTAAGGCAGGGACAGTGAGGGGCTAGGCCCTGTCTGAGTAAAAGATCAAGAGGTCACATATTTCCCATCCTTGGGGCAAGGGAGACACTGCACACATGCAGAAAGGTTGCTTGGGGTTCAAAAAGGAGGGGGTGCCACCCCATAATAGGTGATGCCAAGGCCCCCATAGGCCTCTGGGCTGGAATCCATCTTGGAAAAAAGTTGCGCACGCATGTTGGGGAGGGCCCTAGGGTGGGTCAGGTGTGGAAAAAGAAACCGGGTAATTGGCCAAAGGTAAACAAAGACCCGAAAGAACTGCCCGATGTAAATGACTTAACCGCCTCTTTACTGCACTCCTCCTCATTAGGGGGGACGCCCACACCCTTTCTCTCCCGGTGTGTATCTCTGCTTGCCTTCTGCCTTAACTAAACAAACTGTTTCCCTGTGTGCTCTTCCACTTGTGTTGTGTCTCTAACAATAAACTCTGTACCTGTTTTTACAGTTTTTGCCTCCTTGAGAAATGCATTTTTCAGTGGGGGCAAGGGCCAGGGGAATTTTGCTTCCAGCCTCCAGACCCTGGAGGACTAGCAGCTAGGATTCCTGGTTTTCATCCAGGCTGCCCTGGTCCAGTTCCTGGGCAGAAAACTAAGATCTTACTTCAAGCCACCACTCACTGCTGTCTCTCCGAGATCAGTAGGGATTGGGTAGGATCTACAGTGTTCCTTGATATCAGTGTCCTGGACTCCAGGACACCCTAGGGCTTTGAGTTAACACAGAAGGGGCAGGCTTTCTTGCCCTGGGCAATTTTGCCTCCTTCCTCTACCCATCCCATCTACCCTAAGGTCACATTCTGCTCACATTCAGCCCACTGCCCCTTACTTGAAAACAGATGCAACTCCACAATCCAATACAGAGTAATCACTATTGTATGGGGAGAAGGGGAAGAGGTTTTACATCACACACCACCCAGCAAACACATAATAAAAGTTCATCCTAAGCATCTTTGTTCTTCCTCCTCATACTCCCCCAAATTTTTCACTCTCAATTTCCATAGTCCATTGAGCAAAACACAAGCCTGATGGATTGTCCAACAGCTGCCCAGCTGTTGTTCCTCCAGCATGCTCCTTGGAGTGTGTCTCTTCCCCATCCCTACACAGCATGTCAAGTACTCCCAAAGAGGTCTCTTTCTCAGCCACTAAGAAAATATTCGTATATTTTTACACTAAAAATAATGGAGAGAAGTCACAGAATCCATTCACTCCTTTAGGCAAGTATTCCTTTTCTTTACTGCTAAGTTCAGTCAGCAGTAACTTTAACACTATTAACGATAACAAGTTGGGAATTGATTCTAAAAACCTCTTAATTTGCAGTGATAAATGCCAATAAATTGTTAATCATTTAAATTTTTCTTAACTAAACATCAATGCTCTTAGTTTTGACCTTGTTATTGAAAAGTACTAAAGGTGTTTGACCACTTTCCTGCCTTAGTAAGTAATGTCTAAGGAACGTGACAAAACTTGAATGAAATAGGCAAGCTTTTCCACTTGGAGTGTGTTACAAGAAATGCTGTATACAATTTTTGAGGTGTTAATCCACACGACCATCTTCCCCCACTCCCAACTTCATTTTTTCCCCACCAGTTCTCCCTTTCAGTTTATGTAAGTGCTTATAAATGCAAGAGTAACACACAGTTGTTGTTACTGTTTTTTAAATTTGAATTATTTAACAAAATGTAAAAGCTAGTAGATTTCACATCAAAATCCAGATTTCTCCCATCTCTTAAAGTACTGGAAAAATCTAGCTATCCTCAGACTTAATTCCTGAGTGGCGACAATCAGCTAGAACTGAGAAGTGATTGTCCTTTAGACAGACACAGATTTTCCAGTCTGCCACAGTCCCCACCAGCCCCTATTGCTCCCTGACATGAAGGCCAAATGTCAAATACCACTTGTCATCATGTTTGCACTGCTGTTTTTCCTGAAAAAAATGTTAACAGGAGAGTAAACTACCTCCTGATTTCATCTGCACACGTGCCTGGCTCCTGTTAAGTTAGCAGGCCTTGTCCCATTTAGTTTCATCACTGAATAGATGGAGGCTTTCCCTGTGTGCTGAAATAAAATCCCCAAGCAAGGAATGAATATTTATTGGCCAGGCTACAAAGTAGGCAGAGCATGGTTTAGAGTGAATCATGTTGTTAGTAAAGATGTCACATGACTTACAACTTTGAGCAAAGTTTCCCAGGGGACAATTGTGAAAACAGAAAAGCAAGTGACCTGAGAGCAGATAGAGCCAATGGAGGAGGTACAGTCAATGTCAGGCTAGCAGGCCACAGAGGGTGGAGTAGGCTTTACATTGTCTTCTCAGCAGGTCTCCTTGATATCATGGTTGCAGGATTAGAACCTTCTAGAGTAATGACTCAGCGTGTGCTAAAATGCTGAGAATCACTTCAGCCTTTTTTTGTTACAAGTCTACAATAAAGGGTAGGGTGTGCAGATTTGGTCATTTGGATTCCAGCCTGTACAGTCCGGCTGAGCAGCAATTATTTACAGCATCTTTTAAGACAGACATTTTGTACAGTGTGAGAAGTGATTGTAAGTTATTGTACAACTGAGGAAGCAAGATTAAGTAACTTGCCTGCTGTCAAATAGCTAGGAAAGGGCAGAGCGGGAAATGACAGGCTGATCTGTGTTCATTCAAAACCCAATCTTTTTTCACCACAATATGTTGGCTGCAAGAACGTGGAACTTCCAGATGAGAATGCATTCTTAGATATTCCTTGAATTACTGCATCATAGACCTGTCCTTGAATTGTTCCAGGTAGAGTGAGTGTGTGTGTGTGTGTGTGTGTGTGTGTGTGTGTGTGTGTGTGTAGAAGAAAGGGATTATTGTTTTCCACTTTCCTCTGAATGATGTAAGGACTCATTTTTTGGAGAAAGGAAGACGGTCTGTCATGAGTTAGCACTAGGCTCCCAGCAGCAATGCAAAGTCAATGTGATCTAGTCTCAGATTTTCCCCCTTAGAAGATGATGATGAAAAGAGTTTTCTTGGCATTCCCCACCTCGTTCCCTTTGAAGGTAACCAGATAGGTCAGTTCCTCAACTGCATGCTATTGAATAGTCCCTCTTATTCATTGGTCTCGGTTATCAGTAATAGCGCTAGTTATACTACTATCATTTAGAGATACCAGCCCTGTGGCAAGTGACTTCCTTTGCTTGATCCTCATGAGTCTTTAAGGGGAGACTATTATTGTCCCCATTTTATAGACAAGGAAACTAACATGCCTAAACTTACCCACTAAGCAGCAGAACCACAGAACTAAACCTACATCTGTCCAATTCTAAAGCTCAAGTTTTTTAAGACTACATTCAAGGAACCGGGCAGCCAATTCAAATACTCCATCCTTTGGTCTTCTTTTTCTAACTAACCAGAGCCTAGAGCAGGAGTCAGCAAATCATGGCCCACCGAATGGACCACAAAGCATAAGATATTTACTATCTGACCTTTACAGAAAAAGTTTGCTGACCTTTGGCTTAGAGGAACAGTAAACCAAATCCCAAATGTTCAATTCTGTTTACTGAGGTCTCTGTAGTACTTGAGACCAGAGGACTGTGTGGTTTGTTTGTTTTTTTTCCAGAAATTTCATGTAATGTCTGAAACATTTATATTAACATATTTCCATACATATAAGGCTTGTTTTTGATTCATGAAAAATTTCTTTTCATTGATTTATGTAAATGACCCTGTGATGAAAGTTGGAAATAAATTTGCCAAAGAAAAAAAAGCTAAAGAGCTGTGGTCCTATAATATCCACCTCTCGGATCACTGCAGGACTACCGGTTAACCAAAACCCACAGAGGGCTTTGCTAGTCATGAAGAATTTGCCCAAAGCGTATGACCCACTTAGTGTAGATAAAAATGCCCGTGGGCCTCTCTCTGTCCATGTTGATGGGGGATTTGAGGGGAACCCTTTTATCAGCATACAGCCAAATTGGAACCTAGCTGTTTGGATGGCTCCTGGCATACCAAGCCAACAGAAATAGTGACAGAGGGCAGTAAGCAAGGCAATGAGTAACTATTCATTTTATTCACTGCTTTCAAAAGTAGCAAGAGGTGTTTGGTAATCTTCATGTAAAACAAACATCTGAGTCATCCCAACAGCAAGGAGTTCTCCTGAGTCATAAAAACACATGCTGGTCCAGAATAAGGTCTTTCCACTGGCTCAAGAATGTGCCAAGAATAATACCGATACTAAGTCACCACGCTACCCAGTTTGGATCCAAAAGTCAATGAATGTTTATGGTCTGATTCTACCTCTGTTTAAAAATGTACTAGGTGTACCATGTGTCTACAGGGCAGAGTCCTTCAAAACTGCAGGAGAAGGGCCAGAGGTAACAGCTGCAAATTCCAAAGTGCCACTAGTTTGCTGTATAAATTTGTTCATGTGTTGTCTCTGGTCTGAGCCTAAGATTCATTGGTAAAATGAGCCATTTGCATGGGATACCTCTGTGGTGCCATCTACTTGTGACTATCCCGTGACAAGGCCCAGTAGAGTACTGGCTTCTCACATGGTAATTCAGAGGAAGTTGTAATAAAAACCGGGGTCTTAGCCATTTCTCAGCCTTTCATTCTTGCCATACTTAACTGGGAAAAAAATTTGCTGGGGAGAAAAGTTACCTCCTTCTGTTGGAGCATACGGTTATCTAGCAATCAACATTATGGAAAAAGGTAGTCTCCATGTAGGGAGCAGGATTATAAATCAGGATCCTTCTCTAGCAAGGGATGAGTAAGGGCAGTCTTTGCTGAAGCACGGATTCCATGAAATCTCACCCAACTGGATCCATTCATCCCACAGGGCATTGAAGGGGAGCAGAACCTGCCAACCCAAAATATGCCTCTTTGGTATGAGGATTATTTTGAGCTGAAGTCAATCAAGACCCAGCAGACTCAGTTAAAGCTTTTTACCTTCCCCTTAACTGCCTAAAAGAATTTAGAAAGGAGGTCTGTATCTCTGGAAGAAAGCTATTACCAGAGGTAACTTTTTCATCTGAGAGACTTAATTGCATGGCAGGGCAAATGTTTGTTTGCCAAATATCTGCTCTTCTTCTCTCCCTGCAAATTGCCTTCCTCCCCTTTGAAGCCCTAGACCCCTATCCTTTTCCTTAGCTCAGGATGGTATATAAGTCTCGATTGCCTGGCTGCCTTTGGGTCTCACATCTCTATGGAGTTCCTGTACATATGTGCATAAGTAATTAAATTTGTTTTTCTCCTGTTAATTTGCCTTTTTATTACACGAGCTATCAGCCAAGAACCCAGAAGAGTAGAGGGAAGATTATCACCCCACTCCTACAGCCTCTTCTTATATTCTGCTTTGAAGAGAAGGACAGACACCAGGAGGAGTATAGTGGAGGGTGGGGCAACACAACCTCTCAGGGAGGTTGGTGTGTGGCTCAGTGCTATACCTTCACCAGCTGGAGGACTTTATAATGAGGACTGGACCTCAGACAGGCATCCCAGGGGACACACAAGACCTTCTGTCAGGGGTGTACTGGTCCCAACACACCAAACCAAGATAAGAAAATAAATTTGAGAATATCAAATGATTTTCAACAAGAGTTAAGCATACGTTGGTATAGAAGGATGGATGGATGGATAGATGGATAGATGGATGGACAGATGATTAGATAGATAGATAGATAGATAGATAGATAGATAGATAGATAGATAGATAGATAGACAGATAGAAAATATACACACTTGTTATTGTATACACAAAGATTACAGATAATATTTCTGGTGGATCACGGGACACTTAATAGTGATGGCCTCTGAGGAGAAGAATGAGTAAATGGGCATCTCAGGTGAGAAGGAGACTCATTTATTATTACCGCCTCTTTAGCAAAATTTGAATGTTTTGCCTTGTGTGTTAATTACTTTTTCAATGTAAGGATTAAAAATAAGAGAATTACCAAAAATACATTTAACGACAAACCCTTCTAGTTTCATCTCCCAATGACCCTAAAAGTCAGATGACCAGAACCCCATTTCCTCAAGCTTCCTGGTTAAGCTTTTCCTTTGAGGCTTGGTGAAATTGGCCATTGCAAACATACACCCTGGCGTGATCTTTTCTCCACGTCACTTCCCTGAACAGAGAGAGAAGAAGCAATGGGACCCAGCTTGTGACAGGCAAGCATGTTACACAGGACCTGCTGCTTCGGGGTCTGCCATAGCTCTCAGGTAAAGGGGAAGCGGAGCATTAAGGAGCCAGGGTTCCAGCCACAAAGCCTCCAGTACATCTGGGCACAGCCAGGTCCAGGGAGGGTATCTCTGGCACAGAGATCAAAGAGCTGGCCTCAGCCTGGCCCCCAAGGTACTGGAAGTCTTCAGAATGGTCTCAGCTTCCTATCAGCTTTATGTCAGTGGGCAAAGTTTGTCTTCAAGAGAACGGGACATGAAACAGAGCTGTCTCTCACACACACACACACACACACACACACACACACACACACACACACACACGCACATTCTATAAGCAGAACCTGGGTCTGGCTTTACAGCCCAGGGCTGGTATCTCCAGCTGTATGAGCCTCAGCTACTCATTTTCATCCCTCTGTCTCCTTAGAAGGAAAGAGGATTTCAGAGAAGATTAAATTAGATACAATAACTTCTGCTAAGTGTCTGCCACAGAGTAGCAGTACTGTCCTTTCTTCTTTCCCCATTTCCTTCGGCTATTTTTGAAATAACAAAATGCTTTTTAAAGCATTCAATTGACTAAAAGAGACAACATAAACCCCTGTCAAAATGAATTTTCACACTTCTTAGAAAATTCAGCAGACACTCCAGTGAGACTTGGATCTTTGGACTCATACGTAACAAGTTACGTAAGGGGCATCTTATTCCCCCAGTGTGCCCTCTGGGATTATGGCGCGCAGGCTAAGGGCAAAAGGAAATTACGTAAGCGTAATCCTGGGAAATCGGCAAACAAAGCAGAGACCAGTTCAAGAAGCAAGCCAGCGGTATGTTCCAGTGAATCTCTCAGAAGCCAGAAACTTCCAAATGTCTTAAAACACAGATGGAGTACATTTGGTTGAGAGTAGGGGAGAAAATTGTCGAAATATTTTTTAAATGGTACGTCAGGGCGCCAAACCACCTGAATAGAGGCTGGAACTGCCAACAGGGCAGGGCCTTGAAGGTCCCCTGCAGCTCTAGCCTGCTTATTAACCTCTTAATTGCTGCCTCCCAGGCAGGTCCAGGGCAGGGGATGAGGGAACAGAAACTTGAGGTCAGGGCACTCTACCAACAAGTGTGAAAGTATTTCAATATTTTATTTATTTATTTATTTACTTATTTATTTATTTTTGGTTATTTCATCTGGTTTATTACCTAGCCACAGACCACATCAGTGACAGAGGGAATTCTTCTAACATTAGTTTTAAAAGTATGGTTATAGGGGTTTTCCTGGTGGCGCAGTGGTTGAGAATCTGCCTGCTAATGCAGGGGACACGGGTTCGAGCCCTGGTCTGGGAGGATCCCACATGCCACGGAGCAACAAAGCCCGTGAGCCACAACTACTGAGCCTGCGTGTCTGGAGCCTGTGCTCCGCAACAAGAGAGGCCGCGATAGTGAGAGGCCCTGTGCACCGCGATGAAGAGTGGCCCCCGCTTGCCACAACTAGAGAAAGCCCTCGCACAGAAACGAAGACCCAACACAGCCATAAATTAATTAATTAATTAATTAATTTAAAAAGATACAAGATGCCCACTTCAATTTGCATTTCAGATAAACAATGAAACATATTTAAAAAAAAAAAAAGTATGGTTATAAGCCAGCTATGTACACCAACATATTCCTTTCCATAGGATTCTGCGTTTTCAGGGTTATTAAAGTATATAACATAACCCAAGCTATGATTCCATATTGACTTCCAGATCAGAAAATGCTTTATACCTCCAAATCACTTTCACATCGCTATCAATACACATATGGTAAAAGCCGGTTGTTTTTGCAAAATATTTCAACATTTTAACTACCAACTGAGTGTCAGCCCTGGAGGAGAGGCATTTCTGAAATAGTCTTATTAACGAAAATATTTGAAAACCATGTTAAAAACCCACCAACCTAGGGAGTATCACAAGCAACTGACAAAAAGATTCTCAGTCACCTTGGAAATCACGGCACAGCAAAGGAAAACAGCAGCTTTGCACATCAAATTGACAAAACATTTTAAAGTTATAACATCTAGGATCGGCAAGGACATGGGAAAATTTAACATGGGAGTCTAGATTGGTAAGGCAGGGTGGAGGGAGGGTTGATGTGGTAATTTCTATCAAAATTAAAAGTGTGCAATACCCTTTGACCCCCACCCCGGAAATATTTTTTTCTTAATATCTGTCCTAGAGAAATGTGTATGGCTGTGCTCAAAGATGTACATTCTTTGCTGAATTGTTTATAATAGTAAAGCCTGTGAAGTAACCTAAATTCCATCAATATGTAACGGTTGAATAAATTCTGATACACTTTGATGCAATGAAAGACTATGTACCTGTTAAAAAGGATGACGTATCACTATTTGGAAAAATCTCCAAGATATAAATATGTGAAAATTTTATACATTTATAATGCACATTTATAATGCATGGAGAAAAATTCTGGAAGGAGAAGCAAAAAAATACTCTCAGGGTTTAACTCTGGGAATAAAAGAGGGTTTTCGAGGCAGGCGTGTGTATACATATTTTTTGCAGGCTTTTTTTGTGTGTAGGTTTAGACTTTTTAAAAAAGTCATGTGTCATGCTCTATAATTAAAATTTATTTTGAGGAATGGTGAATCAGTCATCTAAAATGTTTTGAAGAGGACATAAAATTTTTTAATGCAGGTAAGTATTAACTTTTTAAAAGACAAAATTTAGAAGCTGTCCTTTAGAAAGGAGTTATCAGGGGGGTCATAAGCCCTTTGTGCTGAATTTACTTCCAAGCTCACCCAACACAGATATTGACAAAAGATAACCTTAAGTCCGAAATGATTCTGAGGTTTATGCCCAAGAAACAAAACAAATAACCTGTCCAGAAGGACCAGAGGAAATGCACTTCCTGGAAAACTGGGTACCTTTTATCTTCTTTAAAATTAGAGGAAAATGCAGAATCTCTTTTCCTAGTCTGCATTCCACTTTTCCTTGGCCAGTAACAGAGGCAGTTGCATCCCATTCACACAGCAGTTCATGTATCAGAAAATACTAGCCCCAAACTGGTCCTGGCCACTTACGTTCAACACTGGGACATCTTCCCCAGAATGTAATAATAATGATTCTAGGATAGGGCTGCAGCTTGCAAGTGAGACTTTCACACTGTCCCGCCCTCACACATAGTAAGGACTCAGGCAAGTCACAACAACCACGGTGATGTGTCTGTAATGTCAGCACTCCAACTTCACGGGGGGTAACCCATTATCTGTGCACCAGAATAATAACAATCAATAATAATAATAATATCGGTGCACCAAGATCTGACCCCTTCATTTTGACACACATACACGCACACACATACACACACACACACAAAGATCTGGCAATTTCGAAGGACTGATGAAATCAATGATAGATGCACCAACACTGTGAAACCTCTAGAAGGCTTCTGCCTAAATATCCATTGCAGTGCCCAGGTGATCATTTCACAGAAGATGAAATTCTTGAAACCCAAGGTACATGGCTGAGAAGTGGCCCCGCTAAGAACTCAGATGGCGGAGTTCACAGCAGCACCGTTTGCAGTGGCCAGGACGTGAAGGCAGCCTGGGTAACCATCGAGGGATGGATGGAGGGGAGGTTGCGGTGTGTGTGTGCGGTGGAATATTGCTCAGCTATGCAAAGGAGTGGAATGATGCCATTTGCAGTGACATGGATGGCCCTGGAGATTATCGTGCTGGGTGGTGTGGGCCAGACAGAGCAGGATGGATTTCATGTAGTATTGCTTGTGTGGCAAGTCTAGGCAAGTGATGCAGGTGAACTTATTTGTGGGATGGAGATAGACTCACGGACTTTGAGAGCAGACTCGTGGTTGCTCCGGACGGGGGGAGGGATAAATCAGGAGTTTGGGATTGGGATACACGCACTACTGTGTATAAAATGGATGGCCAACAGGAATCTACTGTATAGCACAGGGACCTATAGTCAATGTCTTGTAATAACCTATAATGGAAGAGAATGTAAAAAAAGAATACATATGTTTATATATATATGTGTGTAACTGAATTGCTTTGCTGTACACCTGAAACTAGCACAGAATTGTGGATCAACTATATTTCAATAAAATTTTTTTAAAAAGAACTCAGACGTTCATTTTCCATCATTTAAAAAATACTTTTTACATCTGAGACCCAAATATGATCAAAGTTATTAATTTGTTCATTTACTCATCCATTCAGAAGATATTTACTGAGCATGTACTCTGGGCTTGGCACTATTCTACATACCACAGAAAGATCAGTGAACACAATAGAGGCTCACAAAGAGTGAGGTCATAAACAAATAATTATGTCATATGGTAATAAGTACTGTAAAGTACTGTGAAAAAACAATGGAGTGATGTAATGGTGGGTGGGACAGAGAGTGATGGGGGACTATTTTATATAAGGGGGTCAGGAGGGGACATTTAATCAGTGACTTGAAGAAAGTAAGGGTGACCATGTGGAATCCCTGGGAAATGTATTCTGAGAGTGAGAACAGCAAGTGCAAAGGCCCTGAAGCAGGCAAGGTGGTGAATTCTAAAAACAGCAAGGAGGATTTCCTCACCGTCATGCACACAGGCAAATTCTGTAAGCACATGTTTGATGCAATTCAAGAAGTTTCCCCCTGAAAATGCACATACAGAAACATTTTCCTTACCCCAAGACCCCTGGAGCCTTTTGTCCATGGACTCCAGTTAAGAAACTCTATTCTACTCCAACCATTGAAGATGGTTGCTTTGGACCTAGTGTGGCTCCAAATGGCTGAATCATGGCTGCCATCCCTCATGGGATGAAAGAGTCAAAGAGGAGATGAATTCCTTCTTCAGACAACCTGCTGGTTCTGAATTTCCAAAGGGATGGGAGGCCCTTCCCCCATCTTGGGGGACTGAGAAATTAACCTGGGGCAAACGATGAACAGGATCAGTCGTAGGCTTGCTCACTGCCCCCTCTCCGTACAGGGAAAGACTTCTGGGTCCTGAGCACTCTGATTGGATCCGATTCCACTGCCTTCTGAGTTGGAAGTGACCCAGAGGCACTTTTAGTCTCCAGAAGGTATAATAGTAAGAGAATCGAACCATTCAATTAGGCTTAGCAGCTCTGTTTCAGAGAGACAGCAAGTAACTGACAAATATTCCTGGTTTGTCTCTAAGTTGAGTTTTGAATGCCCCAGAGTAAAAAAATTGATAACAGTAATTAAAAAAACAATAAATAGGCAGATTTAAGCAGCGTGCTGAATCCAAGCAACCCACTCCGTGATGCTTACTTTGCCTGTTTCCCCTGCCAGTTTCTCTCAGGTCCCCACAGGACTCTCAGTGTTAAGACCATCACACCTAATGATTCTTGCTAAATACCAGGGTTCCAATTATAGCTTCACCATAAAACACTTCATAAAACGTGTGGACTTGGCTCCTGCTTTTGCAAACGTGAGTCTGGCCCTCCTTCCTTTCTCCGCTCGGCGTTACACACACCTTCCCGCTCTTGGAGCCCTCTGCCCCGTCCTGAGGACCCCACCCCGGCCTGGTGCGCCTGCCACTACGTTGATCAGCGAATTCTCTCTGCGAGGGAACCCTTGGGTGATTTCATTCCTTTTCTCCATGCAAGACTTCTGGGCATCAATCATGACAGCATCCAGGAAGGTTGGAGCTTTACACTGTGAAACTCTTAGGACTAGGAGGGACCAACGGGGACAGACAGGAGACAGGGGGATTGAAGCTTACCTCTCCTACACGAAGTGCACCAAGAAATACACACACGGGGCAAGGAGCAGGGGCTAGCAGGGCTAACTATGACCCCCTTACCCACCAGAGTCTTTCCTTGTCTCTTAAAAAAATAATTTTGTCTGTTTTTCAGATTACATAAATAATATGCACTTTGTTTACAGAAAGATATCAAAAAGAAAATCCCCAGTAAATCCCATTGCCAGGAAAGTCTAAGTAATAGCCAGTGCGTATACCAAGCATTGTTTTCAGTGCTTTACGCTCATTTAAACCCATTTACTCATTTAAACCTCACAGCTACGCTATAGGGGTGACATTATTTTAAGACCCATTTTGCAGATGAGAAAACCAAGGCAAAGAGAAATTAAGTAACTTGCCAACATCTCTTAGTTATTAAGGAGAAGAGCTGGAATTCAAACCCAGACCTTGTTCTTAAGGCATTTTAATCCTAACTGCTTTCCATTTGAGGTGTCCATCTCTACCCCAGCTCCCACTGCTCTGGGGTCCAGCCTCCACGGGCTGTTCCTTCTCCTGCCAGCCCTCCAACCCTCTGTGAGCTTCCCTGAGGACCACATATTCAATGGAGTTGACAGCAAACCAAAAAGGAAAAGAGGCCACTTTTCAGTCCACTCAGGATGTGGAGAACATCAACTGTATGTACAGGACGGTGGGGACACAGTGACCACAAGGGGTTTGGTCTAGTGGCAGAGACATGACATGTGAATAAGAAGAACTAGCAGCAGGAGTGTGGCCAGACTCTAAGCTCCTTGAGGGCAGTTTTGTACTGTATTCACTGCAGACTCAAAGGAGGAGGTTAGCGGCTGTTTGTTGAATGCCTGAAAGAGTAAGATAATAAGAATCTCAGGCTGTGGTGCTCTTCTGAAATCATAAAGAAGTTGGGTATGACTTTCCAGGTGAAGTGACAGTTCAGCTGAGACTCAGAGGCTGGATAAGACGTGACCAAGCAGAGAAGGGGGGCAGGACGCCCCACGGCTGACTCCACGGGACTTGGACCCAGGTGCTCCCAGCAGAGGTTCTGGAGGCAAGGGGCAGGGGCTGGGGAGGGAGTGGGAAAGAGAAATAGGCTCAGGTCACACCGGTGCTCCAATGCCAAAGGAAGGAGGGGAGACTCAGGGAAAAGATGTATCTGAAGATAAAGATTTGGGAGTTAACCACTTTAATTAGCTCTCCAAGTGAGAGAACAGGCAAGAACACAGACCTTAAAAAGCATGAGAGTTGAATCTCATGGGGAAAGAGGAGGAAGAAGAATCCTCCAAAACGCAGGCAGAAAGGAGTCATGAGAGACCAGGAGAAGCAAGAAGGTGTCAGGAGGAGCGATCTTAAGGGGCCTCCCCAAAAGCAGCGTTACTTTTGAGCACTCCCACTAAACCGACAGACACAGTAACTCAATACAATGAGCCTTCCTTCCTCTATCTCAGTGGCCTTTAGACCACCTTAAAGATAAGAATGGATCACAAGCCAATCAACTTTTGGGCAAAATCCAAGTCAAAAATAGTGGCTGCCTGGAGCAATGTATTGAGAAGGATTCTGAAGCTCAATCCAGATTCAAAGTGAATGAGTTCTATGATCGATTAGAAATGTCTGCCATGGACACATAATTGAGTGCCCATATTTGCCATCTTTCCCTCAGTAATTTGCACACACTTTATTTCTTAGATGTAGGCTCATTTAGAGCAGAGACTGTCATATTTATCTTTGTGCCAGGTAGGCGCTAGGGAACAGAGGTCACTGTGCTCAGCAAATGTTTGTTAAATAAATGATCACACTCATTTGTTCCTAAGGACAATGACGACAAAGAAGCTGGGTGCTGTGAGCTTTCGGAATGCAGGGGTGGCAGGAGGGGCTTCTTCCTCCGAAGCCAGCTTTCCATGCTGACCCTGCCAGGGGTCAAACGCCCTGTGACAGTCTGGGCTCCTCTTGGGTTGAGCTGAGGTTGTCCTCATTCAGGGAAAGTACCCAGCCAACGGACAGCGTCCATGCCTTGCCCTGCAAGAGGCGTTACTAACATAGCTGATAAATTCTGGAATTGATGGGCACGGCCTCACTAGGAACATGCCTGTGAATCCAGGCTGACACCAAAGCATTCCCCAGGCATCTGCTTCTGCAAAGGAGACTTGTGGAATGTCAAAAGCAGAGACACGCCCAGCTTGGCCTCCCCCTGCGGTTGGTGAAAGAACTTCTAGCAATGGGCTGAGCCAATGAACAGCCATTTCTGGGGGTCTTCCCTCAAGTATTTATTGATGAGCAAACCCTATAATCCTCTTTGCTGTCCCTCAACCCTCAGCTGAGTGTCTTGTATGTAGTAGAGACTCAGTAATAAGACAGACACTTAAAGAACTCCTGAATAAATGGGGAGGAAGGAAGCACATGATTAACTGCCAAAGGAACGATGCACACACGCATCAGTGCTACCGGGGTTACAAAGAGATGGATGGGACAGTTGGAACAGAGTCACAAAGGAGAAAGAAGAGTGTGGGCTCAGTTTGGAAGGCTGTAGGTAGACATTCGATAGGGATAGAGAAGGGGAGACAGGCATCTGGCAGAGGAAATGGAGGGCAAAATCTCGGAGGCAGGACAGGAAGGGCAAAGTTCAGGAACAAGCGGAACAATGTGAGAGGAGAATCTGGGAGAAACAGGGAGCAAGATTGGAAGCAGGGATGTGAATGGCGGGCACTGCAGGGGCCCAGGCAGTGAGGAATGAGGCCGGAATTAAGGTGTGGACTCTATGGATGAAAATAAAGATTATAAAAAACCAAGCCCACCTTGAAAGGGAGAATCAGGAAGGAATCAAAGGTGCAAAGGGAATCAAAGGCCAACAGGACCCTAGGAACAAAAAATCAAATGATGGATGAAGTGGCAATTTTCTATAAGTCCTTAGAAACATGGATTTTTTTGTGGACTGCAGACCACCAAACCTTGTCTGGCAAACGCCCAGGGCCCAGAAATCAATAATTCAGATAGTTTTTTTTCTTTTGAAACCCATGGAGCTGTCCTCTTCATCCTAGTTCCTTTTCCTCCCTTCCTTTTGTAGAGGAACAGAAAGCGAGGAAAGGCCCTTCCCCTCCAGATTTGCAATCTCCTTTGCTCTGGGCACTCACCCAGAGACCTGAGAAAGTCCTGGTCTCTCTCTCTCTCGTAGCAAAGATATGTATCTAACGCACTTACTATTCACAGGACATCTTCGTTTAAAGGAAGCCTGGCTCAGATGCTTAGATTTTCTGGATGTCTGTCCACAGTTTCCTATTTGCTGCATGCCTGGGAGGGGATGAAGTGGATAACCCACAGTCCTTGGGCTCAGGGAGCTTATAATTTAGCAATTGAAAAGGCCATTCTAGTCTGTTTTGTACTTATTTTTTCCAGCAGGGGACAGAAGTCTTTAGTTATGAACAAGCTCTCCAGAGGTAGTGAGACCTGGGTACAAATCCCAGCTCCACCATTTACCAGCTAAGAAACTTGGAGTGAGTTTCTTTCTTTTCTTTTTTTTTAAATATACTTATTTTTTATTTATTTATTTTTTGGCTGCATTGGGTCTCTGTTACTGTGTGCAGGCTTTCTCTAGTTGCGGCGAATGGGGGCTACTCTTCATTGCGGTGCTCGGGCTTCTCATTGCAGTGGCTTCTCTTGTTGCGGAGCACGGGCTCTAGGCACGCAGGCTTCAGTAGTTGTGGCACACAGGCTCAGTAGTTGTGGCTCATGGGCTCTAGAACACAGGCTCAGTAGTTGTGGCGCACAGGCTTCGTTGCTCCGCGGCATGTGGGATCTTCCCGGACCAGGGCTCGAACCTGTGTCCCCTGCATTGGCAGGCAGATTCTTAACCACTGTGCCACCAGGGAAGCCCCTGGAGTGAGTTTCTTAATGTCTCTGAGCCTCAGTTTTTCTCCTTTATGGAATGTAAGCTCTGAAAGGGATGACCCACGCAAAGGGCTCAGTTCAGTGCCCGGCACGTGGCATTTACTCTGGTTACCTGCCAGGATGTGCCAGCAAATACTGGAAGCTCACTACTGATTTTTAGGACTCACAATCGGAGGACAAGACAACATCTCCCAAACCCAAGAGGCTGAGTGAGCCATTAAGCCTTATCAACCCTTCTTATTTCCAGATGGAGAAACCAAGAGACTCTCTTCTTCTTCCTTGTTTTATCTTGCAGAGTGTAGGGGTGGAAGATGCTATCGACATTTATTGAGCATCTACAGTGAGTCCAGCATGGCATTAGGCATGTCCTAGGCTTTATCTCTTTTAATCCTCACAACAACCCACAAGGTACAAACGTTTAAACCAGATCAAGTGAGAAGGAAAAGAGAGACTGAGGGTGTGAAAATTCCCCAAGGTCCTATAGCTACTGCAGAGCTGGGCTTCAAACCCGGGCCTCTCCAGCCACCACAGATGCTTCCCCCGCTCTTGACTGGAGCCAGACCTGAACCCCCGGTACCTGGGGATCCTTCCACGAAGGCACACCAAGATAAGATGTCATCCCAGTGTGTCAATTTCAGGCCCTAACAAGCTTGGCAGAAGCAACAAAACCTTCGACGATGTATTAAATACTTTTAGCTGCTCCATCAAGTCTGATTGGGAAGATGCCCGCCTGGGGTTGGAGCCTCTCTCTGGTCTGGACCCCGACCCTGGGGTGGGTGACCTCCTCGCAGGCATTGGAAGCACCCTCCACTCATGGCCTCAAAAGCGTAATGGAAGGAGCCTTAATTCCATTCTTTGTATCGTCTTGCACCTTGACCATACCACCTCTCTGGGAGAACATACTAAATCCCACCCACATTTTTATTTCCTTTTAGAGATTTTCTTCCAGAGTGAACCCATCTACCCACTATCCTCATAGAATGGAATCAGCTGACCCAGTCTTCATTTGAGAGATTAATCATAATAGTATACTAACAATTGCTACTGAGTACTTACTCCGAGTCAGGTACTCTCCCAAAGAAATAGATACAATCAATCATTAGTTCCACTTTATAGATGGGAAAACTGAGGTTTAGAGTGTGAGGTAGGTTAATCAAAGTCAGGCAACTGGTTAGTGGCATAGACAGAATACAAACCAGAAATGCTTTCCTTAGGAGCCCAGGCTCTACTCACTGTGTCACACGTTCTCCAGGGAAGCTGGGGCAGCCTCCCATTCCTTCCCCACCTCCTGAATGGCCAGCACGTCTCCGCTCTCACAGATGGCACGTGGGCACCTGGGACTGTGGACTTTGAAGAACACTCCAGACTAGCACATTTTCCTACCAACGTGGACATGTGTGCCACCACTCCACCGCACTCAGCCCGGCCACGAGGAGGTTAATAAGCCAAAAGCCATCTGGTTTTCAAGGAATATTTAGTGACCTCATGAGATACAGTATCACTGTGAGTGCTCTGTGTGTACTTTTAGAATGCAAGACAGAAAACTGCATATAATCACAATTTTAGGAAAACCGTACATTGCATCAAGATGCCAAAAAAAAAAAAAAGGTACCAAAGGTTTCCAGTGGCTGTAATGGTAGGATGACGGATGCATTCTATTTCCTCATTGATTCTTTCCTTTATGTTCAAACTTTCTACAACAAACACAAATTAACCTTTAGAATAAGAAACAAAAAACTTACAAAAATAAGCCTATTGACCCCCCAAAAAGTCTACATTATTCAGAGCAAAGACAAAGAATAGTTAATCTGTAAGTAACCTCACTGGCACATGTTCCCTCACCTGGCTGCTTACACATCGTGCCTGGTTACAAATTTACACCTCCATGTAGCACTACGTGGTTTCCAAGCCTGCCTCTGATGCTGAGAGGAACGTCAGGGCTGGGAGTGAATTACCTTAACCCGTCCCTGGCCCCTTTCCAGTCTGAGCCACAGCCTTCTGCAGAGGGAAGGTTTAATTACCGACAGCCTTGTGATGCAGTTGGCCTATTTTTGGCTGGCAGGCGGGGCAGGTTAGCTCTTTATCCACTCCTGCCTTGGCCGAGCCTCAGAGGTCACAGAGACAAGGCATTTTCATCTTGTCCCAGTGCCAAGATTGTTTTTCTAGAAGCCACTCCAGTGGCTGAGGAACCAGCCAGGCTCCAGCTCGCTTCTCCAAAGCACTGGCACATTTCTCCTCCTAATAACATCATCCCCAGTTAGGTTTGTAAAAACATCTCAGAGTGAGCTGTACCAAATCTGAGAGAGAGAGAGAGAGAAAGAGAGAGAGAATGAGAGCTGCCCTTATTTTGTAATACACCTTAAAGGACACAGTTCACTCCAGGGGTTAGGCTGAGACGGTTGGGAGTAAGCTAATGCAATGGGTAAACAGCGCTGCAGGAGACGTAAATGGTAAATGAGAATTCAGGGGGTGGGGGAGAAGAGATGGGGGTGGGGAGGAAAAGGGAGGATCTTGACCAGGAAGCAAGAGGTCCTATCAACACAGTGGGGAGGTGGGAGCTTGCATGGCAGAGATGGCCAATGAAGATTATCCCAGCTAGTAGGGGTGGTCAAAGGACCGTCAATAATAATAACAATAATAATAGCAATAATAATAACGTTGATAGTAATGATAGCTAACATTTCCAAAGCACTTACTCCAGATGTCCTTCCAAGCACTTTATACCCACAACTTTCCTGTGAGGTAGGTACTACTCTCATCCCCATTCCACAGGTGAAGAAACTGAGGCACCAAAAAGTACAGTCATCTGCCCAAAGTGACAGAGTAAGTGGGTTTTGAAAATCTCAGCCTGACTTCAGAAACTTTGTTCTTAACCACATCACTACACACTCTTTCCCTAAGAACAGAAATGCCAAAGGTGCCACTGTATCCCACCCGCTGTGTTGTTCTGCAGTGTAAGCCACCCCGCTTCCCTCGCCGCTCAGACCATCAGTAACCTCTGCAGTGTCTGCAGCCTTAAGGCTGTGGAACCCTGGGAAGCGGGGCATCAAAACGGCTTCCAGGGAGGGAAGGCAGGGTGGAAAGAGCGTGCACAGATGGTGACAGGGTGGAGAGGAAGAATTCAACAGAAGCAGGACTCAGATTGGGAGGTGCCTTGGAGAAATGCAAGCCTCTAAGAATCCATGGAAGAGATACTCAGTGGCCCTTCGAGTATGAGCAGGGCTTCAAGTCAATTTCACATAAATCATAAAGTACAATAACATCCTGTGCCAAACTGGATGATTTGTGAAATTTTGAGACTGACACTTGAATTTGATGCCTTATTTCCTTGGTTCTAAGATAAGCTTTTTTTTTTCTTTAAATATTTTAGAACTTCTGAAATTGGAATATATAATTGCATATAATATTCAATATATACATCTATTGCGGTGTTTGTTTCTACTTGAAAAAACTATTATTAAATTGCTTTCGCAGATTACAACCAAGGATGATTTAGGATGGAGTAAATGCAGCTGTTTAAGAACCTTCTGAGAGGGCTTCCCTGGTGGCGCAGTGGTTAAGAATCCACCTGCCAATGCAGGGGACGTGGGTTCGAGCCCTGGTCCGGGAAGATCCCACATGCCGCGGAGCAACTAAGCCTGTGTGCCACAACTACTGAGCCTGTGCTCTGGAGCCCGCGAGCCACAACTACTGAGTCTGTGTGCCACAACTACTGAAGCCTGTGCACCTAGAGCCCGTGCTCCGCAACAACAGAAGCCACTGCAGTGAGAAGCCTGAGCACCACAACGAAGAGTAGCCCCCGCTCACTGCAACTAGAGAAAGGCCGCGTGCAGCAACGAAGACCCAATGCAGCCAAAAATAAATAAATAAATAAATAAGAACCTTCTGATAGAAGCAGATGAAGCTGCACTGACTTTCTCACTCACTTGTCTCTTTACTCTTAAGGTTTCCACTACTCAAGCCATTCATACAAATGTACAGAAGCAAATCCCCGCCTCTGCCTCACCTAGCAGACTCCTGCTCATCCTTCTGGTCCTGGATCAAATATTGCTTCCTCCAGGAAGCCTTCCTGACCTCGAAGATCAGGTCTACCTTCCCTATTTGTCCGTGTAATGGGTTGATGTCCACCATCCTCCACTAGACTGTACCTGCCACGAGGGCAGGATTGGGCCTTTTTTCCCTCACGGTTAAATCACCACTTAAGAGCACAATGCATAGCAGTACTATTCACAATAGCCAAGACATAGAAACAACCTAAATGTCCATCAACAGATGAACAGATAAAGAAGATGTAATATATATACACACACAATAGAATATTACTCAGCCATAAAAAGAATGAAATAATGTCATTTGCAGCAACATGGATGGACCTAGAGATTATCATACTTAGCGAAGTAAGTCAGAAAGAAGAAGACAAATACCATATGATATCACTTGTAGATGATATATGATGGTATATGATGTAGAATCTAAAATACAACACAAATGAACATATCTACAAAACAGAAACAGACTCACAGACATAGAGAACAGACTTGTGATTGCCAAAGGGGAGGGGGCTGGGGGAGAGACGGATTGGGAGTTTAGGATTAGCAGATGCAAACTAGTATATATAGGATGGATAAACAGCAAGGTCCTACTGTATAGCACAGGGAACTCTAGTCTATATCCTGTGATCAACCATAATGGAAAAGAATATGAAAAAGAATATATATATATATATATATACATATACATGTATGTATAACTGAGTCACTTTGCTGTACAGCAAAAATTAACACAACATTGTAAATCAATTATACTTCAATAAAATTTTTTTAAAAATTTTGAAAATACAAAAAAAAGAGAGCACAATAGGAATTTCAATAATTTTTTGCTTCATGAATAAACTTGTGTCTCTAATGAGAGCTGGAAGACAAATGATTAATTCTTGCCTCAGATGATTCCAAATTCCTTTCAAAAATTCTTGGCAAATATCACCACCTACAAGGGTGTACATGAGCTAGACTTTCAGGAGAGAAGAAAGTCTTGCCATCTTCCTACCATCACTGGACCATGTTGATATTTAATCCACTGCCTGTTAAATAATATTTAGGCATTTATTATTTTTCTGTACTGGCTCCTAGTGACTCTTTCTTACTCCTCTTTCATTTATAAGCCAACTCCTCACTTGAATGAATGTTAAATAAATAAATAATATGACCACAACATTTAGTGCAATAATAGTATACATTTTAAACCTTGCGGAAGGAAAACTTCAACAGAGGTATTGGAATGGTGCGATAGGCTATTATTGATACTCTTTCAAATCCTGTAACCCTTTCAACCATTGAGAAAAATTTCACACTTAGAAGAGTCCCTAGAAACCTTCAGATCTGGCCACTTGGCAGATAAAGGCCAAAGACAACATCAGCTGCCAGATGACAGAGGTGTCCTATCGGTGTATCCTGGCACAAGAGACCCCCTAGAATAAAAGGGAAAGCTTGTGGCCAAAGGCTCTGTATTGGTCCACTGTTTCAGGCGCTTCTCTTTTGCCCTAACACAGCGGTTCTCAACCAGGGGCAATTCTATAATATCTGCAGACATTTCTCGTTGTCACAACTGAAGAGAAGGGGTGTTCCTTGCGGACAGAGGCCGGGGATGCTGCTAAACATCTCCCTGAACAGAGTTAGCTGGCTCCAAATGCCAACAGTGCAAAGGTCAAGGAACCCTGCCCCGAGAGATGTCAGAAAAGGACCCAGAATGAGCTCTGGGCAATTCCTCACGCTTCTCGGCCCCAACCACAACACGCTCCCCTCACCACAACACATCTAAGGTTGTGCGTCATATACCAAGGCACTTGTCTACCGCCATACGTACACAAATATGGACCAGAGGACAGGCCCAGCCCCACCAGAAACATGACACATCTTCTGGGAGCAGCAATTTTACTCAGAATTCACTGAATTGTCTCGATTCTCAGATACATCCTGTTCCCGTATTTTAATATTTCTGAAAATGGAATGTGTCTTATAATTAATACAGGTTTACCCGCCCCCATGCTATTATGAAATCAATGGAAACTCTTATAAACGATTATGTATCGGAAGCAGAGAAACATGGTAGTTTAAAACACAACACATAGAAACAAACACAAATAGACGAAGGAGTGTGATGTAAAATGTGCTTGAAAGACAAAGACCAAACACAAGCCTCTGTGTTTGGGAGAATTTCTCCCTTGCAGCAGGCTCTTTCCACCAGTATGAGGTCACGCGCCTCCACCTGGTTGGTAGAAAAGTTCAAAGCGTAGACTTTACTCTCAGGATGAAAAACAACCAGTAGCCTGAGGGTCTGTGACAAGACCAACCATGGTGGGCTCGCTTTAAAAGCTCAGGTGGTCTGCCCTCCTCCTACTGGCCCTCAACCCCCTCCTCCCGCGTCGCCACCCCATTCACCCCTGCTGTCTCTCTCCTGTTCTCTCCCACAACTGGCACCATTTCCGGCGGCCAGCACTTGGCGGCATTCAGAGGCTCACTCGGAGGACAGCACCCACGGGTCCTGCCTGCTGACGGCCTTGTTTGACTGCGTGTGTGCGCAGATCAGCAGGGAGTGGTCAGTGCAATGGCTCTGGAGTGAGTGAGGCCAGTTACAGACCTGGACACAGCACCTTGGCTGACTGTCTCCCAGACAAGCTTAGGTAACTCTTTACAGCTCGGTTTTCTCCTCTGGAGAATGGCACGGGATTATAATAGCACTGCCCACTACAGAGTTGTTTTTTCTTTTAGATATAAATAAAATAATCATGTGGGGCTTCCCTGGTGGCGCAGTGCTTGAGAATCTGCCTGCCGATGCAGGGGACACGGGTTCGAGCCCTGGTCTGGGAAGATCCCACATGCCGCGGAGCAACTAGGCCCGTGAGCCACAACTACTGAGCCTGCGTGTCTGGAGCTCGTGCTCTGCAACAGGAGAGGCCGTGATAGTGAGAGGCCCGCGCACCGCGATGAAGAGTGGCCCCCGCTTGCCACAACTGGAGAAAGCCCTCGCACAGAAACGAAGACCCAACACAACCCAAAAAAATAAATAAATAAATAAATAAACTCCAATCTCTTTTTTAAAAAAAAAAATAATCATGTGGAATACACAGCACATGGCCAACTACCCGCAACAGTCGTTTTGGTCTTGTGAGCGGGTTGTAAGCCATCCAGCCACAGTGATTCTAAAGACCCCACAGCCTGGTACGTAGTCACACACTGGGTATCCCTGAATGGGTTGAATGCTATCAAATACATCTAAATGGGGGCAGCCTGTGATTTTTGTTCCAAGTTCATCCTCACAAACCTATAATAAACCCATACAAAATCACTAATTGATTTTTTAAAATTATTATTTTTTTTTTTGACTGCGTTGGGTCTTCGTTGCTGCGCGTGGGCTTTCTCTAGTTGCAGCGAGCAGGGGCTACTCTTCGTTGGGGTGTGCAGGCTTCTCATTGCGGTGGCTTCTCTTGTTGCAGAGCACGGGCTGTAGGCACATAGGCTTCAGTAGTTGTGGCACGCAGGCTCAGTAGTTGTGGCCCGCGGGCTTAGATGCTCTGCAGCATGTGGGATCCTCCCGGACCAGGGCTCGAACCCGTGTTCCCTGCATTGGCAGGTGGATTCTCAACCACCGCGCCACCAGGGAAGTTTCACTAATTGATTTTTAACAATTAGTTAAAAATAAGGGATAATAGGGGCTTGTGTTGCTTTGTTCTACAAAATGTACAGGGATGAGATCTTTGACCCCACTGGAGCTCTGGGCAGAATGCCTTTGGTTAGGATGTGAGCAGAGAGGGGTTAACATTCCAAGACAGTCACTTTGGGTCAAGAATACATTACGTCTTTTCTTTCCGAGGCAAGGAAATTCAAGGACCCTGCTCTGCCACTTGAAAGCAAATTGGTTCTGAAGGTCTAGAATATCACTTTTCTCTTGCTGTTTAGGCTTGCCTTAAAACATTTAGGGCAAGTAGGTGAATGACATTGAGAGGTGTAAAATTTCTGACAATTTGGGGAGAAGATAAAGAAAAATGAGGGAAAATGAAAATGGAAGCAATCCTTTTCTTTCAGAGCTTTTCCCCAACATAAAGTACCATGTTAATTTTATTATTTAGTAGAAATTAACTTTCTACTAGCACATTACATATTGTAAAGTATTGTTTATTGTTAATAATTAACATGCTCTTTTAATTCGCACATTTTTTCTGCAAGCATTGCATGTACCTCCGGTTATGAAAAGGTAAAAGTTTTCAAAAGTAAATTCAAACCTGTTGAACTTAACTTTAGATCCTTATTAAGGCAGCAAATATAAATATAGTGACTTAAATCAGACAGGAGTGGGGCTTTGTGCAAACAAGTACATTTGGACGTCATAAGTGGGAGTATTAATTGGAGTTAGTAATTCTGGAAAGAGGTAACAAGTATTATAAATCTGTTTATATTCATGGGCCTGGTAACCCCATCTTGGGAACAATGTCCAAGAAAAGTAAATTTAATTCAGACAAAGATGGTCATTTGTAGCGCTATTTAGATAATAAGAAAATGACGAACATCTCCATTCAATCACTCTGAAAAGGTTAAGCAAATGATGCCGCAACAGTAGCAAAGCATAACGAAGCCAGTTAAAGACATAATTTCTCATCCACATTCCCATATGGCAACCTAGCGCCTGCCCACACAGCTGGGCATAAAGCAGGTCCTCCACAAGGCCCGTACAAGACAAGAACGGACATAAGAAAAATCACGAGGATAGAAGGAACGTTAGAACAGGAATTTACAGTAATATGATTTGAGTTCGTTTTCTTAATAAAGGGAGGAGGGGGAAGGCAGCCTAAAAAACAGATATAAGACTAAAGATACATAACATGATCTCAAATATTATCCAATATTATGACTAGAAAAAGATTCATTCTAATAATGATTATCTCTGGTTGAAGGAATTGCAGGTGATTTTTCCCCCTTAATTATACTTTTAAATATTTTAACAGTTCTCTGAAATGAGCATACAGAACTTTTACGATCATATTATTAATAACCTTTTTTTAAAAAGATGAAACTATAAACAAATGAACCTTTAGGACTTAATTTTAAACAGTGAGAGAAATGAGCCAAAATGTGAAAAGAATAAGTCATTTATATTACTGTGAAAAAGGAAAAGCATCAGGTTTTTCACAGTTTGGTATCATCCACAGTGTCAAATACATAGAGTCCTTGCTCAAAATCCAACCTTTCCACACTTTATCTCTTCTTTCTGATTTCCTGAATTATTGCTATCAGCAGTTTCTGCTTCATTTGACTCATTTTTTAAAAATTAATTAATTTATTTCTGGCTGCGTTGGGTCTTTGCAGGCTTTCTCTAGTTACGGTGAGCAGGGACTACTCTTCTTTGGGTATGCAGGCTTCTCACTGCGGTGGCTTCTCTTGTTGCAGAGCACGGGCTCTAGGCATGTTGGCTCAGTAGTTGTGGCTCGCGGGCTCTAGAGCGCAGACTCAGTAGTTGTGGTGCACAGGCTTAGTTGCTCCGCAGCATGTGGGATCTTCCTGGACCAGGGCTCGAACCCATGTCCCCTGCATTGGCAAGTGGATTCCTAACCACTGCGCCACCAGGGAAGTCCCATAATTATTTTTTTATCATCTTTTTGAGCTTCTAAAAACAGAAATCAGCATGTAAAAGGATAGAGTATTTAAGTACTGTCCCAAATCTGGTAAACCCTAAAACTGGGCCCAAAACATAGAAAACACTCAAAAGATATGATTGAAGAACAGAATGAACATAAGCCATTGTCTTCCCAATTATGGAGGAAAAAAAAAAAAAAGAGTAATTTGAAGGGGAAAAACAACAAGAGGAGCTGGTGGTCTTTGTAACACCTACACTTTGTGCTGCAGGAGGAATAAGAAATGCTAGAGTCCCTGAGTAGAGCATTGGACCAAACACCTTACATATTTAGCAATATCAGAAAATATCTTTCCATCATGTAAACCAAGCCTGCTGGCTTTTCCATCACACCAAGTGCAACATCACTTACACTTTTGCTTTTAAATCTTTGGTCCCAAGACCTTTTGCAGCAGGATTAACTGGTTGATTACAGTCTTAATAAAGTCATTCACCTACTGTGCACTTGCACAGGGGAATACAGTTACCACACAACAGGTAAATGGCAGAGCTGAGATGCATGGACTTTTATCTGGACCAATTTCTTCAGCAATGATTGCTGAAGACGCTAGCTAACATTGGAACTTCTAGAAAGAGTCTGGGGTTGAATGCAGAAGACATCCTCATTAAGGACTCTGTGTCATACTTCCGGGTGCTTAAGTTCTTCAAGATGCAATCACGGATGATGATTTCGGTACAAGGTACAGTTTTTCCAACTCATCACTAAACACCTTATTAATATGTTATTTAAGCAATCATCTAAAGGAGAAAACGTCTATATGAAAAAGTATGAATATCATTTATTCATTCACTGATTCATTCAAAACATACTCATTGAGAAGCAAACCATGTGCCTGGTTCATTGTTAGGCACTGGGGTGCAGGGACCCACACATTTTCTTCACCAGCCTGAGATGTTTCAGGGCCAATTGTTTTTCTGATGAACAGATTATATTTCCCAATTTGTACTCCTTCTTTCTTGAAACGTCTACGTTTCTAGGGAAGACCTGGTTCACAGAAGGAAGCCCACATTATCTCAACCACTGGGAAAAGCAAGAGTGTTTGCCAAACACCAAAATAGGCTCCAATAAGTGTTTTATAATAACCCATTGTCCCACTTTCTGTTTCTCCTCTTCCTCCAGGAATATAAGGGGATTCCTCTCTTCTCATCACCCCACACTGTCCACTGCCACCCCACCCAAGACTTCTGACCTGACCATCCTCTCGTCTCCAGGAACGCACCGGCCACGTAGCACCGGAATGAGCTCTGTCTTCCATCTCGGTGCTGCTGTACCTCCGAGAAAAATCTGCCGGTTGCTTTAAAGTTTACCTAGCCAGAGTTCTGATGTCACAGAAGTAACAAACTGTCCTACTGACTGTTGTCATTTAACTGAAAAGCTCAAGGTCACTAAGGGTTTGTTTGAACATTGTGTAATTATGGGAGTTAAAGACCTCATCAGGAACATCTTAGGCCTTTGATGTCCCTTTCCTCTCCATAAGCAAGAACTGTGCCTGTTTCCCATCCAGGTGTTGTGACTTTCCACTCGGCGAGCCCAGCAGCTTGCTGGCAAGCCCCAGGCACTGTCACGAGACCATCCTCCCTGGGCACTTACCCTCACTCCTCTATCACTATCCTTACAGCCACTGCGATCATTAACCGTTCCATCCCTGACAGCCTCGCTCCCTGACACTTAACCTGGAATCACCAAAGTACTGAGTCTTTACCTGCTAATTCCCAACGTAAATGAAAGAAACCCTCTCCTTTTAAAGTTCGGAGATGTCGCAGCCTTCCAATCGATCCGAAATTTTCACAAGAGTTATGCATCTGGGAAAAAATTGTATTTTATTTGGTTCCTAATCTCAGCCATAGGTAAGTCTATAGCATGCAGTGGACACATTTTGGGCCTCCACCTGAGATTTCAGTTCTACTTCCACCACTCATGATCTGTGTAATGCTGGGCAGATTACTTAACAACTCTGAACCTCAAATAACTCATTCATAAATAATAATAATAATACCTCACAAGATTGTTGTGAAAATTAAATCAGTCAACATACATGTACGTACCTAGAACATGGATAGCATGCAACACATAGTAACTATTATTTTCATCAGTATTTATTCAATCCACAAATATTTCTTAGGTACAATAGCCATTGCCTTTATGAGCCCTTAATGTCCTTTGAACAATTTTGCTATCGAGAGCTGCCATTAGAATCCATGGCAAATCCAAAGCCAACTGGATTTTCAGATCTCAGATCCCCTTGGGAGCTTGACTACATTCAAGCTCTTCTAGTTGCAGCATCTCCATCCTCTGTCGGTGCCATTTGTCACTGTAAGATCTTGTTATTAGCTATTCTTCACTGCAGACTTACTATGTGCCAGGCACATTCTACATGCTTTACATGTGTTTGGCGAATTTAAATCTTTCAACAACCCTGTGAGGTAGGCACTACTATTATTTACATTTGTAGACCAGGAGAAGGCACAGAGAGGCTGAGTAACTTGCCCAAGGTCACACAGCAGCTCCATGGCAGAGCTGGGATCCAAACCCTCAAACTCAGACTCCTGAGCCTATGCCCAGAACCATCGCACGACCCTGACTCTCCCTGGAGGGGTTTACTGTCTCTCTAGAGAAGGGGCAGTGTGAGGCATGAATATTCGAGAAAGAATGGGAAGTGGAGGAGGCAGGGGTGGGTGTGGGTGAGGCATGGAGAGTAAGACCATCTTTTGGGTGTCGTGCAGAGAAAACAACCAGCTAATCAATTAGTCAGGCACAGCCTGAGCCGCATTCACATTCTACCCCAGAATGTTCTGGGGTTGCCACAGACCCATGGACGCCTGAGTAGGAGGCAGAGAGTCAGGCTGCTGTCTGGCAGCAAGGAGGGGGCCCAGCTGGAGCCTGGGACACAGCTAATGAGAGCAAAGCTGCTACGGATGCCTCTTCCTCTAGGTTGCCAAGGTTTTTGCCACTTGTAAAACAGGGGGTCACCAGAGGGTTTCAAATATCATTTGGGATACAGAACCAGAGGGTACCTTAAGATCCCTCCACATTGTGGAATTCTAGGAGGCCAGTCCCTCTCCCCCGCCCCAGGGATACCGCCAACGGAGCCAGCTCCATTTTCGAAATGACAAACGGAAGAACTACCACTAAGAGTACTTTCTATAAGCCGGGTGCTTTAGGCTGAATTCTCCCAGCCACCCTCTGTATGGAATTATTATTCTCTCCACCTTACTGATGAGGCATAGAGAGGGAAAGAAATCTGCCCTGGAACATGAAGCCGGCAAGAATTGGAGCCACGACCTGAGCCCAAGATGGGAGAAACTCAGATCAGGTGTAGTCTAGGCACTCGATGGGCGGGGTTGTGACAGAAGGAGCGTCCACACCTTTCATTCATTGACTCTTTCTTGTTGGAGCTTCTACAATGGGTGCAGGATGCAGAACTACATATGGCAGGTCCATATGCAGTTCCATGCCCTCACTGAGTTCCATGCCCTCACTGAAGTCCATGCCCTCACTGAGCTGTATTTTCTTTCTTTTTTTTTGAGCATATTTTCTGTTCCTACAAGGAGAGGCCATCAGAGATGAGAGCTTAGCAAGACACAGGGCCACAGGCAGAAAGAGGGCATCCCCCAGACGCTGGGACCCTGTGCTGATCTCCATAGCTGTCACCAGGCACACAGAGGCTGGATTTAAAAGCAGTTCTTGGAACAGATTCTGCTCCCTCTAACACCAAGAGCACCATATGTGCCCCTGTCACAAAAGGTGAGAAGGCAGACCCCCAGTTGCTCTGGATGTGGTATCCAGGAGGCTGGCAAACAAATTCTCAGCATTTTCTCTCAACCGCCTGGGGGTGGGGCAGGGCTGGGGGCTGGGGGAGGGTTAAGCAGCTGAAAGTTCCCCTTTGTGTTCCTCTCGCAGACATTTCTGGAAGGGATCGATGTTGGGTGATTCATCATCTACCCCCCAGTAGACCCAGTCGACTCGCACTGAGAGAGGCCAGCTCATATACTGTGGTTAAAAATAAGTCTCTGCTCGGGGCTTCCCTGGTGGTGCAGTGGTTGGGAGTCCGCCTGCCAAGGCAGGGGACCCGGGTTCGGGCCCTGGTCCGGGAAGATCCCACATGCCGCGGAGCTACTAAGCCCGTGTGCCACAACTGCTGAGCCTGCGCTCTGGGGCCTGCGAGCCACGGCTACTGGGCCCACGTGCTGCAACTACTGAAGCCCGCATGCCTAGAGCCCGTGCTCCGCAACAGGAGAGGCCACCGCAGTGAGAGGCCCGTGCACCGCAACTGAGTAGCCCCAGCTCGATGCAACTAGAGAAAGTCAGGGCACAGCAACGAGGACCCGACGCAGCCAAAAATAAATAAATAAATAAAATAAATTTATTAAAAAAAAAAAAAGTCTCTGCTCACCCACCTTCCTATTAATAATCTATAAGTGTATTAAGGACCTTAAGCCAAGAGTGAGAAAAGTTCATTTATCCAAAAGTTGCTACACTGGCTCTAATAATTTGGTGAAAATAACTTTATAACCAAGCCCTTGATTTCTCTTCAAAAAGCTAAGGGGAAATGCTAAGTACTAAACAATCCAGCAAAGTGATTGCCTTTTCAGACAGTCTGCTGGCGTTTGAGTACCACTCACCCACCCTACATATTACTCTGTGCCTTGACCTCTTCATATGTAAAACGGAGATAATAATCACAATAGCTACTGTACTCAAAGCTTAATACACACAGGCCCTTGTGATGGTGCCGGAGCATAACACGCACTCAATACAAGTTAGCTATCATTACGCACATTCAGCATATTTCATAATATTTATGGTAATGATTAACTGTTACTTATTCCTCTCATACTGTGTGCCAGGCACAGGGCTGAGAGTTATAGACATAGCATGATTTAGTCCTCAAGACAATGCCATAAGGTAGGTATTATACCCATTTTATGGGTAAGAAAATGGGGAGGGAGTCAGAGAAGTCCACAGCTGGTGGATGGCAGAGGAGGGCTGGAACCCAGGTGCATCTGAACTCAGAATGCTTTGTCATCACAAGGTAAAGATGATTCAACTACAGTCCTGCATACTGGCCTGAGTGTGAGAAGGCTCTGAAGTCAGCATTTCCAACATCAATTATTATAGCATTCCCAAGTCTCCACTATCATCAAAGATTATATTTAACTTCTACCTGTGGTATCACTCATCTGGAAAACTCCTCTTCATCCTTCAAAACCTTACTCAGATGTTTCTGGCTCTATACAGCCTTCCTTGTCCATCCCCACCCTTCAGCGAATGGATGTTTTCCATTCCTGAACTATTTCTGCTTCTTTTACCTATTTCTGCTTCTTTTATATATTTCAAAGTGCTGCAACACCAAGTGACTTGCTGTTTGTCTCCCCCATTAGGCTGTGAACTCCTCCATCCAGGCACCTATGATTTATTTTAATTATTTGGGAATTAGAATTTATTTCAATTCTCTGGGAATTAGCAATGCATGCATAATCCACATCAGTGGTTCTCTGCGGGGGGCAATTTTGCTCCCCAGGGGACAGCTGGAAATCTGGAGACATTTTTGGTTGTCACGATTGGAGGTGGGAACATGCTACTGTCATCTCATGGGTGGAAGCCAGGGATGCCGCTAAAGTGCATAGGATACAGTGCATAGGATGTACCCTCCACAGCAAAGAATTATCCAGCCCCAAATGTCAATGGTGCCAAGGTCAACACACCCTAGTCTACCTAGTAGTTCTCAATTAAGCATCACTGATGCTCTTGACTAAAGAGTTTACTGTACTCTGTACATCATGGCTCAGGGCCTGCTGCAAACTGTGCTTCAGACCTCAAATATTTGTTTGCACCTCTGTGGGAGGATTATATCTCCATTCCCGATGCCATGCTTTGCCTTTCCGCTTTGGCCAATGGGATGAGAGATGTCTCAGATGTTCTCCCTGCCTCACCCGTAACACTCGCCTATCACTCGAATGCTCTCCAGCTGACTTCCAAATGCCAGTGTCTGTGTATCTTTGCCTGAGGGCTTTCTCAGAAGCTAAAAGGCTACTCTGTGCCAATACAGGTCAGAAGTGCTGGGGAATGAAATGCCCCTGCCAGGAGCAGCCCTCAACCAGTGACTGGCAGGTTTGAATGTGTAAATACACCTGCTCCCTCATTCCTGGAGAGGATGACAGGACACATGATTCCAAGGATAACAGGACATGTGATTTGCCCGGTCTCCACAGACTTCCCCATGGGTTAAACTGGAGCTGCCCACAGTGGTAGCGGGCCTGATAACCCACCCTCTCTTGGCTGCCCTTCCACTTCCCCCTTTCCTACTGGTATTTCCTGCACCTCCCAAATAAACTACTTGTGCTGGAATCCTTGTCCTGGAATCTGCTCTTAGGTACCCGAACCAACACAGAATAGAAATAACACATGTCTCTTCCCCGGAGAAGCATCAAGAACCTTCACATGATTCTGTCATTGCTCTTATTCCCTCTGCTACAACAATGGCATGACCCAGCTAAGGGTTGCGTCTTCAGCCTGGGTCCCACATGGAGGAGACATGGTGGATACTTGCAGTTGGCCTGCAACCAACATGTAAAGACACAAGAAACAAACTTCCGTGGTTGTAAGACACAGACATTTGGGAGTTGTTGTTACTGAAGCATAACCTGGTGAAATCTGACTAATCTGGGGCTTATCACTCCTGGAGGGACCTTCCTAACTGATGCTATTCTAGAAGACCTGGGCTACTTACCTCCCAAATGATGCTCGTCTAAGGGCAAAATCATACAGCAGAGCCTTGAGGTTGGAGATGATTATTTACTTTCTTCCCTTTGTGGAGTTTCCTGTAACTCATGGTTCCTCATGCAGTGCTGGGAACCGGTGAGCACCTAGAGGGGAGGACTGAACCCTGAGCCATCTGGGTTTTACCACGAACCAGTTCAGGCCTGGTGACTATTTTGGGAAAAGAGACTAAGATGAGGCACTTGGCCTAGAAACGGATGAAGGCACTAGTCACACTACGGCTCTCTGCCTGGGTGACCTTGGGGGAAACCCCTTCCTCATCTGGAGCCTCCCATTTGTAACCTGGGGTCTGACCGTAAGAGCTGAGGTCCACCGCCAGCACTCAGCCTCTGTGGTTCGCTGAAGACCAAAACCAACCTCATTTTCTTCATCCCCTGCTTGATCCACCAGCCCTTAGAACAAGCTAAAATCAGACCCAAAATTTCAAGGGAAAGACTGTCGCATGCAGTTTACCAACAGCTCATTTCTTTTCCTTTGTTCCCAGATGGAAAGAGAGCGTGGCAGCCTCCCTTCCCTCTGTCCTTAACATTCATTTAAATATGAACCCTGTGCAACCCATCAGGCTGAAACCTACTCATGATGTATCACAGGATTTCTCATGCTTGAGTCACTCACATCGGCCTTTGCTATTTTTGCCATATCTGAATACCACCTCTACTAGTACTGACTTAATAATATTTAGCACTGATGGATTCTTTGTACTTAAATACATGTATCTTCAGAGGGAATATTACATGACTACTGTCAATGAAAAACCAGTAACACTTGTCATAAACAGAAGGTAGGCGTGAAAACAAATGTGACAACAAACATCTTTATTGAATTCTACCTGGATGTTTGCTGAAGCCTTGGCCTCCTGCTCTCCTGGTTTAAAAGGGAAGTTGAAAGGTTTTAGGACAGTGATAAAGGCCTGGCAGCACCTAACCAAGGTTTTAACTTTGTCCTAATCAGAAAGATTGGAAGATATTTGAAAAGGGAGTAATTTTCTCACCACGGGATGCAATGTTCCTTAATTTGCCACCAGTGAACAATCATCTCGTGTGTCCTCTAAAATCGTCTTTCATTTCATTGAGCATCTGTTTCACGCTTTGAGTAAAGCTGTATCATTGCCTTGGATCCTTACCTCATGTGGTTTCATTATTAACAGCACAGGTTTGAGTCCTGCTCTACCACTTCTTAGCTGTGCAATTTTGGCAAAGTTGCTAAACCTCTCTGGGTTTCTTTTTCCTCATCTGCAAAATGGGGATAATCATAGTCCCTGCTTCGTAATGTGAAGACCTTCGAAAAATGCTTGGCCCACAGTCAGGCTCACTAAATTATGCCTGTCATCATTATCTATTATTGTTCACTCTGTATGGTAGGTATTTTGATGCCCATTCTACAGATGAAGAAAGGAAGGCCCAGTTGAGTAATCTGTCAAGGTCACACAGCCTCACTTTTCCCACTCTTGTAAGCAACTGCCTGAAAGAGCAACCAGGATTTTTATTTTATTTTTCCTAACTCCGCAAGCTTGCTTGGTTGCCTCCCACTAAAATACAGAGGGCATTGATTCCTGGACATAAGCAGTAGGGAGCAGATTCAGGCCCAATTTGTGATGCGCCTGCCTCGCCTTTGGCCCCCAAAGTGCGCCAACGTGTCCTGGGGTTTATCATTTCATGGAGGACAGCACGTGAGGGCAGAGATCTCATCTAAAACCACTGGAGACACATCGTTTGTGTGGAGCCCTGTTACTTGTTGTGATGGGGGTGAGTGTGGACGAGGCTGTCACCCCTGTGCCTTTTTGTTTTTAATATTCCATTTCTACATTTCTCACCTGATTTTACTTCGACTCTACTTCAGATCACCACTTGCAGAGAACACTTTAAAATGACAGAGAAGCACAAGTCTGGAAGAGAGAGAGCGTGCGACACATGTCACTTGCCTTCCCTCCCCATACCCCTCTCTGGTCTTAAAGCACGAACAGCAAGTCCTGCTCTGGAGTTGACAGTGTGAAGGCAGCAGAAATAACACATCCCGGAGTGGATTTTTCTTCCCCACCACCTTCCCAGAGACTAGGGGCTCTGAAGACTAAAGTAATACCCAGGGGATGGGTCTTTTGTCATGGAACTCAAGGCATTGGTGGGGGGGTGGAGTGAGTCAGACACTCTTTTAGCTTAAAAATTATTAGTTATATTTCAGCATCACCTGTGTTGTAGATGCTCCATCCACAGAATCTGTTTACAAGGCTCCAGGTTCCTTATCAGCAGCCTTGCACCTCCCTGCCTCTCCCAAACTGAAGCAAAACAAATGTGCAGAGAACGAATGGAAACCCAGGCTGGAGGCTGGAAATAAAGACACGGGGCCTTGGGGATAAAGGAGGTACATGGTCTGTAGGACTGTGGGAAAGGGTACCCGGGGTGTTCTTGACCCACCACAGGGCCACACCCAGAGTGTACCCCAAAAGTCCCTGGCTGAGGTTGGGAGTCCCAGGACAAGTGGAACAGTCCAGAAAAAGCCACTCTGCATCCCCAGTGCCTGCTGGATTCTGTCTGCCTTGGATGTGATCACTTGATTCTGAAGCAAAGGACAGTCTGGACATTCTCAGGAAGCCCCCCAAGGGGCTTGGCCGGCCAGCAGCTGAAGGACACTTAGTGCTGTGGCTATGGACACCCCAGGTTGCCCATGGGCATTCGTGGGAAGCAGGAGGGGGGAAGTTCTGGATGGAAACTTATGTTCTTTCATTTATGAAAATGGCTTTGTGGATATTTGTCAAAGCACTGTCCCTAACTCTAGATCCCTCACACCCACCAGAGCATGATACAGCCATATCTAAGGGCCTGAAAGGGGCTTGGCATTTCCATATCAGGATGTGACACATTTATTCTGAATTTTCCTGGACTGCCTTCTATGCCACCCATTGCAGGCCAAACAGGGCTAGACCCCACTGTCTGACAGCTGATCATCATAGTTGTTGGTGGGGGGTACGTGGTGAGGCAGGGGGCTGGGTAGGATGGTATGGTAGTAACTCAAATACATAACTAATGCTAACAAAAATCCGAATATGATAAGTATCCAGAGCTAGAAAAGTAAGAAACAGTTCATATAGGAATAAAGTAATGAGCTCATCTGGTTGTGGAAATCAAGGATCGCTAGGGGAAATGATGGGGGAGTGGTGACGGTAGAACATTCCACTGTCCCTTCCTACTTCCCTTTGGTGGTGGTCCACCTGTACTCCAGGCAGAGCTAAGCCTCCTCAAGGAAGGAGCCGAGACTGCCCTTAGATAACTGCATGAGTTACCCGAGCTTTCAAGTGAACAAGGATGATGCTGGCGTGGGGGTACCTATGCCCCGCCAGCCACGAGAGAAGCAGCCTGGGGTCTCCACAACCAGCAGCCCGACAGACAGGATTATAAGTTGGAAGAGAAGCGCAAAGAACAGAGGGGCTGTTAGAAGGTACCCCTGCGCTTTAGTGGGGGGCAGCGGGACTCTTCCACATGCAGCGGAGAGTGAAGAGAAGGGCTGGGCAGGGGGACGGGGACCAAGCAGGGGGATGGGGACCAAGCTGGGTGAGGTGAGATCTCTTTCCATTCCATCTGAGCGGCTGTCTCACTTGAGGCAGATGGCAGAGGGGAGAAACTACGGGCAAGAAGAGGCCTCAGTGCTGAGTCTTCCTTCCCGGCATTTTAGTGGCCAGCTAGAGATTCCATAACCTCCCAGACCAAGAACAGAATGCGCTGTCTCTGTTGAGTAGTGAAGGGGAAGAAGAGATGGCCAGAGTGGATGGAAGATGTGAACCTCTGCCCTCTCTATCTGACAGCCTGTGAGGGCTCAGAGAACCAGAAAGGGGGGGGGGCAGCCCCTCTCCCATCAGCAGGGTGAGTGTTGAGCTCTTTCCTTACCAGGCGATGGAATGAGTTGACTCACCCGTATTGACTCTCATCCTGCACCTTTAGGCCTGGTGGCCACCCTGAGTGAGAACGACCTTGCCTCCTCCATCCTGAGCAAGTCCCCTCCACCAGCCCATCAGGGACGCTTCCAGTACAGCTCCCATCCCCTTGCTTCCCATCATTCCATTCACCTCCTGTCTATGGCCTCCCCTTACCACCTGGATATGGCACCAACTCCGCCAGACCCACATTCACTCCCTTCCTGCTGACCTGGAGAAGTATCTACCATGGTTCGGCTGGGCCCTCAGGACCTCATCCTTCAATCACAGTGGATTTTTCTCTTCCCCTCGCCGACCCTTGTGTATGACTTTGGTGGCCAACGGCTACTGAGTTACAGTCTGCATCTGCGGAGCAAAGTAAAGCTGACTGCTCCCTGAAAAGCTGATTTTGAACCTGTGGCCTCATTTTCCTTGGTACCAGCAGATGAGGGTATATGCCAACAATGCCTCACAACCTTTGCCAAGGCAGACTATGACCTCATTTAACATCTTTAGGAGGAGGCAGTGAGGCTCAAGGCAACACCTTTGTACTTTTAATTCTTTATCAAACAGTCAGAAGTGCCACTGGCTGAATTAATGTGCTGGAGTTCTCGCTTATCAACAGATACTCAAGCAACCATCACCGAGGAGACAGAAATGCAGAGTCTCAGGCCCCGCCCAGCCCTGAGGAATGAGAAACTGCATTTCTAACGGAATCCCCAGGTGATCCTTAAACCCTCTGAGGTTTAAGAAGCATCACTCTACCTGATCTTGAAACTCATTTGACTAGGCTGCGGGTCTAAAATTTGTTTAATTTGAAAAAAACAAAAACGGAACACAATAAGAGCAGCCTGAGAGCCATGAAACCACCAATCTGCATGGGAAGTTTAGGAAGGAGACCTGGGGTCTGGCCCACAATCCGACTCCCCCATCAGCCCTTGGTGCCTTTGCCACTGTCGGCAGCTCCCCAAGGTGTGGGCACAGTGTAGGCAGGGAGAAGGGCGAGCAAAGAAGCGACTTGGCGAGAAGGCAGGGAGGGAATGGAGAGGGCAAGAGAAGGAAGCGTGCCCGGGAAGAGTAATGATGAGGTTACCCTCCCCCCGCCCCTCCCCCCATCACCCCTCCAGGCAGCCACGCCTTGCTCCCTGCTGGCTTTTCTCTTAGGATTGGATGCTTCTTTCATTCATGTTCAGCTGGACTTATAATCTTATCATTTCATACAGAGCCTCCAGCAGCAGCTCGTACCACCCAGCTGATGGCTTCGCTCCGTTACTATTCTCTGTGGTTTCATCCTATATGTTAGCCTCATCTCCCCTGCTTCCGTGGTTCTGGAGCCCAGGCCTGGAGCCCACATTAAAACCCTCTGAGCTAGATTATTAACTTTTCTACTTCTTGGAGTATCATCTCCCAAGTGCACACTCCATACAACTTGAGATATTTATTCTCAAATCCTCAAGTACTATTGCAAACTAATTCTCAATAACCAGGAAGGACCTAGCCCAGGACCAGCCACAAATATGAGTAAGATGTTGTACGTGGCCTCGAGAAATTCCCGCTAATAAAAATAATTAGGATCAACACTTTTTGAGCTTCCTTAAAATTTACTTTGTGAGGTAGATACCCTTAGTAGCTCCATTTTACAGATGAAGAAACTGAGGCACAGAGGATTGCAGTAACCTGCCTGAGCTCATTTGGCACGTGGCAGTTGGGATGCAAACCCAGGCAGTCCGGCTGGAGCATCTGGACTCTGCCCACTACACCTCCCTGCTCTACAGCATGGTCAGAGATTCAGGTCTGTGTACAACCCAGGGGGCAGACTTTCAGAAGCACCGGGATCCACCAAAGCAGGGCCTGAGCCGGATCTCGGGCATGGAGAAGACCTCCTCTCAGACACGGTGTCTGGAACAGAGCCTGAGGCAACACGAGGGGCCTCCAGTCACTGGATGAGGAAAAGGGCTTCCTGGGACCAGGGAACAAAACGCTGGCTGGCTCCTGGCCCCTGTCCCTTCTACAGCTGTCCTTTTGCACTCCCCTCTCCTTGAATACCTTCTTTCAGACCTCGAGGACCATGGCCAAGTGCTGCTGTTTCCATAACAGGTTAGAGTCCCTTCACGAGTTGGGCAAACCCAGCAGGGGCACCAGTCACAAGGACCTGTCTCAGTCTGTGCCACACGACAGGTCCCAGGGCCTGAGCCTGGGGACAGGAAGCAACTGGTCCAGGGCAGGCATGAGGCCAGCTGTGGGTGAGGGGAAGAAGGCAGAAACAGGGCCAGAGAAGCAGAACCAAACATAGGAGGTGCAGGTGAAACTACATGGAAAAGGAGCTAAGACACTAGAAACTGAGTAGATCAGAAACGGATAGAGGACGGCAGGCTGGGCCGTATCAAGGTAAAGGGCTGTGGGTGAGCCCATCTGTTGGTAGAGGGGAGGTTGCGGGACTCATACAGCATGGCCTGGGGGTACACTGGTCTGGGAACTGGGCAAGGTGTCCGTTGCTCATGGTGCAGAGTGCCAGGTCAATGATTGATAAACCCTAGAAACTGCAACCCAGAATTGTATAAACCATGAGCCAGAGGAAACAGAAGTCAGATCACGGGATTAATAATAGTTAAAGTTTACTGAACTTTAACCTTAAGCCAGGCACATTGATAAGTGCTTTATATAAGTTATCTTATTTAACCCTCAGAGAAAGCCCCTGAGACTCCATGTGGCAAAGAGCGAAGTGAATGAAAATGTGGGCTCCAAGGTGGGGTTTGAATCCTGACTCCTCCACCTCTTAGCTCTGTGATCTTGGGCAAGCTACTTAAACTCTCTGTTTCTCAGTTTCCTCATCTGTAATATGGGAGCATGTTAGTAGTTATGTCATACAGTTGTGACAGTAGAGGTAACATATAAAGCTGTGCATCACAAGGAATAAAGCCTCAGTCAATTTCACTGTAATAATTGTTGCTATCATTAGCCCCTTTCAGAGACAAAGAAACTGAAGCACAGAGATCTAAGTAATGTTAAAGTGATGGGGCTGGGAATTAAACCCAGCCAATGTTTCCAGGGAAGTGGGGTGTGTAACCATCATGCCTTGCTGCCTCACATCAAGTCAGAGGAACAAGGTGAAGAGATGGGGCCAAGGTGAGAGGCCCAGAAGAATGCAGAACAGAAGAACGGAAAGCAGAGCAGAGAAAGGGGCCCTGGAGAGAGTTCCAAGCAGATCCCAGGGCTGCTGGCACAGGTTAAGGGTGGGGGACTGCAGGCTGGGCTGTATCAAGGTGAAGGGCTGTGGGTGAGCCCATCTGCTGGTAGGGGAGAGGTTGTGGGACTAATACAGCATGGCCAGGGGGTACACTGGTCTGGGAACTGGGCAAGGTAGGGGATGCGACAAGTACATTCTAAGAGCTGAGCACCGCCAGGCGGCCCTGGAGACCGAACCTCTATATGGTCCTGGCAGCCAAGATTCAATCCTCCCGTTGAAATGGGTTTTCTACATGGGACCTGAGGCCCATGTCCAAAAACCCCAGGGCTTTGCTGCAAAGTCATCACTCTGGCCAGAACCACACCTGAATTTGCAGACCTGAGAAGTGACACCAGGACATCACTAGGCCTGAACTTCCATGGGGTGGGGCTGCAGAGGGCAGCAATGGTAGCAGCTAAGACATGCTGAGTGATGGCTACATGCAAGGGACTGTCTGATGCACCTTGTACTTTAACTCAATCTTCACCATAATCCAAAGAAGTCATTTCTATCCCCATTTTGTAGTTGAAGACACTAGGCACAGAGAGGTCAAGTAACATTCATAAGGTCACACAGTAGGTAAGTCATAGAGCCAGGAACAAAACCCAGGGTCTCTGGCTCCAGAGTCCATACTCTTAACCTCTAGGCTCTCTAATACCCCCACCAGGCTAGCCTCAGAAGCAACTAGATTTATTAGGCCTTGAAGCATTCATTTGCAACTGGTTTCTCGGCCTGGGTAGTCAAGTGTATATAGAGCAGCCAACTAAAAAACTAGAAATGGAGAAATTATTAGATAATTCCAACTTGAATGGCATTCTACAAAATAACTGATCAGTCCTCTTCAAAAGTGTCAAAGTCGTAAAAGACAAGGAAACTGTCACAGATGGGAAGAGACAGGGCAGCTAAATGCAACGTGGGATCCTGGATCGGATCCCAGAACAGAGAGAGGACCTTCTTGGAAAAACTGGGGAAATCCAAATGAGTTGTAATAGCATTGGAGCAAGGTTGACTTCTTAGTTTTAATCAATATTCTGTGGTTATGTAAAATGTTACCATTACAGGAAGCTGAGTGAGGGGCATACGGGAACTCTCCATATTATTTTTACAGTTCTTCTTTAAGTCTAAAATTATCTAAAACTTTTCTAGAATTTGGTGTTGAAAAAACAAAAAAATACAAATGACAAAAGGGTCAAAACCACTGACATTCTCGGTTTATAAACTAATGTGTTTATCTTTGTAATTGTAATCAAACTACATTGTTTCCTCCTATGTATGTGAATAAGTACTTATCTTGATTTGACATTAAATCTGTTAAAAATTGTAAACAACAATGAGAAAAAAAGCTGGCAATGATTAGGTTTAGAAACCTGTATCTTCTTCAGAAAAACACATCACTTCAGTTTTAAATGTATAGAAATACTGAATCACAATGTTGTACACCAGGAGCTAACGTAGTGCTGTAGGTCAATTATACTTCAACAAACAAACAATCTCACAGAAAAAGAGATCAGGTTTGCGTTTAGCAGAGGTGGGGATTGGGGGAGGGGGAACTGGATGAAGGCAGTCAAAAGGCACAAACTTCCAGTTATAAGATAAATAAGTGCTAGGGATATGATGTACAACATGATGAATATAATAACGCTGCTCTACATTATATATGAAAGTTGTTAAGAAAGTCAATGCGAAGAGCTCTCATCACCAGGAAAAACTTTTTTTCAATTTCTGTTATTTTGTATCCATAGGAGATGATGGATGACCACTAAATTTACTCTGATCATCATTTCATGAGGTACGTCATTCAACTCATTATGCTGGACACCTTAAACTTATACAGTGTTGCACCTTAATTATAGCTCAATAAAACTGTAAGAGCAAAAAGAACGGATCATTTACATGTGCTTCAAGATGTGACAGTATCATCTTTCCCTCTCAGATTCCCACTCTCAGTGCTGCTATTCAACAAATCTACTCAATACCCACAGGTAGATGGCTACTGCCCAGGAAAGGCCTGGATCCCTTGGAGGTTGAAGGACCACTTCGTAGGCACGGGTTTGACACGCACAAGGAGGAATGGGCAAGCCAGAGAGAACCAAGTCTTCATGAGGGTCAAGGTGGCTGGCATCCGGCGGCCAGAGGGGTAAAGGAAAAACAGATGCGTGGCTCCCTGTAACTATGTACAGGGCACTGAGGTAAACACTCTGCCTGCATTAGCTCATTTAATCCTCTCTACAGCCCTAGGAGGAAGGAACCATTGTTATCATTCCCAATTCACTCATCAGGAAATTGAGGATCAGCGAGGTTAAACAGCTTCTCAGGGTCACACAGCAAGTCAAGAGCAGAGAAGGGATATAGCATGAAAACCATGTTGTCATGAGAGACTGTAGGCTTCCCTTTCTTTGTTGACTTTCTTATTTCAGCCAAAATTGGACTGGCTCTCTCTATCAAATCATCCTCTGGTTTGTCCTCAACTCAGAGAGTGAGATGCAAAGTGAACCAGATGAATATCACAGAACACACACTGTGTACCAGCTGCTCTACATCCATCATTCCATTTGATCATCACCAAAGAGGAGTGATTATCAACTCCATATTCAAATGAAGTAACTGGGGCTCAGAAAAGTTACCAGACAGCTGAGTGGCCACACCAGAATTTTTTAAGCCCGGATCTTCCTGATGGCCAAAGCCCATGCTCTCTCCATTCATTCTATTTCCAAGGCAGAGTCACAAGGTGAAAATAAAATAAAGTAGCTAAGAATAAATGAACCTCCTCTCAAGCCCCTGAAAAGTAACCCTAAAAGATAGGCCTGAATAGGCATATTCAGGCAGATTTTGCCATTGTCCTTGATTTTGCCTGTCACATTGATCAAATCCAGATTATTCAGACCCTGAACAATTAGAGTAGTTTTTGTTTGTCTGTTTTGCTTTGTTTGTTTGTTTTGCTTGTTATCTTTTGTTTGGGGCCTACATCTCTTATTTTAGACACCTCCATGACTCAAGCTATCTAGAAAATTGCAAATAGCCGTCTCCTGCATTCCAATGTGAGTTTTTCTTTAAGAAACTCAGATTCACAACCCATTTCACAAAACAGGCAATTCTAAATGAAAACGCTTGCACATGGCAAATGGGACCAGCCTTACACTTGGAAGTTCCTTTAGCAGTTTCAGCCAGAATAAAGCCACACCGAACCAGACAAGCTCCCCTAAACGCAGGCCCAGGCCTTTGGTTTCAAACTTGGAAACAGGATCAGCAATACCACTGTCTCCTACTTCACAAGTGCATTCGCAGTGTAGGACTCCACGTTTCGAAAGGAAAAGCAATACATGAATTTAGGAAAGGACAGAATCCCCAGATTCTAAAACACAGGCACAGTGGAAGTGGCCCGATGCCTTTGTACTGTAGGACTCTGGGGACCGATTATTCTGAAACGTTGTCTGGGTGATGAAACACAAGACACTCAGGGGACCCTACCTCCTGGGAAGACAACAGTCTTAGAGCAGCTCGTGGCTACATATTATACATCTTTCCACAAAGGCAGAGGAAGAGCTAGAAAAGAATGTTAACGACTAATCTGAAGCAGTTTAAAATTGTCATAAACCTGAACTGATTTGTCAAAATTTTCATTTCTGAAAACACTCACCCTTTCCGTTCACATCAGCAATTTGTGTCTTTATGAGCAACTCTAAAAGTCCACTGCTCTTCTTATTCAAACTTATAACACGTGGCTCTCTTCAGTTAAACGCTATTAAAAGTCAAATCTGTATGGATACAGTTAAAAGTTGGCAATTACTTGGCCATCTTGGAAAGGGCGTATAGGCATCTTGGCTAACTTTAGCTCTGAAAGGAGAAGGAGAAGATGGAGGGATAAACCTGAAACCCCATTGTTTGTGGAGTAAATGCATTAAAATTTGTGACACACAGACCAGTGTCTGGCATAAAGGAAGTGCTTTAGAAATGTTAGCTCTTGTTCCTGCTACGATCGTCATTACTCACATTGTTATTGGGCTGCACAGATTCACAAAACTATCAGAAACCTTCACCACATTTAGGCAATTCAATTTAAATAAGCAATGCAGATTTTTAAAAGAAGGCAGACATGAAATCCTGAATGAGCAAACTCCCACCCACAAAGAGCAAAGCACCCCTGCCTCTGACACGTGCCTTGGGAGAGACCACCTAGCGATTCAGGAGCTTAGAAGCCTTTACTGGAGGCTTGAGAAGATGCCAAGGACTTTCCATGAGAATCAGTCCAGAGAGAGACATTTGATCGCACTTCCCAATGAGAAGCATATGTCCGGGGTACATACGCTTCCTCCACTCACATATGGGTGGAAACAATGCTAAGTACATTCTGTCCCAAGAACTTACTCATGCTTACCCTACAAGGCTGAACTTTTTAATTTAAATCCCAGCATCCTGCCATAAACCAGCCAACTGAAAGGCTGCTCTGGGAACAACTTCTGGGCAATCTATTAATCGTGTGGCAATTCCCAACAGCTAAAACGAAGGTTCAATGTAGTCCAGACATCCGTAGAGTTAGTAAAAAGCTGTGTTTTTTTCTCCTTTCCATGATCATCACTCGTGACATCTACTAGATTCCATTTAGGCACCAACAACAAAAGACATTACTTGAATGCTTCCACTGGGTTCAGGTTCATTACCTTAAAGAGGATGTCTGATTCTTCCAGGAAATCTATAAAAGGTCAGATCTGTAATGACTCACATATTTTCATAACCCACCTGATTTTATCATTTAATCCCTTGGCCAGGTTTCAAAAAACCCCAGTACTCACTGATTTGATCAGATAAACAACACTAGACAGCTTCCCAAACCACGTGATGCCAATACACTTAGCTCCTCAATCCCACAAGATGGGACACCTCCTTGAAACAGGAAAACCTCAATTCCCTGGATGGATCAACGCCACCTAAGAATTTCACAGAAAGGGGATTGGTTTTTGCTTTGCCTTTGGAAAATAACCCAGGTTGTGGCCCAGGTCGTTTGTGAGCACTAACCTTCTCCGAATATGGTCCTCGGGTCTCTTCATGGACACATACGTGAGAGTTATTCTAGGTGACCTCTGGTTAAAGAGTTTTATTTTAAATGCCAGCTAATCTTTGCTGCTCCCTGGACTGGTCTGATCTCTTGACACATCTTAGTTCAGGTCTACAGCGAGCTGCAAAATGACAGCATGAACTAGTGTGGTGTTTCTCTTTCCCTTTCCTCCAGTCAATTCTGTTCCGTCAATAACCCCTTTTTCTTCCTCTGCATGAGCAGCAGTATAGGTGAGCCAAAACTGAAGATAAAGAGTGAAGAATAGAGCTGAGGGAGCCAATGGCTGCCTTTCCAGTGACAGCACTAAGGCATTTAGGGAGCCTGGATGCAGGGGCGCCTGCGCACGCCTCGGCCTCACTGTTTGTTTTGAGTGTCGCTGGGTATTTTTAGAATCTGTAGGGAGAAGTTAAGCCGCGCAAGGTGGCTGTTATGCCACTAATGACACCCTGAGCTTAAAGAAGCAGGATGCATACAGCGACTGCCAAAGTTTCAGGTGAAAGGAAGCCACAGCTGACTTAGAAATCACATTTATGTGGAACTAGAGGTGGAAAAGGGAGAAAAAATTCTTTGTAAATTAAGTATTGCAGAGCTCAGGTGTACGCCACATAATCATGAGATTTTTAGGACTTTGTAGTAGCCAGACATACTCCTTTTTCTTCCTTCCTTCCTTCTTCCCCTTTTCTTTTTTTTTTTTCCTTTCTTTTTGCTCTTCCACCCCTTTCTTTTTTTTTTTTTTAAAGAAATTCACGTTCTTTTATTTATTTATTTATTTATTTATTTATGACTGTGTTGAGTCTTCGTTTCTGTGCGAGGGCTTTCTCTAGTTGCGGCAAGTGGGGACCACTCTTCATCGCGGTGCGCGGGCCTCTCACTGTCGCGGCCTCTCTTGTTGCGGAGCACAGGCTCCAGACGCGCAGGCTCAGTAATTGTGGCTCACGGGCCCAGTTGCTCCGCGGCATGTGGGATCTTCCCAGACCAGGACTCGAACCCGTGTCCCCTGCATTGCCAGGCAGATTCTCAACCACTGCGCCAGCAGGGAAGCCCACACCCCCTTTCCATCTGCTCCTAGAAGTGAACCCAGTGATCCAGACCTGGCCAATCAGACAACCTTTCCTGCAATGGTCAGACCAGGAATAGGTGTGACTGATAGTCTAGCTAATGAGACTGTTCCCTGGGCCTTTTCCTGGAAGCATCAGGAAAGAGGCACTTTTTATGGCTGAGATCATCAGTGGTGAGGGTGCTATAAGCCCTGAACTGGCGGAAGCCATCAGTGCCTGAAACGAGACAACCCAGGAATGCCCGGCCGAGAGGTGGGAGGGAACAGGAGGACCCTCATGGTGTCCGTACCCTTGGCCCTGCTCTGTCTGCAGCCCACTGACTCCTTAGACATCCCGGTGACCTGAACAATAAAGCTCCCCCTTTTCTCCCTTTGAGTTGGGGTTCTACCAAGAACACCCAAAAGGAGCTTAATGCAGGGTGATATCTAATGCAGATTTCTGAAAACACCAGAGGAATGTTGAAGTGCAAGCCATGAGCCTATCCATTATGCCCACCCGGCTTTCTAAGATACAAGCCCTGTCAACAAAGGCCTCCTAACTGCCCTCATTTACCCCAGAAAGCAGATGGGAAATTCCAAGCTGATCCTACTTCGTACTTCCGGGAAAAAAAAGTGTTAACGGTCATTTCCCACAGATATCACGTGGCATCCTTTCATTTGTTGTCATTCCCAGAAAAGCAAGCTTCCCTGATGGTTTTCATGCCCCCACAACTGTGTGTGAGTGCTGACCTCCGATCACACAGTCCTCTCCACTGAGTGATGCTGCTGATAATGAAGAAAATGATGATGAACTTGCAGTAGTCCAGTGCCCTGCACAAAGCAACCAGCCAACAGCCGTTAGACTTTTACTTACATGATCTGGTTAAATCCCCAGGACAACACTTTGAAGCAGATACTATCACACGCCCATTTTACAGATGTAGATACTGAGGCTCAGAAAGATGGAGCAACTTGTGCGAGGTCACACAGCAAGTAAGATGTGGAGTTAGGCTTCCAACTCAACCCCATGTATCTGCAAAGCCTGTGGTCGCCCACTATGTGTTGAACGACCCCACTGCTTGATGGACATTGACTTGCTATTTATTTCACACTGTGTTTTCCCTCCTGGCCTGTCAGACTCTCTACATTTTCACTCCCACAGAGTTCCCGTTAAATTTGTGTGGTGTCTTCCTGATCCTCTTGTGTTTGATTCTCCGTCATTCCACTGTGATTCTTCAAAAGGGGTGAAGAGGGGCAACCAACCAGTTACATCTTGGTTTAGTTAACCTTTGGTAGAATCATGAATCCAGTTCTCAGGAAGAAAATTCCCTGTATTTCCAAGAGAACAAATCCTAAGTTTTAAATTTTTTTCCTAAAAAGTAAAAGATGATTTAAATCATGCTTCAGACATTTATGATATTACTATTTCTCAGCTCTCCAGGAGTAAAAAGAACTTAAATTGTTCTGTGAAACCTGATGCTGAAGTCTGATTCTGCTTTCCCCACCTAAACACCACAAAAGTTAAAAGCTGACAACCACCTAAGGAAATTATCAAACATATATGAAAAAAATGTATACACAATGATGTGCATGACCATGTGGTTTATGACAGTGAAATGTAAGTTGTAGCCTAAATGTCCAACAATAGGGATTAGTTAAGTCAACCGTACAGTATAAGTGTGATTTGAAAACACGTACACTGATTGAGTCATTAAAGTTATGTTGAGGAAGAATACAGTGGGGAAAAAACAAACCTATCATAATCCTCAATGAAAAATGCAGACTTTAAAATGTTTATTTTTACAAAAATAACAAACCCACAGGTTTAAAGGACATAAATTAAAATGGTTAACAGTAGTGGGATTGTGGGTGTTTTGTTTTTTTTTTTTTGGTTCTTTGGTTTTTTTGCCTTGTGCCTTTTTGGTTGAAATTTTTTGGTTTGTTTTGTTTTGAGCAACATTATTTTTATAATGGTTATTACTTGATAAATGGTTGTTTATAACGGTTATTAAGAAAAAGGCTACAAGGATTAGGGAGATGAAGATGTTAGTGAGGTTATCAGAGAAAAGGAAAGTATAAGCAGAATATGGGTGGGAGCCCAGACTCAAGTCAACTGCTTGAGTTTGGATTCTGGTTCTGTTACTCACTTGCTTTGTAACTGAGCAAGTTACCCACCCTCTCTGCATCTCCATTTCCCCACCTAGAAAACAGGGATGAGAATAATAGTACTGACCTCATGGAGTTGTTCTGAAGGTCACATGAGCTAACACACATGAAGCATTTAAAACAATGCCTGGCATAGAGCATGTTCTGTATAAGTTGTTGCCGTCATTATGGCGTAAACCACTCAAGAGCGAGCCCCTTATCTTATCCATCTTTATATTTCCAGCATGTATCACAGGGCCTCATGCACAGTGGGTGTCTGATCAATGTCTGTTGAACGGTGCCCAGTTGGATTCCAGGGGGCAATGCTAGTGTTTTGAGGTGCGGCCACCATGATACCACCTCACTCATGACATGCATTGCGTAAATCTCCCTCCAGATCCTGTCTTTGGGGCTTCTTAGTACTGAAGGGTCAGCAGTTGTTCTAGTGGCCAGTTTGGAGGGCTGACTGTTCAGGGAACAAAAGGGACAGTTGAGAAACGGTATGGCCACAACCTAATAAAGTTTAGCAATGGCCTGCCATCTTCCTCCATCGTCCTGGTCTGGACTTTTTTGGTTGCTTGAAAGAGAAATGCACTCACACAAAACAAAAGAGAAGACTGTGATAGTGTGACGCATGGGTATGTCATGGAATCCAAGAACAAGAGACAAAATAATAATAGAAGCTGCCTTGCCAAATGCAATTTGGACCAGTCATTGGATGATTGGTTAGTTAGAGCTGAGAATGACTTTTTGAAATATCACAATACTAGAAATATTTTAACTGAAAGTGTATAAAAATGTTGCCAAACTCGGGATGACCTCAGATCCCACGTGGACTGTGGATGACGATTGCTCTCACCCATATGGCTTGATCCTAGTGTGCCTGAAGTCTGAACTCATCCCTAGAATCCCATGAGTTTTAGAAAAGTACAGATAAACGAAGATGACCTCTTCCCTCTCAAACAAGGAAGACCAGCCCCGAGGCCATCTGCACAGCATATGACCATAATTCAAAATGACAAGCACGTGGAGGATCTAAGAATCCTAAATGAGCCTCAGACAGCTCCAGCCTTAAGCCCTATGGATTAGAGAACATCAGTTCATCACTGAAGCTTGCTCACTTGCTGAGTTACCTATCCATACTTGCACTATGGCATATTCATCAGTGTTCCAACTTTCAAATCTTCAGAAGATTCACCAACTTCAGGGAAGAAAAATACCACCTCAGAAGTTGGGCCACTTATCTGCTTCTGCTATTGGACAATTACACAAATAACTGAGAATTTGAACCGTAGAATTTGGAGGATGCAGAAGGATTTTAGAAACCCGATCATCAACCTCATATTTTACATATGAAAAAAAGAATAAAGGTTAGAGAGGTCAAGGTGATTGCCAAGGCCAGGAAGCCCACAGTCAGTGCAGTATGGTTTTCCTACCCTTCTGTGTACCCAATAGGTAACCATCTGCCTAAATATGGCATAACTCATAGAGAGGCACTTGGTAAATTTCCCAGAAATTTGTTGTTTATACAAGGATAAACTAAAGAAGTATGATTATAAAAATTTACCCACAGGCTGAATGATTGATAAGATCATACTCTATGTGGTGGGTCTCAGAGTGAACTAATGAGAGCAAAATAGAAATATTCAAAAATAAAAGCTCACTCCTAAATGTAACTTATAAAGACCAGTAAATCTCCCAGGTGAAACCATCCCTGCCCTCCTCTTTACGTATTAGAAAAATGGACAGCTTTTTCAATACACAGAAGAGGAATAACAGATGTTGAAAGCCAATGACATGACAAGCACATCACAGATGGCTTCTCATTTCATCCTCATCACAACCTTACAAGGAAAATATTATCTCCCTTTTTTCAGATGAGCAAACCGAGGCTCCGATAGGTTAGGCAATTTCTCCAAGGTCACAGAGCTAGTCTGTTTGGTTCTAAAGCTTCCAGGTTTTGCAGTGCTGTGTCTCCCACTCTTGCCAGGCAGAAAATCCTCAGAGGGGCACGGCTGGCAGTAAAATGGTCTTTTTGGAATTCCTTAAAGATACACTGTTTGAGACCTCTAAGTTATCTCAGAACACCAATTCCACAAGGAACCAGGCCAGCCCATCTGCTTTCCTGACTTGATCTGTCCCCAGGGTGTCCTCCTTCAAAGACACAGAGCTTAGTCTCATTCCTCTCTGGTCCCCTGGATTCTCCTTAGCATCTTCTAACTAAACTCATGTAATAATTTTTTTTTTATCTTGACCTTACAGGAATTTTTCTCATCAGAATTAGAATTTAGGCAGAGGAGGCAGAAAGCTACAAGCAAAACCAGCCTTTAGAAACTATTATCTCTGGGCCTTAACCATGTTCCTTGCTATGTTTCTTCCACACCGCCAGGTTTTTCTCTTCAATGGAATACTCAAAATCTTAGGCCCATCTTGCTTTCTCTCGTCTCTCACTCTTTTACTGTGTCAGTAAAGGAACATGTCTTTTAAAATGTATATATTTTCTAGATACTTTCAGACACTGACACCCTCAGACACCATTGCAGTGAAATTCAGAGATGTTAGTATAAACCAAAACTCAATAGTGAAGAAAAGCCATCAAGATGTTATGACTTGGATGGCAGGTTCAAGCATTTTCTTCTGAAAGAAAGGGGAAGAAAACCAATACTTATTTTTTAAAATGAAAATAAAATCAGCTTCAAAAGGTTTTATTTTGAACATCCTAACAGATTTCAGGAGATTTGACAATGTTAGAGAAATACTGATGTATGGCCTGGGGATCGACCATTTTAAGAACAACAGCTAGCATACCAAAGGATTACTGTGTGCCAGGAACTTCCCTCTACATTTTCTATGCATTTATCCTCACAACCACCCCTAAAAGATTTGGTTAAACCTGTATTACATGTGTGGAAACTGAGGCTCAGAAAAGTTAGGTAAGTTGCCTTAAAGTTACCTTGTCTGGGAAGCTTATCCATGGCTACCATGCAGTGCTTCTTAATTTAACATAAAAATGAGGACAGCCATTTATATCTCAATAAGTTGCAAACATATACTTTCTGACTTTCTCGTCTTCCAGCGGCCTCCCCCATTCTCTCATGGTATAAGAATTTGTTCCTGGCCAACCAATCGCCGTAGATGGCCATCTTAATGTGTGGGAAGGATTTTCTGAGCAGGAACAGGTCAACTGTTTCTGGGAATGAAAGAAAGTGCTAGTTTAAGCATCCTGCTTCTAGAAAAGTGACTCAGAGAGGCACTCAGCCTTTTAAGCAACCTGAAATGCCAGGAAAATAGACTCTTTGGCCACTGAGGAGGGTCCCATGCAAATGGCTGGCTCAGTTGGGTCTTCTCCGTGGGTGGGCTGAGAAGGCAAGCCCATGCCCCACTTTCCCAGCACTGCAACCGCCCTCTCGCTATTAGAGCCACATAACCTTCCCCTCAGAACGACTCTCTGGACAGGGCTCTTTAATAATTCACTCTGGATAACTGACAGGAGAGGGTTTGGGTGTCATGGCAACAACATAAAGCCCTTTTTTTTTTTTTTTTTAAGTATCTAAAACATGAGGCCATTTCTTCTCAAATGTTGAATTCCTGACGGAAACTGTGTATGTGTGAGAGTGAGATGGGAACGGGTGGAGGAAAGATATCTTAAAAATGCAGTCTGTAAGTCATTAAATATCAGGACATTAAAATAAACTAAACAAAAGCATTTCTTGGCTCTACACTGCACCCTTCTGGAAGGAAGAGGAAGTGAAAAAATATATCATTTTCTATACTCAACTTGGCTCTATTATTATGAAAACATATTCATATGGAAAATTCATATATGAAAGTATTTGCCCACACTCAAACTTTTTTATTTTAACATATATTTCCCCACCTAATCTTTACCACAAATTTATGAGGCCAAAATTATGATCCCCATTTTACAGACGAGGAAGCTGAGTCTTAGAGACCACAGCTAAGCCTCACAGCCTAGAAGCCGTGCAGGCAGGATTTGTACCCAAGTCAGCCTGAATCCAAAGTCTGTGTTGTTTCTACACACCAATCCTGTGGGAAAGGAAGAAAACTGAATCCAACTGGGAGTGGGATAAACCCAGAATTTCTTTCAGGACAATGGACCTTAAATAATTTTAACTATACACGTTATTTAAAATATCTTTCATCACATAGCTAAAGAGAAGAGGGGAAAATGAGTTTTATCAATTTCCTATTTTCTTCTTTTATGGAATTACGAGCCAGACACAACAACGTGCTCTTCTCCACTACCCTCTGAAAAATATTAGACATATTTTTATAGAAAGATAAAAGCTGAGGTGTGTGAGAGCAGAGCCTGAACCTACTTCACCTTCGTTTTGGGGTGCTCAGAAAAATGTGTGAAACAATCAGTGAAAGAATCAAGAAGAGACGGAAATACTTTAAAGCAACATCCCTTTAACTTTTGTTTCTTAAATCCCAAAGTTCCGAGCAAAAATGACTCATGACACTTAAATCACCAGATGAGCTGGCCCAGGCGCCGTCCACGTGCACAGGTAGAGCTCCAGCACGTGAGGCAGGAGCTGTCCCCAAGCTGGGCACACGTAGTGTCTCGTTCTCACCCGAAATCACGGCTCACGTTTGGGATCTTAATTACGCATTTCAGCTCTCCGGGCTTCAGTTTACTATCTGTAAAATGAGGATTCTTTGAAACTAAGTATAGCGATAGTAAAGTGTAAAGCTGAGAACATTGATTTGTATTTTTGAAATGGTCAGCCTAACACTTAGTAACTGGTTTGACTGGTTTTACACCAGTCATGTGGTCAACAGAGAGCTTTGGTGCAGCACAGGCACGGCCTAAGTGAGGAAGAAGCTAAACACCTCAGCCTGAGTTTAAAAACAAAAACACAAAAACTTGACTTTAGCTTGTAAAAGAGTGAATTTCAAGCATGTTTGACAACAATCCACAGGAAGAAATACATCTGATATTTCTCATCGTGACAGCACACACATACATGCATCACACACACATGTACACACACGCAAGCATGCACACACATGCACATATACACACACATGTGCAAGTACGCACACACAGGCAAGCATACACAAAACCGCAGGAAACAACCTATACTCTTTCTATATGCAATGTGCTCTGATAGATTCTATTCTCCTCTAGCTCATTTTCTTAATTTGACTTTTTTCTAACAAATGGATTTCTTGACTCGCTAAACGGTGGGGACGTGCAGTTTGAGAAGCACTCTCCAAAGCTGTGTTGTCCAATTTCATCCTGGAGCCCTTGAAACATGACTAGTATGAAATGAGAGGGACCGCGAGTTTAAAATACACTGCAGATGTTTAAAAATATTACCAAACATTAAAGGAAAATACCTCTTTCATATTGATTGCATGTGGAAGCAATAACAGTTTGGATATTTTGAAGCAAATAAAATATTTTACTAAAACTAATTTCATCTGTTTCTCTTTACTTTTTTCCTGTGGCTACGAGAAAATTTGATATTACAGAGGAGACTCACATTAAGCAGGGTTAGCGGCAACTGTCCGTGGTCAGATCCACCCCGCTATTTGTTTTGGTAGATAAACCCTTATTGGAACACACCCTCACTGCTTCATTCACGTATTGTTGCAGAGTTGCGACACAGACTGTGTATGACCTGCAAAGCCTAAAATATTTACCACCTGGTCCTTTGCAGAGAAAGTTTGCTGACCCCTAACAGAGCGCGAGATGCTTATTATCAGCCAGTCAATGTGTGTATATATATATATGTACATATATGTGTTATTTGACTTGATACTAATGACAGTCCTGCAAGAGGAGTTTCATTACCACACTTTATAAATGAAGCTCCAAGCAATTAAGTAACTGGTCCAAGATCACCCAGCTGGGCAGCAAATAACAGAGCTGGGATTTGAACCCGTGCCAGTCTGACAACAAGGCCTGGGCTATCATTTCTACCTTGTATGCACCCTCCCCTCCCTCAAACAATCCCTTCCTAGCTAGATGTAGCACTAAATTCTACCTTTGTGGCTGGAGAACTGGCCCATGGGACTGTCAACCAGTCCAGAGGGAAACGGGGACAGGTTTGGGGAAGAAGGCCTCTCCTCAGGGAATTTAAGGGTGGTAAATACTCGTTTAGTTCTAGGGAAAGTGAGCTGCCTGCTACCCACCTTGCAAATAAATACTGCTCAGATGCTGCTCTAAGAGTGACCAAACTGCCATCATTTTAAGCCTCTCTTCACTTCAATTAGGGCTTTTCATTAAGGTGCCTGGATTTTCATTTTCAACCCTAATACTTTAGGGCTTCACACCTCAGATTTGATGGTCCCAGACAGCTAAACAAAGTCACTTTGAAACAAAAATAGTGTGGGAAAGACTGAAAAAGTTCACTGGGGCTATTATTAAGTGAAATAGCAAATAACAAAATAGTTTGCAGAGTGATATCCTATTTTGGTGAATAAATAAAAATCAGTTGTGGGGCTTCCCTGGTGGCGCAGTGGTTAACAATCTGCTTCCCAATGCAGGGGACACGGGTTCGAGCCCTGGTCTGGGAAGATCCCACATGCCGCGGAGCAACTGGGCCCGTGAGCCACGACTACTGAGCCTGCGTGTCTGGAGCTTGTGCTCCGCTACAAGGGAGGCCGCGATAGTGAGAGGCCCGCGCACCGCGATGAAGAGCGGCCCCTGCTCGCCGGAACTGGAGAAAGCCCTCGCACAGAAACGAAGACCCAACACAGCCATAAATTAATTAATTAATTAATTAATAAAAAAAAAAAGACACTGTAAAAATCAGTTGTAACTGTCTTGTGTGTGTGTGTGTGTGTGTGTGTGTTGAAGACTATTCTCACAGGGTGTGTGGAATTCTTTTGCTGGTATGTACTTTTAAATATTTCTTACAATGAAAGTGTATTGCTTGCAAATTTTTAAATTTTCCTGGTTGAAGAAGCCATGCACATTTTGTGTGTGTGTGTTTTTAGGGCACTGCCATCCTTCCACTGATTTCCACATAGGAAGACACAGAGAATAATCACGTAAGTACAAAGGACTGGAATCTTCAGGGCTCAGTCAGGAAACCCGGGGAGGGCCACCAGCCGTCTTTGAGGAAAAGTGGGGCTGCAGCGCCCCCCTGCGTCCAGGGGCGGGACGTCACCAGCAGCCGGCGGACGAAGCCGGCCTCTGCGGCTCCGGGGCAGGGGTCCTGCTGGGCAATTCCATATAGACTATTAGGAATGCCCAGGGCCAAACAGTACTTATGCTTATTGAGTTAAACAAGTGAGAGAGCTGGAGCTCCAAAGCACACCTTTTGCCTGCCGAACTAAAGGCTTCCAGGGTTTCCAGAATCTTCCGGGTGGCGGTGGAGGGGCTTGGGAAAGCCACCTGGAAGGGATGCCCTGAGTCCTGCACAGCATCTGTCCGGGCTCAGCATCATCGGGATCTCCCTCTCTGGCAGATTCGGCAGCAATGAGGTGCACATGTGTGCTCGAAGGGGGAGCATGCATAAATGTAGCATTAGTACACTTTGAACAAAGGTTTTATACATCTTGAAGGCTCAGTTTTAGGTGTTCCAGGGAGATTTAAGCACAACTGTGCTTACATGGCAATATGTTTCAAAACAGCCACCTTTTTTTCAAGCACCTATTTGTTCCAGTACCAGTCAAATGGCAGATGACCTTCATTACAGTCCTGCAAGGTAGGTGCTATTATCTCCACTTTATAGTAGGGATAGAAGAGGAATCTGAAGCTCCAAGAAGCCAAGTCACTCATCTGGAAAGTAGCTGGTCCTAGATTCAAGCATCTCTAGCTCCTTCTAGGTGCCAAGTGTCCTGTACTAAGGTTCTGGCCAGGCTGTGAGGCCAGCAGATAGCAGAAGACCAAGATGCATTCTCTCCAGGCACCAGGCTGCTGGGTCCCACCAGATGGCTGCATCTGACCCAGGAGGGTCATCCTTAACCCCTAGCAGAGGGCCAGCCACTCCACAGGCATCTGTTAAATCAATGAACGGCACCATGTTTTATTGCAGCTTAAGCTGGGGGTCCAGGTGATATATCAGGAGACTCCCCTGATTTCTAAAGCTGCCACGATGAAGGCAGAGGCCAGGCCAGCCCCTGATCTCACCTCCACCCCCCCAGCTAATACAGGAGTCCCTTCCCTGGTCACTTTAAAGCCAGATGGCTGCAAGTGACCCAGAGCATCTGCAGCCCCCACCCTTCCATTCTTTTTGCTGCCTTTGTCCTGAGCAGAGATGGCAAAAATAATTCGAAAACTGGTATTCACTGCCAAGCCTTCAATCAAATTAATATTTGGTAATCAGGAAGAGGCACTCAGACAAAATGGGAAGGATGTTTCATGAATTTGAAAAAAGTCATCAGTCACTTTTCCTGCAAGCTTTGAACATTCCCTTTGGTGATTTGTGCCCCCCTCCATATACAAAAAGTAACCAAATGAAAATCATTATAGACGTCAATAGAACATGCATCTTCAAATAGTATGTGGGTATTAAAAAGGCATTTTAAAAAAATTCTTTGCCTAAAATGTTCTGGTTTTTTAAAGATAGGAGAGAATAGAGACTCCCTTTTATCATCATGGACATTTCCTTTTTCCTCTTCCTCCCCCGAGCTTGTATTCTCATGGGAATGGCTAGAGGAGGTCCCAGGCCCTTGAGACCCTTTTATAACTGTGACCTGCATTCTCCGGTCCACATGTAAAGGAAGAAGATGTCTTCGTTTAATGGAGCCCTTCCACCCTCAGCAATCTGCAAGTTTACTGTCCTTCTGTCACCAACTCCTGCACCAGCCCCTGAACAAATCCCAACCTTAACCACAGGAGTGTGGAAAGGTAAACTCCCCTGCCTTGTACAAGGTCCCCCAGACATGATCCTTCCACCCACCTCCCTCCTGCAGGCAGTGGGGGTGCCCTGGTTTGCTTATGATGTCACAGTGAAGGTTGAGATCCACGCTCTGTCCCCAAACATGCCCTCAGCCAGGTGTGGAGGGATCAGAGACACATCCGCTGGGTCTCCAAAGCCTCAGCCTGCTACTCAGGCACCACAGAGAACTGCCACATTGTCCTGGACCTGCCCACCATTCGTCCCTCAGACACTGGATGCGCAGATTTGGCCATCTGAGCCTGCTGGAGTGAAAGGCCGCTTTTCAACTATACGAAAGTGCAAATAGCTCATTTAACTCTCCTGATTAAATATTAAGATTCCTTTAGCTTGAGTCAAAGCAGCATGAACTTTTCAGCCCGTAGAAAATGACCAAGTGACTCATCAGAAAAAGGCAGGACAGGCCAGGTGGGCTGACCCCTTCTTTTCTACCCTGGAGAGTTCACCCCACAGTCACACCTTCAATTCCTGCTCATCTGCTGGAGGGCCACCGTCCCACCAGCCAAGAATGGGATGGAATTCCAGGAAAGTTCAACCCTGTAGATCCTGATCTAGTTAGTAGAAGTGATCAGGGCCACGTGGCCCCGGGGCTTGGAGAGACACAGCTCTGAGTCCCATTTCTGCTGCACAGTTAGGCGGCTGGCCGTGACACGGCAGCTGGAAGATGAGGAAAGGACAATGCATTATAAAGCTAAATCTTCTCTCTGTGGTGGATGGAAGACATAGCTGCACGGTACGTTACCTCTGAGAAAAACATTTCTTTCCGTGGTAGGTGTGGAGGGTGCACTGCCCCCTTGGACCACTGCTGTCCTCAGGAGCCCAGACGCTCTGTGTGGTGAGCATGGGCCACGGCCTATAGTCACTCGAAGGCTCCCAGAGACCCAGGAGGAGGTGAGCTCTCACAGGGGTGCTGCCGCTGTGCCATCCACAGTGATTAACTCTGATTTCAGGGACACTCCACAGTGAACAGCTATGAGCTGTCCTGGAGCATCGAGGGTGACAGAGATCCAAGGACAGCACACACGTCTCCGTGGGCAGGAGTGGTGGTTTTCAGAAGGGAGTGGTGCCCACCCACCGGGTGAAGGACTGAAAGAGAGGCTCTTTCTCTGCGCTCAGACCTCAAGCCAGAACCAGGAATGACTTCATCTCTCAGGAGGCCCCTCTGTCAAAAGTTGAGGATTTTTTTCTCTTAAGCACTGAGAATAGTCTTTTTTATGGTTATCTTTTTTTTTTTTTTTAATCATTATTCCCTCTGGTAACGCCCGTATCTTCAATAAAGTCTGTATATTCACAACCCCCTTCCGTGTGAGAGGCTCTGGGGAACTCAGGGGTAGGGGAGCTAAGGAAGTTTGGCTTTCCCACCTCACCCTCCACTGAGACTGCAGACAGAGCTGCACCATCCCAAGGGGCAGTAATGGTCCCAGGGACCCCAGAATAGCCAGCGGAGGCCCAAGGTGAAGGGAAGAACACAGGTGAAGCCAGCAACACATCTTCTAAAGCTCACACACGGGGAAGGAAGAAGAAAAGCTCAGAATATGCCTAAGGCACAGTCTTTGACTTCAGCTGAAACCTCATTTCCTTCTTTCTCCCAATCTTTGAAACTCACAGAGGATATTAGGAGATATAACGGTCCAGAAGCCAGTAGCAGAGCAAGGACAAAAGCCCAGGTCTCTCAACTCACTTTGACTGTGGGCCTCAGGCTAATGAGGGGGCTGGGCCAGACGTTCTGGAACATTCTGAGTCCTTGGTGACAGCAACGAGGAACCCCGTATTATCCTTAACGTGACATAGAAGCCAATTCAGCATTCATTTCCAAGGCAATTTCACATGCACTGACCACTCTCCCTTTTGAAGGGGATGGAACAAAAATATGGTCCAAGTTTGGCCAAGGAAACACAGCCCAAACTTGAAGTGCTACCCCGGTGCGTAGCCCAAAGGATATTAAGCCCACAGCAACTCCACACTGAGTTAAGTAAAGCCTGCTCAAATAGATATTTGGGGTCCACTGTTTGCGGAGGAATAAAGAGCAACGCCCCTGCTTCTCCCTCAGGGAGATGAGGTGAGTTACCTCATCTTAAGAGAGCTAAGTAAAGACAGAGTCTTACCCTAAGCAGAAGCAGCTTAGCCTCCTACTCAGCTCCATGGGGCTGTGAAACACGTGAGATGAGAAGAGAGGCCATTTGGAGTTGCCTGCAGTTGCCCGCCATCTACTCGAGAAGAGACTCCATTTGCATCAGCCTGTAAGTTACTTGCAAAACAAAAATTTTCAGCTGCATCTCTTCCTACCACCCTAGGAGGAGCCATCCCGTCCACCTTGACCTTCAGCATGTCTGTACTATTCTCCTCTTCTCTTTCCCCTGCTCCCTGAACTGCCATCCTCCCCATGTGGTCCCCCTTTACCCTTAAGGAAGTCGAGAGCTGGCCTTTAACAGACTCAGCTCCCTACAGACATCTCCTAGGACACGTGGGAAACTGAAGCAAGCACTTTGAATGACTTGGTCCCAACACCTTAACTTTGACCTGCCCAGATAAGAAAGACAAATGGGATGATTCTCCCTGTTTGATCATTAGGTAGATGTCACCTCCTTAGAACTGGGGTACAAAATCCAGATGACCACAACTGGAGGCAGGGAGGTGGCCAGGGTAGGGGCAGGGCTGGGTCTTGAGACAAGAAGTCTAAGAACGCGAGAAGCAGAGCTTGCACCCGATGCCTGCATATAGAAGATGCCTTTGCCAGTTGTGCACAGCTTGTTCCATCATCTATTCCTATTCAGCGTAGAGGGGATACTTAGTTCTTTCCATCTGCAGCAAAAAGACAGAGCAAAAAGGAAGAAGCCAACCCCACGTAACGTCAGAAGCCACCTTTTCACGGAAATCACTCATCAGAGGAGCGATAACCCCTTAGAGACACAGTGTGAACTCTACACGGTTACAGATAGACATCACTAGAACATTCTGCAATTTGTGTAAAATCTCTGAAACAAAGCATGTGACCATTTCAGTATAGACTGATATGGGATGTAAAAGAGTATATGTAAAACAGGAAAAACCAACACAGAAAAAAAAAAAAATGTTTTCTAACCAAGTGCAGGAGAAAGGCATTTCTCAGTCTACACCTGGCTTATGTTTTTGCCAGGAATTAAAGTTAACTACAGAGCCATCCTATAGTAGAATTATAATTAATAATGAATAGACATTGCAGTGAGGTAGATTCAGTAAGACACTGCATTCATTCATTCGAATCTCCTGCCCCTCCCAGTCACTGCACAATTGATATATACGTGTCGAACTGATAAGTATGTGTGCCATTTGACCCAGTGATTCCACTTCTAGCACTCCGCCCCAAGGCATTGATGAGACAGGTTTGCACAGATGTATCTACAGGGATCTTTGTAACAGTGGAAAATTAGAAACAAGCTAAATATCTGACAACAGGAGATTGGTTTTAAAAGTTATGATATCCATAAAATGAAAACTGTACTCATTAAAGTTTACAGACTTACTTATTAACAGATGTTCATAACACATTGCCAAGGCAAAAAATTAGTTCATAGGACAATCTGTAGGTTCTGCTTCTACTTTTATTAAAAATGTATTGACATGTAAATATGCATAAGTCCAAACTGAAATATACCAATATTAAAGGTATTTATCTCTGCTTAGTGAGATAACATACGGGTTTTTTTTTAATCTTGTTTGTGTCTAACCGGTATGGATTTCACATATAATAAATAAATTTGTTATAGATAAACTATCCACCCTTACAGAAGAGTGTCTTAATATGGCTTATGCCTGCCACAAATGATACAGAACATCCCTGAAAAGTCAGAGTCTCATGATAGTTTAACAGAGGTAACATTAAAAAGAAAAGGGAAAAAAGAAAAACACAGAAGTCTTTCTATTTGATTTCCCTTGAAAATAATCCTATAGTAATATTTTAGTGCCCAGCTGCATATTATTTTTTATGTTTTATTGGGGAGATACAAGCATTCTTTTCTGCAGCACAGCACACAGAGGTTCCTTTTACCCCATATACCAGCTCACCTGATAAAAGAGTAACATTCTGTCACATGTTTTTGGTCATCTACAAGGCAATTACCAATCAAACACCCATGAGATGCTTTAAGGTGGTTTAACGTGTTGGAAATCTTGAACCACCAGTTGTTGGAGTTGATGAGGGTAACTTGACAGAGAGGCAATCCCAGACCCTCAGTGTTACAGGAAACAACAGTCATCTAGCCCACCCCTCTTTCCAAGGCTTGGCTACCCTCCGTGGTGCCCCTGCCTGATGGTCGTCTGACCTAGGCCTGAAGACCCCTTCTGCCCCATCTCCCTGCCCAACATCTCCTGAAACAATTCATCTTATCTTTAGAGAGTTTCAGAACAAATGAATGAGCAGGGAGCAGGATGCTTCTTGCTTGGGGAGACCTTCCTATTACAGGACTGTGATAAAATAAAAAACTAAATATTTGGTCTTTGTCCCTGGTTTCTGGAAGGCACATAGCTCCCCAAACTGTAGGAGTCTCCAGGGCAATAAGAGCATCTTTTGTAGGCTAATTTGATGACTGGTGGCTGGGGGGCCCCATCCCTTGGTAGCTTCAGGCTGGGGGCTGTCTCCAAAAAGACGGAGGCATTAGAGGGTTGGAACTTTCAGCCCTCTCACCCTCGACCCCCTGGGGGAGGGGAGAGGAGCTGGAGATTGAGTTCATAACCAATGGCCGGTGATTTAATCATCATGGAACATCATGAAACCCCCAAAGAGATTCCTAAAGGATGGCTTCTAGAGCTTCCAGGTTGTAAACACATCAAGATGTGCCCAGAGAGGTCACCAAACTCCCTCCCCCATACCTTGACCTATGCATCACTTCCATTGGCTGTTCTTGACTTGTATCCTTTATAATAAACTGGGAAACATAAGTAAAGTGTTTCCCTGCGTTCTGTGAGTCATTCTGGGGCATTATCAAACCTGACGAGGGGGTTGTGGGAACCCCCTGAATTTACAGCCTGTCCATCAGAAGCACAACCTGGGCTTGCGACTGGCATCTACGGTGGGCGGGGGCAGCCTTGTGGGATTGAGCCCTTAACTTGTGGGATCTGACGCTAACTCCACGTAGACAGTGTCAGAACTGAATTGAATGGTAGGACACCCAGCTGGTATCAGAGTGTGGTGGAAAAGGTACCATGCATTTTGAGTCAGATGTGTTATGAGTAAAAATAGTTCAAGGGTTAAAAGCACAAGAAGAGAAAAATCTTCAAACAAACCTTCACTAGTGCAAATACCACCATAAGATCAAAGAAGTGTAGGACCTACTTTCTAATCTTATCACCTGGGGCTCTCGAGAAAGAATTAGCAAACATAACCGTGGGTATGCACCGAGTGTTAGCAACCTAATTTGCAAAGTTAGGAGACTGAGGGATAACCCCACCTAAATTCAGCAGGCTAAAAGCAATACGGTAAGGCTATTCCAAGATATAGAAAGACAGTCATCATTACAGGGTGTCCTCCGTGTCCCAGGCACTCACATCCTGCCTCAATCCTTTCCAAAACCCTAACAGGTGGGTGATATTGTCCCTATTTAGCAGATAAATAAACTGAGCCTCAGAGAGGCTAATTAACTTCCCTAGAGTTATACCGTTAGTAAGCAGTGGAACAGGAAATTTGGCTTGGGTCCGAGTATAAAACACATCCTTTCAACCACTGTACAACACTGGCCCCCAGAAGCTGTTTTGGGCAAAATATCTCATTATGCAATAGTCCAGTGCACTGCAGGAGATCAGATATTCTCACAGTTACCATCTTCTTCATGGTCACCGTCACCACTAATAGCAGTATTTCATACTGGCCTGTTTCTGTGTGGCTTCCCCGCAGCCCTGGCCACGTAATTTGCTGGGCCCAGTGCAAAAAGAAAAACCCAAAGCCTCTGTTATTAAGAATTTCAAGATGGCAGCTGCAGAGCATTAAACCAAGGACAGGCCCCTTCTGAGCCCCGTGTGTCTGCCCATCGCATGCCCACGAAGCAAGCCCTGCTTCCCTGTGTTCCTATGTTTATAATCAATAAACTCAAAGAATCCAAGGTTCTCTTGAAGGAGGGCTCAGAAATTCTTGCAGTAAAGAACTCATCCAGTGAGCTTTTCGACTGCTTTCATTTACTTATTCAGTAAATACCCTGCGCTTCTATGATATGAGAAACTCAAAGGTTAATTTTAAATGCCCCCTTGACTAGACACAAAAGTTATAGCTGCACAGAAGCCTGATTTTCCTGTGGCTTGAAAACTCGGGAACATCTCCACCTCGCTGGCTGGCCTGGGCAGCTCAGTCAAAGGTGGAGAGGAGAGTCTTCTTTCAACCAACATATGGACACATGGCTAAGCCCCTTCCTCCTCTACAGCCTCCTCCTAAGAGAGTTGAGCCCAGTAACAAAAACACAGCATTTTCACGCCTATTTTAATTCCGTTTCTTGCTTCCAATTGGGTTGGAACACAAGCTGGACTTCTGGGGTGGCTGGTTAGTCATTTGGAAAAGAGGAATATCTGTTTTCATGCTTCCATTCTTGAATTGTTTATTCTGGGGCCTTTCCAACCCTTTCCAAATGTACTTTTCAATCCCTCGTCTGCTTCCTCCCTCTTAAAGGCTTTTCTCCTTCCCCGGGGTTGCCCCTTCGTTTTAAACAGTCTGCCAATAACCCAGACTAAACCCAGGTTGGACATACCCAAGCTCTGGAACCAGCAAATCTCGTTCGAACCCTGCTGATGACTCTCAGGGAGAAGCCAGGAGGACGAGGACAAGGACGTGGACCCAGGACCAGGGTGTAAATGGCGACTGCGGTCAACTCACTCTCAACCTCAGTCCCGTTGACCCAGGTGTAGCCTTGGGCTCAAGAGCTCTGGTCCCCTGGTTGTTTTAACAACTCCAGGTCACTTGGAATGTAAACAGTCAAAGCGGAAGGGCTTCTCTTCTCAAAAACCGAGGCAACAGCTGGTGCTGGCCTGGGGACAGAGGCAGTTGCCCTCTGACTCTTGATTCAGGGCAGCAGGAAAATCAGCCTTGCCCTGCAGCTGGCCACCGCGCGGCTCCACCGCGCCCCTTTCTGGACAAACCGGGTAGGTCTTTCTGATTGTGGAACAATTAATTACATGGGGTTTGTGTGTGGAGATCTGGAGTTTACTTTCCTGGAAACCCACTGAGAGTCTTCGGGGGAGAGAGAAAGCAAAGAAAGTAAACACACGATCCGTGGATACTCCAACTAACAATGACTTCTATGTCAGAGGAGACTAGAAAACACAGCGTCTCTACTTTGATTCTACTTTCAACTCAAAAACAGCAGTTTGAATGCCCTAGCTCTGAATCTAGGAGGAATCTAGCATCTGCCGTAAGGATGAGGAGGGGGGTTTCAGCTGAAGACTTTCTCAAAAGGCTCAGGAAGCGGGTTCCATAAACTGGCCCTTCATCCAATCACAGAATTCTCCCTGAGAGTCGAGAAAGAACACGCCGGGCAGAGTTTTTATTTTCTTATCCCACCAGGCCACAACAAATACCCCTCAACATGTCCCGGCCCTAGAAAACTCCAGAAAAGAACTCCACTTCAGGAAATATAGAAATATCGAACATTTTTATTTATGTTGCCAGAAAACACATATACCAAAGGCAAGACATATTATTTTTAGACCCATGGCTCTTTTTTTCCCCCAACCACAATAGGAAACCAGAGAAGAAAACTCTATTGGGAATGATTTAATACATTCAGAATCTCTTTAAAAGTTAAAAAGTGTCAAATTTGACAACAGTGCTGTCAGCTTCTGGTAACTTTTTCTAAATCAGTTTCACAAGCAATTGTACTGTCTGTAGAGCCTTGGATTTATTCACGGATGTAATTTAAACACCATCTTTGACTTAAATCCTTCTTTGCATCTGAATATCAAATGCATGCTAACTTCTCCTTGTTTTCCTTCACAAGGAACAAGGAAAAGGAATAGAAAGACATCCCTCTGAGGGGAAGCAAGCAGTCTTAGGAAAGATGTGGGGGCATGGGGGTCGGGGGAAAAATGCTAAAAAATCTTATCTGATTCCATTTTATTGCATTTTAAAATAACACCAGCTATGTGAGCTTGTAATCTTTCCCAGACAACAGCACTGGAACATGATTGACTATGACAAATACATTTTTGGTTTCACAAGATGAGCCGCTGCCCAACTAATTATTCTTGTAACCTACTTGAACCCTATCAACACTTTGCAGTGAAAAGGCTGGTTACTGACTGCAGCACAGGGAAGTTCAACTGACCACGAGGGAGGACTTGTCCCAACAAGGATAAGAACATGTTTTTTTTCAACTTTGGTCCTGCTACCCCCTTAAAACCCTCCCCTTCCTTCCCTCTCTATGCCTTTGCATGTCTCTTTCCCAAAGAGATTATAATTCAGTTACACCAACATGCATTGTGATAATGATAATAAATCGGGGCACAAAGAAATGAATGGAGGGACTTCCCTGGTGGCACAGTGGTTAAGAATCCACCTGCCAATGCAGGGGACACGGGTTCGATCCCTGGTCCAGGAAGGTCCCACATGCCGCGGAGCAACTAAGCCCGTGCTCCGCGACAAGAGAAGCCACCACAATGAGAAGCCTGTGCACCGCAATGAAGAGTAGCCCCTGCTGGCCGCAACTAGAGAAAGCCCGCGTGCAGCAAGGAAGACCCAATGCAACCAAAAATAAATAAATGTATTAAAAAAAAAAAAAAAGAAATGAATGTAGTCCTGATCCTCAGAGAAATCTCAGGATGGTGATGGTTCAGACAGACAAGAAAACACTTAGCGCACTCTGTTATAATGAAGTGCTGTAATAAGTGTAATGGGGACAAAGTCCCTGGAAAAGGCTCAGCCCAAATGTCACCTCTCCTGAGAAACCTTCCCTAAGTCCCTAGGCTGAGGTGGGTGAATATTCAATCAATAAACGCTTCTTGAGTGCGCGGCGTTAGGATCCTGGGGGATGCCATGATGAACCAGCCCTCAAAGTGCTTACATTCTCGTGAGGGAGGTAGATACAAACAAGAAGATAAATAAATAAAATATTTTAAAATTGTAACTGATGCCATGAAGAAAGGAAAAAAGGAGGAATGATGTAGGACTAAGAAAGGAGACCTATTTTCAGTGGAATGATGAGAGAAGAGCTCTCCGGGAAATGTCGTTCAAGCTAAGAACTAAAGGATGGTCCAGGATAAGAGGGTGCCAGCCAACTGAAGAATGGCGGCAGGTGGAGGGTAGGAAGTGGTCCAGACAAAGGGAATGGGCCCTGAGGTGGGCGAGAGCATGGGGTATTTGAAGAACTCAAAGTTAGGAGGCTGTGAAGCTTCCACTGGAGCGATGACAGTTGTCTGGGCTGATGTGATGGCCATGGCAGTGGAGAGAAAAGGCCAGACTTAGGTACATTTTAGAGACAGAACTGAGAAAGCTTATAGGTTGGGGCTGACAGACGAGAAAACAACAGAGGTAACACCTACATTTCTGGCTTTGAATCTCTAGAGAAACTACTCAATACTCTGTAATAACCTATATAGGAAAAGAATCAGAAAAAGAATAGATATATGTATATGTATAACTAAATCACTTTGCTGTATGCCTGAAACTAACACAACCTTGTAAATCAACTATACTCCAATATAAAATAAAAACTTTTTAAAAATCAAGATTTCCATTGTACCACAGTCATTTCAACATGTCTGTGCGTTGCACAAATGAAGATGTCTATTAGGTGGTAGAATATAGGAATCTGGAGCTTGGAGAATAGGTCTGGGATAGAAATATACATTTGAAAGTTATAAGTATACATGTGGTATGCAAAGGCCCAAGAAGTGATCCAAAGAGAATGCAGAGCCAAGAGAATGGGGATCAAGAATGAGTCTAAAGAAGTTTCAGGAGCTACACAGGAGCACGAGTGAAGGACTGGGGGAAAAAGAGAAGACATACAACCAGGGAGACTTAGAAAGGCTTATGGAAGGTGGATCTAAAAAAATAAATAACAACTACTACCAAAATATATCCAACTCCAGCTAGCTGCCCCCTCTGTCACTCAGGGGATCACCAGGGTTGACTGCGTGGGTCTAGCAGTCTAAGCACATGATCTTTTCCTCTCCCTCTGTTCTGAGTTGTCCTGCTCTGCACTGTGGGATCAAACAGGAAGACTGCAGGAAGCTTTGGCCAAGTATTCAGAGAGCTGCCCTGTCCTCCCCTGCAGGAACCTCCAGAGCAAGCAATGAATTATCCTCTGGTTCTAATTCTTTCCTTCATTAGCTTCTTTCACAAAGGGTACTCAAGGCCTCACCATCACTAATAAAACCCTTTGAACACGCTTACCTCACACCCATCCTGAAACCAAAACAACTAAGCTAAAATGTAATGCTGCTCTCCCTTCCTCCCCTTGATTACCACTCTTGAAAAAACAAATTACATTCATTTTCTCTCCAGCCATTCCCAACCCACACCAACATGGCGACAGTAGCCATCCCTTTGCTGAGTCTAGCTCTGGTCAGCAATGGCCTTGAAATTGACTAATCCAATGATCCCTTTTCAGTACGTATATTATTTGATGTCTCTGCAGCATGTAGAAGTCAGCCACTCCAAGACCCCCACTGTCTCCTGACTCCCCTCTTACTTCTCAGCATCCTATGTACCCTGAATCACCTCTGTCCATCTAGAGACATGAGAGCTCCCCAGGCTTCTTCCCTCCACCCATTTTTCTTCTAGCTTCATGATCTGTCTGGGTGAGTTTGTTCACTTCTAGGATCATAAATGTCACTCCATAAAGGCCCCAGACTCTCATGCACCCAACTTCTCAGCGAGCATCTCCACCTGACGTCCCACAGAAATAGTCTAACCCAGGATGCTGAACCAAATTCATTATCTTCTCCTTCAAACTTCTATCTCTCTCTTGAATTCCTTATCTGCACTCTCCCCACCCTTCACCTCCATTTGCTTAAGCCAGAGACCCAAGAGATGGTTTTACACCGCCCCCCCTACTCACTCACTATATGTGCTTGGTCACTGAGTCCTTCTAAATATCCTTGGACTCTGGTATTGCATATGCATCCCCATATCCTAACATAAGGCAATATCTCCCACCGAATCACTTGCTGTCATCTTCTAATGGTCTCAGTGGCCCTGCCTCATCCTCCTCTCCAATTCATATTTCACCCAACATTGTTATAATAATTATAATAACAAAGACGTGGAGATAATCTAAATATCTATCCATCGGGGACTGTTTAAGTCAGTTATTATACAACCATACAGTGGACCAGTGGGCTATTACCAAACATATTACCATACATAGGAGACATATATATCACATACATATGTACCTAGAGCTGTGAAGTGAAAAGCAAGTTGTCTGTATAGGGTAATACAATCTGCATATTAAGAATAGGATGTTTACATCGACACAGAAAAATATCTCAAAGGATAGACCAAAAAATGAGCATTTCTGGAGAACAGGATCGGGGTGAGAGGCAGTCTTTTACTTCTTTACTTTATGCTATTCTGTAATATTTGAAGTTTGGGTTTTTTTTTTTTGTTTTTTTAATAATGCCACATTTTTCGTTATGGGAAGACAGCCACTAATCCAGAGGACAAGAAGTTTTTTAAAATTTGTTTAAAATAATCTATTTGACAGTGGATAGTGAATTCTTCATACCCCTTTATTGGCTGATATATTCTATGCGAAAAATTCTCTAAATGCAGACTGAATACAATCAGTGTTGCCTTACATTACTGGAAACATACACAGTATCTATCTGCCATTGTAAGTAACAGATGTGTAACTCTTAAAAACAGGTAAGGAAAGGAAGGTTTCAATGTTGGTTGATTTACCTTCTATTACTCCACTATCAAGTCATTTGAGTTGAGTTGTCATGCTAATAAAAACACAAACACATTGATAATCAATGTCCTGGTCTCAAAGCAGACCAGGTCACACCTGCTGTGAGAAAACAAGGGAAACTACCCACAGAGGTACAATCTGCAAGGCCTTGGATTATGTACAAAAGTGTTCTTTCGTCTCTGAACACATCTTAATATTTACCAAGGAAATAGAGCAGAGAAAAGTCAACATTCAAGCACCTTGGGCCCGAGGTTGACAGAATGCATGACTTGAATCAACAGAACAATGCAGTGGATATTCCAGAAAGGGGTGACCCAGTTCACTGCCCCCCTTTTCCCAAGGTAAGGACTCCATGGAAAACCACACTAGTAGGAATATAGAAACAGCTGCTGTGAACACTGGAAATATCAATTATAGCTAGACTCTGGTTCCCAGGATATTTATCTATTGCTCTTTCTGGCCCCTCCATTCACTGGAGCTGATTTCCCTTTCTTAGGCAGCAGTTTGCGATAACCAGCCTCCCGCTGGACCAGACACCTTTGGAAGGCCTGGAGTGAAGAGAAGGGCTCAGTCATCTGTCTTTGGGGGCTGTGTGGGTCACAGCTAAAACTGAGGCAGGTGATGTCCGCTAATTCTCCCCAGCCTTGCCCACCAGAATCCACCTTCCCTCCCTGCCCCACAACTGCACACTCCTTTTAAGGTACAGTATTTTATTACAGATGATAGCTTTGTGGAGGTCTGGATATTCAGATGGAAAGCAACGGAACCCATTATTTTATGCTCTCTCAAACATTTGAATCTGGAGTCGATAGTGGATGCTGTGGTATGCTCCCCTGACCTCCTTTCCCCACTTAAGGACTGAGGGATTTATCCCCCCAGCTGCTGGGAGTGTTGATAAGTGACAACGTTTATCAGCTATATCCCCCTCTAAGGCCTTGCTGTGTTTTCACCCAGGGCCAAGCCCACTGCCTGAGCACAGCCCTGAGCCAGGGGCCGGTTGATGTAATCGTAGAAGGCCTCTTTTCTCTCAATTCAGGACCGTTCTGCGCCAGACCTTCCTGAGGGTTGGGCTGAGCACTTTGTTGTACTGTTTCAACTTCTCCCTCTGCCCACCCTTGCTCCCTGCTCCCTTCCACAGGGATTTATGCTGGGAGCTCTCCCCAGTAAATTTCATGCACACAAGTCTCCATCTCAAAGTGTTTCCCGGGAGCAACCAGCAACAATGCCTCAACCCCAATGTATCAATGTCCTGAAAAGACTCCAAATTTGAATCTTCTCAGACTAAGAGAGAAATGCCTACAAATGATTAGTTCTTCATTGAAATGTTAACAATTAATCCTGACGGAAAAATCAATGATCCCTTCAGCGCTTCTATTCTATGATGGTTTTACTAAGGTCTGCTGATTGATGACTTTGAATCCCAGAAAAACACTAGGGGAATAGATTCAGTTTATAATTCCATTACACTCTATTCTCTTCTTAGAAATTAGTCCAATATTTATTTTGACACTTTTTCTAGACCATATGCTGCATTTCAGTATAAAAAGTAATAGCTGGGGGCTTCCCTGGTGGTGCAGTGGTTGAGAATCTGCCTGCCAATGCAGGGGACACGGGTTCGAGCCCTGGTCCGGGAAGATCCCACATGCTGCGGAGCAACTAGGCCCGTGAGCCACAACTACTGAGCCTGCGCGTATGGAGCCTGTGCTCCGCAACGGGAGAGGCCGCGACAGTGAGAGGCCCGCGCACCGCGATGAAGAGTGGCCCCCGCTCGCCGCAACTGGAGAAAGCCCTCACACAGAAACGAAGACCCAACCCAGCCAAAAATAAATAAATAAATAAATTTTTTTTTTTAAAGTAATAGCTGAACCCCTCACCCGGACACCTTTCGCGTGTCTGAGATGAGTGCTGTCAGCTGATACTCATCCATTTCACCCCTAGACAAGTTGATCTAATTGTGCTTTGTTCACGTGGACTTCCGTCCACTTCCCTAACAAAGCTGATTATCAGATCACAACCGTCTTTTTAAGTAAAGACTGAGATAAAAACAAAAATACAATTTCGTCTGCAGCAGTTGGCTTTGTCTGATACGTAATAGAGAAGAATGCTTTCCTTCTTTTATCTGTTTTCTTTTACCTTATCTCCCCCTTCATGCACTGCAACTGTTTCTTCTATTTCAAATTCTCCAAACTAATGTCTACAACCTAGGTCTGACCATCCTTCTCAGTTATTTATACTTAAGTCTCACTTTTTTTTAATAGTGGCATTTTCTTTTGAATGTCACACCTCCATTCAAAGGTAAGTTAACTTCTTTCTGTAACCATTGCTGTCCTTCTTGTGCATTTCCTCTTAAATCCTTTATTATCTCTTTTTGCAGGAACGCTTGGCTATCTTGCTTCCTTTGACCAAAATGATTGGAGACGCCCACTGGGGCAAAACCAAACAAATGAACAAAGGGAGGGCTTGTGAAATTTTAAAGAAATATGAATTAATTACAAAATGTGGATAATATGACACACAGTAGAATTAGATGACCAAAAAAAAAAAAAAAAAGCCCAGACACCCAATAACAGCATAAAATCAAAATATCATGAAGCTTCAGTTTCTCCATGTGTAAAATGAGCATAATATTCCATAAGAGTTAATGGGTTAATTCCATAATAGTTCATAAGAGTTCATAAGGACTTAATGCAATCGTATACGTATAGTCACACAGACTTGGAATAAGTTCAAACAAATGGTCCTATTTATGTTTGTTTATGGTGATATCTATAAACATTGTTGATATATGACAATCATCTCACAGATACTAAATGATATATCTGGTGGAGACACTTTTGAATCAAAAGAGAATGGGAAAAAAGGTCATGAAGAACCTAGTGGCAAGATGGGAATAAAGATGCAGACCTACTAGAGAATGGACTTGAGGATATGGGGAGGGGGAGGGGTAAGATGTGACAGGGTGAGAGAGTGGCATGGACATATATACACTACCAAACGTAAAATAGATAGCTAGTGGGAAGCAGCCGCATAGCACAGGGAGATCAGCTCGGTGCTTTGTGACCACCTAGAGGGGTGGGATAGGGAGGGTGGGAGGGAGGGAGATGCAAGAGGGAAGAGATATGGGAACATATGTATATGTATAACTGATTCACTTTGTTATAAAGCAGAAACTAACACACCACTGTAAAGCAATTATACTCCAATAAAGATGTTTAAAAAAAAAAAAAAGAGAGAGAGAATGGGATGCTGTAGGAATTGGGATTCCCTAAGGACCAAAGGGAGTCAAACCCCCAGTCTGGACAAAGTACTGACACTTACTGCCACCTACTGGATGATCAGCAAACTGTGCCACTCTTAAAAATACACTCTTTTAAATTCCTCAATTTAAAAGGCTCCCCAGCCATCACTGTCTGCATAAGTTGCAAACAACAACAACACCAGCCCTCCTCCTAAAGAGGTAGGACTAGCATCTGTTTTAGGAAACTGGGTAAGTTAAGTCACAACCCTAAACAGCCACGCTTGAAAATCACATAAGAATAAATTCCAGGGCCTGCTAAATGCTCCACTACATTTACCTCTAAGAAGTGCATGCCCAAGGCTCAAGATTCCAAAGGCTTGGACCCATGTGGTCATGCCCTGGGCTGTTTCAAAGCACTGCATCTGGATAAGACAATGCTATTGGTGTCCTGACAACCAATAATTACAAAGGAACTCTTCATTAAGAACAAAGTTGAAAGAAATAACAAGAAGGTAGTGTTTAAGGGGTTAACAGGAAAAAGTAGGCACAACCGCTAAGCAGTGGCATACCCTGAGAAGATGGAACCCAAGCTCTTATTCTCTCAATGGCTGCCTTAGAAAGGTAAGGGGTCAAGCAGGTAACATGAGCAACTGGTCTCAGAAAAGACTGTGCCCAACCTGGAAGGCACATGCCCTGTCTCAGGGGACAGCCACTCTTCAGCCCCAGCTGACTCGCCCACCACCTTGCAGGTATAGACTGTGGTTAGGGCCATGGGTTCCAGAGACAGGCTGCCTGCGTTTAAGGCCTGGCTTTGCCACTCACTAGCTGTGAAACCTCGAGCAAGTTACTTAATCTTTCTGTGTCTCAGTTTTCACACCTATAAAATGGGGATAATAATAGTCCCTGTGCATCACATTTTTGTGGGAATTAAATCAATTAATACATGCAAAGTGCTTTAAAAAGTTGTAGGGCTGTAAGCATTCAATAAGTGGTACCAAGACAAAAGGGCAGGTCCTTTGTCAACAGATTTCCCAATGTTTGAGAGAAGCCAGAATCAGGAATTTTTTTTAGGTGAAATCTTTTTAAATATAAGCAAATAATTCAAATGTTTTCAAAATCCTGTGTGAGGCAAAACATATATGTCTGTGGGCCACATACAGTCCACAGGCATCCAACACCTCGAGTCTGGTGTTGTGGGAAGAGCAGAGCTTGGGAAGCAGACAGGCATCACCCCACTTCCAACTTGGCCACCAGCTTGGTGATCCTTCGAGCACAGTGGCTGGGAAGTCAGGATGGCAGGAGCACGTGATGGAGAGTTCTGTGCCAGATTACAAAGACCGAGTGACAGATGGCACGCCTGACCAAATGTAACAGAAGAAAGTCCTCTCAGTGGTTTAAATGAAGCCTCTAATATACAGGGTGTGTAAGTGTAGAGGGAAGTTGTCTCCCCGCCCCTTCCCCCCAGGGACTTAGTTCAAGGTCTTTAACATGGACCACCACCTATCTTAGAGAGACCCAGATTGACATATCCAACTGCCAAAATAGAGTTCATTCCATTTTTAAAGGACAGTTCTTGCTCAATGAGTCCATAACCCAAAGCAGCTGCCGAGATTGCCAAGAACACCAGACGGCCATTCAGCAGACAGCCGTGAGAAATTAAATAGATACACGAATGAAAGATAAGCAAATAAACATCAACACTGTTGGAAAACAACCATTTAAATTTAGAAAAAAACACCAAGCACTAAGAAAATGAGGTGTTCTTTTTTAAAGTTTAAGGATCTACCCTTGTCTTTATTCTCCTTTAATATTGCTGGCCCATTGTCTTTCTGCCATCATCTGATGCCAACCAGACAGATTTATAACGAGATGCTAGTCCTTTTCTATTCTACTGACAAATATGCAGCCCATCTGCCTCCAATCAACGATGGAGCACGTGGAGATGGAGCAATGAGATATTTTTAAACACTCCTTTAATTAATTCATTCCAAGGACTTGGCCCTTGGTGAGGGGAGGGGGGAGGGGCGGGCAGAGGGAGGAGACAGCAAGCTCAGGATCTGGTAAATAAAGAGATTTGCCGTAATCTGGATACTAAAACCCTTGCTATGAAACATTCTGCTGGCCCCCAACAAGCTGTTAAGGGCATGGGAGAGAAGACAGCAAGCAAGGTAGTGTATGGCACTTGTTAGCTTTTTCAGACTTCCAGGACACGTTCTGAAAATGCAAACAAAACTAAAATTTCATCTTGAGAATGACTCTTTTGCCTACTGTTGCTAGAAGATTTTAAATGATGGGTGTCTGATTCGGTGAAAATAAGTATAGCAGGTGACTGAAATGACTAGATGCAGTTTGTTCCAAGAGGCAAGCCAGTCCCAGGGGGGTAAGAATCAGTATGGAAAACAATTTAGTTTGCCTTTGAAAGGGGGAAAACCAGACATCTGGGCATTGTGTGATACAGCCATGGAGGAGGATGGGGAGACGAGATTTTCATTGAAATCAACCTGTGTTGAGCTTCAACCTGTCAGTTTTGCAATCCTGGATCTGTATGATTTATGGCACATTGACCCAGAAATCTCACACTTTGCTGTTAAATATTGCTTGTTTCTGCAGCCAAAGCACCACCATCTCTTAAAGACTTTTCCCTGTCTGACAATTCCCTTAAATCTGAAGCCTAAGGAGACAGCCCCTAATTGTGTTGCATTAAGGAAGAAAAGAAGTGGCTATTGATACTTACGGGCAGAACTGCCTTTTGGGTTTTAACATCTTGGCTCTTCCATGTCACAAGCTTCATCTGGATTTAGCAATTATTTCGTGAGAATTAAGCTTTCAGTCACTCACAAGAGACCATCTTAGTAAACATGAAACGGCTTTCTCATTTGAGTTTCACTCATCTTTATTTTACCCAAGGAGGCTGATTTTTATATTCTTGAAAATGAGAAATGAAAACTGCAGTGAAGCCTGAGGCACGCAACGTGCAACCAACCTCCTCTGGACCCCAAACCCCATGCCCTCCATTCCCTTCCCAGTAAGTCTATTCCGTGGGATCTTCCTCCTACTGACCTCAACCTCATTCCCAAGGGGAGGCGGGAGAAAGCAATTGTTACATTTTGCTTTTGTTTGCTTGAAATAATACATCCAGTGGTCTCTCTTGTGGGGTTTTTCTGCTGTCAGCAGTTTTCTGTTTCCCTGGCTTTCTAAGTCAAATTGAAACCCAAGCCCTCACACTTGGCTTTCGCTCTGACCCCTTGGCTCCTGGGAGCTTATCAGAAGATAGATCGCCTTGGACCTGTGACATACATGGTGACCTAGCTGTCTCCCACCCCCAGAACGTAGTTCTAAAATGCCTGCCTCTACAGCATCTGAATGTCCAACATAATTCAGTCTATAATGGACACTAGCCAGTCTGCCACCAACTACTGATAATCTCTTTCCAATTTCCAAAACCATAATTCTAGCCATGTCTGAGGAGTCAGAAAAACAGAATGCTCAACTATCAAATTAGACGTTGCTTTGCAGGAAAATACCTCTCAGGGCCTGGGAACTACCAAAGAGTCCACTGCTGAGTTTTCTAGAAGCTGGATGCTAATAATCCCAATTCCAAATAATCAGAAACCTCAGATAACCAGACCGTGTTTGAGCATGCTTTGCAAAGGCAATGACCAAGTGCACAGGCTGATAATAAGAATATTCCACAAGGCAATTTGCACAGTGTATGCCGAAGTTTTGAGAGAAGGCTGGTAATCTCCTGCTCCAGACATGCCTAGCGCACCCTTCCGTGATAATTGACATTTCCAGACGATAACTCCAAAGTTCGACCAAGTCCTGGAATCTTTTGGGAAAGATGACATTACATTCTATATCATTTTATTCTTAAAGTCCATCCTCATTGGACCACCTACTTCACAGTTACTGAAAGAATCAAATGTGATGATGTACACAAATGAGCTTTGAAAGTGGAGTGCTAAACAAACATAAGATGTCACTAGTGCTTCTAATAATTCTTTCAAAATTGGTAATCAGCATATGTCGTTGACTGTAACTACATCACCAAATAAATGGTGACCAGAATGGTCAGTTTGCCATACTCTTCCATTCCCCAAACATTCTGGATCAAACAGAGTTGAACTGAAAATACATACATTGAAAGCATAAGACTCTATTGCTATTTTTGCTTCTTTCTCAGCAATGTATGTCTCAAGGAAACAGTTTCAACGTTGTTAGAAGACACAGGCTAACAAAGGCAACCAGCTTGAGGATTCTTAGTGAACTTCCCTTTGTAAGGCACATTAACCAAAGACATCAGAAGAGGCAAGAGACTCTCACTAAACCATATGAACAATTTACTAATCAAAGTCTTATGTCTTTGTAGCCCCCCAGAGTGCCTAGCATGTGAGGTCTACCCAACAAGTACTGAGTAAATGCACCTGGAAAAAAAGATGGAAGAAAGGAAGAGAAGAAAAAAGGAAAGACCAGGGCTTCTGAGAATGTCACCTGCTCATCAGTAACTGCTCTGAAATGATAATGTGTCATGCTCTTTCTGTATTTGTCTCCCAGCCTTTCAAATGTTCTCAATTCTTTCGTCTCCTAAATGCAAATTCCTTTGACCAATCTTTTCCTGACTATGCAGAGTGTATAATACGACATTAATTAATTGAATGTGAATCACTTCTGCCCCATATTTAGATCAAATATAGAGTCATCATTGGGCAGGTCTCATTTAGGACACAGGTGAGATAAACACACTTAATTTGGGGATTTTTGTTGTTGTCTTAACCTCTCCCTTTACTATCTGGCCATCGAAATAAGGATGCAGGATTTGAAAGACTACCATCATCACTGTCTTTCACAGATGTTTTCCAACCTAGTCTTTACAAGCAGGGACAAATCTAGAAGGGACCTGAAGGCAGCCACAAATGCCTTTATATCTTTTCTAATATGAAAGACTATTTAATTAAACAGGCAAAGACACTGAGGTTGAGACATATGAGCTCTGAGTATTTAATTCTAGAGATCTGTGTTAGCACAATGTACCACCCTCCTTGTACACAAGCATCTTCCTGGAGCATCTTTTTGGAGAACTAATAATCAAAAAGGTCCACACTGCTGAAATATTAGGACAAAAAGAGGAGAAATCTCATGCAACCACAAGGTGCCAGCCCCTCTTTGGAAGGACTCCAGGGGCCAGAAAAGGGATGAGTTCCTTCTCTTGGACACAGAGAGACAGTTTTAGAAATATTTGCCCTTCGTTGGAGGTTGAAGTCTAGAGATCTAACTTTGGAGCCGCTCTGTACTCCTACTTAGAGACCCATTCCCCCAAAACAAGCCTGCAGAGTTGGTAAAATTTATTAGACAGAAGCCCTGGAAAGCTCCAGCACCAAGGACCTTCCACCTGTGCTCAGAGGAGCCTCTGATATTTGCTTTCCACTTAATATGGATCCAGTGATGTCTTGCAAGTATCTAGTGCACTCTTGTGAATTAACCAAAGGGCTGAGCTCCCCAACCAGTCTTTTATTCCTACTCAGACTCTACCGAGCCGGGAAAGTTTCCTGGGAGATACTGGTCCAGGGACGTTGTTCTGGACACTTCCTTTGAGATACGAGTATTCAAGGGATTCTTGCAGCCCCATCTCCCTCTTGCTAAAGACACTGCCTTTATTTATCATTGGGCTCATTCTCCATCCAACTGCAGCCTCAGGAGGCAGGAGACAACTCCAAGACAGCGGGCAGAATTGGGTGGGGGGGGAGGTCAACGCTCCCCCCGCTGGAGTTTGGGGACTCCTGTCCCTGCCCAAAGCCACTGATTGTCCTGCCTCTTCCCGGGAAGCACCCAAATCTTCTCCACTTTTCCTTAACACTGGCCAGGGAGATTCCGCCATCCCGGGACAAGAAGAGATCGGAGCAGGCCGGGTATCTACTCCGCGACTCTGCAAATCTGACATTCAAGACGGCGCGCGCTGGTCTTCGCCCCGCCCCGGCCCGGGTCCCAGCTCATTCATTCCCGGCCGGTCCCCACCATACAGCCGGCGCCGCGCTCCAAGCGCTGCTTCCCCCAGCAATGTCTGCCGCTCTTACTGTGCCCAATCTCTTATTGTTTTCAAATCTCAAAAGTAACCTCAAGAGGATTTTTCGTCACTCTTTTTCACACCTCCACCGAACCTTTTTAATTAAAATAAAGCAATCCTCCGTCTCTCGCATCTTCAAAGGGTTAAGCAGCAAGCTTCGCGAAAGAAAATCAATCTCCCCCCCACCATCCCACCATCCCACCCCCAGCCAGGCCATCGCTCTGCCACCGTCTCCGAGGCCCGGCGCCGGCGTCTCTCTGTTCCCATCCCGGATAGGCGGACACCACACCGCGCGCGCCCCCCGCTTCGCTGCGGGTACAGAGAAAAGCCCCCTCACCCTTCTGTGGATGCCATGGCCTGGGGAACGCCCCCTCCTCTTCGGCACAATCCGGCAGCGGCGGGCGAGAAGTGAGCGGGTGCCGGGGTGAGCGCGCGAGTGTGGCCGAGCGCGGTATTTAAGGGGGAGCCTCTCCCCGCCCTTCCAGCCCCCTCCTGGGTGAGCCCTTTAGCGCCTCAACGGGCGCAGGAGGCTCCAGCCGGAGCTAAGCCGCGTCTCCGCTCCGCACCGCGCGCGTGCCGCGCTCCCTCCGCCGGCCTCGCTGGGGCTTGGCTGGGCGCTCGGCGGGGCGTTGGGGGGACCTCGGAGGGTGGCTTCCCCGAGAGAGCGCCGTCCCCCGGGCTGCGGGAGGGCGCGCAAGGACGACGTGCCGCCGCCGCCACCTGTATTTGCTGCGGGGCTCGCCGCGGGGCGAGTGGCGGAGCGCGGGCTCGGAGGACGGTGGCTGGGGAGGGCGGCGAGTGCGTGTGCCGTGGGTGTGCAGGGGAGTGTGTGCGTGCGTGCGCGGGTGTGCGGGTGTGTGTGCGCGCCGGGGGAGGCGGTGGGGGCCGCTGCGCCCTGGCTCCGCGCCGGCCGGGGAGGGATTGCAAGGTTTAGCCCCGCCGGAGCGGGGGATTTGCAGGCGATCCCTCTCTATTTTCGTCGAGAGCTGACATCACCAGCGCCGCCGCCTCAGGAGACTCCTTTAACTGCCGCCCCCTCGCCCCCCATCTCCAGACGCGGTCCCTCCTCTGCCATCCCTGCCCCCAGCCTCTCGCCATAAATTAGCCAAATAAGAAAAGAAGCCCCGCTGGTCTCCCGGGAAGGCCTGGGCTGTCCGTGGCAGCAGCCCAGGATCTAAGGAGTCTCTATTGTTTCCCCTCAAGCCCGCGTGGCCCGGGGTCACCCCGCGCTGGGCAAAGCACAAGCCACGTCTCGGAGACCTGGGGTGCCCCTCCATCCCCGCCCCCCTGGGGCAGCCCCCAGCACCCCGCCTCACGCCTTGGCACACTCGCTCCGGCTCACCTCACTCCCAAGCTCAACATCACAGGCGGCACACCCACCGCCCCCCTCCCACGTCCTGGGAGGAACCCAAGCGGCCCCGCGGAATCCAAGCGGCCAAAACACAAGAGTGGCGCGGCCGAAATACAGCCCCGTTGCGCGCTCTCCCCTGCCGCGGCCTGAGTAAATCTCCGGCCATCAATTATGCATCGGGATTAATATTAATGCAACTCCCTGGGGCGGCGGGCGGGTGCTGGGGAGGACGTAGTTTTTTGGTTTTTTTTTTTTTTTAAGCCAAGGGAGGTCGGCCTCCGGGGCGCTGGCGGGGAAGGCGCGGTGAGACGGCGAGGCAAGTGGTGGGGACGCGTTTCCACCCACTCTGCTCCGCTTGCCTTAGGCTTCTGTGCCCCCGGGGGCGGCGCTCAAAGACAGATGGGCTCTGTCAAGGGAGGGTCCGAGCCTCCACGCCGGCTTTGCATAATAAAGACAAAATCCGTGCAGATTTTATTATCTGTAGGAAGAGACAGACACCTACAGCTCCACCACCTGCCAACGTTGCGACCGCCCGGGAGGGCAGGCCTCAATTTCCTCTTCTGGAAAATGGGGCCAAAATAACCCCCTTTGCAGGGCCGCGGTGAGAATTAAACAGGCTCTCTTGAGAGAGAGATTTGCAAAGTGTCAACGCGCCCGAGAGATATCTGCGGTGCAAGCCTGCCCCTTGGAATTTGCCAGGCTCCTCCGGGAGGGGGTCTGGGACGCCCGTAGTGTCCTCAGTCGCCGCCTGTCTAGTCTTATTCCCCAGGAGAGGAGCTCCCCAGCCCCGTGGCTGTGCTGACCCCTTTCCGAAGATCGAAGGAAGCGGGCCACGTGGAAACTCGCGGAGTTCATCCCGGGGACCGTGCCAGGGGAGCTGGAGACTCAGCAGGGACGCTTCGTGGTTAAATGCCTGACGCTGGTATCTGAGAGCTTGAGTTCACCTTCCAATGGAATCATCTGGGAGGAAAGTCCTTAACTGCTCTTCATCCCATCTGCAGAACGGGAGTACCATTCCCAACCTCGCATAGCTAGGAAATCGAAATGAAATGTAAAAGATATGCAAAGCTCTTAACTAGAGTCTGGCACCCAGTAAACCCTCAAAAATTGTTCAGTTTAATCTGAGGCTCCTTAGAGGATAGTTTCTTGAGCACAATATCCAAGGGTGAACAGGCAGATTAGAGAAATAACAAGAAGAGGAAAGAACTAAATAGAAGGTTTTAAAATGTTTCTGCTCACCTCCTCCTTTCACCTCCCTTCCCAAAATCTGAATCCAAACATCTTCCTCCATCTCTCCCCTTCCCTCCTGCTCTCTCTCTCTTTCCTGTGTGCCCCATTAGATTAACCAGACCTACATCATATCTATCCTAGGACCCTTCATATCACCTCTAATTGTGCATTTTCTTTTTTAAAGTTTAGTTGTGATTTATAGTAATTTGTAGATGAAAAACTACCTTCCTGAACCTTCGTGTGATGCTTGGTACTGCCTTCTCTCTAGTCCTGTCAAGAGTGCATGTGTGACTTTGTACGTGAAGTTGTCAAGTGCAGAATATGTACAGTCTCATTTCCTCTTTATAATTTAGGGATTTTGTTGCCTTTTCTGCCGAGGTGGCAGCTGGAAAACAAAGCCTTGGGCATCTCTCTAGACGTTAATGATCCCAGCAGCACTACCTCAACCCCCTTTACAATGAGCACAAAGGAAGACCTCCATCAGAATCCCTCAGTATCTGCACACAGGTGGGGAGGGCTGAGCAACACCATTCCTTAGCCCTCACTGCCAAGGGCAACGCACCTGATGGTACAGAAACAGAGTAAGTAAAAGACCAGAGAAAAGGGAATGGAGTTGATTTCACTTCTTAAACCATCCAATTGAAAAACAGTCTTAATTATATTTTCAGTGTTCAGGACCTGAGAGAATTCAGTGAACCAACAAGCATGGCCAGATTAGACGGGAGAAGTGGCTCCACTTTGCCACCTTTCCTGCAAATGGCTGTATTTGGGAACCTTGACACCCGTCTTATACTTGAGAGACATTTGCATTCAGCTGCCCCTGGAGATGAGGCCTATTAAATCATGTGGAATTTGCCACAGATAATTCTGGATAATAATCATTAGCTAGAAGGAACTGATCCTTTTTCCTCACTCCAGAGGGCCCTGACAACATTCCCACTAATTCTTCATTTTTTAAGCAAATTGGAGCAGTGCTTTTCAATATGGGCTGCCCATTAAAACGCACTGAGGGAGCTTTTTAGAAACAATAATGCTCAGGCCACCTTCCAGAGATTTGGAGAAGGGCCCTGACTCAGGTTTTTTTTTTCTTAAACTTCCCCAGGTGAAACCTCCCCTACTGTGTAGCCAGCATCGGGAACCACTGGACTAGAGATGATTCAAAAAGATGGAAAGGGGTCCAGAAACATGGCCCTGGGGAGTACTTGAAGCAGATTGGTGTGTTTAGCCTTTGCAAAGACAATAGGAAGATATCAGGCTGACCCTCCTCTCGCCAAACACGGGGCATTTAAAAATCCATCCAGACAAACACGTGTGTGCTATTGTGGACAACTAACATGAAAAGCTATAAAACATGGAGTCTTCTTCTCGGTTTGCACACATATGGAACGCTGAGGGTAAGCCACACGCCCACACTGCCTCGGTGCCGGATCCAAACTCAGCTCTGGGTCAGGCAGACACGCATCAAATACTGCCCCTGGCGTCAATTAGACTGTATATTCTTAGGCTGGGCACTTGAGGTGCTCAGCTTCCTCATCTCAAAACCAGAGAACATAGTAATACCACCTCGTGGTTGCCGTGAGGTTAAAATGGGATCACTAACATGTAGGAAGTGCTTAGCTCTGAGGCTGGCACACCTTAAGCGCTCAAGAAAGGGTCATCCTGGCCTTGTGGGAGCAGCAGTATGCACCCCGTTTAATTTCCCGCTGAGCCCGTGTGAAAATCTAGCCTCCCCTAAAGCCACCTAAAGTGTAACCCCATTAACTCCTTTCTGTCTTCACAACAAACTCTGCAAATCTCCCAGCCAACATTAAGTTGATAAAGCCCTGATATGAGAACAGAACGAGGTCAACCCTACAAGTCAGTAAGAACACTTTCGAATTTTCTAGCATCTCTCAGTCTCCTCCAGGGATTCCGTGGTTATGGCAAAAGCAGAAGGGGTGGGATGCTCTCACATTTGCATGTTGATTTACCTTTCTTAAGTCTTGCCCACAGGTTCTCAGACTTAGCAGGAATAAAAACTACTCTGCAGGACTGAATACCAAAAAACTGACTGTACTGTCCTCTGATAGGTGACGTAAGGGATGTTCAAAGTTAATTTTTACTCTGAGGGGTTTTTTCTTTTCTGCCTTATTGATGGTTGACTTAAGGCCTAACCCAAGCTGTGAGAAGTGACTTACCACGGTTGAATTAAGGTAGTGTTTAGGCTGGGACTTCATAGTCCCAGTTGGAAACCATGTTGGAGCATTACCCTAGCATTTGCTGAGTCCTTACTGTGTGTTCAAAGTATCTTAATATATATATTATCTCATTTGATTCTTAAGATGACCTTCTACAGTGTATATTATTATTATTACCCCCATTTTACAGAGGAGAAAACTGAGTCCAAGAGAGGTTACAGAATTTGCCCAGCATTACACAGATGGTGAGTGGTTGTGTCAGTCAAGGTCCCAGCTAGAAAAGGATGGCATATTCAAATTAAGTACGTTGTGCAAAGTTTAACAAAGAGACTATTTAGAAGGGTATGGGAAGGATGTAGGGAAACTCTAAGGGATAGTGCAGAGCCCACAGACTGTAACAGTGGGGCACCATTACCCACCCTAACCTGAACCCAGAGGGAGCGCTCAGTTCCAGCTGACATAAACTGAGACATTGTTGCCATGGCGACCTGCTGGAAGGGGGCCTGGGAATAAATAACTTGACCCCTACTTCCCTCCTGTTCTCTCTCCTGTGGGGCTGCCTGTTGGCCAAAGCTGGAAGCAGAGGGCAAGAGAGCACATTGGCACAACTCATATGTAGTCCTTGTAGTTCAACCTCCCGAGAAGCAGGATGGAGACAGTCGGAGAAGGAATCTACAGGACCAACAAATGAAGCTGGGGCAAAACTGGTGTTTGAGATCAGGCAGCCTTCCTGCAGAACCTTGCTTTTAACCTCTCTGCTGTGCAACCCATAGTAATAATAACGTCATCATTATTGGAACAGGTTGCCCCCTGCAGGGTCCTCTCCACCACGGAGGATCTTCTAGCAGAGAGGGCTCAGCCAGACCATTTGCTACAGATTAGAAGACGGTATATTTATACCGTGGAAGAAATCACCAGATGGCCTCAAAGGTTCCAGTCCTAAATCCTATAATTCTCAGTGCTCTTCTCCAATCGTTATAGGAGCTTAGTTGGACCAAAGAAGGGATAAAAGCTTTCCCTTCTCTTATTTGCTCTTCTAAGGAATTCATTCCCTGTCTTGGTTTTCCTTCAGATTGCTTGAGATTGGTTATCACGTCTCTGATTGGGGGGTGGGAGGACTCCTAATATAGAAAAGAGAAAAAAAGCCCTACACTGTTTTCCCATAAAAGGCTGTTAAATAAGCCCATTCCCCTTCCTGATGACAACAGAGGAGAAATGTTTCAATGTCCAAAGTTTATCAGGAGAAAGTGACCCAGAGAAAGAGCAGCATGTCTGGATCTGTCTTTTGAAACTTTGGCTTGATCATTAAGACTACAAAATCAACACCTTAAGGTTTTTAAGAAATAAATAAAACAGAGAGGATGCTGGAGGCCCTTTCATCAAGACAATTAAAATGAGTATGCTAATTTTTCAAAACTGTGAGCTATTTTTAGGATGAATGAAAACCATGAATGAAAATCCTTGTACAGTGTTCTATTTTAGAGGAAAGAATATTCTCTCACAGCACTGGCCCTGAAGCCAAGAGCATCTGAGAGAGACGTTAGAGAAACTAAGTTGAAAATGAAAAGGTTTTAGAAAAAGAAGAGAGTTTAGGGTGATAACTGGTGGGAGGAAAATCTTCACAGCAGCAGCCCCAGATCATTGTATTAAGAATACAAAGGTGTGTGCTCGCTTCGGCAGCACATATACTAAAATTGGAACGATACAGGGAAGATTAGCATGGCCCCTGCGCAAGGATGACACGCAAATTCGTGAAGCGTTCCATATTTTTAGAGCACTCCCTAACACCATACATAAAAATAAACTCAAAATGGACTAAAGACCTAAATGTAAGGCCAGACACTATAAAACTCTTAGAGGAAAACATAAGCAGAACACTCTATGACATAAATCACAGCAAGATCCTTTTTGATCCACCTCCTAGAGAAATGGAAATAAAAACAAAAATAAACAAATGGGACCTAATGAAACTTAAAAGCTTTTGCACAGTAAAGGAAACCATAAACAAGGCGAAGAGACAACCCTCAGGATGGGAGAAAATATTTGCAAATGAAGCAACTGACAAAGGATTAATCTCCAAAATATACAAGTAGCTCATGCAGCTCAATATCAAAAAAGCAAACAACACAATCCAAAAATGGGCAGAAGACCTAAATAGACATTTCTCCAAAGAAGATATACAGATGGCCAACAAACACATGAAAGAATGCTCAACATCACTAATCATTAGAGAAATGCAAATCAAAACTACAATGAGGTATCACCTCACACCGGTCAGAATGGTCATCATCAAAAAAATCAACAAACAACAAATGCTGGAGAGGGGGTGTGGAGAAAAGGGAACCCTCTTGCACTGTTGGTGGGAATGTAAATTGATACAGCCACTATGGAGAACAGTATGGAGGTTCCTTAAAAAACTAAAAATAGAACTACCATATGACCCAGCAATCCCACTACTGGGCATATACCCTGAGAAAACCATAATTCAAAAAGAGTCATGTACCACAATGTTCATTGCAGCTCTATTTACAATAGCCAGGGCATGGAAGCAACCTAAGTGTCCATCCACAGATGAATGGATAAAGAAGTTGTGGCACATATATACAATGGCATATTACTCGGCCATAAAAAGAAACGAGATTGAGTTATTTGTAGTGAGGTAAATGGACCTAGAGTTTGTCATACAGAGTGAAGTCAGAAAGAGAAAAACAAATACTGTGTGCTAACACATATATTTGGAATCTAAAAAAAAAAAAAAAAGGTTCTGAAGAACCTAGGGGCAGGACAGGAATAAATACGCAGACGTAGAGAATGGACTTGAGGACACGGGGAGGGGGAAGGGTAAGCTGGAACAAAGTGAGAGAGTGGCATGGACATATATACACTACCAAATGTAAAATAGATAGCTAGTGGGAAGCAGCCACATAGCACAGGGAGATCAGCTTGGTGTTTTGTGACCACCTAGAGGGGTGGGATAGGGAGGGTGGGAGGGAGACGCAAGAGGGAGGAGATATGGGGATATATGTACACATATAGCTGATTCACTTTGTTATACAGCAGCAACTAACACAACATTGTGAAGCAATTATACTCCAATAAAGATGTTAATTAAAAAGAAAAAGCGAATGCAAAGGTGGTCTCTGTAGAAGTTATAACATGGCCTTCAGAATTAGACTGACCTGGGAACCATTCATCTCAACCACATTTGGAGCAGTGAGTTTCAAAGGGAATCCATCTTTCCCTCTTTTCATTTTGAATGAACGTAAGTCACTTAACCTTCTGGGTATTGATGGGACTAGTAATGACCCCATCCCCCGGGCTCAGAGGAGAACTAAAGGAGGTGATGTCACATAAAGCACTAGCACAGTTCCTGGCACACTGCAATAGCTACTGTCATCTTTATTATGTCAGCCTCCTGGCTGCCATGCTGTCATCACTCAGAAGTGATAATAGTGGTAACACTTCGGATCCAACAACACAGGACAGCTACAGATGAGCCTGCCTGGAGCTCTGTCTGTCCAGCGTGGTCACTGAATAGAAAATAAAGGGAATCATCCCTCGCAGGGGTGTTTGGAGCAGTAAGATACAAGTTGAGTTCATTCACTCTTTTCTTGTTAACACACATAAGCAAAAGAGAAGCAAGGGAGTTCTATTTTTACCTGACTCTCTACGCTGATGAGAAAAGAGATGTCACTTCAGAGAAATCTCAGTTCAGACTGAGAACTTGGTCTAAATGTAATCCATTCTTCAGGCAGAAACCACCTAGTAGATGGTCTCCACCATTAAGTAGAAGGCTCAGGAAGACTAAAACATTTGTTAGCTACACTTATTGCCTGACGAATTCTAATGGAAGGAGTGTGAATTCATTCCATTTACTTCGCAAAGATGAAAGAGGTAAGGACACAATGGAGAAAGGTGAATTCTGAGTTCCTGGTTTATCATTCCCAGATGTCAGCATCTTCTTCTAGGAAATGGCTTGAGGCTAAATGTCAGGGTTGGTGCAAATTCTTTACGCCCAGCATAAAAACCATACAATTTTGAATTAGAGTGACTGTCTCTTTTTTAGTAGCTTGATTCCGTATAAAGTAGAAATACTTTTTGAGAGTGATTGCTGGTATTTTCATTTCTACTCCCAGTTTCTTCTAATCATGGCAAAGAATGCCAGTTATGCATCTTTCCTTTCCCTTTGTTCTGCTGGGACAATATTCAGTAGTGATATCTTTATGATGGTCAAAAGGATGGAGAGATTTTTTTATCTTTGTGGGAGATTTCGTTGCTTGATGCCAGCTTACTGTGGTTAAATGCTAAATGATTTGGCTAAAGGACCAAATCAAGGACCCAAGCTAGGCTCTGGTGACCTCAGAAAATCCAGTGATGTGATTCTGGTTCTAATATCTGTATTCATTTCTTTTATGAAATCACTTAGTACTTCTGAGAGAGGCTTTGCTATCAAATCCCAAAAGTATTTTTCTTATAAAGTTATTTTCCTTATTAAAAGAAAGAGAAAGATAGCTACCAGGTAATTTACTTCTAAGTTGAGATTCTAGATTCAGAGATATTTTTTTTTAAATCAAAGGCTGAATTATGTTTTTGGGTAAAAACGGTAAATTAGAAGGGTCCCAATTCACTTGGAGGTTTCATTTATTAGCACCTGGATACTGTTTTATTTGTAACACCCTGTCCCCTTTCTAAATAAGGATTAATAACGTTCTTTTTTTCTCTTTTGTTTGGAGTTATCTTTTCCTAGAAACCATAAGTTCAGGAATATAACACTTTTTTTTTTTCCTCTGAGAATTCAATCTCTAATATTATTCTTCACCCGAGAAAGCTATTCCCTAATTTTATCTGCTGACTTTTTTTCTTCTTTGTTGACAAAGCTCTCCATCGTGTCTGGTCCACAAGCTTCTGGATAAACACTCGGTGAATTGGAATACAAACGTGAAGTGAGCCCTAAAAACCTCAGCCATTGAGACGTTCTTCTTAAAATGCTGGGCCTCAACAGCACATCCGGGCAGAGCCCTGCCAGGGAAAGCAGGTCCTACTGCCAAGAAAAGCAAAAAGAGACCACAAATTGCTACCAAACCACTCCAAAATGCTCTTGTCTTTCCAACAGCCCTAAAAAGATAAACTTCCCCAAGCCCTAGGGATCCAAAAAGTATTTCACTCAAAATGTTCACAGGATACTAAAGAAGGAGAAAAAATAAGGCAGGAGGGAAGCTATAAGTGTCTCACTTCTTTGCCTCTTGCATTGACTGTCAGCCTTCTTCTTTTAGCTTATCTCATACTCATTTAAGATATTTCTCCATTACAACAATATGCAGTTGCGTTATTGCCGTGAGACTCAAGGTCTTCATTCATGTCCAGGTTAGAAGGACAACAGAAAAATCCAAAGTCAAAGCCAAAGGCTATAGTTGACGAGTTGATGGCCTCATTGATAGTTCCTAGTGCACATTTCTAGGAGTTCATGGGGTTTGACATACATAGTGTGGTCCTAGCAGTGCCTTCTCACCTAATTCTCCCAGCTGCCCAGGTGGCCATACACACCGGAACTCCATCTGCAGCCTCCCATCACAGCGCTCCCCTCCTCACGCTTTCCCACGCTTTTAGAGAGCCTTATTGGTTCTCTAGTTCTGCAAATATGCCAAGAGCCCTCCTCTCAACGTCCTTGCACATGCTCATCTCTGCTTGGAATGCTCTTCCCCACTCCCCAGCCTCCATTCGTTAGTCAACTCCTTCCCAACTCAGCCATCACTTCCTCAGGAAGGCCAACCTTTTATCCCGCCCCATCCAGATTAAATCGGTTACCCTTGTTATACAGCTTTACAAGATGCTGTATGTTCCTTCCTAGTAGTCACCATGATTTCTGATTATTCATGTATTTCTGGGATTATATGACTGAGGGCAAGCACCAAGCCTATGTTGTCCCCCTTTAGTATTTCAATCCTTAACACTCAATCAATTTTCGCTGATGGATAAATGACAGGCAGAAAATCAATGAACTCACAATCCTTGATTGAATTCAGGATGCAAGAGATTTTATCAACTAATATTCTGATGTAGGAGGTAACTGTGGAAGGCCCATTAAGTTCTGAGTAGGTGATGAATTTGAAAGCATGAAAATTCTTAAGTCCCAAAGAACTGTAAATATTCATATTCAAACCTCATACCCATAACTCCAAAGAACAACAGGTTTCACGCTGGGAAGGAGTTGATAAGATGGCTGCAAATTTCCTACTAGTTCAGCTGCACCTGATCCCTTTCTAAAAGCCCAGCCTGGGGCTTCCCTGGTGGCGCAGGGGTTGAGAGTCTGCCTGCCAATGCGGGGGACGCGGGTTCGAGCCCTGGTCTGGGAGGATCCCACATGCCACAGAGCAACTGGGCCCGTGAGCCACAACTACTGAACCTGCGCGTCTGGGGCCTGTGCTCCGCAACAAGAGAGGCCGCGATAGTGAGAGGCCCGCGCACCGCGATGAAGAGTGGCCCCCGCTCGCCGCAACTAGAGAAAGCCCTTGCACAGAAACGAAGACCCAACACAGCCATAAATAAATAAATAAATTTATAAAAAAAAAAGTCCAGCCTGTACACCGTCCCCCCCCAAACTCCCCAGCAAACACGTACACATACATACATGCAGATGGGGAAATGTGTAAAAAATCACTGCAAGCTCTGGCACTTTTTCTTAGAAATTTATCCAGACTACTTCCACTTACATAGTCCCATTGCGTTTTGCTCTCAACTCTCTTGGTTCTTCTAACCTGTGGCGCCCATTTATTTCTGCCCACCCTTCCCTGTTGTCAAGCTCACCCCACAGACTGCCAAACTTATTTCCACATGCGTGTACCGCAACAGCATTCTAAATCCTCTCTTCCTCTCTCCACCCCTCATAATGTCTCTTATAACTGGTTTCTCCATCTCCAGTCTCCCCCTCCTTCAAGAACAGCAATGAAACAACAACCATCATAATAGTGGCCAATATTTATAGAGCGCAGTGGGTCAGATGCTGTTCTACATACTTCACTCACATACACATTAACTCACCGACTCCTCATATCATTTCGCTCCCATTTGCAGATGGAACAACTGTGGGATAGGGATTGAATGTCATGCTCAAGGTCACAGCATGTAAGTGACAGAGCTGGTATTGAGATCAAGCTGGGTCTTCTAACCACTGTCTCTGTCTAGCACAGCCAGCCTGATGGGCCTTTCTAGAATTCCACTTCTATCCTTTCACTCTCCTGGAGACATCAACATGGGCTTGATGTTTGCAAATAGGCAATAAGAAGCCAAATTATTGATCCTAGCATTTGAGATCCACCACCAATTGGCCTCACCTTGGCTGGCCTTGCCTTGGCTGGCCAACCTGGCCTGTCATTGTAATAAAGGATTCATGTTGGGAAAGAATTGGCCCTTCTTTAAGCCAGTTCCCCTCCATGTTTAATCTTATGTGCTTTCCAAGCTCTTTCTATATTTACAATATCCTACTTCCTTCCCATCCACCACTCCAGAGACTCGACTGAAGTTCTAACTACCCTGTGAGTGACAAGTCAACTGAAAACACTGGCCTATTTGGAGTGCCCCTTGCTCTTGATTCCTGTTGGAGTTTATGTAAGAGAAAGCAATATGGGTTGACTACTCAGTAATTCTTGAAAGTCCACTTGATATGTAAACCTGGACACTCCTAAGGAAAGCAAGAATCTGGCTTAAATCATATTGAGTTTACTTAAATTTTATGCATCATATAAATGTTAACGTAGAGTATGGAAATTTAAGTAAAATCTATATGACTTAGGCAAGATTCTTACTTGTACACCTATATGTATATGTGTGTGTCTATATATTTTTCAATGCCTTACAGCCAAAGACCACCAGAAATACACCTATAGTTGAACAAGCTGGATTTATTGCTCCTTGAAATGAAAGAGAAGGCACATCATGGGGAAATGTGGGGTATTTCATCAAGGGAGTATTAGAATGAACTTCTTATAGGATTTGGGCTTCTAGTAGGTGATTTGGGGGAGGTTCCGAGGAAGTGGGGTTTTGTTCTGGATTGCATGCTAACAGTTAAGTGGGGACAATTCTATAATTGGCTATCTTTATAAATCTTATCTAGAAGGAAGGAAGAATAGAGGCTAACACTGTAATTGGTAAAGAAGTCGCAGTCACTCCTCTTAACCAGGAGAGGGGGATAGTTGGTATTTTTTGGTTTGAATAACAACCTTGCTTTTGTCTCTTCATAGACAAGTTATAAAGCAGTCTTGCTTCTGTCTTGATCCATCAGAGTCACAGAATGATCTTGACTGATACTGGCATCCTGTGAAACGATTGATCTTCAACAGGAGAACACCACAGCTTTGCTGTGAGTGCCAGGCCAGCTCCTAGGCACCAAGGCCTCCCCGATAGAATGTCAGATGTCAGGGGCTTCATGTGTATAAAACAAAATGAAAAAACACTACAAAAGAAATTAGAGCCAAACCATTCTGGATGAATCAGGAGCCTTCTCCAGCTCTCCACAGAGGAGTCCCCAGTTGACAACCACATTAATATTTCACGCATTAATCTTCGATGACTTGTGATGACTTTTGTTCCGTGTCAACTTAGAGGCTGGAACTATGTTTGCAGAGTTCCCTTCCCTGTATGGCTCCAGGTGAGAGCGGGCACAAGAGAAACTTACATGAGATTTGAAAAGGAGAGTGAAGCAACAGCTGTCTCCGTGCTCTGGAAATTGGTAAAGAGCATCGGGCACCGTGGCAGCTCATACACAACGTCACTGATCCGCTTGTTCACCTTTTGCTGGCACGGGACACCACCCAGGCCCACAGCTCCTCCCGTACCTGCTGGAAATCCTCTTCCGGCTTCTCCGAGTGCCCTGGACCAGGTGTGTGTGTGTGCAGGTCACTGAAATCATCGAGGTTGGGGACAGCAAGAGACAAACATAGGTTTCCATTTGTCCTCGTGGGTCCCAGTTTGTCCTTGCTCTGCCAATTTCACACCCAGCTTTCCTTCCCAACGACTGGCCGGTTGAATCCAGATCCAACATCAGATGCAAAGGCAACAACCTGTAAAAGACTTTGTCACGGGTGCCCACAATTGTATGTGGCCATCATAACCCCTTATTCTAGATGACCCTTATAAGTTCTGAATCTCTTAAAGAACCCTCACTGATATACACCCCAGATTTCCAGCTAAGAAGAGATTCCTCATCCTTGGAGTTCTATCCTAAGACCAAAGGGCCATGTGATGAAGGGAGATGGAAGAGATTCCTCCAGTGCCGGGTATGGCCAAGGGACAGGCTCGTGTCTGACTCTCTCGTCCTGACCTGGAGTCTTAGTTTAGTCTGGTTGAGTGCTTGCAGCCTGTGAGAGCAGTGCTGGGGTAGAAAGATCTAGGGCGAGTGGCAAGTGGCCGTGAGGCTATTAACTAAGCAGCCCCAGGTGGTGTCACCAGGACTGGGGGCCAGATTCAGCTTCTAAAGGGAACAAAGTCATAGCTGAGATGACATAAACATGAACCAAATCTGAGTGGTGAGGCAAAGATGGAAAATGACACTAAATAGTAAAGAGAGTGTCAAGAAAATAGGGAACGTGATGGTCCAGGTGAGGGGTCAGGACGAGTTAAAGAACGGAAAGTATGAGCATGGACAGCCAGGTGAGAAGTGGCAGATGTGGAGGCTTTAGGGAGCTGTGCCCCGCTGGACAGCCCTGCCCCTGCCAGTTATTATAGGCACCAAACTGTATGCCAGGTACTATGTTCATTGCTTTACACAGTAGCTCATTTAATCATCACAGCTACCACAAAAGACAGAGTTTAGCATGCCAACCTAACAAATGACAAACTGAGGTAGAGAGGTTAGGTGACTTGCCCAAGATCACTTAAAAGAAGTTGAGGGCTTCCCTGGTGGCATAGTGGTTAAGAATCTGCCTGCCAGTGCAGGGGACACGGGTTCGAGCCCTGGTCTGGGAAGATCCCACATGCCGCGGAGCAACTAAGCCCGTGAGCCACAACTACTGAGCCTGCGCGTCTGGAGCCTGTGCTTCGCAACAAGAGAGGCCGCGACAGAGAGAGGCCCGCGCACCGTGATGAAGAGTGGCCCCCGCTCGCCGCAACTGGAGAAAGCCCTCGCACAGAAACGAAGACCCAACACAGCCAAACATAAAACATATAAATTAATGAATTAAATAAAGAAACGAAAAAAAAAAAAAAAAGGTTGAAAGACAGGAATTTGAATTTAGATCTTTTTGATCCGACTTACATTACACCTCTCGAGATCCAAACTTTCTAGGCTTAAAAACAGCAAGAATAAAACCCTTCGAGCAGCCTGATAAATATTGGTCAAATCCAATATTCCAGCTTAACCACTACGTGTTGGACGTTTGTTACTCAGAAGTTGATAAGTAATACGTTGCCCTGAGATTAGGCCATGAGGATGCAGCGGATGGGTGAAAGGAGGACGACGTGACCTACGGAAAGCCCCAAGAAAGCCTGACCAAAAGAGAAAGTACCAGAAATTCTCTTCTGGCTCAGGGAATTATGTAAAGACACAGAGATGAGGAGGCAGGTTGGGAGACAGATGTGACCTCCCGCCTTGGGGCTAAAGTCCTTGGGGTCAAAGTTTTCTCTGATAAGTGGAGGAAAGAGTAATGTTTCTGCTGGGGTCTGTAGGAGGTGAATGTACCAACCCTTGGTTCTCAGGCCTCAGGAGGTGAGGAAAAGACCATCTAGAACATGAGAACAAGAGGGGACACTAGAAGTCCTCAAATTCCTGGTATTTTCCTCTGTTTGTGCCTTATCTGATGGTGCCCATCCTTCCTCTCCCCCACCTGAAGGCCCAGCAAGCTGCAAGCACTGGTATTGAAAAGATGGCATCGGCTTTGCTATACGCATTATTTGGGAATGATAATCTAGGATCTATTTTAAAGGGCTGCCACCCAGCCATTGGTCCCAACACATGTAGCTCAAAGAGGCTGCATGCAGGAATCAGAGCCATGGCACATTCGTTCCGTGGGTCAGAAGCCAACCCTTGTTTTATTAAAGTGTGTACAGGGGATTGGGAAGGAAAAGGACCACCTCGTGACGTGGCAGTGTGCACGGACAACAACGCCGCAGCCAGGCTCCACTGTCCGGGACTGTCCTGCAGGCGGCTCTTTGGAACTCTATCTGGCTGGGGCCTTGGAGAAGACCTGATGAAGCCAGTCAACGCTCTCTCGACCAGAGCTGACCATGGCATTCGCACCACTGAAGGGCAGGTGGGGAAGGCCACTGGGTCGGTTGAATGGGGAGGATTTCTTTGCTGTTCATGTAGTCTATTTTGAAGAAACTGAGTTCTTGCAAGCAGCCCTGGTATCTTCCAAATGGTCCCAGCAGTCAGGGAGGCAGTGGCCTACCAGAAAGTTAAGCTCGACTCGCCCTCCACTGGTTTTGAAATCAGAAGCCCTGACACAGCCAAATTCATGGGCAGAATCACACTTCAGGTCCACAATGCCTCGGGCAACACACGTAGGGAAGGATGCACGGAAGTGCTTCTTGATGGGCCTGAGGCTCATTTCATGTTTCTCTCGATCCAGTCTTTGAAAGGCAGCACTTTGGTGAAGGCTGTGTAGAGGCTGTGGCTGCATGTTTTGTCATAGCTCCAGCTGACCAGCCCCACCAGATGCCAGCGGGGCTCAGGGGACGCCCGTCCCGGGAAGAACACAGCGGCGATGCCCCCCGTCTCTGCTGTGCAGATATCAGAGGGGGCAGTGCGGTCCCAGCCGGCACAGAACATGTTGTCTGTGACGCTCACCGGGATGCCGTGCTCCTCGTGCTGCTCCTCGCACAGCAGCGAGTCCGCCACGCTGACCACCCCCGAGCGCAGCGTGTCATTCTTGAAGCCGGGGCTCCTCACGTCGGCCAGGACATTCCAGCCTGCCACGGTGACGCGGGACTCCTGGAAGGAGGTGCTGAGGTCCCGAGGGGCCGCCAGGCAGATGGGCTGGACGCGGGTGCTGATGCGAGCCTTGTCCAGGAGCTTCAGGACGGCGATGTCCGCATCCAGCAGGATGGGGTCGTAGTTGGGATGCAGGATGATTGCAGAAATCTACCAAGGTAAGGAATGGACAGCAATTGTCAGCAGCCAACTTCATAGTGACAGGAACAGGCAAGCCCCGGGGCTGAATTATTGGGAGAAAATGTCTAAGAGACAGCTACAATTATACAGAGATACTTTCCTCAAGGGATCATAGAAAGCAACTGCTCTATTTCCAGGATTGCAAACTGAAATGCCCGCCTGGCTGGCAGGTTGATTTTTTTGTTTTTTTGTTTTTAACATCTTTATTGGAGTATAATTGCTTTACAATGGTGTGTTAGTTTCTGCTTTATAACAAAGCGAATCAGTTATACATATACATATGGCAGGTTGTTTTAAATAAGTTGAGTGGACAGGTGAGGTTTCAGAGAACGGGAGTGCATGCCCCATGCAGAGGGGGCAGCTGCCACTTTGCTCCGGCTGACCACTGCCATGCAGAAGTGCTCATTTTGCCAGAGAATAGACTCCAGACCTCTGGCTGAAACCTCCTGGTTTTGAAATGTTAGCAAATAACTGATTAAAAAAATATATGTTAGCACTATCAAAACACAAACCCCTAGAGGCTACCAGTTTGCAACATCTGGTCCACTGTAAACATTGCGTTTACCCTCAAGCCAGTAAGATAGAGCTACACCCAGGGTGGTCCACAAGACTTTTCCACAAAGTCTCCCCTGATTGTCCCCATCCTTGCTGATCATCTTCTTTGACGGGGGCCTCCAGGAGCTGACATCTGTGATAGGCCGTAACATTCTTATGGATGTGTTCTATTCTTTCAACTATATTTGGGCTCATTTACTCAGGGATTCTATTGTGTTGGACTAGTCACGATATACTGGTCTGTCTCTTCCCCTAGCCTGTGGACTCTTCAGGGCAAAAACCATGCCTTATTCAGTTCTGTATGTACTCCCAGCGAATGGCATGCTGTGGGAACTCAACAATGGATGGATGGATGGTCGAATGGATGGATGGATGGATGGACAGATGGATGAGCTGGATGGGTGAGTGGGTGGATGGAAGAGAGGGAGGGAGGCAGGCAGGGAAAGAGAAGACTATTACAAATTTTTTAGGAGTCTCTATTTTTCCTCAAAGCCTACCTAGCACAGTGTCCTAAACATAAGAGGTGGTTACCTTTTGATGACCCCAATGATAGAAGATATTTGTTACTATCTTATTTTTAAAACAATTTTAGGGGTGAAAGACTCCATAGTCTTTCTAGATGCCCCTTTCTAGTATCTGTCAATATATATTAGCCACCTACTATGCGCCTAATATTTCCAGGCTCTGGGCTGGATGCTAAAGTGCTAAAGCGACAGGACTGACACAGTCACTGCTCGCCCAGTACTGGGAGTTGCTGAGCCAGAGGCCCGGTTTCCAGGCTGCAGCCCTGTCTCACCCGCAAGCTCTGGGTGCTTTTCTCTTCCCGGTCATCATCCCTGTAGAATTTCCCCAGGACGACTTTGAGGTCTGCCGTCTTGATCACGGTGACCCTCCCCAGGTCGGTGACGCAGTGGGCAGACACCACCACGGTGCGCTCATTGACCAGGGCACCGCTGCAGACCAGGAACCACGTGTCCTTGTGCAGGCTGCTCCCGTGCACCCCGCCGGCCCTCCTGTAGATGGCAGCCTGCCACGGCCAGCGCGCCCTCTGGGTCTTCGGAGCAGTGACGTTCTCAGTTTTCCCACAGACTATGGAGAAAGCACCAGCTCAGTAATGTAAACTCAGACCTTCCCATCCAAAGGGGAATGTGTCAGTCAACCAACAGAGCACAAATCTGGAAAGGTGGACCCTACGGATGTCAAGACCACAGAGCATCTAACCCGTTTTTCTTTTCCCTTTAAACATTAATCAACCACCTTGACGTGGTTGACTATAAAGTCTAGGATTACGACTGGAGGCTTACCATCCCAGCCACTTACTGGGCAAGTTGCCTAATCTCTTACAGCCTCAGTCTTCCTGCCTGCAAAATGGATACAGTAATCACAACTGTCTCCTAGGGTTCTTGAGGAGAGTGGATGAGATGATATATATAAACAGTTAGATTCAAAATATCATGATTATTGTTATAAAGATGACCACCTCAAACTAAGCCATATTCTTCTTTGACAAAGAGGATGGGAGTAGCTTAGTATGTGCAAGACCCTATTCCAGACACTTCCGTGTATTACCGCAGTAATCATCATTATAACCTTGTAATTAATACCTCATAATCTAATTAATAACAATAACCTAATTAATACCATTGGGTGATGAGAATGAAAACTGGGTTAGACAGGGTAACCAAGGTGATATCACCAGAAGCCCTCTAGCACCTTTAACCCCTTCGTCACTTGGTGTTTAATAACTGCTCTGTCCCTTTTCTCCAAGTAAATATGAAAAAATTATCCACAAAAAGTATGCCCCCCTTCCCAAAAACTTCGTCTTAGATTTAACGAGTTCATTTCTCCTGGGTAATAAGTTTAAGCCAAAGGAAGGAAGCTCTAACTGTGGAATTTCAGACTTCGCCAAGCTAGGGAAAGTGTTAGAGGGCCATTCTTTTGGACAAGGAGTTTTTCCCAAAAAAGTCTTCAATAGGGTCAGTGGCTTTTCATAGGCAGCAATGGGAGATCTAAGCTGCTCTAGACCAAGGACAGGCATTGACTCACTAGGGATGCAGGACGGGGCACGCCCACTCCACTTCCCAGTCCTCAGACATGTCCTCCGGCTGCTGCCCAGGCGGCGGTAGAAGGGTGAGATGCACTCATACTGGATCTGGGTGTGCAGATATTGGTACCCAGGGGGCAGGTCTCCAAAGGGAAGGGCTGGCTTCTTGGTAGAGGCGTCCTGCAGCTTCTGCTTGCTGAAGGCTGATGAGTATAGCTGGTGTAATGGTGTCTCCCTACATCGGAGCACCCGGCCCGGAGAGAGAGGAGGGCCAGAGACAGTCATTGTGGCTCCTTTAGTATCCAAGCAAATCCCCACGTAGATATTTGGTTATAGAGGAAGGGAAAACAGCTATCTATCTCATCCTCTGTGTGTGTCTCTCTCTCCCTTTCTCCCCTCACACCTCTCTCTCTCTCTCTCTCATACACACACACACACACACACACACACACACACATGAACGCCTCTTCTGCCACTGAGCAGATCTTCTTGCACACTTCAACCTTCAATTTATTCCTCCATTTCCATTTCTGGCATGCCTCCAGCTGCCCTGGATTTTAACCAAAGAGCATAATATCTGACATAATAGCTGCTATCCAAAGCTACGCTACACATGCACACACACAAAAATTAATAGTGAAATTAAATAAGAAAGGAAGTTAATTTCAAGGGGAGAAATCCAGGCGGCTGCTTTTCTCTAACCATTATCATAATGGGGCAGTATTAGGAATTGATTCAAACCGAACTGTGTTGATACAGCAGCTTGATTTAGCAATTAGCAGATGTAATTAGTCCACCTCAGAGAATAAAACCTTCTCTCAGAGCACATTGATTGGGAGAAATAAGGAGCGTTGTGTGCGAATGGGAAAAGGTCTTTTAAATGAGCCCTGAAGTTGAAGCACCCAGAGACCACTCTGGGATTCTTGGGAGAGAGGTATGCACACTACACAACTTGTGCTCGTTTTATATCAGTGCATAATGACTATTAACTGACAAGTTAGAGTTCCTTTAGGAATCAGTGTTTTCATCCCATTTAATGAATGGAGGAAGGAAGCCCAGAGAGGTAGGTGGGAGTGCTGAAGGGCACACAGGAAGCTAAGACAGTACCCCAGGCAACACAGGGCAGTCATGGTTCCCACCCTGGTGTCCCTGCTGTGTCAATCCATCGTAAGAAATCTGTTTCATGTGTCTGTACCGTGCTGTGCTCAGAGCAAACATTCCATCCACGCTGATTTCATCCAACAAATCTTTAGCTCATGTTTAGAAACAGGTCTGCAGTTCAGGGAACTTCTGGACTTGCAAACAAACACAGCTTTTGGCCGTTGAAGGTTTGCGTTGCCTTTGGGGGTTCCTGGGTGAGCCTGGCTGCTGGAGACCATCATATCCCCATTCCAGCAGCATATCTTCCAGAAAGATATTTACAACCAAGTTTTAGGCTTGCTTTCTCATCTACATGAGACACCTGGCACCTTGTCACCTAACCCCCCATTACAACCGCTTTACAAAATGCAAAGCCCGGTGGTGGTCTTTTTTAACAGCTCTGGGCCTCCTCTCCAAGATGTCTCCTTGGGAAGAATACTTACTGGAGAGTCCAGCCCCAGGTAAATCACAAAGATCAGAAAGGAGGGTGGGTAGAAATACTGGATTCCACTGCCACTGTCCCCAAGGAAATGCCTTGTCCGAAAGGGAAATGGAATGAGAGAGCCAGAGGCAGAGTGAGAGATGAAGGAATATCCTGATCTTTGAATATTTCAGATCACTTGTTTGGGGTCAGTTCCAGTCACTGGGATTCATTGTTACCATTTCTAAAAGCAATAGATACTGCTTACAGGTGTTCATAGGTGCAAGGCGTTTTTAAGGCCTTTATATAAGGCTTAGTTCAAGCTTCATGCATCAGGGAGCAGACCCTGAAGACCCTGGATTTGCATCCTGGGTTTGCTCCTTCCTCTAGCAATGTGACCTTGGGCAAGTTCCTCACCCTCTCAGAGCCTCAGTTTACCCATCTGTAATAAAAAGTAATAAAACCTAAAATGAAACGGTAATAATAATACTTACCTCAGAGGTTGTAGTGAAGATTAAATGAGCTAATATATGTAAAGAACTCAGAAGTGTAACGGGCACAGAGCAAACACCCAGTAAATGCTAGCTATTTGCCTTGCATTTAATCCTTAACAGTCCCCAGAGACAAATGTTATTGTGATTACCCTTACTTTGCAAAAGAGGAACTAAAGGCTCAGCAAGCTTAGGAATTTGCCCAAGAATACCCAGTGCTAAAGAGAGATGACAGCAGGTCTTGAACCAACTGATCCAATCCATTCATTCATTCATTCATTCACTCATTCATTCAATATTTAGGGGGTGTCCACCACATGGCAGGCACCGTTCTAGGAACTAGAAGCTTAGCATGAACCAAACAGAAAATGTTCCTGCACTTATAACTTTCACATTTTTTTGGTGGGGTACAGGGAGACAGAAATTGAACAAATAAATGAACAAAATGTCGGTAGGACAACAGGTGGAGATGGATGCCAAGGTGAAAACTGGAGAGCTCTGTAAAGGCCAGAGAGCGCTGGCTAAAGAAGTCAGCTCAGCGGTCAGGGTGGAGGCGGGGTTGCTATTTTTAAAAGGATGGTCTTGGAAGGTCTCTCTGCCGGGTAAAAACTAAGCAGGGAACTGAAGGAAACCAGGCACTAAGCCTCGCTGAAATCCAGTGGAAGCAGGTTCCTTCTGGAGCCATGGGCGTAAGGTTCAGTAGCTGCCACCAGGGGTCCCCACCTCTGTCTTTCCAGGAAAAAAGCTGGGTGGGTGTCCCTGAGGCCTCACATCCCTCATCAGGGGCAAGTCATTCATCTCCGGTTCCTGGCCCCACCAGCCTGCCTCATCTGCTTGGTCACTACCAAGAACATCTTCCTAAGCCACAGCTGGCTGCATAATAAATACGTAGTAATTTCAGGAAGACTCGAGTATTAAAATCCAGTTCCTCAAAGACCATCTTAAAGTCTGGCTTCCCACCAGCACTTACTTTCCCACAATCCAATGAAATCTGTGCATCTTCCAACAGTTGCTACCTCTTGGCTAAAGGCAGCTGGCTAATAAGCCTCCATCTAATGAGCCTTATTCTTCCTTGGCCAGTCAGCACTGAGTGTCCCTAAGAAACCTCAGACCGTCTTTGGCCAAACACCAGTGGGGAAAGGGGGTGGGAGAGGAACGTTCATTCGCCTTTAAAGCAGAATTCAGGTGTTTCAACCTCACCTTGACTGAACCTGCATTGGAAGAACTCTCCGTCTCACCAGATCTGAGATCTTTGGTTCTCGACAGGCTAGGAAAAAAAAAAAAAAAAAAGACAGTGCTGCATAATCCTTTTCCATATTAACTGTTCACACCATTCAGTTCAGATTCGTACCTGACCACCCTTTCTGGAGACCAGTGCACATTCCCCAGGCTTTCAGAGGTAAGACACGTTAGCCAAACTTGGACAGCTCGCTTAGCAAAAGAGCATGCTGAGTTTTATCTAAATTGGCAACCCCCTCTGAAGAACCCCAGTAGAATAAACACCTCTGCAGAGCTGCTCCCCCCAGGTGATATGAAACAATGGTAATTAATAGATTAGGATTATCTGTTCACATAAATAGTATTGGCGAACTTAATCAATACAGAATAAAAGCCAAGGTCAAGGTTCTAAAATAGAGCCCAGCAGAGTGAATCACAAGGTTCTCATTTAAAACCAGACAGCCGTGTTAACCATCAATAAATCTTGAGTAACTGATTCCTCCATGTCTCTGCAACTAAGGCCCCTAATGACCCTTTGAGGGCAACTCAAAGCCCAGTTTAATTTTTTTGAAGTTTCTCTTTCTTCACAAGTGAAAAGGAATCCTTCCCATCTCACTTTCCCAATCAAGCAGCCAACATTCGTCTAATTAGCAACCTAGGGAACTCTGCTTGTATTAATTTGTAAGAGAAGAGTTGACAAAAATCTCCAAGGACGTATGAAACACCGTTTCCATACTTAATGAAATCAAGAATCAGAGTCTGTGCTGGTGAGGATGAAGCTTGCTCCTGGCTAAAGTCTAAAGTGATTTCTTCCTTTCACAAACCTTTCTTTCATTCCTTTTCCCATGATTCAGGTTGTTGACAAACACTCAGAAGGGAAAGTGGAGGATTGAAGCAATTATCTGGATAATCTAGGCCAAGGATATGCTTTTCTTCCCAGGAAACAGCTAGATAACTGTGACCTGCCACCAAAAGGAGAGGGGCTGTCGACCTGGAGCAACTAGTGAATCAACTCAGCAAGAAACTATGCATGCCCACTCCCAAGGGGGGTAAGGTCCAAACTTCCCTATGCAACGTTCCATTTGTTCTGGTCTCCAACTACCTTTTAAAATTTACCTCCCAGATTCCAGGATTGATTCACTTTTTGTTTACCATGATTCTTTCACTTCTGCCTACATCACCTTCCCTTTGTCTTCTAACTGGAATATCATCCCAACTCCTCTTTACCTCTATAAATCCTTCCCTGCTTCCCAGACAGGTCCCAGTGCTCTCTGCTACACGCATTTGTCTCTATTTCACTCCTTCTCGGAATATACACCACTCGTTTGTTCTATAACTCTCCTTTGAATGTTCAAGGGTTTACTGTCTTTTTAAGATGCTTTTCAACATCTTAACATCTCAAACCTCCCTCCACATAGGCTGGCAGGGATGATGTGTCTATTGTGTTCTTTCATTTCTTGCACTAATTTAATATTGCATAGAGAGTAGATAAATGTAGCCATATAAATGCATTTTAATTGCTTCAAATCTATGCTTGGGTTTGCACGTATAAAACTCAGCCTTGGGCTTCCCTGGTGGCGCAGTGGTTGAGAATCCGCCTGCCAATGCAGGGGACACGGGTTCGAGCCCTGGTCTGGGAAGATCCCACATGCCGCGGAGCGGCTGGGCCCGTGAGCCACAATTGCTGAGCCTGCGCGTCTGGAGCCTGTGCTCCGCAACAAGAGAGGCCGCGATAGCGAGAGGCCCGCGCACCGCGATAAAGAGTGGCCCCCCCGCTTGCCACAACTGGAGAAAGCCCTCGCACAGAAACGAAGACCCAACACAGCCATAAATAAAATAAATTAAAAAAAAAAAACTCAGCCTTGTCATCTTTCCTAAACTGCTCTGTTAACTACATCACTCTTCTTGATCACATCAAGACATTGTGATTAGGATAAGCAGGTCCTTTGGCCGTTCAAAAAAGAAGCAAATGTTTTATGGATGATTTCCAACCTGAGAGTGATGTATGGTTCCAGTGAGAACCTAAGAGGGAAGGCATTTTTCCAGTGGCTCAGAAACGTGTATGAGAGCTACCAAAATGTCCAGCAACTCCATCTATTTCTACAGACTTCAAAAATATTCAAAAGTTACCTTTTATGCAGATGGGTTGCTTCCCCGACCACTCTCCATTCTGCTGGCAAGTTCTCATCTCATTGCCGCTAAGAACATAGGAGTTGTTACAAAAGAAGGTCAAGACGGTGCCAATTTTTGCATAGCGCCCATTGATGAGCCCAGGGCCTCCTGTAATTTTCTTGTACCCATTGACTGGGTCCCCAGGGTCTGAGCAGTTTCTTTCTTCAAGGACTGAAAGTGGAAAGAAAAGGAGAGCTATTAATAGTCTGAAGCATTCCATTTTAGCATCAAATATTTTCAAGTCTCATTGAATTAAAAACGCAGTGATACAGAACCTGCTAACAATGGTACTCAAAGGAATTACCAAGAGAAAACTCATAATAGAAAAATGCATGCATTAGACATATCTTCCCCTTGCTTTTACGATTTATTCTTAAATTGAGAAGTGTTTCACCCCATATACAAATAAATTTGACACTACAACGGTCTCTCATATAATCATGTTCATTTGTTTCTCAAACTGTGGGAGATGGCCAGGCCTGGATAAAATACACATTTTGCCTAAGTTTTTATGATCAGTATACAAGGGTTATTGGTTTTCAGTGTCGTAATATCATCTCCTTCGTTCCCTAAAGCTTAGGCAATTAAACCAGACTATTCAGTTTCCTATTTGTGTTGTACCCAGAAAGTAGAACAGATTCGAAACGAGTACATATATAAATTTAGATTTTATATTTCATCTGCTGGAACATTAGTGTGTTAGAAGTTGTAATTAAAAAACACTAGAGGACAATATAAATTCAGAGATACAACAAATTCCCTTGATCTCCAAATATAACGTTCCATCTAAACATTTAACAATATTCATTACAAAGATATCTCTATTCTCTAATTCATGTTGCACAGCTACTTAGAGTAAAATTGGCATCACCAGCTATTCTAAGCACTGAACAGGATATTAGATATATCCTGGAAATATTCTATCAGCTAGATAACATATTTTTCTCAAAAAGATTATGGCAAATTACTGAATTTAATAGCCTAAGGACACAGAGTAAGTCCCCTGAAGAATTCAACCTTTAATTACTGAGTTTGGGTACCAATCACTCTATCAGCCTCCCTAGTCTCTTTTTAATCATTTTTTCTAAGACACAGGTTCATTCCTATAAAACTGTCCCCACACAATACAATTACGCACTGGACATGCTTTACTTCCCATAAATGTCCCAGTTACCTTTCAAACAACTTACTTGCTTACCTCCAGGCAAGAAATTAATGTCCATTCATATAATACTTCTACAATATTTGAGAACTAAAAATTAATGAATATTCCTCTGTGCAATTTGGCAAGGTTGCTAATATTGTCCAAGTTTCTGGTTTGTCTGCTCTAAGACTGCCTGTAGATCACACGACAGATGATCTCAATGACACTCTGTGTGTTTTGGGCTATGTACTTTGAGCAGTTTCCCTGAGGGTTGACTCCAAAGCCCCATTTTAAGTGTCAAAAAAGGACCTCACTGAGTGAGCTGTTTAAAAAAATACTGAAATGGTATAGTGAGGGCAATGCACATTTCTGAAGCTTCAAGTGGACTCAGAAAGTCCCCCAGTGCTTATATTTCCAGGAATCCCTCTATGATGCGAGAGCAAGCATTCCATATTGCTTCAGTGATGGGGCCACCTTCTTACAGTACAGACTCATTCAGTGCTGAACATGTAGCCCAGAAACAACCAGCAAGAGCCCACAGACTTCAGTCATCTCAAAACATGTGTTATACCTGCAAGTTTTAGAAAATGGAATTCACTGTCAACATAAAAATCAGGGCATTTCTCATAGAAATCTGTGTTCCTGGCTTCTGACAAAATTCAGTTCAGGAAACCCTAGGTCTGTATTCTCACACGGCAAGAATCAGCTGGTGTGGGGAGGAGCTCCCTGCCTGGACTGGACCACAGCCTTGCCTCGGCCACAGGCCTCCACCGACCAGCTGCCTGGCTCTGGCAGACACTTAAATCTGTGGCCAGTTAGGCTATATCAAAGGGCTGTGATTTGTGTAACTCAAGTGTAGCTCCTCATCCATTTTGAGTTTTGCTTGCTAGAGCTCATGGCCAAGAACGATTGGGTTATACTAAAGACCCGTCCTGGAATACTGAAAGAAAACGAACTAGCCTCTAGCCGCATCAGTCTCAGCAGAAGAAAAGAAGAGGCTTCTACTGTAAGCCTAATTGTTGCATTTTAGAAGTAAGTAGCTTCCTGGCTCAGTAGGCTCCCACTCCACGATCTCCTAGATTCTCATGGATCCTATTTCTGTTACATTTCATGTGGGTTTAACTGGCAGGAACAATGGAGAGTTCTCGAGCTCTTGGAGGTAATAAAGCCTCAGGACAATTCAGGTTCTTTGTTCCTCTCCCTGAAGAGGCTTTAAAGGAAGATTTAAAGGGAAACGGACTCAAGATATCCAAACAGGTCTGCCCACGGCTGAGGAATTCTGCCATATTTCTATAATTCTTAAATGCCTATTCCTTTATAACGTGATGTGTCTGAAATCAGGTCATATGCCTACATTTCCTGTAATATTTCTTTACTCCCAATCCCCAGAACAGCTATAATTAAATCAACAGTGCACCTTAAACTTGCTAAAATCTTAGAATGGAGAACTATTTATTTGGTTTTAAGTTATGCTCATGAAATGTCACCAGGGTTGAGCTGAATGATGCTTCCAAGTGAGGGTTCAATGGGAGGTGAGACTATACGGCTGAAATTCAAGAGAAATGCAGACATTAGAAACAGATTCATAAAGGATTCAGATAATGTAGTTGTCTGACACTACTGAAAAATAAATAGATGGAATATATTCAAGGAAATAAAAGACAAAATTGAGAACTTTGGTAGAAAACTGAAAACCTTAAAAAATAGCCAAAGGAGAAATCTAGTACCCAAAAAGTTATAATGACATAAAGTAAAAATTCAGTGGCTGAGTTTAATAGCAAACCGGATACAGTGTAAGGGGAGTAACAAACTGAAAGATAACTTCAAAGAAAAGATTCAGAACAAACCCCAAGAGTCAAAAAGGTGAAAAATGTAAGGATACAGTGAGGAGGTTAAGAAATACGTGTAATTGGCATCCCAGAAGAAAAGAGAGAGAATGGAGCAAAACCAATATGTAAAGAGATAATAATTGAAATTTTTCTGATGAAAGATGTCAACCTACAGATTTACAAAGTCCCAAACCAGATAAATATGAAGAAAACCACACATAGACATATCATATAAAACTGTTCAAAACCAAAACCAAAGAAAAACAATTTAAGGAGCCAAAGGGTTAAAAGACTGGAAAGACATCCTTTAAAATAATTACAGTCATTATCTCTGGCTTGTAACGCTGAGAATGCTTTTTGCTTCTTTCTACTTTTTTTAGAAGTTTTATAATCAGAAAATGCAGCCATAAAAGTTTGTTATTATTTTTGTTGTTGTTTCTATTGTTATTATTTTTTAAAGTATCAGGCAAAACGGTTTGGGTCCTCCCCACTAAGCCTATAAAACTAGCATTAAGTCTTCATGCCTTTTTTTGTGTGTGTGTTCCCATACCCTCTCCAACACATGCAAATCTCTTTACCATCTTGCATAATCACAGACTAATCCAACTTTCCATGAACTCAGATTTAAATGAGTTTAAATGAGTTTTGTCACTAGACTCTGGTGGAAAAACAATGTTCTCCAGGATCTAGATAGCTATAGGCTTAAATAATCATTTGGTCCTCAGTGTCCAGAATAAGCACACAGTAGGTGTTCAACAAATGTCTGTTTGCGGGTGGAAGGGATAAAGGCTAAAATGTATTCATTCTTCCACTTAATAAACCAGGGCCTGGGAAAATTAATTAATTTCTCCAAGACTTGCTTTTCTCATCTATAAAACGAGATAATAACACTTTTCTGGCTGGGTTGGTTTTGAGGAGTAATTTAAACTACACATAGTCTCTAATTCCCTTTTTTGCCTTTATTTACAAAGCACCCTACTGCATTTAAAAATCAATTCCCCAAATTCATACACCTTAAAGAAAAACCCATAAAGGAATCTAAAGGCCCATTATTGGGCCTATTCAAGTATAAAGCAATATTTTTTGGCTTCTTGGTAATGCGATGGGCTTCCAGATCTGGGTCCAGTGTGTTGATTCAGACTTCTGGGTACCAACCATGGTCTCTGTACATTCATCTATTTTAATCCTGTGTAATGAAGCCTTAAAATTATATTCCTATATCAAACATCTACTGGGCATTATTCTCTCTTCCTTCTGTACCCTCTCCTATGATGCTTTTGAAGAGAATTCTAGGACTTCCTCTATCCATCCTTTTCTCTCCCTGTTTAGACTTCTACCTGTTGGGTTCATAGAGCGTCTGCATCTCAAAAAAGCATCTCCCCAGGGTTAGATTTCCAAACTCCCTCTCTTTTACCCCTGTGGGTTCTCTGTTTAGAAACCTTTGTATCTCCCCACTGAACAGACTCATGATTTTTTTTATTTGATTTTTCAAGAACTTTGGATTTCATTTCTCCTCAGTAGAATGGATGTTTTTACACAAAGCCAAATGAGAATTTAAAACATCTGCATCTCTGGTGTGAAGGAGCATCAAGCTCTTGCTTTTTGCTAAGTAAAATATTACATAATTAGTAATAAATAGCACATTGTCCTGTTACTTTTGGGACTCGGCCCAGGGATATGAACACATCAAGTTTAGCATGACTTTACAGGCTATCTTTCGAACAAAATAGTACTTGGGATGCATTTCTATGGGATACTGTTTCAGATAAACATTTAAAGAAAGACCTTCCCTCATTTTCTTTTTTTCTCAGGGCAACAGTATTAGGCAGTTCGCTGTGATACCACTTTACAGAGGAGATGCAATGGCTTTGGGATGGTTCTTGTAGTGATCACTACTGGTGCCCCATCCAGGTCTCCTTGTATCCTTTTACCAACTCAACTTCTACCTGTGTGCTTTGCTGCTGAGAGCTGGCACCTGCCACCTTCACAGGACTGCCCCTTGGGCATGGGCACCATCTTGCCCATATGAAGAGCTAAAAAAATGCCTAGATTTTTGTTCCCTCATGCTCATTCCAGGGTTGGCTGTAGCCAGTGACTGATGGGTGTGGAAATACAAAAGCCCAACTCCTGTTTCTCGAGGTGTAATTTACACTTCCCAGCACCCCACAGGATCAGGCTGAGTCTGGGAGTTCAGCTGAAATCACTCGTGCTTGGTTTTTTTCCTCTTTCCTATTTTGCTTCTGCAATTCCCTTACTGGTTGATCCTGAGAGTACTTCCTTTAATAAATCATTTGGACCCAAATGTGGCTCAGGGTCTGGTTTGAGGGAGAAACTAAGCTAAGACAACTCTGCTGTTTTCTTATCCCTGAGTACCAGAGCCCCTCATGCCTCCCTAGGGCGACACTCCTGGGAGGTGATGAGACCCGAGAGAGGTTGTTATCTCAGCCCTGGGCATAGGGCCCTGTTTGCCTTTCAGCACTCCTGGGAGATCTTGGTGAGGATGACTGCAACTAGAAAGGCTGCATCTCATCAGAGGGTCTCCAATCTCATCAGAGGGTCTCCAATCTCATCAGAGGGTCTCCAATCTCATCAGAGGGTCTCAATCTCATCAGAGGTTCTCCAGCCTCCACAGATATTCTCAGGCTCCAGCATCCCACCCCCACCCCCACCAGCAGGGCTGTTTTGACCTGAAGGGATCAGGTGCTCTAAGACAATGGACTTCCCTAAGCTAAACAGTGTAGACGCAGAATCCACCATCCAAGGATTCTCCCTGCTGATTTGGTGCTGTCTTTGGAAAGCCAGGGACCTTTTTACAACCCTGGGGTATAGAACATCTCACGGGACTGAATTATGGATCTTTGATTTGAATTTAAGTTGATTTAAAGCAAATAAAGTTGTATCTTTTTCTCCCCCTGATTGGTACACGAAGATTCATACCCAATATAAAGTAGCTAATATGACCAGGTCCAGAAGGTCTATAAGAAGTGGACACAATGATGAAGATGTCAGGGAGTATGTCAGGATAATGTAGAGACATTTTAAGGAAAAGTAGCTTTTTGGTGCACACAAATAATACCACTTTTTTGTGCCCTCTTGTCAGATCAACTATATTGACTATAACAAAAGGACGTTCACACTCTTCATCCCTAATTTAGGGAGTAGACCCACTTTCCCATTCCCCCAAATAATCACAAAACTCAGGAAGCAGTTCCAGCTGTGGCAAGAAAACAGACCTCTTGCTCCATTATATTGCTCTCTACCAGTATATCCCTGTTCACAAACTATCTTCTTATGAATGAGTCTAGAATTTCACTATGATATACCAGACTTCAAGAATATTTGTCTTTTCCTTTGGTCTTAAGTTCAAATTTGGAGACAACATCTAGAAAAAGCCCCTAAGAACCAAAGAATCCGATCACCGCTTTGCCTTTTGGAAGCCCTGTAAGTCTCTCTGTAGAGAAAGACTGGTGAAGTGCTGTCGGCTGTCCATTTCGCTGATTAATTTTCTTGCACCACCTAGTGTTCTCCGTCGCTTGTTCTTGTCCCACTTCTAAATTGTTTTACTTTAATTATCATTTATACCCTGCTTGCTTTCAGGAATGGTTTGATGTGATTTATAAAACTGCACCTAAAAAAAGCATACTTTTTCCCTCTAATTTTATATTAATGATATATTTAGGGTAGCCAGAGAGCCACCTGAGCAAAAAACTAAGAGGACTACTCTGTCTCTTTAACAGGAGCTGGGTCTCAGAGCTGTAAGATTATCTTGAGAGCTCCAGCAAGGGAAAAGATCCAAAGTCAACAATATTCATTACCCCATTATCTAGCTGGCAGTGTGAGCTGGGGTGTTAGTCTCAATTCTTAACATACTCATGGTATCTACCCATTCTCACTCGTCAAAAAGTCAAGGGAATAATTTGTGACAGAATTAAAGTTCTGTTTGGGAAAGGCATTAACTTTCTCATTGGGACTTCCTTCATCCTGGAAACCCAACTTAATCTGAGACCAACACCCAGAGACAACCATTAGACAGGCTCGCATCTCTTCCTCACTTCTTCCTATTCAGCTAATATCTGAGTCTGGTGCCTCTGGACCCAATATCTTTTACTTCCACAAAGGTCTTCCCCAACCAGGAATAATGATACCAACTCGTGATATAACCCCCCACTGAAAACCCTTTTTATCCCTGTCCAGCCAATGGAACCCTGCCGCCCTGATGTTTTCCAGCCTTCCAAAGTTGTGAATGAGACTATCCATGTGAAATTATACTTGGACTGCACACACTGCTATTTGTTCATCTGGCAGCAATTTGGAGGCTGAGGCTTACAATTAGCTATTTGATCTTAATCAGTATTGTCCTTGGCTTTGGGTACACTGTGTCTTTTGGATACCACTTTTCTGGTATTTGGATGGCCTATTTCATTAGACAGCTGAAACTCCCTGTGCCTAAGAGATGGGTCAGCTTCAAAAAATCCTCAGAAAGTTCTGGTCTTTTTGTGGGGGTGGGATGAATTGGGAGATTGGGATTGACGTATATACACTACTATGTATAAAACAGATAGCTGATGAGAACCCACTGTATAGCACAGGGAACTCTACTCAATGCTCTGAGGGTGACCTAAATGGGAAGGAAACCCAAAAAGAGGGGATATGTGTATACGTACAGCTGATTCACTTTGCCGTACAGCAAAAACTAACACAACATTGTAAAGCAACTATACTCCAATAAAAATTAATTGAAAAAAAACAAAACAAAAAAATGAACCTCACACATCCTCATTTGGTAGAGCCGACGGCAACCTACGTAACTATAGAAACTTAGCCATCTTCTACCTAGCCGATGTGCTCGGTACGTCCTCTTAGGGCTCCCACAAATCTCAGAAGGTTTCTGAGTCAGCTCCTGGGGTGGGGACTGGGGGTGGGGTGGGGTAATAACACTAAACTACCAGGGGAAATGTCCCCCATGGCATTCATGGTCAACTTTTCAAATATAAAATACATCCCAATGAAAATGGCCCAAACAAGGCAATACTATTCTGTTTAGCCTTGGGGATGAAGAGAATGACCTTGCGGAGGAGTCCTGAGCTTCTGAGAACATGTGAGTCCTAAGAGATCCTGCCAACTTAGTAATTCTCACCACCATCACCATTACCAAAGGCCTTTCTAGAAAAAGTTGTCGCTGGGAGATGTACGGCATGACCACTCTCCTCTGCACCAGAAAAAGGCTAAGGTTGGAATTGTTTTACAGTTCTGCCTAATGAAGGCAGAAAATATACCAAAGAGCCCTGCCTTATCTCCTCAGTGCCTGGTACCTAACAGACACTCAAAAATGTCTGGCTGGATGAATCTGCAAAGTGGGGAGGATAATAGTTCCTACCCCAGGGGGATGTCGTGACAATGAAATGAGACAGTGTCACATAAAGCACAGAGCTTGACCTATATTGAGAATCGTGAGAATAACTACTGTTGTAATTTTTAATACTTGGATACCCATAAGGATGTCTTGCGTTTTGCAGAGAGGAAGCTTTCACCTGCTGAAGCAGGGTGAGGGACAGGTAGTGAACACCCCACAAGGCAGGAGGCTTTAAGGAAAAGTGGGAACTCTGTAGCCTTTGTCAAGGGGCTGGAGTCAGTCTCAGGGTCTGTGACAGCAGGGATGTTTGTTTCCATCAGAAGTTAATTCTGCTTTGCTCTCAAGTTCTTCTACTCTTTGCATCTTCCCCCCACTTCCCTGCATGGGCATACAGTCCATCCCAGCTCTAATGAGTTACCTCTTAACCCAAAACCAAAATAAAATCCACCCCTTGCATTGAGTCCTGCCTCAGTGACCTCGTCTGCCAAAGCAAAAGCCGAGGGGGCCCCAACAAGGAGCAGGCAAGTGGAAGCAAAGTCTTAGTAAAACAATGGTGGACGTGGCCCATTCCACACTCATGGGCACTCCACCCCAAACTCTTGGAGACAGTCAGGCTGGAGAGTTGTTTAGGAGGCCTGACCTGTCCTCTTATTATTTGGCGGGAATGCCATCCATAACTAAAACAATTACTGACTAGCAAAATGCATCCCTTATATACCAGCCCCAATCATCTTACTCTGAATGAGAAGAGGCAATGCCTTGGTTAAGAGGCCACAGGCGCATGGAGCCCAGCAGAGTTAACACTGAAATGTCACTGGGTCTATGTAGACTCAGATTTACCAACAAGGAATGATCCAAATGAAAAGGAAACTTTTCCCCTAAATTATAAAAGCAAACAAACAAATCCCTTGATAACTATACAAGGGCAGCTTCTACTGTGTTCAGTGACCTCTTTGGCTTTCCAGATCTAAATCCAAATGAGACAGCATCCCTCTAAACATGCTAAGAAGGATGGCAGAGATTCATCTCCATGTTAGGGAAGTAAAGGAGATGGGAGGCTCAGGTATAGGGGATGTGTAAGAAGTAAGCAGTCCACTAGCTAATCATCTTTCCAGGCTCCTCCACTCTCTGAAGGCTCTGGGTTACCAAGTGCTGGTGGGTAACAACTACGGATTCCCCGGGACTGTTTTCCATGGGGTTATCCCTATACCCCTCATACCCTCTCAGGCCAGACTGTGTATTCTCTTTTCTACCCTGTTACTCTAATAAAATATGTAAGGGATGCTCTAGAGCTTTGGTTTCCTGCATAACCACAGTGGATTGACGTACAGCCCACCCCATGTTAAATGAGTGACTACTAAAAAGTCCCATGAGAGAAAAAGGAGGCTGACTAGATAACATGATGTTTGGGGCAACCTGCTCTGGAGTTTCCCAATCTAGTTCCCCCTGACATTACTCCACTTATCACTTCTAACAGCCCCTTCCTGGCTGTTCTGGCTACAAAGACTCCCCATCCATCATGGCAACGTGCATGTCTTCTCCTGGGGTCCAGGGTTCCTTTATGACAATGGCACTGGCAGTATCTACTTGTCCTTTAAAACCCGATCTTTCTTGCCTGGATACTGGTGTAATGGTAGCAATACTTAGCATCTGGCAATGATTCAGGAGGAAGAGTTCACAGAGAAAACTTAGAAAGTCTTGTAAGAATTTTCTTAAACCCTAGGACTCTAAGAAAGGTTTGTCATGATCATCTAGTTTGTAGAAACTAGTGCTGTTACCCTAACCCCTTGTCTAGAGAATCCCTGCTTTCTGCCAAACTTTTAAATGGCCACATGGGGCCAAAAGTAGTAATAAGAATAGCCGCTTCTATTATTCAATATAATAACATCAATATCAATATATAAGTGTCTTATATGGATCACCTCGTTCCATCCCTGCCATCACCCCTAAGAAGAATTAGATAATATTTTCCTGGAATTTATAAGTGGCAAAACTGAGGCTCATAGGAGATGAATGACTTGCTCGACATTTACTGGGCTGGTAAATTGCAGGCTTAGAACCAAACCAAAGTCTTTCTGACCAGCGTCCAAGCTCTTCACCCAGGGTTGCATCATCTCACTGTGAACAAAGGTGCACCTGTCTTCCACATGTTAAGGATGAAATAGGCCTTTAGAACTGTAAAAAAGCCAGTAAAATAATTCCATTTTTACCATACCTCCCCTAAGAGATCTTACAAGAATTTGCATTAATTCCACCAAACCTGAGGCACATTATTTATCTGTGATGGGAGAGGCGATTGTGACCCACTAGGGGTCTCAGTACATCCTCACTGCATCAGTGTTAACGTCTCCTTGAAAACCCCGAAGTTCCCAATCACTTATTCTGATGAGAAACGCGGGTTGGCCCTTTGAAGCTGAAGTATAAAGTGTGCCTCTCATCCTGGGCTCTTTTCTTCCCAGTCCTTGGGACAGGCTAGTGGAAAACATTCTGATGCTCCAAAACCCCAGAGACACCATTTTTCTTTAATTGGTGGAAGCCGATTCGTGTTGTTCAAAGGCGCGTCAGAGCCCGCAGTATGAGCATTGTGCCCCAAGATTTAGCCCGTTTCATCACCCTTCATTAGGATGCAGGGGGGAGACCCCGGCACCGTCAACTGGGCCAGATGAACAAAGGCAACATGGAAACTGGAGCGGGGCAATGAATCCCTCGCTCTCCACTTTTTCAAAACAAGATTCCGACCATTTACTCAAGAACTTATTTTGTCCTCGTGTTCCATACAAAGAAACAGGAAATTTCAGAGGGAAGAAAAGGGGCCCCAGTTTCTTACATGGTGGCCCAGGGAGGTTGGGGTAACGGAGGGTGCTGGCAGGAGGTTAGCTTGGCCCCAAAGCCGAGGAGGGGCCACTCCCCTCTTTTTGTTCTCAGAGGAGGTCACCTGGGAGCAGGGGAAGGTTGTTGCTCCTTGGAAAACAATTTGAGGAGAAGGCTGGGGTAGCCGTCCTTGAAGATTGTCCTCAGGGCTCTTGCACCCTCTCCCTAACCGAACAGGGCAAACCTGTGTTGACAGTATCTTATTCTTCATCTACTACAACACAAAATCTGAACGAGACATCTCCCCTCAGACCCACAGAATTCCTTCGAAAATAAATCCATTTCCAGCTTGACAAGAATAGACCCTGGCTTCTGACCTGCAAGTTCTGATTCTTATTTTGAGGACTGGCATTTAAAATGGTTCATCTTGTGATCTGGTAAAACCTTTTGGTGGCCATTTTGACAACAACTCTCCAAAGTATAAATACGTGTACCCTTTGGACTAACAGTTCAACATCTAGGAATGTATCTTACAAAAATACCTCTACATGTGAGCAAAGAAACATATGTTAGGCTCTTCATTGCAGCTTTCTTCATAATAGTAAAAATATTAAACGTGATAGCAAGTCCATCTTAAGGGGTGGAGTGATTATATGATTGTATAGACACCCATACAATGGAGTCCTCAGCAGTCATTTTTTTTCCCCCATGAGGGAGACCAACAAGGAATGACCTGGAAAAAATATCTATGATATGAGCACGGAAAATAAAAAGTTGAAAAATTGTATGTATACTTTAATCCACTTTTGTTTAAAACAGGGTTTCTCGACCTTGGCACTACTGATCGTTGGGCCAGGTAACTCTTTGTCGGGGAGGCTGTCCTGTGTATCGCAGGATGTTTTGCAGCACCCCTGGCCTCTACCCACCAAATGTCAGTTGCACTCTCCCCCCTTGCTATGATGACAACCAATAAAGTTTCCAGTTTGCCAAAAGTCCACTAGGGGTGGGAGCAGGGGACAAAATCTCCCCCAGTTGAAAACATATAGACAACCTAGGTTTGCATGTCGTAGAAAAAAGTCTGGAAGGATACTCACCTAGTTGTTAACAGTGGTTCCCCTGGGAACCGGGATTGGTCAGGGAAAACAACGTTCTCTTTTTATTTTATACACCTCTGTACTGTTTGATTATTTTTACAAGTATATATTTCTTCTGTAGTTTAGTAGAAAATCTATTTCTATTCCACTCCCACTCATCGACATATACATACACAAAGAAAATAAAGAGAACAGCTCATATCAAGAGACAGTCAATCGGGACTCTCTAGAAAAGAGAGACAGGTGGGCTTTACCTGGGAAGGGAAGCCCTCTGGGAGGACCTGATAATGAGACAGGATGGTAACCACAGCTCATCAGTCCATCATCTGGAGTCTCATCAAGCCAGGTGGTGAGAACGGTGTCAGAGAGATGGTGAACAATGTGGGAAATGAGGAATTCTGGCCTCTGGTTTTGAATTGGACCAAGATCGGTGTCTTGCACCCTGTACTTCAAATCCTTCATTTGCTTAAAGGATCATCTACGTTTCCACAAAACCTTTAGGAGAGCAGTGCATTAAAGCAGCAACTATGAAGTGGTTTCCCCTCATCAGATTTGGTACTACATAAACAAAAGATGGAATTCTCATTAATGTTGGCTTTGGCGCTTTTAAAGCCATTTTTTGTAAAACATATGCCTAGTCCAATTTGGACAATTTAGAATTTGAAGAATCCCAGAATGCTTCAGTTTCTTATTAATTTTGAAAGAATTTCCTCCAGGGAGGTTTGTTCGGTTTTTTGATATACTCATGAGAAAAATAATAAAGTAAAGCTTTTTCTTTTTTTTCTTTTTTTCTTTTCTAGATGATAGACTGCTCTGGGAAAATGGTTAACATTTGTTCAGAAATTACAAGGTAAACTGCCACAGCCAATTGTGATCATTCCCTCACTGAGTTACTTGGAATTCATGCTGAATTTCCTAAAAGGAAAAACAGACCTAAATCTTACAGAAAATAATCAAACATTTGATCCCCTACACTGATGCCAGCAAATGGCATATCAGATATCCACCACCAATATCTTCACCCAGTCACAACTATAGGGTACTAAGGGAATCACGGTTTTTGAACAACATTTTGTAAAGTAGCTAGGAAGAATTCTCTTGTCCATCTACGCTGATGTTTTGAGACCGAAAGTGATTTGAGACCAAAAGTGATTTGAGACAGGTTTTGAACCAAGCTATGAATCAGTTCATAATGACATATTTTACATTCTTTTTCGTCATGTTTAATTGTTTTGTTTTGGTTTGGTTTTTTGCTGGATAGAATAACAATGATGAGAAATCCTTTTGTGGCTCAAAAGCTACTCATAAATATTTTACTCACAACTTTTAGACCAATTTCCTTCCCCCCACCTCCACCCACCCCCACCCCCGCCATGATTTGACCCAGCTTCTTAAAGGCATTTTGACTAATTTGGTGCTGTTTTACTTCGCTCCAATTTTACCTTTGTTTATCAAAGCTCTAATATCATACAGTTAGTTCACCAAGAATTCAAGCCTTCCTTTTTTGTCCCCCCTCTGCATCTAAAGGGTAGAGCTCAGGATTTGCCATTGTCAAGACTCCAGAATCACTCTATATACAAATTCTTGAAACAAAGGGAAAGCAACATTTCTCTTCTCCACCTTGCACACAACCCAGTGAACTTAAACGAGGCAGGAACCACAAAGCAGAACATCATTTTCTAAGAATCCGGCATAATCACACTCAGGTCAGCTGTGCCACCCCAAAGCAAGGAGTGCTTTGAGTAGAATGAAATGTACACTCAAGGACACACTACCGAAACTGGCTTCTGTCTACACTGTTAGCAAGGCAAGTTCAAGAAATTAATTGAAAAAAATGCATGAACTTTATAGAATGCTGTCAGACCAGGCCCCTTATATATAGGATGACCCCAAAGTTACCTGTGCACGCTAGTCAGAAGTGATGGTAGCAAACACTGCTGGCGCTCTGTCCTGGGATGCCCTTTACCTTCTCTCCCCCGCCCAGTCTATACTGTTTTACTTCCAATGGCCTGTACCTACCTACTCTTCCACTGCTCAAGGGTTATTGGAACCACTCTGGCACACGCGTAGAAACTTAAGCATGTCCTGCTCGCCCAAGGCAGCCCTTAGCCAATCACCGATTGCAGTTGGGCTATGAAAGCCCAGCTGCCTTGCATTAAAGCCAGGACACAGTCTGAGATGTACTTCACATTCCAGATTCCACTGCCTGTTAACACTAAGGCTGGGATTTTGCCTGAAATCATGACTCTGCTTGGCTTCCTTCCCTTCTGGCCCAGCTTCCCCACTCCCTTACCAGCTTCTCCTGGGGGCATGTCCACACACATTGGCATGTCAGGATTTGCTTCAGGGGAACCCTGCCTAGGTCATTAGCTGCCCTCCTTGACTTTCCCCAAATTTTGATTCCTCTTCTTCTTCCAAACGTCTCATTCCATGCTGATAGCTGCAGTTTGTGGCACCTGTTTTAAGTCTCAAACTTCTGTTAGGACACACACAGGGTCTTGGTTACCAGAGACCCTTGATAGGTGATTTCTAGTCATAGCGTTTAAGTTCCTCTCTGCCAATGGCACAGTCCTGGGTACTGCACCACTGGGCTGGATGTCACCTGATGCTGCCATAGGCAGTGGTCAGCGTTTGTACCCTTCCCCAGGGCAATGGATTTGCCCTATCAGATACATGTTCTAGTTTCTCTCCTCTGGCAAAAGTTTGAGTCTAATATCAGAGAAGAGTGATGATCTGCCTTTCAAGAACATGAATTAGAAACTTCTACCTGCTTCTGAGTGAGTTATTTCTTTGTTTCTTCTTATTTCTGCTGTTTGGTTGAACCAGGGTTAGTGAGGGCTACTGTAACTGATCAAGACGCTATGGACCCTTCCCGGGTCAGGCCCCTCCCCCCTACCCTCTGCTGTAGCTCCTTTCTGAAGTACCTAGATAATAGTATCCGGTGCACATTTCCTGAGTTGTTTTACAGATGCTAAAACCACCACCTAGTGGAAGAAATTAACTACTTGATGATCATGGGCATGTAGCCCCCAGACCTACTGGCACCTAAGGACTGATAATGTTAATCCCTCTGACACCACTCTGTTACCTCACCATCAACTGATCAGAGAATTGTGCGTGAGCTGATCACATACCCTGTGACCGCCCCCCCCCTCACCTGGCCTTTAAAAATGCTTTGCTGAATCCCACTACTGGGCATATACCCAGAGAAAACGGTAATTCAAAAAGACACATGCACCCCAATGTTCACTGCAGCACTATTTACAATAGCCAGGTCATGGAAGCAACCTAAATGCCCATCGACAGACGAATGGATAAAGAAGTTGTGGTACATATATACGATGGAATATTACTCAGCCATAAAAAGGAACGAAATTGAGTCATTTGTTGAGACGTGGATGGATCTAGAGACTGTCATACAGAGTGAAGTAAGTCAGAAAGAGAAAAGCAAATATCGTATATTAACGCATGTATATGGAACCTAGAAAAATGGTACAGATGAACCGGGTTGCAGGGCAGAAGCTGAGACACAGATGTAGAGAATGGACATATGGACACCAAGTGGGGAAAACTGCGGTGGGGTGGGGATAATGGTGTGCTGAATTGGGCGATTGGGATTGACATGTATACAGTGATGTGTATAAAATTGATGACTGATTAAAAAAAAAAATGCTTTGCTGAAACCCTTCGGGGAGTTCCTGCTTTTCCTAGCCCTAGCTGTCCTGGACTCCTTGAAGGGTGCCCTACAATAAATGCTGCACTTTCCTTCACCACAACCCAGCGTCAGTAGATTGGCTTCACTGCACGTGGGCGAGCAGACCCAAGTTTGGTTTGGTAATACTACTATGGTTCTTGCTTCTGACTTCTGTCTGCAATAACTGCAGAGTGTGGGTGACTCAGTGGGACAGCCAGGATACAGCTCAGGCAGGAGGTGGGACTTGAGTGGTGACAGCAGAAGGGGAGCCGTCCTAGAGAACGATGTGTGGAATTCCACAGCTGGCATGACTCCAAAATTTGGATCATGGGATGGAGAGGGAGTTCAGACTCTGGGCCTCAGGTGGGTGTATGATGGTGGCTTTCTACAGTTGACACTTTCTCACCGTGTTTGAGCTCAGAATATTATTCAAGGCCACTGAAGGCGTATCTTTTTGAGAGGTATTTGCAGCAGTTGAGGACAAAACTGGGTGATTCCAGACATCCTGACTCAAAGGTAGCCCAGCCCTCTTGAGATCCACTCAATGGGAAAGCCCACATTATCCACCATCTTAGAGGAACCATGGTAGACAGCAGGGGACAACACCCCTGGCAAGCTCCCCAAACCCTCTCCACGCCAGCCCCGTGTGACACCTTAACTCCCACTCCGGAGGCAAACTCACGATTTTCACAGTGCTGCCCGGTGTAGCCTGCCAGGCAGGCACACTTGTAAGATCCGGTGTTGTCAAGAAGGCAAGTGCCATCATGGAAACAAGGCGACGAGGAACATGCTGTAAGAGAAAAGGCAATTTCTCTCAGTGCCCCTGTGCAGTGAGTCAGTTTCTTCACGCCTCCAGTCTTTCACTTGTTTTTTAGTCCTCCTGCAATTTTTTAACTCCTTTTATTGATATCATGTTACCATTGTTTGAGGTTGCCTAAAACAGCTGCTCATTAATCAAATGTTCCTGATGTTATTTGATGTTTTCCAAGGCCCCAGAAGTATGCTCCAGACACTTAGAGTCTGAGACAACACACAGGCGCACCACACAATTAAAGCAGAGGCGTGCTTCACCCTCTCCTGTAGGGGCTCCGTGGGAGACAGCAGCCTTGGGTACTAGATCATCTTTTTTTTTCAAGGAAGCTCAGTATCCGGGATACTGGGGGAAAGGAACCGGAAGATGATCTTCATGACACTGGTGAAAGTGTACTCAAGAATTTTCAAACACGCATTCTGTAAACAGTAGTCCCTTGAGATACTGAGAGTTATGATCTCAGATATGGTGGGGAAATGCTACTGGTGTTAAATGATAATTAACCAGATTCTCTACTGCAGAACTTCCCTGAACATTCCACATTCTAAGGGGCATTGTGAATTTCTAAGAATGCACATAATGTTCCACCTTTCACAGGCTTCTCTGACCTGAGAGACTGCATTTTACAGAGTGTCCGGGGGACTATTTTTCTACAGAGAACACTTTGGGAAACACCAGTCTGCTTGTTACCCACCAATTCCACATTCTTTTACCCTGGTTTAGAAATATATCACTCGGCCAAGTTCAGCAAACCCAAATTGAGTGCTTGCTCTGTGTAAGGCAGGAGGGATACAAAGATGAACAGGAGGGCCCGCTCACCAGATCAGAGCCTTTCCAAGAAGAGTAGGCAGTGACCATAAACTGAAGCATGATTCAGTTAGTGTCAGAAGAGAGAGAAAGTGCTAGAAGACATTCAAAAAAAGGCAAAGCCACAGCCCATCAGAACAAGGGAAAAGGCTTAACAGGGGAGGAGAAATCTGATAGGGCCTCGAAGGGTGGGACTTGATGAGCAGGAGTTGGGAGGTGGCTTTAGTCAGAGGGAATAACTTGAGCACAGGCGGGACACTTCGGGTGTTTGAGGAACGGGAAGAGCTCTGTCTGACTGTTTGACAACAGAGACCAGAGTTTCCAGAGTTCTGCAGGGGAGGTTGAAGAAGAGACCCTCCTAACTCTCCCCTCAGTCACAGGGTCACACGCTGGCGAGCCACTGCTGCCCCCAACCGCTGACTGCCATAAACACCCCCCGATGTATCTCAGCCTCAGCTGGTAGGGCGTCACCGAGGGGCAAGGATTCGGCCACAGGCCGACCACACCACAGCAGCAAAGCTTCTAGAACTCCCAGGCTCTGAGCAGCTGCAGAGGAGACAGACATCCCGGAAGGAGGCAGTCACACAGGAGCAACTGCTGAGAGCTCCTGTGGGACCATTCTCCGCGGGAGGACGCTGGGGAGGGTGGGTTGTCTGCCGGTCTTGCTGAAAGGACAGGGCTGATGCCACTACTGCCCGCCTCCCTTCCTGAGAGTTCTGTATCGCACCTTCCAGAAGGAAGCTATAATGGTCAATCGCAATTTTTAAAATTCAGTATTAAAAAAATAGAACTTCCAGCTAGAGTTTATTTTGTAAAACCTGATGCAATCCAATCTCTGAGGACTGAGCACTTTTTGTTCATTCTGGCCAGATCCTACTTCCTAATATGAACAGAACAGGAGGTGAAGTCAGACTCAGAGTTACTCATAAAGTAAGTGGCATTTCCTATGTAGTTTAAGACTTTGAACACCTATTTGAAAGATGACAAAGGGAGGCTCAGGGCATGCCTGGGGCAAGGCGGCTACTGAGGGCTTCCTCTGTACCAGACACTGGGCTAAGCTCTTCATCTGTTCTGTCTTCCAGCACCTCCTTAATGGAGCAGGATCTAGGGTTATGCCCTTATTCACTGATTAGGAACATGAGGCCCAGAGAAGTAGAACTTGTCCAAGCCACACGGCTTAATCTGCTAGGGACCAAAGCTAATGCTCTTAACCATGAGAGCCCCTAATAGAAGCTCTAGAGCCAAACTGTACAGATTCCTGGTTCCATCCCCAGAGCTATGCAACCACAGACAAATTACCTGGTCTCTCTGTGCTGCAGCATCTAAACAGGGGAGTTAATAATTCTTAGCTCTGGTCCTAGTGAGCGTTTCTGAAATATCCCTTGCCATCTCTCTCTACCTTCTTAATGTGCAGGTTGCTTCGGAGAACACAGCACGCTGGGTTTTAACAAGGCTGGGCAGGGAGAAGGGGGGTACACAGAAAGGAATGTTTGTCTGGAGCACAGCCATAAAATGCGACATTTGTCTCCCTGGCCTTTACCTGTGATCTCCTCAAAGATGGCATGGAAGCCGTCAAAGTTCTTGGAGCCATCTGAGTGGAAGAGGACGTGGAGCGAGGGGCCCGTGCTTCGGATGGGAGCTGGCCTCTCGTTGCCACAGAAACGCCTGATGATCTGACTGTCGCTGCTGTCCCCGTCACGGACCTCAACATAGTCATACTGGCACATGTAGTCAAACTCCAGGCTCAACATGACAACCCTGTGGGTGGAGAGGGTGACAGCAGGAAACAGGTGGGCCCCGGATAGTCCTTACACCCCTGGGCAAGTTCAAGGCCAGAGGATAAACAGGTCTCTTGAAGACTGATGCCATTGGCCTGATGTGATAGGACAATGGTCCTGGAGGACTTGAGGTCAGATACGTTTCTTTTAACGTGTGTAGGTAGGTATTCTGTGTGCAGGTGTGTGTACGCACGTGCCCAGGTGAGAGGGGCGCCACAGTCCATTCAGAGAATCTCTGCACACGCTGGCTCCCCTTCCAGGAGCACTTCTCCCCCCAGGCTGCGTGGCTGGTTCTTTCCTATCCTCGGGTCTCAGCTTAAATAGTCTCTCCTCAAAGAGGCTTCCCTGACAACTCTTTCTAAAGGAGATCCGTTGTTTTCTTCATAATGCGTAGATACATTTTAATTTCTCATATTTACCTCCTTGACTTCGTGAGTGTGTGTGCATGCCTGTCTCCTCCCCTTGACTGCAAATTCCTCGAGGGTAGAGTGTGACATCTGTCTTATTCCACCACTGTTTGCTTAGTGCCTAACGCAGAGCATGGCATATAGAGACAATAAACAAATACTGCTGAATAGCTGACAGAATGGATACTCTATCATAATTTTACAATTGGAGAGTGGAAAAGAGTATGTTGTCTTGCAAGACCAAGTAAAGGAAAAAACTCTGCACACTCTTCTCTCTGATGGAAGGATCAGAAGATAATTATTCTCTTGGTAACAATTCTTGCCCCAAAAAGTAGAAAAAGTAGCACCATATCAAAATTTCAGAATTGAAAGAGATCTGATATATCTGTGATTACCTTAAAGGGGTCTTGGGTTTGCAAATACTGGGGTGCAGCAGATCAAAAAAGCAGAAGGTAACCTTAAGCTCCCATTTCCAAGAGATAAGAAAAGAGGCAGTCACATCCCAGGGCAAGAGAGGAAAAGACATTTTGTAGAAGATTCCCAAGGGAATGCCTAAGTATCAAGTTCACAAAATGTACATCTGTATCTTGTCCCTCACATTTTGGAGAAATTGGGAATAGACAGAAGAGCTCAGAACTATGACCTGAGAAGTTGGGACCTGTGCTATTTCTACCACCTTGGGTAAAAACTTCAAGTGCCAGAGTTAGAGAACAATCAGGATATTCTAAATACACTTAAAGGTCTTACTAAAAAAGAAACCCAATCACTGAGTATGCCTAGTGTTTTTCAAAAATTTTTATCACAAAATCTTTTGCTAGGGAGTGTAAGTCTTATTAATCATAGTTTGTGAAACATGCTGTAGCATGTAAGGATCTGACTTCTTATCCAGATGCCACCACCAACTCACTGTGGGCCTTGAGCAATCACTTCCTTCTCTGGGCTTTGGTATCTTACTCTAAAAAGGGTAGGAGGGGGGACAAGGCCACCACCCAACAGAGATCACAGCTTTTTCTGAAACTGAAACATGAGGCATTGCAACTTGTATTTACATTCATTCATTTGTTCACTTATTCAACACATTTGTGGCAGGTCTGCAGTGTGTCAGACGCTGTTCTAGGTGCTGAAAGTACAGCAGTGTCCCAAGTAGACACAGTGCCTGCCCTCATGGAGTTCTGATCTGGGGGACAGACAATAAGCAAGGAAACCAGAAAACAAAGGAATTCCAGAGAATGTTAAGTCCTAAGAAGAAAATAAACCAGGTAAGAGCACAGAGAGTGACTGGGAGGGTAAGCTTTCTACACACATGGTCAAGGAAGACTTCTCTGCACACGTGACATCTGGGCAGACACTTAAGTGATGAAATGGAGCCAGCCACGTGAAGGTCATGGGGAAGAGCGGTCCAGGCAGGGGAATCTGTAAGCGCAAAGGCCTTAAGGTAGTCATGAGCATATCTGAGGAACTGAAAGAAGTCAGGGATGCTGCAAGGTGGTGTGTACAGGGGAGAGTGGTAGGAACTGAGGTCAGAGAGGGCAGCAGGAGACATCCTGTATGGTGAGGAGTTCACATTTTATTCCAAGCCTGTGAGGAAGCCACTGGAAGGTTTCAACAACACGACAATTATTTTACTGAGGATTTTAAAGGATCACTCCAGTCACTCTGAAGATAGGAAATGGCAGAGCTAGCAAGAGTGGACGCAGGGAAGCCAGTCAGGAGGCCACGAGAGAATCCAGGTGAGACATGGTGGTGGTTTAAAGTAGAATGTTGGCAATAGAGACAGTGTGGATGGACTTGAGATTATTTTACAAGTAAGGAAGTAGATTTTGTGATGACCCGGCTGTGGTAGGTGATGGAAAAGGGGGGCATCAGGGATGACTGCCAGCTTTTGGGCTGAACACTAGGCTTCAGAGTATTTATGTCCTTATTAGTATCCCTGGCCAGCAGGTCCAGGTTTGACTGGCAGGAAAGAAAGCTACATATTTCCAATCCTTCCTAGGGCCCTTTCCCGGGCAGGTGATGTGCTTCTCAATCCTTCCACCATTTTGGATATTTGTTTGGCGGGGTTGGGGGGAGGGGATTTATTTTGTATCCTGTATCTCGGAGAAGCTCTTTAGAGGCCCCTGAGGGGACCCACTGGTCCTGGTCCCTGAGCTGCTGAAAAATTAACATGTGGCATTTAACACCTGCCCTTATCATCCTGCCAGACCCCGCCTGGAGCCCATTCAGCAGAACCCTGTGGCCTCTCACTTGCTCCTTGAATTAACCTTCCTCCAGGAAAGTCCACTTAACGAACCTTACTCCTAACCCCAGGGCCTGAGGGAGCAAGAAGACCAGCTACTAAAGGGCAGCTTTGATGAGGAGGATTGAGAAGGGGACCTGATTTGCTGGATCCTTCCAAAGCGGGTATCGTGTTGCCCCTCCTGAAGGACAGAGCACCATCGAGGAGCCAGCTGGCATGTGGTAACCTCCATGTGCATTGATCCATCCAGAAAATACCTACTGAAAGCCTGTGCCCTAGAAGATTAGAGATTTCCATCACCGCCAATCTCCCCACTGGTTAGAAAAGGGAAGAGCTAGGTGGACAATGTCCCTAGATGTCCCAGGGGGTGAGTGGGTCACTCTGCTTCCCTAGAGAGGAAGAGCAGAGTGCCTGCCAGGGGAGAGAAGATACCCTGGCGGCAGGGAGCAGTTCTTTCAGCTTTATTTATGCAACAAGAGTCCACCAAGCACCTGTGGTGTGTACCGGGTCCTGTTTCAGGCACCTGGATGCAGCAGTGAGGAGTTCTCACAAAACAGGATGCACTCGTGTTATTGATCTATAGTTACAATAAACCTGGGTCTATACTTTGGACTATGGCATCAATTAGGCACATTTGTGAGGACCCCAGAGCTCCATAAGCTTTGTTCAGCTTATCTTCCACGCATGTGAAACAATCAGTTTATCGGTTGCAGGGGTGGTGGTTGTCTTCTGAGGACAGCAACGAAAGGAGATGTGATGAGCATAAACCCCAACCTAGAGTGCAAATTCCTTAAAGGTTAGACCTGTCCTTATTTCTTCCCTTCCCTCCCATAGAGTCTAGTCCAGTACTGAGTGAACAGGAAGACGTGATCAAGATCTGGGGGCTGGGGGAAAGATTGCTCTCGGTGTTCTGCTGTGCTGGTATTAGCCTTGGGTCACCATCACCCGAGTCTCACTGTCCTCGGGCAGTGAATGACAAACATCTAGTTGACCGTAGCTACCCAGGCCTTATCCCACAAAATCACTGAGAGGTAAAGGAAAAGATTCTAATATACATTTTCTGCTTTTAAAAATGAAGTTCTGATAATTAGCCCTTGGTCACTAGGATCCAGGACCTTTGGTCCTGTTACTGTGTTCCCTTATAACCTCAGACTCCCTAATTCTGACCCCAGCCCCTTACCTTAGCTGGATGACAAACCCAGGTTTGGCGTGAATGGTCCATTCGCAGTGAGCATTCAGGGGGTAGCTCTCCAACAAAATCTGACCCTTTGGGACTCGTAGAACCTGGCCACATCCTAAGAAGAGAAGATTGGGGCATGGAAATTGGAGTCAACAGGAAAGAGATGGTAAAAGGTCTCAAAGCCGCTGAGCTCATCCCACACCCTTGAGAACAGAATGTAGAAGGATATTTCTATTTCTCAAGCACCTGGCAATGTGCTAGGCAATTGGCAGTGAATTGTTAATTCATTTAATCCACCCAACAGCTTGAGAAGAGAAGTAGTATCATTCCAGTTTTCCAGATGGAAAAATGGATAACCAGAGATTAAATAAATAACTTGTCTAGCTACTAAGTGACAAAGCAGAGATTTAAACCTGTGTCTGAATGTAAAGTCCAAGCCACTCTCTCACCTGCCTCTCCAAGACTGCCACATGCCAGCCTGCTGCTGCCACCTTACCGGGCTCAGAAAGCAGGCCCTCCCTGCAGCTCTACATGGGACACTGTGGCCTTTGTCCGGAGTCTAAATCTGCATAAGACCCTTTGGTCTGTGTTCCCTGCACATTCTCTACCCCACAAATATAACCCCAAGGCAACTCCTTCCTGACCCCCCTCCATCCATTTAGAAAATGTATGTATTAATTTGTTCTATGAGCAACTATGTGATCAACACCTCTCTAATGCACGACACCTGCAGGGGGACATGAACTCTGACCATTTGGACTGGGTTAGTGGTTTTCAATTTTTTTCTACCTCTCAAGCCCTTTTTTTTTTTCAGACAAACTCTTATGAAGACCACCAATTTAATTTTTAAAAATGGATCCAAGAGGGGCTCCTGGTTGAAGCAGAAGCTGGGGCCCCAAGCCCTCCCTCTCACTATCACCTTGGTCTCCTGAGTTACCTCCAAGGAATCCCCAAGATTTGAAAACCATGGCACAGAGTCTCCATTAAATTATATCATATCTTCTAGTGTTAAGCAGAGATGTGTAAGATGCACCTTAGTTTTACAAAAGAGCTTGGGGGAAATGTCTTGAATTGGTGTTAAAGGAAAAAAAGTTATCTGGGTCATGTAAATAAACTATATTTTCTACCAGAGTTGGCAAACTATGATCCATGGGCCAAATCCGGCTTCCTGCCTGTTTTTTAAATAAAGTTTTATTGGCACAGAGCCACACCCATTTTTAATGCATTGTCTAAGGTCAGTTTCCAGCTATAATGACAGAGTTGAGTAGTTGCAAAAAAAGACAGTAGAATCCACAGAAATGAAAATATTTACCATCTGCCCCTTTACAGAAAAAGTGTATTTAACTCTGTTCTACACAGAACCCAGTTTGACCTCATAAATTCTGGACATGCGGTTATCTTCAATAACCTCCCCAAATAAATTCTCATTGCTCAAAAGAAAAATATGAACATCAGTGGATGGTGCCTCACGGCAGGATGTTAGTAATATTTCTACAGTGTTAGGAATACAGCCCAAACTCTGCTTTTGACAAGCTGTGAGGTCTGAAGCTTGTGACTTTTGCAAAACTGACTGCTAGGCAGCATGAGTCATCTCCTCATTAGGATGTTTATTGCTGCTGCCCGGCTCCACATGGGAAACATCTTCCACCACTTTCCACGTGGGGCTTTTGTCTGGGCCAGGCCTCCATTCTCACTCTCTGCAATTCCAACCTCCTCGCATCCATCCTTGTCTCCCAACTTTCCATTCTCCGCATAGCAGCCAAAGCCACCCTTTAAATAAATAAATTAGATCACATTACTCTCTCGACTCGACCCTCCAAAGGCTGGCCACCGTGCCTCACCTTCCCACAGCACCCGCGGCCCTGCCTCACGGACCGCCCAGCCCTGCCCTCTGCCCGGTTTCTACCACCACCCATCTGCTCCTCATGCAGCTCCAGCCACACGGCCTCCTTTCTGTCCCAGCTCCAAGCCTTGCACCCACTGCTCCCTTAACCTACAAGGTTCATCTTCTTCCACATCTCCTTCCTTTGGGAATTAAGCTCAACAGCTGCTTCTTCAAAGAGGACTTCCTGGACCACCCAGCTAAAATGGACCTTCACGTTTCTACAGTCACTGCCTTTTACTCGATGTTGTTTTCTTCATAACACTCATCACTATCTGAAATTATCGAGCTTATTTGCTTACTCCCTTTGGTAGAGCTGGGACTTCTCTAGCTTGTACACCTAGAATGGAAACTGGCATATAACACGTACTCAATAAAGAGCTGTTGAATGAATGAATGGTGACATTGTGACAGGCCAGGGACTGGCTAAAAGACTTACACAAATTCTCTTGTTTAATCCTCACAAGAAACCTGGGAGAACGATATTCATCTCCCCAGTCCCCAGACAGGAACACTAAGGATGGGAGAAGTTAGGTGACTTCCCCACAGCTGGATGGCCAGGAAGTAGGAAGACTGCAGACGACTGTTCTAACTGCAGGGCAGTGGTTACGACGGGACTTCGGAGTCCCACTGTCATCGGTTTGAGTCTCAGCCTTAGTGTCACGGGCTGCGTGGCCTTGGGCAAGTTTCTTCATCTCGCAGAACCTCAGCAGACCTGAGCCAAATGGGAGTAAAACTAGCACCTACTACATACGTTTTGTGAGACTTGAATCGGATTACTCACATGGAAAGCAGTTAGCAGAAAACTCAGCAAATGTTAGCTGTTGCTAGTTGGTGGCAGAGCAGGGATTTGAACTTGGATCTGTCTCGTACCAAGGCTGGGTCTCTGCTAGTGCATTAAACTGTCGTAGGGTTTCCTGACCCAGCCTTCTCCCACTCCGTTTTGAAGCAGCAGGATTCTTCCACCACCACCCGTCCCCCAAATACATTGAATCTCTGCCCCAGCCCCCAACTTTCGGAAGTGCACGTGCTTTCTTCCTGCATACCTCACACTCCTCATCGCCCCCATCCGCCCATCTGCTGCCCGGCTACGGAAGTGATACATTGGGTGTGAGAGACAAAAAAAGAAACCTTCCTGCACAGTCTCCGCCCCTCTGCGACTGGCAGCCTCCCAACCACAAGGTGTTAAATCCCAGCTCCACAGCAAACCTCCTGCAGGGACCCCAAGTCAGAATCAGCAGCAGATGCCGCCAGCCTGCTTCTGGTTTCTTCCCTGGAATCAGACAGCAGTGTCACTGCCCTCCCACCCCTCAGGTCCACGGGGAGCTGGTGCCCCTCCCCAGGCAAGTCTTCTTGGCAAGACCACGCGGTCTTTGGCCAGCCCCAGGGTCTCATGAGGCCTCCGGAGGGCCGGGAGCCCCACCCACCCCGGGGGGCTGGCCCCCGGCCACGTGAAATGCAAGACCACTCGTTCCTGGGGCCCAGGGGCTGTCCTTCAGAAGCAGCCAGGATTCCCAGCCACATGTGACGCCTCGGTCCTTCATGATGTTTTCCTTCTCACTCCAGAGGGGAGGGCAGAGTCGGTCCCAAGAGCGGGGACAAGTTCCAAGCAGCCAGAGACAAAGAGGCCACTTCTCAGAAATGTGCTCTGGGGGGAGGGTATTGGGCACCAGGAAAAGGAGAAGGAGCTCTGCTCCCTCCTCACACCAAGCGACTCCCACCTCCACGTGGGCGTCCGAGTCCGAGGGCCCAGGCGCAGGGCAGACTCACTGCACCCTCTGTCTAGGGCAGAACACTGAACACAGGTGAGCGTCCCCGCCAAGGAAGTACGGCTGGCCAACCAAGCAGGTGGTCCTGAGTCTGAAAGACCAGAGAGGCAATGGCCCAGACGAAGTGCTCTGATTCCCTGACCATGTCTTGCTGCAGGGGAAGAGGGTGTGTGTATGTGTGCGTGTGTGTGTGTGTGTGTGCACGTGCATGTGTGTGCAGGGAATTTTGCCAGCCAAGCCAGAGTGTCCCCTGGGATCTCGAATCCTGGACTCATCTCCAAGGCCGCCCCCTCCCCCATCTTTCCCCATGGCTACAAACCCAGACAAGAGAGAGAGCCGGATAGACTCTGCCTCTACAGAGCTGAAAGGAAACCTTCATGAATTTCTAAACTAGAAAGAGAGCTGGAAGGTTCCCAGCAAAAAAGAACACCCCCAGCATTCAGACAAGTCTTGTTATCTCCAGCTGGGGGAGCAAGGAGGGAGGGGCAGGAGAGAGACACAACATACTTCCGAGAAGCAGTGTTTTTTTTTTTTCTTTAATCTTTCCTCTTGGATGGGGGCGGGGGAAGGAGTAAAGAAAGCATTCTGACCTAAAAAGCCACTTGCACTTTCCTTCCTCCTTCAACTAGCACTCAGGAGACAGGACTCACAGTGGTTAAGGGGCAGCCTGGAAGCCCGACCAGGTCCTAATCTCAGTTCAGATTTTCCTAGCTGTGTGACCCGAGACAAGTTCTCTAGATTTTCCAAGCCAAGGTTCCCTCATGTGGAAATAAGCATAATAGGAGTACCTACTACCATGTTGTTGTTGTTGATAAGTTATTATTTGTTTGAGGATTAAATGAGATAGATATTGTATGTAAAGCATTTAGCAAAGTGCCTGGTACACAGAAATCCTCAGTAAATGGCAACTAATACTGTCGCGTCTCGAGTCTTGTCTGGATCTGAGACACAAATTTGGTACAAGAATCACAGGTGACAGCCCAGGTTCTGACCCACCGCTCCAGGGCTCCTAGGAGCCTCTTTACATCATCGGCTGAAGCCCTAAAGTCTGTAGGCACAGGAGCTCGGACAGTGATGGCAGCACAAAAGCCTGGATGAGGACATGGGAAGGACCAGGAGCCGGAAGGAAGCTCACACCTTCCATGTGATTTGGTTCATCTTACCCTGACCTGCTAGGCCCTCAGACAGGCACTCGGAGTGAGGACCTCACGGGCCTCTCACATCAAGAGGTGGTTTAGTATAGAGGATGAGAGACTGGGCCCTGGGGCCCAACCTCTGAATTGGCATCTTGGCTTTGCCACTTACCAGCTGCATGACAGCAAGCAGGAAAGTTACTCAGCCCCTCTGTGCCTCAATGCCTTCACCTATAAAAGGCTGTGATGAGAATTAATGAGTTTGTACATGAAGGTACTTAGAACAATAGCTGGTTCAAAATAAGTGCTAAGTGATGGCTTTTGTCAGGGGCTCAGGTCTTCATTAGATGTCCAGGAACGACTTCATGGCTCATCCTGTGATTTGGCCTATAATCCCAACCAATCTGATACTTTATAATGGTGGTTTAAATGTTTGTCTCCTCCATGACACAGTTCTGTGAGAGCAGGGACCTTGTCTGTCTTGCTCACACCTTTGTATGCATCGAGTAGGTGCTTAATTAATTGTTAACTGAATGAATGACTATGCCAGATTAAATCGAACATCTCCCTGCCCAATCAAACCATTTTTGAAGCCCCTCCCCCCATACCAATGGTCCTGAGAAGATAACCTCCTCATGGCCAGTGTATATTCTCTTGTCCCTTGGGAAGTTCTGTTTTATTATTTTTTCCTCTCTGGCCCTACATTGATTTCCTTCGCAACAAAGAAAAAGAAAAAGAGCTCCCTTCAAGGCTCTGGTTTAGTAATAATACCAATAGCAACTACCATTTATTGAGCACTTACTATATACCAGACTCCATATTAAGGAATTTTATAGACAGCACATCAGTTAACCCTCACAAAAATCCTCTGAGGGGGCCCTATTATTTTCCCCATTTTGTAAATGAGGAAACTGAGATTTACAAAGATTGGGTAACTTTGCCCAAAGTCACGGGAGAGATTAAAATCCAGGTCCTAATGGTTCCAAGCCCAGCTGTTAACTACCACATAATGCCATCCCCAATTTGTTCCTAATTGGGCATTGTTCCTTTCCTGGAAGTGTCGCGACACAAAAGCCCAGAGGAAGCTGAGCCCGTCTTCAGTAACTCCACCCAGGTGACTCTATGCTCTCCCAGGAGGACGGCTCCTTCAATCAGTAAATCAGTCACACACAGATTTGTGAGCCTTTTCTCTCCCTCCCCCTCTCCCTCCCGCTCTCCCTCCTTCCTTCTTTTCTTCCCTCCTTTCCTCCCTCCCTCTCTCCCTCTCCACCCTCCTTCTCTCTTCCCTTCCTGTCTCCCTCTCCCTCTCTCTCTTTCTCATTTGCTCTTGATCATTCCTGGTTATGGCTCAAGGACCAGCCTGATATTCCAGCCCCACAAACATTTTTGGTCACAGCTGATGGTCAGTTCCTCTGCTCCTCTGCTTCTATCTATAACTAAGAAAAGAAAACAGTGTTAAGGGCCTATAATCTCTCCCCATAAATCCTCTCTCATCTCGGTTGCTTTCCTAACCTTCTTACCTCCCCTAGATCCTTTGGGGCCCGAAGGGTTGGCATCACTTCAGTGCTACCTAGAAGTGTGGCATCCGGGTGGCTCTCGGGCCCTCTCACGCTCATCTCATTTGGTGGCTTAGGAACTTGGTCTGAAGGCCAAGTTAAATAAACTGCACTCTGGAAGTCAGCAGAGTGGTTCCACTTAAGAACTCAACTTTCCTGTTTAAGAAGCTTTGAAAGGAAGCCTTGATTTTGACTTTAGAGATCAGTGTCTCTCATGGCCAGCACCAGATCACAGTTCCTAAATACCATTCCCCACAAAAGGAACCAGGATTCGTGGAGAAATGGCTGGTTCCAGGACCTGTATGTAAACAATCAAGGTGAACTTGAAACATTTTGGGAGAGGGTGGGGCGGCACAGTGGCCAAGAAGCAAGGAAGTGCTCAGAGAATGATGTGATGAAGTGGGCTTAAAGGGTCTTCGGTGGCCAATTCTGGGACAATTTGAGCATTAAAAAATGATGGTAGCGCTATGAAACGTGGGGAAAAAAAAGAAAATTCATGAATCCATAGTGCAGAAGAAGAGAGAGCAGGCCAAATGTGGGAAAATGATAATAATGGGTAAATCCAGGTAAAGGATGAATGAAGTATTCTTTCAACTTTCTGTGTATTTAAAACTTTTCAAAATAGAAAGTTGGAGAAAGAAGGAATCAGCTTCTTAGCCTGAATATTCTGAGATTACTAAACCAACATTTCCTGGCCAGGAAGATGTGAAGAAAGTTGTCTCCTGGGCTCAGTGACCTCCAGCCCTTCTCCAATTCTCTTGGTTAATGGAACTTGTCAATGGTTATGAATCAATCAATCACCTAATGGATTTTAAGACTCTAAGTAGTTAGGTTAATACCAACTGTGACAAGCATTGTCAAGGACGGTGAGCAAATAAAGGTGCTACCACGACTGCTCAGTACTGAATGCTCTATAACTCAAATATAAAAGAGGCTGATACTTTCTGGCATTTGCACTCCTCTTTCCTTCTAAGGTTCTATATGGCACTCAGGAAAAAATTCCAGGGCTCTACAATGGTGCTCAGCAGGAAGCCTTCCTCCTCCAGGATTAAAGGGCCTGAAAGGATCGCTTGGGCGCCATCTACTGGGAAAATGCTTGCACTGCCACCTGGCTTCCACACTGTGCCCCAGCTGTGCACAGACCACCCAAGTGCTCAGCTGCCCCTTAACAGAGGCAGGCAGCATGGTGCCCAGCACTGAGCAGGCATTCAACAAATACTGAAATGAATTCTTCCTCGTATGAATTCCCTTCACATTTATTTAGTGCCAGTATGAGCTGTAGGTGATAAGAACCTAATAACATCCTATTGATGTCTTCTTAGGGTCAAGCCCTGTTTCCACGAATGTACTATAAACTCATGGAGGGTTCATTGTATTCCCTGGTGACCAGCCCAGTGATCCATAAGAAATGCTTCCTTCGTGCATGTGGCTGTGATCAGATAATATCCATAACTGGGTGGAATGAAGACAGGGATCAGGTAACATACACTATATGGAATGAGGCTTCCAGAACAAACATCACGGAATTGAACAAGCATAACTGAACCAACACAGAATGAGACAGGAGTATGACCATTACTTTGTTTGTTTCATAGCATTGACCACACTCTTATTTTGTTTTTGTTTTTGTTTTGTTTTGTTTTGTTTTTTGGTCTCTCCTCTCTAATTTTCAAGCTCTAAGATGGCAGTGACTACATCTGTCTTGCTCATCGTTGCACCTGGAAGCATCCATTCAAGAAATATTTTTTGAATGGTTATGGGTAGATTTATTCATTAAATTTTTTTTTTAATGAATGGGGGCATGTGTGCTCCGCTTTGCCTGCCTAGTGGTGATGACCAGTTGCCCTGAGCCAGTTCTGCTGTCCTTGAGAAGGCTTTGATCCTACACATGGACACCATCACTAATCCAACCAATCAGACTCCATACACAGTCAGCTCTTACACTGAGGCTAAACCCAGGACTCAACCAATAGGTACCATTTGGAAAGACACACATACAGGATTTCTTTGGGCAAATGCAGTCCTTCTGTCTTTGACCTCCTGCATGCAAATATTCTTCCCCTTCTCTGCCTTGTCCGCTAAACAAACCCACTTACTCACACAGAGTGTTTAGAGTATTGTTTAGGAAATATTTGTACCCTTCCCCTTGGGATGGAATATACTCTCATACTTGACTGATTTGAGGATTAGCCATGTGACTTCCTTGGAATATGAGTGAACGTGATGTGAGCAGAGGCCTTAAATGTGGCTGTGTGTTTGGCTTGGCCTCTTGTGCTTCTGTGACCCACTATGAGAAGACCACACCCCAAGTTGCCCCTTTGGTCTGAGCCCTGAACCCTAGAGTTCAACCCAGGCCAACCCAGCTGAAACCAGTTAAACCCCAGCCAACTCACAGACCCAGGATAGAGAAAAGTACACAACTGTCCTTTTGAGGTTGTTTGTTACGCAGCAAAAACTGACTAATCTATATGAACACATTATCACCACCACCCCTGAAAGCTTCAACTTAGAAATTCTGTTCTCTGACCACAATACCTCTTCCATCTACATGTTCCATTGCTTTATTATCACTAAGCCTGCTTTTCCATCTCATTGAGACCTCCAGTCCCTATTCTGTTTAACAGGTTCTTTTTGGTTTCATGTCCTACCCAACCTGGATCCCTGGACAATCATGTCTCAGCCAACTCTTGGATCAACCAAATGACTGCTTTTATTCATCTCTGCTACCATGCTGCTAGAGAGCATCAACCACCTGTCCTGGCTGCATCACCTACACAGGAGTTCCAGCTTCAACTGGGTCCTCAGCCTTGCTTGGACATGCTTTAAATTATCGCTAGCTGGTGCATTTCCTCATTCATCACGTGGCTGTCCCAAAACTTTGGTACTCTCAAGCCTCAGCTTCCCTTCTACTCTGCTATCATTAGAGATTTCATATCCTGCTTTGCAGAGAAAACAGAGCTATTAGGAAGAACTCACCACTGGGAGGTAGGTGAGTACTGTGGTTGGGAATAAGGGGTCTGAAATCACATAGACTTAGGTATCTTCCTCACCCTTTGCCCTAGACTCTTGCATTTTGCGACAGGTTTGATCAAGCAAAGAACACCAATAGCACTCCATCCTCTATTTCTGCAGACGGGAAATATCGTTCATAAGAGTAAAATTACTTAGACTCTAAGACCATCCTGACGGCTCCTGATTCAAATAGGAAACGTGTAAAATAGGCTTAACGAAATAATGACAGTTTGTACATTGCTCCAGATACTGACTCTCAGTTGCTGCAGAGACGAATCTTAAACTGAGACAGGTTAGATTTCCACTCCATTTTCAAAGGATTATTGACTCAGAGGGGAACCCTAATAAAGATTTTAGTAATTCTTGGAGATCAAGCAGAACCCAGAAAGAATCCCTTTCCTGGGAAAAGTGGCATGCTGACAATTTGATGTGGGTTCTAGGAATTTAACTCAGGATTCAAGAAGGCTTCCAATAGAAATTCATATGTTAAATGCACTACAGACTTAGCATTTTTGAAGCCTTATTCACTGCTTGCTGACCAATGACAACACACAATTGCTTCTCAGTGGACATGAGGCATGCTCTGTGCAGAATGCATTGGCTTCATTTCGGAGAGAGTGGAAGATTTAAGAGCAGACAGAAACCTCCCGTGGCCAATTCCAAACAGAAGTCCACAATCCACACCCAAAAGATGGAAACACATCTTTGCTTTTTACAGCCTTACCTAGAAAGCCCTCCGGCCACCAACTTTCCAGAACTCAGAGTCCAACAAGATAAACCTTAGTCCATGGTAAAGCTGAGACTTTAAAGGAGCACACGCTAGAGACGGAGCTATGTCAGGGTCTACTCACGCATGCAGTCTCCTCCGTACCAGCCCGCGTGGCACTCTGCACAGTAGATGCCCTTCACGTAGAAGTCGTCCAGAGTACCCCCCCACGAGCCGTTTCGGCACGTCTTGCAGTTTTCAAAGATGGTACAACCTGAAATTTTTCCAAGCAGAAGGGTGTTAGATTAAGCACATGCAGGTTCTGATCGGCTGCACGAGAGAGAAACTATGGACCTTCCCAGGACCTTGTCTCAACTAAGGGCATCTGGACCTAGAAAGGTGCCAAAGCCCTTAGGAAAAAATGCTCATTCCTAGGCAGACGCTAGAGGCACCAGAATTCAGACTGAGGAGTTTAGGAGGGTGGTCTGAACCATCTTCCTAGTTAGTGGCTGATGGCTTTTTTTTTTTAAATTCCATTTCTGGTCATAATTATGAACTTTAAGTTTCAATAAAACACAATGCTATTTAAAATTATTTTGTAATCGCTATGTTTTATAAAGCAAATAACATTGATGAAAATACCTCCAAATTTAAGACTAATTGACAGCAAATGCCTATTACTATATGAAAACCAAATCTAAATTACACTGTTGTTTGTACTGAAGGAAAACCCTCTTGCTGGCTGTAAATTTTTCACGTTTTACAAGGGTGCCATATCTCACGTAACATCAGTAACCTGAAAAGTACTATGAGATATCAAAAATATTTAGTAATAAGCTTCCAGACTGATTGCACATTTTGGTTCTAATGCCTTAGTTTTTAAAAAGCCTACGTGGAGATAATTCACATACCATAAAATTCCCTCTTTTAAAGTGTACAATTCAGTGGGTTCTAACATACCCCAGAGTTGCATAACCATCACTATTCTCTAACTTTAGAACATTTCATCACCTTCCCCACAAAAGACCCCATACTCATTAGCAGTCACTCCCCATTCGCCAATCCCCACCCTCGGCCCTAATCCCTGGCAACCAGTAATCTACCAGTCATTTCATATGAATGGAATCATACAATATATGGCCTTTTGTGTCTGGCTTGTTTCATTTGTGGCTGACGTTTTAATGCAAAATGAAATAACCTGTAGTAAAAGGTAGAATCCATCAATACAGGGTATTTCTTCTCTTTATAAAAATATTACATGTTTATTATGGAATATTTAGAAAATTCAGACAAGCAAAAAGAATTCAATTAAAAACACCAAAAATTCCATCACCCAGAGAAAATGATCAGTAATTCCCTCTCTATACATGAACACATTTTTTAAAAATTAGGCTTATACTATATACTGTACATTCTGTTTTTAATAACTCACCTTTTAATTTAATAATAGATAGTAACCATCTTCCCATTCCATTAAATATTCTTCTATGGCATATACTTCTATAACCAGAGTGTGCCGTCAGAAACAACCTTAATGCCTAATAATGGGCTCACCCTGGAAGGTGTCAGGCTCCCCCCGACCAGCAGGCCACACCAGAGAGGGTTGAGCAGACCCTAGTCGAGGGTTATTTTTAAAACATGGTCTCCTGAGGGGTGGGGGACAGTGAGGAAAGGTAGAGATAATCCAATCCCACTTATTAAAACGGAGCACTAAGTTCTGGCGCCTCCACTGTCCAGCTGTGTGTCCTTGAGCAAATTGCTTAAGCTCTCTGTACCTCAATGTCCTCATCTGTAAACCCAGGGTTAAAAAACGTGCCTACCCCATAAAGTTGTTTTAGAAATTAAATTCACACATGTAAAGGGCCTGGCACATAGCAAGTACCCCCAAAACATGAACTATTATTATTATTCTGCATTCCCATACCTCCTCTTGGCTTATCCCCACCATAGCATATAGCATGCTCAGTTTTAACTGCCTACTGTCTGTTTTCCTGTACAGACTGAAGTCAGCGACTGCACCATGTTCAACATTATATCCACCCCCACTTAATACAGTATCTGGCACATAATGAGAGTTCCAGAAATATTATTGAGATTTGAGCGAATAAATAAATGGATAGATGGATGGTTGAATGGATGAATAATCCAGGCTTCTGAACTGTTCAAGATAACCAGCATTTCCTTGAGCTAATAGCATACTTTTTTGCTTTTGGCTAAAATTAGGTTTTCATTGGCCTGTAGTGTATACATGCAGTGTACATATGTGTGATTTCTGTAGGACAGAGACTTGTAGCTCTCTCTCTGCACACCATCCTGACTTTGCTTCCCTCTCCCAGTGTCTCTTCCGACCAGAAAAGAATTGCTAATATGATTCATCAAATTTCATATGGCCCATAACTGGGTCCCAGGGGTCCTTTAAAAGACCGCTTTAAAAGATGGTCTTTTAAAGGCCATCTTCGCCCATGTGCCACATTCCCGTTCGATTTCCGACCCACTGTGCCACCAAGGAGGCCAAGGGACTCAGAGTCCGCCCTCTACGCCCCTGCCAACTCTCAGCACAGTAACATCCAGGCCATTAGGTGCAAGCCACAGAAACCAGCCTGGTGATTAAGATGAACAAGTCTGTGTTAAAAAGACGCTAAGTAGTTCACGGTATTGCCAGAAGGGTTAGAGGACCGAGGTCCAAGCTACACAGCCTAGAAACGCACTAAATACACAGCCACCTTGCTCCATTGAGGGCCCCAGTGCCGCTGGCCACTGCTGGACGTCAGCACTGCCATCCCCACCACCACGCCCCTGGACATCGATCCTTGTGCAATTACTGCCATCACAAGAGAAAGAATCGCTGTCCAGCATAAGGATAGAAGTGATAGAAATTCTTAAACCAGGCTGAGATCCCATTTCGCACCTTTGAGACTGACAAAATTCCAAAACAACACATTCTGTCGCAAGACTTCGGGAAAACGGTACTCTCATGTACGGCTGCTGTGAATGCCAAATGCATGGAGGAGAATCTGGCAAAGGCTGGCAAAATGACATATGCACTTCCCTTTGATGCAGCAATTCTTCTTCCAGGAATCTACCCCAAAGATATGCTGCAAAAATACTAGCTGATGAATGCCTGAGGCTATTCACTATAGTAGTATTTATAACAGCAAAAAGCTAGAAATAACCCAAATACTCATGAACTATGGTAATCCACATGATGCAGTTATACGCAACTGTAAAAAGAAATGGAAAAAAAACAACCAGCCTTATTACTGTCAGTGAGTGATCTCCTGCATATATTGTTAAGACAAAAAAGCAAGGCAGTTAGCAGTGTTTATGGCATGCTGTCTTTTGTGCAAGAAGGGGAGAGATACAGAAATGCACACACATATTTGCTTGTATTGTCAAATATAGAAAACAGATAGAAACAATAAACCTAACTACACATCAAGTAGATGGTATAACACCACAGATAAAAGAACTACATCAATTGGCTTTAAAACATAGTATTTTGACTCTATATACTTAGTGAGATATATTCTAAGGTGAATAAAAACCACTCTCATCAGTGGTCTTATTACTAATACCAATGGTGCTGTTGTTGTTTTGTACAATTATAAGATAAAGCAAGTAAGTGATTAGGTTAATATTATCAGGAAACAGGATTTTCACCATGAGAGAAAAGACATACGAATATAAAATCAAAGAAGTTAATTAACAACCTTGGAATATTACATTTGAACTTGAGTAGCAGCAAAAATTCATTTTAAAAAATACATGTTTCCCAGCTCCATCCACTTAAAAAAAACATACAAACAAAACCTTGTAACAATGACAGTCCAATAGCAAGGAACACCTCAAGTGACCAGATTGTGGTCTCAGACCAAAGTTCCTTTGAGAAGTGGCTGATTCCAGATCTGGGGCAGAAAATATACAAGAAGAGGCTAAAATATCTTGTCATGCGAGAAATCAAGAAGTCTTCAAAAACAGTGTGGTCACGTCAGAAGAACACAGAAAGACATAAAGGGGCACCCAGTGTTATAAGATGGGATGTGTGCATTAAAATAAATAATGACTGAAATGGATTAAATCACATAAATAAATAAAAATGCCTCAGTTCATAATGACACACACACAGAGAAACCTCTTTGATCACCAGTAGGGACTGCTAGGACACCAATTCACTATTTTTGAAAATCTTTTTTTTTTTAAAAAGCCTTTCTCTAGCCTTTCCTTTCAGGGCAACCAGATGGTTGATATGGGACAGTTCTTCACTACTCAGTTTGAAAGATCCTTCCTAGCACCATTCGACATGGTAATATTGGGTGCCTCCTGTATGATGTAATAAGATGTTGGGTGCAGGCATGGCAGATGTTGATGCCCTTCTATATGATGCAGTAGGAAGCACACAGCACTGCCTATGAAGGTCTCTTATTTATTCCACGACCTCATGCCAGCTCATTAAACCAAAGCCCCACCCTCATAACAACAGTAATCGCTAGGCTTTGGAAAATATTGAAAATTGTTCAAAGACTTCAGCATCCCTGCCAAGGACCCCTAGTCAGGAGACCCTGGCTTAGCTCTCAAAATTTCCTTAGAAGATTTGGAGGCACTACTCAACTATTTCCCTACAAACCATTCTCACCATCAGGGAATTGGAACAGTGGGTTTCTTTTCTGGATCAAATGTGCAAAGGTTAGGGGCTTCCCTGGTGGCGCAGTGGTTTAGAATCTGCCTGCTAATGCAGGGGACACGGGTTCCAGCCCTGGTCTGGGAAGATCCCACATGCCGCGGAGCAACTAGGCCCGTGAGCCACAATTACTGAGCCTGCGCGTCTGGAGCCTGTGCTCCGCAACAAGAGAGGCCGCGATAGTGAGAGGCCCGCGCACCACGATGAAGAGTGGCCCCCACTTGCCGCAACTAGAGAAAACCCTCGCACAGAAACGAAGACCCAACACAGCCATAAATAAATAAATAAATAATTTTTTTAAAAAATGTGCAAAGGTTATACTGAGGTCACTTCTATTTTAAAGCTCAGCCTTACTCTCTGCCGAGAAGGAAGATGGTTTAGATGTAACACCTGCGTACTTGAGCCCTGTTTTCTCTCCTCTTCTGTAGCTTTCCTCAAAAGAAAGTTCCTGGTAATAATAAGCATCATTCTCTGTGTTTGTAAAATAAGGGGAGAGGAAGAAATGAGAGAAGTTCCCAAGGCACATTTTTGACACCCTTTTAGTCTTCAGTCTGAGGAAAGTGTATTTGAAATTCTCTACCTCCTCCTTTTGATCAGGCCTGGAAGAGAAAAGGTCAGATGCCCCCGGTAAAAGTCAGATTTACAAGGCAGCAGATATGAAAGCACCAAGAAAACATGCAGTGAGTCGCTAATCACGCTGGAAATACCTTAAGAGTGAAGTTCAGTGTCCACACTGATCTTCACTTCAGTGAAGAAGGACAATCACTGCCCCCTCTATGGTGGGGGCCAGGGAATTGGGGGTTTGGGAGAAGGCAGGTCTAGCCTGATGTAAAGGCAAAGGAATAGGCACCGTGACCTGGGAAGGTCCCATCTCACCCTAGGATGCTCTCGTATTACTGCGACCGCCTCCCAAATGTCCAACTCAGGGCCAGAGCACCATCCTCGACTTCTGCTCTGCCCTTCCCTTCCCCATCCTACCAATCCCAAATTGTCGTCAACTCCGGTCTCTAATCTCTCTCAAATCCCTCCACCTCTCTCCATCCATAGGGCTTCTGTTCATCAAGGTCTCCATTATTCCTCCCCTGCCTCCAATTGTGGCCTTCTCCCAATCCTTTCTCCATACTGCATTTGAAAAGAAAATCAGCTTTTACCTTTGTAATGAAAAGATCTCCAATGTTACCAAATATCTTCAGGATCTAGCCTAAACATCATACTACAGCCTCCAAAGCCCTTTGTCCTGGAGCCCCTCTGTTCTCTCCTTCAGATTGTTCTCTCAATCTTTGGTCTGTCTATCTCTTTCCATGTTTCTCATCACACACACACACACACACACACACACACACACACACACACACACACACACCCTCCAGGCAGACTGAGCTACTTGCAATTCCCTAAACTCCATGCTTTCTCTTGCCACAGGGCCTTATCACATGCTATTCTCTATGGCCTGACCTCTCGACTGGCTCCCCTTCATGCTTTTCAGTTTGCTGCCTCCATCTTCAGCACACATATCACCTCCTCTAATAAGTCATCCTCCCACTTCCCCATCCAGGCTCCCATGGTACCCATGCTTCTCTATCACAGCACCTACCATGCTGCATTACAGCCACCTGTTTACTCCTCCATAGCCCCCAGTAAGCTGCAAGCTCTGGAAGTGCCAGGAATGTGTCTTTTTAAAAATCACTGTATTCCCACTACCTGTCATGGTATAAAGGAGCTGCTCAGTCTATTTGTTAAATGAATGACTAAGTAGATAAATCTACAGCTTTATAAGTTTAACGCTGAAAAGGGTACTAACTCCTCCAATTCCTTTGCCTGTAGTTAGAGTGGGTCGAATTATGCCACTTTTAATCATCAAGGCATCGCAGCCTCCTGATGTCTACCTGTCAGAATTCACGTGTTCGGCGTGCTCCTATTACTGACCTCAGAAAACATGAAGGCAACCTGAGGTCTCCCATTGCACACTCACCTGGGTGAATCAGGCAGGAGTCACATTCATTCTCCTCGTTCCTGCAGCAAGGGATGGTATAGCCCACCACTTCTTTCTTTCCAGGGCAGGCACATGTAACCTGATCGTACTCACAACACTCCCGACACATGATGTTCCACTCAGCTCCGGGGCAGTCTTCATTAATGACTGTGTACTCTGAAACAGAAGCCAGAAGGTGAGATGGAGAGCCTGGCAGGAACAGGTAAGACCCACAAGTACCTTACCGCTAAGAAGCAACCTTGCCCTACAAACGTGTCACCCTGCCTGAAGGACGTTCAAAACCATCCACTGGGGCACAGATGAAATTTGTTAAAACTGCTATTCATTTTTATTTTTTAATCAAAAAAAGAAATCATGTTTTATCAATATATAATCCAAGTGGATTGACACACATACACATAAATAACTTATACACAAGCATACGTTTCCTGAGTGTCTGTGCTCATTTCTATTTTTGCTGGGGTACATCAGGCCAAGGCTTACAGCTACACAGTTTGTGCACTGCGCAATTCCAGAAGGAACCATTAAACTGCACAACTGTACAGTACAGCCCAGGCACTTGGGCCATCAGGAAAGTTTGGTGACCACTCTCTAGACTAGGTCTATCAAGTGCAAGGCTGAATGCCAAGCAGGAACCACATCATTTCCTCCAAACTTGGCTCCTCGATTTTGCAACATGCCATTTTCATGGTATCTTCAAAGCTAAAACCAACAGGAAAGACAAAAGGCATCTTAATTAGTATGTTTGGGAGAATTTCAACGTTCTACAAGAGTGAACTCATTGGCAGAACTTCATTCAGTCCCTAAAAACAACTGAGCATTCTTTCCCATGAGAAAAAAAGTATTCCTTTCTGGGTGGAATTTCTTTCTTTCTGTCTTTTTTAAAATATACCTTAGGTAATGAAAAAGAAAAATCATTTGGCAAAAACTATAAGAGGAATCAGTCGGAGGCTGCTCAGAGGAATCCAGGCTAAGAAACAGACCTAGCTTTGATTTGCTCTTCTTCCTGCCCCAACTGTCTATTCCTAAAAATTTTGCACAAAGATGACGATTGAAGCAGAAATAGGTCAGATATTTGAGGAAGAAAGTGAATCTGGCTACCCTGTGAAGGCTTCCCTAAAAACCCCAGGGAGGGATACCCAACATGCCTTGCAGGCCCATATAAACCAACCCGAATATCTGTGGTGGCTTTTAACCTCTTGAATTTCATAGTTTAGTTTTCTGTTTTCCTCCCCTAAATTTGGAAGTCTGACAGAGAACCGATCATTCTTAATTTGCCAAGTAGAGCAATTTAAAGAAACGCTCACCATCTTCTCTCAGCCTTCTGTCATAAGAACATTCTAGCATCATAGAAAGGAACCACTTGCATAATAAGGGACAGTTCCTTAGGTTGAATACATGTAGTTTTATGAAAAAATTCCTCTTTTCTTTTCTACAAACACTGGTGGGGCAGCAGAGATCCTCACACTGGCATTTGGGAACAACCAGCACAGACCACCATAATATTGTCACTACTGAGATTTTGTTTCCCGTTCTATTCTGTGAGCCCCTCCAGGACAGACACCAGGACTTACTTAGCTGAGCTTCTCATGTTTCTAATTTGGCTGGATGAAGTGAATAACTTCTAAAATCTAGAAGAGAGGAGTTCCCTGGTGGTGCAGTGGTTAAGAATCCGCCTGCCAATGCAGGGGACACGGGTTTGATCCCTGGTCCGGGAAGATCCCACATGCCGCAGAGCAACTAAGCCCATGTGCCACATCTACTGAGCCTGTGCTCTAGAGCCCACGAGCCAGAACTACTGAGCCCACACGCCAGTACTACTGAAGCACGCGCACCTAGAGCCCGTGCTCCACAACAAGAGAAGCCACTGCAATGAGAAGCCCGTGTACCGCAACGAAGAGTAGCCCCCGCTCGCAGCAACTAGAGAAAGCCTGCACCGAGCAACAGACCCAATGCAGCCAAAAACAAATAAATAAATTTAATTTTTAAAAAAATCTAGAAGAGAACTTAATGGTTAAAAGTAAAAGAAAGTAGAAGAAAACATAGGAGTAAATCTCCATGATCTTAGATTTGTTATGATCTTGGATTCTTAGATATGACACCAAGAACGACAAAAGAAAAACAGATAAATTGGATTCATCAAAATTAAAAACTTTTGTGCAACAAAGGAAAGTCAAAGGACAACCTACAAAATGGGGGGAAATTTTGCAAATCATATGTCTGATAAGGATTTAATATCCAGAATATATAAACGACCCTTACAACTCAACCACAAAAAGACAAACAACCCAATTTTAAAAAGGGCAAATGACATGAACTGACATTTCTCCAAAGAAGATATACAAACAGTCAATAAACACATGAAAAGATGCTCAGCATCACAAGTCATTAGGGAATTGAAAATCAAAGCCACAACAAGATAACACCTTACACACATTAGGATGGCTATAATCCAAAGAAAGAAAAAAAAAAAAAAAAGGAAAACAACAAGCGTTGACAAAGATGTAGAGAAACTGGAGCCCTTGTATATTGCTCATGGGAATGTAAAATGATGCAGCTTCTGTAGAAACCAGTTTGGCAGTTCCTTCAAAAGCTAAACATTGAATTATTGTATGACCCAGCAATTCTACTCCCAGGCATATACCCCAAAAATCAAAAACAGAAACTCAAACAGATACTTGTATACCAGTGCTCACTGCAGCATTATTCACAGCAGCCAAAAGGTAGAAACAACCCAAATGTCCATCAAGAGATGAGTGAATAAGCAAAACATGGTATATGCATAAAATATTATTCTGAATGTGGAATATTATTCAGCCATGAAAAAGAACGAGATGCTGATACAAATTACAATATGGATGAACCTTGCAAACATGCTAAGTAAAAGAAGCCAGACACAGAAAGACAAATATTGTGCCACTGAACTGTATACTCAAAATGGCTAATGTAGAAAATTTTGTTATTTTTATCATAGTTTTTTAATATCAAAAAACTAGTGAGAGGAAAAAAAGTGTTTAAAGGCTTAAGCATTGGAGTCAGACAGACCTGGGTTTGGAATCCCACCTTTGCCACTTATTGGGTATATGACCTTGGCTAAGTTACTTTACTCACTCAGTCTCAGTTTATCATCCAATGAAATGAGTACATTTTATCTAACTCAGTAGCCAGCTGAAAGGACTAGATAAGATTATGTATATAAAGAGCTTAACACAGTGCCCAGTATATAACAAACATTCGATAACTAGTAGCTTAAGAAGAAAAACACTACTGACATCCATATTTCTCAAGGATCTAAGTTTTTGAATGTACCACATATCAACTCCTTACATAAAATGCTCATGTTGGGACTTTCCTGGTGGCGCAGTGGTTAAGACTCCACACTCCCAATGCAGGGGGCCTGGGTTCGATCCCTGGTCAGGGAATTAGATCCCACATGCACACTGCAACTAAGAGTTCACATGCCACAACCAAGGAGCCAGCAAGCTGTAACTAAGGAGCCTGCAAGCCGCAACTAAGGAGCCTGCCTGACAAAACTAAGACCTGGTGCAACCAAATAAATAAAAAATAAATAAATTAATTAAATGCTTAGGTTATTTCCCCGCTGCATTTGGAGCAAACCCTAAGTGCTCTGCTATGGCCCCCAAGGCCTTTGAGAGCTGCTCTCTCCTGAGCCCTGCAACCTTTCCTTGACCACTATTTCCCACCTTTTATTTCTCAAAACCATCAAGGTCTTGCTCATCCCAGGGCCTTCACATTTGCTTTCCCCACTGCCTCTGTCAAAACGTTGGCCCTTAGTGTAAATGACACGTGTTCAGAACGGTCCTCGCTGACTTTCTCATCTGAAGTTTGTGCCTCTGCCCTTCCTTCCATAGTATTCTCTATCACAGCACCCCAGTTGTTTCCTTTCATGGCCCTTACCACAATTTATAATCCCTTTCTATGTTTCCATTTACTTGCATATCATCTGTCTCCCTTACGTGACCATAAGCTGGTAGGAACAACACCTAACTTGTTCACCGCAGCTAGGGAAGGGCCTGGAATGCAAGAGGTGCTGGATAAATACTTGTTGAATGAAACAGCCTCCACTCTAGAGCTACCCTCCTTTCAACAGTCAAATATTTCCATCCAGTGGTCCAGCTCGGAGCTATGAGCCAGGAGAGCTGGCTCCGCCCCATAATTTGCTGATATCAGAACCGGGGCACTTTCCCTCCCATGGTGAAGGGTCTAGAACAGTTAGTCCAGGTTACCCAACTTGGGTCTCAATTCCTTGGCGCCAGCCCCTGCCTTGTCCAGCTGTATGATTTCTCCACTCTCTGAACATCCAATATGCCTGCGGGGTGTGGCTCATGTCTTACCCCTCCCCCTGCCCACCTGAGGGCAAGCACTCCATCCTTCTAGGTTTTCTAAGAATTTACAAGTACTAATGACTCCTGGGGGACACTGACAGAATAAACGTTGTTTGCAGCTTTTATAAGCCTTGTAATAAAATATGGGAGGCCAAGTAAGGTCTGCTCTACTCCCGTAGAGGGCAAAGCCTGTTTTCCCTAAGCAGCTGGTTAGTCCACGTCTGGCCCAGCCATGGAATACTGCGGGCCTCCCTTTACCTGGGAAATTAATTCCCTAAAATGCCTTCAATGGCATTTCTCTTTACTTCAATGAGCAAGCCCACCTCTGCCCTCCCTAACGCATTACAATAATTTTATAGGTAAGGTCCAGAGTATCGTATCATCTTAGCCAAAGGGAATGATCTCAGGGAAACCCATTTCTATCCTGTCTGCCAAGTCAGCCAGCTGGCTCCTTTCCAAGGACTCTGTGTGGTAGCCCCAAAGATGTCCATATCCTAACCTCCAGGACCCATGAAAATGTTACCTTACAGGACAAAAGGAATTCTGCAGATGTGACTAATTTAAGGATCTTGAAATGGGTAGAGAATGCTGGCTTGTCTAGGTGGGACCCATGAAATCCCAAGGATCCTTATAAGAGGGAGGCAGGAGGGTCAGAGTCAGAAACAGAGGTGTGAGGACAGAAGCACTGGACAGACAGGAGTGATGTGTTTTCAAGATGGAAGAAGGGACCACAATCCAAAGAATGCAGGCAGCCTCTCGCAGCTGAATGAGGCAAGGAAACAGATTCTCCCTTAGAGCATCCTGAAGGAACACAGGCCTGCCTTCACCTAGATTTTGGCTTCCTAAGACTCATTTCAGACCCCTGAGCTCCAGAATGGTACGAAAATACACTTGCGCTGTTTTAAGTCACTAAGTCTGTGGTAATATGTTACAGTATCCACAGGGAATTAACAAACTGTGTCTTCTCAAAAGAAAGGTTAACCCACAGCCAGTCATTTAACCACTCTGGTCCTCAGCTTTCCCATTGAGCACAGTGCTAAGGGTGTGGGTGAACTGATGAATTCATTGTTTCATCCCACAAGTATTTATTGAGTGCCTGCTGCATCCCAGGTAGGAGGCTGGGTACTGGGATGCAATGGAGAGAACAGGCACCGTTACTGGCCCCATGGAACTCACAGTTTTGTAGAGGAGTAGACATTGGGTAAAGGATCCCACAAACACACGATCACTCATTGTGATGAAGACATGTAGGATGCTATGAGAACAAGTGGATGGTCATGCAGGGACATTAGCACCAAATCTACAGGACTCGCAGGGTTAAGGGGGTTTAAGTAAAATCACAAATAAAAATCTATTTGCCAAGATAAGACCACTTCTCAGGAATATGGAAGTGATGGAGGAGGGGACGGTTTTAATGCTTTTGTTGACTCGGCTCCTCTGGTCTGGTAAGTCCATCACCCTTCTTTCTCCCCTCGCTGGAACAGAGACAGGAGAGTGCCCCCGAAACATATATGTAAGAAATAAACAGGTCAGTGAAATATTCTATGAGAAATATTTAAAGTTGATCAGCTGAAGAGATTTGAAAATACACTAAGCAGACAAAAGTGATCTCATGGACTTTTCCTTCTCCATTTATCAGAATTAAATGGACAAAGGGCACATTGGTCATTTGGCTTCAGCCGTACAAATTTCAGGGGATTTCAATATGATGCTAAAGGTAGGTTCCAGAAATGAGGATTTAAAGAAATACCAACAGCAGGAGAAGCTACTGAACGTTTTCCTATATGCATGCTAAATCACATTAGCATTTGTTTAGCTAAAGGGCTTTTATATTGTTTATGCAATTTAATTTTCAAGATGACCCAGTGAGGTAGGTAATACATTTTCTTGTAATTTAAAATAAGCTACTCTAACCTCTTCACTTTACCAGTGATGAAAAGAGCTAAGTAGGGAAGAAGCAAAGAGAAATGCCAAAGACGTTTTTTAGGGAGTTCTGAGAGGGAAGGGAGGCCCGCAGAATTCCAGGTTTAGGGAGGGGGTGAACAGCCTGCTGCTTCCTTAGCCTGGAAACAGGCCAGGACAACCTCTAGTTTCAGGGGCTGCTGTAGTTGAGCAACTGTTACTTTGTCTTCCATGTTTGAGAACAAAGAGTTATTAAGCTGCAAATGAGTTTTATCCTGTCAGTGCTTCCCAGGAAACAAGCACAAATTAAGCACCAAGAACTCATAGAGCACCACTTTGGGATCAACCAAGGCACCAAAAGGTCAAGCACATGCCCATAGTCACATAGCAAAATTGAACTTACAAAGTTCCAGGCACCATATACATTCATTCATCTCTAACTCTTCCATTGGACAAAATACTTATTTTTTTCTATATAAAACACTCCATATTTTAATGTAAAAGATTCCTTGTGAAAGCTTCAAATAATAAGATCATACATAAAGGAGTAAGAAGTATTCAGAAATAACCTTAATATTATATTGTCTATCTTTCAATTGTTTTCTTTCAGTGGACATATATATCCACATGTAGAAAATGCTAGATGTGTAGATCATCTTCTTACCTCTCAAAACTGGTAACCTATTTTTTTTTTTTTTTTATCAGCTCGGTGCTTTGTGACCACCTAGAGGGGTGGGATAGGGAGGATGGGAGGGAGACACAAGAGGGAGGGGATATGGGGATATATGTATACATATAGCTGATTCACTTTGTTATACAGCAGAAACTAACACACCATTGTAAAGCAATTATACTCCAATAAAGACGTTAAAAAAAAAAAAAAAAAAGAAACTGCGCTGCTTCGGGACTTCCCTGGTGGTCCAGCAGTTAAGACTCCGCACTCCCAATTCAGGGAGCCCGGGTTCAACCCCTGCTCAGGGAACTAGATTCCACATGTCCCAACTAAAGATCCCACACGTGGCAACAAAGATCCCACGTGCTGCAATGAAGACCTGGTGCAGCCAAATAAATAAATAAATATTTTTTAAAAGAAAAGAAACTTCTCTTCTTCTTTACTTTCATCACAGACATTTTCTCTTGACCTTGAGTAATCTTCAGAAGTGATTTTAAACTGCTGCATCATTGTCCTATATGTGCAACTGCTTCTCTCCCCTCTTTTGAAAATCAGGGTAAACAAATAAAAAAAGAGATGCAGAGTACTTTGGTATCATAGGCTTTGCCCAAGCCCTTCCTCAGCTGCCACGCTTGGGGCAGCCATCCTGGTATCTCCTATCCAGAGCGAAGAGTCCAGTTATATTGGTTCAGCTCTGGTTTTTCCTGAATTCACGTTGGAAAACATAAGACACTTAACCGCTCAGTCTTGTTTTATCCATGCAAATGCCAAGGCGATGAAAACAACGCTGACCGATTGGCACAAGTTTGGCTTTCACAGATGTGGTGAACAAATGAACAAACGAGTGAGGGAGAGTTGGCTGTCATCATGGCCATCGGCATTATTTTCACAGCCCCTCATCAGCCAGGCAGCTTGCTTTAAGGCTCTCCAACACTGATGTATTTCTACTGCTGACAAGATGGAGAACACGTAATCCCTCAAACAGCAGGGGCTCAACTCCACAGAATGGCAGAGGGAGCAATTGTGTCTCCTTAGCATTGTCTCCAAGTGGCACGCTTTCAACACTAGGTTTTAAGGAAATATGTTGACATGATAGTTGTTAAGGTAAATCTGAAAAAAGTCAGAGAATTCTTGCTGAAAACATGAGTCAGACTGTTCCATATACGGTGGAAATGTCAGTTGTCAGACCACAGGCCACCCCAGAAGGTGGCAAAGAAAGGCGTTTTCATCATGTGCCCGCTCCGCCTTGATGTTAAAGTCTGCCTTTGCATCCACCAAAAACCCCACAGCCCTCCCCTCTAACCACATTTCATGAAAATTTCTACTGAGTGTTTTACTGTCCTGCATTTTATAAACCATCTAAGACCAGAGGGAGAAAAAAGATGTAGGAATCAGAGAGTCCTGCAGCTAGGCAGCTTGGGCTCCGCTCTCATCCCCACTCATTCCCCCGCCTCCTCTCGTGCTGTCTGAACTCCCTGTATTGATTTCTAACACACAACCTTCCTAACCACCTGAAGGTCTGATCACCCACTCCATGAGGCCAATGACAGATGCCAGGCAAATCCCAGACAGAAATGCTGTGAGGCAGGGGTGATGGAACGGTTACTGGGGCCCTTGGTGACTCCATATCTCCTCCTGAGCCTTTGAGAACCATCCCATCACCATGACCCTCAGTCCCAGCCTGGCTGGATTCCCAACTTCAGTGACCTTGGCCTTTCCCTGCTCACAGCTCCTCTTGTTAACGAGGTAATGATAGCTGGAAAGTCAACGCCTCCATCACCCCCTTTTGGGTATCAGCAGTGATAAAACTTACAATGGATTCCCTAGAAATCTAGTTTGTTGACACTAGTACAATGGGGAGGGGTAGGGAAGCAAAAACCAGTTTTTCACTTCCCTCCCCTCTCCATGCTTTATTAAGCACGCTGCTCCGCACTGTCACTCCTCATTCATTCTCCTCTCTCCCTGGGTCCCAGCCGCCACGGAAAGGGAGCTGAACCTTTCAAACATACCAGCTCACTGAATCCTCAGAGCCACCCTTCAAAGGAAGTATCATTGTTTTCATTTAACAGATGAGGAAACTGAGGAACAGAGAGGGTAAATAAATTGTCCCAGGTGGCACAGCTTTCAGGTGAAAGAAGAAAGATTCGAAGCCAGCTCTTTCTGGGGCCAAGGTCTTATTCTTTCCAACACTGTATTTTGATTCTAGAGAGTTCACAACTTTGACTTTACAGATTAAGAATGCAGCATTGGTGAAATGAACACACTTGGTAATCAGACCACCCAAATTCTAATACCAAATCTGTCCCTCTTGTATGCTGCTGGACAATCATAGACAAGACACCTTGCTGTGGCATTTCCCCCAAACCTCAAGAGAATGGATGTAGATTGATAGGGTTGTTCATGTCACTGCAGTTAAAGAGGCAATGAGCATAAAGCGCTTTCGAAGAAAACTCGCATGTTTGTTGAGGTATTACCATTATTCTCTGTAGAATAAAAAACCATCAATGGATAAAGAAGATGTGGTACATATATACAATGGAATACTACTCAGTCATAAAAAAGAATGAAATAATGCCATTTGCAGCAACATGGATGGACCTAGAGATTATCATACTAAGTGAAGTAAATCAGACAAAGACAAATATTATACAATATCACTTATATGTGGAATCTAATAAAAATGATACAAATGAACTTTTTTACAAAACAGAAACAGACTCACAGATCTCAAAATCAAACTTATGGTTACCAAAGGGGAAACGTGGGGGGAAGTGATAAATTAGGAGATTGGGATTAACATATACACACTACTACGTATAAAATAGATAACTAACAAGGACCTACTGTATAGCACAGGGAACTCTACTCGATATTCTGTAATAACCTACATGGGAAAAGAATCTGAAAAAGAATGGAGATTATATATATCTGATTCCCTTTGCTATACACCTGAAACTAACACAACATTGTAAATCAACTATACTCCAATAAAAAATTTTTTAAAAACCATCACGTGTAGCTAAAATACAGATGGCTAAGGGAGCAAAGGGGGTGAGTAATAATGCCTCCTCCAGAGGCCCACACATACATGGCATTTTCAAGCAGTCCGTTCTTGCTTATATCATCGCATTCTGGGTTCTTCCCCCTTGCTTCTAAATTTCCTGATTTCTTTTTTCTAATACCGCCTCTTCAGACACCTATTTAACTAGGACATACCTCACCTCCTGCTGCTTGTCTTCCAGAAATAGAAATTCTACATCTATAGGCAAAGGGAACAAAACCCAAACTCTAGCTTCTTGGAAGAGCCCCAGGTTGCCACTATTCTCAACAACTGTGCTGGAAATCCTTGAAGGACAGCTGCTTCTGGGTTATTTCAAACACTGGAATATGAGCTGAATAGATCTTATTTCTTTATTAGCATTGGGTACTAAAAATATAATTTAATAATGCATCTAAATGTACTTGGCAATAGAACTCAGCAAATATTATATCAAGCAAAGTATTAGAATGTCTAAGTTAAAAACAATAAAACTTAAGCTATACCCTAAAAATCCATTCTGGATTTCCCCAGACCTAAGAATTCTACAAATGATCCCACCTGCTCCTCAATCCTCAACACTTTTAAAACCTTCTTTCTGAGTCAGAGTGTGTCAGGGCTATAAGGGGGTCTTGGTCAACCACACCCGCCCCTTTGCCAAGAGCTTCCAGAGTAAGTGTTACTGTCTTCACATCCAGGTTCACTGATGCCAGGCAGAAGCCAGATTTTCCTTCTACCAAAGGCAGATGGCCAAGAGCAGTTTGAGCAGATGTCAGTTTGAGCGAGGGTGATGCGTTTACAATGGCATGTTCTGTGGTTCACTAAGCCCTAAGCTGGCGGCAGCTTCATGCAGGCTAGCCCTCATTAGAATTGCCTTCTCCAGTTCTGCAAGCTAGAACAAGATGAAGGGGAACTTCTTTTTGCCTGAGGATTCCTGGCTGGCTCTACCCTTGAATCACAACAGATGGTCATGAACAACATCTCATGTTTGGGAGACAACATCATTGACCCAGAATCACCTACTCTACAAGACATCATCCTCTCAAACCCCTGCAAGAATCTACCACCAGCCATATTTCAAACATGGACAAACTTAGTCACAGCATGTGGAAGGCATTTCACCCTAAGGCTGGAAGGCAGATGCATGATAAAAGCAAGGGGAGAAAGCAAGTCTCAAAGAAATAAACATGTGGTGAATCTTTAGGAATATTTTTTCCCTGACATAGAGTAACAGATGAATAGGATAGGACTGTGGACCAAGGTGGAGTGGGCTTCAAGGGGACCATGTAACTTCCATCCTACTATAGATAGAACACCCAATATTTCTCCTTCTTAATTCCTTGTGAAACGTGTGCTAGTGGGAAAAATAGCAGAAAGGAGAGGAGTAGAAGATGACTTTAATTTCCTGAGTGCTCTCTTTTTGCAAAGCATTATACTATTTTAAATAGGTTACTTTTTTTTTTTTGGCCGTGCCACGCAGCATACAGGATCTTAGTTCCCCGACCAGGGATCGAACCTGTGCCCCTGCAGTGAAAGCGTGGAGTCTTAACCACTGGACCACCTAGAGATTGTCATACTGAGTGAAGTAAGTCAGACAGAGAAAGACATATCATATGAGATCGCTTATAAGTGGAATCTAAAAAAAAAGGCTACAAATGAACTTACCTACAAAATAGGAAGAGACTTATAGATGTAGAAAATAAACTTATGGTTATCAGGGGTAAAGAGGGGGAGGGATAAATTGGAAGATTGGGATTGACATATACACACTACTATGTATAAAATAGATAACTAATAAGAACCTACTGTATAGCACAGGGAACTCTACTCAATACTCTGTAATGGCCTATTTGGGAAAAGAATCTAAAAAAGAGTTGATATATGTATATGTATAACAGATTCACTTTGCTGTACACTTGAAACTAACACATTATAAATCAACTATACCCCAATAAAAATTTAAAAATAAATAAATAAATAAGTAAATAAATAAATAGGTTATCTCATTTAACACTTACAATAAACCTATATAAAGACACTATTATCCTCAGTGTACAGGCTAAGAGGTGGTACAGCCACATTAAAGAGGTTAAGTAACTTGCCAAGAAAACCAGCCATAAATGACAAAGGCAAGATTCAAACCTGGCCCATATTTTAAACCATAATACTCTACACCCTATGTTTATACATATCCATACATATACACACATAAGTATATACATAACCATATCTACACTTTTATTTTTCTGTGTACATGTGTATTCAAACTTGAACACATCCATACTAAGACGTCTATATCAAAAATTAAATCCATAAATATGGCAAGCAAGGGCTGACTCTTTGCTGAGAAGGATATGGTTACTCAAGTCTGCTTAGGCAGGAAGCCCTTAAAAGGAACAGCTGGTTTTATTCCTTATCCATTGCCACTGTTCTGAAGCAAGTCTGGGCAGAGAGAGGAGGCAGGCAATGCTAGGGGCAAGGGAGAAGCCGTGTCGCGTGACAACAAGAACAATATTTAGGAAAGGCAGGAATAAAGCTGTTCCCAGAAACAGCAAACAAGGGGTTGATGAACAGCTCAAACTCACGTTCTGTCTCTATGGGATACAGCCCCAGCGTAAACAGCCCAGACCACTTCCGGGTTGTGCAAATCAGGGTCATGGTAGCTATACTAGAACTGGCAGACAGGGGGGTAAATTAAAAAAACACTGGAGACAAACCCGCGTGTGTTAGAGGGGGGAAGGGAGAGGTTAATTGGTAATGAACTGACCTTGGACTCAGTGCCCCCAGGGACTAGAAGGATGCCCAAATAGTCTCCTTATTGGTTTTTTTTTTTTAATTTTTTTAAAATTTATTTTATTTTTATTTTTGGCTGCGTTGGGTCTTCGTTGCTGCACGTGGGCTTCCTCTAGTTGCAGTGAGCGGGGGCTACTCTTCGTTGCGGTGCACAGGCTCTAGGCACGCAGGCTTCAGTAGTTGCGGCTTGTGTGCTCTAGAGCGCAGGCTCAGTAGTTGTGGCGCACGGGCTTAGTTGCTCCGCAGCATGTGGGATCTTCCCAGACCAGGACTCGAACCCTGTCCCCTGCATTGGCAGTTAGATTCTCAACCACTGCGCCACCAGGGAAGTCCTGGATTCTCCTTATTTTTGAAGAGGAGACAGTGTGACTGTCACCAGGGATACAATGTAATCGGGAAGTCAAGTCACAGCTCTTATCGCTCCCCAGAACTGCCACATCATCATAGGTGGTACGTTAATCAGACCCACACCTCAGTTTGACCAGTGATCCCAGGGCAACCACATTACTATAAACAACTTATAGACAAGAAATGAGTTTTCTTGGTAAACTATGCAGGTCGATGTTGGTGAGGACTTTTCTTACAGCAATGTGGTCGGGATCACCTCCACAGTTCTTTCAACATCTCAGCAAGTGTGAAGGGACTAGGACATCAGACTTCCCGTCCATCTCTCAGCAGAAGTCTGAAGAAAAGCTCATGTTTTGTAGATTTTCAAATTCCCTTCTTACCCCATCCTCTATAATGGTGAAGATATTCTTCAATGTTTTATTCATTATGGGCAAGAGACCTAAGTTTTCCAAATGGTGAAGCACTAGTTCCACTGGATGGTATAAGGTATTATGTGAATAAAGGTTCTGTGGCCAAACAACTTTGTAAATGCTAATAACAGCTTTCTTTATTGTAGGGCTTTGCCAAGTCTATAATATTCTTTGCACATAGTTAATTCCCACATCCCCCAAACTAATTCCATCATGACGTCCTAGGTTTTGTTTACTTCTGTTGAATATCCTTTAGGATTAGTATTCCATGAAACCTACTTTGGAAAATACCAGGCTGGACCATAAGCTCTCTCAACCTTAAAGAAAGTGCCTTACATATATACAATGGAATACTACTTAGCCATAAAAAGAAACGAAATTGAGTTGTTTGTAGTGAGGTGGATGGACCTAGAGACTGTCATACAGACTGAAGTAATTCAGAAAGAGAAAAACAAATACCATATGCTAACACATATATATGGAATCTAAAAAAACAAAAAAACAAAAAGGTTCTGAAGAACCTAGGGGCAGGACAGGAATAAATATGCAGTCATAGAGAATGGACTTGAGGACATGGGGAGGGGGAAGGGTAAGCTGGGATGAAGTGAGAGAGTGGCACGGACATATTTACACTACCAAATGTAAAATAGATAGCTAGTGGGAAGCAGCCACATAGCACAGGGAGATCAGCTCGGTGCTTTGCGTCCACCTAGAGGGGTGGGATAGGGAGGGTGGGAGGGAGACGCAAGAGGGAGAGGATATGGGGATAAGTGTATATGTATAGCTGGTTCACTTTGTTATAAAGCAGAAATTAACACACCATTGTAAAGCAATTTTGCTCCAATAAAGACGTCAAAAAAAAAAAAAAGAAAGAAAGTGCCTTAAGGAAAAGGCCTTTTATTCATCATCCTGTCTCCAGCACCTAGGATCACACCTGGCACCTGGTAGGTGCTTGATAAAGTCTGCTGAATAAATACATGAATGTGGATACATGAGGCATGTGTGATTTCCAGGGTCAGGTTATTTGTGTCAAAGACTGATGTTAGAAATGGCTCTTGCGATGACCTTTTGGGGTCTCTATTTTACAGTAGAAGGAATCCATTGGGTCCATTACGGCTGAATATTTTTTGCTCTTTGTGTACTGCAGTTTGCATCTCATTTCCATAAAGGCTTGAGCTGCTCACTTGTTGTTTTCTACCATTGATTGGTCAGGGGAGCCAGGCTTGTACAGAAAGGAGGCGGAACATCACTTAGAAGCAGGCAGTCAATCACCCACTGGGAGGCAGAAAGCCAGACCAAGAATAAAGATTCTTTATACCAGGCAAGCCCTCCCTTCTGCTTGCATCCAGGTGAGCCAAGTGGTATATTGAAAAATATAGTAGATGCTACCAGATGGAAGCCAAGCTCAGGCTACTTGTCCTGGGATATCTCAGGTGTTCTCTACCATCACTGTTGACTTCCGAGGTGGGATCCCATGATGCAGGGGATTAACTGATCGTCTTCAAAGGAGTCCTATGAAGTAAGTGGACATGGAACTGGGTTTGAAAAACATTGACACCTTGGTTCCTCAGAGTCCTCAAATGATTTGACTTGAAGCAAACCAGGCCAACATCCCTCCTTCGCCCAGTGGTTTTCCATTAAAAACTGGTTAGAAATTTATTGTAACCAATCATAAATTCAGCTTATGAGGACAATTGCTGCATCTTCCCATGAGCTGAAGTTGCCTGAATGTGTTCCTCACTCTGTTCTGGCAGCAGCAGCCCTGGGTTTCCAATCACCAAACCAACTGACCAGACTTCTACTTACACTGACACTGGCTGCCAAAGGACTAACTCAACCCTCTGAGACAGCCAGAGCCTCGGAGAGGGCGGTGATAAAGATGCCTACACTGCAGGAACAAAGGCATTTCCCCAACTCCAGAGGCAGAAGGGTGACAGAAACATGTGTCTTCGTTTGCTGCTCAGCCGAGGGGGCCACTTCTCTTAACCAGTTGACAAAGGACCCAAGACATTAGTGTCTAGTAGACAGCTGATCCTCATTCAAAACCCATCTGAGTATTAATGGCGGGAGTCTACATTTCCATCCCCTGCAATATCCATCAACTGTGTTATGCCGAAAAAAAAGAAGAAAGAAAAAACGCTTCCCCTTACTCATGCCAGGCCTGCTGCTGCTGTTCCATAGCCTAAGAGTTTACACAGTGACGATCATGACAGAATAAATCCATAAAGGAGCAGCGCTACACAGTGTCAGGGCCAGGCTTGAAGCAGGTCTCATCCTTAATTCTGTCCCTCCACAAGCAGACACATGATTTTGATTATAAAGGCTGACCATGGGACAAAGAAATTCTCACTTCCCACATCTAATCAGAATGAGATGCATGAGCCTGTGGACAGCTACCCCAGAAATTGGCGGGATTTGCAATCTGCTTAACACTCCTGTTTCCTTTAGAAAATGGCTCCTCTTGGGTTCCACGTGGTCCCACTAGGGCTGCTGAGGTCTCTCCCTCATCTCTCACATCCACTCTGCCCCCACAGTGGTGAGCACATGACCTCCCTGAGGCCATTCTCAGCTCCTGGAATATCCAAGGGATAACCAGAATTCTTTACTAACACCATGGTCTTTATGATTCGGCCAGCAGATCTACCATAGTTGGACCCCCTGCTGACCGTGGCAGTGTTATGTAGTGTTTCATTGCATGCATAATGGGGTCAGGCTGTCTGGGTTCAAATCATGGACATCCAACTCTGTGACCTGGGCAAGTACTATACCTCTCAGTTCCCTCCTATGTAAACTAGGGATAATAACACTACTAATTAGCTTCTAGATGTGTTGTGAGGATTAAATAAATACATGTAAAGCATATAGGAGAGTGCCTGGTATTTACCACAAACTCAGTAGATTATTTGGGATCTGGTCCCTTAGGTAAGGAGGCTTCCACCATTGGTGTTTCCACCATCACCGGTGAAGAATCTGATGTGCAGCCCTACCTAGTCCACTCTCAGCCCACATGGGCTCTGTGTCTGTATCACAAATAACAACTGAGAACAATGAAAGGAGTCATTGTTGGTGGGCTGGACAGTGCGGGGGGAGTAGTAGAAAGTCCCACTGGTTAAGAGAGTGGAATACCTCCAGCCAACACTAATTCTCTGCCTTCTGTGAGTGGTTTTGTTTATAGATATGAGGTTTGATTTTTTTTCCTGCATTTTACTTCTTTCTCTCCATTATAAACCTAATGCTTTGGCCCAGATCTCATGATGACTGACGAACAGAACTCCTTAAACATAGACCAGGCTTGGACTCTGATAGACTTTCTGCCACTGATGTGGTAGCTTTCAAAGCTCCAGCTGCCCTCTGGGTCCTCTGCCATGGAATTCAGGAATTAGAAAATGTAAACATTGCTTTTCCCTCCCCTTTAAAATAGAATAAGAGGAAAGGGATCTGGGCTCCTATGACTTTCAAGTATCCACAAAGTGAGGGTGACAGGTTCTCCCACATGTGGGAGGAGCAGGGCACCACCTTCTCTCACTTATCACTGAAATGGCACTTTTCCCAATTTGCACATACCCCAGATCAATTGCAGCGTCTAGAGCTGGGCTCAGGGGAGGCAGGTAGAGAGGTTTTCTCGTGCGTCGGGATTGGCCACCCCTAGTAGGGCAGATGGAAATAATTTTCTGACTTAAGGCCAGTCATTAGGTCCTCCAGATGCCATGAGACGCCATTATCTCAGCCATTGCTGTCTAGCCAGGGTAACCCAGATGCATATAAGTTTAAGTCAAACACATGGTCCCTGGCAGGAGCATTCCAAAGCCCTCCCTAAGGCTTCTGGATATTTCTAAGGGACTTACATGCTCCAGGTCACATCTGCCTCTGGGTCCAGAGGTGCTTTGTCCCTAGCTTACTGACCCAAACCTAACACCCAGCCTCACCCCCAGTTTCCACCAAAAGCTCACTCTCAAGGGCATTCCTGAGAGTAGAACATTTTACCAAAGAGTTGGTGGTCATAGAGGTGAGATTACATTCCACAAAACACACAAGTTAAAATATATTTATGTTCCTTCTTTTAAAAGTCCTGTCTGCTACGAAATTCTCACTTATGCTTCCCCCCATTCAGTACACAGCCTTCCACTCTCTCTCTTTCACTCTCCATTTCTGCCCCATCCCTCCCAGGAATGGAGGTCAAAAATGCAAATGCCAGTAGAGACTAGCAGAGAACATACGTGTGAATTAAAAAGGCAGGGTGTCAGGCCAGAGAGGGGACCCAGCCTACCTCAAGGCATTCAGGTTCAAAACATTTTTAAGCATCGTATCCTACTAGCTACTTCTGCAGACCTTTGACCCAAAGGCTGCCAATCCTTCGGTGCTACAGTCTCCCTCTTTGCCAAAGTCACCCCCAAAAGAGCAGCAGTGACACCCAAACTGGAGCTAGCAAGAACCCTCCCCCCGCCACGTGTGTCCTGAAGCCATGCCATGATCACATGTGCATCAGTATATGATGCTGTTAGATACGTGAGTTTAAGTCAGCCAGGTACCACACGAGCTTGAGCTCAGGAATTCGACAGTCTGGGCTCACGCCAGGCTCCGCTAATCTGCTTGCGTTTTCTTTTTTATCATGATTACAGCAAAATGTAAATAACATAAATTTACCATTTTAATCACTTTTAAGTGTACAGTTCAGTGGCTTGTGTAACCATCACCACTATACACCTCCAGAATGTTTCCATCGTCCCTCACTGACACTCTACACCCATTAAACACTAACTCCTCAATCTTTCCTCCCCACAGCCCCTGGTAACCACTGTTCTACTTTCTGCCTCTATGAATTTGACTTCTCTAGGTACTTCATATAAATGGAATCATACAGGATTTGTCCTTTTGTGTCTGGCTTCTTTCCCTTAGCATAATGTTTTCAAGGTTCATCCATGTTGTAGGCTGTGTCAGAACTTCACTCCTTTTTAAGCCTGAATAATATTCCACTGTATGTACGTACCACATTTTGTTTATCCATTGATGGACACGTGGGTTTTTCCCACCTTTTGGCTATTGGGAACAATGCTGCAGTGGACACTGGTGTACAAATATCTGCTGGAGTTCCTGCTTTGACTTATTTTGTGTATATACCCAGAAGTGGAATTGCTAGATCAAACATTTACCTTTTTCAGAACTGTGCCTGTATATCTTTGGACAGGTTACAGACCCTCTGTAAACCTCATCTGGAAACAGCACCTACCCTGCTTTGGCTCAAACACTGGGCACATAATAAATGCTCACAGATGTTTACTCTCCTTGTCCTCTGCATTTGAGGTACTCAAACTAAATGATCTCTACAGTTACTCCCAGCTCCCTAAACCAATGATCCCACCCTCAAATTATTTCCCTGTTGGAGAAGCCAGGAGTTCTCAGAATATATATATCTGGGGAACACCCTCTTCATGGTCCCCACAAAAATCTAGCCCTGCCAAGAAGGCCCAATTTTCATAGCTCTCTCCTTGGAATTTGCTAACACATCCCATTATAAACCAACATCTAATTTTTCTTGCCACTCCTTCCCCCTTGCTTTCTTCCCACATTCCCTTTCTCGGTTGGCTTCTCCTGCCCACTGAATATCTGTGCTTCAAATTATCTTCCCCAGCTGCCTTGATGCTCATTCCCCACCAGCTAATGTCTGTTGGAAGCAACACTTGTGAAGTTATTCATATTAAGGTTTCACTCCCCAGAGTCACATCTTTTAAATGAGTTGTTCCTTTTAGGCAGAATCCTGCTGGCAGAGCTACTGCTATTTGGTGAAGTCAGTGGAGTTGGGTTTCTCCCCTCACATGCTGTTTATATTGGGTTATCACTTGGCCCGATGTTTGGATTTTCATCCTCAGACACGTGTCCCAAGTCGATGAGCAACAACCGTCTGCTGTGCCATCCCCGTGGATGTTTACATTTCATCAGATGCTCTTTTTAGAAAAGTAATTAGAGGAAATATGCTGCTAAGCTTTCTTTGACAGGGCCAGATTCAGAACTCCAGCAGGGAGTGGACTCATTCACTCACGACTTGAAGAAATATTTTCCTTCTCCACTCCATCCCTCCGTGTTCCCTCTAAATGCGAATGCTCAACAATGAAATATCCTTGCGAGACACGTGAAGTTGCTCTCTGGTTCAGTCAGCAGCTCGGCTGCCCAGACGCCGCGTACCCTCCCTGAAGCTTTTCCAGAGCAAAAGGTAAAAGAGATTCTCAGCTCAGGAATAATTGGGTTTTTCGGATCCCGGGCAAGAAAAAAGGGGCAGCTGAGCTTTGGTTTTTAACTTTTCTGGGTTTCAGCCATCTTACCTGCCACGTTAGAAAAAAAGAAGCAGGGGCGTGCTGATGCAGGGATGAGCAAACTAGACCTCGGAGCCCTGGTGTTCCAGAAGGAACCAGGTTCCTCTGGAGTTGGGCTCAGGCCACCATGCCCTGGAAGTTTGGCTCCAAAAGGCAGAGGTGGAACAGGAATAAGCCTTAAGGAAAATTCACCAACTTACCCCCTGGGGCAAGTGTCTGGGTTTACAGATTATCAGACTCCCCCCTCCTGGGCTCCTTCTTCCTACATTATTGTCTTTGGGCTGTTCCAGATGCCAGTGAGGCAAAATTCAAATGAAACACTCTCTCCGGCTTGAGAGTAAATCACCAAGGAAGATTTCACCTGGGGCTGGCAGGCTACAGGTAGATGGGACGTATTCACCAAAATGGGTTTTTCTTTTTTTATATCTTGGCTTTTTGTTCATCATGAAGGGATATGCCCCATGGTCCAGCTCCCCTTCTACAGTAGGTGATCGCATTTTACACCCTCACCACTCCCGCTTACTCTGTCTCACTCTCAGGCACTTGCCAGCTATGTGCAGCAACGGATCACCCACCTCTCAAGTACAGCACAGGTGACAGGTAACCGGCACAGGTGACAGGTAACCCCCGCAGAAGGAGAGTAGCAAAAGCTCACACACTCCCTGCTCCTCTGCAAAGTCGCCCTATTTTATCATGTGTGTACATTTCAACCGGTCCTTATCTCCTGAGGTCTCACCCTACCTCCTGACACCTGGCCTCTCCAGCCATAGGACAGACGATCCTAAGAAGTCCTCCTTCCCTGCTTGCCGGGGAGCAATCAGAGGACAAGCCTGCCCTCTCCTTGCTTCTGCTGAGTCAAGAGGCTCCCAGGACCTCTGTGTCTCGTTTCAGCCTCACTTGCCCCAGGAGCCCATTTGACATGGGTTTTGTGGCTCAGAAAATGACATGTGAAAAACACAGAAGCCACAGCTCTTTCTAAACAAACACTGTGCTTCCCCAGAAACGACTTGCACTCTTCACCTCGGCTTTTCCTTCTTCTTTCTCATTCTTATCAGAAAGGAAGTGTATATATGCTGAGGAGTACATCTCCCATGCTGGGAATCTGTTCTGAAGGGCTGTAACTGTAAGATTCCATCAAGCAAGATGCCGCAGAGGAACACCCTCGCTGCCAGCCCTGCTCTCCTCCTCCTCTTTCCTCCCAGCTCACCTCTGAGGGGGCTTTTTCCAGTGGGAAATTTAGCTTTTGCATGTCAGAGGGGGTACCTGACACTGGGTAGATTCCCGGAGGTAATTTTGTGCTTTAAAAAGCTAAAATAAAAAACCAGCAAATAAAACTGAAGCTGGTACCCCTCCTGAGGCAGTTCAGTCCCACAAGTTGGGATGACAGAAAACAGTGTCCCATTCTCAGGGAGAAAGACAGACACTCCAGCATCACCAGCCAAGCCCCCAAGATTATCACTGAGAAGAAGCCCCCCCCCCCCAGCCACCACCCACATACACACAAACACCGTCTCCTGGGACCCCCCAGTCCTGCCCCCTACCAAACCCCAAGAGGGAAAAGTTCCCTCCTGGGGGTCCTGAATGCTACTCACAGTACCTCTTGGCAAGGAGGAGATGAGAAGGAGCTGCAGGAAAGTGAGCCCCAGCTGCGGCCACCAGCCCAGCTCCATCGTTCCGCGGTGGTGCCCGGAGCGACTGCCGGGGAGGGACCGAGGGAGGCCGGCCGGCGGGCAGGCGGCTCTTACACGGACCTCCCCAAGCCGCGGCCGAGCGGGAGCTCGGGTTTCAGCTCGCCAGGCTCTCCCATCCTCATCCGAGGGGAACCACCTTCAGCCAGAGCGACGTCAGCCCAAACCTCTCCTCTCCGCGGCTGCCTTAACCCTTGCGGGGCCCGGGGAGGTGTGGCCACGCGGAGAGGCCCCAGGCTGTGGCTGGAAGGGAAGCTGCGGGGCACGGAGGCCAGCCCAGGTCAGGCTGGGCTCCCTCAGCGCGGTGAGGGGAGGGGAGGGGAGCAGCCCGCAGTACCCTGAATGGGAGCGCAGGTCGACGGGGCTGGGGGCCGCTCAGGTGAGGCCTGAAGCACCTGCCCCCCGAGCCTGGGATGGGAGGTCCACTGCCTGCCTTCACTGCGCACACTGAGTCTGCTAGATTAAAAGCCTGCCTTCGAGGGGGAGGGGGCGCCCTGGTGATGCGAGGAGAAAAGCAGCCAACCTGCCTCCCCCTCCACCTGTATCCCCAAGTCTCCTTCCTACCTGGAGCATTTGCTCCAGGTGACCACAGTTTGGAAATCTTATCCTTTGCCTCTACAGGCTTCTGGGAAAATTCTTCATCTTCCCATGACGCCCATTATGATAAGTTCAGCAGCATAAAAGCCCCTGCACACATGCTAGGCAGGGTATTGGGCTCAGGGATAAAAGAACATACAGGATATTGCCTCCGTTCCGAGGACGTTCAGTCTAGGTACAGAGATAGCAAATGACATGTTGAAGTAAGGAGGAAGGATGCTTTACAAGATAATAGCTGACATTTTTAATCAATTTCTCTGTGCCAGGCATCTAAGTACCTTACATGTATTAACTCATTTATTCCTCACAATAAACCTATCATCTCTGGAACTTCACTGGCAGTCCAGTGGTTAAGACTCCCCACTTCCACTGCAGGGGGTGCGGGTTCGATCCCTGGTTGGGGAACTAGGATCCCACCTGCCACGAGGCGTAGCCAAAAATAAATAAATGAATTAATTAAAAAATAAAAATCTATCATCTCCATCTTACAGATAGGGAAACTGAGTCCTTGAGAGTTCAATAGCTCATCCAAGGTCAAGCAGTAAGTGGCAGAGCCAGGGTTTGAACCCAAGCAGCTTGGGTCCAGAAGCCATAGTCCTAGCCAACAGGCATACTGCTCCTTAAAATGCTGTGTATACAGAATTTTATTTAGCCATTATAGTCACCATGTACAGTAGATGGCATCGTCCACACAGTATGGATGCAGAAACCAAGACTCAGAGATTACATGACTTGTTCAAGGTCATTTAGCTAGAAGTGGCAAAGTAGGACTCATACCCAGGTCTAACTCAGGGAAGCACTGGGGCTTCAAGCCATGCTTGGTCCCAGTTTGTACCTTCAGATGAAGAACCAAAGTTGAGAGGAGTGATCATTCAGGCCCAGAGCACTGGGAGGCTTCCCTGAGCTGGGGGAGCTTGATCTGGGACCTGAGAGAGAGGTAGGATCTCAGTGCATGGAGGGAGTGAGGAGGTCTTTCTAAGAAAAAGGGCTGAGTTTGTCCAGTGCCACTGGGAAATAAGTGAGTATTTGCATGTTTATAATTTATATTTATCCTTTTCCCCAAAGGATCCATGGCAATGTATACCATTAAAATGAATTTTAAATAGTTTTCATATACAGATAGATCGAGATATAGATATATCTTGATCTATCTATATATCAAAACTGTTTTTATATATATACATATATATATATATATATATATATATATATATCTTGATCTATCTATCTATCTATATCTCTTTATATATATGCCTCAGAACAAAAGCCAACTCAAGAGGATAAACAATCTGTATAGCTTGGATATGGCAGAGAGCAAGAAAAAAAGCATGTGGTCATGGTGTTTGGATTTTATTCTACAGTTAATGGAGGGCTCTGACAGTTTAGGAGCAGGGGATGTTGGGCCCAAAGCCAAGTCCCAGGAAGAAAAGTCACCCTGGTGTCCAGACTGAGGGATGGAGGAGGCCAAGGCCCGCCTAGAGAGAACAGCTGGGACTATGGAGTAATGCCTGGACTAAGGAGCCAGTCGTGGAAGTTGAAGGGAAAAATTATGGGAGAAACTTGGCGAAGGTAGAATCCCAGGACTCAGGACAGACTAAATGGGCAGGAGCCCTGACACAGGTGCTCCTCTCAGGGAGAAATTCCTAAATCCCAGCCCTGCTTCTGGGGCCCATTGCAGCCCAAAGATTGTGAACAGCAGTCAAATCCTTGATTCACCACTAACTCTCTGAATCTCACTCTTCTCATCTGTCACATGGAAACAATAATCAAATCTACTTTGTAGACTGTTTGGAGAATTTAATGAGATTATATACATAAAGCCCTTAGCACAGGGTCTAGCTCATTCTCAGTGCTCCATAAATATAAATCATTGTCTGTATTATCAGTCTGAGGCTGATCCCAAGGAAATCCCATGGTATGGGCCTTCTCCCTCACCCTCAACTTCTCTATCCAGGTGAAATTTGTTTAAAACAAGCCCCAAAAGTAACCTTAAAAGGGGGGAAAATGCCAAAGGGCAGCACACCTAGGGGGTGGAGGGAAGAAGGTAGAAGAGGAGAGGTTTACTTTGTTGCCGGTCAACCAGCTCTAGTCCTTTGGTGATGGGAGTGGGGAGGTGGTGACTTAGTTTCCAAATAACTGTGGTTATTAGAGCCTCTCAGGAATCTGTTTCTCCCATCAGCTGACAATGCTACTTCCTTCTTCCCTTGTCTCCCCTCACCTACACACATACACACACAAACACACCCTCCCTGAGTCATACCCAGCAGCCTCTCCCTACAGCAATTTACCCCACTAGGGTGGAGCCCCAGGTGATGAACATGGCTGGCAGCTCCCTAAAGAAGTCCCTGGTGCCAGGTCTTTGCTTCTCCAGGCTAAGGGGGCTGGAAACAGGCCCTCACATCTATCTTTGGAATGCCCACAGGAGTAATTGGGCCCTACTAGTTTGTTATCACTAATCTGGGTTTGCAAACTTCCTAGGGCTATGGAACCTGGAAAAGAATTCTCAGAAAGGAGCGGGACACATTCTTCTGGGGAACTGAAAGCAGTGATCAGATATTACCTTGTTGAACTTGACAATAAACTTGGGCTGGCAGAGGAAGAGGGAAGCTATGACTACGATACAAAAAAGGTCAGTAATTTGTCTGAGGTCATACAACTCTACACAAATTTCCATTTTCCTACCCAAATTTAGCTTCTTCTCTTCCCATTATGGTCAAATCAGTTTTTCATATTGATAAAGTTTAGTATTATTCTAAGTCAGGATTCTTGACCCAGGTTCCATGGGGTCTATTGGGAGGAGAGTTTCACATGGCCTTTGAAGCTCTGGAAATGATATGCAAAATTTTGCATGCAGTTTTTGGAGTAAGAGGGAGCCATGGCCTTCTTCAAAATCTCAAACGGATCTGCAAAGTCCCAACTTTTTAAGAATCACTGATCATCATAAGTTAACACTGAAAAATTCACCAAGTACCTGTTGGGTTTGGGGAAAGTGGTTTGGGACAGACAATTGTTGAATCTAGGCTATAAGCTGCACAATGGGTATTTGTAGGACCCTCCCTCCCTTTTTTTCTATTTCTGCCTTAAGAGCTCTTGCTCTGGATCATACTGCCTAGTGTTGAATCCAGCTGGACCACTTACTACATATGTACACCTGGGCAGGTTATTTCACCTATGATGGCTGTAGTTTTCTCACCTGTTAAGTAGAGAGAATAATGGTACCTGCCCCCATAGGGTTGGAGTAAAGAGCTCAGAACAGTGCCTAAAATATACTAAGTACTCAGGAAACATTAGCTATTTTTATTATGATTCTCTCCCCCTCCTGCCCTCACTTTCTACACCCACTTCTGGGAGGAATAAATCATTAGAAAGGCTATGGGTGAAAGAGGCAAAGTGCCATGCTGGGAAGTAGGGAACAATACCTAGAATTAAGAATTATCTACTTATAATCAACACTCAGAAATCAACAATTGGCTGTAGTAGACGGAGTAGGGCCAGCCATTTAATTACAAGTCACAATCCCCTCTAATTTTCACATGAAAGGATGAGGCACTCTAAAAAACCTGAACCTTTTTCAATGCCGTGGGAGGCTGATTGCATGTGAATACACAGAAAGAAACCGCAGAGAAGGCTGTCTTGTGAATGCCAACAGCTCCCCAATCTCCAAACTATAACTTTTTCAGATCAGCACCTGAGCAGAAACCACACAGAGGGCAAGCCAGAGGAAAGAGCTGGGGCGGTACAGGTCTGCAAGCCTGAGAGAGGCGTCCCAGAGCACTGGTCAGTAGTGTGGTCAGTAAGTGTGGCTTTCATCAGCGTACGAAACACAAAGTTCAAGTCAACCAAGGCCAGAGATGGAGAAGGGTAGGTCTGTGGAAAAGACAAAGGGTCCTTCCACCAGAGCCTGCTCTAACTGGCCGCGCCATGGAAGTCTCCAGCCCTAATGAATCCCGGCTGTTCACCTACACAACAAGCAACAATGTTCCACCTCCAGGGCTGGCTCAGCTCCACTCCCTTTCCATTGGGAACCAGGCAAAGGGGTAGGTGAGTCTGTCGTTCTTTCTTTAACCACATTGTTCTTGCTCTATGTCATTCATCATGGAAATTGCTGAAAGTGGGCACGCTTCCCGCCTTCATAGTCAATGTGCTCCTGAATCACTTGGGCAAACCTATTCTTGACTTTCATATGTGTATTTATAAACTTCAATTTAAAGCAAAATGTCTGCTATGCCACGGAACTGCAAAGGTTTACAAAGAACACTGGCAAAAATTGTGACCCCAATCCAAGTGGCTAACTCAACAGTTACATGCATTTGAGCCATTTAGGATGAGGAAGGGACCAAAACATAGAATAACTCCAAGGAAAGGCAGCAGAGTACAGTGGCAGAAAAAAGGCAGCAGGCCCCAGGGTGTTGGGCCCAAGGCTCTACTACCTACAGGCTGTATGAACTTGGGCAAGTCCCTTGGCCCCTCTGAGTCTCAGTTTCTTCATCTATAAAAGAGAGGTAATAGCTACCTTATAATTCTGGTGAGATTAAAATGAGGCTGGCATACATAATGGTAGCTCAATCAAGGTTGACTGTTGTTATAACTATGTATGAACATCTACTCTTAGAGTTTCATTTCAAAATGAAACTAAGTAGGTACCTTTTTCCACAGGTCTGGTGATATAAGTTAGGTTACGTTCCTATATTGATTTGAAGCCAATGCATGTGTGAAGAATATATTGTCTTGTATATTTATGCTTCCAGTTGGAAGTCTAGGGGTAGAGTGTGCATTTGTTCAAAGACAAATCGAGAGGCCTGTCCTGAGCGGACCCAGTCCAAGTGCTGAAGAAAAAATTATTCTGATGTTTGTTAAAGACTGTAAGGAAGACTTTATTCAAGGGACTGCAGCAATGGGTGTCTGCAGGAAGCAGGGGAGATTGGGCTCAACTCTGAATAAAACAACGAAAAGTGAGGATTTATCACCAAGGAGCAGGGTGGGGGGGTCAGTGGATGGAAAACTACTAAGAGGAAACGTTAAGAATAAGGGGGGATACTGGCTAATCTGATTTAACAGGATTCTTGCTGAAGGCAGGTCAGGGTGATCAGATATCAACCAGGAGATGGTGGGGGATGAGGAACTGAATCAGATATCAAGGGTGATCAGATATCAGTGATGGGAGAGTCTCACTAAACTGACTTAGTGGGATTCTTTCTCTTGAGGACAAGGCTCAAGGAGGGGTCTAGTCAAGAAAAGGCTTACACAAGACTGACTACAGCTTGGTTAAGGAGCAAGTCTTTGTCACACGGGACCCACAAAATCCCCTGAAAGGTCCTTGCTTTGAATGTCTGGTTCAATCTTGCCACATTGTTCATTGGGATAAATAGGATTTGCATATAAAGTAACCTGTCTCCTTCCATGGAAGGAAGGAAAGGAGAAAGCACAAATACCAAGTAAAAATCATCCATTCACTTATTCAGTGCAATGTATTGCATGTCTGCTATGTGCCAGACATCATCTCAGGTCCTTGGAGTATAGCCGTGAACAAAACCTGTGTGGTCGCTCACCTTGCAGACTTGCAGACCAGATAGCAAGGAGACATTGGACACACGTGATGAGCAGCATGAGTGAAGATGGAACATTCCAAAAGCGTGTAACCAGGGGATCCAGTCTGGTCTGAAGGTCAGAAAAGTTTCCCTGAGAAGGTGACACTGAACTTCAGACCTAAAGAAACACAGAGGGAAGGGAGAGTAGAGGACAAGAGATGAGGAAGACCGGGTAATAAGGAGGCTAGAGGTGCAGGCAGGCCTTCAAAACCATGAACTTGATTCTAACAGGGTCATTGAAAACAACTTGAGGGCCAGTGACTGGATCAGACTTGTGCCCCAGACTCAGCTCTCCGCACCTACATCCAGTATGCAACAGGATGGAGAGAAGTGGCTTGATCTGAGAGGCACCAAGGAGGTAAAGAGGATGGGATCAGTGATTATGGTGTATATTGAGGAGAAAAGTGAGGGAGCAAAGACGACTCCCAGTTGATAACCCAGTAGATGTGGGTGGGTGCATGGTGGTGTGCTATGTAGGACTCTCTCTCTCTCTCTCAGATCATTCACTCTGGGAGAAGTCAACTATGGAGAGTCTCACACAGAAAGGAACCGAAGCTTCCTGACAACAGTCCCATGAAGGATCTTGGGAGCCAATTCTCCAGCCCTTCCGATGGCTGCAGCCCCAGCCAGCAACTTGCCTGCGACCTCACAAGAGTCCCCTTAGCCAGAGCCACCCAGCTAAGCTGCTCCCAGATCCCTGACCCTCAGAAACTAGGCAAGATAATAAATTGTGTTGTTTTGCACTGCTAAATTTGTTACACGGCAATAAATTACTACTACAAAAGATTTCTGAATTGGGCAACCTGGGGTAGAGGAGAAACCAAAACTGTCTACACACCTGGTAAACCTGCAGCCAAATGAAAACTTCTGGGCAGCCACAGCTTAAGGACTCAACAGTGAGAAATGTTAATACAATGAGCCTATCACAGGGAAGAAGCTTTCAGTTGTGCATAACAACAAGCCCAATTCATGTGGCTGAAACAATAAGGAATTGTATTATCATGTATAACAATAAGTCCACAGGTAGGACAGCTCCAGAGTTAATTCTGTGGCTCAACAGTAGTGTTAAATACTTAAATAGGTCCAAATTACCAACAGATATATACAGTGTGCACACATTTATATAACATCTTGGGATATATAAAAATAGCATGTGTTATACAGATGGCCAACAGCCACATGAAAAGATGCTCAACATCGCTAATTATTAGAGAAACGCAAATCAAAACTACGAAGTATCACCTGATACCTGTCAGAATGGCCATCACAAAAACATCTACAAACTATAAATGCTGGAGAGGGTGTGGAGAAAAGGGAACCCTCTTGCACTGTTGGTGGGAATGTAAATTGGTGCAGCCACTATGGAAAACAGTATGGAGGTTCCTTTAAAAACTAAAAATAGAGCTACCATATGATCCAGCAATCCCATTCCTGGGCATATATCCACAAAAGATGAAAACTCTAATTCGAAAAGATACATGGACCCTAATGTTCATTGCAGCACTATTTACAATAGCCAAGACATGGAAGCAACCTAAGTGTCCTTCAATAGATGAATGGATAAAGAAGATGTGGTACATATATACAATGGAATATTACTCAGCCATAAAAAAGAATGAAATAATGCCATTTGCAGCAACATGGATGGACCTGGAGATTATCATACTAAGTGAAATAAGTCAGAGAGAGGAAGACAAATATTAAATGATATGACTTACATGTGGAATCTAAAAAATAGTACAAATGAACTTATTTACAAAACAGAAATAGACTCCAGACATAGAAAACAAACTTATGGTTACCAAAGGGGAAGGAGAGGGAGGTATAAATTAGGAGTATGGGATTAACAGATACATATTACCATATATAAAATAGATAAACAACAAGGATTTACTGTATAGCACAGGGAACTATATTTAATACCTTGTAATAACCTATAATGGAAAAAAATTGAAAAAAAGAATGTATATATATATATATATATATATATATATATATATTCAGTTATGTATATACATAACCAAATCACTTTGCTATACACCTGAAACTAACACAATATTGTAAATCAACTATATTTCAGTTAAAAAACTAGCATATGTTGTTTGTGAATAGAAACACATATCATTAAACTACTAAAACATAGTTAGAAATGACATACACTACCTTCAAGGCAGGAGTTACCACTGAAAAGGAAGGGTGTCACAAAATGTGAACTATGAAATTTTAGCTAAAAAATAAAACAAATGAAGGAGAAATTGAAGAAACTGAAGCCAAACGTTAACATCTGTCTATCTTTGAGGCTAGTGAATAGGGATCTGTTACTGTCTGGAATTTTTTTGCATGTCTGGATTATTAATAATTATATCTATATTTATAGGTCTATAAAGTAGCTACAAAAAATGTAAGAAGGGGACATATTGGAAAATATTTTAATGGACAGAGAAGACAAGCATTTATTCTTAAGAAAACATTTTGAAAGAATGAAATAATGCCATTTGCAGCAACATGGATGGACCTAGAGATTATCATACTACCTGAAGTAAGTCAGAAAGAGAAAGACATACCACATGATACCACTTATATGTGGAATCTAAAATATGACACAAATGAACTTATCTACAAAACAGAAAGACTCACAGACACAGAGAACAGACCTGTGGTTGCCAAGCGGTGGGGGGAGGGATGGATTGGGATTTGGGGATTAGCAGATGCAAACTCTTATATATAGGATGGATAAACAACAAGGTCCTACTGTATAGTACAGGAAACTATATTCAATATCCTGTGATAAACTATAATGGAAAAGAATATAAAAAAGAATGTATGTATGTGTATAACAGAATCACTTTGCTGTACAGCAGAAATTAACACAATACTGCAAATCAACTGTACTTCAAAGAGAAGATCAGATGGAAGAGCTCTGTGCTAGAAATGAAACAGAGAAGTATGCTGGGAGTGACGGAGGAAGGTACTTTAGTTTGCAGAATCCAAGCAGGCCTCTCTGAGAAGCTGACATTTAAGCTGAATGCATCTGAGGAAAGGGCATCCCAGGCAGAGGGAACAGCTAAGACAAAGGCCCTGAGTTGGGAATGAGTTTAGAGTGCTTGAGGAACACAAAGGAGGCCAGTGCAGCTGGCACACAGCTCTTTAGAAAAGAGGGAACATGAAAGGGGCCAGGAGAACATGCTGGGATGACCAAGTGAATTCACACCACTGTCACGCTACCTTCTGGGCATCAGGGAATTCTTTGAAAATTTAGTGAAAAGCTATGGATTCTAGAAAAATACACACATATTGATTTTTGATTACAATGTCAGGATATGCGTGGACCCTCTGAAGCCTACCCAGAAATGACCTAATTGCAGCATTTGAACTCAAGCCACATTATTCCCAGTTGGTGAGGGTATGGGGGCCTGGCCATTTCTACCCAGTGCAGGACTTCTCTATAGGTAATATTTGCACTAGAGTTCCCTACAGCGCTGACCAAGAAATCCTGAATGCTGTACCAGTCTGAGGGTCTCCTACCGCATCCTTCTGTGTTTCCCCTGGCTTTTCACCATGTCAGACCCGCACAGCAGTTTGAAAGCTCTCCCTGCCTACTCTTGCCTCTCTCCCCTTTATTTTTCACAGGCTCTACAACCAAGAATTCTGTCTTGCACTCCTAACTTAGCTTGGTGTCTGCTTCTTAAAGGGACCAACCAACACAACTGATACTGGGAATAATCAAAAACAAGAGGTGATAAGAGGGAGTTTGCGTTCTAGATCACTTGCCACACAGCTGGCAAGGAAGGCCCCATCCCAAATGGTACCTGAGGTATAGATAATCCTGGCACAAGATGGCAACCCAATTGCTAAAAATTTCACAGGTGATTACTTGGAAGGACCTCCTGGTGGAGGGGAATGCCTGGGCTGGTATGAAGATTCAGGTTTTTGCACATTATGGAAGAATAGCACATTTAAGGACAGTAGAAACAGCTGGTTACTAACTGAGTTGATTTGATGCCTACAGAGGGATAATGAGAAGCTAAGGGCAATTAACAAATTTAAATACTAAGTGTGAAAGCCAGTGGTCCTCTTTGGTAGTTCCTGCAGTAGGAGAGTGGACTGAGAAGCAGACTCAGGTTCTGATATTTATAGTCACCAGTGTTCAAAGAGAGTGGAATGCTTTGTCACGGCCAGTCTACTATGCAAAGACCAGTGCCCTGCCTGGGAAAACCTGAACTCCTGAACATGAGATTGAGTCATCTGGATGGACGCCCCCAAAGATTGTGGTTCCAGTGACTTCCCTGAATCCTCTGAGCCTTCAGAGATGGCTCATCTGTCCCTATTAAGAGCTAGAACTCCTTCCTGTGGGAAGATACAACATGGGCCTCCCCATTGCAAAAAAACAGGTGTCCTCCTCGGGACTTTCTCCCAGACCTGTCCTGGCTGCCAGGCCAGAAAATAGGGTTAAATTCCAGCATATTCCCAGTTTAGAACATAAGGAAACAGACGAATCCCAATGGAGCTGCAAGAATTAGGTAGAACGTACCAGCATGAGCCAGGGGAGTACCCATGGGATTGGATTTTGAGGGTGCTTGATTAAGGAGTACAGGACATAAGAATGGACAAGCAAAAGTTCATTTACTTTGGAGTACTCTTCAGGAACGTGGATTTAACGCCTTGGCCAGAACCCTAGGGTATGGGCAAATTTGCTAGTAGGTAACTCTTAAAAACATGGAAAAAAAAAAAGCCCATTCTGGGACTTACCTGGCAGTCCAGTGGGTAACACTCCAAGCTCCCAATGCAGGGGGCCCGGGTTCGATCCCTGGTTGGGGAACTAGATCCCCCATGCATGCCACAACTAAGAGTCCACATGCCACAACTAAAAAGTCCGCATGCTGCAACTAAAAATAAAAAAGATCCTGCAAGCCGCAATGAAGATCCCACGTGCCACAACTAAGACCCAGCACAGCCGAAATAAATCAAAAAAAAAAAAAAAATAGCCTATACTGATCAAGTGGTAATGCCTAAGGTACCATGGAAACTAGTGGGATTAAATGGCTCAGGGAACTAGGCATGCTGAATTGGATATATTACATGAGGACAGAAGATCCATCAGAAATTTTGTTCCATGGAAGGATCTAGAGAACGCACTATTCACGAAGGCCATCAAGAACATGCTGATGGGATGAATATTAGCATCACTAAGACATTAAGTGGTGGCTTTCCTCTACAGGCTAGGATTGACTCTAGGAAATATGTCACAGAACTTGGCTTACTAATAGCAATGGGAATGATAAGGCCTCAAAGCAAAAGAGTCCAGATGATGGTTATTAATCACCAGAAATGAGGGGGCCCCACAATTACCATCACAACCAACAAGATTGGAGGGGCAGCCAAGGGGGCTTGACCCACAAGGAGCTGTGGATATGGTTAGTAGAACATGGGATCCCCTAGGGACAAAAGACACAGGCAGACAAAGAGGGTGCTGCTTAATATATACAATCAAAAAAGACAAGAATGAATGAGCAGGAGGCTGAAGGTGGTCACCTCAACAGAAGTTATGAACTTCGCTCAATTCCTGGACCTGAGCCAGTTTTCATACCCAGACTCTGTTGGCTACAGAGGTGGATGGGTCCCCAAAAGGAAGTACACAGCAACACCATGGCAAGTATATACTAATGATTCCCTTAATATTTCCCTTCAAATACCTACAACCATTTACTCAGATGACTGGGGAAAGAGAAATACCCATACATTTTGAGGGTTATTGGACACAGAGTCTGAGATGACATCAATATCTGGAGACCTGAAATGTCATAATGGCCACCTGTTTGAGGCATACGGCAGCAAGTTAATATATTGAGTTTTGGCCAAAGGCCAACTTACAGTGGGTCCAGTGGGTCCATGGATCACCCATCCAGTGATGATTTTTCTGGTCTCCAAATATACAATTGGGATTGATATACTCAGCTCTTAAATTCTTACATGAGATCCTTGGTTTATCATAATGGAAAGACTGAGTAAAAGCCTCTGAAATTGCCTTCCCCTCTGAAACTTCAGTTCCCCCAAATAGTGAACCAAAAACAATATCACATTCCTGGGGGAAGTTGGAGATTAGTGCCACCCGTAAGGATCTTACTGATGCAGTCATGGTGGTCTTCTTCATATCTCCACATCTCAATTTAATTCACCAGTCAGGTCCCTGCAGAAACCAGATGGATACTCTAGAATGACTGTCAACTATCACATACTCAGCCGAGAAGTAGTTCCAATAGTGGCTGTCTTGCCATTCATGGTACCTTTGCCAGAGCAGATTATTATGGACTTGGGCAAATGGTATGCAGCCAATGAGTTCTTTTCTATCCCAATCAGAGAAGAGAATCAGGAACAATTTACATTCACATGGAATGGACAATAATATGTATTTACGGTATTGTCCTAGTTCTATGTTAATTCTTCTGCTGTCACAATATAGTCAGAAGAAATCTGGACCATCTGCACATCCTTCAGAATAGCACATCGATCCATTCTATCAATGACAGAGCAGGGAGAGTAAGAGCTGCCTAGCACACTGGAGGCCTTGGTGAAACAGCTTACTTCAGATGGTGGGAGATAAACCCTAGAAAGACGGCGGGGCATGGCACATTGGTAAAGTTTTCAGGGGTCCAAAGATCATGCTGAGAAATACTGTCCAAAGTAAAAGACAAATTGCTGCATTTTTTATCCCTTAGAATGAGGTATAATGTCTGTCATTCCCTTTTAGGTTGGGTTCTGGAGGCTGCACATTCCACATCTAGCAATACTACTCCAGTACATATACTCGGAAATCTGAAAGGTAGCCAACTTTGTGTGGGCCTGGAGCAAGAAAGGAATCTGTAGTCAGTTCAGGCTACGGTACAAGTAGCTCTGCCACTTGGAGGATATGATCTGGCAGACAATCTGGTGTCGGAAGTGTCAGCGGTGGGAAAAGATACAGTAAGGATCTTATAACAAACCCCAGTGGGAGAATTACAACATAGGCTTCTGGGGTCTGGATGAAGGCCATGCCAGTTGCAGCATGTGCTTTTTGAGGAACATATCCTAGAGTATTTCTGGGCTCTGGTGGACATGGGACATTTGACCCTGGAATGTCACGTAATCATGAGCTGAGTTCCACCAGACCCTCCAAGTCATGAAATCACACAGGCCCATAGCAGGCCATTCTGAGATGGAAATGGTACACCCCAAATGGATCCCAAGCAGGACCAGACAGCACAATAAAGGTTCATGGGCGTGAACCCCAGACTCCCGTGCTACCTGCCATGACTGCCCAGTACCACTCTCTCAGCTGGTACCTATGGCCAGATGGTTAGGAAGGTTCCCAAAACAACGAGCTGAAGGAGAAAAATCTCATGGTTGGTTTACAGACGGGACACCTTGAAATGTGAGTACAAGCTGAGAATGAATGGCGGGTGTCTTCCAGGCATCATGGAGTGGACTCGAATGACAGAGCTGAGGGAGAATCTTTCCAGTGGGTGGAGCTTTGAGTGGTGCACCTCGTCCTCTGCTCTGTGTGGGAGAAGAAGTGGCCAGAAGTGAGAATATATCAAGTCTCATGGACAGTAGCAAATGGCCTCACTGGCTGATCAGGAGCCTGAAATGAAAAGGACTGAATGATTGGAGGCATGCGGATGGGCATATGGGAGTGAGCACCAAGGATGACTAGAAAATGTGATCACGGTAGACAAGAAAGCAGCTACCATGAGAAAGGCATTGAATATCCAAGTAGACAAAAATGACGTTAGCCAGTATTTGTCATGACCTGACATGATGGGCACACGAGTGTTCAAAGCAGTAGAGATAGAGGTTACACGATACGACAGCCTGGACTGCTGCTTACCAAAGCCAATCCAACTACTGCCACCTCTGAATATCCAACTTGCAGGCAACCGGGCCCAAGGCTGAGCCCCTGACATGGCATTCTTCTGATCCAGTAGGACTGGGACAGGGACCTGAGATTCTGCATTTCTAACAAGGACCAAATGATGCCACTGATCCCAACAACGCCAGTGATGCTGGTCTATGCACTGCAATTAGAGAAGTAAGGCTGTAAAAAAGCAGAAATTACCTCCTCTAAGGTCACAGGCTAGACTATTGATAGAGGAAAAGTTCTTCCAACAGGCTCTAAAGGAGAGTCATGAAGGTTTTAGCAGTGACTACTTCCCCTTAAGCAGCAACAGCAGCAGGGAACGGCTGACCCATGAAAGCTGGCACCAAGGACTTAGCTTGACTTGACTGAGAGGGTTTTCAAACCACGTTCCCTGGGAATGAAGGGGTTACTCTCTGCTAAGCAGCTTGGAGATGAGCAGTGTGAATTGCGCTGCATCTGGAGGGATTTAGGACTTGTAACAAAGTCTTCTGTTCCCTCTGCACTGCTGGCTTGACCATGGGCCTTAAACTTTCAATCTTGAGTTTCTATGAACAGCAACAGAGCTGTCATCAGGGAAAGCATGCTATTCTCCAAAGGACTTAGAGGGTGGGAGGGATCTGGCAGGGGCCCCCCATTAATCCAAGTCGGTGCATGCCTCTCTTGGGCTCTGCAAACCTGCTTTACCCCCTTCTCCTTCACAGTGGGGCTCCCAGCCATAAGTCAGGCTGGACCAGAGCTGCACTGACACCGGGATCCTCGTGAATGTCCCTCTGGTGGATTGGGCCCGTTTATCTGTGATTTGGCTCCGGACCCTTTTTTTCCTATCATATGTCATTGGAAAATTGATCTCCTTTAAGATTTGTGTTTCCAATTGTGTTTCTGGGCAGGTGACCAGTGGAATGCAGCCAGGGAAGTGTAGACAGTTAATGAAATCTAACAGGGTGCACATTTTCGGTGACCTGTCATGCCTCCATCAAGCCTGTCTCTCATATTTCCTCCACTGAGCTCTCCCTCCTGGGTACAGCCAGGGTCTGTTCTCCATCACCACAGCAAGAGCCTCAGGGAAACACAGGTGTCTGCAGTCATTAGAAATTCAAATCCACCTGCTGCACCATGTGCAAGAAGAAGGGCAACTCGGGGTCAGGGAGGATGTGAGGGGTGAAGGGTGGCTGTCTGGCCATGAGTCCAGAGGGACCCATAAATCATGCCAGTTTCCAGAGTCAAGGAGCTCTAATGGGAGTCAGGTGAGCGGCCCACCTGCGGCCAGACAACTGGATGCTTTTAAACAGTGGCCCCAGAAGGTCTTGAAAGTGGGTGTCTGTCATTCCTTACACCCTGGAAGCAATTTATGGCCCATGTCTGCTCTTTCTCTGTGTGTCTCAGTACATCTCCCCCTCCTCTGCTCTCTGCCTCTCTCTGCTCTCATTCTCTATTCCCTCTTTCTTTTGTTTTCCTCTCTCCTCTCCTCTCCCTCTCTCTTTTCAGTGAAGCAAGGCTCAAGAACCCAAGCATGAGGTCAGGCTAGGACACCACTTAAGTAGGGCAAGGGGATTTTCCAGCACATGACTGATGCACAGCGGACCACTTGAAACCTGCCTGGAGGGAGCATGGGAAACGGGCTCAGGGCCCAGTTAAAACGAGAAGTGGCCCATTTTTTGTCATGGTCCTTCGTTTCCACCCGTTCCGCATTTTAGCATCTGCTCACCTCTCTTGCATCTCCGTGGACCTCCCCTCCCAGGCCTCACCCAGGCCTGCCATCTCTGCTGTTCCCTTCTCCAACTCCTCCCATGCTTACTCATGGGGTCCAACTCTCCCAATAAAGCATCTTTGCTAAGCACAAGCCTTCAAACCAAAGGAATGACCTGGAAGGAGGGCATTTCTGAGTCCAGGGTGTGCCATCAGGGGAGATATTTTGGGCATGCTGGCGTTCTTCTGTCCCTCCAGCCACACGACATGGAACCACCCAACCTAAGTCCTGCTTGTCTCTTAGCATCAATCCACCCCCAAGTCTCAGTGGTCTTAGGGAACTATCAGTGATCTACCTAGTTCCTCCAAACTCCTTTAGGTACCAAGAGACAGCAAGGCTAGAACTCAGATCTCCAGCTTAACTGTCTGCCCTTGGAAAGCTTGCCTTTCTCTCTGGGTTCTGCTTCCTCCTCATTAAAGTGAAGGGTTGGAGTATATGACCTAAGGTCTCTCTTAGCCTCCAACTTCAGTGGTTTATTCTATACAGATCAGGGTTTCTCAGCCTCTCTGGTGGATGGCTAGATAAAGCTCACTGTTAACAGCCATTCCCACACATCACTGGCTCTTTCTTCCGTAAGATCTTAGAGCTCATCAGCCCCCATGAGATCTCAGCCTCTTGTGTCCTGGTGTCCCCTGGGGGTGTCTCCCTGGTGATCACAAATCACATCCAGTTGCAGCCACTGGGTTTTTCCCCTCCCCACCTATGCCGCCTGCATCTACAGCCCCCTGAGAGCTCACCATGTGGCCTCTGAACGCTGCTGACACTAGTTCAATGCCAATGTCCACACAAAGGTGCTACCTGCCACTACTCCCAAGCTGCTGTGCTTCCAAGTTCAGTCCACTCCGAAGAGGGGCTATGACCCCGCTCCCCACTCAGAGTCACACAGGGTCACCCAGACCTCCAAAAGGCCCTGCTTGTGCCCTCGAGGGTCACGGAGTCTGTTGTAGAATACAAACAGTTCCTCTTTCTTTCCCTTAGGAGCCTCCTTTCCACAGGAGTAAGACACAGGCCATGTCTGACTTCATCCCCCTTCCTTCCCAGGGAGGGGTGGGAAAGCCTTCCTGCAAATCACCTCCAAGTGGTCCTCCCGCCACTTCTACAGACATATTTGAATTCCATTTTAGGCTCAGCTCAGACATCCCTACTTCCCCCGCCAGCACGCGCGTGCACACACACACATGCATATATGATTCTGTAATTTCCATTTACATCATCCTAGCGAATAAATCAAAGGAGTGAGTGTGTGTGTGTGTGTGTGTGAGTTGAGTGAAAAAAAAGCAGAAGACTAAGAGCTCTGCTCCAAGTGGCTCATCCAGTATGCCAAACCACAGTACTCGGGAAAAATAGAGAATTCTTTTCTCCAACTCTTCCCTGCAATGGATTCTAGCAGCAGGGCTTGATCTCCAAAGAAAACCTGTAACAAACAGTGTTGCTGGTAACTTTTAAAACTCTGTACTTCCTGACAAATAGGAATCAAATTGATAAGGGAATAAAATAACATACTTTAATGAAAGTGCTTTCTTGTGGTTAATGTAGGGGGCCTGGAAGCAAAAATATAGGCTAGATGCTTAGTCTGGAAAATCAGCATGACTCTATTTTTAGAACTAATGAAAAGAGCCTTGTATAAGGACAAGGTACAATAATGGTCATTTTTCTCCCCCTAGGAATAGGGATTAAAAAGTGGTTATGAAGAGTATGAACCCAGCATTCTGAGTGAAGAAACCTGGAATCTGGGTCTGACTTTATGATCTGTGCTCCCTGCTGGTGACCCAGAGAGCACAAGTCAGACCATACATTCCTGTAAGTATTAATTAATGATTAATCAATTAATCGATGACTCAGTTATTAGCAATATAGTGCACGGGACCAGAAGACCAGACCTAGTCTAGGGGATCAGGGACGGCTTCCTGGGGGATGTGTTGTTGGAGCTGAGCTTTAAAGGATGAAGAGGTAGTGATGACACAGAGTAATACATTAACATTCCAGGTGAGGGAACAACACTTGCAAAGGCAGACTGGGATGGAGCATGTTACATGCAAGGAACTGAAAAAAGACCAGTGTGAAATGGAGCCCAGAGAGCAACAAGGAGTGGAGGCTGGTGAGGCAAGCTGGTCCCTGTGGACCATGTTAAGGGCTTTTGTCCTTAAGGTTTATACAGTAGCCAGTCTTAAGTGGTAGCCAGTTTCCAAGATGGTGCCCAATGACCTCCACCTGCTGGCAGGCGCGCCCTTGTGTAGTCCAATGACAATCTCATCCTTCCATGCTTCTGAAATGTATGAAAAAAGTTGGTTTGGTCTAGAAATAACTGCTACAAAAGGCAAAGCAGAAATGACTTGTTCTTCTGTCATCACTTTGATTACTCCCTACGCCATCCCCATCAGCATCCTCTAGAAAATCATCCCAGCCAGATAATTCTGTTAAAATGGCCTTATCCACCTTCGGGGCACAAATTTTGAATTTCCAACCCGCGGACCTAGAAGTCTGGGAGCGAGGGCCATAAATGCTGGTGGGATTTGGTGTTGCTGGTGAGGCCAAACGGCAGCCACACGAGTGCCTTCTACATCATTCATTTCCTGCCACAGCCCTGAAAATACAGCCCCTGAAAGTCTCTCCAGACTCAGTGGAATTTGAGGCCTTTGTTCCCATGTATGGAAACACATCAACCTGCCGATTCTGGTAACAGGGTCTACGATGATATTCTTGGCTTTCACCACTGGTTTTAGCACAAGCACCACTGAGGGCTTCTTTATTTTTGAGTTTTTAAATCTCATTTTTCAGAGCAGATAAATCAACTGTAAAAGTATGTTATAAAAACCGATTTGGCAAGCAAGGTCTCCTGGAGAGGGCAGAAGTTGCTTTATTTTCCATTATCTCAGTGTAAAACAAATAGATTTATCCTTTTAAGATGTTCTTGTAAGGTCATCAGGATCACAGTGATTTAAAGCATGGCCCTTGGCCGACTCAAGTCCAGAGCATGATCTAATCAGGCCTGGAATTTCAAAGAAGAAAAGAGAAAAAAACAAAACAAAACTGGCCAAGAAATGAGGGTTTCAAAGTTATCTCAGTACAAGGAAGTTTTCCCTTTCCGCTGAAGCCTCCTGGGACTCCTCGGAAGGCAGCCTGGTTCTCAGCATCTTTTAAAGCTTCTTTTGTTCTGTTAACAGCAAGTGAGGTTAAGTCTGGACAGACCTGGCCTGTTTCTTCATCCCTCTGCCGACAGGCTCAGACCTTTCTTGCTGGATAGCTTTGCTCTGGAATGTTAGTAGCTGAGTGACCTTGCACAAAGCATTTAACTCATCTGAGCCCCTGTTTCCTCATCTGTATGGCTGCAATCAGAACCCATACTGAGACATGATTGTTTTTGTGAAAAATAAGAGGTAATTGACGTAAAGTGATTAGCACATTGCCAGGCACATCCCATCTGAGTCATGTAATAGAAAAGTAGCATAGTGATTGAGGGTGTTGGTGCCAGAGTTGGAGATGCCACATTTGCTAGCACGGCTTGCTAGCTATGGGCAAATTACTTAATCTCTCCGACCTACAGTTTTCTCATATGCAAAAGGAAATAACAGTGTATATCCACTGAATTGTTATGAGGATGCAATAAGATAATGCTTTGAATAGTCCCTAGAACATAATGCACAGCAAGTAAATGGTAGCTATTACTACTATGACTTTGAAAATAATGACAATGTCAATCAGAGCTACTATTACTAATATTACCTTATTATTTAGGGTTTTTTGATTATTAAGCAAAGCAAATCATCTCTGGCTAACTTAAAAAAAAAAAAAAGAAAATATATTGAGTAGCTCTGAGATAGTTGACAGAATCAAAGGATAAATTGAATGGCCAAGCTTTGGAAGGAACTAGGAAACAGGAGACAGAAGAGCCCCCAGGTAAGTCACAGGAATCATTGGATGGTATCTTCAACGTGTTGCTGTAAGGATGAAACAGCTCCACCATCTTTGAGTCACCTTCCAAAGGAAGGTGTACACTTTGACATCCCAACGAAGACCAAAGCCAATGGGGAAGGGTAATTATCCAAAGGATAATCTAGATATTTCCAAAATCAGGGGGCTGGGATACTGGGCAAGCAGAAATAAACGACACCAACTACAGTTATGACCACTACTACTACTAATATTAATATTTAGAATAATAATAGTTGCAGTAGTTGTTGCTAATACTATTAGTCATTGAAGAAAGGGCAAAACCAATCAAAATGACAGTGTCAGTGAATATCTAGACTGGAATTTCATGGATACTATGATTCCTAGATAATCAGACTAGCAATTAGACTTGCACCATTTTTATTCCTCTTCTGAAAAAATCAAGTTTTTTTCAAAATGCCTTTATCTTTTGGAAAAATTATAATTTTCCAATGATAAAATGAGACCATCATTTCTTGCCTGCTTATTTAAATGTCGTGTGCTAAGCACTTGACATATTTTATCTCATTAACTGTTTTGCCAGGTTGGCTCAGTAAAAGCGATTAACCATTATTAAATAAAGTTTTATGAAAATGATAAAAATTAATGCTGACGTCATAATAATTTTATAAGTAAAAATTATTATATGTCAGCATTAATTTTTTATAAGTGTTAATAATTCATACCAAGCTATGATAGTTTTAAATTTTGCAATAAAGCTTTTTACACAGTGAATTGGTCATTCAATTTCCAAGACACACAATTAAATTCGTGTAGCTACTCGCCCTGGATCATGCTACATTGAGTTGCCTGTGTGAGAAGCAGTTTCATCACCAGTCAATGCCTGCAATTTGAAAGATCTGCTCCCGTGATGTATTTGTGGTAAAGGAGAAGAAACAAATGCTCATTGGAACAGTAAATGTTTATTGAATTATGAAGTGAGTCAGTGCATAGGACATCCAGGTTCTGTCATGGCACTGAAAAATTCTTTGGGATAATATATTGCTTCTTAAAATAGCTTGACTTTCAGAAATTGAACTGCTGTTGGACTCTTTAGCTTAATCCATTAAGGGCTCAGATTTGAAAGCATTGTTTGTTTTCCATCTTAATGAAGGTCTCTATGGAAAGGCAATATCCTTTGAGTTAGAATTCTATCACAACCATTGTGAAGGCGTGGGCTTCTCCCATCAGCTGTCACTTGGATCTCTGAGCACCTCTTCGGAACTCAGTTTCAGCTGTTCCAGAGCACCTCTCCCAATCTCTGAGTCTCAAATGTCTTGAGAGAGACACATCCCTCTTCTCATTATGAACAGCGTGTTGCGAGCTACTTTTCCTGGAGTGGTGCTGAGTTTGCACTGACCTTTCCCTCTTCCACTGACATTTCTGCTGTGCCCAGCAAAACACATCTGTGACAATGGGAGTAAGGAGACAGAGTTCTTTGCCGCGCTAACTGTGCCTGGGAGGACTCGCTCTTGCCCCTGCCATGCTATGTATCATTACTCCCCTTCATCACAGAAGATAGAATGGGCGGGGACTCTGAGAGCCCACCCATAGGAAAAGACCACACAGGCTACATCTAGAGACCAATGAAACACATTTGGCAGGAAAGCGATGGAAAGTCTTATTTTATGATGGCGTTGAAACCACTTATTAAAGGAAAATTTTACAGAAGAATCCTCTCTCCATCCTCCTTGGGGATGCATGCTTGGTACTGAGGGACCTCCAGAGCTCTTTCACTGCCCCTCGGCACGGTTCCAGGCCAGAGTGAAGCTGCTTCCTCTGCCAGAGCTGGAAACGAGACTAAACTCTCCCACCAAGAAGCCAACAGATTTATCTCTGTGTCTGCCCCGGGGAGGTCAAGAGAAAATCAGAGGAGAGTCAGAAGGGAAACTAAAGGGCATAGGAAGAAATACGCATGATCGGTCTGGAGGCCGTGGGGATGTTGGAAGGAAAGATTAGCTGCTGGGGGAAAGGACTGATTCTTGGAAGGGAAACGGATGGGGAAGGTTTGGAGCACAGCACTGGCCTGGGAGCCCGGAAAACTATGGGCTCTCACTGGCCTCCAAGATCATAGAGATTCCAAAGATTCCAGAGGTGACTACTCTGGGGTGGGAGGAGGAAGGCTTTTCTCCTGAGGAGCACAGTTAGACTTGGATTTTTAGGTTTCCTTAAATAATCCTACATCTGAACAGCCTTCTAACAAATCTCCCCGCGTGCAGTCTCTGCCCCACCCCCGCTGTCTTCTGCATCAGGCAAAAGTGGTCTTTCTCAACTTCAGAGCAGGTTAATCCCTGTTCAAATTCCTTCCAGGCCTCCTGTGGCCCCCAGAATAAAGTCCAAAAGCATGAATGTAGCCAAACAGACAAACCAACACTGTGGGGTCTTTTGTTTCCCAATCTTTCTGTTCCTCAAACAAGCTGGCTTTGACTTGCTCTGGATCTTTGCGCAGACTGTGCCTTCCACCCGGAACTCTCTTCCCATTCTGCTTTTCACTCATCCTTCAGGACTCAGGTTAGATATCACTTCCTCCAGGAAGTCTTCTCTGATTCCCCCCAGTGTTGCAGTGCCTATTTTAGCTCTTATTATGCTGGATTATAAATGCTTATTTATTAGTCTGCCTCCCTTTAGATGTAAACTTCCTCGAAGTAGGAATGGTTACGACAATATTTCCAGCACGTAACACAGTTTGGGGGGGGCGGCGGGGAAGGGGGCAGGGAGTCCCCAGCTTCAGAGGGAAGGATACCTACAGAGTAACTTGAGAATAGCCCATCCAAATACACATCTCCTTCACTGGCAGAAAAATCCCCAGTGCTTTAGAACAACATTCTTTTCCCCCCAGCTTCACCAAGATATAATTGACAAAATTGTAAGATATTTAAAGTATACAATGTGATGATTTGATACACGTATACATTGGCAAAGGATTCCTGCCGTAGAGTTAATTAGCACACCCAGCACCTCACGTATTTATCTTTTGTGTGTGTGAGAGAAAACATCTAAGTTCGATTCCCTTAGCACTTTTCAATCATACAATACAGTGTTATCAACTCTAGTCACCATCTTATACATTAGATCCTCAGACCTTATTCATCTTGTAACTGAAAGTTTGTACCCTTTAACCAACCCCTCCCTATTGCCCCCACCCCCAGCCCCTCTCTACCCTCTATTGCCAAATTGAGTTTGGCAATTTTTTTTAAGATTCCACATATCAGTGATACTATGAGTTATTTGTCTTTCCTTGTCTGGCTTATTTCACTTAGCTTAATGCCCTCCAGGTTCATCCATGTTGCTGCAAATGACAGAATTTCCTCCTCTTTAAAGGCTGAATAGTAAATATTCATATATATATATATATATATATATATATGAATACCACATTTATATACACTTTACTTTCTTATTTATATATCTCAAATTTTCTTTATCCATTCAGCCATCAATGGACACTTAGGTTGTTTCCATATCCTGGCTATTGTGAATAATGCTCCTATGAACATGGGAGGGGGGCAGATACCTCTTTGAGATAATGATTTTGTAGAACATTCTAAAATCAGAGGTCCTGATTTGACTCTGGGGCATGGGTGTATCTTCAGGGAGATCATAAACTCAGTCTCCAAAGGACTAGAAAAGTCACAGAGGAATAAGGGAGGAGATGAGGACGCCAAAGCTCTGAGAGGTTGGCTTGTAAGTGCCCAGCCGGAGGGCAAGCCCAGTCTGGCTTTCTCCAGGGGCCTCATCTTCACCTCACTACCCAACACTGAGCCACTGGCAGGATCTCTTGGCCCTCGGCTGAGCATGTGCTACTCTGTACCTGCACGTATATCTACTAATCCCTCGTGCAGAAGAAGCAGTGTGCGCCCTGAAACCTGAAGCCTATTCCAGGAGCTCATAACAGCCTTCAAGCACTCACATTCCACAGCCCTAAGCTCACCAGACGGTGGTTTCAGTCTGCCTGGAACTTCGTCTCCTCTGGAGTTCTGATGGGGGACCACATCCATCACTCACCAGGGGGGCAGCTACATCAAAGCATGAGGATCATCCCAGCAGTAGTTGTCAAACTTGGCAGGTTCTGCCCAGTGATTCCTGAATCTCTTTTCCTTTCCTACATGGGACCCCACTCGATCACTCTGCTTTATATTTAGCCAGTCTCTGGATTTGAAGCCAAAGAACTCCCATTTGAACATTGGATCTGCGCCTTGAGACCATGTCACCTTGAAATGTCACAACTCTGAACCTCAGTCTCTTCATCTGTCCAGCAGAATTGTATTTGCCCCGTAGGACTGTTGTGGAGAGGAAGATTCAGGGGCATGGCACGGGGGAAACAAGCAGTATGTTCCCAGGGGTACGGCATACACTTGGGCAGTTTGTGTACTGCACAGAGGTGCCCAGGGTAGGGGACAAGCAGAGGCCAGAATCCAGCCTGGCTTCTACTCACCAAGCCATGTGCCCACTGCTGAATCCACCCAGGGAGCATCTTTCAGTAATTTACACAAATGTCCCTTAAACATGGCCCTGGCAGGGCCTGGCACGTGTGAGGTCTCAGTAAACACTAATTGAATCTTAAATTCTTTGTTATCTGCACACAGAGAAAATAAAAGCTATTGATGCGGAAATAGTAATAATCTAAGCACACTTCCCCAGGGGTGGTGATACAGCAGGGTGGTTAAAAATAGAAGCTTTGGAGTTAGACCACAGTTTAAGCCCCAATTCTGCCACTAACTATGCTGAATGATCATAAGCAAGATGCAAAACCTCTCTGAGTTTCAGTTTTATCATCTGTAAAAGGGGAACAATTTGGGAGGATTAATGGTGACTATCGTAATTACTATCTCCTGAATGAATACCTCATGTTTCAAGTGTTCTGGGACTGAGCTTTATGGGGAAGGAGACCCCAAGTCACCAGAGGTAATTAAACATTCATTCTTGTAATTGCTATTTATTAAAGTCCTAATGTGTTCTAGGCTCTGGAAGGCTTATACCACCTACTGAGAATTTTCTGCTTGCCAGATAATGTGCTAAGCACTTCACACACATAATCTCATCTATACCAACCACCCTAAGAGGTAGAGACTATGATTATCTGCTCGAAGGGAACTTACACACTAAGAAAGCAATGAATTTGTGATTGAAGCCATTCAAGTAAACACTAAACAAAGTCAGATTGCATTTCAGAAGAAGACAAGTATGAGGAAATACTTTGAGCATGGGGATGGCTGGGAACTAGAGTTAGTTGTCGGAGGCAACCTAGATATCCATCTCTAGAGAGTTTGGTATAATATATAACGAAATCTTACACAGCAGTCAGAAACCATAATTTACATCTAGGAATAAGGCTGGATCTCAAAAACCATGTTCAGTGCCAACAGTAAGAAACAGGGCGAGATTTAGAACACAACAGAATAGGACAGTAAGAGCCAAATTGTAGGGCAAACACTGTGGGGCTTTACTTACCAAAGAGGGCATCTCAGCCCTGGGAGCGTCCATCATGGACATTGTGGGGCAGGCCTGGATTCACCTGCTCATTCCAGATGCTGACACCCAAAGTGCACCAGAAACGATGGTGACTAAGACATGGACCCTGCCCTCATCGAGCCCACAGCCCAGGGTGGGTTCCCTGAATGAGAAAGTTCTTCTAGAAAATTCTCTCTTGCCACAAAGGAGCTTCTCTCCCACAATTGTCTCTCTGGGTTGGTAGGTTCATTTTTCTTTCCCAGATGTGCCTTTACGAAGTGGAGGAAATTAAGACCTGGTCAGAGTGGAGAGTGGTGTCAGCATGTGCCAGCCATGCTGAAGAAGTTAATTAACCAATGTAACACTTCCCTTCATAATACTAGCCTTTCCTGATTGTTGAATTAGAAGGGGCTGGGTGGCATAAGGAAAAATAGTCTCAGTGTTCATCATCCTGATTACTCGCAGCCCCATATAAGGCCCCAAACAGTGCATCATGATTTTTTTTGGGGGGGGGGAGTTTATTTATTTATTTATGGTTGTGCTGGGTCTTCGTTTCTGTGCGTGGGCTTTCTCTAGTTGCGGCAAGCGGGGGCCACTCTTCATCACGGTGCGCGGGCCTCTCATTATCGCGGCCTCTCTTGTTGCGGAGCACAGGCTCCAGACGCGCAGGCTCAGTAACTGTGGCTCACGGGCCCAGTTGCTCCGCGGCATGTGGGATCTTCCCAGACCGGGGCTCGAACCTGTGTCCCCTGCATTGGCAGGCAGACTCTCAACCACTGCACCACCAGGGAAGCCCCCATCATGATTTTTTGTTTTTTGTTTTTTTTGTAATGATAGGAATATCCTAGACCTGAAAATATTACGATAACTTTGGTACTTCCCTGGTGGTCCAGTGGTTAAGATTCCACGCTTCCACTGCAGGGGGTGTGGGTTCAAACCCTGGTCGAGGAGGAACTAAGATCCCACATGCCGTGCAGCACAGCCAAGCAAATAATAGATTTTTAAAAAATACACCTTCTCACAGAGCTGATTCTTGGCCTCTCAGAGCTAAAGGTCATTTGACCACCATCTGCCACCCTCTGAAGTTTGGTCAAACAGCAAAACAAGAACAAGTGCTGTGACGCACAACAACTGTCCAGTTTCTCTCTGCATGGGGACACCTGGGACTCTAAGCCTTTGCAAGACTGGTTAGGACTTAACCATGAACTTTGGTGGTGTGTAGTTTCAGAGAGAATGGGGCACCCCATGATATAGAGAGAAGACAAAATTTAAAGCCAGGGCACCGCCAACATGGATTTGTTTGAAAGGATGACTCAAACAGGGAGAAGCCACAAGAGAGAAATCAGTGATGTGTTGGGATCGGGATGTGGAGGGGTACCGGGGAGTGAAGCCACCAGAACAGAGCAGTAAGCACCCCCCTGGGACACCTTTGTCTTCCAATGTGAGTGATAGGAAGACTTGAAGGCCCTTGAGCAGTCTAGGGCATCATAAAGACTACTGGGTTATACGTGAGCTCAGCAACGGGAAAACCACCCTGATCACACTGGGGCAGAACCCACCTTCACCTGAAGACTCTGGTTTCACACACTGTATTTAGGTTCCTAGAAAGTCACAGCTGGAAGAGTAAGTCACCCCCACAGACTCTACCCTATTTTTTCAGATGGTAAAACAGTCCTAGGGAGAGGAGGTAACTTGCCCGAGGTCAGGAACATCACTGGAGCCTGAGGAGTTTGGCGAGAAGTTGCTGTCTTCTTTTGCTTGGTCCTGGGACTAATTACCCCTTATAAAAGAAGAGGGCATGACTCTCGCTGACTTCAACAGCCCATCTAATTGAATGTGAACATTGGTCACAAGACCACAGGTCATTCACTGCCATTCTAGTTATGAATGTCTATATATCACTTCTCTGAGTAGCCAAATATTTTCAGGGCCCCTGCACCAAACAGCAGCCCCAGGATAACCCCCGCAGGCGGTTGGCCGTCCAGGTGGTGAAGCACTACTTCCTAATGACATAAAGTCTTGGGTTGAGAGAACATCACAATGGCCAAGGTGTGGAAGAGCTGTGCTAGGGTCAAGGCTGCTGAAGATTACAAAATGTTTTATTTGTCTGGAAATTCACATGGCACTTTTAGGAAGCAATTCCGAATGCTGTTTCCGTCACCAGCCTTAGCATTTGCCCCTCTCCTTCCCATTTTAAACATGGGTCAGAAATCCATGTTCCAGGCTGTTCTTAACTTTCTCCTCCCTCTGCCCTAATCTGTCTATTATTAAGGTCACCCCTTACAAGAATTACATTCCCAAAGCTCACCCCTCACCAGCCTCCACAGTGATCCCCCAACCCTGAAACATTTATTTCACCACCAATCCAGCTCTAGCTTGGCTTGTGAGCTCTCAGCCAACCGCCTCCCCATCTCATGACCCCTAGCCTCCGCTCTCGCCGGAGCTGCCTGATCCCGGCCCCTCCACCCAAACACCCCACGCAAAGCCTCTGAGTCTAACAAGGGCAAGGAAACCTCCAGAAATGTTTTAGGATTGAGAGAGAGATTATCTTTTCCTCTTGTAAAAGAATTCAGAGGAATCCCTTGTCCCTTTGAAGAGACTTTGAATTTTGTTCCATAAGGAAGAGTTATAAGACTTCAATGGAATCATGATCCTTGACATTCAAACAGCACTCTGTTGAAAACTCTTTGGTAGGGATCATCCTATGCCCTCTATTCAAGAGTCACTGGACTTCCTTCAATAGCACAGTGAGATTTGGAGAAGTTTATTTGCTGAGATGTCGGTGTGCTCCACTTATTGTAGCAGAGACTTCTGTAGGCTCATAGCTAGATCTCATTTCTAGTCTTCTTTATGATATGATTATGCTCTGGCCAAAGGAATAAGAGGGCAAGTGATGTATGCCACTTCCAAACCTGGTCTGTAAAACATCCTGTGAAATCCTCTGCTCTCTGCTTCCCCATCTGCCAGCTGAATGGAGAAGACTTCAAGAATCTAGAGGAGCGCAGAGCCACAAAGCAGAAGGATCCTGGAACCGTGAGTCACTTTGAAAAGAGCCGAACAGGAACACCCATGTTGGAGTGTTGCAAGAATGAAAAATAGGGCTTCCCTGGTGGCGCAGTGGTTAAGAATCCGCCTGCCAATGCAGGGGACACAGGTTCGAGCCCTGGTCTGGGAAGATCCCCCATGCCGAGGAGCAACTAAGCCCGTGTGCCACAACTACTGAGCCTGCACTCTAGAACCCGCGAGCCACAACTACTGAGCCCGTGTGCCACAACTACTGAAGTCCGTGCACCTAGAGCCTGGGCTCCGCAACAAGAGGAGCCACCGCGATAAGAAGCCCGCGCACCGCAAGGAAGAGTAGCCCCCGCTCACTGCAACTAGAGAAAGCCCGTGTGCAGCAACAAAGACCCAACACAGCCAAAAATAAATAAATTAAATAAATAAATCTTATAAAAAAGAATGAAAAATAAACTTCTTATTGAATGAAGCTACAGAAATTTGAGGATAATTTGTTATAGCAAATTTGTTGACTAATATGTAATTCATTACTATTTTCTGGAGATACTAACTTAAGTCAACAGAATAATCCTTTGGTCTCAAGAATCTATTTATGATTAAAGCATCTTAAGGATAACAGATAGAGAAAAAATATTTGCCACATATTTTATAGTGAAGCAGTTATGACTAAAAACACAGAGTTCTAAACATTAAAAAGTCATCAAAAGATACAAACATGATTCACAGAATTACAAATGGCTAGTAAATGTATGAAAAGGTGTTCAACCTCATTAGTGATCTGGGAAAAGCAAATTAAAATAGCAAAGAGATAGAATTTGTCACTGATTAGATTAGCTTGACAATATTCAATGTAGGCAAGGGTTTAGGGAAAGACACTTTAGTAAGAGTATAAATTGCTAAAGTTTTTTTGAAGGGTAATTTGGCTCCACCTATTAAACAAAATGTGCTTCCTAACAAAATGTAAAATCTGTGGACCCTTTGGATTAGCAATCACACTTCTAAGAATATTTACATAAGGGCACAAGGATATATGTTAAAGGATTATTCATTGCAGCGTTCCTTGTTGTATCAAAAACCCCCCTAAATAACTATCAATATGAGAATGGTTAAATAAATTATGGTACAGCCACATGTACCATATGAAATGTTATGTAGCTATTAAAGAAATATATAAACAGTCATCCAAATGAAAAAGGCAAGTTGAGGGCTTAATAAATAATCAAAAAATGAGTAGATGTGTATGTGTAGCAGATTACTAGGTGGGAGTTTTCCCATTGCCTTTGAATTCTGCTAAAGCCCAGAGCTGAACACAACTGGGTGATGAGTACACACACATCCTAAAGAGAAGTTCTAGACACATCCACGCAGGTCTTACCAGGAGGTACCCGGAGAGGCCCTTCACTGTGGCTCCTGCTCACCCACCTCCAGGTCATATAAGAAAAGGTTGAGATCCAGTAGAGAAAATCGTCTGAAGGGAATCCATAGGAGTAGAAAGCACAGTCATGTTTTTCCTCCCTTCCCCTTCAGACTGAGGGAGATGCTCCCCAAGAGAACCACTCACGGAGTCTGAGTTTGTCTGCCAGGAGGATCAGCTACATCCCATCCTTCAGCTTAATGTGTCCTGGGAACAACTCACAAGCTCACCACCAGGTGCTGCTACCTAAAGTAGAGGGCAAAAGGTTCTGAAAGAACCTGAAAGGTAGCCCTCCGAGTTTTGGGGGTATGGACAGTGAGAGAGAAATGCCTACCTCTAGCCTGAAGAAGCGGAAAGGTGGGAGGCTGGACGAAGCTCCCTGGGATACTGGAGAGGAGAGAGGACAGCAGCGGAACCTGCCTGTACTTCCAAGGTTGAGCACGTCATGGAGGCATGAGTTTCCCTGCGGGCTGAATCATGACCACCCCTAATATTTCCAGGGCCCAGACCAAGAGTACAAAGGAAGGCTCACATACCCTATGTTTAAATATTTTTAAAGCATGAATCAAGCTAAATAAAACATGTTCTATCATCCTACCTTGACAGATATATTTCCATAATAACCAGGGAAGCTGGATAGGGTAGGGTGCAAGTTTGGGGAGCTATAAATTCATCAAATGGTATAAAAGAGATTGATTTCCCTGTGCGTAAGGGTCACGGGGGTCTCTGAAGAGCCAGCGTTTGGGCATCTGCATTACAGATTACAACAGTGTCAGTCAAATAAGACTGTGCCTTTTTTTTTTTCTAATTCCCTCTTCCCCACACTGGAGGAGACAAAGGCCACAAAGGACATCATGGTGCAAGAAGTTGGAAAGAATGGATCATATCACAGCCACGCCTCCTTCCCCATCAAGTCAGCACTTCGCTGGAGTCAGGTGTCCTGGTAGGGTGGTGGGGAAAGAAACTTTGAATTAGATGAGAAATTAAAGTTTTAATTTATACTGGGCTGGACTTCTGAATACTTGCTAGTGGTTGGAAAGCTATGAGACCATCTGAGATGCCAAGAAGGGAAATCATTAGAGTATGTTTGAAGCAAGAAATGGAGGGGAGGATTATACTAATTGCTGAATGCACCCTACCAAGTCTCACCCACTTACTAACAAACAACCCAAAAAAACTAAACCAGTTAGTAATACATTTGTATGTATACAGAAATTTTATAACAATTCCTCGCATAGTGGTTACCACAGAAGAGAAAGAATGAGAAGGGGGAGGAGGGATTTTGACTTTTCAATTCATACATTCTGAGTTCCTTTTGTTTAAAAGATTTTCTAGGAAGACATATGAGTTTTGAATGACGTATAACATCCTCCATTTGCCCAATAAGGCACTTAGCAAATTTCTTCAACCCAGGGGGAAAAAAAATCAAGCCAAACACAAGATCTAACTTGGGGTATTACTTATTTCCCTTCCTAAAGTTGCCACAAGGCCAAACTCTGTGATTTTCCTAGGGGGAAAAAATGTTGTTTATTATTCCAACTGTTGCCATAGCAGTCAGTATTTCCATGTTATTGTCTTTTTCTCCCGAGACATTACTCCACTAATACATGTTCCAGACCTTCAATCCCAGGCATTTCAGCCAGAAGGAAACATACTTGCCCTGCTGTAAAATCAGCTGAAAAGGCCAGCCCTGCCTTGAAGTCTGAGTCCTAGTGTTTTCAATCACTGCATCAGCGAGGGGAGGAGAGTGGAGCCCGTCTCTGGACCAGCAGGACGGATCCTGAAGAATTTTAGCCAGTCCCACAATGGCCCATCCTCTGCCCCCAACACCTTTGGTCCCAGCCACCAGAACTGAGATAGTCTCATAAAAGCAATAGGAAAAAGAAGAAAACAGAAGCCTGAAGAATCGTTATTTGAGACCTTGTCCCTGGTTATACTTACATCAACATAATAAAATGAAGAATCGGGGCAATTCTTCAATTCTTATCAAGACATCTGCTGTCTAGATATCACCAAGTCTTCCAGCCTTCGTGGGATGGTGGCTCTTTCATTTTTCATTCAACTAGCATAATAAATGAACAGGCAATAAGAATATGTACCATTATTCAAATGACGCCAAGGGTTCTTTGGGGCCGTATGTTTCTTCTGGTCACCTCTTTACTGAGTTTGTGCTTCCGTGGAATTATTTCTCTGCATTCCCTGACTCACCTCCTTCTCTCCATCCCACTTGCCATACGCTGAACATCCCATCACTTCAGCCGTTCCAAGTACTGTTAAAGTTGTATGCAGCAGACTTTTACTGAAGGTTGTAAGCAACAGAATTACAGCACAGCAAAATACAAGAACTGGCTTAAATTATAATCATTTGCTCGTATGTGCCCAGAACATCCCTGGAAGCATACACTGCAGAAGGACCTGGAATCAGAGGCAGTAGGGAGACTCTCATTTATCCATAACTTTTGACTGAGCACCTAATACATGTCAAGCACTGTTCTAGTGACTTGGGATAGAGCAGAGAACAAAACAGACAGACATCATTGTCTTCATGGACCTTTTCTTTTGTCAAGGGGAGACCAAATAAAAAAAAACTGTCCACGGAAAAAGAAATGCACAACCTAAAAGCTGAAAATTCTGTTTTATCCAGCAGACTTACTGAGAACTTAAGCCTAGGATGCAGCCTCTCAGATAGCTCTGAGGGACTGTTCCAAAGAGTTAAGAAAGGAGCCAGGATATATAGGAGCTTTTGCAAACAAAACAAAACAGGTAGTCAAACATCAAAAGATTACTGCCAATTAAAGAAAAATCAAACATCCAAAGTGGATGAATTTAGTGCTTCCCTATGTGGAGGAAGATACAAGAGTATAATTTCAGGATGGGCTTCCTGAAATTATTCCTTTGATATGCACCTTAGCTATCTAGGGCCAGTATCCTTTTTTTCTCCATCCTGAATCCCTTCAGTGTACACGGTTGGGGGTGGCTGCAGTGGCTGAGGGCTTGATGGCCACCACACCTTTTGTTTACTGAAATGGCAGTGGACATTCTTTGTCCACACAACAAATTAGAAAGTAAGTAAACAATACAGTATGCTAAATAATGATGTGCTATGAATAAAATAGACCAGGCAGAAGAGCTCAGAATGCAGGGGATGCAAGAGTTACAGTTTTAAATAGGTAGACAAGAATGCCCCTTTGAGAAGGCAGCATTTGAGCAAAGGCTTGCAGAGGTGAGGGAGGGAGTCCCAAGGATACAGGGAAGAAGAGGCTTCCAGGAAGGGAACAGCTGGTGCAAAGGCCATGAGGCAGGAGCGTGCCTGGTGTGTCTGAGGAACAGCAAGGAGACCAGTGTGGCTGGAGCAGAGTGAACAAGTGGGAGACTAAAAGAATGGGGGTCAGAAAGGAGGGCCTGGAAAGCCACAGTCAGGACTTTGGGTTTTTCTCTGAGTCAGATGGGGAGTCACTGGAGGGTGCTGAGCAGAGAAGTAATGTGATCTGACTTGTGCTCTAGCAGGAACCTTCAGCCGCTAGGAAGAGCATAGATTATAGTGAAACAAGGTCATAGCAGGGAGCCCAGTTAGAAGGTGATTATTGTCATTCAGGAGAGAGAGTAAGATTGTGGCTCTCACCAAGCTGCCAGCAGATTCTGAATTTTTTTTTATAGACTTTATTTTTTCAGAGCAATTTTAGGTTCACAGCAAAATTAGGCAGCAAGCACAGAGAATTCCCATATACTCCCTTCCCCAACATGTATAGCCTCCCCCTCTGTCAATGTCCTGCACCCCAGGGGTACATTGTTACAACCATGAACTTTCATTGACCCATCATTACCACCCAAAGTCCATAGTTTACATTAGAGTTTACTCTTGGTGTTGTACATTTCATGGGTTTTGACAAATACATAGTGACAAGTATCCACCATTGTAGTATCATACATGATACTTTCACTGCCCTAAAGATCCTCTGTGCTCTGTGCTCTGCCTATTCATCCCTCTCTCCCCCCAACCCCTGGCAAGCAGTGATCTTTCCATTGTCTCCATAGTTTTGCCTTTTCCAGAATGTCATATAGTTGGAATCATATAGTCTGTAGCCTTTTCAGACTGGCTTCTCTCGCTTAGTAATATTCCTTTATGCTTCTTCCATATTTTTTCATGGTTTAATAGCTCACTTACTTTTAGTGCTGAATAATGTTCCATTGTCTGGATGTACCACAGTTTACTTATCCATTCACCTACTGAAGGAGATCTTGGTTGCTTCCAAGTTTCGTAAATTGTGAATAAAGCTGCTATAAGCATCCCTATGCTGGTTTTTGTGTGGATGTAAGTTTATTTCAGTTCATTTGGGTAAATATCAAGGAGCATTCTGGATTTATTTTGATATCAGAATTTGCTAATGGATTGGTGGCGTGTGAGAAAAATGGAGAAGAAGAACTCGGATAGAGCAGTTTGGAGGAAGAATTTCAAAAGTTAAATACTGCATATGTTAGTAGGGGGAGGTCCATTAAACACCCGAGTGGAGGAATCAAGTAAGCGGTTATTATATGAGGATGGAGTCCTGGAGAGACTTTTGGTGGAGACATAAAGTAAGGAATCATGGGTACTCTGGTGATCATAAAGCCAGGATATCTGATGAAATCACACAGGGAGTGAGTATAGGTAAGGAAGAGGATCAAGGACTAAGCCCTGGGGTCCTCCAACATTAAGAGGAAGACAAGAAGAGAGGAACCAGCAAGGAACTGAGAAGGAGCAACCAGTGACTAGGAGAAAAACCACGAGAATGGGGTGTGCCAGAAGCCACTGAAGAAAGTGTATCAAGTAAGAGGGAGTGACCAACCATGGCAAATGCTGGTGGGAAGTCTAGTAAGATGAGGACTGAGAATTGACCACAGATTTAGCAACACAGAGGTCAGTGATCTGACCTTGAACAAGAACCGTTGTGTAGTGGAGGCGAAGAAGGGCTGGAGTAGATTTAAGACATGCATTCTCAGTGAGGGTGATAGCACTCCCAAGGGAGGAGAAATGGATTCTTGGGGGATGAAAAAATCTTGCTCTTTTTATGTATAAAATGTAGATAAATATACAGTACATAAACAACTCTATAGTTTATCTGTGGTATTAAATGTCAAGTGTTGGAGGAGGCGATTTTTTTAGAAAGGCCAAAGAGATTCCTTAGGGCGACCATAATGGAAAAGAAAGTTTGAGAAACACTGGTTCGAGAGACAGTGTGAGGAAAGGAATTAGGGACAGAAGATAAATAATGTTGTAATGAATTTTGCTGCAAAAGGGATAAAAGAAATGGGGCAGTAGCTGGTGGAAAACATGGAGTTAAGAGAAGTGCTTCTAGTGGCGTACAGTGAACTTTTGAAAAGTGGGGAGAGGGATACCTGTATTACCTTCCCACAGTTTGCAGTTCCTGGAAGCCTAAGAACACTTTTTCTTTGTCTTGTCATGTCTCCACAATTTATTCCTCTTTGTTAAACGTGGTATACAAGCTCTCAGAACTATCTACTTCTCCGAGTCCTCTTTTCTAGGAACCATCTCTCCCCCACCCCCGTGTCATGTAAAAATTAACATCGAATAAAATGTGCGTGCTTTTCTCCTGTAAAAAAAAAAAAAAAAAAAAAGAAAACAAGAAAGCAAAGTGCCTCTAAAGTGCTTAATAATAATAATAATAATAATAATATAAATATGGGGCTTATAAAGTACTTATTAAAGGCCAAATACTGTTCCTAACCCCTTGCAGATGTGAACTCAGTTACTTTTCTCAACAACTCTGTGAAGTGGGTACCATCACTGTCCTACTTTTGTAGTTGGGGAAGTGGAAGCACAGAAAGGTTAAGGAACTCACCTGCCCAAGACCATGTTGCTAAGAAGTGTTGGACCCAAATCAACATTTTAGATTTATCCTAGATCCTTTCATATTGTTTGACTTTGTTCTATTTCCTAGATGAAAATACATATTGATATAATCATACATTGTCCAAAGTTAATATTGGGCATTTCTCCCCTAAAACGGATCATTCTCTGTTGTGGGGAATTCCTCTAGGATGGATTCTTGTCTCCTTCATCTTTGGGTCTTTTCCTCTCGGGAGATCTTCTCCACTCTGCTCCAGCTGGCAGCTTCCCAAACCCTAACTCTTATGACTTTATCTCTAGAGCAACTTTCGATTGCCCATCCAAACTCAGCCAGGGACGGGGTGTGTGTGTGTGGCGGCGGGGGGGCGGGGGGGGGGGGCGGGGGCAGTGGTGTATTACCCTTCTCAATCCAAAAGATTCATCAATGCTTATCAAGATGATTTCCTTCACAAAAGACTCACTCACTTCTATGGTGAAATTAATTATAAATATAGTGAAAATGAAAACAAAGTCAATCAGCTTGTGCCCTGGAATGCAGACATGGAGCCAGCCATTTTATTTGTTAAATTATAATTTTTCCCACTACACCAGACTCTCAATCGCCCTTCCCCCACTCCTCCTCCCCCCCAGTAGCACTTCCTCCCACAGACAGTGGCTTTATTAACACAACCTCAAAAGAGTTTGGGGAAAATTCAAGTAAAAAAAAAAAATCCTTTGCTTTAATTAAATGAATTTTTCAGGAAAAACTATATTTGAAGACAAAATTATTTGTATAATTGTCTTCCTTCTTCACTTAATTGAACAAGTTTATACCAAGTCAGAGGCAAAATGGCTTAATTCTGGTTCATGAGCCCTAACCAGCAGTTAGGATATATCTGTCCATGACAAATTATTTTAATTAGGGCCCAATTTGGGATCCAGGGCAGTTTTTTTCTGATCTGCAAGGGCCAAATGTCATGGATTCAAGAGAAAATGAACAATTTTCTGAAGTGGCCTGTCTCGAAGGCTTTCGGGGCGCAGCCCGTGAGCACACCACCATTCCCAGGCTCCCTTTCTGGTCTTCAGGTCTATCAAGGCACCTCCTGTCAGTCTCTCCCATAAATTTCTCCAACAACCTTTGGCCCAACCCCTACCCTCATCCAAAGAAACTGGTCTTGTTCCAGGATACTTGTTCCAGGAGCATCCCTCTGCCAGCAGTCAATATCCCCAAGTTGAGCTCCCTTAGTCCGGGTCGGGACTTGGGGGAGCTCCAGCAAGATCCAACACTGCCCTCCACCACCCTAAAGCCCACAAATTATTCCAGAATGTCTTTGCTAGCTATCTTTTGACATTTGTCTACGAATGTAAGTGAGAAACACACCTCATAATTCTCCTTACCATCCAGCTCTTAACTGTTGAAATCAAACACAGCTACTCACATTTCCAAAAACAAACATCAGTTTCAGAGTCAGTACAGTCATCCTATCAGGGGCAGGAGAAATATTTTATTTTTCCGTATAATTCTCTATTTATGAAGTGATCTCTCATAGAAAAGAAGGTACTCCTTTCTGTTATTATGCAGAAGTGTCACTTCCTTTCCCCCACTCCTAACCCTCACTCTTCCACATTCTGTCCCTCAGGTAGCCTCTAAATTACCTCCCGTCGGCTCCAGCCTAAACTTAGAGGAACCACGTGTAAAGAGAACATTCAATTCTTGGCCAACGACCAAGAATTGAAGATGCCTCTTCCTGGATCTTCCAGCATCCTGGAAGACGCTGAAGATGCTACGTTCATCTGGATGATGGCATTTCTTTCTCTAATTCTACCATTTCCCCCTTGTTCCCACTCAAGAATCATATATGAATAGAAATGCGTGGGAACAATATTACTTTATAGATCATCCTGAATCCACTGTAATGTCTCACTGTAAATCATAATTTACTCAAATTAGCATTTGTTATTGATGGTAGATTACTTGTAATATATCTGGCAACTGATTGCAGGGACATGGCAATTCTTTGGTTGCGATCTACTACTGGAACAGAAACTAGAAAGAGGGGAACTATACAGACAAGATAGACTGGTTCAGTAAGTTAAAGTTATGAATACTGGGCATGAGGCAGGAAGTACCACGGTTAAGAACTTGAGACGTGGACCAAACTGATGAGACCTGAAACTTGTTCTGCCCTCAGTAACTTTAAGACTTTAGGCTAGTTACTTGAAACATTTTGACCCTGGGTGTTCTTTTGTGAAAGGGATAATAAAAGTGTACACCTCACAGCACTGTTGTGACAATTACAAGGAATAATACTTGTAAAAGAAGAAGCACAAGGTGAATCCATGAAGTGCTGGTTCCATTGAGTGATGTACAATCCACGGTTATAACCCAATGGGAGGGAAAGAGGGGGACAGGGATGAAAGTTTTGCAAAATCATTTCCATATTACTGATAAAGAAAACATTTCAATCCATTTCCACATTACACAGATGTTTTAATTAAAAAAATGTATAGCTGATTTTGCAATAATGTGAAGTTACTACTGAGGATCCTATTTATATGATGGGAAACCAATGTTTTGAGACAATAAAATAGTCCACAGAGTGTTGGATGTTATCTAGATGAGCCATTTTGAAAGTATACAGCTTTGAAATCTGTCTCAGATCCAGGCTATTTTGACTAAATGTTTTGACGTTAAATAGTGTGAAACTTCTCCAGAAATCTTGGTATTCAGAGAAATAGGTTTCTAAAGAGTTTTTAATTGTTTGGATTAAAAATTCTTTAATTTTTAAATAGTATAAAAATGTTACAAAAATATTTTGCCTAAGTGGTCTGGTTTCAAAAACCAGTCTAAAGCCAAACAGCTTACACTGTCTTTAAAAACCACTTATATGTTATGAAAACCACATGAAATAGATTTCAAATCAAATAATTTTAAGAAAACCATTCCCAAACCAGTATTTTGAAAAACTTTCCAAATTTAACCGTTGATGGCAAAGGCTCTCTAAATTCCAGAGAAACCAGATGTAAATTCCATGTTTTCAAACTTTACAAAATATCATTCTTTTCCACTCCTACTTTATTTTAGCTGTTGGCCCAGGAGACTCAAGCAGTGAATGCAAGTAGAGTTTAGCAACTGAAAACATGCAGAGATGGAGGAAAAAAGGACTTGTTTTTGAGTGAAGCCCAGGTTTGAATTCCTTTTCTACCATATGTTATCTGTGGCATCTTGGCAACATCACTACCCTTTTTGAACTGCAGATTCTATCTTAGATTGGGTTCCCCCAGAAAGCAGAGCCTGGCCAAGGGCTTTTTGCAGGTATTTTTGAGAAATGACCTAAGGAAAGGATTGGGAAGTGACAGAAGTACAACAGGAAAAGAGGAAAAGCCATTCCAAGGGGTATTCTAGAGTTAGCCAGTCCTGTGGGCAGCTGGGCCCAGCGATATAGGGACCTTCTGGGGGCTATGTGGAATGCCCAAGGGACAAAAGAGGAGACAGTTCTCAATGGGATCCATCATCCACGCCCAGATCACGCCTGCATGAGTGCCAGATGGTTTCCTGCAGACTTCCCATGCAGCTGCGTCAGAGAGTTCTGAGACAGTGGCGGGGATCAGAATCTGCCACCCTAAAATAGGCCGCTCTGGCATAAGGATTATTTTGAGTTAAAAGCAATTGAGAATCAACAGATGCAGAAAGAAGGCGTCTCAGAGTTTCCCTCATTTGACTAAAAGCAGCAATTTCTGGGAACTGAGGCTGCCATAAATTCCCTCTCAGGGGAGTTTCATGGCCATAAAAAGATGAAAAGACCACCCACACCTGCATAAACAAACATTATCACAAACTTTCCTATCTCCCATTTGTTCTCCTAAAAATTCCTGTGTCTTTCCTAAAGAAGTCTATTTGTTCTTCCCATAGAAGCTGTTTCTCCTCCTGCCCTTTCCCCTAATAATTTAGGTATATAAGCCTCTAACTTTAAACATTTAACAAGCTAGCTACTTCTATTGTTAGCTTCCACAGGCAAATAAAATTGTTCTCTTATTAATCTGTCTTTGTTGGTTTAATTCGCAGGCCACCCTACGCAGTACCTAAGGGTGCAGAGGAACAGTTTTTCCTCCTCAACAGCAGAAAGCAAGAAAAGTGTGGTGTGGCCTAGATGAGGTATAGTCAGGTAGGTTATATCTTATGCCAAGCTGGTCACTGCAGCAATGGCTGGAAAAAACAGTGGGCCCAGGAGCACAAGAGATGTCCAATGCAGTTTCTTCATCCATATCATGAATGTAAAAATAGCAACATTACAGGGGCTTTATTTACAGAGCCTATGCTTCAGCATATGATGTTCCTTGAACTGAAACCCCCTCTTTCTTATCTGCCTGGTGAACAATTCCTTATCATCAAATTCCTTATCTCTGTACTTTTTCCAGATCTAAAGTAAAGGAGGAGCCCTTCTCCTCTCCTTGCCTTCCTTCCTAAAGCAGAAACTTCTGTCCTTCTCTCCATCCCAGCCCCATCACCACCACCACCAATTCCTGCACTCTTCTCCTAGTGAGAAGGAGTAGTTCATCTGAATGCCAAGATTAGGAAAAACCCTCTCTTTCAGGCTAACTGGACCCTTCCTCCATCCCTGCAATAAGCACATCTGGGTAAGGGCCCATGGCTTCCCTTCTTAAGGTCAGTACTGAGGCTGGGCAGGATGAGGCAGGTTTTATCTCCCCTGAAGACAGTGGGAAGGAAGGGAACTTGGGCAGAAAGGAGGAGCAACTGACTCCAGACACAAGTCCAAACCACAATTTCCCATACCGTTTTACCAGCTAATAAATCTGATATGCTGGTCTCTTTCTGATGCCTCAATCTATTTGATCCCCCTGTTACAATATAAGCTTGATAAGAGCAGGAATCTTTGTTTTGTTCACTTATGTATCTTAAATGCCTGGAGCAGAGCTTGACACATAGAAGGGGCTCAGGATTTATTTGTTTAATGAATTACTGAATCCACAGGGGGAAGAAGCATGATTAGCACTCTAGAAAACCCTTAATCACACCCTCCAGACAGAAATGGGCTCTCTTTTGTGCTCCCTTAGACCTCCCATTATAGCCTCAACACATTATAATTATTTGATATGGAATCTGGCTCCCCTGCTTGACTTGAAGCTTCCCTAGGGCAGAGATTTTACCTTCTATTTATCTGTCTCCCAAAGGCTCAGTAACATGGAGACCAACTCCTAGAAGGTGCTCAAAAATGATAGCTGAATAAAATATTGCATATTTTTACATCAATTGTTATGAACAGATTCCTACGTAAATAAAATTATAAATAGTTATTAAAAAAAGATAGCTGAATGAATGAAAAAGATAAGGAATTCGACATTACATTTTAATTGTCTTCTGTTATTTCTAATGCCAGAGATTCTTTTGTTTTTAAGTTAGAACATTTGACTGATGAATCACTCCCAAGCTTATTCCAGAACTCTGAAGAGAAGAAATGGAAAAAAACAAGATACACCAAAAGGAAAAGCCCAAATGTAGACAGTGACTCTTGGCTCTTCAGTATCTGTTTTTGAAATCCAAGGAGCGTGAGTGAGTCAAGGGGAAGGGTGTAAAGTTTTTTGAGGATTTGTTAACATTGTTATCAAAACTACAATGCCAGGAAGGAAAAAAGAGGACTCAAGGAAGTAAGAAAAGAAGCTGTTAAAACTTTAAGGAATTAGAGGATGGCAAATACATGGCACTTGTGGCAAATACTTTCCCCAGTCCCCTCACTCCATGCCACCACCTTGCCATCCTTGGTAAACATCACTATTCTGTGAGATAGAGCACTTATTCCCTTTGAGGGCTCAAAGTCCTTCCCAGACAGCATGGCAGAAGAACCCTACTGGTTATTCCTGGTCTAGTTTAAGAGCTCCCAAATCTGGATGAACTTCAGACTCACCTGGTGTCTTCCTCACCTCAGACTGCCATGACAAAATACCATAGACTAATGGGCTTAAACCAACATATGTTTATTTCCTCACAATCCTGGAGGCTGGGAGGTCCAAGGTCAAGGTGCCAGCAAGGTGGGTTTCATTCTGAGGCTTCTCCTCTTAGCTCATAGGTGGCTACAATCTTGCAAGCTCTCTGGTGTCCCTTCTTGTAAGGGCACTAATCCCATCATGAGGGCCTCACCCTCAGGCCCTCATCTAAACCTAATTCTCACTCAGAGGTTCCATCTCCAAACACCAACACACTGGGGGGTGGATGAAGGCTTCAACATATGTAATTGGGGAGAACATTATTCAGTCCATAGCATCTGGGGAGCTCCTTCAACATTCAGAGGCCTGAGCCACCCCCCCGGAAATCCTGATTTAGTGGGCTAGAGGGGGGCATGGGAATCTGGGTGCTTAAAAGTCTTCCTGTGAGGAGCGTTTTATCACTAATATCGTTTAGAATTGCAGGCTCATGGTGATAATAAAAAACACACCAACTTTCCATCAGTTTTATTACTGTTTTTAAATTCTCTACAGACAACACACTCCCTCATTGCCTGCACCTGCCCCACCCTTAGCACACACCACAGAGCACTCAGCTCCTTGGTAATTAACCTTTCATTTGTGTAGACTGGAAGCTGCAGGGGACCCATCTGGTTTTTACTCTCACCATTGTATCCCCAGCATCTAGCAGGGCTTAGCACAAGGTAGGTCCTCAATGATATCTGCTCAATGAAGGAAGGCGTCAACTCAGGTCGGGGCATGGCTGTCCCAGACACCATGGTGCAACTCAACCCACCCCACAGTGTCTAACTGGGAAACAGCGTATGTGAACTGGCATGGTCCTCCAACATGCTCACAACGAAGGCCGAGGAAAACAAGGACAGGTAATTCGTTCCTTTATTCACCTAAATTTCATTTTAACAATTCAGAGATCATGATCGTGTGTGTGTATGCGTGTGTGTGTGTGTGATAGTGCCCTTTCTTTTGCTAAATGATAGTACAGAACTGCACATGTGGCTATTGAGCACTTGAAATGTGGCCTCTGCAAAGTGAGATGTGCTGTGAGTGCAAAATACACACCGATTTCAGACTTAATATTTTAAAAAATTAAAAGACCTCATGAGTATTTTTCTATTGGTTACATGTTGAAATTATAATAGTTTGGATATGTTGGGTTAATCAAAATACATTTTTAAAAATTATATGTTTTCCTGTGGTGCTAATGATCAGCTAAGTCCAGCTACAACTCCCACTGAGTACTAAATAATGACTGAATTCAGGAAAGAACCTCAGGCACCATCTGACAATCTGAATCAAGAAGGCTGAGTTGCCAAAAAGCATTTTATAGACACCATCTACCTCAGTAGTTGAAAATCGGGTTTCTTGACCCACAGGTATGTCACTAGTGCTTTGTTTCTAAAAATAATTACAAATAAGTTTGAACATACAAAAATATATTTGCATATAACCTACACACATCCTCCCACATACTTTAAGACATATCAAGATTACCTATAATACCTAATACAATGTAAAAGCTATGTAAATAGTTGTCAGCATGCAGCAATTTAAGTTTTGTTTTTTGGAAATTTCTGGAATTTTTTCTTAAATATTTTTGATCCGTGGTTAGTTGAATCTGTGGATGCGAAACACGTGGATATGGAGGGCCAATTATACATACAATGGAGTATTATTCAGCCTTAAAAAGGAAGGAAATTCTGACATATACTACAACAGGAATGAACTTTGAGGACATAATACTAAGTGAAATAAATCAGATGTAAAAAGACAAATACCATATGAGTACACTTATATAAGATACTTAGACTAGTCAAAATCATAGAGACAGAAAGTAGGATGGTGGTTGCCAGGAGCTGGAGGAGGAAGGAATGGGGAGTTCCTGTTTAATGGGTGTAGTGTTTTAGCTTTACAAGATGAAAAGAGTTCTGGAGATGGATGGTGGTGATGGTTGCCAAACATTTTGAATGTATTTAATTCCACTGAACTGTACACTTAAAAATGGTTAAGATGGTAAATTTTATGTTACACGTATTTTAACCACAATAAAAATTTCAGTTTGAGAATTAGTTTCCTTTTAATAAAATAAAGCATATTCAAGGATACCTCCGTGTTACTGCCAATGTTATTTTCTCATTTACCAATATCCTACCTTTTTTCCTTTTTTTTACATAAACCCTTTTAAATTTTAGATTAGTTTTAGATTTGCAGAAAGTTGCAAAGAGAGTGTAGAGAGTTCCTATATGCCCCACACCCAATTTCTCATTATTGACATCTTACATCAGTATGGTACATTTATTATAGTTAATGACTTAGTATGCATATGTTATTATTAACTAAAATCCATACTTTATTCAGACTTCCTGAGTTTTTCCCTAATGTCCTTCTTTTGTTCTAGGATCCCATCCAGGGATGTTACTTTTAGTCATCATTTCTCCTTAGGCTCCTCTTGGCTATGAAAGTTTCTCATACTTTCCTTGTTTTTGATGACCCTGAGGAAAACTGGTCTGGTAGTCTATAGACCAAAATTGAGATTTTTCTGGCACTTTTATCATGATTATAACTGGGGCTATGAGTTTGGCGGAAGAAACCACAGAAGCCAAGTCAGCACAACATAGGGTTCCTTTCTCAACTTGACTTATCACTGATGATGTTGACCTTGATCACCTGGATGAGGTAGTGTTTGTGAGGTTTCTCCACTGTAAAATTCCCCTTTCCATACTGTAATCTTTGGAAGCAAGTCACTATGCACAGCGCACACTTAAGGAGTGGGAAGACAAATACTGTGAGTCCCATTCACCGAAAAAAAAGTAGTTGAAAGGTTAAATCACTTTTCTAAGATTTCAAAGTTAGTAGTCTGCAAAGAAAGGATTAAAATACCCAGGCTTGATCAACAGATTTTTCTCATGACCTTTAGAGAAGTCAACAGAAATTCACATATAACAGAACTCACTGTAGGAATTCACCACATTCCTTCGAAATACAGAATCCTATTGTCTTAGAAAAGGGCACAGGCTGAGAAGTCAACAGATGTGGTTCCATGTCTAAGTCCACCCCAAATGGTCATGTGGTCTTGGACACAACACCTCCAGCCTTGAGTTTAGTCCTCCGAGAGACAAAACAATACATGTTTAGGAACCAGGACTCTGGTGTTTGAATCCCAGCCAAGCCACTTAGCTTTAATCCTTGGGCGAGTGCCTTGCTGTCTTGAAGTTTCAGTTTCCTCATCAGTAAAATGGTGGTAGCAAGGACAAATCTCTGTCCACAAATTCATATAATGAAGACATATAATTTTACTTTCTATAACCCAGCTTAATTTTTATCTTGAGCTCCGTTTGGATCTGAATGGCAGATATTTATCTCCATCAACTCAACATCTTCTGCCCTTTTCCCCGTGGTTGTGACCTGGTTCTGAAGGGGTTATAAAGTGCTAAGCTCTGGAGGGCTTACCTCACCCCTACCATATAACCCTAAAGAAATCTACAAAAATGTCCATGCTTTGGTCTTTTTCATAGTCCAGGCTGGTAGCCACAGCAGTCAGCAACTCAGATCCACACCGGATGCAACCTTCCCTCTTGTCTGGGGCTCTCGCCACAACTTGCTTGACACATTTGGGTGCCTGCAGTCATTCTTCTGTTCCCAGGCCCACTGGAGTATGCCATCTAAGGTACCACTTGGTGAGACCCATCACACACAGCCTCTCTCTCCTCCTCTCTGTCGGTGAGTCTGGAGGACTCTCTTACATGGTACCAGTGAATGGAGCTTGGTCCCCTTGGTGTGTATAACCACTCTTTCCTATCTCTGGGCTTAGCTCCTATCTAGGGCTCCACCAACATCAACAATCTTTTCACTTCTTCTCAACCCACACCCCCTAATCCCAGGTCAACTATTCCTGGACAAGAAGAATTTCTCCTGGAGGAAAAATGATGCTTTGCACTCATAACAGTTTCTCCCAAATCTTTTATCTCTGCCTTGAGATATTGAGGTTCCTCCAAAGGCCCAGGCTTTTAAAATATAAGAGCCAGGGGAAAATTCTGTTATTTAGTTAACATGTAATAGGTTTGTGGTTATTTTTAAATGAATTAATAAAAATTTTAATATATTTTATTATTTAGTTATAGTTTCTAATTTGGTAAATATCAATAGCTATAATCTATATAAACAAAAGCTTTTCAGAGATCTCAATAAATTTTAAGAGCATAAAGAGGTCTTAAGACAAAAAAGTTTGAGAACCATTGATTTAGTCTACAGCCATTTTTTTTAACATCTACTATATGTCAAACAGTGGATACTTTCTAACGACAGCTGGGGTATAAAGGAGAAAAGTCAGAGTCTGTCCTTAAGCAGCTTACATCAAGAGGAGGAAATGTTGAATATTAGATAGTCACTACAGATTTATTTGTCCGAACAATCAAATGAGGGTGCACAAGGATGGCTCCGGGAACACAGGGCAGGTGCAGCCCTTAACTCAGATGAAGTGTCACTCTTTCTCCAAGACCACCCCCTGACTCCCTAAGGGGAATATAAAAGGGTAAGGAGGAATCACACAGGGAGACAAGGCAGGAAAAGACAGTCCAGGCTGAGAGAATTACACGTTCACATAACCCAAGGTGAGAAAGAGCTGCGATACTCAAGGAAGAAAAAGTGGGTGTTTAACATGGCTGGTGTGTAGACCACACAAGGATTAGTAAGCAGAGAGGCTGGATGCCTAACAAAACAGAAAATAAAGAGACATTGCAACATCTCTCATGTTTCTCCTATCAGCAGATGATAGTAGTTAACTTCTCCATGTCACAGAGGAAATGGGCCTCTGTGACTCAGCAGGGATGACCCACGGAAAAGAAATTGGTGCTATGAGATCTTAGTCAGGCTCTTCAAACTAAATCCACATGGTGCCTTGCCTTGGAAAATCAACTCTGCTCCTAGTAAGTAGTTCTTATACTTTTATATTCAAACAAACCCATATATTATAGCCTAGTATACACAATTCATATGAACTTTAGCAACAAAGCATAAAACTTAAGGTCATTTTCCGTTTCAAACTGACAGCCTTGGGACTCATGGGTACATTTCTAACCTTCCATTGTTATTAATACTTTGGTGGAGAAGTTTGCCCAGTACTATTTGAATGCCAACCAACCATTCATCCTCTGCAAAAACCAATAAAACCCTACAAAGAATCACACCCTTGGAGGTGTGGTTTCTTCTCCTTCTTCCATGTCATTCTTCCATTATGCCTTCAAGTCAAGTTTATTTTTATTTAGGCTTCAGTTGTGTTTTGTGTGGTAGTCAGCTTCTGAAATGGCTTCCAAAGATCCCTTCCCCTTGGTATTCACACCCTTGTGTAATTTCCTCCCCCTGAGTGTGAGCTGCACCTAATAACTTGCTTCTAATGAATAGGATATGGCAGGAGGTGAAATGTCACTTCCAAGATTAGGTTACAAAAGACTCTGACTCCTTTCTTGCTCGTAGCCTCTCTCGGGCCCAATCACTTGATCACTCTGATGGACTCCAATGTCACCCACTGTGAGCTTCCCCATGGAGAGGCTCACCTGGCAAGGAGCTCAGGACAGGTGTCCTCCAGCCAACAACCACTGAGAAACCAAGACCCTCAGAGCAGCAGCCCGCAAAGAACTGACTCTTGCCAACAACCACACGGAAGTGGATCCTTCCCCAGTTGAGTTTCAAAATGGTAGCATCGCAGGCTGCCTAAAATCGTAATAAGTTCACAGACACCGCAAACACACCACCAGATGCGGTCCTGCCCACCAGAAAGACAAGATCCAGCCTCATCCAACAGAACACAGGCATCAGTCCCCTCCACCAGGAAGCCTACACAACCCACTGAACCAACCTTAGCCACTGGGGGCAGACACCAAAAACAATGGGAACTACGAATCTGCAGCTTGCAAAAAGAAGATTCCCAAACACAATAAGTTAAGCAAAATGAGAAGACAGAGAAATACACAGCAGATGAAGGAGCAAGGTAAAAACCCACCAGAACAAACAAATGAAGAGGAAATAGGCAGTCTACCTGAAACAGAATTCAGAGTAATGATAGTAAAGATGATCCAAAATCTTGGAAATAGAATGGAGAAAATACAAGAAACATTTAACAAGGACCTAGAAGAAGTAAAGAGCAAACAAACAATGATGAACAACACAATAAATGAAATTTAAAATTCTCTAGAAGGAATCAATAGCAGAATAACTAAGGCAGAAGAACGGATAAGTGACCTAGAAGATAAAATAGTGGAAGTAACTACCACAGAGCAGAATAAAGAAAAAAGAATGAAGAGAATTGAGGACAGTCTCAGAGACCTCTGGGACAACATTAAACGCACCAACATTCGAATTATAGGGGTCCCAGAAGAAGAGAACAAGAAAGGAACTGAGAAAATATTTGAAGAGATTTTAGTTGAAAACTCTCCTAATATGGGAAAGGAAACAGTCAATCAAGTCCAGGAAGCACAGAGAGTCCCATATAGGATAAATCCAAGGAGAAACACGCTAAGACATATTAATCAAACTATCAAAAATTAAGTACAAAGAAAAGAAAAAATATTAAAAGCAGCAAGGGAAAAGCAACAAATAACATACAAGGGAATCCCCAAAAGGTTAAGAGCTGATCTTTCAGCAGAAACTATGCAAGCCAGAAGGGAGTGGCAGGACATACTGAAAGTGTGATGAAAGGGAAAAACCTACAACAAAGATTACTCTACCTGGCAAGGATCTCATTCAGAATTTTTTTTTTTATCTTTGGAATTTTATTTTATTTACTTTTTTATACAGCAGGTTCTTATTAGTTATCCATTTTATACATATTACTGTATATATGTCAATTCCAATCTCCCAATTCATCACACCACCACCACCACCCTGCTACTTTCACCCCTTGGTATCCACACATTTGTTCTCTACATCTGTGTCTCTATTTCTGCCCTGGAAACCGGTTCATCTGTAACATTTTTCTAGGTTCCACATATATACGTTAACATACGATATTTGTTTTTCTCTTTCTGACTTGCTTCACTATGTATGACAGTCTCTAGATCCAACCACGTCTCTAAAACTGACCTAATTTCGTTCCTTTTTACAGCTGAATAATATTCCATCGTATATATGTACCACATCTTCTCTATCCATTCATCTGTTGATGGGCATTTAGGTTACTTCTATGACCCAGCTATTGTAAATAGTGCTGCAATGAACATTGCGGTGCATGTGTCTTTTTTGAATTGTGCTTTTCTCTGGGTATATGCCTAGTAGTGGGATTGCTGGGTCATATGGTAATTCTATTTTTAGATTTTTAAGGAACCTCTATACTGTTCTCCATAGTGGCTGTATCAATTTACATTCCCACCAACAGTGCAAGAGGGTTTCCTTTTCTCCACACCCTCTCCAGCATTTGTTGTTTGTAGATTTTCTGATGATGCACATTCTAACTGGTGTGAGGTGATACCTCATTGTAGCTTTAATTTGCATTTCTCTAATATTTAGTGATGTTGAGCATCCTTTCATGTGTTTCTTGGCAATCTGTATAGCTTCTTTGGAGAAATGTCTATTTAGGTCTTCTTCCCATTTGTGGATTGGGTTGTTTGTTTTTTTGATATTGAGCTGCATGAGCTGCTTATATATTTTGGAGATTAATCCTTTGTCCGTTGATTCGTTTGCAAATATTTTCTCCCATTCTGAGGGTTGTCTTTTCATCTTGTTTATGGTTTCCTTTGCTCTGCAAAAGCTTTTAAGTTTCATTAGGTCCCATTTGTTTATTTTTGTTTTTATTTCCATTACTCTAGGAGGTGGATCAAAAAAGACCTTGCTGTGATTTATGTCAAAGAGTGTTCTTCCTATGTTTTCCTCTAAGAGTTTTATACTGTCCAGTCTTACATTTAGGTCTCTAATCCATTTTGAGTTTATTTTTGTGTATGGTGTTAGGGAGTGTTCTAATTTCATTCTTTTACGTGTAGCTGTCCAGTTTTCCCAGCACCACTTATTGAAGAACCTGTCTTTCCCCGTTGTATATCCTTGCCTCCTTTGTCATAGATTAGTTGACCATAGGCGTGTGGGTTTATCTCTGGGCTTTCTATCCTGTTCCATTGATCTATATTTCTGTTTTTGTGCCAGTACCATACTGGCTTGATTACCGTAGCTTTGTAGTATAGTCTGAAATCAGGGAGTCTGATTCTTCCAGATCCGTTTATTTCCCTCAAGACTGCTTTGGCTATTTGGGGTCTTTTGTGTCTCCATATGAATTTTAAGACTTTTTGTTCTAGTTCTGTAAAAAATGCCATTGGTAATTTCATAGGGATTGCATTGAATCTGTAGATTGCTTTCGGTAGTATAGTCATTTTCACAATATTGATTCTTCCAATCCAAGAACATGATATATCTCTCCATCTGTTGGTATCATCTTTAATTTCTTTCATCAGTGTCTTATAGTTTTCTGCGTACAGGTTTTTTGTCTCCTTAGGTAGGTTTATTCCTAGGTATTTCATTTTTTTTGTTGCAATGGTAAATGGGAATGTTTCCTTAATTTCTCTTTCAGATTTTTCATCATTAGTGTACAGGAATGTAAGAGATTTCTGTGCATTAATTTTGTATCCTGCAACTTTACCAGATTCATTGATTAACTCTAGTAGTTTTCTGGTAGCATCTTTAGGATTCTCTATGTACAGTATCATGTCATCTGCAAACAGTGACAGTTTTACTTCTTCTTTTCCAATTTGGATTCCTTTTATTTCTTTTTCTTCTCTGATTGCCATGGCTAGGACTTCCAAAACTATGTTGAATAATTGTGGCGAGAGTGGACATCCTTGTCTTGTTCCTGACCTTAGAGGAAATGCTTTCAGGTTTTCACCATTGAGAATGATGTTTGCTGTGGGTTTGACGTATATGGCCTTTATTATGCTGAGGTAGGTTCCCTCTATGCCCACTTTCTGGAGAGTTTTTGTCATAAATCGGTGTTGAATTTTGTCAAAAGCTTTTTCTGTATCTATTGAGATGATCATATGGTTTTTATTCCTCAATTTGTTAATATGTGTGTCACATTGATTGATTTGCCTATATTGAAGAGTCCTTGCATCCCTGGGATAAATCTCACTTAATCATGGTGTATGATCCTTTTAATGTGTTCTTGGATTCTGTTTGCTAGTATTTTGTTGAGGATTTCTGCATCTATATTCATCAGTGATATTGGTCGGTAATTTTCTTTTTTTGTAGTATCTTTGTCTGGTTTTGGTATCAGGGTGACGGTGGCCTCATAGAATGAGTTTGGGAGTGTTCCTTCCTCTGCAATTCGTTGGAAGAGTTTGAGAAGGATGGGTGTTAGGTCTTCTCTAAATGTTTGTTAGAATTCACCTGTGAAGCCATCTGGTCCTGGACTTTTGTTTGTTGGAAGATTTTTAATCACAGTTTCAATTTCATTACTTGTGATAAGTCTGTTCATATTTTCTATTTCTTCCTGGTTCAGTCTTGGAAGTTTATACCTTTCAAAGAATTTGTCCATTTCTTCCAGGTTGTCCATTTTAGTGGCATAGAGTTGCTTGTAGTAGTCTCTTAGGATGCTTTGTATTTCTGCGGTGTCTGTTGTAACTTCTCCTTTTTCATTTCTAATTTTAATGATTTGAGTTTTTCTTGATGAGTCTGGCTAATGGTTTATCAATTTTGTTTATCTTCTCAAAGAACCAGCTTTTAGTTTCATTGATCTTTGCTATTGTTTTCTTTGTTTCTATTTCATTTATTTCTGCTCTGATCTTTATGATTTCTTTCCTTCTGCTAACTTTGGGTTTTGTTTGTTCTTCTTTCTCTAGTCCCTTTAGGTGTAAGGTTAGATTGTTTATTTTAGATTTTTCTTGTGTCTTGAGGTAGGCTTGTATTGCTATAAACTTCCCTCAAAACTGCTTTTGCTCCATCCCATAGGTTTTGGATCATCGTGTTTTCGTTGTCATTTGTCTCTAGGTATTTTTTCATTTCCTCTTTGATTTCTTCAGTGATTTCTTGGTTATTTAGTAACGTATTGTTTAGCCTCCATGTGTTTGTGTTTTTTATGTTTTTTTCCCTGTAATTGATTTCTAACCTCATAGCGTTGTGGTCAGAAAAGAGGCTTGATATGATTTCAATTTTCTTAAATTTACTGAGGCTTGGTTTGTGACCCAAGATGTGACCTATCCTGGAGAATGTTCCATGCACACTTTAGAAGAAAGTGTAATCTACTGTGTTTGGATGGAATGTCCTATAAATACCAATTAAATCTATCTGGTCTATTATGTCATTTAAAGCTTGTATTTCCTTATTAATCTCCTGCTTGGATGATCTGTCCATTGGTGTAAGTGAGGTGTTAAAGTCCCCCACTATTATTGTGTTTCTGTCAATTTCCTCTTTTATAGCTGTTAGCAGTTGCCATATGTATTGAGGTGCTCCTATGTTGGGTGCATATATATTTATAATCGTTATATCTTCTTGGATTGATCCCTTGATCATATGTAGTGCCCTTCCTTGTCTCTTGTAACATTCTTTATTTTATGTCTATTTTATCTGATATGAGTATTGTTACTCCAGCTTTCTTTTGATTTCCATTTGCATGGAATATCTTTTTCCATCCCCTCACTTTCAGTCTGTATGTGTCCCTAGTTCTGAAGTGGGTCTCTTGTAGACAGCACATATATGGGTCTTGTTTTTGTATCCATTCAGCGAGCCTGTGTCTTTTGGTTGGAGCATTTAATCCATTCACATTGAAGGTACTTATTGATATGTATGTTCCTATTACCATTTTCTTAATTGTTATGGGTTTATTTTTGTAGGTCCTTTTCTTCTCTTGTGTTTCCTACTTAGAGAAGGTCCTTTAGCATTTGTTGTAGAGCTGGTTTGGTGGTGCTGAATTCTCTTAGCTTTTGCTTATCTGTAAAGCTTTGGATTTCTCCATTGAATCTGAATGAGATCCTTGCTGGGTAGAGTAATATTGGTTGTAGGTTCTTCCCTTTCACCACTTTAAATATATCATGCTACTCCCTACTGGCTTGTAGAGTTTGTTCTGAGAAATCAGCTGTTAACATTATGGGAATTCCCTTGTATGTTATTTGTCATATTTCCCTTGTTGCTTTCAATAATTTTCCTTTGCCTTTAATTTTTGTCAATTTGATTACTATGTGTCTCGGCGTGTCTTGTGTCTTGATGACTACGTGTCTCTCTTGGGTTTATCCTGCCTGGGACTCTCTGTGCTTCCTGGACTTGGGGGGTTATTTCCTTTCCCATGTTAGGGAAATTTTCGACTATAATCTCTTCAAATATTTTCTCAGGTCCTTTCTCTCTCTCTTCTCCTGTTGGGGCCCCTATAATGCGAATGTTGTTGCGTTTAATGTTGTTCCAGAGGCCTCTTAGGCTGTCTTCATTTCTTTTCATTCTTTTTTCTTTATTCTGTTCCACGGCAGTAAATTCCACCATTCTGCCTTCCAGGTCACTTATCCGTTCTTCTGCCTCAGTTATTCTGCTATTGATTCCTTCTAGTGTATTTTTCATTTCAGTTATTGTATTGTTTATCTCTCTTTGTTTGTTCTTTAATTCTTCTAGGTGTTTGTTCTTTAATTCTTCTAGGTCTTCATTGAACATTTTTGCATCTTCTCGATCTTTGCCTCCATTCTTTTTCCGAGGTCCTGGATCATCTTCACTATCATTATTCTGAATCCTTTTTCTGGAAGGTTTCCTATCTCTACTTCATTTAGTTGTTTTTCTTGGGTTTTATCTTGTTTCTTCATCTGGTACATAGGCCTCTGCCTTTTCATCTTGTCTATCTTTCTGTGAATGTGGTTTTTGTTCCACAGGCTGCAGGATTGTAGTTCTTCTTGCTTCTGCTGTCTGCCCTCTAGTGGATGAGGCTATCTAAGAGGCTTGTGCAAGTTTCCTGATTGGAGGGACTGGGGTAGAGTTGGGTGTTGCTCTGGTGGGCAGAGCTCAGTAAAACTTTAATACACTTGTCTGCTGATGGGTGGGGCTGGGTTCCCTCCCTGTTGGTTGTTTGGCCTGAGGTGACTCAACACAAGCTTACCCGGCTCTCTGGTGGGGCCAGTGGCAGACTCTTGGAGGGCTCACACCAAGGAGCACTTCCCAGAACTCTGCTGCCAGTGTCCTTGTCCTCACAGTGAGTCACAGCCATCCCCTGCCTCTGCAGGAGACCCTCCAACACTAGCAGGTAGGTCTGGTTCAGTCTCCTATGGGGTCACTGCTCTTTCCCCTGGTCCCGATGCGCACACTACTTTGAGTGTGTCCTCCAAGAGTGGATTTTCTGTTTCCCCCAGTCCTGTCGAAGTCCTGCAGTCAAATCCCACTAACCTTCAAATTCTGATTCTTTAGGACTTCCTCCTCCTGTTGCCAGACCCCCGGGTTGGGAAGCCTGACATGGGGCTCAGAACCTTCACTCCAGTGGGTGGGCTTCTGTGGTATAAGTGTTCTCCAGTTTGTGAGTCACCCACCCAGCAGTTATGGGATTTGATTTTATTGTGATTGTGCCCCTCCTACCGTCTCATTCTGGCTTCTCCTTTGTCTTTGGATGTGGGGTATCTTTTTTGGTGAGTTCCACTGTCTTCCTGCTGATGATCGTTCAGCAGTTAGTTGTGATTCTGGTGCTCTCCCAAGAGGGAGTGAGCGCACGTCCTTCTACTCCGCCATCTTGAACCAATCTCCCTCATTCAGATTTGATGGAGAAATTAAAACCTTTACAGAAAAGCAAAAGCTAAGAGAATTCAGTACCATCAAACCAGCTTTACAAGAAATGCTAAAGGAACTTCTCCAGGAAGGAAACACAAGAGAAGGAAAAGACCTACAATAACAAAAAGAAAGAAAATGGTAATAGGAACATACATATCGATAAGTACCTTAAATGTAAATGGATTAAATGTTCCCACCAAAAGACAGAGACTGGCTGAATGGATATAAAAACAAGACCTGTATATATGCTGTCTACAAGAGACCCACTTCAGAACTAGGGACACATACAGACTGAAAGTGAGGGGATGGAAAAAGATATTCCATGCAAATGGAAATCAAAAGAAAGCTGGAGTAGCAATTCTCATATCAGATAAAATAGACTTTAAAATAAAGATGATTACAAGAGACAAAGAAGGACACTACATAATGATCAAAGGATCGATCCTAGAAGAAGATATAACAATTGTAAATATTTATGCACCCAACATAGGAGCACCTCAATACATAAGGCAAATGTTAACAGCCATAAAAGGGGAAATCAACAATAACACAATCATAGTAGGGGACTTTAACACCCCACTTTCACCAATGGACAGATCAACCAAAATGAAAATAAATAAGGGAACATAAGCTTTAAATGAATCATTAAACAAGATGGACTTAATTGACATTTATAGGACATTCCATCCAAAAACAACAGAATATACTTTCTTCTCAAGTGCTTATGGAACATTCTCCAGGATAGATCATATTTTGGGTCACAAATCAAGCCTTGGTAAATTTAAGAAAATTGAAATCATATCAAGTATTTTTTCTGACCATGATGCTATGAGACTAGATATCAATTACAGGAAAAAATCTGTAAAAAATACAAACACATGGAGGCTAAACAATATGCTACTAAATAATCAACAGGTCACTGAGGAAATCAAAAAATACCTAGAAACAAATGCAATGAAAACACGATAGCCCAAAACCTTTGGGATACAGCAAAAGCAGTTTAAGAGGGAACTTTATAGCAATACAATCCTACTTCAAGAAATAAGAAAAATATCAAATAAACAACCTAACCTTACACCTAAAGCAATTAGAGAAAGAAGAACCAAAAAACCCCAAAGTGAGCAGAAGGAAAGAAATCATAAAAATAAGACCAGAAATGAATGAAAAAGAAATGAAGGAAACGATAGCAAAGATCAATAAAACTAAAAGCTGGTTCTTTGAGAAGATAAACAAAATTGGTACACCATTAGCCAGACTCATCAAGAAAAAAAGAGAGAAGAATCAAATCAACAGAATTAGAAATGAAAAAGGAGAAGTAACAACTGACACTGCAGAAATACAAAGGATCATGAGAGATTACTACAAGCAAGTATATGCCAATAAAATGGACAACGTGAAAGAAATGGACAAATTCTTAGAAGAGCACAAAGTTCTGAGACTGAACCAGGGAAGAAATAGAAAATATAAACAGACCAATCACAAGCACTGAAATTGAAACTGTGATTAAAAATCTTCCAACAAACAAAAGCCCAGGACCAGAAGGATTCACAGGTGAATTCTAACAAACATTTAGATAAGAGCTATCACCTATCCTTCTCAAACTCTTCCAAAATATAGCAGAGGGAGGAACACTCCCAAACTCATTCTACAAGGCCACCATCACCCTGATACCAAAACCAGACAAAGATGTCACAAAAAAGAAAACTAGAGGTCAATATCGTTGATGAACATAGATGCAAAAATCCTCAACAAAATACTAGCAAACAGAATCCAACAGCACATTAAAAGGATCATACACCACGATCAAGTGGAGTTTATCCCAGGAATGCAAGGATTCTTCAACATACGCAAATCAATCAATGTGATACACCGTATTAACGAATTGAAGGAGAAAAACTATATGATCATCTCAATAGATGCAGAAAAATCTTTAGACAAAATTCATCACCCATTTATAATAAAAACTCTCCAGAAATTAGGCATAGAGGGACCTTACCTCAACATAATAAAGGCCATATATGACAAACCCACAGCCAACATCGTTCTCAATGGTCAAAAACTGAAACCATTTCCACTAAGATCAGGAACAAGACAAGGTTGCCCACTCTCACCACTATTATTCAACATACTTTTGGAAGTTTTAGCCACAGCAATTGGAGACGAAAAAGAAATAAAAGGAATCTAAATCAGAAAAGAAGAAGTAAAACTGTCACTGTTTGCAAATGACATGATACTATACATAGAGAATCCTAAAGATGCTACCAGAAAAATACTAGAGCTAATCAATGAATCTGGTAAAGTTGCAGGATACAAAATTAATGCACAGAAATCTCTTGCATTCCTATACACTAATGATGAAAAATATGAAAGAGAAAGTAAGGAAACACTCCCATTTACCATTGCAACAAAAAGAATAAAATACCTAGGAATAAACCTACCTAAAGAGACAAAAGACCTGTACGCAGAAAACTATAAGACACTGATGAAAGAAATTAAAGATGATACAAACTGATGGAGAGACATATCATGTTCTTGGACTTGAAGAATCAACATTGTCAGAATGACTATACTACCCAAAGCAATCTACAGATTCAATGCAATCCCTATCAAACTACCAATGGCATTGTTCACAGAACTAGAACAAAAAATTTCACAATTTGTATGGAAACACAAAAGACCCCAAATAGTCAAAGCAATCTTGAGAAAGAAAAACAGAGGTCGAGGAATCAAGCTCCCTGACTTAAGACTATACTACAAAGTTACAGTAATCAAGACAGTATGTTACTGGCACAAAAACAGACATATAGATCAATGGAACAGGATAGAAAGCCCAGAGATAAACCCACACACATATGGTCACGTTATCTTTGATTAAGGAGACAAGAATATACAATGGAGAAAAGATAACCTCTTCAATAAGTGGTGCTGGGAAAACTGGACAGCTACATGTAAAAGAATGAAATTAGAACACTCCCTGACACTATACACAAAAATAAACTCAAAATGGATTAAAGACCTAAATGTAAGGCCAGACACTATAAACCTCTTAGAGGTAAACATAGGCAGAACACTCTATGACATAAATCACAGCAAGATCGTTTTTGACCCACCTCCTAGAGAAATGGAAATAAAAAAACAAGAATAAACAAATGGGACCTAATGAAACTTCAAAGCTTTTGCACAGCAAAGGAAACCATAAACAAGATGAAAAAACAACCCTCAGAAAATAAACAAGACGAAAAAACAACCCTCAGAATGGGAGAAAATATTTGCAAATGAAGCAACTGACAAAGGATTAATCTCCAAAATATACAAGCAGCTCATGCAGCTCAATATCAAAAAAACAAACAACCCAATCCAAAAATGGTAAGAAGACCTAAATAAACATTTCTCCAAAGAAGGTATACAGATTGCCAAGAAACACATGAAAGGATGCTCAACATCACTAATCATTAGAGAAATGCAAATCAAAACTAAAATGAGGTATCACCTCACACCAGTCAGAATGGCCATCGTTAAAAAATCTACAAACAATAAATGCTGGAGAGGGTGTGGAGAAAAGGGAACCCTATTGCACTGTTGGTGGGAATGTAAATTGATACAGCCACTATGGAGAACAGTATGGAGGTTCCTTAAAAAACTGAAAAAAAAAATTACCATATCACCCAGCAATCCCACTACTGGGCATATACCCTGAGAAAACCATAATTCAAAAAAAGTCATGTACCACAATGTTCAGTGCAGCACTACTTACAATAGACAGGGCATGGAAGCAACCTAAGTGTCCATCCACAGATGAATGGATAAAGAAGATGTGGCACATATATACAATGGCATATTACTCGGCCATAAAAAGAAACTAAACTGAGTTATTTGCAGTGAGGTGGATGGACCTAGAGTCTGTCATACAGAGTGAAGTAAGTCAGAAAGAGAAAAACAAATACTGTATGCTAACACATATATATGGAATCTAAAGAAAAAAAAAAGGTTCTGAAGAACCTAGGGGCAGGACAGGAATAAAGATGCAGACATAGAGAATGGACTTGAGGACACGGGGAGAGGGAAGGGTAAGTTGGGACGAAGTGAGAGAGTGGCATTGACATATATACACTACCAAATGTAAAATAGATAACTAGTGGGAAGCAGCCACGTAGCACAGGGAGATCAGCTCGGTGCTTTGCGTCCACCTAGAGGGGTGGGATAGGGAGGGTGGGAGGGAGACCCAAGAGGGAGGGGATATGGGGATATATGTACATGCATAGCTGATTCACTTTGTTATATAGCAGAAACTAACACAACAATGTAAAGCAATTATACTCCAATAAAGATTTTAAAAATAAAATGGCAGCATCCCAGATGATACCTTGATTGCAATTTATGACCAACCTTGAGCCAGAGAACCAGCTAAGCTTTGCCATATTCCTGACCCACAGAAACTGGGATATAAAACATATTGTTATATCACTACATTTGGGGATCATTTGTTATGCAGCCATAGATAATGAATACATTTTCTTTTGTTGTGTTACAAATTGATAAAACTTTTCTTTACCTTTAGTAAAAGAGAAAAATTTCAGGGCCTTGCCAGGCTAATAGTGTTCCAGAGGATGCGGCAGGTTGGAACTGGAAAATCCATTCCTCAGGAACAAATGTTCACATCCGTTGTCTTTCTCCAAGGCATACTATGAAATTTAGTTTTTAACATGCCCTCTCCAATTTCCTCCCACTTCTGTAATTAAACAAAGTCAACAGATATGTATGTTTAAGTGCCTTCATTCCAAGAGCTGCTACTCTCATTTGAATTGTCCAATCTCTCTTCTTTTGCCTCCAAAAATTCAGTAACCATGCTACTGCTTGTCAAAGTTGACATCGTCCCCCATGGTGAGGAAGGCTCTGAACTCATAAGAGATTTTTATGTCTTTGTTTTCCCTATTAAACTTCCTAGCCGTCTTCTGATATTTACTCTTCTTGTCAGTGCCTGAATCTAGAGTATGGACTAATAAGTAGTGTTTGCCTTATACCTCTGCTTTTCCGTTAGGGTTTCCAGATTTAAGCTGGATCTGGCTCTGGCAGGCAAAATTGGATGGTGGCTCTGTGAGAGAGGGCATTGGATTCAAAATTGGATGTTGCTTGGGGTTAGGCAGCCTCCGCACCAGCAGAGGCCCCAGAGCTATTCTCAGAGACTGTGTTAGCCCGAGTCCTTTGAGAATCAGGCTCCAACATGAGATTAAATATGCAAGGATTTGTTGGAGGAAACAGGGTCAAAAAAGGCTGGGAGAGCCATCAATTGCAATGTGAGCCCGTCCCTGAGTGAACGAGAGAAGGAAAGTTGGGTGGGAACATCCTAGACCACCATGCAGTCCAAGGAGGATTCTTCAAAGCTGTCAGGGAGTCTCCAAGCCAAAGTCAGCTGTCAGTGGAGTCCCGGGTCTCCCAGGAACATGTCTGCCCGAGTATCCCTGCCCTGCCAGTCGTTGGCTGGGAATAGGAAGTGTGGCGTCAGCACACAACCTCCCTGTAGGAGAGGTCTGCAAGGAGCAGTCTCATGGTCACCACAGGGGCATTTAACAATGAAAATTCTGAGATCAGTAAGGCAGGAAGGTTATTCTGGAATAATAGCACTTCTCTAAGAGGTAACACTCAATTTGTCTTTATTGAAAAAATATGATCTTTATCCTGTCACCAAAGAAGCAGAACTGTGTATGTTTCATGATTTACATAGCTCATTTTCTGTGTGGTCACATTTCCTCTTCACTCACTCATTCATTCATTTATTCATTCCTTCTTTTATTGACTCAGCAATGCTTTTGAGAGCCTAACTGTTCTGGTCACTAGAGAATCAATGGTAAACAAGTCAGCCATGGAAATATCTTGTTTTAAAGAAGATGGACCATAAAATTGTGAATGAAGATGAAAGTTTCTGATCATGATCATACCTTGAGGAAAACAAAACGAGATGATGCAATAAAGAAGGATTTTTAAGGGGAGGGAGAAGAGAAGCCATCGTGTTCAATCATGTTTTCTGCTCCTTTCTTTTTTCATCCCTCAGACTCTATTTTGAAACACTGAAGTGGGGCATTGAACCCAACTGCCGTTTGTTTTCTTCCCCGGCATCAACATGGGCTAGTTCTATTCACTCCAGCTTCTGCCTTTCTCTAACGATGTTATTGCTGGCAAGTCATATCCCTGGAATACTGTGAGCTTCCCTGTACATCCCTCTATACACAGGGGGTGGGGATGGTCCCGCAGTGATGAATACACATTTCTTCTGGGTTAGTAACTCCTCTAATTTGTTTTGGACTATCCTTATCTTTCCCTTTAAAAAAAATAAACTCCAAACAAACAAGAATCAAACAAGCCATGCGAGAATAAAGCCTACCAGGTCACACTCAGTTCTGGGAACACTGGCCCTCCCCTAATCAATCGTAATGGTTGGAGCGTTAACCACAGAGCCAGATGAGGAGGAAGCATGAAATGGCAAGAGTTCTGGGCTGAAAGCCAGAAGACCTGATTTTTGCCCCAGCTCTACCACGAACTAAATACACAGCCTCGAATAAATCCTTTCCTCTCTGATTCCTGGCACATAATAAGTGCATAATATATATTGCTGAGTGAATGAAACAGGATCTTAAGCTATCACTTTCTGTATCAGCTAGAGTATAGATTCAGAGGCTTTAACAAAGAGATCCCAAAATACGGCGGCATAAACAACAAAGAGGTGTATGTCTCTCTGATGCAGCAGAATAGCAGTAAGCAGGAAAGATGGAAAACTGTGCTCTATGAGGTTATCCTGGGACCCAGGTTCTTCTACTTTCTTCCTCTGGATCCTCTTAGGGTGATGCTGCCTGGCTGGTTTTGATCCAGCAGTGTCACATCCAAGCACCTGCCGAAGTGAAGGGGCAAAGAGAGCGGAAAGCAAGCAATTTCCCTGTAAAGGAGTGAGGTGGAAGTTGCACCCCTCTGCTCCCATTTCTGTTAGCAAGAATCTGCTCACATGACCATGAGGAACTTCAAGGGAGGCTGGGAAATGTGGCCTCTAGCTGATTAGCCAAGTTCCCTGAGAGCACCTGTGGAATGGGGTCAAGGGGGAGCCTCTTACTAAAAGGGAAAAGGAGACAGCAGACACACTTGGACATTCAGCAGTCTCTGCCATGCCTATGACAAGATTCCATACTCAAGTCCATGATTCCAACTAGGAATGAATTTTATTGTCGTGCTGTCTTTTAATTTTCTTTTGCTTTTCTCCCAGAATTTTTCACTGATTCCAGCTTTAAACCCAATATTGGCCTAAACCTAATGACTTTGGACGCATGTCTTTTAATATGGGGTCCGTGGTTCCCACAGACCCTGAAAAGAGTCTTTAAAAATTTTTATGAGGACTTTTTAATTGGGGGCTTTCCTTTTGATCATAGTATTAAAATTTAGTTTTACCATCTTCTGCATCATTCTAACGACTCGACATTATCATTCATGCCATAGCGTCCCATCGGCCTTGTTTGTTCCAGTGGCACATATGTAGACTTAGCACAGAAACTTGGTGCTCACCCCAAATTAAAGCCAAATAAATTAATAGTGTACTGCACAAAGGGAGTTTCCATTGCCATTCAAATAGAGAGAAATGGTGGAAAATTGGGTCATGGCACCCTGTAGGATAATAATATGAAACTTAAAAGAACTAATGAGGCAGCAGTCAATATCATGTTCTCATCTGAGAGGTAATTTGGTTTCAGCAAAACATCATCCTTCCCATTAAATCAATGTTGTTAAATTGAATCACGTTGGCTTTTTGGTTTTAGCTTGTATTGAACTGAATTTTACTGAACTGAATTTAACTTGCTTGAATATAACTTGGTTTTTGGTTTTATACATATATCAGAGCTGTACCAATAAGTTTGAAAGCACTATAATTGTAGGATACCCTAGGAGGGAAGTGGAAATTGTTTTCTGCTTTCAAAGGGGTCCATGTATTACTAAAGTTTAAAGAGCAGAGTTATCATGAATAGTTCTAAAGTCTTGTAAGTAATCCTCCCTTCAAGTGATTCTCTCCTAGACAATGATTCTAGCAGATCCTAAAACATTTCTGCCCTGGTAACCCTTACTTTAGATCTTGTCCTAGCTCACCCCTCAATCTCAATGCCTGCCCTACTGTGGCCAACTTTAGAAGAATAAGCAGGGAATTCTCTAATACTGGCAGCACTTCACAAACCAAAGAAATTTTGCCCTAAAAGGGCAGGGAGATTACTCTGACTGCTTCTGAGTTCCTGGTGAGTAGTTGATTTCTCCTCCCTGAAAGGACAAGGAAGCGAAAAGTTCCTTTCTTTGCCTCCCGTCTAAACCATGACTGCAGTTTCGAAGTAACTATATGACAAAGGCAATAAACATTCCACACCCCCTGAGGCAACGGAGTAGAAAATGACATATATAGGGGCTGGGTAGTGGCACATACATCAGTCTATCTGGTGCTTGTAGATCCTCTGGGATGAGAGGTGCTACATAAGTTACAGAGACGTTTAATCAACTATTCTCCCACTGACTTGTGTTCTGTCCGTGATTTACTGGCACCTCTGTTTACCTACAGGATAAAGGTCTGAACGCCAGGGTCTGAATTCTCATCTCTTTCTTGAGCCTTCGAAACTGATCTTTGCTAATGCACGTGGTGGGGAGCTAGGGACGTTTGCGGGATAGTTCCCATTTCATTCACTGCCAAGTACAAGGGGAGCACGGTATTGCAACTTTGCCCTTTCTGGAGCTTGACAGCACATGCTGTCTCTTAGGAGGCAGCTCTGGGCTCTGAGAATAAGAGGCAGCGGGGAAGAATATAAATTTGGATTCAACGAAAACTATGAGAAAGAACAGTGCAACACGGCGGAACGCTCAGGGCACCCAGAGCATCGGCTTTTGGCATTTTGACTAAGTTCAGCATTTAAGCCAGTTGTTCTAAACCCTACTGCATATTAGAAACGCTTCACTGGGGAGCCTTAAGAAAATACCAGTGCCCAGGTCTCACCCAGATCAATCAAATAAAAAGCTCTGAGAGAGAAGTCTGGACATCAGCATCTTCCTAAACCACTGGTCAAATGGAAACGGGATTCCTGAGACTTGTGGGTAACTCTTTGGGAGACTTGGAGTATTGATTTCATTAGGGGATCCCTCATCAGCCTAAAGAGAAGGTCAGAGAAGAGCAAAACACAAGAGGATTGTTCTGGCTCCAACATTACCACTTCCAATGGGGAAATAAATCACTGAAAGAGGATGGTGCCTCATTTTAACTAGTCTGGGTTTTAATAGCCCATCCACTCTGGTTAAATGCTTTTTGATAGCCCTGAGCAGTTGATCTTAAGCAAAGCACTTGGATTCGACCTGGACATTCACCATAATTAAGCAAAGAAGATTTTCCTCATTAAATATTATTTTTGTTTCTTGAACCATGAACTGAATAGTGAATGAGATTCTGTTTCAGGCAATGCACTGGCATAACTCTCAGTTTCTCACAGGTGTTAGCAGCTACAAGCCCTAACGTGTCCTCAACTAAAGGCAAGAGGGAGGCTGGTGTTCCTCACAGGCTCTCTTTGCTACTGACAAGCTACTGAGAAGTGTCACAGAGGCCAGCATCCTTCAAAGGGAGGGTGGGCAGAGTGCCAGAGAGAGGTAGGCAGCCCCAGCCCAATTCTCATGGATGTGATCTTCAACTCCCTGGAATCCTTACCCACTGAGATGGGGGGAGTGGATCATTTTTGGCAATATCTCCCCAGTTCAGGTTGAAACCCTCAACTCCCTCCTCGTCCACAGCAGTGAGCCGCTGGCAGTCACTGAGCCATCCCCTCAGTCCTCTACCATGATTGATTGAATCAGAGTTGGGCAACTCACCCAAGTTGAGTTGATCAAAGCTCCCCCAGGAATTAGAAAAAGGAAGTATGACTTCACTTGGATAACTGGACCTGTGTGTTGAACATGTCCCAGCTGCCACGTGAATCAAGAAGCAGAGGAAGCAAGTCTCCAGGGAACAAGAAGAATGGAGAAGAGGAGATCAGAGGCAAGGGACTCAGGAAAAGTCTGGCTTGTGTTCTGGTTCCTGATCTTAGACGTTTCCCAAGGTCCCATTTTGTTGCTGTGGTTGGCTTCAAAGACACTCCAAAAAACTCCCCCTTTAGGCAAAGGGCGCTTGAACTGGTTTTTTCCGCTTATAAACATGACTTAAGTAAAGCAGGTGGAGGCACACAACTTCCTCAACATCATTTCTCGATGTGCTACCCACATCAGGCACTTAAAACTGAAATCCAATGTAATCTCTAACTCTCTGGAAACGTCACCCACTGAGATGGGGTTTTGTCAATATCTCTCTAGTTCGTGATGAAAAGCATAACTCCCTTGTGACTGTTAATTTTATGTGTCCATTTGGCTGGGCCACAGTACTGAGATACTTGATTAAACATGATCCTGGGTGTTTCTGTGAAGGTGTTTTGGGTCTGGATGTTTCTGTGAGGGTGTTTGGGACTTCCCTGGTGGTCCAGTGGGTAAGACTCCATGCTCCCAAGGCAGAGGCCTGGGTTCGATTTCTGGTTGGGGAACTAGATCCCTCATGCATGCTGCAACTAAGAAGTCCACATCACAACTAAAAGATCCCACATGCCGCAACTAAAGATCCCGTGTGCTGCAACTAAGACCTGGTGCAGCCTAAATAAATAAATATTTTTTAAAAAAAAAAACATTTAAATCAGTGGACTCTGAGTAAAGCTGATTTCCCTTCACAGTGGGGGTGGGACTCATCCAGTCAATTGAAGGCCTGAATAAAACAGACTGCCCCTTTCCCCAAGCAAGAAGAAATTCGGCCAGCAGACTGCCTTTGAACTCAAACTGCAACTCTTCCTTGGGTCTCCAACCTGCCAGGTTACCCCATCAGATTTCGGATTCCCCAAGGCTCCACGTTCACATGACCCGGCTCTTTAATGCAAATCTCTCTCCCCCTTCCCCCCATATATGTATACATATATGTATATATGTATATGTATGTATACTATATATATATGTATTAAAATGTGTGAAAATATTTTTCACACATTCTTTTACTTCTGTTTCTTCTGGAGAGTGCTTAACTAATACATTCCTCCTTATCCATAGACGTGGACCTCTGGCTATTATTATTGCTACTTCCTTCCTGTGTTTATTTACAATATCTTAGCATTGATATTAACTGGTGATAGGGAGGTGGTGTCGCAAAACAGAATGAAAACTAGACCCAGTTCAACTAGTTAGTGGTGTAGTCTTGGGCAAGTCACTTCACTTCTCTGGGTTTCCTCCTAGATCACAGTAGAAAATTCCTAACGGTCTTCCTAGTTTCAAAATCCACGAAAGGTGCCGTAGCAGCTCAGTGAAGGGTGAGTTACCACCCATTCTGTTGCCCTTCGCCGAGCCTGGAGACATGTAGCTTCGGATGGCAGTCCCCTTTTTTTCTGTATTTCCCCTTGTTGGAAGTCTTGTTTCTTTCCCTATAGTCTTTTCTGCCATTTTGGACCTGGAGAGGGGAGGGCAAGGGCCAAAGAGAAGGAACAAAGGATGATGTGGAGAAAGTTCCAGTCCGACAGAAGGAGGAGTAGAAAGCACTTCCTGTGGGGGGAGGAGCTGAGAAGAGGGGTGAAGAGAGAAGGATGGGCAAGTGAGACATGGAGTCCTGACTCCCCACCATACCCAGATCAAAACCGCCAGGCTGGGTTGTGTGTGAGCATGCAGTGGGATATCGAGGCAGGTTTGGAGAAATCTAGAAAGGCCATCGTTGGTGCTCTGCTTCCCCAGGTACCACCTGAGAGAGCCACAAGCCTGTGAGAGAAACCTGGCATTTCCAAAGAGTGCTCTGTGCATCGAGGGATGAGTACCATCAGGCAGAAGTGAGCGACTATATACACAGGGCCCAAGTCTCTCTTAGCTTCAGCAGAGCGCACAAAAGATCTGGAACATTCTCAGAGGCCAGTGAGAGGGATGGTGAATGTAGCTGAGAGTTAAGAACTAAGAAGCCTGCCCACAGGGGTTCACTGAGGCATAAAATGGGGAAATCCTGTAGCAGAGGTCACAGGGAGGTCTGGCTAGGTCTGGGGGCCTGATGGTGGATGTGACCAAGTCTTAGAACCGGCAGAAGCAGTGAAATCCCAGGAGGGTTGGAGATAGCAGCAGGGAGATGGCTGAGCTTGCATTCCATGGGCTGAGAGAAAATACACCAGACTTTGTTCTGAAGCAGTAAGGCTGTGAGGCCAGAGGCTCAGGTAACAGTGGCCCAGAGGACCACATGCAGATAAAGGGCTCCTCCCTTACCCCATGAGGATGGCTACGGCTTCTCTGCCCTCCACCTCAGATGCCACCTTGGGAAACAGCAGAGAGCAACTTCTTGAAAAGAGAAAAACAGACCTGACAGGAAACAGAACATCAGAATATTTACCCAACAGGGATGGTTTTGAACTGGAAGATATTGAGATCTCTTCATTGGCACATCTGTTTGTTTTTTTGTGCTTTTCCCCCTACTCTTATGGGGGCTTCAGAGTAGAAAGAGATCAGTTATTAAAATAAAGGAAGTTCCCTTCTGGTTTTGCACACTTGAGGTCTAGTATGTAAAGTCTGGCCCCACTATAGCCGCGACAGAGGATTAGGAGGAGAGAAGCCTTTCTTGCCTCCATACCCCGGAAGGAGAGGTGCTCTTCCCCTCCTGTTGGGAGAGAGAAAGTCAAGACAGTTCACAGGACAGCAGTTACTTTCAGCATACAAGTCACTCTCCCCAAGGAGCCATCACTATAATAACAAGGCAGCCAGAAATATGAGGGTTGGTTTTTAGAAAGATGGTTTGAATCTCTCCCTCCTCCTGCTACTACTGCAGGTTGCAGAAAGAAAAGCTGGGAGAGGCACCAGGAATCCAGTTTATGGGTGAAAGAGCTGAGCCAGGAAGTGGTCTTTCCCAGTAGATGAGAGACCAGCTGAGGGGCTCAAGTGGGAGAGTGTGCCCTTGCCCCTATTTTTGTCAGCTTACTTACCTGTTACACTAGAACATTCCAAGAGCTGTTAGAGCTGAGGTTTATAGAATAGGAACCAGCCTTGCCAAGTCAATGAGAAGAACGATTGGAGGGTAGCCAGTGGAAAGCAAAACTGTGCCTCTGCAATGGACATGGCACAGCTCAAAACCAGCCCAGAGAGCTGACTATACACATGTGCTCAGCTCTGCTCAGTCTGCTGTTGTCTTATTCTATATCAACCTCTTATCCCCTTAGCCCGGTCACACTGGTCCATGCTTTTCAGACCAGACCCATTAATTGAGAGTTCTCGGAAAGGGATATGTTAGTTCTAAAGTTGTCTCCTGCTATGTAGTTGCTAAAAATGCATTCCATAAAACCTGGAATTCTTCAACCTTTCTTCAAGCACATCTCTACCACCCTAGCTATCTGGGTTCCTGTGAGCTACTGCACAGATCCGTGCCAGGGCTTGAATCATGACTCCTTCCATCAATCCTGCAAATTTGGTTCCCAAGTGGCTGTCACTATGGCACAACTAACAATACAATGCCCTAAACATAAGAGTAGACGTTATAAATGCATCTTATTTAATCCTTGCAACAGTCATGTGAATTTGAGTATCATGAGCCTCATTTTCTAAAAGAAATGGAGACAGAAGAAGATGAAATTACCTTCCCAAGGTTTCAGACTGAGTGATCTGTAAATCCAGGAGTAGAAAACCCAGGCCCATCTTTAATCAAAGCACGTGTTCATTCCACCACGGTGCACTAATTCTTTACATCTGCTCTAACCAGAAAGCTGCCTGCAGCCACACATCAATGCCTTCTCTCCATCCTGCTGCCACTGCTATAGAACAAGAGCATCTATGTAACGCTCTGATTTTTCACTGCCATTTTTGTAGGAAGAGAACGACTTCTGGATGCAGTGCTAACTGAAAAAGTCTCACCCACGCCCAGAGACCCTTCATTTCATGTGTCCCATTATAAATTGCATCAACAACAAGAGTGAAAATGTGTCTGTGTATGAGTATGTTCAATATATACTCCTGTGGGTTTTCTATTAAGAAGATGAACTAGAGAGAATGGAAATGTTTGAATGTCTATCTGCCAGTTTATATCATACTCCACTGCTGTCTCAAGAGACCTGTCCATATAGCAACTATCCTGCAAAAAACACTTAACCAGAATGGAAACACAAAACCAGCAAATGCTTTCCAGAATTCTGTCAGTGTTTTTTAAACATCCTAAATGTTGGACATTTTATAGTTAGTCCACAAGGATGGTGAAAGCCTTCCCCATTGTGCCTCTACCACTTATACTGATAGTGTTTGTTTGTCTTTCTCTTTTAGAACGATGGCCTGGTTTTGTCCTTACTGAACTTTCCCCTGCTTGTCACTGGTTATTTCTCTATCTCCTTCAGGTGGTTATTGCTAAGTTCTTTTTTTTTTTTCTAAACAAGATTATTTTTAATTAATTAATTTATTTATTTTATTTTTGGCTGTGCGCAGGCTTTCTCTAGTTGCGCCGAGCAGGGGCTACTCTTTGTTGCAGTGCGCGGGGCTTCTCATTGCAGTGGCTTCTCTTGTTGCAGAGCGTGGGCTCTAGGTGCGCGGGCTTCAGTAGCTGTGGCACGGGGGCTCAGTAGTTGTGGCTCATGGGCTCTAGAGCGCTGGCTCAGTAGTTGTGGTACATGGGTTTAGTTGCCCTGTGGCATGTGGGATCTTCCTGGACCAGGGGTCGAACCCGCCTCCCTTGCGTTGGCAGGCGGATTCTTAACCACTGTGCCACCAGGGAAGTCTCGGTTATTGCAAAGTTCTTGAGTTATTAGGTAATCATGCCTTCTTCCCACCCCAAGTTCTAAAGCAATTGAGAAATATACAAAGGAGTCAGACAGATGTCCTAATAATAGTTGTCCTGCTGGCTAGCCAAACTGGTTCCTAGGGATTGACCCTGAGCCTGAGTGAGTTCTCTGCTCCTTCTTCTCCAAATTGCACTTAGCCATGGTCGCAGCAGCTGGACAACAGCAGGCCACTCCCCTCAAGGGCAGAGCTTGCCCTGGTATGCTCACTGCACGGAAGAGGCAGAAGCAGAAGGAAGAACACGTTCCACCTTCAGGTATCCTAGCCCAGGAAAGGAACAGCAGAGAGTATAGAAGGCTGAAAAATACAGCTACAAATTCTTCCCATCCCTGCACGCATGCTACTTTGCACTGTGGGGTTGGCCCGGCTCCCATCAAGAAGCGCAATTTATTTCTCTGCTCTCTTTTAAATCTGAACTGCTTCTGTGACTTCTTTTGGCCAATAGAAAGTAACAGAATGACACTACGCAATTTCTGAGCCAAGACCTATAGAGAGTTCTGCATTTTCCTTCTTGGAACCCAACCGCTAAGGAGGGAAACCCATGCTAGCTACTCCAGTGGAAAGGCCATGTGGATGAAAACCATGGCCCAGTTGAAACCTGAGACAAATGCCAGACCTGTGAATGACATCAGCTAGCATCAGCCAGTACCCAGTCAACATGCCAAGTGACCACAAACACAGGAGCGAACCCAACAAATACCACATAGAACGCAGATGAGCAGTCTCAACCGAGTCCTGCCCAAACTGCCAGCCCACAAAATCTTGAGCAAATAAACTTAAACTTGATCAGAGCATGCTTGGTAATTGCTATTCAGCCTCACCAACCAGATAAGTCTCTCTGGTATTAAGGTAGTGTGGCTCCCATAGTTTTTCTACAGAAACATGAGAAGTGGGGTAATATCCCCACCATGAGTTATGTATTCTGTTCCTATCATGTATGCTGAAGTCTTCCATAAATGCAACCAGGATGCTCTTTAAACACTATTATTCAAGGAGCTAATGAAAAGTATGTATTTGTTTCCTATTGCTGCTGTAACAAATTAACAAAAACATGGTGGCCTAAAATGACACCAGTTGATTATCTGACACTTCTAGAGGTCAGAAGTCCAAAATGGGTCTCACTGGGCTAAAAGCAAGGTGTCAGCAGGGCTGCATTCCTTCTGGATGCTATAGGGAAGAATTCTTTTCCTGTGTTTTCCGCCTACTAGAGGCTGTCCACACTCCTTGGCTTATGCTCCCCTTTCACATTCAAAGCCAGCAATGGCCAGTTGAGACTTTCTCAATGAATGACTTTTGACCTCCTTCTTCCACACTTAATAACCCTTTTGAGTACACTGGGCCCACCTGGATAATCTAGGAGACTCTTCCTGTTTTAAAATCAGCTGATTAGCAAACTTACTTCCATCTGCAACCTTAATTTCCCTTTGCCATGCAATGTAACATATTCACAAATTCCAGGGATTAGGACGCAGACATCTTTGTGGGGCTGGGGGAGGAGTGGGAGGGGGGGGTGAGCGGGAGGGGGGGGATGAGCAGGAGAGGGGGAGGAGCGGGAGAGGGGGAGGAGCGGGAGAGGGGGGAGGAGTGGGGGGAGGAGCGGGAGAGGGGGGAGGAGTGGGCATTATTTTGTCAACCACAAACAATAATCTCAGAAAGAGCAGCATCACGCTCGTCAGTAAGGATTAACACTCAGCTCTTTGGCTGCACCTCTCCTGACGTTTCAAAGTGCCCTAAAAGGAGGAATGATAAGAAGCCATGTTTCTGTGACATGTTTTGGAGTTCATCACGTAGGACGGAAAGGAAACCTTGTTGAAAACAAAATACACTTTCTCTCCTGCTTCACTTTAATAGTCCTGTGAAGGCCAAGTTGACAAACCACCCCTTTTCCCTCTCAATCACGTTGTCATTAACAACTCTGAAATAGTGCTCGGGGCCTTCAGGCTGGATGCTGTCAACAAAACAGGCCTCCCTGAGTAAGAGGCCATCTGTCTCGGTCTGTCAGATGCTGTAAGATTTCTGATGGCAATGACGGTGAGAGGACTCAGCTTCCCCTGTTTCCATCAGTCTGCTAAGTGGTGGGAGAGAAGTATCACAGCAGTCTCCCTTGCCAGAAGCCAGAGAAGGAGATGGATGCTTTAAGAATGCAGAACTGGGCTTCCCTGGTGGCGCAGTGGTTGAGAATCTGCCTGCCAATGCAGGGGACACGGGTTCGAGCCCTGGTCTGGGAAGATCCCACATGCCGTGGAGCAACTGGGCCCGTGAGCCACAATTACTGAGCCTGCACGTCTGGAGCCTGTGCTCCGCAACAAGAGAGGCCGCGATAGTGAGAGGCCCGCACACCGCGATGAAGAGTGGCCCCTGCTTGCCACAACTAGAGGAAGCCCGAGCACAGAAACAAAGACCCAACACAGCCATAAATAAATAAATAAATAAATTTAAAAAAAAAAAAACTGCAGATTTCATGAAAAAAAAAAAAAAAAAAGAATGCAGAACTTTTCTGCCTGCTTGGCCATATTCTTCTTGTAATTGAATGCCAAAAGGATGATTAAAAAGAGGACAATTTGTACCAAGTAGGTACATGGACTTATCTCATCTGTTGATGGTACAAGATACAAAGGGTCATCTCTGCAGATGTAATGGGGCATTCATTCTCTCCAGGCCTCATACATAAAGGAAGTGAGAGTGGGAAGTACAAGGTAGTACCTTTAAGGGAATATGTGCAAAGGGAGAACATGAGTCAATCATGTTTATACTGTTCTTTTGAGTGCATGTGAGTGTGTGTGTGTGTGTGTGTGTTCTTGGAGGACCACTGAGGTCGAGGGCAGACACACAAGAGACCAGCAGCAGACCTGAGACTAGAAGACTCAACACCATGTCAATCAGATAATCTGACAATGGACCCTGCAAAAGAAGTCAGTGTCAAGACAGGGCACCGGAGACACTACAATGGTTAAGGTGTGGGCTTCGGAGTTGAAGAGAGAAGAGTTCCCTGCCAGACATGAGTGAGGACCTTGGGCAAGCTATTTAACTTGGTTTCCTCATTATAAAATAAGGATAATAATAAATGCTTGCTTCAAAGCATTCTGCAGCAAATTGTTACATCGAATGCCCCCAATGAATTCCTCCTCCCAGTACCCATGCCCGTGCATATCCTCCTCTCATATTGACACTAGACTTTGCCATGTGATTTACTTTGACGGATGGAATATCATCAAATGGGATGCCAATGGAACCTCAGTGTTTGCACTACTGGGGCTTGCCCTTGTAGTACTGCTACCACCATCAAAGAAACCTAAGATATCTTGCTGCGAAGGCCACACAGAGGAGAACAGAGATACCCCAGCCAGCAGCCCCAGCTAATCACCATATATGTTGTGACCACCAGATGGTCACCATCTTGGGCCATTCTATCCTGGTTGAGCCACACAGGCAGATGACTTCAGTCACACGAGTGACCCCAAGTGAAACCAAAGAATAACTGCCCAGTTCAAATGGTAGAATGCCGATCACATTTGTAGAGATGACCTTTTGTATCTTGTACCATCAACAGATAAGATGAGCCCATGCACCTACTTAGTACAAATTGTCCTCTTTTAAACCATCTTTTTAGCATTCAGTTATAGGAAGGGAAGGGCCACGCAGGCACAAAAGTTCTGCATTCTTTAATCCATCCATCTCCTTCTCTGGCTTCTGGCAAGGGAGACTGCTGCATTACTGTTTATTGCAAAATAAACAGTTGTTGTTTTAAACCGCTAAGTTTGGGGACGGTTTGTTATGTTAACCATAGTTAACTGATACAGGCTCTTGTCAGGATTAAATCAGGTAATGCAAAGGGCCAGCACAGTTCCTGGCACAGAAAGTGGCTTTATATGTGGCAATGATTACCTTGCCTCAAGTCCAGGCCTACCTACTCCTACTTTTCAACTGTTACCCAGCCCAACTGCAACCACCTAAGGCCTTTCTCTACCACTCACTCCAAAACAGAAACAAAAATAAAACAAACAAAAAACCCCACACCAGTATCAAGTCATGGAAAATTATAGGTTTGAATTTTGGTTTGGTTTTGTTTTTTAGTGTTTAAAAAAATTGATTTTCATGTACTAGAGCAAAATAATTAAAAATCAGACAGTGCTAAAAGTCTTATAATGAAAAACAGGAGTCCCTTGCTGTATCACTTCTATCCCTAATCCAGTCTCTCCTCATTTTAGGAGACCACTGTTATATATTCTTACCAAAACCAGACAAACACATTATAAAATATAAAAACCGTGAACATAGATGGAAAAATCCTTAACAAAACAATAGCAAATTGAATTTAGTACTATATAAAATATAATATATATGATATAACAGAATAGGATAATAGACTATAATTATAAATATAATATATACTATAATACTAATAAAATATAAATATAATATACTAAATACATCATGACCAAGTGGATTTTATCTCAAGAATGCAAGGTTAGTTCAACACTACAAGATTAGTTAATGTAATTCACCATATCAAAACACCCAAAAAAACTCTCCAGTAAACTTCCTGTATACAAATCTTCACCTCAGAGTCTGCTTCTGCGAAAGTTTGCAGCTTGGGAAAATATGCTGAGTACTATTGTCTTAAGCAAGGTCATGGAGTGCAAGGATTTATGTTTTAGAAAAAGAGCTTTGGCAACACATACCATAATGGGGAAGAAATTAAGGGCAAGAAGATCAGTCAGGAAACTGCTGCAGATAAGGGGTGATGAGACATTTTAGCCGAGCAGGTCAGGGAGGATGGAGAGATGGAAATAGGTGTGAGGTTGAGGGGAAGATAGAATTGACAAGACTGGGAGACTAACTGAATGTGGACAGAGGTGGAAGGGAAAGCAGGAACCCAGATGACACTAAAGTTCTGAGCCCAGACAACTCTGTGAATGGTGATATTCTTACCAAGATAGAAAACCCAACATAGAAAGCAGGTTTGTGGGGGAAGCTAGGAAACCTAGCCTCAACCCTATGAACTGTGTTTTCTAGCTCCACCTGACCTCTCTGAACATTTGATTGCTCCTCTGACAGTGATTTCCCCCAGGGCACATACCTAGTGCAGAGCCCACGGCCTTCTATCACCTGACCCCAGCCTGATCCTCCAACATCCTCCTCCTTCCCTCTCCCGCCTCCCCTGTACCCATCCACTCTGACCATCCTTCTGATCTCAAACCTGGCCAGATTTGTTCCCATCTCAGGGCCTTTGCCCTTGATGATCCTTCTGCTTGGAAATCTTCCCCCACAAGATCTGTACATGGCTACCTGTGTCTGTTCATTGTCACCCGCCACTGAGGCCTTCTCTGACCTTCCTATCTAAAACGGCCCCGCCCACCAAGCAGTCAACCTACATAACAGTATCTGTTTTATCTTTTTAGACATACCTTATCTTATTTGCTCTTACTTGTATTTTTTTAAAATTTTTATTGGAGTATAGTTGCTTTACAATGTTGCATTAGTTGCTACTGTACAGCAAAGTGAATCAGCTATACGTATACATATATCCTCTTTTTTGGATTTCCTTCCCATTTAGGTCACCACAGAGCAATGAGTAGAGTCACCTGTGCTATACAGTAGGTTCTCATTAGTTATCTATTTTATACATAGTATCAGTAGTGTATATATGTCAACCCCAATCTCCCAATTCATCCCACTCCCCCTTTCCCCCTTGGTATCCATATGTTTGTTCTCTACGTCTATGTCCCTATTTCTGCTTTGTAAATAAGATCATCTTTACCAATTTTTTCAGATTCCACATATATGCATTAATATACAATATTTGTTTTTTTCTTTCTGACTTACTTCATTCTGTATGACAGTCTCTAGGTCCATCCACATCTCTACAAATGACCGCATTTCATTCTTTTTTATGGCTGAATAATATTCCATTGTATATATGTACCACATCTTCTTTATCTATTCTTCTGTTGATGGACATTTAGGTTGTTTCCACGTCCTGGCTATTGTAAATAGTGCTGCAATGAACATTGGGGTGCATGTGTCTTTCTGAATTATGGTTTTCTCTGGGTATATGCCCAGTGGTGGGATTGCTGGGTCACATGGTACTTTTATTTTTAGTTTTTTAAGGAACCTCCATACGGTTCTTCATAGGAGCTATATCAGTTTATAGCTGTTCCACCAACAGTGCAAGAGGGTTCCCTTTTCTCCACACCCTCTCCAGCATTTATTGTTTGTAGATTTTGTGATGATGGCCATTCTGACCCGTGTGAGGTGATACCTCACTGCAGTTTTGGCTTGCATTTCTCTAATAATTAGTGATGTTAAACATTTTTTCATGTGTTTGTTGGCCATCCGTATGTCTTCTTTGGAGAAATGTCTATTTACATCTTCGGCCCATTTTTTGATTGGGTTGTTCGTTTTTTTTGATATTGAGCTGCATAAGCTGTTTGTATATTTTGGAGGTTAATCCTTTGTCAGTTCCTTCATTTGCAAATATTTTCTCCCATTATGAGGGTTGTCTTTTTGTCTTGTTTATGGTTTCCTTTGTTGTGCAAAAGCTTTTAAGTTTAATTAGGTCTCATTTGTTTATTTTTGTTTTTATTCTCATTACTCTAGGAAGTGGGTCAAACACGATCTTGCTGCAATTTATGTCAGAGTGTTCTGCCTATGTTTTCCTCTAAGAGTTTTACAGTGTCTGGCCTTACATTTAGGTCTTTAATTCATTTTGAGTTTATTTTTATGTATGGTGTTAGGGAGTGTTCTAATTTCATTCTTTTACATGTAGCTGTCCAGTTTTCCCAGCACCACTTATTGAAGAGGCTGTCTTTGCTCCATTGTATATCCTGGCCTCCTTTGTCATAGATTAGGTGACCATAGGTGCGTGGGTTTACCTCTGGGCTTTCTATCCTGTTCCATTGATCTATATTTCTGTTTTTGTGCCAGTACCATACTGTCTTGATTACTGCAGCCCTGTAGTATAGTCTGAAGTCAGAGAGCCTGATTCTTCCAGCTCCATTTTGGCATTTTTCACAGAACTAGAACAAAAAATTTTACAATTTGTATGGAAACACAAAAGACCTCAAATACCAAAAGCAATCTTGCTTGTATTATTTTTTTTTTAATTAATTTATTTATGGCCGTGTTGGGTCTTCGTTTCTCTGCGAGGGCTTTCTCTAGTTGCGGCAAGCGGGGGCCACTCTTCACCGCGGTGCACGGGCCTCTCACTATCGTGGCCTCTCTTGTTGCGGAGCACAGGCTCCAGACGCGCAGGCTCAGTAATTGTGGCTCACGGGCCCAGTTGCTCCGTGGCATGTGGGATCTTCCCAGACCAGGGCTCGAACCCCTGTCCCCTGCATTGGCAGGCAGATTCTCAACCACTGCGCCACCAGGGAAGCCCCTTGCTTGTATTATTTACTGGCACTGAAAGGGGGCCCCTTGAGTACAGACTCCACTTTGTTCACCGCTGTTCTCACAGCAGTGGAACACTGCCTGGCACACAGTCGGCCCTCAAGAAGTATACCCTTGCTGACTGACTAGTAGACGGCAGAACTGGCACTCAAACTAGGGCAACCAACCATCCGTGGATGCTGAGGGGTGTCCGGGATGCAGTACTAAAACTGGGAAAGTTCCAGACAAACCGGGAGAGTTGGTCAAACCCAGGTCTACCAATTCTCTGTCCAGTCAATGCTCCTTCCTCTCTCCTACCCTTGGGATTCCAGGACTATCTCACATGAAGTCAAAGACCTCAGGCTTTACATCAGTGCCTGATACAAGAGAGACATACAACACATATGTGTGGAGTGAATGGATGAATAAAACAAGTGGCTGTCTTCAGTAGAAGCTGAACAGAGTATCCTTTTATTAGGTCCTTGGTTTGAACCATGTGGCCTGGTTGCTCAAAAACATCATGCCATGGGTCCAAACAAGGAATCTTGGATCCTAAGTTGTGAGCTGTACTGAAGTCCCCAGGAAGTTGGCTGTTCGTGCCTTATGTTCCCTCCACTGAGGGTTGCTGGGTCTCAGCTGTAAGCCAAAGGCCCACATTGAAAGAGCTCAGATGGGCTCACAAGGCAGGGTGGGGAAAACTCAAACAGAGAATCTAGAAAAGTGGCTCAGATACATTAAAATTTTTTTTTCTCCTTGGGAATTTTGTTCCTTCTCATTAGAATGTGGTGACAAATCCTGCAGTCCTGCACATAGGGTTGGAAACAGGAGGGATGCAAAAAGGTAGGTCAGGATGACCTCCTCTCACATCAGCCTCAGAGAGGCACCCAGAGAGCAGAGGAGGGCAGTGCACATGCCATGTAAAGGTGGAGCAAGTCTGGGAGGCTTCAATGGGGAATGAGAGTAGGTGGAAGGTCAAACAGACTGCTCAGGCAATCAGGCTCTGAGCCAAGAGGCAAGGGACAGAACCCTTCTGCTGGGACACAAAAAGACATGTTCAAGGCGTCAGAGTCTGCAGCAAGAGAAGGATGGGTGTTAGAACCCAAATAACCTGTGTTTGAACCCCCAAACTCTGGAGCTAATTAACAAAAATAACTCTTTGTCAATTAGCTCTGCCATTTAACAAAGGTGTGACCTTGGGCAGATTATTTAACCCCTCTAGGCCTCAATTTCCTCATCTGTAGATTGGGATTGCTGTGAGAATTGGAGATTATGGATCTAAAGCACTTGGCATACAATAGGCCTTGCTAAGTGGTAGTTGTCATTATTATCATTACATTACAGGTTTATATCCAAGGGAAAGTCTCTTGGGCTAAGGATGGTAGGTGGTTCTGCCCCTGGATAATGAACGATGATTAATCTAGCCATACTTTATGAGCTGGCTTTGGCAACCACACAGCAAGATGGGAGCAATGAAGCGGGTGGTTTGGGACGTTCTCAGCACAGACTGACTAAAAGCTGCCCCACCCTCCAGTACGAATCCCTGACCTTCACTTAGATTTAATAGACTTGAGTTTAACAAGATAGCTATTATACTTTAAATAAATACTGACTGGCCAGAAATGCAAAGTTCACTGTGAATTAGGAACAAGAGAGGCCACCTCGGCTACATCTCTGGTCTATCTCAAGCACAGCTTTGAATAATTAATTTGCCATTTTGACGATGACCAGCCTATTAAGCCAAGAATCCTGCATTTATTAAATGTGAACTTAGTGGCAGACAAACAAAACCTGAGTCAATAGTTGCCTCCCCAGTTATTAAAAGCTCTTCTCCCTGAGGATTTGTGTGGGAGGCAGACCACATGGTCTGGGCAGAGGAACCGAGGAGGGACAGGCAGTGGGGAAAGTGATGGAATAGAGAGGAGGCTATTGAAAGCCAGACCCTGCTCAGGTGGGAGGTATTACTCTGAGAGTCTGAGGTCAGTGCCAAAGAAACCACTTGGGTTCCCCACCAGTGCTGTACCGCCCCTGTAGCAGCTAGCCAGAACATTTGCTTTTTGTTTGGGCTTTCTGGAACTTATTTATTACCCAAAGATGGGACTCAGAGGCAGGAAACATCATAGAAAGTGGTGGGTATCCTAACGTGAGGACCTCTCACCCCAAGAATAATGGAGAATTGAAGAACACAGCCCTATGTTATAGGTGGCTACGTAGCGCAGATGTGAACAGTATAGGTTTCGAAGAGGAAACAGTTCGGAAGCTATTGACTGCACACAAAAGCAACCCCAACTCCAAACGGTTTAGGTATTAAGGAAATTAATTCTCACCCAGCAGGAAATTCAGAACTATATAGTTTTCTCAGCTGGGATTAGACTCAGCTGTATATAACAGAAAACACGAGTAACAGAGGCTTATATAAAACAGAAGTGTATATTTCTCCCACAGAAAAGCAGCCCAGATATAAACAGTCAAAAGCTGGTATGGCAGCTCCACAGTCAGCAGGGACCCACACTTTCTGTGCTGCCATCTTTAGCACATGGCTTCCATCCTCAAGTTAGCTTCATGATTACATAATGGCTACTACACTCTAGCCCTCATGTCCACATCCCAGGAAGTAGGAAGATAAAGAGGGGCAGGGCAAAGGGCCACTTATCAGTTTATCAGCTACTTGCATTGATAAGGGAGTCTGGAAAATGTGGCTTTATATCTGGGTACATTGCTACATCCATCAATATAGATTTTCTGTGACTAAGGAAGACGAGCAGAATGGACCCTAGGAAGGCAACTAGCAGTATCTGGAGGTGTCGATGGGTTATTTAGTGACTCCCCCCACCATCAGGGACCCAGATTCTCTCCATCTTGGCTCTGCCATCTTGAGTACTGGCCTAGTCCTGAGGTGGGTAGCAAGTGGCTCTGCAGCACTTCCGAATGTCTCATCCAGATGTGATAATATCTGGAGGAACAAGAGGGAAACTATTCCTATAGCTCTCCTCTGGAAGTAAGAAAACTTCTCTCCAAATCCCATCAGCAGAATATCAATGGTCAGAACTAGGTCAAGGGGAAAAAGCAGCCTCTCCCCTGGAGGTGAGGGTGAGGTCATATCCCTGAATCACATGGCTTCATGGGGGAGGAGGGGATAGCTCGCCAAATTAAGCTCTGTAAGGAAGGTAGACGGGGTTGGGAAGGTGGTGGGGCTGGATGCTGGGTCCAAAGACCATCTCTACCATATCCTAGCTCTGGAGCTTGGGCTGTGGACCGAACACCTCCAGGTTGGGCTTTTCTCTCCTGTCAGACAGTGATAACAATGACTACCTTGTAGGGTATTGTGAGGCTCAAATGGGATCATGTATGTAAAGTACGTGTGCATGTGATTTTATAGTTCTGTCTGTATGAGCAGCTCCAGGCTCGCTCGTGCCACACAAGTAATGCCATAGGTCTTTATTTCTCAGACAGATTGGATCCTGCTTAAGCTCCCATACACCAGATTGGAAGGAATCCCAGCCATCACACTCTTGAGCCTTCCCAGCCCTAAGGTGAGAGAGTCCAAAAAGAAGGTTCACCAAACTGTCACTTTCAAGCAGGAAGAAGTCCTGAATCACTCAGTCTCCTGTTTCCATTTCTGCTACTGCTTCTCACCAGTTTAAACAATTAAAAGTAAAAATACTCATTGTAACAGTGATGGAGCGTGCCCTCCTTGCCATACACTCCAGGCGCTCTACATAAACTTGTCCGGTGCCCCTACAGCTGCTCTGGGTCCGCGGTCCTCCACATGCTGCCTGGTAACGCCGCTCCACGCCACTGGGTGCCATCCGCCAGCTTCCTGCTCATGCCAACATAGCCTTTGGAAGTGGGCATCTCCTCGGCTGACCCACTCCCTTAGAGCCAAGCAAAGCCCAGGAAGCCCCTTGTCTAGCACCCTAGACCCTAAGTTCTCCGTGCCCAGTTTTCTCAGGCACCCTCATAATCATTCTCCTCTACAGCCCCTACCCATAGCTCTAGAGGCACTGCTCTTGACTGGACCCAAACATCCACACTCACTGTCCTGCTTCTCAGTGGAAAATGTCCTGCTTCCCAATGTGGAAAACCCACCACCCTCCTCTGTCCATTTTCCTCTTTTAACTCCATCCACCACTCACCACACACTGACAAACACAGGCCATTCCTGCTCCATTATCCCAAACTAGAACTTGATGACCCCCTAACATCGCTTCCATCCCTCCCCCATTGTGCCATGGCCATGGGCGAAAGAGGGGAAGATGGATTGACACCACCACCCTTATAACTGTGATTGACTCAGGTAACTTAAGCCAATCAGCCAATCAGCATTCTCTAGCCTAAGGGACTCAGTAAAGACCCAATTTGAGTCCATGAGACTAGAGAGATTTTTCAAGGAACTTCTAGGGGAAAGCAAGTTTTTTCTATCTCCTGTATAATGTGAGGGTAAAGCCTGGAACTGTTGCATCCATTTTGCCACCAAGAGGAAGCCAGGCTGATGTTGTACAAACAGCAGAACAGAAAGCTTGAAAGACTAGACCAGGTGCTTGATGACACTGGTGAGCCCCCAAATCAAACCAGCTCAGAAGACCTCCTAATTACTTGGCTTTAAATTAATCTCCTTTATTGTCTAAGCCATTGGTGGGATGGGGGAAAGCGTCCTCATAGTTAGAACATAAAAGACCTAACTGACCCCATGAGGCATCCAGAAATGGTCCAGATCTTAGAAAGGCCTTAACCCTCCGTAGTTTGGGGAAGAATAGCTGAGGTCAGGGGAAGAGTATGAGAAATCACCACCTAACCTCAGGACCTAAGTAGGCTTTTAAAGAAGTTTGGCCTAAACCTGAAAGCAAAGAGCTTCTATGAGGGAACTCATTCATTTGTCCATCCATCCACCCATCCACCCATGCACTGAGAATTAGGATTCTAGCCCCTTTAGGTCCCTCCATAGCTCAGCACCAGTATCTAGGCTCCATCTTCATCCAAACAGTACTACCTTGCAAGCTTTTAGCCAATTCAGGTAACACCCCTGTGTTCTCCAGAGAAACAGAACCAATAAGAGACAGATAGATATAATTATATATATATATAATTTATAAAATTACATATATATATAATATAAAATTACTCTAGGAAGATATTATTATTATAGGAATTAGCTCATACGGTTATGCAGGCCAAGAAGTCCCATGATCTGCCATCTGCAAACTGGAGAACCAGGAAATCCAGTGGTATAATTCAGTCTGACTCCAAAGGCCTGAGAATCAGGGGGGCCAATGGTGTAAGTCTTCATCTGAGTCCAAAGGTCCAAGAACCAGGAGCACCAATGTCCAAGGGCAGGAGAAGAAGGATGTCCCAGCTCAAGCAAGCAAGTTCTCCCACCTGCATTGGTGAGGGTGACCTTCTGTACTCAGTCTACCGATTCAAATGCTAATCTCTTCCAGAAACAGCCTCACAGACACACCCAGAAATAATGTTTCACCAGCCATCTGGGGCGCGCCTTAGCCCAATCAGGGGGCGCGCCTTAGCCCAATCAGGTCGACACATAAAATTAACCATCACATCCCGGCTTCTGGCTTCTCAAGTCCCTCTCCCTTCCTTTCCATCTCCACAGCTACCATCTAAGCTCAGACAGTTCCCATCTTAACTCCTGGCCCATTTGGAGCAGCTTCTTAATGGTAACCTATCTAATCTGCCTTTTGATAATCTGATGCCATGAAGCATGAATCATTCACTCTAAAGCATTCCCTTGATCATTCTAGTCTGTTCAAAAAATATGTGTTGAGTATCATGAATTTAAACACACCAGAAATACACAGAATTATTTTAAAAGAAAAAGAAGAAAGTCCTTTCTCTCCAAATTTCCTTTCCCCAAGGTAACCCATTGCTAACAGTTAGCTGTGTCCTCCTGGATTCTTTCCTAGTTATACATATATTTCATACTTTTTTTCAAGAAAGCATGCTATAGCTTTATCAAAGTTACTGCCCTACAAGAGATGGAATGCCCTGAAATCACATAAAAATCCATCCCTACATGGTTCCTTAGGGCCACATTCACTCAAAATAATGGAAATTTAAATTCAACTGCCTGCTAGGGGAGTATTCTGAAGCCCACAACTCCCATTTTTGTCGCTGTTGTATTTCTGTTGCTTCATTCTCTACTAGTTTAATTAGTGAATGGTATCGTCTAAAGCAATACCATTTTTATTCCCGTTTTGGCCAGAGGCCATTGTGAATTCACAATATTTTTAATTCCAATAAAACTATCAAGCCTAATGGTCCTGTTCCAGGAACTTCAGAGGTTAGAACACCCAGCGTCTGAAGCTGAAGAGAGAAGAAAAGCTTTCCCTGGGCATCTTAGAAAGAGCACTGCTCGCAGGGCTCTCACAGTTGGGTTTGCAGTCCTGGCAGGTCCTGGGGCCTTGGTCTCCCAAATATGCCCAAAAGGGCAAACTCAAAGCCTTGGCTTAAAATTATGTTATTATAGTGCTGGCTTTGGGAGTAATATTATATCATAATTCCCAATTTGTTGTAGTTAAGACTGAGACTGCTCAACAGTTCTGTGACTGGTCCTAGAGTAGCCAGTGATGGGTGACAGAGCTGCCGGGTCTTGGGCCCTTCTGAGCTGGCTTTCCAACATGGAGGAGGCGTTAGGACCAGGTGACCTGGAGACACACTAGCCAGGTGTGCATCTGGCTCCACCATCTAAGAGCTGTGCCAGTTGAGCAACACACTCAAACTCTCTGAACCGTGGTTTCCTCATCTATAAAAACCCACCTGAAAGGGTTGGTGAGGATATGTGAGCTACCGGGCTTATTAGCAAGACTTGGTAAATGGTATGCGTTATCAGTCAATCCCCGTTTGTTAGAGATGAGGCTTCTGTTCAAATAAGTAGTTTCTGATGATCTCCCCCAGCAACACCCTCAGAAAAGAAAAAAATCACAAGGAAGGGAAGAGTGGCCAGAGAAGACTTATTGACACTGGGAAGGATGCTTATGGGGCTGTCAGGAGGGGAGAGAACCAAGCCTGCCTCTGTGGGGCTGATGTTGCCAGAAGGCACTACAAGGACACAGAGCATCCCCCCCAGACCCTCCGGGACTGGCCACACACCCTGCTTCTCACTTTTTCCTCAACCTCTTGGGGCCCACAGCTGGGCTCCTCTTTCCTGGGAAACACAGATGGTCAGCATAGAAAATGTAGTCTGGATTTGAGCTTGCCTTATACAGGACTGGCTAAATCATTATGCCCCAGAGCAATGAAATACTACCTCTCTCTCTCTCTTTCTTTCTCGCTCTCTCTCTCTCTCTCTCTCTCACACACACACACACACACACACACACACACGCACACAAGGAGTAGACCCTGCATACCTTCTGTGTACTTTGTATTCCCTGCCTCCCAAACACCATAAAATAACAGCTAGTGATAAAAAAAAATCAGAAATGCCCTATTACTTTTCTTTACCCTGATAAAGGTCTCAAACTCCCTTCCTAAGCTAGACAGCGCTAGACGAATTTATGGAAATTTTGGATCTGCTAACGGTTGGAGTCAAAAAGATAAGTATTGTTTTTGTTGTGTGGGTGTTTGCCATCATAATCAACATTTATTCAGACCCAAAGCCAATGTGTCACTCTTTGATGTATCACTAGGCACATGATGCTGCTTGGTTTTGCTTTGTATTGGCTCCTTATAAAAGATGCATAAAATACATTCTGTTGGGATCTTACAGTATAGCTCTACTTATCTTATGAATTGTTAGAGGTTTCTCAATATTACTTTAAAAGTAACACAAGATTATAATTTTTCAAAAATTAAACAGCACAGACTATTGAGGTAGGTACCTATAGAATTATGGTCCAGCACAGAACTGCTCCCTTATATACTCCCTGCCCTGTCACGTGGCAAAGGCCCAGTGAGCCAATGGTGGAAACGGCTGTCTCCAAACGGACCAATCAGATTTCCTCTCCCTGGAATGTAAACACTCAAATGGGAGGTGACTGGAGCTGAGACATTGTATACGTGCACCTTTGAGAGAAGGCCCTCCTGCTTACCTACCTGGTGTTTCTGAGTTCTGGTGCTTTCCAATGCCCAATTTTCAGGTCCTCCATTGATGCTGGGAACTACTCCAGCATCCTTCTATCAAATGCCATTTCTGTTTCTTGACTTCGCCAGTCCATTTCTGTCGCTTGCCACAAAAGCCACCTCAACTGGTTCAAGTATAGTGAGCACAGATTTTACAATCACACAAAGACAGGGGTACCAAAATCTCACATTCTTTATTACTCTATGTCTGAGCTTAACTTTTAACTTAAGTCTCCACACACACCCATTCATACGTACACAGCATACTTTCCCCAAATGCTCTAGGGAGGATAAAGTAAAAATGTATACGATAAAAAGTAAAAGTGCGTCCCACCCACAGACCTTTTCTTAAAGAGTAATGTTGTTAATCACTTCGTATGTCCTCCCAGACATGTTTCTGTGTAGCTGAATGTGTGGTTTTTAATCCTTATTGAGTGCCTACTATATGCCAGAAACTGTACTGGAACTTCTCATCTGCTATATTTATTTAATCCCATACTCTCATTTAATTCTTACAATATTCCTGTGAGGCAAGCACTAATATCCCTTCTTACGAAAGAGAAAATCAAGGCGGAAAACTTCTATGTAGTCTAGCTACCCTCTCTGAGCCTAAACAGCAGTGTAGATCTAACATCATCCCCAACTAAATGACCCTCTCAGTGGGGTAAGGCAACAAGGTCAAGCACCCTACTCTGGTCTCTTGGCTTGGTTTTGCCCGGTGTGAGCAAGGGTATCATGCATAGGAGCAGAGAAGCAAGAGAAAACTTTCTGTTTCTCACCATTTCCTCTTTGCCATCTCAGAGTTTTTTTATGATCATTTCCCCCCCGCCCCGCAAATAATCCAATGATCGGTGATTACCAGCCTCTTTCTCTCTCTGACTCCTATTGATTAAATCCTCTGTTTATTAACAGAACCAGGCAAGCAAAGAAAATGATTTCAAAATAATCTCTCTCTTTTTTCCCCAACCCTTCTGGTTTTTCTTTTCTTCCTCCTTTCTGTCATAGCAGCTAATAAGAGAAATAGAAAGCACCATTAAAGGGGAGAGGGGCTTTTAAATTTTCCAACTTTTGGGGAATTGCCCCTGGGTTCCTTTTTCTGCCATCCTGACCAGAGTTTTAACGGTCATTGTAACATACATTCAACATGGACATGTAACCATGTGGAAAACCGGAGGTAGTGACAGAGTCTGCAGATGTGGATTAAACTCAGCAAACAGGGTATGAATGCCATTGAAGAGCTCTTATGTGGAAGTCAGGTAAAGTGCTTTCAAGTTTCAGGTCTGCCAGGAACTAGCTGTGCATCTTGGGCTCATCACACACCCTCTGAAACTCAGTTTTCTCCTTCATAAAATAGGAACAGTCACTAACACCTGCCCAACTACCCCTCCCTAGCAGGTTGTTGTAAAAATCCGGCCAGAGTGGCACGGGAAAGAACTCAGCAAAACTGCAAGGAGCTATAGGAATATATCACCATCATTATTCTTCAGCCCTTCTCCTGCTACTCCTCAGGCCCACATTGTCGCTAAAATGCAGCCATTCTTTAAACTCAAGCAGGCAAGAAATGGCCTCTGAGGGTTTTTCCTTCCTTTTTCATCTGGTGAAGTGAAAAGGAACCAGGGATCGAGTCTCAGCACCTGGTGCATAACAAACACGCCCAGTCCCAGAGAGGCAATTCTCTGATTCCCTGTGGCAATCTCTGAGTCGGTTCTCAGGAGAGGTGAAACCAGAGGAGAAATTATAGCAGGTGATGAGTGTTCTTGCACTGTCAACCTTAACTCAGACTTTTCTGGTCCTGAGACAGAGAGAGTGCTGTCCTCAGGACTATCAGGTCAGCCAGCCCAGCCTACTTCTTTTCCAATCCCTCTCATACCCCCACATAAGATATTTACCACGGGGAGCTTTCTGGGCTATGACAGGTCTCCCAGGAGATGGGCTGGGCTCAGTCACACAGCAGAGATGAGGAGAGATGTAAGTACCTGTTTCCAACATGTCTGGTGTAAGACAATCTGCCAGTACAAAGGAAGAGACGAGTCCCTTGTAAGAGGCCCCTTGGTTAACTGGCCAGGGTGCTTCCCAGCCCCAGAGGTCACATGGCACTGTAGTTAACATAACTTCTGTCTTTGGACAGACCAGAGTTGGAATTCCTCTTCTGTTACTTAGCAGAAGTCTCCCAGGCCAATGAGAAGTCTTACTTCTCATGATGCTCTGGTTTTCCCATCAATGAAATGGAGGAGTAATACCTCCGGGGGCGGGGGAGGCAGGTTGGAGGAAGGTCTTCTAGACCGAGTGCGTGAAAAGCTCTCACACACTGCACTGCATGTAGAAAGTACCTCAGAATCGTTCAGTGTTGTCCACCAGAATTCTGTTCCCGACTTTATCACAAGAAAAACCTTGACAGTCTGTGGACCGAAGGAAGAAGCTGAGATCCTACAGAGGCCTGAATAGAAGCAGCACTGTGTTACATGAAGGAAGAGGGAAATTTTGCCTGTTTCTCCACAAAGGGGAGAGAGAAAGGTGGGAAAGGAGAGGTAGATGGACGAAGGCCTTGTGCAATTACGTGACCCACACACACCCCGGGAGCCCCCCCAGATCTTCAGTAAAGTCACTAAACTCATATCTTTGGCCCAAGTGGATTCTGGGACAGGGCGGGAGGGTGCTGTGGATAAGGCATTGAACTTCACATCCACACTACTGTGTGTTGAAGTCAAAGCAACAAGTATGGAAGCAGGAGGTGGACACAGAGAGACATGCTTGAGGAACAAAGGCCCAGGGACTCTCAGAAATGGAGGGGAAGTTTCTGGACCCTCCCAGGCCATGGAATAGGAATTTGGGTCAAGATTAACTGGATCTCAAAAGAGCAGGGAAAGTTCAGCTAACAACGGGGTTATACCATTGCCATCACCATCACCATCATCATCATCAGGTATTATCGACTGTCTGCCTGTGGGATGCCGAAAACTGATTTTAGGCAATGAAACCCGGAGTCCAGGAAGCTAGCACATTCTTAACGAGGGCTGCATTACTGAAGAACTTCTACCTGGTTTTTCACCCACCTCACTGTTGAAATACGAAGCTACCTCTCCATTCACTATTCCCCACCAGCAAGTGTCCCTAAGTTACCCCTTGTTTTTGCATATTCCTCCAGCCCATCTTCAATCCAACAGTGGTGACTCTTCCCAGGCCTGGAAGTGCCTCTGTCTCCCATTTAGGCTGCTCCCTATTCTGACAACACCCATCTATGCTGCAGTGAGCCCCCAGTTATAAATTACTTACCTGCTGGCCACCATTTTAATGTAAATGGATTTTAAAAAGCAGCAAAGGAATATATTTTCATTTGGAGTTAAAGCGCCATTTTTTATTCGACTTTGAGCCTGGTCTAGAAGAGATGGCAGAAGAATGGCTCCAAGGCTAACACAGCTAATGATTATGATGGAGATCCTAGGAGCTGCCGATATTTCACTTGCAGGCACCTCTAGTCTGGCTTCACTGCCTGCAATACTTTTTTCTTCACAGCCACTTCCATGAACACCCACCGCCTATGATGGAACCATTATGAAAATATCTCTGCTCTCGGCAGCCTCGATTGGTCTTGACACATTATCACACTAAGAGCTCAGCCGCGTGGCACTAAGTCCTATTTATAATAACCCTTGGCAGGAGCCACCACAATAAAACCTGGTACTTATGGGCCACCTTTCATCTAAGGAAATCAGAAAGCTTTACAAGCTTAATTAAGCTTCAGCATCTATCTGACTGATGAGATGCACAGAGCCTGGGGAAGCTGAGGAAGCGCAGCATTGCTAATTACACAGCAGGTAAGGCTCTGGGCTGCAATGAACAAAGAAATCAACGAAGCCAGCGAGAGTCACTTTCTTCAGTGGCAAATGTTTGTCGAGTGAATTTCTCCAGGGTGGTTGAAACATGATAGGTGAGTGATAAAGGGGCCGTGGAGAGTCTCCCATCTGGTGTTTCTCAATCTAGGGAGGGGGGCCTGAGATTTGTTTCTTTTATCAAAAGAGGATTAAGCTAATCCATCACACTCAAGTGCTTTTAAGGATGAGGAAATTGAGCTCCTGAAAGATGTAGAAATGAGCTCAGGTGCTGCTCTCTCTGCTTGCCCCACTGTTCTTCCTCCCCAAACCCTGACCTGCAAACCCCCAGTTACCCTTCAAGACCAGCTTCACATCTGCCTCCCTGGTGAAGCCTTCCTGACGTTCTCTAGTAGGATTAGTTGCTCCCTCCTCTGGGCTCTTGTGTGGTTTCCATTTCCATAATAGCTAAAGCAAGCGATAATATTTATTGAGCACTTACTAAGTGCTTAATGTGCATTTCATCCACACGATAATATTACGAGGGAGGTGCAGTTATCACCATCCATTTATCGGATGAGTTAACAGGTTAAGTGACTTTCCCAAGACAGCACAGCTGGTAAGTGCAAGACAGCCTGGCTGCCGAGCACATGTACCAAAAGATGACAACACACTGCCTTCCCAGCAGCACAGGTGTGATGGAAGAGTTCTGTTTATATGTTTGCCCTCTTTCCAGTTTGCAAGCTCCCATGTGAGAGGTATATCATTTAGGAATCTTTTGGCTGCAAAGAATAAAAACCCCAACTCAGAGTGCATTAAACCACCAGGGAACTCCAGAGGCAGGGTGGCTCCAGAGCGGATTAATTCAGGAGCTTGGTGACATCACCAAGGACCCAGGTTCCTTCCCTCTTTCAGCTCTGCCACCCTCAATGTGTCCACTTAGCTCTCCTTGCAGTTATATGATGACGGCCCCAGTTCCAGGCCTCAAATCTAGACCTGAGCCATGAAGAAAAGTGCCATATTTTTCTGTGTCTTTTTGTAACAGCAAAGACATCTTTTCCAGAAACCTCCCTGTGGACTTCCCTTCAGGTGTCACCAGCCAGAATGGTGTCATATACCTATGCCTAAACCCAACACTGGCAAGGGAGTTGAAGGTACTGTGACTGATTTAGCCCAATGAGGATTCAGCCTCCCCTCCAGCACCAGGCACAGGGAGAAGGATGGAGACCTGCCAAGAAGAAGGAAGGGAAAGAGAAGGGTGAAGAAAAGACAACCAATGTTTCCTGATGCAGGTGTGAAGGACAAGAGGAAATCTGACGCCATCACTTTTGCCCAATTCTTTGGCCTTTGGCACGTGAACGATAAATGTCAGTTGAACTAAGTTATAGTAGAGAAAGAAATTCATGTCCCCAAATGCCCAGTCCAGAATTTCTACCATCATACCCTGTAACTAGGGTATGATGATATATGACTGAGAGACTGTGTCAGCAACTGCTCTAAAATTTACTAAATTAATTCACCAGTGCTCCAATCTTTAGATTCTGGTCTCCAACACCAGTGGCTACAGGAACCTTTTCCAAAAGCAGGTCAAAAAGAGAGCTACATGGAATAAAGAGAATCATATAACTGTTAGTCTCACCATAAATTAAGGGTGAGACTTTCTTTCCAGAAACACAGTGTGTTCTTAAAACTGGGACCCATTCAGGCAGACAGGTTGATTGCAAAGACTGTATGTTTCCAGACCTCCTTCTAGCTATCCAGCAAGATTTACCTAGAGCCAGGTGTATATATTACCTGCCCCTGACAACCAGGTGTGTAAAGATGAGACAGTTACACAATTCTTGGGAGACCCAGATCGTGGAAAAATAGAGAGATGCCAGGAAAAGGAAAAAGATCCCCAAGCAGAAAAATAATGTACCCTAGGCAAAGACAGAGTAGAGAAGAAGGAAACACAAATAATGAAACTGCAGTCCAGAGAGACTCGAAAGCTACCTGAAGTCACACAGCTAGTAACAGCTAAAGCAGGAGTCATACCCAGTTTCAAGGAATATTGTACTCCTCTCCCTGACATGGTCTTTCCCACTCTTCCCTTTTGTAGAAGCATCTAGAGGGTGAATTTGGGGGCCTCTATCTTCGGGAGGGGCTTGTAACTCAGAAGACCCAGGAAAGGTTAGGATTGAATGAGGCAGAGTAGTGAGAGGAAAGCAGCTGCCCAAGGCTGGCTGGAGGCTCTGGGATTTCAACAACAGCTGCACTGGGAACCCTGCTACGGTCCAGCTGGGAAGGAAGGGAGCAAAATTTTCAGAGAAGATGCTCATCTGGGGCATAAAGAGGGTGCACTGGTCAGGGTCGCCACCTGTATCATGCCTCTCAAGACCCAAGTGAGGCTTGGTGGAGGAGAGCAACAGGAAAAGAAGGAGACCCCCATCTGGGCAATGAAGCAGAGAAACAGGAAGGAGAGGGAATGATAAAAACTAGGAGTTTGGGATTAACAGATACACGTTACTATGTATAATAGAGATAAACAACCAGGACCTACTGTATAGCACAGGGAACTCTATTCAGTATCTTGTAATAAGCTAGAATGGAAAAGAATCTGAAAAAGAAGATATATACATGTATAACTGAATCACTTTGCTATACACTTGAAACTAACAAATTGTAAATTAACTATACTTCAATTTTTTTAAAAAACTATAAAAATAGTGGACTCTTGGATAGTCTTTCAAGAGTTTTAAATACAGGAACTAATTTAATCACCACAATAAGCTGTAAGGTTTTTCACTATTAATTAATTACTGTTAATCATCAGATATTATATTATTGTAATTAGTATCAATAATACCAACAGCACTATTATTACTGTGTTTTATAGATGAGGACACTGAGGCACAGAGAGGTCAAGTAAGTTACTCAGAGTCACACACTTGGTAAGTTTTAAATCTGGACAATCTGGCTTGAGGGTTCACACTCTTAACCATTTCACTTGATAGCAACCACAGAGAATATTTCAAAGCAAAATTTAATCTGAGTTGAATCTACTTTGATTTAATTCAATACTTTTTATATCTGACATCTTCCTAGTAGTTTACAATTTGCAAAGAGTTTGGCCTCCATCATTCTGGAATCTTAGCCCGCCCATTTACTTGCTGTGTGACTTCAGGCCAGCTACTGGCTAAGTTTCGGTTTTCCCATCTGTACAGTGGGGACAAGACTACTGGTCGGGAGGGAAAAAGGAGAACACATGTGCAGGGCTCAGTCCTGTGGCAAGCCCATGATAAGCACTCAGTAAGCATTTGCTACTAATGTTGTGGTTATTATCAACGTCTCACAGGAACTTCACAACAATCCTGTGAGGGAGGTAGGATTTATTATCCTTGTTTCTCAGATGTGGAAACTGGAACTCATAGAAGGGAAATAGCTAGCCAGAAAGGAAAACAGCCAGCAAGAGGAAATACCAGACTTGGAAAATCTCCCAACTCCCAGCCTGCTGCCCTGCACCCAACCCTCAACTCCACCTCCTCTCTCTTCCCCAGGAGGCACTGTTCTAGGAAGCAGATCATCCTTCAAACAGGACTGTGGATGAGTGTGAAGCAATTGGAAGCTGATGCTCAGGGAGAAGTTCTGAGGACTGTGAAGAAAGTTCTCCAGGTGAAAATAGGTTCCTATGTAGGGAAAGATGAATAGCACCTTCCCTCATCCCCAAGCAACTGCCAGAGGGGCCAGCCTGAGGTCACACATTGTGAACAACTGTGCCCTGTGCCCTCCCAAGGAGCCCCAGGGGGGTGGCAGTAGGTGGGGGGTGTCCTCAGGCCAGGAAGTAAAGACGAATGGGAGTGTCTTCATCTTACGGGTAAACAGAGGAGTGTTTTTAAACACTGCCTAAAAAAATCTCTTATATAATGCATTTAAACTGCATTCTACTTTGGGTTTGTTTTTTGTTTCTCTTTTATTTCTGCGGTTTTCTGTAATTCTGCATTTCAATGCATTTGTTCAAGTTTCTATCAGTGCATCCTGTTCTGGTACCCAGTGCATTCAGTCCTGTGGCTACAGGCTAAGAGCTACAATAGAGTCAGTCCATCTTCTGAGGTGTAAGATCCTTGCTGACTGCTTTAAGGCTTTAGTTTCTTTGTCAATGCTGGTAATGTGATTGGAAGATTCTGGGATTTGAGGTATCTGAGTTGAAGTCATCCCTCCCAGATTGAAAATCATGTGCTTCCTTCTCTTACATTATGTGGATCCGTCACCAATCTTTTTTTCCTTTTATGTATGAAAGCTCTTATTTTGTATCTTTTAGGGGTAAGCAGTTTTTTAAAAAATACCTTGATACATGCTACTTGCAGAGCTTTATCTTATTAACATTCCAATGATTTATTGAGCAAATTGTTACTGAACACCCACTAAGTACCAGGCATTGTGCCAGGCAGCCATAAAACAACAGACAAGGCAGACTCTTCACAAAGTTTACAGTGAACTATACCTTATAGTTACTTATAGTTTTTTTAACAGCTACAAAGACAGAGACACCAACTACTCTGGATTTCCCCATATCCCCCAGGAGATGGCATGGACCATGGCAGCCAAGTAATAGTCTCAGACTTTAACTTAAACAATTAACCGACCTGCTGAAAATGTATACTTCTTTCTAGTTAGATGATATTCTACTTAATGCCCACAAGGTGGAGATCTTGCTTACAGTTTACCCAAGCTGAAAGCAATGCATTCCAAAAAAAAAAAAATTCTCAGAAGTTAAACCAAAAGACAAAAAACTAAATTCAATTTATTGAGCACCTGTTTAGTGCAATATCCTATATTAGGTGGTAAGACAAATAGAAAGTTGTTAAGATATAGTCCCTGCCTTGTAGGGAAAGATGGGGGTAAGGAGCTTGCACAGAGCAGGAAGACGGTACCTTTTAATGAATTAAGGTAGTATAGTAATAGTAATTTCATCATCAGATAAGATCTATTAAAAGGCATGAGGCAGCCACCATGGGGTGCAGAAGAGATTCAACAAAGACCCCACACTTCAGCCAATATGGAAGCACTTGAGGGTACACTGGGTCAGCTCTGGAAGTCCCCAGATGTGCTCTCCGGATGCCTCTGCTTAGTCACAAACCTTAGGGTTTCTTAAAATGTTCATTCTTTGGAGAAAAAAATATAATCAGTGCCAGGTAATGAGCTGATGAAGTTGAAAACCCCCAGTTGCATTTGATGGGGGCGGGGGGGTAAAGATAAAAGAAACACATGAAAGGAAACAAATTTCAAACTCCTGCTTTCAGAGGTGGATTCCACCCCCCACCCCTCGTCTTGTGTCTCACCTGGGAAATCTTGGTTTAGATCTGGGAGAGGGTCTCACGCAGAGGTAAGAGGGAGAGCCGATTCTTAGCCAAGAGCCTTCCTGGTGGATTGAATCCAAAAGTGGCTGGAAGACAATGTGGTTTGCTGTTTACTTTTTCTTTTTTATTATTTTTATTATTATTATTATTATTATTTGCTCCTCCACCCCTCCCCACAACCACTTCTTCCCTTAAACCATTAAACCAGTAAGTCAAATGCAATATGGGTTTGTTCTTTTTTGTTTTTTTTTTGTTTTGTTTTTCATTCGTTGAATTGAAAATCACATTTGGGGCATAAAGTGACAGTGAGTTTTTAAAAAACGAGAATGCTGGCAACTTGATAAAAATAGTGAACTTTCTTGATAGAGGGAAAATCAAGTGGCATGCTGCCCAGAGACCCCAATTTGAATTTTAGTTTCTCCACTTGTTACTTCTGGGATCTTGAGCAAGCCCCATCCCATCTCTGTGCCTCAGTTTCCTCATGGGCAAAATAGTATCGTTTCGTAGAGAAACGGTCTCTAAGGCCCCCTCCTACGCACTAAGTCGGATCCTGGGTTGTAAGGCTCTCCTGGCAACCTGAACATCTCCCTAGAATGTGAGCTCCGTGAGCACGGGACCTCATCTGTGGATTTTAATGCTCTGTGACCAGAACCGAGGACAGTTTGTTGAATGGAACCTGCCTAAGGGTTCTTGCACAGTGAGGCTGAATTCCCGGTGAGTCCCTCGGGAAAGGCGGGGCGACCAACCTCAAAGCGCACAGCCCTCAGTGACCAGTGTGGTGAGCGTGCTCGGGAAAGGAGGTGTCGGTTCAAAGTTGTTTGCTGCAGATGGTTCTTCTAACCCGGCTGGAGTCACCTCCTCAGTGGCTCGGAGAGCTCCCCAGGGGTTTACATAAGGCAGGGTGAATCACACCCACCGTCGGAAACGGAGAAGGCAAAGGGACCTGCCCCAATCCACCCCTGGCGGCGCCGGGAGCGTGCTGGGGGTTAGTCTGAACTTTGCTGGAGGCCAGGAGCCGCCCAGGCGAAGGGACTCCACGACCACTCCAACCCCCGCGAGAGCCAGCGGCGCGTCTCACCCACCCAGCGCGACTCCAGCTCTGTGCCGCCCGCTCCGACGCCCCCGCGCGGGCGCCGCCTGCCTGGCTTCCTGCTCCCGGCCCCTAAGTCCCCGACTGAGCTTGAAACCACTTCTCCCGCCTGGAGGGAGCCATCGCCGCTTTAAAGGGAAGAGGAGGGGAAGGGGGCGGGGAGAGGCGGCGGAGGAGGGGGAGGGGGAATCCTCCGTCGCTCCCACGTGGTCCGGGCGCCTGTGAATCGCGCCCGCCGGAGGGTCTCACAGCGAAATACAAAAGCAGCTGGGAAGCGGCAGCGAGGCGAGTTCTCAGTGCCGGGCAGAGCCCCGCAGCGCCCCGCGGCAGCGATGGAGCTGCGGCGCCCGGAGCCCCGGAGCCGACGAGCTGCCGAGCCCGCGTCGCCGCCGGGACCCGGGCTCCTGGGCTCGGCTTGAAGCGGCGGCGGCACCGGCGCGGCCGGGGGAGCATGGGCAGGAGGATGCGGGGCGCCTCCGCCACCGCGGGGCTCTGGCTGCTGGCGCTGGGCTCGCTGCTGGCGCTGTGGGGCGGGCTTCTGCCGCCGCGGACCGAGCTGCCCGCCTCCCGGCCGCCGGAAGACCGACTCCCGCGGCGCCCGGCCCGGAGCGGCGGCCGGGAGCCCGCGCCTCGCTTCCCTCTGCCCCCGCCCCTGGCGCGGGACGCCCGCGGCGGCTCCCTGAAAACTTTCCGAGCGCTGCTCACCTTGGCGGCGGGCGCAGATGGCCCGCCTGGGCAGCCCCCGGGTGAGCGCAGGCGACACGTGCCAACCGGACGGCCCTGGCCTGAGGAACGCGCCGCGGTGCACGGGGGCGTCTTCTGGAGCCGCGGCCTGGAGGAGCAGGTGCCCCGGGGCTTCTCGGAGGCCCAGGCGGCGTCTTGGCTGGAGGCGGCGCGCGGCGCCCGGGTCGTGGCCCTGGAGCGCGGGGGCTGCGGGCGCAGCTCCAACCGGCTGGCCCGCTTCGCCGACGGCACCCGCGCCTGCGTGCGCTATGGCATCAACCCCGAGCAGATACAGGGCGAGGCCCTGTCCTACTACCTGGCGCGCTTGCTGGGCCTCCAGCGCCACGTGCCGCCGCTGGCACTGGCCCGGGTGGAGGCTCGGGGCGCGCAGTGGGCTCAGGTGCAGGAGGAGCTTCGTGCCGCTCACTGGACCGAGGGCAGCGTGGTGAGCCTGACTCGCTGGCTGCCCAACCTCACGGACGTGGTGGTGCCCGCGCCCTGGCGCTCTGAGGACGGCCATCTGCGGCCCCTGCGCGCCACCGGGGGCGAGCTGACCAACCGCAGCCGGGCGGAGCTGGTAGACCTGGTGCAATGGACCGACTTGATCCTCTTCGACTACCTGACGGCCAACTTTGACCGGCTTGTCAGCAACCTCTTCAGCCTGCAGTGGGACCCGCGGGTCATGCAGCGCGCCACGAGCAACCTGCACCGCGGCCCCGGCGGGGCGCTGGTCTTTCTGGACAATGAGGCGGGCTTGGTGCACGGCTACCGGGTGGCGGGCATGTGGGACAAGTATAACGAGCCGCTGCTGCAGTCAGTGTGCGTGTTCCGCGAGCGGACTGCGCGGCGCGTCCTGGAGCTGCACCGCGGCCAGGACGCGGCCGCCCGGCTGCTGCGCCTCTACCAGCACCACGAGCCTCGCTTCCCGGAGCTGGCCGCCCTCGCCGACCCCCACGCTCAGCTGCTGCAGCGCCGCCTCGACTTCCTCGCCAAGCACATTTTGCACTGTAAGGCTAAGTACGGCCGCCGACCGGGGACTTAGCATCCCCCGGAGGAGGAGGAGAGAGAGAGACCCCTGGCTGGGGAATGGATGATGGGGGAAGGGCCGTCGCCTCAGCCACCGCCCGGGACCAGCCGGCCAACGCCCAGCCGGAGACCCGAGCGCGAAGGCGGCTAAAAACTTCAGCTTTACCCACCTGCCCCTTTCTCTCAGTCCCAAGCTGTGTCCTTTCAAAGTTCTGGGAGGATGAACTCACCGAGGCGAGAAGTGTAACATTTCCTCCACCCAGCCTATAAAAGGATTCTTCCCTGTGCCAGCACGGAGTTTGCATCCAAAGAAACTGGCTGCTGCCGGAGTTTGGCCCCCGGGTGGCCGTCTCTGTGGGAGATACATCCTATTTCTTGGCCCCCTCATTCCCCTTCCGAAAAAGGAAAACTTCTGTTTGAGCCATTGAGCTAATTCTGCAGTTTCCTACCAAACGCAGCGCTGGTGGCCCCGGAGCAGGGCTATGACATTGGCTGGTGGAGCCCCCTTCCTGTGTTCTCCCTTTGTTCCGGCTCCGTGATGGTGAGATCACTGTTAAGAGCTGGGGAACCGCTCCCGATAGGACAAAGGGAGCAGGACCTGCAGAATGGAGGGAGTCCTGCAGACGCTGGCAATTTGTCTGACTTGTTCCTTACAGCTTGTCATTTCGGCCTGAAGGCTACAAATGCAGGACCGGCTGTATGCATTGATTCAAATAATGAATTTCTTCTTCCTCCCCCTTCCCAACCGTCCATAGTTTTGACAATGATGATGTTCCCCAGAAGGAAAAAAAAAAAAAAGTTTCATGCACTTTACTTTGTTTTTATTTTAATTTTTTATTAAGAAAAACTTTTTTTATTTGACAAAATTTGCCTTCTATGTGTATATATGTGCATAAAGTGTGGTGTAAATATACTAAACAAACTTATATTTCAATAAAAGGGAGTTTAAAATTTAGAATTTAATTCCTGTGGTTTTAACTGTTTGAGGTATCTGATGCCCTGCCTGGTTTTAGAATAAGCTCTAGGGTTTCTCCCTTGTGGATGTGCTTTTAAAACAAAGGACGCATGTATATCCCAGCTGTGACCATGGAACTTGCAGAATTGAACAAAGACAAGAGCAGATTCCCTCTCCTGCTCACTCAAATGAACCCTAGTGCTGGAAATTTCAGAGTTCAGCATAGAACATGCGGGATGGTGGAGAGAGACATGGACGGAAAGTATTCTATTACCTGGCAAATAAAACGGTGATATAAAAGGATTTCACTGTAATTCAGTCCTATATTAATCATTTGTCAAATATGATAGAACCAGATGTATAGACTAAAATATGACAAATGCCCCCCCCCCTTTAAACTTAACTGCTCTGGTCATGTGTTGCACCTGATTTTCAGCATTGTAAGTACCATGCATCACGATGTGTACAGATGATAAGCTGAGCACATACTGCATACAGGTAGAGAAAGTCATAAATTAATTCTTCTCTTTAATCTCCCAGCATAAATTCCATTGCATCCAGGAGATCATAATCTCCAACATCTGGACTCATCTAGCTCTCTTAAGAGATTGTACTGTTCCCCACCCCACCCCCAAGTACTAATTGCATGGTCCCCTCAGAGCAGCCATTGTGAGACCAGGAATGTGTGTAGTACTTATTATATGGCATTTGGACCCTTACTTCTTGGTGACTTGAAACAGGAAATGTCTTTGTATTTTCTTAAGCTTCTTTTTGACCCATAGGGGAGAGGAGAGGCAGTCAGTGTGTGTCTTTTTTTTTTTTTTTTATGACCCATTGGTGTTTTATCTTGGCATTTTATTTGATATGTGGGTCCAAATGATCTTGCCTGTTCTTTTTATTTAATGACCTTTAACTCAAAGCAACTTTTGGCTACTTTAATAGATTTTTATTTGACTTGCATTTGTAAACCTAGGGTTTTATAGACTCGTGATGGTATTAAATCTCTGTGGGTTTCCCTTCTCACTGTGCATTACAACACAGCGTGTAATTTAACGATTTAACACCATCCTTATGTTTCAGTGCCTCTGCTAAGCCAGCTCAAAAAAGAGTCCATAAAGTTTGTAGTGTAAGCCAAATATTTTCATGATACAGGGTGGTGATAATGGCAAATACATCTTTTTCAAGACATTGTTAATGTGAAACCTCTGATAGTTACATCTTTCAAAAAGAAACATTTTCCATTTCTGATGATTGATAACTATATGAGATTTCCTGCCCAAATCAGCAGAGGCTGCTCCAAGAAAAGGATAAATAGTCAGCAATGTGCATGCTTACCCGACATGTTCGTGGAGGAAAACCATGGGCAGAGCTAAGTTAGAAGTTTCACAGATGCACAGGAAATATACCCTGACTCCCATATAACTTCTGCACTGGTAAATTCTGGGCCAGCTGCATTCTCCACATTCCTCCTAAACTTCAGTTTCAGGCCCAGACTTGACCATGGTTAACCCAGAGCAAGAAACGAGGCATAATTTAAATGGCTCTTCTCAGATTCTTTAGTGAACCATATCTGCCTGTTCGAGAAATAAGTTTAATTACACGGTGGGGTTGTTAAGGGAACCAAGACTTAATTACAGAGAAGAGATTTTAACTGTTGCTATTCCTTGTGGATAATCGGTAGTCTGTGGCATGGAAAGATCAATTAACGTTTTGCCATGGTCAGTGAATGCTGCTAGGACCAAATCATTTTTCAGGTGAAGAAAAAGAAAAAGAACTTTCAGGCTGCAGCATGATGTAGAAGAGTAAGAGGTTCTGCAGGCAGACTATATTCTGAATTCTGTCCCTCACCTATTTGCTTTCAGCAAGTCATTTAATTTAGTTCCCTCATCTATGAAATGGAGATTCAATCAGAGTATTGTGGGATTTAAATGTTAACATATAAAACATAAGGACACACATAGGTACTTTAAAAAAACTCACTTCCTATTGCTCTTAAACAAAAAACTCTTGCCTTTCTTACACTTCAGTAAATTTCTACTAATTTTCATTATCAAAGCCAAATCTAAAAATGTCCAAGATGAGGTCCAGTTTTTGAAATTAGTAATAAACTAATTTTTAAGTGCTTGAGAACCCTATTCTAGCATATGATCCTATGCAAAACACTGGATCATATGGCCAGGGGCACAGGCTTGATCTCTATGTGGGCTCGAGTGGGTGGTTTCAGGACCCAAGCAGACCCCCTGTACCACAGGCAGCTATACTACAAATATACGAGCGTGATTTTTTTTTAAAGTAGATGGCTCATTGCAAATCCATCACCACTTCTGGAAAGCATCAAAAAGTGATGAATCTTTGCAAGAAGAACAATCCTCCTCCAATTTCCTTCTGCCAAGAGAAAGTAGGCAGTTGACCTTTATTCCCTGGATTTGACTGTTGATTAATTCACTTTGTCAATGACATAGTTCTAAACTCTATTAAGAGTACTTGCCCTCCTGTCTTCGAATCAGGGAGAAAAACAAATTATTTTAACACCTCTCAACACTCTCTACCTTCTGCCTACCACTGCAGCTAGGAAAGTCCTCTTAAGGCATAGAGGTTGATTATGTGGATTAAATGAGTAACTATTTGTAACGTTCTCAGAACAGTGCCTGGCGCAGGGTAAATGCAATACGGAGTGTTTGTTTATTCGTGGGGTAGATCATTTTCTTCTCTTAAGTCAAAACCAGAGGCATTTTGAGTCCCGGGACGGCTCCTCTTTCATAATCCTGCTGTATCTCTGCAATCATAGAACACCTTCTACATGCTTCTATTTTGGCTCAGGAAAACCAGCCAGAGTGCATGAGTCTGGCAGGAATTACCTAAAGCCCACAGTTGTCAGCTGGTTGTCTCCTTTCTGAGATTGCCCTCTGTGTGAGTTGTCACATGCAGCCCCCTCTTTTTCACAGGGAGGCTGTGATTCTATTTCTCATATGGCTCATCAGCTCCAGGGAGCAGTAAGCTGTGGAATTGTGCACCTTCTGAGCTCCCCAGCTGCCATGGGTCATCCAAGCCTGGGCACTGATTATTTGTCCCTCCACACATCTGCCCCCTCCCACAGAGCCACTGATCCCTGTGGTGTAAGGTTGGCAGGAGTATTAAAGAAAGAGTGGGGACTCCGGTTGACCCAGAAGCACAGGAATTGCTCCAGAAAGAAATAGAATGTCAGCTGCCCAGGTGGATGGAAATCACGGGGCAAGAGTTGACACCCACCTCCAAGCATACTTTGATCATTAGAGTCAAGTGGAAAGGATACTGCGAGTCAAGAGATTCAGGCTACTTCTGAGTCATGTGACTTGGGAAAGTCATTTCCCTCTCTGGCTCCAGGTATCTTACCTGGAACAGGGGGTGTTTGATTAGACTGGTAAGTTTACTATTTTTGTCACCAGAACTCATAGTAAGACACACACTTTACATTGTGACCCAGCATGCGCGCACACCCGTGCACGCACGGGCGCACACACACACACACACATACACACACACACACTGTACTCAACTGAAACAAGTTCCACAAAACAGTCTGTACGACACACTTTTATATTCAATTCAATTTTATTCTATTCCTCATCTTCCTCTACTTCCCAATGCTAGTCGTGACCCTCTAAACTGATTTAATAACTCATCAGTGCGGCATAGTCTACACTACGCAAAATACTGGATTAGGTGATTGGTAAGCTCCTTTCCAGCTCTAAAATTCTAGGGAAATTCCATTTATAACCAGCTCACCACTGCTATAATTTTTTCCCCAAAGGGAATACAAGCAGATTTCAATTTTCTACGCTCTTTAAAAACAAAAGACTGACGTATATTTCAAAACGTAATTGGAAGAACTGCTCAAAATCTCACCTAGGGTCTTTTTATAAACACCTTCGAGATCCCCTAAATGTGGGTAGGACATAACTTTCCGTCTGTTCCTACCATGTGGGAGCAAATAGTACTGTTGCGTGGCTTTGGAAGGAAAAAAAAATTCTTTGCATCTCTGCCTCAACATGGCCCAAGGACGACTCAAGGGGACAGTTTCTTTTCTGTGTATTCATAAAGATCAGATGTAGGAGTCATAATTTTTTAATGTGACTGTTTTACCAATTTCTCTTTCTGTGTCCTGCTGTGGGAGAAACTGCATTAATAAACTATGTCTCAATGCTGCCTAGCTGCAATTTTTTTCTCTGCAGGACTCCATCAAATATAGCTAAAGGAATGCTCATTTTATTTATCTATTCAACTTTCTTTCCATTCTGGATATGTCTTCTTGACACTTCTGAATTTTTTCTCTTAATGGTACCTTAATTTTTCTTAGGAGAATAGAGAACTGATTGTTCACTGAATAACAACAACAAAAAAAGAGCTCTTTTTTTCCCTTTCTTTGATGCCATATGGTATCTTTTATGGCTTTAACAGTTATATTACACCCTATCCAGAAAAAGTTAAATAGCTTATGGAACTGGACTTTTTCCAGTATCAGCCCACAGATTTTACTTTGCTGAGAAATTGTGGGTTAATAATAGAGAAGTGTCACTTTTAATTTGATGGTCCTACATCATGCATTTGTCTCTGCCTGTTTACACCTTTCCCTTAGTAATTTTTTAAATGCTTGTTAAAGTCTTTGTCCCCATCTTAAAAATGGCCTGAAGAAGCAAGGAGAGTAGGGAATGACCATAGCCATGATCTTTTTTTCTTTTTCTTTTTAGTTGTGATAAAATATACACATCACAAAATTTGCCATTTTAACCATTGTTAAGTGTACAGTTCAGTGATATGAATGTGGTGCAACCATACCACTATCTATTTCCAAAATTTTTTCATCAGTCCAAACAGGCTCTGTCATCATTAAGCCATATATCCCCATTCCTCCCTTCCCCCAGCCTCTGATAACTTCTAATCTACTTTCTATCTCTATGAACTTGCCTAGTCTCAATATTTCATATAAATGGAATCATACAATATTTGCCCTTTTTTGCCTGTCTTCTTTCACTTACACAACCGTGATCCTCGTCCTGGAGGCAACATGATAGAATGTAAGCAGCATCATTTGGAAACTGGTAAAACTGGGTTTGGGTCTGATTTCCACCATTTAATAGCCCTGGATTTTCATACCAATTGATGAACTCCTCATTTTCCTCATCTGGAAAAACAATGGGAAGACTAGATGTTCTCTAGAATCCCTTTCAATTCTAGAAAAATGCTATGTTCTTATGTACAGCAACCCTGCAAATGAATTTCATCCCTAACTTCCAGTCGCTTTTCTCTACCTGAAGACTCAGTAACTTTTTTGGTGCCTCCTTAAAAAGTCTCAGGTCATATGCTAGGTCATGTGGAGTCAATGGCGAGCAAGATATGTAAGGTACCTGCCTTCAAGGAGCTTAGAGTTTAGTGGGGAAGATGGAAAATAATCTAGCAGAAACAAAATGTTTTTGTTTTATACCAAAATCAATGGTATAAGAGAGGAAAGTGCTGTGGGGCCACACAGCAGATTTTGTAAACTGGTCTGAAGGTGGGGAAGTCAAAGAAGTCTTACAAGTTGCCCTTGTGTTTATCTTTGAATTTTAGGGAAGTCTCAGAAAAGGAAACTACAAAAAGAGGGATTTTCATAGTATTCCTGAAGACGTCCTGCTGACAAGACTGCAGAGAGGCTTGATCTCTATAGTTTGTCTTGGAGGGTTGAGGGAGTCCCGTGATGGTGGTTTAAGCTTTTTTGCAACAGGGATGCCACCTTCTTTCTGCAATATGACATACATTTAAATATTAGTCATCCTGACATTGTGTTCATGGGAAGGTAGAAATTCATATCATATGCTATAGAAATTCATGTCATGGGGAAATTACTTCTTTTTTTAAAATTTTTATTTTGTTTATTTCTTTATACAGCAGGTTCTCATTAGTCATCAATTTTACACACATCAGTGTATACATGTCAATCCCAATCGCTCAATTCATCACACCACCATCACCACCACCCTGCCACTTTTCCCACTTGGTGTCCATACGTTTGTTCTCTACATCTGTGCCTCAATTTCTGCCCTGCAAACCGGTTCATCTGTACCATTTTTCTAGGTTCCACATATATGCGTTAATATATATTTGTTTTTCTCTTTCTGACTTACTTCACTCTGTATGACAGTCTCTAGATCCATCCACCTCTCAACAAATGACCCAATTTTGTTCCTTTTTATTGCTGAGTAATATTCCATTGTATATATGTACCACAACTTCTTTATCCGTTCGTCTGTCGATGGGCATTTAGGTAGCTTCCATGACCTGGCTATTGTAAATAGTGCTGCAATGAACATTGGGGTACATGTGTCTTTTTGAATTATGGTTTTCTCTGGGTATATGCCCAGTAGTGGGATTGCTGGGTCATATGGTAATTCTATTTTTAGTTTTTTAAGGAATCTCCATACTGTTCTCCATAGTGGCTCTATCAATTTACATTCCCACCAACAGTGCAAGAGGGTTCCCTTTTCTCCACACCCTCTCCAGCCTTTGCTGTTTGTAGCTTTTCTGATGATGCCCATTCTAACTGGTGTGAGGTGATACCTCATTGTAGTTTTCATGTGCGTTTCTCTAATAAGTAGTTATGTTGAGCAGCTTTTCATGTGCTTCATGGCCGTCTGTATGTCTTCTTTGGAGAAATGTCTATTTTGGTCTTCTGCCCATTTTTTGATTGGGTTGTTTGTTTTTTAAATTTTGAGCAGCATGAGCTGTTTATATATTTTGGAGATTAATCCTTTGTCCATTGATTCGTTTGCAAATATCTTCTCCCATTCTGAGGGTTGTTTTTTCGGCTTGTTTATGGTTTCCTTTGCTGTGCAAAAGCTTTGAAGTTTCATTAGGTCCCATTTGTTTATTTTTGTTTTTATTTCCATTACTCTAGGAGGTGGATCAAAAAAGATCTTGCTGTGATTTATGTCAAAGAGTGTTCTTCCTATGTTTTCCTCTAAGAGTTTTATAGTGTCCGGTCTTACATTTAGGTCTCCAATCCATTTTGAGTTTATTTTTGTGTATGGTGTTAGGGAGTGTTCTAATTTCATTCTTTTACATCCAGTTTTCCCAGCACCACTTATTGAAGAGACTGTCTTTTCTCCATTGTATATCTTTGCCTCCTTTGTCATAGATTAGCTGACCATAGGTGCGTGGGTTTATCTCTGGGCTTTCTATCTTGTTCCATTGATCTATGTTTCTGTTTTTGTGCCAGTACCATATTGTCTTGATTACTGTAGCTTTATAGTATAGTCTGAAGTCAGGGAGTCTGATTCCTCCAGCTCCGTTTCTTTTCCCTCAAGACTGCTTTGGCTATTTGGGGTCTTTGGGTCACCATACAAATTTTAAGATTTTTTGTTCTAGTGCCATAAAAAATGCCATTGGTAATTTGATAGGGATTGCATTGAATCTGTAGATTGCTTTGGGTAGTATAGTCATTTTCACAGTATTGATTCTTCCAATCCAAGAACATGGTATATCTCTCCATCTGTTAGTATCATCTTTAATTTCTTTTTCATCAGTGTCATAGTTTTCTGCATACAGGTCTTTTGTCTCCCTAGGTAGGTATATTCCTAGGTATTTTATTCTTTTTGTTGCAATGGTAAATGGGAGTGTTTCCTTAATTTCTCTTTCAGATTTTTCATCATTAGTGTATAGGAATGCAAGAGATTTCTGTGCATTAATTTTGTATCCTGCAACTTTACCAAATTCATTGATTAGCTCTAGTAGTTTTCTGGTGGCATCTTTAGGATTCTCTATGTATAGTATCATGTCATCCGCAAACAGTGACAGTTTTACTTCTTCTTTTCCAATTTGTATTCCTTTTATTTCTTTTTCTTCTCTGATTGCCGTGGCTAGGACTTACAGAACTATGCTGAATAATAGTAGTGGGAGTGGACATTCTTGTCTCGTTCCTGATCTTAGAGGAAATGCTTTCAGTTTTTCACCATTGAGAATGATGTTTGCTGTGGGTTTGTCATATATGGTCTTTATTATGTTGAGATAGGTTCCCTCTATGCCCACTTTCTTTTTTATCATAAATTTATCATAAGTTTTTATCATAAATGGGTGTTGAATTTTGTCAAAAGCTTTTTCTGTATCTATTGAGATGATCATATGGTTTTTCTTCTTCAATTTGTTAATATGGTTTATCACATTGATTGATTTGTGTATATTGAAGAATCCTGCATCCCTGGGATAAATCCCACTTGATCATGGTGTATGACCCTTTTAATACGTTGTTGGATTCTGTTTGCTAGTATTTTGTTGAGGATTTTTGCATCTATATTCATCAGTGATATTGGTCTGTAATTTTCTTTTTTTGTAGTATCTTTGTCTGGTTTTGGTATCAGGGTGATGGTGGCCTCATAGAATGAGTTTGGGAGTGTTCCTCCCTCTGCAATTCTTTGGAAGAGTTTGAGAAGGATGGCTGTTAGCTCGTCTCTAAATGGTTGATGGAATTCACCTGTGAAGCCATCTGGTCCTGGACTTTTGTTTGTTGGAACATTTTTAATCACACTTTCAATTTCATTACTTGTGATTTGTCTGTTCATATTTTCTATTTCTTCCTGGTTCAGTCTTGGAAGGTTATACCTTTCTAAGAATTTGTCCATTTCTTCCAGGTTGTCCATTTTAGTGGCATAGAGTTGCTTGTAGTAGTCTCTTAGGATGCTTTGTATTTCTGCAGTGTCTGTTGTAACTTCTCCGTTTTCATTTCTAATTTTATTGATTTGAGTCCTCTGCCTCTTTTTCTTGATGAGTCTGGCTAATGGCTTATCAATTTTGTTTATCTCAAAGAATCAGCTTTTAGTTTTATTGATCTTTGCTATTGTTTTCTTTGTTTCTATTTCATTTATTTCCACTCTGATCTTTATGATTTCTTTCCTCCTGCTAACTTTGGGTTTTATTTGTTCTTCTTTCTCTAAAGCATCCTTCTGAAAGGATCCTTCTGAATCCTTTTACTGGAAGGTTTCCTATCTCTACTTCATTTAGTTGTTTTTCTTGGGTTTTATCTTGTTCCTTCATCTGGTACATAGCCCTCTGCCTTGTCATCTTGTCTCTCTTTCTGTGATTGTGTTTTTTATTCCACAGGCTGCAGGATTGTAGTTCTTCTTGCTTCTGCTGTCTGCCCTCTCGGAAATTACTTCTGTCAATAATATTAATAACTCCTTTTGCTGAACAAGTATTAACAAACAAGACTTTGTGTTAGGCATTTTGCATGGTTGCTATGGAATTAGCAATGATAACCCTGGATTGAATATTTTCTTTACAGGTGTGGAAACTAAGGCTCAAAAAGTAAACTTCCCACACGGCTTGAAGAGGTGGGGCAGTGACTTGAAGACAAATCTGTCTATTTCCAAAGAATAGGTTATACTTTTTCCTTTTGTCTTTCTTTCATTTTTTATTCCTCTTTTTAAAATATTAGTCTTTTCTAATTGGTTTCTTTTAATATCTTCTCTTTGTCTTTGATGTCCTGTAATTTCATTATGATGTATTGGATTTACTTTTCTTCTTTTCTGATAGGAACATGGTGTGTTTTTTAAATGTAATGAGTTCTTTTTTTTCAGTCTAGAAAAAATCTCACTCATTATCTCTCAATATTTATCTCTCAAATATTTTATCTCTCTTAATATTTTTCTGTTCTCTCCTTCTAGAAATATTATTGAGCGTGTGTTAGACCATCTTCCATGCCCAAGTTCTTTTACATATGCTCCATCTCTCTTTTTTTTGTTTTTATAAGTTTATTTATTTGTGGCTGTGTTGGGTCTTCGTTGCTGTGTGCGGGCTTTCTCTAGTTGCGGCGAGTGGAGGCTACTCTTCGTTGTGGTGCGGGGCTTCTCATTGTGGTGGCTTCTCTTGTTGCGGAGCATGGGCTCTAGGTGTGCAGGCTTCAGTAGTTGCAGCACGTGGGCTCAGTAGTTGTGGCTCACGGGCTCTAGAGCTCAGGCTCAGTAGTTGTGGTGCACAGGCTTAGTTGCTCTGTGGCTTGTGGGATCTTCCTGGCCCAGGGCTCGAACCCGTGTCCACTGCATTGGCAGGTGGATTCTTAACCACTGCGCCACCAGGGAAAGCCCTACATATGCTGCATCTCTTAATCTTTCTGTGCTGCCCTCTGGGTAATTCCCTCAGATCTATCTTCTAGTTCATGAATTCTCTCTCCAACAATGTCCAGACTACTATTTCATTAATCTCTGAAGTTTTGTTTCGTCTTTTTAAATTCAATGACTTTATTTTTATTTCCAAAAATCCTATTTGGTTCTTTTTTTTTTTAACTTTCCTTCTTAGAGCAATTTTAGGTTCACAGCAAAATTGAGCAGATGGTACAGAGATTTCCCATATACCCCCTGCCCCACATATGCATAGCCTCCCCATCATCAACATTTCCAAATCAGAGTTTCCAACCAGAGTGGTTCATTTGTTACAATTGATGAACCTACATTAACACATCAGCATCACCCACAGTCCATGTTTACATTAAAGTTCATTGTACATTGTATGGATTTGGACAAATATATAATGAAATATATCCACCATTATGGTATCATACAGAGTAGTATCAGTATCATTGATCAGTATCATTTAAGACAGTATCCTAAAAATCCTCCGTATTCCAGCTACTCATTCCTCCTTCCCCCTAACCCCTGGCAACTACTGATCATTTTACTGTCTCCATAGTTTTGCCTATTCCAGAATGTCATATATTTGGAATCATATAGTATGTAGCCTTTTCAGATTAACTTCTTTCCCTTAGTAATAAGCATTTAAGTTTCCTCTGTGTATTTTCATGGCTTGATAGCTCATTTCTTTTTAGTGCTGAATAATATTCCATTGCCTGAATATACAACAGTTTATTTATCCATTCATCTACTGAAGAATATCTTGGTTACTTCCACGTTTTGGCAATTACAAATAAAGCTGTGGTGTGCATTCATGTGCAGGATTTTTTGTGGACATAAGTTTTCAGCTCCTTTGGGTAAATACCAAGAAGTGTAATTGCTGGGCCTTATGGTAAGAGTATGTTTAATTTTGTAAGAAACTGCCAACCTCTCTTCCAAAGTGGTACTTCGTTCTTTTTCAAAACTTCCAAGTCATTTTAAAAATATTTTCTTTTCTCACATTTTCAAGATGTATTCAGTCATTTAATATATTCAACTATTTTAAAGTATACATCTGATTACTCTAGTATTTGGAGTTCTGGGATAGTTTAATCCTACCATTTGTGTGTCTCCTGACTTTTACACATATAGGGTTGCAAAGTAAAATACAGAACATCCAGCTAACTTTAAATTTTAGGTAAACAATGAATAACTTTTTAGTATTAGTATACTTTAGTTTTAGTATAAGTTTTTAGTATGTTGCAAGCAATATTTGGAATATATTTATATTAAAAATTATTTGTTGTTTATCTGAAATTCAAAGTTACTTAGATTTCTTGTTTTGTTTTATTTCCCTAAATCTGGCAATCTGACTCACAGAAGCTTTGTATTTTGTAATTCTGGATGGTAAGCTCATGTTCATCTAGGCTTTTATCTGCGACACTCACATTTTGTTTGGGTTGAACATGTGTCCTCCCCAAGAAGTTTTTATTTCCTTGTGTCAGGCACCCCAGGGTTAGAGGCAAAACTGGCTCACTTTTATATTATTTATTTTGCCTGGGAGTCGAGGTCCTAGAAGGTAGTGTAAATTTAAGTACTAAACGTGTATGATGACAGGAGGAGTCTTCCCAGGCTGGTTATTTTCCCCAACCAGAGTTCAGGCTAAAATCCCCTCTCACATCTCCTTTTGCTGGAAGGATAGAGTTTTCCTTTGAGGGTCTTAGCTTTGTGAAGGTCTTGGAAAGATCCAAATACACCACCACCGTCCCAAAGCTGGGACACATTAAACCCAAATCACTTGATTACAAAGATCAGACACACACACACACACACACACACACACACACACACCCCATCAGAGCAGCACGAATTTCAGTTCACACCTATCACTCTGATTTTGATTCTCTCTTTGTTTTGGAACCCCGGGAATTTTCTGGACATTTTTATGAGCTCAGATATGCATTTAAGAAGCTGTTTGTTATATTTTGTCAAACATTTACAGGTGTCTTATCAAGGGAAGGTTTTTAGGTCATGTAGTTTGCCTTATTGCTGGAAACAAAGTCCACCTGAGCTCTTTCTAAACCCTGCTATCAAATCCTGCTTGCAATAAGCTGGCCCTTACTTAAGGATTAGATGCCCTATTTGGTTATTCAGAGAGATTTCCCCACAGTGGAGACATTTACTTTAATAGGATTTGACCTGAAATAATCCATGAAACAAGTGACCCAGGAGCCAATAACAAATTCTGTTCTGTTTGCCACAGCAAGTTTGAGATATAAGCCAGGAAAATGATTAAAAGGGAAGAAGAAAGGAAAAGATTGGGAACAAGAGGAAAGGGGAGTGAGGAGGGATTGTTAAAAAAGAATAACATGTGCTAGAGTGTCAAAGGGCAGTCTTTGCCTCTGGAACATCTATCCCTCAGATTGGCCTTCAGTCAGCATCAGAGCCACCAAAAGTGATGCCACATTGCAGGCAAAAGAGCTAGTGCCAATGATGAAAAATCTGAAAGAGAAATTATGGAAACACTCCCATTTACCATTGCAACAAAAAGAATAAAATACCTAGGAATAAACCTACCTAGGGAGACAAAAGACCTGTATGCAGAAAACTATAAGACACTGATGAAAGAAATTAAAGATGATACCAACAGATGGAGAGATATGCCATGTTCTTGTATTGGAAGAATCAACATTGTGAAAATGAGTATACTACCCAAAGCAATCTACAGATTCAATGCAATCCCTATCAAATTACCAATGGCATTTTTTACGGAGCTAGAACAAATCATCTTAAAATTTGTATGGAGACACAAAAGACCCTGAATAGCCAAAGCAGTCTTGAGGGAAAAAAATGGAGCTGGAGGAATCAGACTCCCTGACTTCAGACTATATTACAAAGCTACAGTAATCAAGACAATATGGTACTGGCACATAAACAGAAACATAGATCAATGGAACAAGATAGAAAGCCCAGAGATTAACCCACGCACCTATGGTCAACTAATCTATGACAAAGGAGGCAAAGATATACAATGGAGAAAAGACAGTCTCTTCAATAAGTGGTGCTGGGAAAACTGGACAGCTACATGTAAAAGAATGAAATTAGAATACTCCTTAACACCATACACAAAAATAAACTCAAAATGGATTAGAGACCGAAATATAAGACTGGACACTATAAAACTCTTAGAGGAAAACATAGGAAGAACACTCTTTGACATAAATCACAGCAAGATCTTTTTTGATCCACCTCCTAGAGTAATGGAAATAAAAACAAAAATAAACAAATGGGACCTAATGAAACTTCAAAGCTTTTGCACAGCAAAGGAAACCATAAACAAGACGAAAAGACAACCCTCAGAATGGGAGAAAATATTTGCAAACGAATCAACGGACAAAGGATTAATCTCCAAAATATATAAACAGCTCATTCAGCTCAATATTAAAGAAACAAACACCCCAATCCAAAAATGGGCAGAAGACCTAAATAGACATTTCTCCAAAGAAGACATACAGACGGCCATGAAGCACATGAAAAGCTGCTCAACATAACTACTTATTAGAGAAACGCACATGAAAGCTACAATGAGGTATCACCTCACACCAGTTAGAATGGGCATCATCAGAAAAGCTACAAACAGCAAAGGCTGGAGAGGGTGTGGAGAAAAGGGAACCCTCTTGCACTGTTGGTGGGAATGTAAATTGATAGAGCCACTATGGAGAACAGTATGGAGATTCCTTAAAAAACTAAAAATAGAATTACCATATGACCCAGCAATCCCACTACTGGGCATATACCCAGAGAAAACCATAATTCAAAAAGACACATGTACCCCAATGTTCATTGCAGCACTATTTACAATAGCCAGGTCATGGAAGCAACCTAAGTGTCCATCGACAGACGAACGGATAAAGAAGTTGTGGTACATATATACAATGGAATATTACTCAGCCATAAAAAGGATCGAAACTGAGTCATTTGTTGAGAAGTGGATGGATCTAGAGACTGTCATACAGAGTGAAGTAAGTCAGAAAGAGAAAAACAAATATCGTATATTAATGCATGTATGTGGAACCTAGAAAAATGGTACAGATGAGCCGGTTTGCAGGGCAGAAGTTGAGACACAGATGTAGAGAATGGACATATGGACACCAAGGGGGGAAAACTGCGGTGGGGTGGGGATGGTGGTGTGCTGAATTGGGCGATTGGGATTGACATGTATACACTGATGTGTATAAAATTGATGCCTAATAAGAACCTGCAGTATAAAAAAAAAAAGAGCTAGTGCCTCAGCACGTTACATTTAGGGTTAAAGAAAGGTCAAGTATCTTCAGGGAAAATTACTTTCCATCTACAGTCAGCTTCCTGCCACCACCACAGCTCCCAAATATGCAAAATCCAGCCATCACCACTGAGGACCACACTCTACCAACCTTGTGAAGAAAACAAAGCCTTTGCCAACACACGTGAATCTCAACCTTGCATTTCCAGGGTCAGTGCATTTGGCTTCACCGTTTAGTGCGCCCATCTCTAATGACCTATTAGCAACATCCAAAATGCTAATGAATGAAGAGGTTAAGCATCTTTGACTTCTGAAGGCATCAAGCTAATAAAAAAGATGTCCAAAAAAAGTTGCTCTGTGGCTCCCTTCTCCTCCATCTCTTTGCAGCTGAGACCATCCAAACTCTCCCTATAATATAACAGTCATGACCCAACTCCACATTAAATGTGTGTCTCTTCAAATGCTGTGATCCTGGGTGCATGACTCATACATATGAATTATTGTCATGCCTCTAGATTTAGCAACTCAGAAGTTGGTGCTTCATGTGAAATCCCTGTTGGGTTATTTTCAAGTGATTACTCATGGCCCAGATATGTGCAGTATATATCAGTACAGTTATGTTGGTTATTAGACTATTGAAATACTTCTAGCTAGGTTGATAAATGCCTACAGCCAGGAGTTCCCAGAGTGTCTCTCCTACTTGCCCAAGCACCCAGCCCTTCTCCTGAACAACACCACACACCTTCCCATGATCTAGCCGCTAACAGGTTGACACCTGGAACAGCGGGCAGTCTCTTGGACCAGTGCTCCAACACTAAGACCAACGGTAAGTTCTGATTGCTCCTTATGTGATTTGAATGTCATCCCCTGGATATAAGGTATAATGGTACAAATTCCTAAAACAGTAGAGTTGTCATCCTAAGCCCTATCTTTGGTTCCCCTGTTTTATTCAAAGCTTTCGTCTATTTGGAAAGCAGACAATGGGCATCTATTTATTCCACAAATATTTCCTGGCTGCTTACTTTGGGTCAGGCAGTATTAGATGGTGGGAACAGGTCAGTAAACTAGAGAGACATGGTTTCTGATCTTCTGGAGTGTAGGGTCTGGTAGAGGAGACAGACATTAAGCAAATCATTACTGTAATAAATGAGCTGACAGCAAAATACATGGTCCTATGAGATTGTTAATAGGGAACAACCTCACATTGGAGGTTGAGGGATGTGGCATTTAAACAGAGACCAGAGCAATGAGTGGAAGTCAGCCAGCGTTAGAGGGGAAAAGAGGGAGCAGAGAGCATTTTAATCAGAAGGAATTGCATGTTTGAGACCCTGAGAAAAGGAGCTTGAAATGAAAGAAGGTCAGTGTAATTGGAGAGAGTGGTCCCAGAAAGAGAATTGCAGGATCTGAGACTGCGCAGGTAGGTAGGTGCCTGCTGAGTGCCAGGCACCAAGGGCAGGAAATGCATAACGTGGCCTTTGTCCCTTAGCCATATTATCTAGCATGGTGGTAAAAGGCTGGATTCTACAGGGAGATGTTCTTGGTTCCAATACAGGCTCCTCTATTTTTTGGCTCTATCACCTTGGGCAGTTACTTATACTCTTTGACCTTTAGTTTCCTCATCTGAAAATAGGGATAATAAGACCATCCTTTTGTTACCGAACCAAACTTGGGTCCGCCTGCCTGAGTGCAGTAAAGCCAATCTACTGACACTGGGTTGTGGTGAAGGAAAGTGCAGTGTTTATTGCAGGGCACCAAGCAAGGAGTACAGGCAGCTAGTGCGTAAAAGGCCCAAATTCCCCGAAGGCTTTCAGGGAAACGTTTATAAAGACAGGGTGAGGGAGGGAGGTTGTGGGGTGTGTGATCAGCTTGTGGAAATTCTTCTGATTGGTTGGTGATGAGGTAATCGGGACTCAACATCCTCAACCTTCTGGTTCCAACCAGAAGGGGGTCTACATACTTGTGGGCAGCATACTGTTAACTTCTTCCACCTGGTGGGGGTTTCAGTATCTGCAAAACAGCTCAAAGGACATGGCTCAGAATATTATCTATAGCCCTTGAGGAAGAACTAAATGTCCTTGACTTTGATGTCTAACCTATTATTATTTTGTCTTGCTTGACTGTTTTCCTTTCTTTCTTCATTTTCTCACTTCTCTGGTTAAATTTATTCTTTGAACTCAGGGAAAGCTTAGGAGGCCAAAGTTTTTCTACAGATAAGAGGCAGGTGGAAGACGTGGTAGGGGTGGGGGTCTGTTCCCGGAAGGCCCCATGGGGTCCTGCTTAGTTACACTTTCATGAGTTAATATGTGTAAAGCACTTAGAAAAACACCTAGCACATAGTAAGGAAACAGGAAATATTAGGAACTGACCGCTAGGACACAAGAAAGAAGTAAAGGCACAGACAGATTAAGTGGCTCCTTTTCTACCCATTTCTACCCAGTTCAAAGGTGGTTCTGTGGTAAAATATTCCGTGTTTAATCATTCCCTTAAAGACACCCAGTGTTGTCTGTGTTATTATCACATCAATAGCTCACAAGAAGGTTACTCACTGACCCCCTTCCCATGACCCACTCTATCAAAAGCAGGTTCCATATGTATTTGGGGGTTCATTACCGATTCTTTCCTGAAAAAAATCTCTCAGCATATTCCTCAAAAAAAAAAGCCACAGAAACCTGGTGATAGAAGATCATCCAGAGTCAAAGAAATAAGGTCATCATCTACAGAGTTGTTTAAAAAAAAAAGAACGGGGCTTCCCTGGTGGCGCAGTGGTTGGGAGTCTGCCTGCCGGTGCAGGGGACGCGGGTTCGGGCCCTGGTCTGGGAGGATCCCACATGCCGCGGAGCGGCTGGGCCCGTGAGCCACAACTACTGAGCCTGCGTGTCTGGAGCCTGTGCTCCGCAACAAGAGAGGCCGTGACAGTGAGAGGCCCGCGCACCGCGATGAAGAGTGGCCCCTGCTCGCAGCAACTGGAGAAAGCCCTCGCACAGAAACGAAGACCCAACACAGCCATAAATAAATAAATAAATTTATTAAAAAAAAAAAAAAAAAGAACGAACCAAAGAGATTAAAACCACCTGAAATTGATCACCATGAGAAATAGAAGGAAAAAGAGATTCAAACTAGAAAAGGCACAGCAAGACCCAGCAGTACTTCTGACAGGTTTACAAAAGACTTTCCCGAGTGCTTAGCTGGTGCCCATAGAAATGCACAGGGACCTGGGAGGAAACACATCATCCCAGGATGCCACGGCAAGATTACAGATCCCTGGGGATTCTGTGGAGCTGTCATCAAAGCAATCATCGCATTAATCACCCTGGGCAGGAATGAGAGAAATTGGAGGTGAAAAGGGCCTATTAAATTCTTGGGTCTTTCCCCAGAGAATGCCACATGGAGATCACTCTGTGAAATGCACTCTCCTGAACTCAATAAACTTTGGGATTATCCAAGCTAAAGGCAGGAAGCTCTTCCCTTGAGGTTATTATTTTCTTCAGTCTGGTGGGCCTGGGGATTTTTCACTCATCTCTGCTGTCCCCACATCCTGTGAAAGACCATGCACATGAAGTTCAGTTGGCCTGACCATCCCCTTTGCAGAAAGGGACCACAAAACATTTCCCACCAGGAGGACTAAGAAGATGGCGTGAACATTTGTCATGGTTGTGGCCACCCAAGCATCCATTTCTTCAAGAGCATCTGGTTTACTCTGGGAAGTTACCCAGTTGTGGGTAATTTTGCTGAGTCCTAAATTTAGATGTCCCCATACAGCCAACAAGTGGGTATGTGATCTAAACTCAGTCCACTGGATTCTCCCTCTTAAGACTTTCCTTCTTAAGCAAGAAAAAAATAAAAAGCTTAAAGCCTATTTCTTCAAGCTGGTGAGATAGTCGAGGAGTTCCTGCTATCAGAACTTTTTGCAGCTGCCTGGGACCTGTCTCTTCCAAAGCAAGCTATCTCTTCCTTAGGTTTACCAGAGTTTTTTTCTGTTGCTTACAATTAAAGATCCTAAGAATATTCAAAAAGTAGGGGGAGTAGAAATAATGTCTGGAAAGATTCTCTGACAACAGATATCTCACCTAAAGCATTGTCACAGAGCTAGATAAGAGTGAAGAATGCAGGGGCAGGTGAAGAAAGGTATCTGCCTCTCCCCATCAGGTTGATTGCATAGTGTGGCCTTCGACCTGCCTGGTCTCCTTGTTCTGATCTGGCTGTGGAGCTGTGGAAAGGCAGGCTTAGTGGCATTGTGGGTTTCCCTGTACCCAGCAGTGTATTGGTAAATGTTTAACATTTGGGTTTGGGTAGAGAGAGGGAGACAGGTTGATTTGTAATGTTTGCCAGTTTCCATGGTGTCAATACTCCCACCATGGCCAATTTCAAGCTACCAATGTGCTGTCACTGAAAACAGAGTTGGGGAGAGACATGTACTATCAGCTCTCCTAAGTCATGTGGGCCAGTTCCACCTCTAACTATGGCAGCTGCATAGGAAAGCTTCCGGGTAATAATAATGGCTAGTGTTTATTAAACACTTTACCTTGTGCAGGGTACCACTCTAAGCATTTCACATGTATCAACTCATTTAATCTAATCATGACCTCTAAGGCAGGTACGAGTCTCATGCCCATTTTACAGATAAGGAAACGGAAATACAAAGAGAATAAGAAATTGTTCAAAATCATAAGGCTTGGAAGTTGATGTGCCATGACTTGATCCCTGATAATTTACTCCAGAGATGCCTCACTTAACCAGGACACTCTGCTAACAGACAGAATCAGATTATGAAAGGCTTCTGCCTTCTAGAGCATGGCCTCAGACTCAACATCCCAGCAGAAACAGCAGTGACAAACTCAACAGAATTTTTTCTGTTTGAGTCCAGATTTTATTTTCTGTATGTGCAGTCTGATTATTTATGCCCCATCTCCCATCAAAAGGATGGAAGGTAGCTTGAAATAGTAATAGCTGACAGTTATGAGGACCTACTATAGACCATTTACTTATCCTACATTTTATCTCATCTTCACAATAATCCTTTAGAGATAGGAGTTATTCTACCCACTTTGCAGATAAGGAAACTAAAGCTCATTTAAAGTTGATCTACCAAAGCCCACATCACTAGTGTGGCCAAAGCAAAGCAGATTTTTAAAAAATCCTCTTCATTTCATTGATGAGGAAACAGGCACGGAGAGGTGCAGTAACTTTTTCCACGTGACATGATTCATGCAGATGCAAACCCCAGTCCACCGCTGCCAAAGCCCATGTTTGTCACACCATTCCAGTGACTTCTTCTATTGAGCAAACCCCCTGACAACGCAGCCAGAAGTGATTTTCCTAGAAAGCCCTGTCTGGGTGACTTAAGAAGGCGACTCTGCCAGGTGCCCGCTGAAAGACCAACTGCTATTTCACGGCTCAAAGTGCTCCCTCCTAACCTCCTGCCATTTGCACTGAGTCAACACTTTTCCCTCTGAAAAGCTCGTCTCTCTGCTAAGATCAGCAACAGGTTAAAAGCAACATCAAAAGAATAATGAGTTTGGTTTCTGGTGACTTCTGATCTTCTCCTGGAACTTACCTATGGGCACTGGGCTGGATGGGGCGGGGCATCCCCAGAGTGCAGGATTCTCCTTGTGTGCGATGCTAGAGCTGGCTTTTCTGGGTATATCTAAGACCCAGCCTGACTGCCGTGACAGGTGTGGTATGGATGAGGTGCTCCCATTATTGGTGATAATGAGACTTTTCAGTGTCTGTCAGTTACGAAACAATTGATGTCATCAAGTGACTGGCAGCTTCTCAGCTAGCTTACTGCTCTGCTCGGAGGCAGGGCTGCTGAAACGTGGGCTGCTTTGAGTAAGTGCTTGATGCTGGTTCGGGAAGGGTTAACACGCCCCAGTGTGCCTGCCTTAGCTCTTCCAGCAGAGGGAGGAGGGGGTGGGGTGGAGGTGAGCCATGTGTCACATTCAGACACATATCCATAGCAAAACAGTAGAGAAACAGTTTTAAACCATATTGTTCCCTGCTCTGGTTTGCATACTAATATCTTTGGGATTACTTTTTCCTGCTCTGGCAACCTGTCACCTGTAACAGGAGGAAAGGCAGGCAACAGAGAGCCTAAAGGACCAAGCAGCATGCCCTTGTTTTTATGGAGTTGCCTTGTGGGTCTTTGAACTAATTTAGGGACTGATGGTGGAGCCGTCCTGCAGGCACACCTGAGAATCCCCCAAGGTACATCTCAACACCTCTTCTGCTCCAAATAATAAATACAAAAGATACCCAGCCTCAAAAAATCAAGCATAAAATTATCATGTGATCCAGCAATCTCACTTCTGGGTATATACCCCCCAAAACTGAAAGCAGGGACTCAGATATTTGCACACCTATCGACAGATAACTGGATAAAGCAACTGTGACATATACACAACACAGAAAAATATTTAGCCTTAAAAAGGAAGGAAGTTCTGACACATGCTACAACATGAACGAACCTTGAAGACACTATGCCAAGTTTATAAAAGAAGTCAGACATAAAAATATAAATATTTTGTGATTCCTCTTTTGTAAGGTACCTAAAATAATCAAATTCATGGAGACAGAAAGTAGAATGATGGTTGCCAGGGGCTGGAGGGATGGAGAAGTGGGGAGTTTTTGTTTAATGGGTAAAGGAGTTTCAGTTGGGAAAGATTAAAACATGTATACATTTATTGCACAACAATGGAAATGTACTTAATGCCACTGCACTGTACACTTAAAATGGTAAATTTTATGTTGTGTCTATTTTACCACATATTTAAAAAGAAAGACACTCAGCACACTGCATGTATTGATAGAGTACCTACAGAGCTTGGAATTCATTGCCATAATCTGTAAAGTGTCCTACAAATGTTAGCTAAATGTGCACACTTGCCTTACCTTACTTCTTCTTCAGGGAAATATCATCAGCTTCTTTTGACAGAGGAGGAAACTGAATTTCAGAGGGGTAAAAACTCAGTTGCCCAGGTTCCACTGTAGTGATGGAGGGTTTAAACCTTGATCTGCCTGTCACCAAACGCAGCACAATTTACATACCGCAAAATGCCTGAAAAAAATCCCACTCTTTCGGGGTGATCATATGCCAGTCAGATGAAGCTGAACTTACCTGCTCTCTGAAACATGGGAGACCCAAACTGAGAAATACTTCAGAATTCATCAGTAAGAAAAGTCTAACTTATAATTCATAGAACTGAAATATATAGATGCTCTGATAACAGCTAAGTGGAGAGAGACCTGAAGAATTTCCCTAATAAAGATGCAACTATCTGTCATGTGCCGCTGTGGTTGGCTTATAGAAATAGTTTCACAGGATTCAAAGCATTCCCCTGTCATCAAGAGAGTCATGCCTGAACTGCATTGGTAATAACCACAAACCACTGGTTATTTTTCTAAACCCAGTTGGAATAACTTACTTACGCCTGGCCAGGTCTCTCTCTTGGTTTGAAATGGTTATGATGTGTCATTCTCAGTATGTTTTTATGGTTTTGAAGGTCTTGCGGATGTATGCTTTCCCAAGGTATTTATGCCCCCCTCCAAATATTTATATTAGGAAGGACCTTATAGTCTGAACCATACAGTATAGCACAGTGATTAAGATCATGGACTCTGGGGTCCTACTGCCAGGGCACAAATCCTGGCTCTACCACTTCCTGCTTATATGACCTTGACCTTGGGCAAATTATTTTGCTTCTTTGTGCCTCAATTTCTTCATCTGTGATATGGGGATAATAATAGTACATACTGCATTGGATTATTCATGAGATTTAATTTCTTTGATTACAATGACGCATCTCATTTCCCAAATTCCAGTGATATAGAAAAGGTTCTAAGATCATTTATCTTCAGAAGTGCCCCGATGACTATTTCAGGAGAGGAAGAGGCAGGGACTGGGAGGTGAGGAAAGGTGGCTTTGAACCAAGTATAAGCATCATACATTCTCCTCTGGTACCAGTTACTGTGATAAATTGAAGGCGACAAGTTATTTTATGACATAAATGCAAATCAGCATTCACGTCACTATTTTCCAATGCCCTGTCACTTTAATGGTCCTCATAAGTTTGCTGCACTTGCAGTAAGTATTGGTATGTTCACAATCAGCCAGAGAATTTATTTTTAGGTGGGGAGTGCAAAGAACTGAGCCCACCAGCTGATTTAGAAAAATGATCACATTCCCATCCACAAATTATTCACAAAGCTAGTTAGCATTTTAGCCTTTGATGGTGAAATAACACAATAAATAGAGATTTGTCAAAAGGGCTCATTTCCACCTGCCAGACTTGACTTTCTAAATATTAGGCATTCACACATTTGTGGGTGCGTGTGTGTTGATGCCTGTTTATTAGAAAAACGAAAACCTGCCCCCAAATGCAACATTCCCTTTCAAGTGGCAAGGCGTTGAGACCTTCTGTTCCTGATCCAAATGCTGGGGAGAGAAGAGGATGGCTTCCTGTCTGTTGAGCCAGTAAAGCTCATATACGTGAAACTCTCATGCTGGTGATTTCAACATGATTTTCACCATTGAAGTTGATTTATTGTCCTGCCAGCTCCACCAGGCTGTCATCCTTTCTCTTTTGATGTTGATGGTGGGGCGGGGGTGGTGGGGGGAGGGGGTAGAAAACAAAAAGTCAAAAGAAAGAAAACCAAAGAGACAGGCAGCCTTGTCACTGTAAACAGGACCGTACCTCCCCACCTGCTGCTCTCGTGTGTGTTGGCATTAACAGACAGTGGAAGCTGTTAAACACACTGCCTAATTAATTTAAAATACAACTTCAGAGCGACAATCCCTAATTGTTAAAAGCGCTTTTATTAGGGCATAAAGATAATCACAGAATTAAGTCATTAAGAGTCATAATAGGGAAACTAATGCACAGAATGAAACATGATTGCCAATGTCACCCTTCCTCTTCTGAAGAGCTCCTGGCTGCCTTCATTCATTTATTTATTAACCAGAGATTTAGTGAGCACGCCCTACACTGCCCCTCCAGTAAGCCACCAAAACGTCCTACATTCTGAAGATAGGTGGCTTTTTTTTTCTAACTTTTCTGCTTCATCCCAGAATTTCTGTTTGACGGTGTGCATGAGTGTGTGTGTGTGTGTGTCTATGTGTGGGTCTGTGTGTTTGCGTGTACACAGTTTACATTCTGAGATGCAATCAGCGTGCAAGGGCGGAGAAGGCTGAGGGAACTGGGCAGTGAGAGAGAATTTTTATGTATGACGCAAAGCAAGGAATCTCTCTCTAGCCACACCTTGCCTTAAGCTCATTGCATTAGGCATTCTGTCTGACAAGCTGCCACTTGGAGACACAGTCTTTCCCCCTCCCCCCCCAACCTGAAACCTGATTGCTTCACATCAAGTGTTTAATTCCCCGTTGTTTGAAATAAAATGGTATGTAAAGCATGCGTTGCCATGGATGCAAAATCCAAGGATGCATATAGAGGTTCCTAAAGCTGGTAACTTTGTATCTGCCCAGGTAACAAGGGGCTGAATAAGGCAAAGGAAGAACTGACCCTCCCAAAAGATAGCTTCCCCGCAGAAAGTTCTTCAGGTGCAGCCCTGTGCTTTTATATTCACCAGCACCAAACTCTTTCTTCTGCCTGGAGAGAATGTGCCGGCTCCATCCTTTCCTCATCTGCTCTCAAGAAAGGCACTTTCTTCTGCATAGAATGTTTCCAAAGTTCAAGTCCTTGGCTGGAAGCTTCTCTGAAAAAGTTGTGATCTCTGAGGGATGGAACCAAGGAAGCTTATGTTGCACCCAACGCTTCAAGTTGGGCAAACTCTACTAAAGCCGGATCCACCTTCAGTCGCACTCCTAGTAAATACCCAAGAGAAGTGCATACACAGCTTCACAAAAGACTCCCACCACAATGTTGATGGCAGCACTATTCACTATAGCCCCCAAATGGAAATTGCCCAAATGCTCAACATTATATTATAATGCCCAGATACCAGAATATGGAATACTAAACAGCAATGAGGATGAATGGACCATAACGACACAACACGGATGAATCTCACAAGTGACGTTGGGGGAGAGGAGTCAGACCCCAAAGAGGACCTACTGTGTGATTCTATTTATACACAACTTCAAAGTAGATAAAACTAGTCTGTGGGGATAGTCAGGATAGTGGCTGTCTTTAGAGAGGAAGGAAAGAGTCTTGATTGGCGCTGGATACAAGGAGGAGTTTCTGGGGGTGCTAGCAGCATTCCGTTTCATGACTAGATAGTGGTTTTGCCTACTTTTTTGTTTGTGTGATGTATTTCACAAAAAATAAAAAGTTTTTAAAACACCCTTAAGGTTGGCCTTGAAGCAAGCAAGGGCACTTAGCTCTCTTGGCTCTGTCTGCAGTTTCCTCACAACCACTTCGAGGAAGACTGAGAGGCAGATGAAGGCGGTCAGTGCAGGGCAGGAGGCAAGTTTTCTGCTGCCACCCAGTGAGCATTCTCAGTCCTGATGGTGAGAGGGCTGTAGCACTGCCTCAGTGTCCCTAAGGTGCACATTCTTCTGGGAAATAAGAGTTCACAGCAGCCGGCGGTTATTAACTTTTTCTTGAATCACTAAAAAAAAAAAAAAATCAATCATAAGAGGCGCTTCCCTGCCCCAAACACACAAACCCATTTTTCTTTGAAATGGGGATTTGCCAAACTGTTGATGACAAGAAGACACTGTGTCCGTATAATTAGCAGCACTTTTCCTTTTTCAGTGGCACATAAATCTTAGATTTGATCAAGCACAGTACATCTCTCGTACAGTGAGATGTTTTGCTTACACTCTCTGTACCTCAGAGAGGAGAAGCCCGACCCCCTTCCCTGCCTGGTTGCAGGTTCAGGATGGCCAGTGAGAAGCCCTTAAGCAGGTATTTGGAGGGCAGGAGAGGAGAAGCCATTTTTGCCCCTGAGATAGTTGCCAGCTCACTCGTGGGTAGACTTGAGATCTGCAGGCAGACCTTTGACAAGCTCCTGCTTTGGGGCAGTGGGACCAGATGGTCAGAGACTGTGTAGGTGAGGAAAAAGTTTCCCTCAACACTCTTAAGGTCCCTGGCTGGGTCTGAAAATTAAACTGACAAAGACAGAGTCACAGGAGAAAAGCACACTAAGTGTACTGAATTTTTACATGTACAAGGGAGCCTTCACAAGAGAATGAGGTCTTGAAGAAGTGACCAGAGCAGAAAGTTTTTATATCTGTTAGACAAAGAAACAATACATTTGTGAAGAACTGCTAAGACAGAGGGGTTTGGGCGAGGGGTGGTAAATGGGGACGAAGTAACTAGGAAGATAAGGGTGAGTTTATCAGGGTTTGTTTGTACAGATTTCTTGGCCCCCAAGTCCCCATCTCTGGCGATACGACTCCTGGGACAGGGAAGGTGTCTTCCACCTGGAGTTTTAGGATCTGTTTCAAGGAAGAAGAGTGCAGGAGGTCAGATGCCCTTCCTGCTTTGCTGTTTTCTCAACTTCCTTAAGCTTAGAGCTTCAATATGCCAAGGTGCCAATATTTTGGGGCAGTGTGTCCCGAATCTCATCTCTGGTTGCTTCTCTGACCTTTGCTCCACCGTCCCCTCTCCCCTCACCTCAGTTTTGTAGAACTTTAATTTCCTGTATTATAACCCTTTAATCCTGGAACATATTGAGCAGTCTTTGTTTTCCCTGACTGAACCCTGACTGGGTAGAATTATACAAACACACACACACACATACACTCGGAGGATTCTATCACTGAGGCCTAATGTCCAGACTTTTAACAGTGCTCTGAGGCTGCTACCAATTACTGGACCTCACCTGAGAAACTGTTTCCACAACAGGACTGTGAAACCGCTGTAATCCCGCCTCTGGCTCTGACCTCTCCTGACGCCAGTCATCCCATGCTCTCTGAGTTCCAGCCAAACTGGACCATGCTGGCTGTCAGCTCTTGGACACACCTCCTTCTACCCTGACTCTGAGACTTCACCCCCGCTCTTCCCCTTTCCTGGGGGCCTCTTACTCCTCCTCGGTGCCCTCCCCCTAATCAACTAACATTCCGCCTTAAGGCATGAATTTTCCCTTCTTCAGGGAGGCTTACAGACGGTGGGAGTCAGGATTGCAAATAATAAGTAAAAAAGGGACAGTATAGGGTGTATTGGCAGTACGTAGCAGGAGCCCTAATGTATTCTGAGCATCAGAAAATACCTCCCTGAGACTTCCCTCGCCGTCCAGTGGTTTAGCCTCCAAGCTTCCACTGCCGGGGCACGGGTTCGATCCCTGGTCGGGGAACTAAGATCCCCGCATGCCGTTTGACGTGGTCACAGAAAGAAAAGAAAAGAAAATACCTCCTGTTTTGCTTTGTTTTTGTTTTTTGCAAAAACCAGGCCCAAAGAGAGCACTATTGTATCTCTAGCATCCAGCACTCTCCCTGGGACACGGAGGACACTCAGTACATATTTGTTGGTATTCAAACCCCCTCTTCATGGGTAAATGATGTATCACCCTCAAGACAGATGGGAATCAGTTTTATAGCAGGTGAACTGACAGGAGAGCAGAAGTGAGAGTTCACATGTTTTAGGCACTTTCTGTGCACTGTGCTTGGCGCCAAGCACTTTGCCTACATTATCATCTTTTAATCCTTGCGAGAACGCTAAGAGGTAGATGCTATTAATATCTCTATTTTATAGCACAGGGAGATCAGCTCGGTGCTTTGTGACCACCTAGAGGGGTGGGATAGGGAGGGTGGGAGGGAGACGCAAGAGGGAGGGGATATGGGGATATATGTATACGTATAGCTGATTCACTTTGTTACACAGCAGAGACTAACCCACCACTGTAAAGCAATTATACGCCAATAAAGATGTTAAAAAAAAAAAATCTCCATTTTACAAATGAGGGGACTGGAGCTCAGAGAGGTTAAGTAACTTGGTCAAGGTCATACAGTCGCCCAAGTCTCAATTCCTCATCCTCTCGTTGATCAGTAATTGTTCATGATGTTATATGTCCCTCACGCAGCTGGCAAAAATGTCTCAGAAATAGCAAAAGTTGATTTCCATAATAATTATGGGAGGCTGTTTTGAATGTGTCCTGATATTCTATTTTGTCACCTTGGCAATGACGGGCTTGCATTTCTCCATTGCTTAGCTACGGTGGCTTAGTCTTGACCTCTAATCTTCCCCCCGACTGTTTGAAATTGCTCCATTTCTCTCCCTTCAAAGGGAGCCAGTGCTGCTTTGGTTAGGAGGCCCCATCACCATTTCCTTCCAAATCCCTCTTTTCTCAGGCTGCACTGAGGTTATCGATTCTCTTAGAGGCTCCCCGACCCCCATGGCTAACTAGCATCCAGGGTGGATGGCCTGCCTGCTGGCAAAAGCAGGTGCGTGTTTAGCAGTGTAGTGTCACATCACGGCCAAGTGCACATCTGGGCTCTGGAGTCAAAATATCCATTCAGATCCTGGCTCCACCCTTTACAGTGTGAACTTAGGTAGGTTACTCTCTTGGCCTAACTTTGTTTCTTCCCCTGTAAAGTGCAAATGATAATAGTATCCACCTTATGGGGTTGTTGAGGGAATTAGATGGTATGACAAAGACATGGGCATAGTGCAGTGCCTGGACCATAGTGAACGCTGGATAAATGTGAGTGTTAATCATTGTCAGTGCCCATTCGTCAGAACTTTACACAGAACACAAGCAGCCTTATCTCATGTCCAAACTGCACCCCCAGGCCTCCTTTCTGTTTTGTTTTGTTTTCCTTCTCCCAATGGACTAGAAGATAAGTACCCCTGGGGCTGTTGAGCTGTGGATTCAGGAAAGCTCGGCTCCTAGAGGGAAGAATAGACTCTGTGGGGTGTGTAGTTTCTTTGTTAAGTTTTCTTTCCCCCAACGGCCCTATCTTCCCTCATCTCTCACCAGTGCTCCTGTGGCAGAAAAATTCATTCCCCTTTCTAACTGAATCACAGCTTTAATAAAGCTATTGTATTTGACCACAGGCTTAGGAAATGGTAATATAACATAATAAGAGAAGATCGTTAAAGTTCTATAAAACAAGCTTCCAGCTCCTTCATTTCCAGTGTCCCCGAGCCTTAGATAAAAGATAAACATTTTTTTAATAAAAATCTAAATAACAGTAAAACTCACTTTTCATTTCATTTCAAGTATTTTTCCAGTTAAGTATGTGGTGTTTTCTAATTTCCTGTGTAGGTCAGATACACTATAAAAGTTTTTTTTTTTTAAGTTTTCAGGGCACTTTTCTGACTGCAATTCCAGCACATGTCTTTGGTAAGGTTGTCAGAGAAGTGAGCCAAGAATGATTAAAATTCTGGAGACTGATTCGTAAGAGAACAAGAACAAATGAGTACTGGGAGGTAAAAGCACTTATTGGAGAGCTAACTGGGTAAGCAGCTCAGAAAGACTGAGAAAAAGCAGACATTAATTATATGATGCAAAGGGTTATGGTTGCAGAATTTTTTTATAAAGGAAAAGAGAGGCTTCCCCCCACCCCACCCTTTTTGCTTGTATGAAAAGCAGCCATTAAGGGCACAAGCACTGAAGTCCCAGGCAGAGGCTCGAGTCTTATCTCTGCCATTTGCTAGTTGGGTGCCCTTGGACAAGGAACTAAACTTCTATGAGCCTCAACTGTCTTGTCTGCAAATGGCAATAATAAAAACCTAATTGTTCATAAGATGATCATGTGAAATCAAAAAGGGTAGTGCACGTAATACACTTAGCACAATGTCTAGCACATAAAAAACTGTATAGTTCATTATAAATGTTTGTGGAGATATTTCTTAATAGCACCATATTTTGAACAATGAAAAACTTTCAAAAGAATTATCCAAAGGGAATTTACTTAAAATATTTTAAAACAATCTGAGTTAAAACATAAGAAACCTAAATCATGAGTAAACCTGGGGGTGGATTAGCAAACTGGAATTTGACACTTCATCAACATCATCATAAAAAATTTTTTTTCACTCTTCATGGACTCCCAAGATGCACATTTTCCCACATTTTTTTTTTCTTTTTCCCACATTTTGACATCTCTCGATCGGGGAGTCTTAACAATTCCTAACATGTTTTCTTTCTCCATGAGTTATGAAAGGATGGTGCATGTTCCAGTTGATGGCATCTAAGATTTGATGAAATATGGTCTTAAGCATTAAGCTTCCTGGTGCTCTGTTCTGAGTAAGTAAGCCCAGACAGTTCTGGCTACCAAATAATTTATAATGTGAGGTGCACAGTGTACAAAGAACACTGAAACAACTAAGTCAACACTGCACAGAAACAGGGAGGATTTGTGGTTCTTCGCTGGCAAAAAAATTAATTAATTTTTAAAAATTCCATTTCACCATATACTTATTGGTGAAATTTCTTAAACTAATTAATACTTTAATTTACCTTAATTAAATTTCTTAATTTAACTAGTGCTTAATTTCTATGAGCCTTGATTTTCTCCTCTATGAAAAGGGCCTAACAACATCTCTTGGAAGGTTGTGGTGAGGGTTGAAGACATTGGCGCTTGGCACATAGAAGGCGTGGCTTTCATGCCTCCTGTCCCCTTCTCACAGCCCTCCTGCCAAAACTGATGTCTCCCTTCTCCCTGAGTCCGCCCCTCACAGAGGAGCCAGACCTGTCTAACCCCAAGACTTCCGTCCTAAATGGACTTCCAAACATCTACTATCTCAGCTTTTATTCCAATTAACAACCCATATTCCACTGCTACTTTCCTTCTTCATAGGTCTCTACTCCACATAGCTGCCTTGACTCACATCTCCTAAATCTCATTGGTAAATCCCATGCTTGTTACCAAATAGGATTTCATAAAACCCTGGGTGCCGCAGAACATGCACCCCATAAGCTCCATAAGTGTAGAGCCATGACTTTCTCATTCATTGCTGAGTCCATGGTAGCAACTACAGGAAGACGTAGAGGAAAAGCTTAGTAGAAGGTTTCACCGGCTAAAGTTAAGGTGTCAACAGGGCTGCATTCCTTTCTGAAGGCTCCAGGGGAGGACTTGCTTCCTTGCCTTTTCCAGCTTCCAGAGGCCGCCCACATCCCTTGGCTCAGAGCCCGTTCCTCCATCTTCAAAGCCAGAAACAGCAGATTGAGTCCTTCTTACATCACATCACTTTGACTAACTCCTCTGCCTGCCTCTTCTAATTTTAAGAACGCTTGTGATTACATTGGACCCACCTGGATCATCCAGGTTAATCTTTCTATTGTAAGGACACCTGATTAGCAATCTTAGTTCCATCTGTGACCTTAATTACCCTTTGCCATGAAACAACGTATTCACAGGTTCTGAGGTTTGGGACATGGTCATCTTCATGGAGTCATTACTCTGCCTATCTTACTAGGTTAGGTTTTTCATTTTAAAAAAATTTGTAAGTGCCTATGGGCCAGGCATTACGCCGACTAAGCAATTTGCATGCATTTTTCTGTTTTTATTCTCACAATAACCCTAGGAGGCAGGAACCATTATAATTCTAATTTTAAACAAACATGCCAAAGCTAAAGAACACAGAAGTTTGAAAGACCTGCCCAAAGTCACAGATCTAATCAGTAGCAGAGCTGGATTTGAAGTCAGGGCCAGGCCCAGTCCCAAGACCTTACTCTTAATGGCTAGACAATATAACTACAGGTGGTAGAAAATATCTCTAGGAGTGAACGAGCTTGGATGAAGAACAGAGATTTAAGACTAAAGTTCCAGAGAGTACCCTCAAGTCAAAGTGGTAGCTTGGTGGATGGTTTCATAATGATTATCCATACTTCCTCAGGTAGGAGTTTTTCCTTGCAAATGAAAAAGTCCCATCAGGACAGCTTATTCCAAAAAGGGTGGGTCAAATAAACTGAAAAATGCACAATTAGGGCTTCAGGCATGGCTGGATCCAGGACTCGAATGATTTTTACCAAGATCAGTTTTCCTTTCTTCTCTTGAGTCTGCCTCTCTGAGTTGACTCTTCAAGTCAGTGAAATGGTAACAAAACAGCCATGGCAACTCTAGCTGCTGTAGCCTGTCAGTGTTTAAGTCCAGCGAGAAAAGAGTGAATTCCTCTTTCCAAAAGTCCCAGGGAAAACTGCATTACCCCTCACTGGCTGTGCCAGAGTCGCTGGCCCATCTTTGAAGTAACCACTGTGGTCAGGTGCATGCGTGTGCTGATTGCTTAGTTATGGGTTATGTGTTCCCTTCTGGAGTCAGGGGTGGAGTAGGCATCACTAGAACCGTATAGACTCAGAGGAGTGGGGGAGGGACGCTTTTGACTCTAGGTAACAGACTCGCGTATTTATAGGGGCTTGTTATTTCACATAACAAGAAATCCAGGGTGGGCAGTTCTGGGTTGGAGAAATCTGAAGTTTAATAATGTCAGGGGTCTGGTTCCTTTGGGTTTACCCTCAGGATCACAGGGTAGCTTCCACAGCTGGTTCCACACAACAAGATCCTAAAGTAGGAAGGCAGGGACAGAGCTTTCTTCTTATGAGTCTCTTTCTTTTGTTCAAGGAAGAAAATATTTCTAGAAGCCCCCTCATGAGACTTGCCTAGATGTGTCATCAGCCAGCACTAGGTCATATGTTTAGCTCTAAGAAAGCTCATGTCCCCGGACTGAGGACACTAACATCTAAACAACTAGAAAAATCAGGGCTCTACTAGCAAGGAAAAATGGGGGGTGGCAACTGGGTTGTAACCAGCTGTGTCTGCACCAGGTTCCTGGAGGGAAATTGGGGCATTTGGTTACCAGGAGGAGGCTGAGAAGACATCAGGTAGCAGAAACGCTGGATTTCTATTAGGGCTAAACTGAGAGCAGGGAAGGTTTTAAATCCTGGAGCACAGTAGGAGCTCACTGGGGAATTCAGAGAGGCCATAAACCAAACTGAGAAGCAGGATTACCTCTGAGCTTCAGGTTACAATATGGACTGTCAGAGCCAGCATGGAATGTAGGGACTGCAGTGGTTGCTTTGAAAATAGTCACAACAACCCCTCTCATCCTGCATGCTCTTTTTTTTTTTAACATCTTTATTGGAGTATAATTGCTTTACAATGCTGTGTTAGTTTCTGCTGTATAACAAAGTGAATCAGTTATACATATACATATGTTCCCATATCTCTTCCCTCTTGCATCTCCCTCCCTCCCACCCTCCCTATCCCACCCCTCTAGGTGGTCACAAAGCACCGAGCTGATCTCCCTGTGCTATGCGGCTACTAGCTATCTATTTTACGTTTGGTAGTGTATATATGTCAATGCCACTCTCTCACTTTGTCTCAGATTACCCTTCCCCCTCCCCATATCCTCAAATCCATTCTCCAGTAGGTCTGTGTCTTTATTCCCGTCTTGCCCCTAGGTTCTTCATGACCTTTTTTTTTTTTTTTCTTAGATTCCATATGTATGTGTTAGCATACGGTATTTGTTTTTCTCTTTCTGACTTACTTCACTCTGTATGACAGACTCTAGGTCCATCCACCTCACTACAAATAACTCAATTTTGTTTCTTTTTATGGCTGAGTAATATTCCATTGTATATATGTGCCACATCTTCTTTATCCATTCATCTGTTGATGGACACTTAGGTTGCTTCCATGTCCTGGCTATTGTAAATAGAGCTGCAATGAACATTTTGGTACATGACTCTTTTTGAATTTTGGTTTTCTCAGGGTATATGCCCAGTAGTGGGATTGCTGGGTCGTATGGTAGTTCTATTTTTAGAAAGGTAATTTCAAATGTATGTATTTATTTATTTATTTTTGGCTGTGTTGGGTCTTCGTTTCTGTGCAAGGGCTTTCTCTAGTTGCGGCGAGCGGGGGCCACTCTTCATCGCGGTGAGCAGGCCTCTCACCATCGCGGCCTCTCTTGTTGCCGAGCACAGGCTCCAGACACTCAGGCTCAGTAGTTGTGGCTCACGGGTCCAGTTGCTCCGCAGCATGTGGGATCTTCCCAGACCAGGGCTCAAACCCGTGTCTCCTGCATTGGCAGGAGGATTCTCAACCACTGTACCACCAGGGAAGCCCTATTTTTAGTTTTTTAAGGAACCTCCATACTGTTCTCCATAGTGGTTGTATCAATTTACATTCCCACCAACAGTGCAAGAGGATTCCCTTTTCTCCACACCCTCTCCAGCATTTATCGTTTGTAGATTTTTTTATGCTCCTAGGTTCATCAGAAACATTTTTGTTTTTTTTAGATTCCATATATATGTGTTAGCATACAGTATTTGTTTTTCTCTTTCTGACTTACTTCACTCTGTATGACAGACTCTAACTCCATCCACCTCACTACAAATACCTCCATTTCATTTCTTTTTATGGCTGAGTAATACTCCATTGTATATATGTGCCACATCTTCTTTATCCATTCATCTGTTGATGGACACTTAGGTTGCTTCCATGTCCTGGCTATTGTAAATAGAGCTGCAATGAACATTTTGGTACATGACTCTTTTTGAACTATGGTTTTCTCAGGGTATATGCCCAGTAGTGGGATTGCTGGGTCGTATGGTAGTTCTATTTTTAGTTTTTTAAGGAACCTCCATGGAGCAGTGTTTCTTAAGAAGGATGGATCTGACTACATCAAAACATAAGACCTCTGTTCAAAATGACACAACTATATACAATGTTCTTGGACAGGTGACAGACTGGGAGAAGATATTGGTTTTAAAACTGACTAGGGTTAATAACTGGAATGTACAAGAAAATACAGCAAAACAATAGGAAAATGGCAGAGAATGCAATCAAAAATAGGCAAAAGCTAAAAATGGGCTCTTCACTATTGAAATACATTTCTAGGCTCAAGATGGAGCTGCTCCTGTCTGGGGTGCCATATCAGCAAACCTAAATTTTGTGTTCCTATAAATGTTCCACTTGACCAGAAACAGACTATATCCAGTCAGCCAATCCCAAATGCCAAGCCAACTCTATAACTCTATAGTTATTTCCTTTCTCCTTGATCTTTCTCAGTAAGGTCAGATATGCAACACCAGCCAATCATGCCATTTCCGCATTGCCACTTCTAATGCTCTATAAAACTCACTCTTGCCCAAAATCCCGCAGGAAGAGTGGTCTACTGCTTATGAATTGTTTTCCCTTGACTAAAGGACATCACACCTGTTACTAAATTGTTTTAGTTTTGTCTTTTGACATCACATAACAAGCTTATAAAGAGCTATTTATCTTTATTAGTAACCCAAGAAATGCAAATATAGTACCACAATGAGTTATCACTTTATACCCATTAGATCGACAAAAATTAGAAATTCAGATAATACCAAATGTCAAGGAGTAGTATCCAAGATTTTAACAATCACAACACTCAGTAAAAAAAGAAAGAAACAGAAAACATTTTTGAGCATCATACATGTAAAGTTTAACACATAAACAAAACAATAGAATACTTTAAAAAAAACTATATTCAAGGATATTTATCAAACATATTAGAGAGAGATTCTGTGGAAAGAAGTTGGAGGAATGGGAGTGGGATTTGGAGATAAAGGAAAAATAAAATTAAATCAAAATGAAATAAAATAACAAAGCTGCCTTACATGGTCTAAAGAGAGGTTATGATCTGAGTAGTATGATTAACTAGCCTATGTACACCCGAGTTCCAGAATAAGTAAGTAAATGGAGAGAGCAAGCCTCAGGGAGATTTTCCCTTATAATCCCTGATTTACTAGGGCACTGCACTAACTGCTGATATACAAAGTTTTTAATTAGTTCCTGTCCACAGGTGACTGCTTTTCCAACTGGATAATGCAAGGCAAATTTAGGGATTTTTCACACTCCCGAAGAGTACTGATCTTATAGATGATTAAGTGTCTGCCCTCGTTCCCTGCAGCCCACTCAGATTAAAGCCAAGACCACCCCTAAGAAAGCATTTCCAAAGAGAGAAGTTTGAAAAACATAATTCTGCCAAAAAGAATTAGTATCACTAAGGGATCTGGGAGCTTGCTTGAAGACCAGGAAGGAAGTCAGAGATTAACTCACAACTGACGGGATGTTCTTTTAAATAACTCTCTTGGCGTTAGTTTCCACACTATTAAAATGGAGACATCCACTAGCAAGGACTTTGTAGAAAGTATCTGAAGAAAACTGAAAGAAGTATCAATGGGATTTTTTGAATTCTTGAGGTGAAGGAAATGGTGGTTATGAAAATGAGATATTTCTATTATTTGTTGTGGTTACAGGAATTATTTAACACTGTTTAGCAGTAACATACTAAAGGAATTTAATTAAAATATCTCCATCAGAGCTTACGTGGGATTATCTTTACATATACTTATTTTTTAAGGGGTGGCGGTGTTTAAAGAATTATAATACTAACAAGCGGTGGACCATCCACTTATAAGAACTGGGTGAAATGAACATGTTCAGAAGGGTGTTGGGCCAAGGAAACATTTTAGTGTCCATCTCCAACAGGCTTCTGAGGAACAGAAAGAGGCCCAGCAGTAAAGACTTCATTCTTTCTATTTGGCAGGGTTGGGATTGGCTAGGGGATATAATTTTCACTGCACTGACTTTAATGGGATAAGGTGTTGGCTAATATGATAACAGCATGAGATGAGATTTAGGTGATCTCAGGAGCTTGGGGCAGGGGAATGAAATCAGTCACTACAGTGACAGTCTAATTACGTAAGAATGGGATCTGCTGAGGGGTGAAAATACCTTCCCTAAAGCAGTGTACTTAGAAATTCCACCCTGTTCTCTTTTCAACTTCTAGAGGTTTTTCTGAAATTAAATGTACTATGTTATGAATCTTACTAAGCACGGTTTGTCTCTTTGGAACAGGTGAAAGAGATAGAAATTGATTTCAGAGCTGAAAGGTAAAGATAGGTAAGGTTGGTATGGTAATATGGTAAGATGGAGTCAGGTAGATCTGAGTTTGAATCCAAATTTAGCTACCTTATGGCTGGGTAACATTTAACAAGTTTCTTCACCTCTCTGAACTTCGGCTTCCTCATGTGTATAGAGTTCAAATGTCTAATAAGTTAACAGCTATTGCCCACATAATTAGGAGATACTTATTTACTTTAGGAATACACCATTTATTTCTCAAAGTCCCACAGGTACTCACAAAACAGTCTCAAATGCAAACTGCCTTGTTCTCCACAAGCACTGCCTGCTGAGTATCTTAGAGACGTCTTACAGTTGTTGATAACCACAACAAGAAGACAATGCCAATGCCAAGTGTGGTAGCCCCCAAGACGATTCAAAGTTTTGCAGTAATGCATTATGCATTAATAGGCAATTAATATATATTTTATTATAAAGAGTGAGGTGCTTCCATAACAAAAACCTAACCTAAAATGTTGGACTGGTTTGGAATTGGACAGTGGGAGAAGCTGGAAGGACTTGGAGGAGAGTGTTAGTGAAAGCCTGGAGAATCTTGAAGAAACTCCTATTAGAATCCTGATGGGTTTTGAGAAAGCTGTAGATAAAGGCTTAACGGGAAAGCAGGAAAAAGTTGTTGGAAACTGGAGAAAAAGGGTCCTTGTGATGTAGTGGCAGGAATTTCGCAACACTGTCACCTGCAGTAATGTGGAAAGTAGAAAATTCGCCTAATTAATTGGGTATTCTAGCTAAGTACATTTCCAGGTAGAGTGTTGAAGGTGCTGACTGACGTCTTCTTCCTGATGATAGCAAAATGTGAGAAGAAAGAGATAATATACAGAAGTAATTTTTAAAAAGGATCCAGAGCTTGCTAGACTTGAAAATTCCCATCTTCTTTAGATGGCAAATAATGCTAAAATGAAGAAATGGCTTCCAGTTAAAAATAAACTCTAGGGTGCTGCAAGGAAAACATCATCAGATGATGAAGGTGAGAGTGTGGCTGTAAAACCCTTTGTTCAGATCTCAGAAAGAGCTACAGCAGTGATTCAGAGACTCATTCAGACAAACAATAGGGCTTTAAAGAAGCTTTTGAGTGTTGTGCCTCAGCAGTTTCAGCAGAATCACTCTCCAGAGTAGAGAAGAGCTTATCTTGAAGAGATTTGTGGGTATGACTTTTGTCCAATGGAGTGGTGCCCCAGTTAGATTCACAGGAGACTCACAAAATTTTTAAATGAATGGTATTGGCCAAAACACTGCCAGCATGCACTAAATGGGACAGAGACAGTACAAAATGAAAAGGAGACCTTGGACCCCCAAATTCTACTAACAGGAAGCAGACTGACAAATTACATAGCTGCAAACATGGGTATCTCTTCATAGAAAAGGAAGGATGACTCAGAGGGTGGAATCAAGAGCCCAATGGGGTAAAGTCAAAAGCCATGGAGAGTCATTCCCAGAAAGATGTAGGATTGAGCCCTAATCAGGGAACTTCTAACATGTGTCCAGCTGGATTTTAGGATTGCTATGGGCTGGTGACTCTTCTATGCCTCCTGTCTTTTCTTCTTTTTGAACAGGAGTGTCAGTACCAGTTATCCTAAGCTTGTCCCACCGTTGTATGTTGGGAGGCATTCAGATGAAAAGAATGAGTGTTGAACTATACTTGAGGAGCTGCATGTAAGACACTACACCTAGGAGCTTCACCCACACCTGGACCTGATTTAGATGATAAGATTCTGGGCTTTGAGCTGATGATGTAATGGGTTGAGAGTTTTGGGCATCTTGGGAGGAAGTGAATGGATGTTGCATTTGAGAGAGATATGAATCATTGGGGGCCAAAGGGCAGAATATGGTATCCAGCCTCAAAGATGGCCCTAAAGATCCCCACCTCTTGGTATTCGTGTCCTACACAAACAGTCCCCTCCCATACAAAACAGGGCTCATCTCTGTAACTAATAGGCTATATTGGAAATGATGATGTGTGACTTCTGAGCTTAGGTCATATAAGACATTGTATCTTCCACCTTGCCCTCTTTTGGATCACTTGCTATGGGAAAATCCAACTGCCATGTCATGAGGCTATTCAAGCAGCCCAGTAGATAGTGGTGAGACCTCTTTGGAACAGCCGTGTGAAGGAGCCATCTTAGAAGCAAATCTTACATTTCTAGTCAAGTCTTCAAATGACTACAGCCCCAGCCAACAGCTTCACTGAAATCTCTTGAGTGACCCTGAGCTGGACCACCCAGCTAAGACACTCCCATATTCTTGGCTCAGGAATGTGTGAGATAATAAAAGTTCATTGTTTTAAGCTGCTACATTTTGAGGTATTTTTTCTATGCAATAATGGATTAATATAACAAGGTTTCTATCTCTAGATACTCCCAAAGTTTCCAATTCCTGTGGAATCAGACCATTCCGATTTTTGTGCGGAGGGGCACAGAAGGTCCATCTCATGAGTCTGCCATACTCCATCCCCAGAATTTTATGAAGTCCCTTTTTTAATAGTTCCATCAACTTCTGTCTCTAAGACCTCCTCACCACAGAGGACTCAAAGAAGGTTTGTAAAGTGTTAGATACTGAACTGCATAGCATGATATTTTAACTTTCTGTTAGGTAAAATTAAGAACAAACAATAACAACAATAATGACAACAAAAAGACAATTTCTGGAGAAATGAATTGGAGAAAAATAGAAATGTGGACGGAACTGGAACAAAACAAACCTTTGGACCTTTCCCCTCACATTCTATAGAGTTGTCCTGAGGTTAATAAAACAAAATATTTTTTTCAAAATAAAATCTCTGACAAAAGCTGCACAGAAATTAAGCACACATTGTATGTGGCTATATTAAAAATTATTTTAAATGATTTTTACCCCACTCCATCCCCTGGCATTTTTGTGAAGATCATCTGGAAATCCTAGATCAAAAGTATCTAAGGGACTCAGTGAAAAACACACCATTCCATCCCCCTTCCTTCTTCTCAACCACATCTCCACCTCTCCCCGGACTAGATCAAAATGTCCATTTCCTCTCCCAAGTACAAATCGCAAGTTCTTCAATGAGCGGTGAGACATATATACGGGGTAGAGGTGAGGAGTTGCTTACACCAGCAGCCAGCCAAAGTGTGTTAAAAATGTTTAAAACCTCCTTCAAAGGGTCATTATGTGCGCTAAATATAATTCATGCCAATAATAATAGTTAAAATGTAGTGAATATCTACAAGGCAGGCATCTTTACATTTCATTCACAAAATGGCCCCATGAGGTACGTATTACCATTATTTCCACTTTACATATATATGTACTTTATATATGTAAAGTGGAAAACAGAACGATCAATTAGCTTCTTCATGGTTGCAAAGCCAATAAGTTGTAGTACCAGGATTTGAGGGTCCTTGGGCAGTGGCTCTTCCAAACTTGGGAGCCGCAAAAAGATCTAGCCCGATTCTTGGCACTTCAGTATTGGTTAATAAATAACAGTCCCTTTCCTTTCTCTTGGAATCCAATCTGAATCTAGATGGCCTCATTACATAAAAGATAAGGACTACACACTGGAACTCTCACTCCACAAATACTGTCTCTCCTACCTACCTCCCCATACATCTCAGCCAAACCCAAAGCAAGCTCTCAAAAAAAGGCGCAGAGGTTACCATCCTAGAGGTTCTGAGCCCCTAGGAGAGCAGGAATGCAAATAGACTTTGAAAACAGGCAAAGCATGAAATCGCTTTAGATCGAAAACATCTGTTTGCTCAACCTGACTCTGATTCCCTGAGCCTGGGAGAACAAACACAACCCTTCCCCCGAAAATCCCAAGGGGTCAGGTTCAGTCTGGTAAACAACACTCCGTCCTAGCATCTTGCAGAACAGGCAGCAGAGGGGACTGGGACGGGCAGCAACAAATTGGAAGGAGGGAGGCTGAAATGCACCTGCCCACCTGCCTAGTGGCCTTGAAAAGTCAGGTTGGCACCTCCAGGGAGGAAGTAGGGCCCAATTCCCGCCTCCAGAGTGAGCTGGAGTGAATCAGAGACCTCATCCATCCTCTCCCTCCTTCCAGGGATGCTGAACCCCTGCGGGAAACGCAGAAAAGGGCCATTGCCACTTTAAATGACTCAGGAAGTGAAAGCAGGCCGCCTGACGGGGACAGGGAAAGTGGAACCGGGGCGGCGCGGGGGCCGGCGGCACCGCGATCTCGCCGGGGCAGCGGGGGGCCGAGCGGGCGGCGCGGCGCAGGGGCCGACGGGGGCGCTGGGCGGCTGCGCCGGAAGTGCCCGGGACGCCGGAGGAAGCGCAGCGGCCGCCAGGCTGCCGAGCCGGCGGGGAGGTCCTGTGCTCCTCGGCTGGGCGCGGGCTGCTGGGAACAGGCGGCAGCGGCGCCGAGGCTGCGGGACACGGCGCGGCCGGTCTGCGGGACGGGCCCCGGGTGGAGAGGAGGACGCGAGGAGGCCGCGCCGAGGCCAGGCGGCGAGCTCTGAAGCCCGGAGACCCGGGCCGCGGCACAGCTCCCACATGGCCTCCGGAGGGGGCGCGGCCTTCGAGGAGCTGCCGCACGACGGCACGTGTGATGAGTGCGAGCCGGACGAGGCTCCGGGAGCCGAGGAAGTGTGCCGGGAATGCGGCTTCTGCTACTGCCGCCGCCACGCGGAGGCGCACGGGCAGAAGTTCCCCCGGCACCACCTGGCCGAGTACGTCCACGGAGCCGCCCAGGCCTGGACCCCGGGAGCCCGGGGGGATGGGGCGGGAGAGGAAGAAGTCGAGGCCCAGGTAGAGAACGAGAAGGCCCTAGAAATTGAGGCGGGGGAAGAGAGCGAGTCTGAGGAAGACTGTGAGTCCGAAGAAGAGAGTCAGACGGAGGAGGAGAGCGAGGATGAGAGTGAGGAAGAGAGTGAGGAAGACAGTGAGGAAGAAATGGAGGATGAGCAAGAGAGCGAAGCAGAGGAAGACAACCAGGACGAAGGAGAATCGGAGGCAGAGGGAGAAACTGAGGCAGAAAGCGAATTTGACCCAGAAATAGAAATGGAAGCGGAGAGAGTGGCCAAGAGGAAGTGTCCGGACCATGGGCTCGATCTGAGTACCTATTGCCAGGAAGATAAGCAGCTCATCTGCGTCCTGTGCCCAGTCATTGGGGCACACCAGGGCCACCAGCTCTCCACCCTAGACGAAGCCTTCGAAGAACTAAGAGTAAGTATTGGTCGTTCAGAGCATAGGCCAGGAGGTCAGGACACCTGGGTTTCAACTCAGGTGGCCTCCCTGTGGCCACATTAACTTTCACCATGTCCCTAAAAAGCTGGTCTGTTCAACTTGTTGGGAGCAGTGATTATTGACCCTTTTTGATTGAAGTTCTTTGAGAATAAGATGAAAGTTCTGGAGTCTGACCCTAGAAAAATAAATGTACACGCAAAATCTAGTTGACAATTTCTGGAAAATTATAAGCCTCTGGTCTCCGTATCCCAGGTAAAGCATTCCTTGGGATTTTGACTCCACTTAAGCCTATTCCCACAGCGTCTTCATTGTTGAGACTGGTTAAGGCTCTTGATAAGGCATTGGTAAGCCATGGTTTAGCCAGATGAATCCAAGCCGGTGGTTCCTCTATGGTGAAAAGACTCCCTAAGGTTGTGGTTTTGATGATAATTTCATGTGTGCCCCTGAGTTCCTTTTAGGTTCTTCATGTTTGGTAGTTGTTTGGAAAGGAGGATGAGAAGGTGGAGGCAAAATTGGGATGGGAGTGGATGTTCCCTGGTCCTCTATCTTTTGCAGGAGGGCAGGGCCTTTATCTTGAACCTTGCTGGTCTCCTAGAACAGTGTATGGAAATCTTACAAATATTAATAAATATTTGTTGAATGAATGAATTTGCAAATGATTTGCTTTTTATTTGTATTGTGGATATTTACAATCAGTGAGAGAGACAGCTGGAGTTAACCAGGCAGGAAAGTTTGAGTGATCAGTTCATTACTTATTGTTGTCATTATGACATCTTTTGTTTCCTGAAGTAGCCTTGCAGTTGCTGGCACTGGGATAACAAATATTTTGATAATGAAAATCCCCTCTATTAAGATTTTCCCTTTTTTATTGTAAAATGCACACTCAAAGTGTATAAAAGCATACGCACAGTCTAACAAATAACTATAAAGCAAATACTGATGTAATCTCCACCCAGATTAAGAAATAGAATATTAGGAGCAATATTGAAGCCGCATGCCCTTTTTATAATTTTCTAGTTACAACCATCTCCCTTCTCCATAGGTAACCATTATCCTGACTTTTGTGGTGATAATATCCTTGCTTATCTTTATACTTTTACCACATATTTATGTATTTCTAAACTTATTTGAACTTGACACGATTGATATTGTATTGTTATCATGCATTCTTTTGGGTTTTGCTTTATTTTTTCAACATTGTGTTTGTGAGATTCTTCCAGTGAGTGGCTGTGGTTTGTCCATATTCATTGTTGTATAGAATTCCATTTTATAAATATGCCACAAGTTACCTATTCTGTCAAGGGTGAACAGTTGATTTCCAGATTCTGGAACTTCTAGTTATTATGAACAATGTTGCTATAAACATTCTTGTTCATGTCTCCTGCTGCACATCTACATACATTTAAATGGAGTATAAACCTAGGAGTGTGATTGTTGGGTCACACACTGTGCATATCTTCAATAGTATTAGATGTTGCCAACTATTTTCCAAAGTGGTTGTACCCATTTGCATTGCCGTGAAAAGTGTAAGAGAGTTCCTTTTGCTCAGTATTTTCACCAACACTTGTTATTACAGAATTTTTAGTTTTTGTCAGTCATATGGATATGTAATGGTATCTTCTTGTGGTTTAAATTTGCATTCCCCTGGTTGCTGATGACTTTGAGTATCTTTTGTATTTCTTCTTTGTGAAGTACTCATTCAGGTCTTTTGCTCATGTTTCATTTGGGTTGTCTTTTTCTCATTGATTTACAGGAGTTTTTATATTTATATTTTTGACTGTGGTTGATATGGGTTACAAATATCTTCTACTCTGTTTTTCCTTTTTCTTTTTTTAAAAATTGTACCTTGAACGGAGAAGTTCTTCATCTTAATGTAGAATTTATCAATAACTTTCTTTATTATTAGTGCTTTTTGTGTCTCGTTCCACTTAGTATTGATTTTTGGGTGGTGGAGTTAGGGGCTCAGTTTCATTTTTTACCCTGTACAGATAGCCAGTTGCTCTAGCAGCATTTATTGAAAAGCCTATCCTTTCTGTACTGATCTGCTGTGTCACCAGTCATATATCAAGTGTCCATATGTGTATGATGTGTTTCTTGGCTCTTGTATTTTATACCGTTGATCTGTTAGTATATTCCAGTATGAGCTACATGTTTTCTCAGTTACTGTAGGTTTGTAACATGTCTTAATATATGGTAGAGCAAGTCTGTCCACTCTGTTCTTCTAGAAGAGTGTCTCAGCCAGCCTTGGCCTTTTACATTTCCTAGAATCATACCATGAAGTTCTGTATTAAGAAAAAAACCAAACCTGCAGGACTTTTTTTTTTTGTATTGTATTGAAATTATAAACCAATATATGGAGAATTAATACCATTACAAAATGAAGTCTTCTGATCCATTTATTTAGGTCTTTTGTATTACCTCACAATAAAGTTTTGTAATTTTTTTTTTCTGAAAGATCTTGTACATCATTGTGAAATTTATTCCTGGATACTTACAGTTTTATAGTATTGTAAAAAATGTTTTTAATTTTTGTTTTCTAATTGTATATAGGAATATGATTAACTTTCATATATTGATTTTCATATTAAACTGTCTTACATATTCTAATAATCTGTAAATTTATTCTACACGATCATATTATTTGCAAGAGGGAAAGCTTTTGTATCTTTTCAGTCCTTATGCCTGTTTGTTTGTTTGTTTTTTCTTGCCTTAATGCTTTGGATAGGACCTCCAGTATAATGTTGAATAGAAGGGATAGTGAATATTTGTGCCTTGTTCTTAATTGAGGGATAATTCATAACATTTCACAAGTGTGCTCGTGGCTTTTTTTTCCCACAGATATATTTCATTAGATTAAGAAAGTTCCCTTCTAGTCCCAGTTTGTTAAGAGTTTTTCTTAATATTGAATGGATATTGAATTTTATCAAATGCTTTTTCTGCATCTGTTGCATGTTCGTGTGATTTTACTCTTTTATTAATGTGATGAATTACATTAATTGATATACTTATTAAACTAAATTTAAAAATCAGTATTATGTTCACATGTTTCAAAAGCCTCTTTTTCACCTTTGGTAACTACTTTTATTAGTTTTTTGCTTATCGTTCAAGTGTTTGTTTTTGCAAATACAGGTGTGTACATATATATATGGTCTTATTTCCATCCCTTCATTATTAGTATATTTTACAATTAAAACAACCTGGCATTTCTGGGAGAAACTCAACTTGGTTGTGATGAAGTATCCTTATGTTTTTGAATTTAGTTTATTAATAATTTATGTAGGATTTTTTCATTCATATTTATGGGAGAAATTAACTTGTAAATTTCCTTTCTTGTAACGTCCTCATGAGATTTTGCTATCAAGGTTATGTTGGCTTCATAGTATGAGTCAGGAAGTATTGCTTCTCACGTATTTTCTCTCTCTTTTAATGCTCTGGAAGTGTATTATATAAGATTGGAATATTTCTTCCTAGAGTGATTGGTAGAACTGACCATGGAAGCCATCTGGATCTGAAAAGAGAGAGAGAGAGAATTAATTTTGTTGTTTTGTATCCAACATTGGATATGTCTGTTTTGTATCCAATTCATTGACTGTGGATTCAATTTATTTGGTGGTTATAGGTCTGTCCAGGTTATGTATTTTTCCTTAAGTCAATTTTGATAAGTTACATTTTCCTAGAAGTTTGTACATTTTGTCTAAATTTTCAAATGTACTAGTATAGATTTGTGAATCATATCCTCTTGTTATCTTTTTTCATGGTGTAGCTATCCTCTTTATTCCTTTAAGAACAGTAAGCATGTTGATTTATAATGTCACTGATAATTCCAGTATTTGAAGACTTTCTAGATCTTTCTCTGCTAGCTATTGTTTTTGTGGTGTTCTTTAGGTTTCTTTCTTTCCTTTTGTGCTTGTTATGTTTGAGTAGCTTTTCATTGCCTTTAAAAAATTATTTGTGGGGATTTCCCAAGCCTTGGCCTGAAGCTGTAGTCTTCGAAAGAGGATTTGCGTTTGCTTCTGATAAGGCCTAAGTGTACAGCTTGTTTAGGACCCCCTTAAACTAAATTAATTACATGAGAGATTTCTTGGAACAGATTTTCAGGAGGTGCCTGCCCAAATTTACAGCCTCTTAAAGAATTTCTTTCATCCTGTCCTGCACCCCATCCCCCCACCCCACCCGCCCCGTTTTGTTCAGCTCCAAGGCATAGCTCCCCACACTCCTCTTTGGAGGGTGAGATAGCAGCAACTTTAGTTTGTCTTTACTCTAGGATTTTACTCTTTGGCAGGGGTAGGAGGATCAAAAGTCTGTATGGAAAGGGTCTCCTTTAAATGTCCCACTCTGAGCGTGCTGTAGGCTTTGCTTTCTTTTATCTTCTTTCCCCCTGCCTACCTCACTTGCTGCCTATAATCAAATGCACATCCCAGTTTCTTGTGATCGGTAAATGTACTCAGATCAATAGAGCTGTTTCCTGTACTCTGCTTATGTTAACATTGGAACAGTATTACTAAACTATAGACCTTATTAGACGTTCACCCGTTTTTCCTCTAATGATTTCTGTACCAGGGTCCTCTGGCCATATTACATTTTCTTGTTTTCAATGATCATGATAGTTTTGAGGAGTGCCAGTCAGGTATTTGGTAGACTCTCTCTCAGTTTGGATTAGTCTGATGTTTTTCTCATGGTGAAACTGGAATTGTGGGTTTTGGGGCAATATAAATTCTCTTTTATGTTTTGCTTTTTTCACTTAGCAGTATGTCTTGGAAATCACTCCATAGATCTGCCTATTTATGTATTCATTTTAGCTGCAAATACTCTAGTGAGTGTCAGTCATTAAATTCTTAACTTATGATATTGTGTTTTTCAACTCTAGAATGCCTGTTTGGTTATTTTTTTTAAAGATTCGTTTCTCTTTATCTTTTGGGATCTGATTCTTGATTATATGCCACATTTTCATGATTATTCTCATCTCATAATTTTTCATTCAATACCAGACGTTGTATTTAAAAGAACTATAGACACTAGAGTCATATTTTTCCCCCTCAGAAAGGGCATACCATTTGCTCTGTTAGGCAGCTAGGGTGAAGGGCTGATCGTTTTTATTCAATAAAAATTTGAACTTGGTTAGAGCTTGGTTGTAGTTTTAATTAGTTTCATTTCACCTCTGGTTTCATATATTTTGAGGGCAGTGTACATTTACTTATTGACAAGAAAGTAGGTCTCTTGGAATATTAAAAGTGGCTTGGCATGATGATGGTGAGAGAAGAGTATCTTTGTTATACTGCATTCATTCATTCACTCACCAAGTATTTATTGAGCATTGGCCAAGGGCAGGTGCTTTCTAAGTATTGAGAATATAGCAAAATGGAAGAAGTCCCTGCTTCTACTGGAGTATACATTGTGTTGGAAGGAAACAGAGAACAACAAATGCTCAAATAAACATGTAATAACTGTTAATAAAGAAAAAATAAAACAGTGTGGGATTAGAGAGGAACAGGAAGTATCCTAGCTCTGCCGCTTGCTTTTTGACCTTGGACAAGTTATTTAACAGTTTGGCCTTGCTTCTGTATCTCTAAAATGGGTATAAAGTTAAGAAATCAAGTAGTGTTTTTGTGAGAATAAAATAACTTAGTTTGTGATAACACTTTAACAATGTTTAACACATTGTAAGTGCTCTTTAAATGTTAGCTGTTGTTTTTATTATTATTAATAGGCGGAGTCTAGTTAAATGTACAAGTTTAGAGTTGAGAGGGATTTGAACAACATATGTTTTGATATCTCAGTGCCAAACTGGGCTGTGAGTGGCTAATATTGGCGGTAGAAGCCCAAATTGTTGGCGAGGGCTAGAGTAAAGCAAACTTCAGAGTGGGCCAGAATGGACAGAAAACTAGGGTAACTGTACAGCAAGAGGGGATCTGAGCAGAGGCAACGTGAAGGCTAATGCCTCAAGGACTAAGGTGAACACCTTGAAGGGATAAGTTTAACCCTAATCACTGAAGTGACTTTTAAAGTCCTGACTTTCCTCTTGTGCTGTATTTCCAGTTTGGCTCCAGAGCATTTGGTCTCCAAGGGATCCTATGGGTCCAGATTTGAATTGAGCCTGTGCTCCAGCTTTATCATAGGAATATAGTTAGTTACACAGTCCATATTATGACCTCACATCTGGTTCATAAACTCTCTTCTCAGATATGCAGGTTTCTCTTATTGTGACCATAATTTCTGGTTCTGAAAATGGGTCATTGGGTCTGACAAAGGAGCTTGATCTGGTTCATGGATATCTTCATATGAAAATTTTTAAGTTGTCAAGGGAATTTGCATTCATAGCTATATTTAATGAATCATTTTGTTGAACAATATAAGTGCAATTACATGTATTCAGAACTCTAGACCAGTAATTTAAAAAATTATTTTGAACGTAACCTACAGTAGGGGAAATATAGTTTACATTGTGGTCTAGTTTACATACACACACGCACACACACATACTTTAACTCAAACGGAGCACTGTTAACCTTATTGCGTATGATGTGTTCTGTTTGTATTCTATTCTGTTCAAAAAAATTTCTGGATTCTCCCAATAAATTGATTTCATTGCACCCTAATGGGTCATGTCCTGTCGTTTGAAAAACACTTGTCTCGTTCACTCTAAGATCACCTGAAGAAAAGGTGGAGTCTTATAAAATGGCAAAGGGAGAAGTGATTGGCAGAGTTCTGCAAGTTCTTATAAGCATCTATGGAGTTCTTAACATGGCTTTGTTATGGACAGATCCAAAAGTTTTGAAGCCACTCCCTTTGCCCTTGAGTGTGCCTTTAAGATGGGTATTTGGAAAGAAGAATGTTTGGTTAAGTGACAGTGGGAACAACTGCAGGGGCACCCCAGCGAGGGGGCTCTAGTGGCAGGGCGGTCGGGAGGATACAGGCATATGCTTGGGACAGCTGTGACTCTGGAGGGGGTGGAGATGGGGGTATGCCGCTGCTGTGTCTTGTAATGGCCGGCGGCTCTGGCTCTGTGCTCAGCTCATAAGAAACAGCTCTGGCAGGGAGGCAGAAGGTTGAATGTCTGCTGTAATGTCCCTATTTATGTCTTTATTCTTCCTGACTGAAAGGATTTGGAGTACCTTCTAATAAAACCATGAAGCGCTGTCTACACAGTGGTTCAGTCTGTGTCTTATTTATTTGTATAGAATAAGACAAAAACTAAGGCTAAGGTAAAGGGAATGATTGAAGCTGCCACAAATGGTTGATGGAAAGTTAAAATGAGGCCTGCCGTTCTGGGATTCTCCATCTCAGTCTACTCTTCAAAATGTACTGTCTTTACCTGAAATAAGTCTGGGACGTATGCAGTGAAGAGGACAGACAGGGCCCTAGCTTTTATGGAGTTTACCCTTTAGCTGGGGAGAGAGACAAGGTAGAGTAATTTTGGATGGTAGTGTGTACTATGAAAACAATAAGTCATAGCAATGAAAGAGTGAGTGGTGTGGCAGGAGGGCAGGAGGGAGTTACTTTTTGACCAGGTAGTCATGGAAGGCGTCTCTGAGCATGTGACATTAAGGCAGAGACCTGAATTATGAGATCTTGCAGAGATCTAGAGAAAACCTCCTATTGTGTTACCACTCAGTGCTTTTTGCACAAAGTCCAGTGATTCATAGCAGAGATGATCGGTTTGGTTCATAGGACTCTTCATAAAGGAATTAGATGGCTCTTGAAGTGAGAGGAGTAGTGTAGTTCTAGCAATTGTAATGTGCTGTTAACACAGGTGAAAGTACTACTGTCTGGAGGGAATATGAGCTTATGGGGATCTCTTTGACAATAGCTCAGTTTTTCAGGGGATTCAACATTCATGGTGATGGAACTTCATTAAAGAGAGCCTAGAGGGCTTCTGCAGGGTTAAGTGGAGGGGAAGAGTCATCTAATTGTGTTCTGTTAGGGACGTGGACTCTTCCCACAATCTTCGTTATTAAAATTACAGTTTATAATCTAAGAATTAAGAAAAAGTCTGGGAGAAGAGTGGTTAAGGCGGAAAGAATGGTGAACGCAAAGGCTCTAAGGTAGAGGTGAACTTGGGGTGTTGGAGGGACAGCGGAAAGGTCACTATGGAGTATATTGGAATGAAAGAGGAGTGGGAAGTAGGTTAACAAAGTAAACAGTGTGTTTCTCACCTTGTTGCCACATTTTGGAATCACCTGTGGAGGGAGATTCTTTAGAAAATACCTGTGATTGGCCTCACCCCAGCCTTAAATCAAAATCTTTGGGGATGATCAGGTATTTTATAGAATGTCTTTCTATTGGGATTTGTCTTCTGTTCATGTTACGGTTAGACTGGCGTTACTGCTTTTAGGAGGAAGACCACAGAATTAAGGGTACACACTATCAAGAGGATTGTTGAGAGAAAAGGTCCAAACTTTCCCTGCTCTCTCTCCCAAGAATCCAGTGCCCTCTTTTTTCTCTTCCCCGACCTTTCAATCAGAATAGATTAATAGGTTAATAGGCATATTGTACTATTAGATGACTGCTTTTCAGGGTAAGATTGCTGATGCAGTAGGTGTATTATTCTTAAGCCCCTCTGGGGATAAAGGACTGTGTGCCTGTGGCACCACCTTTTCTTGACCACAGCCCACAACATGGAGGTTGCCCTGCTGTCCACTGATAACACCCACCTTTTCTCTTCCCTTGCATCGGACCCAAACTGAGAAGCCAGAGATGTGTCGGTGTCAGTGCTCAGTGTGTCTTCTGCTTGAAGTTACAGTTCAGTCTGGGGTAACTAGCTCAGTTTCATGCTCCTGTTCCTGTTGTGGGTTTTAGTATCCAGAGCCAGGGACTAAATTTGTTGTGTGGCAGGAAGGAGCACAGATACTAACGGACCTCTCAGAAGAGAAGACAGAGTACAGACAAAGAAGGGGTAAAACAAAAACTTCAGTGCTGATATGTGGGGTAGAGATGAGAATCTTGTTTGCAGGTGTGTGTGTGACTATGCTAGGGATCAAGCCAACATGACATTGGGGGATAAAAAAATCAATAGTGATGCCCTTTTCGGATGTCAAAAATGAATCAAGAAAGAAAAAAAATGAAACCAACCAAGCAAAATCTCCTAGATATGCTAAGTGCTCAGTCTGTAATTTATGGCAAGTAACCATATAGGCAATGATATGTACATTGTGGTGTGCTAAATTATTCTTGTTGAACATTTAATTTTAAGTTAAACTCACTTCAAATGTATTTAGCTAGTTTTTGATCGGGTAGCAGAGCAATCTGCTTTTAACTTCAATAGGATATTAGAGAAAGCATTATACTATATCCAAACTATAACATATAGTTAGCTTTATTGTCAAAAACTGGTGTATTTAAGTTAATTTTATTTATGTGAATAATTTTTGAGCACTTAAGGTGTGCTGCATGACGGATATTGATAAAGATGCCTGACATCAGGAAGCTTATAGTCTTTTCACATGCTTATTTGCGTATAAATACTAGAAGAGAGGTACAAATAGTATGTCATGGGGACTCAGAGAAAAGAGAAGTTATTTTCAGCTGGAGGCATGGAATTAGGAAAGATTTCTTAGAGGAAGTGGCATTTGAGGTGGGCCTTCAAAGATGGATAGGATTTTACTAGGTAGATATGACTAGAGTGTTAGGCAGCTGTCCTCTGTGTTCCCATAGCAACAGCCTGTACTATTATAGCATTAAATACAGTATACTCCATCAATATTATTTCTTCCCACCATGTCTCTGTCTTGCGTGGGCCATAAACTCTTCTTCTACGGTTAGGAGTGTATGTTATACATCTTTGTGTTCCCAGCACCTAGCACAGTGCCTGTTGGAGAGTAGGTGTACATGAAATATTTGGTAAATGTATGATATGAAGTATAATAATCTCAAATAGTCACAGGGCATCAATGAAGAACTGAAAGAGAGAGTGTTGCATAGTGATTTACTATATCAGTGTTTACATTAAATTCAACTGCATCTGAAATAATGAAATAATTTGGAAAAATCCAAAATAACAGCAGCTCAGACAAGGTGGATGTTTTATTTTCTCTTGTATAGAAGGATGTAGGCAGTCCAAAGCTGGTACAGAGGGACCATGCAGTTATTAGGAATCTAGGCTCTTTCTGCCTCTGCTCTGCCATCCTTAGGGTATGGTCCTTGTCATGGACCAAGATGACTCCCGGAGGTCCAGCCAGTACATCTGAGTTCCAGGATAGCAGGCACGGGAAAGTGAAGATGGGAACACCCCTTTATTTAAAGAGAACCCTCCAGAAGTTGCATGCATTACTGCTTACGTTTCATTGGCCAGAGTTCAGTCCCATGGCCTTATCTAGTTGCAAGGGAGGATGGGAAACAGTCTTTTCTTCAGGCCATGATGTGTCCAGCTAAAACTGGAGTCTCTTACTAAGGAAACATGGGAGAATGAATATGAAAGACCAAGCAGTCTTGCCTTAATTGGCTTTGCAGTCTATGGGTTTGAATCCTGGCTCTGCTACTTATTACCTGTGTCATGTTGGAGAATTCACTCAGTCTCTCTGAATCTTGGTGTCCTCATCTGTAACATGGGCATAATAATTATTTCTCCTTTTTGGGTTGTAGTGAAGAACAAACAAGATGATACATGTAAAGAGCTTAGTACAGCGCCTGGAATATAATAATCCCTCAGCAATTAGTGACTCTTACTCTTACTATCCTTACAGAGGCAACTAAGGTTCTATTCTGCGTTCAATTCCAGACCAGGTAGTCTGGCAGAAGTAGAAGTTCAGACACCAAGTTTCTTTCGGTGAACACTGTTCAGCCCCCTCTCCTTCTGTTCCTTCTGCCTGCTCTATGCTGGTGGGTAGATAGGCTGGTGAAAAACTTGTCTTCAGAGAAGAGGCTCCTGTATATTTCAGTGTCCTGCTGGTGCCATGTGCACTAGCTAACCAAAACACAGCTGGTATGTCTAATTTTAGGTTCACAAGTCTTGCTGGTTGTCCTCTTTAAATTCTGTTTTACATTCTGAACTGTAGGAAATTTTTATAGAAGTGGAGAGGCGGCAGGAGCAGTACACGCTTTACTTTCTAGTTAGAAAATAGCCTCCATTTCCTTTCCAGTAGGCAGTCGTGGGGGAAAGAGGTTAGAGGCAACCCCCTACTGTTCTCCACTCTGTTCTTTGGGTCTCTGAACCCTGGCAGGGTATAACCTGTGTTGAGTGAAAGACCTCTGACTTCATGTGTGTGAAGAATGGAAATGCTAGCCTTTACCTGAGGTTATAAAACTAAGAGAGTCTAGAAACACTTATCTGCTGTTGAATTTTTTTTTTAATTTATTTTATTTGTTTATTTTTAGCTGCATTGGGTCTTTGTTGCTGTGCGTGGGCTTTATTTGTGGTGAGCAGGGGCTAGTCTTTGTTGCAGTGCTCTGGCTTCTCATTGCGGTGGCTTCTCTTGTTGCAGAGCACAGGCTCTAGGTGTGCGGGCTTCAGTAGTTGTGGCCCGTGGGCTCTAGATCGCAGGCTCAGTAGTTGTGGTGCACGGGCTTAGTTGCTCCGTGGCATGTGGGATCTTCCCGGACCAGGGCTCGAACCCATGTCCCCTGCATTGGCAGGCGGATTCTTAACCACTGCGCCACCAGGGAAGTCCCTGCTGTTGAATTTTGAGGCTCTTTTCCCGAGATTAGAAGAATAATAATTATTAATTAAGTGGCTTTAGGTCAGGTGCTTTTCACCTCATTATTTCAGTTGATCTCAATATAACTCCCACAATAACCTGTGTTATTCTGATTCTCATTTTACAGATGAAATAACTGATACTCAAAGAGGTTGAGCTTTGTGGAAGTTCACCTAGTTTGTAAGTGAAAGGATAAGGATTTGAATCCAGGTCTAACCCCAAAGTACATTTTCATTCCACCATCCCATTTAGCCTCTACTCTTAATTATTCCCACTTACATTTAACCTTTCTAAGTTGTACTGACACAATCTCCTGATGTTTGTTATCTCTATGAAGGTATGTAGTAGATAAATACTTTCTGAATAGTCAGACTATTAAAACTGTTCTTTCCCTTCCATCTGGATTTTTCTTCCTAGATATTTTACAGAGTATTTTGATTAGTATCAGATTGTTTTGTTCATTTTTTTCCATTCAGCACTTCTCTAGCTCAGTACTTGATACTTAGTAGTCAGTCACTCAATAGACTGTTAATCACTTAATAATAACAATAACAACAATGATAACTAAAATTTATTGAGAACTTAGTATGTACCAGGTTCTGTGCTATAAACTTCCTACATATTATGTCATTTAATTTTTACCGCAATTCTTTGAGGTACAGTTTCGTTAAGATATTTTTCTATATTGTTTGAAATTAGCGTCATCGTGTTTTTTTCCTTTGATCTATTCATTCAGTCAGGTGGAGTATTTGGGGCTGTAGGGAATTTAACAGTGAACAATTCTAAGTACCTGATCTCATGGAGCTTTTGTTTTAAGAGCAAAACAGACACAAGCAAGTTAAACAGTAAATAACATTCTAAATAATGATAAATGCCATGAATAACAAACTAGGGGAAGGAGAAAGAGAGTGACTGGAATGGGCAATGAGAGAGAGGCTGTTTAAGGATCTGACAAGGACTGGGTATAGTTAGAGCCAGTGGTGGGAAGATCTGGCGGCATAGTGATCTGAATGGAGGAAATAAGCCAGTGTAGAAGTTCTGAGATGGAACAGGCTCACTGAGGATAACAAAGATGGCTGCAGGATAATGAGTCAGGGTTCCAGGTAGAGGGTAGTAGACGAGGTCAGACTGCCAAGTGGACCATGGTAAAGATTTTGGATTTCCTTCTGCGTAGCCATAGACTGTTTAAGCAGGAGAATGAGTGATCTGATTCACGTTCTTAAAATTTCCCTCTGGTGCCTGTGTGGAGAATGGAGTGTAGGGTAGGCGAGTGGGAGTGGTGTCGCTCCTTGGATTAGGACCAAACAGGGAGTAGTGGAGATGGTGAAGAGTAGTTGGACTTGGCCTGTGTTTTAGAGTTAGGTCTGAAAAGACTTGGTAATAGGTTTGCTCAGACCCAAAAATTATTTTGGATCTGAGCAGCTATATAAAGGTGGTTGCCTAACATAGGAGTGGATTTGGAGTTGGAAAATCAAGTCATGTGAAGAAGATGGTAAAGAATTTTTGGACATGGTGTGGTGAAACTAAAATTTCATGGCATACTAAAATTCAGTTTCATTTCCTTTTGTCAGGGCTTTGCTTTCTTATTGGATTCCTTAGGAGGACTTCTTATATATTCTATCTCCCAATCCTTTTCCACTGTTTCTCCCAAACAAAACCTTTTTGTGAAAATGATAGAAAGTTGGATTGATTTTTTGTTTTTTAAGCATGGTACCAACACAAGGCTAGTGGGATAGGAAAAAACCAAAATAGGCAGCCAGTATTCTTTCTGAACTCAGCATCTTCTGATTCTTTGTAATACGGAATTCAATATTTAGGAACCAGTTTAGGATATTAAGTGATTTACACTTACATTTCTACTGACACATGACTTTTTCTTTTCTTTTCTGGCATCTTTTCTAATGCCAGCTGGTTATTGGCATTAGACTAGGCTGACTCCCATGAAAGTACAGAGACTGGTTGTCAAGAAATACTTCTTATTCTGATGTCTCTTTTACCTACCATATTCTACCTTTGTTTCTGCCTCTTGCCCATTTTCAAAGAACGTTTGCATTAGAATGAGCTGTATTATTTCTGTGTTTTGGAGTGAATGGATGGACGTGTGTTTATGAGGTATTCTGAACCCCTTTGAAGAAAGACATGCCAACTTTCTTGGTGTTCAAATACAAGGACCCTTAGAGACAGAAAACTTTCAGAGGGAGTTCTTCCAGGGGTAGCAACTTCAAATGTCTACAGGGACCAGAAGGGTAATGTAAATGAGAGAAGCCAGCCAGGGTAACTATGGCAAACTGGAGGGAGCTTGCCTTGCCTAAAGCGGGTAGTTGCTACTCAGCTTCAGCCAGTTGCTGCTATGTGGGAGAGGAAGCCCAGTACAGTCATACCTTTCAGATTTTTAGAAGAAGCTGGAAATCTTTATTATGTCGTATCTCCTGGTTTTTAAATGTTGACAATGAATTTAAAATTCCTAGTATGCTGTGTGGGACAACACTCTAAAAACAAAACAAAAGTTGTGTAGGCTGCAGCCTGCAAATCTGTAGGTTCTGATTTGGCCCATTTTCCTCATTTACAGGTTGAGAAACAAACTCAGAGATGTAAAATGACTTTTCCAAGCTCATATAGCAGTTAGTAGGAATGGAGCCTGAGTCTCCTTTCTCTTTGTGCAGTGCCCTTTACACTAGGAAAGTTAAACTTTTGGGGGGCTTTGAGAAATGCTCAAGTCCCTTTTCATAGAAAAGGGCATGTACATTGCAAATTTTGTGTACAGTTTTGGGGATTTCAAACTCCCAGAAATCGATGCATGAATACTAGGTAGAGAACCCTTTCTTATACCTTTGGTTCATGTTTGCATGCAAAGGGAACAGTGCCCCAGTATTTATACTTAGGCAAACTCATGGAGAGAGACACTCGAAACAGGAGCCCTAGATCTGTCCTCTCTTCCTCCCTCCCTCCCTTTTTGTATATTAAATCTTAATTAGATAATAGGAATAAATTTAAGTAAGTCTAAGACTCTTCCTACTACTATTCCCACTACTAGTCCCTCAGTCATTGCTTTCTAGTCTTTTACATACATACGTATCACCAATAAAAATGAATAGTTTTATGTTTTTTTAATAAATGATATAGTATGCATTGTTTTGCAACTTTTAAAAAATTCAGCATTGTGTCTCATTCTTTTTATTTGCTATATCAGATCCCATTTGTTAATTCCGTAGTTTATTTGGCCACCCACTATTGATGGATGTTTAGGATGTTTCCAGTTTTTTAGTATTACAAGCAGTGCTGCAATAAATGTTTTTCTTCATACCTCCCTGACCCATGTTAGTGCTTCTCAAGGGGAGAAAGTGAAAAATGGACTTGCTAGGCATGTGATTTCAAAGTAGCTTTATTATATTATATCAGCAACATATGAAAATCCCTGACCTGCCCAAAGTCTCTCGTCACTCGGTATTATCAAATCAAAACTTTTTTTTCAATGTGATGGATAAGAAATGATATGATAATTACAAGTAAGTTAGAGCATCTTTTACATCTTTTCATATGTGTATTAGCCATTTCACATTTCTGTTATGTTCATATCCTTTTTTGGGATTTCTTTTGTGCTTATTTGGCTTTTTCTTATTTATAGGAATCCCTTATGTATTTTCGCATTATTCTTGATACCAACCTCTTCTCTTGTATATGTTATAAATCTTTTTCATTTAGATCTTTTTGATCCTGGTTTTGCTACTGACTAGCTCTGTGATTTGGGGGACATCATTTGACTTACACAGAACCATTTTTCTCTATTGTACAGTGTGAATACCCTACCTTTTAGTTATTGTGTTACTGTGTAATGCTAGTTAAACAGTGCTTGGGCTCTGTGATTTGGGGGTTTCTCATTTGATTTTCACCAGCCATTTTTCTCAGCTGTAAAGTGAGAATGCACTACTTTTTAGGTTTATTGTAAAATACCAGTGAAAGAGCATATGAAAGTGCTTTGGAGAATAAAGAATACCCTCAAATGTAGGCATTTTGTCCTTTCTTTGGCTTTATTATGATTCATCCCTAGGAGTTGGCTTTTATGAAGCATCCGCCATCTCCATAGATGGATCAAATTTTGAGGGGTGTTACACAACATAGCACTTGTCTTGTTTTAATCTACACTCTTCTTGGGGGAGGAGAGAGGTACATAAACAAGATATGCTCACATTGAACTCCTGTGTTCTTGGAATGCATTGTGTGGAGTGGAGGTGAGGAAGAGCAGTATCAGGCGAATCTCACGTCTTCACCACTCACAGTGCTTGCCCCAAGGACTGACATAGTATAATCTGGCCATTTATGGAACCAGATGTCTACAAGGTTAGAATTCTTCTAACTTCTCAATTAGAACACAGGTTTCAGAGGCAACTCTTCCATTCCACCACAGTAGGGAAGTCTGAAAGTATGATCTATTCCAGTTACCTTTTGACTGATGACTGCCCTCTGCAAACAAATAATTAACTAAAACATGATACTACCCGATGGTTTGGGGACACTCATACTCAAATACCACCTTAGACCTAGACAACCCTGTGCCCCTGCCCTATGCTTTTGAGGGTCTTTCCTCTGGCCATGCCTGCCCCCTTCTAGACCACTCTTCAAGTATCCAGGACCCAAGAATTTCCTGATGAAATGTCCTGACCCTGCATCCAGGGCCTGCAGAGGCTCTTTCTGAGCCCATCCTCCCAAAGATGGACCAAACCATTAGACCCCGCCCCTGATATGCTCATTTGGAGGTCCCAGGTGTGGCCAAGGCGACTGTTTGAGAGAGATGTGCCCAGAGTTTGGGTGTATTAGCTTGAACATCTGTGTACAGGCTCCTTGAGGTGCAGGAAGGGACTGGGGTGTGAGAAAAGAAAGGAAGTGGCTTTGGGGCCAGGGTTGTCCATTTGTACTCTTACCCAGCCCTGCCGCTGTCAGAGGAGGGTCTGCCCAGAGGACCCTCTCCCTTCTGACCAACTGCTTATTTGGGGGGGAGGGGTTAAAAAAGCCATTGGGGAAGGTTTTTTCACCACCCGTTTAGAGGCTGGCTCAATACAGACCCCAATTATCTCTGAGAATATTCTCAGAGAGGGGTGGGGAGGTAGTATGGGTGAGTTTCCTGAAGGAAGAGTCTCTGTGCCTCTCCTCTGTCACTCCCCTGGGTAGGCAGAGCTGCAGATGCTTTGTAAAAAGGAGGAAGGATTCTGCTGACACACTGTTTTTATGAAAGAAGGCTAAGGGTTCCCTTATCTCTCCACACAAGGCACATCTGCCTGCAAACAGGCTGCCTGCTTCTTAGGGATTCCTTCGTCGTCCTGTTTCTCTTCTGAATGTTTTAAGACACAGTTTGGTGCATTCCTTTCTGTTCTCTAGAGCCAGGGGGAAAGTCATAATATATCAAAGGCTCTTGCTGAAGAGCTTAAAATGGGTGCTGGCAGCTGGGATGTGGGGGAAGAGAGTTTTCCAGGGACAAGTGACCTGCTTGTTGCAGCCAATGAGAAGCAGGTTAGAGGAATGATATCACCAGACAGTCTTTATTGTCTGATCATCTCATAAAAGCAGGATTGTGTCTGGCAATTTAACCCTTTTTTAGGTACTTCGGGTCTCCTGCACTCCCCTGGTGTGTGACCTCCAGATTCCTTTTCCCACCTGTCTGAGATGAAAGATTTAGATTGGTGAAGAGATTTGAAAAGTTGTCATCATTTTAAAAGTAAAACTAAAAATACAAATTATTAAAATTTAGAACCACAGTTAGGATGGGAATGTCAGCTAAGCTGTGTTTGGAGAGCACATCTAAAGCAGATATCGGTCTTAGGTTACATCAGACTTTTACTGTGTAGACTTGGGAGAGAAAGGAGGTTAGAGGGGAAAAAAGGATTTAGGCTTTAGTCTGTTTTTATCTATATGATGGAGTCTTACTAAGTAGGTCCTGTTTTGGAGGAATTGGAATTTTCCCCCCAAATTTGGAAACTATCACTGATTCTGAGGCCAATTTTGAAGAACAGATATTTGTAGTACTTGTTTATATTGTACTTATTTATTGTCCCATACCCGTAAAAATGACAAGTCATTTTACTTACTCATACCTCCTTTCCAACACTGATAAAATGAGGGTGATGATCCTCTCCTATCCCCCAAGGAGTTGAGATAAGAAAATAAACTAATTCATGTGACTTTACATTGTGCTACACACATGTATTATTGTAAGGGCATTCATATCTTAAGATTGCATATTCATTCATGCGTTTGTTCAGCAGACTTTTTTGAACACCTTCTTGATGCTGAACACGGATAGAGATAAAAAATGTAGTTCTTACCTTTAAGGGATTTAAAATATCGTGAGGGAGACAGTAATAATAAATATGTCTCATACATCTGTTGTCTTTAGCATGTGCCAGGCCCTGTCCCAAGCACCTTGATGTATATGAGCTCATTTTGTCTTTCTACAACCCTGTGAGATGGGTACTATTATTAGCTTCATATTATAAAGAAATTGAGGCACTGAGAGGCTAAGTGACTTGCCTAAGGTCACACAAATCTAGTGGTAGATTTGGGACTTGAATCCAGGCAGTGTGGCTTTAGTCTGTGCTTTAAATCTGTGCTGACCAGTGCAGTAGTCACTAGCCATGGATGGCTTTGGTGCACTTGAAATGTGGTAAGTCCAGATTGAATTGGGCTGTAAGTGTGAAATACACACTAGATTTCAAAGACCTGGTATGAAAAAAATGTATAAAATACCTCATGTTGAAATTCCATGTTGCAGTGATAATATTTTGGATATACTGAGTTAAGTAAAATGTATTCAAATTAATTTCCTTTTGTTTTTGTGACTACTCAAAAACTTAAAATTATATATGTGGCTTGCATTTGTGGCTTACATTACATTTCTGTTGGATTTTGCTAGTCTAAATCATTATAATGCAGTAATAACAACAACAATATAATAGGTGACATTTATTGAGCACTTACTATGTGCCACATACTGTGCTAACGCCTTTACAAACGGCATTTCAGTTAAGCTTCAAAATAACCCTTTTTATAATCCCCATTTTATCGAAGAGGGAGAAGTTTTCAAGAAAGTCAATAATTTGCCTGAGGTTAGTCAACTAGTTAATGCCGACCCCAAATTTGAAACCTTATATTTCTGACTCAAAAACCTGTATTCAACTGAATACACTGAAATACCATTTCCAATTAGGGTTAAATCTTGGGGAATTTTCTTTGTTTTTATTTTTGTGAGAATATTTAATATTGCATACTTCTGTATTTGTGATGTAGAAGTTTAAAATAAAAATCACTCGGTCATAAAATAGACATCCCAGATAGAAATCTCTTTTGCAAAGCCTCAGCCCTCTGTGAATACTGGTGCAGTTGAGCCCTGAGATGAAGCAGTGAGTCAGCCTATACAAATTGCATTTAATTTTCATTCCAGTTGTTCTCTCAGGTCACTGGGCAATTTATGTCCTGACCCTCTTTGTCCATAGAGAAGAGGAAGAGGGGCAACACATCTTTCCTTAGTCGTTTAGTCCTCTTGGCTGATAAGAAGAAATTGCCTTCCGTTTCATTGTCCCATGAAATGCTGTTTGTGTTCGAGAGAGCAACAAAATGCTGTCTAATGACCCCTGACTTTCCTTTCTTCTAGAGCAAAGATTCAGGCGGACTGAAGGCGGCTATGATAGAGTTGGTGGAAAGGTTAAAGTTCAAGAGCTCAGACCCTAAAGTAAGTATTGTTTTCGAATTAATTGGATATTGGTACCCCAAGTATTTCATTCTCCTTGAGCTAAATTTGAGGGATGTTAATGACGATCTATCTGAACGTTGCATCAAGATCTAATTAAGCCTACCCATCAAAAGCAGTGTTCTAACATGCCTAAAGATAAGTCATCTGTTTTCCCCCTTCTCTGTTTTATGACTTACAACACATAATCGTTCATTGTTTTCTCTGAACTGCAGACAAGTGCATTTTTAATCTTCCTTTACCGGGCCTTCGAGACTGCTGGCCTCTGTGTCCATTAAATCCAACCAAAGGCATCAGAGATACCATCAGCTTAATGCTGGGACTGGAACAAGGTCAGGCCTATCCAGTTGGTGTTCAGTACTAGCGTCTTGTCACTCCCCCACTTAACGGGAGCCAGCTGCCACTGTGAATACTTTTGTCCTCATGACCTGGAGTCTGGTCTGGGAAATGGTTTAAGCTTCCCAGCTTTCTTTGCAAGATGTTGGGGGCTGTAGGATTGATATTCTGGGAGATGCCATGCCAGGGTTGTGGGTGGACTGGGAACTGAACATGCCGGAGGGATTATGACTAATGTAGCCTCCCTTCTCCTACCCAGACGTTTGCTGTGGCACTACCCAGTACGGGTGCCAGCTGGCTTCGCCTGAGAGTCAAAGCCTTGCACAATTAAATAGGGAAAGGAGTGTGATTTTATTTGGCTTTTTATACTGTCTTTTTTTTAATTAAAAAATTTTATAAGGGGAATAAGACTAGCATTTCTTGAGCACCTAATAAGAGCCAGGCACTGTGCTAGGAGCCTTACGTACCTTTTAAAAAAATTGTGGTAAAATATACATAATGAAATGTTCCATTTGAACCACTTTTAATTGTACAGCTCAGTGGCCTTAAGCACATTCACATTGTTGTGCAGCGTCACCACCATCCATCTCCAGAACTCTTTCCATCATCCCAAACTGAAACTGCACCCATTAAGCACTAACTTGTTTTTCTCCCTCTCCTCTTCCACACTTGTGATCACTGCAATAACCTTGTAAATTAGCTTTTATTTCCCATTTTATTGATAAGAACACATTGGGGTAACTTTTGTCGATTTTCTTAGCTCAAAGTAGAAAGACCCCCCTCCCCCAAAACTACTTATATGAAAGTAGTTTTCCTTTAGTGAAGATGAACCAATTAATTATTAAAGATAACAGAAAGCTTTTTTTACCGAGTTTCTCTGGTTTGTGGGACAACAGCTATCCTGAAGGAGACAACTGTATTTCCTCTTTCTGCCACACCCACACGCTTATAGACAGTGAAGAGCAAGAGAATGTGTACAGATTACACTGAGTGGCTTCTGTGCATGATGATAATACAGGTAAAGTGCTTTGGGAACCGTTATGAATGCATATAGTGCTTCTGATGGGAAACTTGCCAGAGCTGAAAGAATTCAGTAATCCCCATGAGAGCAACCCGTGGAAGCCTCAGGATTTTCCTATGATGCATCATAAGCTAAAGGATATTTGTTAGGACCTCACTTGATCTTGGATATGTTTATACACACTCACCTTTCTTTCATCTTCTCTTTGTCTCGCCCTGGATAATTTCCCACCAATCTATTTTATTTTCAAGCCCCTTTCTAGCCTAACGTATGTGTACGCCATTTTTACCTGGAGCCAGCTTGAAGAAGGACCATCATAATTGCAGGATGACTGTTAGATCACAAATAGGAGATGAAAAATGGGACACTTAAATACATAATTTCTGCAACAAAGAATATTTTCCCAGAAACAAATTGGTGTCTTCCAAAAGAACTCATTAAGTTTTTAGTCTGTTCTGTTTTCCCTCCGAACCCCACCATCCCTTTTTTAAGTTGGCTTATTTAAGAAGAGCAGAATCTCCTAGGCTTTATGACCTGTCATTTTCTGGCACAGCAGCTTTACATAGAAGCACTGACTGAGTCATGGAGCACTGAACACTCTATCTGCCTCACTTCCTCTAGAATTCCCTAAAGCCTCACAAAGCTTGATTAGTCCAGACACTGAGGTCTACTGGGGACTGAGTTAATTTTTACCTCTCAGTTTTGCCAGAGAGGAGTGGAAGATGCCTAGATTAACCTTTTTTTAAATTATAAAATAATATATGCTTATAGATTAAAAATACAGCTATCCATAAAGGAAAAGTAAAATGGATTTCCCTTAAATTAACCACTATTAACAGCTTGGTGTGTAACCTTCTAGACATTTTTTCATGTGGAAATACACTTCTAAGATATTTTACAAAAATTATACCATAGCTATGGTTTTATTACACAGAATATCTTAAACATTCTTCTATGTCAGTAATATAGACTTCTTAATGAGGTGCCTCATTTTGTCCAAAATATTTGTCAGACATCTTTTCTTCAGAGCAATGGTTCTTAAACTTTAGTGTTCATGAAAATCGCCTGGAGGACTTATTAAAATACAGACTGCTGGACCCACCCCCAGAGTTTCTGATTCAGTGTGTCTGGGGGGACTAGAAACTGCTGGACCTTAGTTATTTTCCTGCCATCTTGTGTTTTGGTTTTCTTCGTTCTTTCAGCAAATAGCCAGAAGAGCCCTTGTAAATGTAAGTCCAAATGATTTCAACCTTGAAAAAAATGAAATACATAAAATTCCAGGCTTAGAAAACAAATAAATTGAGCTGAGGGAGCAAAGGAGTAAGAGAGGGAAGGGAGGTAAACTGAGTCATCCGCTCAGGCTCCCTGAGAGGACAGGGTTCCTTTAAACAGTTATGTCCGACAGAGAAGTAACAAAGCCAAAAAAACGGGAAAGGAGTCCTGGTCAGGGATTAGGAGGATGATCAAGGCCGTCGCCATGGTCCAGGAGTGGGCTGAGTTCTAAAACCAGAGGAACAGCAGGAGACATCAAATCCCAGCTACTAGGGGTGAGCCCGAGGACGGGTATGAGAGCCAGAGATGGTTGGTAAATAAGGCACAGGTCCAGATGAAGTGGTGTGCATGCATATTGCTGTGGTGAGCCCTGTTTTAAAGGGGGCAGACCTCCAGGGATCCAGAACTTGTATACAGTGGAGAGAAGTTATTTTTAATAACAATCTTTATTTTGTTTAATTGGAAGTGGTCTATTAAATAATCCTAATGCGTTTGACTTGACCCAGTTTGCAAACATTTTTTTGCAGCCAAACTTTTCAGAAACATCTGTTGCACAAAGCAGCATTTTAGTCTCTAGATTTCTTATATTTACGCTAGACTTTGGGGAAATTAAAAGATGTAGTCAGTCAGGGGTATGTATGTGTGTATATGTCCGGACTAGATTTTTAGGAAATTTAAAGCATCTGAGTTCTTTACAGCTTTCCTTTGTAGTGACTATGCAATTATCTTTCATAGTTTACCCAGAGGAAACTGAAACTTAGAAAACACATTGATTTCCTTCCTTTCCTTCCCCCTGCTCAGTCTCCCAGAAAGTATTGAACTAAAGGATAACATGCTAAGCTCAATCTAACTAACCTCTCATTATGCAGTTAATAATAGCCATTTTCTCTATGATATATTGATTGCTTTTCTTTCCATATAAGGTGCACCGTTCACTGTTTCCTATAGCTGGTGTGTACTTGAAACAAACAGTTAAAACAATGTTTGTGTATCTCAAATTCATACTAATTTATTAAGAAGTTATTCTCAAAAAATCATCTTAAACTTGAGCCAAGTGGTTCACATTATTCTCTGTGACTGGAGTGGGATTAAACATAGGATCTAATCATACTAAGACTGTCTAAAATATAATCAGGTTCTTTTCCTTATTTTCTCCAATCTCTAAAGGTATTCTTACTGAAGTATGAAACCAAAGAATGGTCTAGCAACATGAAATTAGTTAAATAGAACTGAGGATTGTTTTCTTAGTTTATTTTTATTTAACATTTACAGAGCATTTTATAATTGCAGGAGGACCGTACAGACCTTTTTAATAGCTGATATCATTGACATGGAACATAGCCCAGTCCTTCACTCCAGCGCTAATCAGACTATTGTTAAAATGATAGGTTTTGCATGTACAAATAGTAATGGATATAAGCAAAACCTAACTTGAATTCTTGGTGTTAGTGTCCTGTTATTCACCTGGGTCAAGTCAGGCCTTGGGCTGGTCCTTGTCCTGCCTCAAGATACAAGTATTCACTGGGGCAGTATTTATTCATCCATCTAAAGCAGAGAATTGAGATGCCTCAGTTATGAAGTTGGTTCATTCAAAAGTGTTTCTTTGGTTGGAAAGTTATTAGAATTACTGACCTATTTCTTTTCATTTATTTATTTATTTATTTATTTGTTTGGCTGCATTGGGTCTTCGTTGCAGCATGTGGGATCTTTCGTTGCGGCGCTTGTTGCGGCACTCGTTGCAGTGTGTGGGCTTCTCTCTAATTGTGGCGTGCAGCTTTTCTCTTCTCTAGTTGTGGCGCGGGCTCCAGAGTGCGTGGGCTCTGTAGTTTGTGGCAGGTGGGTTCTCTCGTTGAGGCGCGTGAGCTCAGTAGTTGTGGCGCATGGGCTTAGTTGCCCCGTGGCATGTGGGATCTTAGTTCCCCAACCAGGGAGCAAACCCACGTCCCCTGCATTGGAAGGAGGATTCTTTACCACTGGATCACCAGGGAAGTCCCTATTGACCTACTTGTTCACTTCACATAAAAAAGAAGTAATCATGGAAGACATGAATTGTGTTCATTTTATCTCTGTATCCTCAAGCCCTACTAGCGTGGTCCCTAGTAATAGATATGCATTATCTATTACAGCAACCATATGAAAAGAAATATTATTTGCCCTGTTTTATGGGTACGCAATCCAAGACTTAACAGAGATTAAATAGCTTGCTAGTAAGTGGTGGGAACAGGACTGGACTTCAGATTCATCTTCCTTCATGTTATTCACCCCCACACTGTTGTTGAACCCATGGGTAAGTTGATATTTATACATGTAGCCTGTTATCCCTAGCAGTATGACTCTTCACTAACTATTTTTCCCTCGCACCCTTCTTTTACCTCCCTTACTGGATCCTGCAGCCACAGCTTCCCACAATCCTAGAGTCCCAGGACTGGAGAAAATATGGGGAGATGACAAAGGATCCATGACAGCCCCAGAGCATTTAGCCCTGGCCAAATGGAGAACTAAGGCAAGTGCTTCAGTAGTTTCCCCTTATGTATGAAGGACACCAAATGGAAAAAATACCAGTGCTTTCTCAGGTCCAGTCTAGGCTCTGAGGCATGGAAATCACCCAGAAGCAAATGTGACCCCTTTTCATCCTCTGTAGACACCTAGGCAGCAGAAAGAGGAGAAACAAGCTCTTTGCCCTCCTTCACCATCTCCCTGCCTTTATCAAAACAAAACAATTTCCCCTTTTCCCATCCCCCAGTTACAAAAGTAATACATGTTCTTCGTAGAAAAATGTAGAAAATACAGACAGCTATAATCTAGAAAGAAGAAATCAGCCAATCTTCTCCTACCTGCAGTAGTTTGTAAACTTTCAGTACTTTTTTCTAAAATTGAGGATTCTTGAGCCTCACTCAGAACATCTAATTTGGTAGTTCTGAGTTCTGCTTTTTTAGTGTGCAGCCTGGTGCACATGGTCAGTACTCCATACTTTGAAACACATCAGTGAAAAAGCTGATTAATATTATGGTGCTTTGCCTTTCAGGTAGAAGAGTCCTATTATTCTATATGTAATTGACCTTTGAACAACATGGTTTGAACTGCATGGGTCCACTTATGTGAGGATTTTTTTTCAATAGTAAATACTATAGTATCAAAACTACATGATCTGCAGTTGGTTGAATCTGTGGATGCAGAACCCAGAACTGCGGCTATGGAGGAATCCCATAACGGAGGGCTGACTCTTAATCATACAAGGACTTTCAACTGCATAGAGGGGTCAGAGGGCTGGCTCCCCAACCCCAGTGTTGTTTAAGAGTTATATAACTATTACTCTATGTGTGTGTGTATATATATATATATATATATATATATACTATATATATAAAACTATATATAACTGTATATACACACACACACACATAGTTTATGTCCTGCTTTTTTCACCTAACATTATTTCTTATAAATACATACATTTTATCATTTGAACCCACTTCTATCTTTGAACCCCAATTTAGGAAACTAAAATCCTGAATGCCAGTCTGCCGTTATTGCCAAATGGAACCTTTACATAATAAGGCATTTCTCTTTTCTTCCTAATAGCATAAGCAGATTCTGTGAGTTTGTTTATTTGTTTTTTGAGGCAGGCATGATAGTCACAGTCTAAGGTTATTCAGGCACAATGGAAACTGAGTTAATGCAAAGTCAGATACACAATCGTGTAGTCAGCTTCAAGCTATCTGTTTCACAGCATCTACCTCCCCACTGGTCAGGGTGTCTCCCATCATGTGACAGAATGAATAAATGTAGGGCACAGTGGGAAGTCTGAAGCCATTTGCTCCAGGCCCTCCACTTTATAGATGAGGACACTGAGGTGCCAGGGTAGTAAAGGTTCTTGCCCAGGGTCACCCAGGCAGTTACAGCAGAGCTCAAGAAGGTCGACAGCTTTTAGGACTATAGCTCTGTAGTTTTCCCATTAAAGAGAAGTTTTGTCCATTTGACAAGGATGTGGAAAAATTGGAACCCTCATAAATTTCTGGGGGGGGTTGTAAAAAGGTATAGTGACTTTGGAAAATGACCTGCCAGTTACTCAGAAGGTTAAACATAAGGGTTGCCGTGTGATCCAGCAATTCCATTCTGGAGTATATACCCAAGAGAAATGAAAACATACATCCACACAAAAACTGCACACCAGTGTTCATAGCAGCATTATTCATACTATCCAGAATGTGGAAACAACACAACCAATGCATGGGTAAATAAAATGTGGTATATCCACATGGTGGAATACTATTTGGCAATGAAAAGAAGTCAAGTCCTGACACATGCCGCAACAAGGATAATCCTCAGAAACATTAAGCTGAGTGAAAGAAGTCATTCACAAAAGACCTGATATTGCGTGATTCCTTTTATATGAAATGTCTAGAATAGGCAGATTTTTAGAGAAAGAAAGTAGACTTGTTGCTTGGGGCTGAGGGAGATGGAGGAGTGGGGGCGGCAGGGACTGCTGATGGGCATGGAATTTCTGTCTGTGGTGATAAAATGTTCTGAAATTGACCGTGATGATCGCACAACTCTCTGAATGTTCTAAAAACCACCGAATTGTATGGTAATGTGAATTATATCTCAGTAAAGCTGTTGAGAGAGAGATTACTGTCTGAATCACTCTTTTCAGGCCTTCACTTGAATTGTCAGCAGTGAATAGTCTTTTTTCTTTCTCCTCTCCTCTTCTAGACAGGAATGAGGTTCAGAAATCTAATGTTAGCCACTGTCAGGGGGAGGCAGTATTTTACAGATATTAAAAGCTCACTGGGACAGATACCCTCCAGAGTTGATAACTATGCAGTCTTGAGCAGATCCTGTGCTTAACCTCTCCATTTCCCAGTGTATTTGTTTTTTCAGCTGCAAAATAGAGGATAATAGTACATCCTTCATAGGGTTGTTAGGAAGATGAAATGAGATAATCCATTTAAAATGCTTAGGACAACATCCTGTAAATGATGACTGCTGCTAGCTTTCTCCTAGTCCTGAGACCCATCCCACTGTTTCCAGTAGAAGGGCAAGGGTACATGGGGGTAGTTTCCCCCCTTCATCCCCTCCAGGAGTTTAGGAGACCTTCTAATACTGGTGGAGAAAAATAAGCCACCTGTTCATAACTAACTGGATTCTGCACTTTGATCAATTAACACTTTCCGGGATTAGTGACACTTACAGATTTCAGGTTTTAAAGGGCCATTGCTGCCTCTTCGAGTGATAATGACATGCAAATAAATTGAGTTAAATCTCCATAGTTGAGACCCCTGGGTGTTGCTGCCTGGCTGGCTGACTCTGTGGGCCTTGCATGGCCGCCTTGCCTCTTGTTGGTTCTGTGTCTATTGCCCATTCAAGTCAAGGCAAATATATCTGCCTTGAGGCGTGTGCAGCTGTGTGTCCATATATTCCCAATGGAAACAAGAAATCAATGACTAGAAGCAATTATGTTTATTGTTATGGAGCAAACTCTCTAGTTAGCAAAACTGCCTGGTGCCAAATTAAAAGAAAAATAAAGAAATTAAGAGCCACAAAAGAAATCGTGTGTGGCATTTAAGAGACACATTAGGAGATATAGCCCCGCTTTGAAGTAAACACCACTGAGATTCTGGTTCCCTCCCTACTTTCCGTTTCCCTTCAGCTTTACCCTTTGGCTGTTCTCTTTCTATTGGAGCCCGAGAGCTCCTAATTGAATCACTGTACAAATCAACTCTAGGCATTTTAAAACTAGGTGGACATGGTCTCTGAGCTGCCTAGTGGGCTGGAGCATTTTTGGAAATGAATGGGATTGAGCTTTAAATGGCTTAATAAAATTAACACATTGTGATGTCCTTCTCCCCCGCTCCAGCTCCTCTCTGCACTGACAGGAGCCTTGATAATTTACTCTTTGCCAGAGCTTAAAGGGCTTATTACATGGCCAGCGTGAAGAAGGGAGTGGAGCTGTCAGGGCTCCCCCGTAGCAGCCACACATCACGTTTCCAGTGTAGGATTGTATTTGACATTTAATTTAGGAGCCTGGGTAGCTAGATATAGAACTTTTTGTGATAATCGTGATAAAAACCACCCAGAGTTTTATTTAGGGATCTCCTTCTTTCCTGTCCCCCTCCCTCCTCTTTTCCTTTTAGTTCAACCTCTCATTCAGCTAGGAAATAAAATTCAGGTTTACTCAAGGAAAAATGTGGGGTTTCCCTTTTTTGATATCTTAAGGCTAAAGCTACAGAATGCAGCCTCAGTCAACCAGGTCTGTGTGTAGATGCTTGTATGTATGTATGAATGTAAAATTTGAAAACTGGCCTCTCCCCTGATTGACTCTGCATTTAGCCAAAGGGCAAAATCCACCAGGGCTCTGTGGTTGTGTAGAACACTTCCATTCAACCCATGACCCTGTTGATCGCCATCCCATTGTTGAATGGCTTTTGTTTACTTCTTTAGCAGGTGAAACGGATTCTATGATATCACCTTAATTCCTAACACAACCTGATTAATTAGACATTTATAATCCCCATTTTACAGATGAAGAAACATTTAAGAAGTATATTGACTTGTCCAAGGCCACAGGGCTAATGATGGCAATAAATTGCCTTTCTATGATTGCTATATGGAATTAGTAGAAGTTGTAGGAAGTTATTAACTTTTTGATTATAGAAGATGGGTTGGCAGTAGTATACAAATGTAGAGTTTGTTCAGACTTTTAGGGAAAAAATGTTAGATTGAGTATGCCATGCTTTCCTTTACTTTTATGTTGAAAGAGCACAGACATTGGAGCCAGATGACCTGAGTCCAAATACTGGCACTTATTACCTCCATCATTTGATTTGCCTGAGCCTTCAGTTTCATCTATAAAATGAGACTAATATTATGTTTTTATTAATGAGTATCCTGAAAATGGAAACTTTTGAAGAGGAGATAAGAAATGATGGAAGATGATTGGTATCACAGCTTTTGGTGGTCCAGAAAGTATTTTAGAAACTGTAGTTGTTTAACAAGCCCTATGGTTCTTAGGCTAGCAGATTGTTAGCTGCTCCAGGGAGTGTAGGGTTTCAGTCGGCTAAAGAGAGAAAATATGATAGAGGCAAGTTTTGAGGTTGAGGAGCTGACGGTACCTCCAGACTCTGTGTAGGTGCTGAGAAGCAGGGTGTGACCTGTCCTTCCGGTGCTTTGCTTCTGTGTTGCGGGAGTGGACTGTATCTGATCTTATCAAACTAGAAAAGGCTCCCTGACAAGCTGTGGCTGTCTACTGAAACAGGGGCACGGAGCCTCTCATTGGCATCCGTGCTCTTCAGTGCCTAGGACGTGTGAGGAAGTCCTTCCTGTGTTCCTTTGGGAAATTTGAATCTGTACTACCAAGGGCGTAGGTTCTCTTTCTCTAAGAGAACTGGCTGGGGCTCTGTATCTGTGAGAGCTCGGTGGGTACCATAGGAAAAACCCACAATAAATGCTCACAGTTACGGTTATCTGGACCAGCAGAGCAGTTCTGCTGATGTGTCTATGTTCCCAGAGAGTACTAAGTTCTTTCCATGTATTATTTTGTGTAAACGTCACAAAAATATCTATGAAAAAACTTTCACCTTTCTGAGCTTCAGAAGCATAGGGTTAGCAGAGCCAGTACTGCAGTCTTTCTCTGTCACCAGACTCCACCAGCTTTACTATTCTGACCCTCTGTAGCAAAGAAGACTCAGAAAACATGAGACCTACATCTCAGTGCCCTTTCCTGACTATTCTTGGTGGCAGGCAGCTGTTTTGGTTTTGTGGTTTCTATAGTATACAGATAGCTGTGGCTTTGCAGGAAAGGTGTGTGGCTGGAGAACTGGAATGGAGGTGAGGGGTGAGTCTTGTTTTAATATAATTGCTTTAATCTTCAGTGGATAAAATAGGCTTTCTTTGTATATTCAAGTCTGAGAGGTTTAAAAATAGTATAATTTCTGTTTAGTTGCCCCTGAAGCTTTCAGTGTCACCTTCTACTTCCCACTTCCTACACAATAACTTCTGAAGCAGAAGCTGTCTTTCTAGTTTATACACAGGTTAAGGTGGAAAGAAAGCTAGAAAAGAAGGTGGAATAGAAGCTCTCACTCATCTTCTTCTTTGTTATAGGCCCTGGGTGTCTCTGGGGACCCGTTCTTCTACTTTCACATTTCTACAGGGGGCACCCAGAATTTTTTTTCTTTTCACTCAGGAAAAGTGTTGCTCAGAAGTTTATAATTGCTTTCTTTATTGCCACCCTGGGGTCAGGCAGAGAGAAGCGTCTTAAGAGCAAGCAATAGTATCCATTCAAAGCGAGCCCAGCATCCCTCTTGAACTGTTCTCTGGTGCATCCAGATCAGTGCCATGACGCTGGGTTGCACATCAAGTTGTCATGGCAATAAATTCATAGCAGCTGACCGCATGAACAGGCAGTCCTGGGAGGAGACAATGCTTGGCAATGATGACACAGCCATAGTGGTTAGATCTCCGTCTCTCATACTAGGGCTACTTGTCAGTCTGCTGTGACTGTGTCTCTGTCAGATGACTGGGGCACACAGTTGCTATCCCCTTCACAGCTGATTAGTAGATTCAAGTGTTTATTAGGATCTTTCAAGTACACAGCCTCTAGGAAACATAGTCCTGAGCGCCTCTAATGCTCTCTGTATGTGTGTGTGCGTGTACATGTGTATTTATGTTTGTATGTCGAGGAGGGAAAACCATGAAAGGGAGGAAGTTCAGAAGAAGCATATTACAGGGTCATATGCATGAAGCTGGTAAAGAACAATAGAGTACTTAGGCTCAAGTACCAAAATTTATAGTCTCAGGGAGAAGCATGCTGGCAGAAATAAGAGGAAGGCTGGAGTATTCTGACTGAAATATGGGGTTCCTATCCAAGGGAATGTGATTCTGAAAGTCAAAGGTACAAGCCAAGCCAAAGACTATATCAGGCAAATCTAAGGTCTAAACACGAAGAAGGAGAGCTTGAAGAGCACATATAGTTACTAAGTCTGAAGGGCGAAAGGTGGGATTTGAGGTCAAGATTAGGAAGCCAAGGATTCAGGGCCAAGTGGAGATGAGAAAGGAGAGAAAGCTGGCCTGGAACAAGTTGGACGTAGGATCAGAATCCTAAATAGTTTCTTCAAATCACTCAGAAGCTCTTCGTGTCTTAGAATTGTGTTTCGGCAAATTAGTGGTTCAAGTGAGAGTGGGGCTGGGTTAAAGGCTCTAGGTTGCGGGGGGCAGGTGGAACTTAAATGGAGCGTTTGAGTCTAGAGAATGGGTATAGTTATTTAGTGGGGAGTGGTGGGAAAGGGGTGCAAGAAGGGGTGTTCATAGGTAAAGGGGGAGGCTTCTTCAGCCAGACTGTGGTGGAGAGGCAGGTGCGGGATGGCTTCTGACACTCAGTCAGAAGGTATTGACCGCCATGATGTGCCAGACCCTAAGCAAAGATGTTTTAATTTCTCCTCCAGATATTAAGCCAAGGCACCTGTTATCTAGTGGAGAAAATAAAACTTGATTCCAGAGTTCAGAGCCTGGGTGATTGCCTAAACTTTGGTATCGTTAAGGGAGAGAGGGGAACAGGACAAGGTTTGAAGGGAAGATATGAAAGAATAATGTTGTGGTTAGAAGGCAGATCATGTAGTCAAACTGTGTGGGTTCAGACTCCCAACTTTGCCACCTACTATGTGTGTGAATTTGGGCAGGTTTCTTATCCCCACTGTACCTCAGTTTCTTCATCTATAAAATTGATATAATAATAATTGCTACCTCATGGTATCATTGTGATGATTAATTGAAGTAACACATGTAAAGTGCTTAGAATAGTGCCTAATATGTAAGTGCCCAAAATGGTAGCAGTGACAATCATGAGGAGGAGGGAGAGGATTCAGTTTGGTGCTTGATGGTTTAAGTAATAGGAAAGTATCCACGTGGAGATACACATCAAAAGGGATTGTGAGATTAGATACCTCAAGAGAAAACCCAGGCTTAGGAGCCATCTCCATGGAGCTGGTAGTTGAATTGCAAAGATGGGATGAAGCTGCTAAGGAGGAGGTTATAGAGAGAAAGCAGTTTTGTCCCCAGAGGCCATTTAACAATGTCTGGAGACTCTTTTGGTTGTCGTAATTGGGGGTGGGGAGCAGTGCTACGGTCTCTACTACATAGAGGCCAGGGACGCTGCTACATATTTCACAGTGCACAGGACATTTCCCCACACCAGAGAAATACTGACCCCAAATGTCAGTAGTGCCAAGGTTGAAAAACCCTCAGAGTGTCTCAATCGCAGCTGTCTGGAGAGTGTGTGTAAAATTTCAGGGATGAAGCTGATAAACAGAAAGCCGGGGAAGTCCAAGGTCCTAGAAACCGTGGGAGGAGAGAAATTAAAGACTGAGGGGTATCAGCAGTGCCAAATGATACAGACAGGTCAGTAGTGAGAGCGAATGGAGTTGGTGACTAGTAGACTCTTTAGTGCTGGAGGAGACCGGGCAGCAGGCTTTATGTGACTTTCTAAATAAGCTTGGTGGCTAAAAGTAGGAGAGGAGGCAGCATTGCCATAGGAAAAGGGTTATTCTGCATTCTTCTTTACTTCTTATTTTGACTGTGTTACCCTAACAACTTCCAGGTCAGATCCCTAGTCCCCTGATGCCCCCTCTTGTTTTAGCAACAAGTGTGATTAGAGGCAAATCTGGATTAGTGAATTAGTTCCAAGAGTATAAAATTTGTGCAGCTGTATCATTTTAGAGATAAAAGGAAGATTGAGTTTAGCTTTTCATTTTTAATAGCTCAAGAACCGGAGGCCCTGAGAGATTCAGTGACTTGTCCAAAGTCACGCAGCTGGTTGGTTCTGAAAACATCCACGGCCTCTGACTCCCCATTCCAAGTGCTCTCTTCTGTGCCAAGTTGCTTTCTGGAGGTCTCATAGTGGTTCTCAGAGGCTCAGTTTCCTTTTCAGGAGGAGGTTACTAGATAGAGTGGTTGTCAGAGCCCTGACCTGGAACAGGCTGACCTGAGGTGAATCTTTGCTCCGTAGCTTACCTGCTGCGTAACACCGGGCCAGTGACTTTACCACTGTGGGCTTCAGTTCCCCTACCATAAAATGAAAGTAGTATTGCCTGCCTGAGGATTGAATCAGAAACACGTCTGTGATGGCACCTGTAATGCTGCCTGCACGTGGTCGCTCTTAATATTTTCATCATTATTATTCGTAAGACCCTATCTTTGTCGCAGATTAAAAGGCAAGAGAATGTCCAGTGACAGGAACCAGGCGAGAGTTAGGCATGCCTTCTGTTTCTCCCCGCCTTGCTCCTAACTCCATCTCCTACTTTGCGATAAGAGCAGTATCATGAGGGTCGGTGCTGCTGTGGTTATACAAGGTCTTGAAGCACATGTCTCTCCAGTATATTGTGATGATGTCTGTTTGTCATTGATGAGCCTGGTATTTCTCAAAAGTAAATAACTTCACACTTCAGGTCACTCATTGGATCAGTTAGACCTTTTTCAGAGTTTTTCCAGACACTAAACCTGGCTCTTCTGAGGAGCCCCAGGATGACTGAAGGTCCCATAGAGGAATCTTCAAATGGCAGGAGCAGCACATGCTAAAAGTGCTTAGTTGTTGTGGAAGCCATTATTTTAACTTAAGTTGAAAAGGACTTTTAAAAAGCTTTGATTTGTAGTAGAAAAGGGGAATCAGATTAGGAAGGAAGGGTCTAGTATTTACTGGGAAGGCAAAGAATAAAATGTTGACATGTTTGAGACTAAGGTTCAAGCAGAAGAATTGTCCTGCCTGGCCCTTTGGATGCTCAGCCCACCCCCAGACCTTCTCTAGGCTCCACTTCAGTGGCTATTTAGTTTTCTGTTTTAATTGTATTAACTTTTAAAAGTAGACTTTATTTCTTAGAATAGTTTTAGATTCTCAGCAAAACTGAGCAAAAAATAGCATTCCCATATGCCCCCTGCCTCCACAGGTACAGCCTCCAACATCAGTGTCCCACACCAGAGTGGTGCATTTGTTACAATCAGTGAACCTGCATCATTATTACCCAAAGTCCATAGTTTACATTAGGATTCACTCTTGGTGTTGTACATTCTATGGGTTTGGAAAAATGCACAGTGACATATTATCTACCACTACAGTATCATACAGAGTGTTTTCACTGCCCTAAGAATCCTCTGTGTTCTGCCTGTTCATCCTTCCCTCTCCCCAAACCTCTGACATCCACTGATCTTATTACTGTCTCCATAGCCTTTTCTAGAATTTCATACAGTTGGAATCATACAGTGTGTAGCCTTTTCAGGTTGAATTCTTTAATTGAGTCATATGCATTTAATCTTCTTCCATGTCTTTTCATGGCTTGATAGCTCTTTTTTTACACTGAATAATATTCCATTGTCTGAATGTATCACAGTTTATTCATCCATTTACCTACTTAAAGACATGTTGGTTGCTTCCAAGTTTTGGCAATTGTGAATAAAGCTGTAAACATCCATGTGCAGGTTTTTGTGTGGACCTAAGTGTTCAACTCCTTTGGGTAAATAGCAAGGAGCATAATTGCTGGATCCCATGGTAAGCGTATGTAGTTTTCTAAGAAATTGCCAAACTGTCTTCCAAAGTGGCTGTACCATTTTGCATTCTCATCAGCAGTGAATGGGAGTTCTTGCTCTACATCCTCATCAGCATTTGGTGTTGTGATTGTTCAGATTTTGGCCATTCTAATAGGTGTGTAGTGGTATCTCAGTGTTGTTTTAATTTGCATTTCCCTAATGACATATCATGTTGAGAATCTTTCCAATGCTTATTTGTCACCTGTATATCTTCTTTGATGAGATGTCTGTTCAGGTCATTGGCTCATTTTTTAATTGGGTTGTTTCTTATCGTTGAGCTTTAAGAGTTCTTTGTATATGTTGATAACGGTCCTTTATCAGGTGTGTTTTCTTCCAATCTGTGTCTTGCCTTCTCATTCTCTTAAGTGTCTTTCTCAGAGAACAAGTTTTTTAATTTTAATGAAGTCCAGCTTATCAATTATTTCTTTCATGGATAGTGCCTTTGGAATTGTATCTAAAAAGTCATCACCATACCCAAGGTCATCTATGTTATCTTCTAGGAGTTTTATAGTTTTGCATTTTACATTTAGGTCCATGATTATTTTTTTATTTTTTATTTTTTTTAAAAGGTTAGACTTTATTTTATTGCCTAGATTCTATTTTTTTTTAAATTTATTTATTTATTATTTATTTATTTTTGGCTGTGTTGGGTCTTCGTTTCTATGCAAGGGCTTTCCCCAGTTGCGGCAAGCGGGGGCCACTCTTCATCGCGGTGCGCGGGCCTCTCACTATTGCAGTGTCTCTTGTTGCAGAGCACAGGCTCCAGACGCGCAGGCTCAGTAGTTGTGGCTCACGGGCCTAGTTGCTCCGTGGCATGTGGGATCTTCCCAGACCAGGGCTCGAACCCGTGTGCCCTGCATTGGCAGGCAGATTCTCAACCACTGCGCCACCAGGGAAGCCCTCCATGATTATTTTGAATTAATTTTTGTGAAAGATATAAGATCCCTGGCTAGATTCTCTTTTTTTTTTTTTTTTTTTTGCATGTGGACGTCCAGTTGTTTCAGCATCATTTGTTAAAAAGACTGTGTTTTCTCCATTTGTATTGCCTGTGCTCCTTTGTTCAAGATCAGCTGATTGTATTTATGTGGATCTATTCATGGACTCTGTTCTGTTTCACTGATATATTTGCTTGTTCTTTCAGCAGTACCACACTGTCTTGATTACTGTAGTTTTATAGTAAGTCTTGAAGTTGAGTAGTGTCAGTCTTCTGACTTTGTTCTTCTTCTTCGATATTGTATTGACTATTATGGGGCTTTTACCTCTCCATGTAAACTTTAGAATCAGTTTGTTAATATCCATAAAAAAACTTGCCGGGATTTTGATTGGGACTGCATTGAATTCATAGATCAAGTTGGGAAGAACTGACATCTTGACAATTTTCAGTCTTCCTGTCTATGAACATGGACTGTCTTTACATTTTTTTTTCTCCTTTGATTTCTTTCGTTTTAGTTTTCCTCATATAGATTTTGTACATATTTTGTTCGATTTATACCTAAGTATTTCATTTTTGGGGTACTAATATAAATGGTATTTTGTTTTTAAATTCAAATTCCATTTGTTCACTGATGGTGTATACAGGGAAGTGATTGACTTTTATAGATTAGCTGTATCTGGCAACTTTGTTATAACTGCTTATTAGTTCCAGGAGCTTTTTTTGATGATTCTTTTGGATTTTCTACATAGATGATCATGTCAGTTGTGAACAAAGGCTGTTTTATTTCTACCTTCTCAGGCTGTAAACCTTTTATTTCCTTTTGTCTTTTGAAAAGGAGTAGTGAGAGGAAACATCCTTACCTTGTTTTTGATCTTAGCAGGAAAAGTCTAGTTTCTCACCATTAAGTATGATGCTAGCTGTAGATTTTTTGTACATTTTTTATGAAGTTGAGAAAGTTCTCTGTTCCTAGTTTGCTGATGGTTTTTTACCATAAATGGACATTAGATTTTGTCAGGAGCTTTTTTTGCATCTACTGATATGATCATGTGATTTTTCTTCTTTAGCCTGTTGATGGTAGATCATATGAACTGGTTTTCAAATGTTGAACCAACCTTGCATACCCAGGATAAATACCACTTAGTCGTGGTATATAATTCCTTTTATACATTGTTGGATTCGATTTGCTAATATCTTACTGAGGACTTAACTTCTTTTTGAGCCATATTTCTTTTAAAAAATTACTCTTCAAGAAAAGATAAGTGTTACACATTATTGTAGAAAATTTGGACTGAAAAGTGAAAAAAAGAAAAGTACCCTTAATTCCAGCACTCAGAGATAACCACTCTCCAACATTTTGGTATATTTCTTATAGTCTTTTATAATACAAATAATAATAACAGCAGCAGTAAATATCATATTACTTCATTGAGTGGATACTTGAAGTAACTAAGTGATAACTGAGGTAGAGATCCCATGGTACTCTTAACCCAATGAGGAAAGGAGGTAAAGAAGATACAAATGACTGCTTTTGTCTAGAGGCTGCTGATGAAGATGAGAAAAATGGTTTGGAAAGAGATTAAATGTTCATTTTAATAACCTTTTCTCTACCCTTCTCAACACCCCATTGTAAAATCCAAGCAATCCAGGCTTCTAACCACGTTGTCAGGAAAATGTTTGCCATCCCTCAGAAAGTTGGTAATAGAATGTAGTTCATAGTTTTTGTTCTTTTCATAGGTCTTATCTGTTGTGTTTCTAGCCTGTTGGACAATTTTCCAAGCCTTAGGAGTGGACAGTTGTCTTATTCACAAACAGTGGCTCTTCCACTCATAGACAAAAGACACAGGAAATGGGAGATCCAGCCATCCACTGAAAAAGGACTCTGTCCTACTTGTTCATGAAGCTCTTCCCTTGTCTGCCCTCACTGGAGCCTGGCAGAGGTTTGCAAGGAGCTCTCTCGAGGTAAAATGCCAGAATAAATCCCAGGCTATACAGAAGGCTTAGCTTTGAGATTTCCTACCTGGAAGTTTCCATGGACACAGGCATGCTGAGACGGTGCCATGCTGTGGGAGTGAGGACAGATTGCAGCATTGAAAAAGTTCCATTTTCTGCTTTTTTATTATACTCTTTTAGAATAGTAGCCATTCAGAAGAGGAAAAGGTAAAAATGGACTTTTTCACCTTTGGGGAGGTATTTAGCATCTTCACACTCTATTTCATGCACTTCACAATTTTTTTAGTCATTTTTGGAATGGGCTTCTTTAAAGTTACTTGCAGGAAATTTGGCTAAGAGAACAAGTATTTCTGAAAGCTTCCATCATTGTAGACTCAGATGCTTTTCCTTTGTGTAGCTTCCTGCTCCTGACCCTGTTGCATCTTTCTCAGTTCATCTCAGCAATGCTTTTCTGGAACAAATCTTTCTTAAGCCATCATGCTTTCTAGCTACTATGCTTGTTGTTTTTATAATCTGCCTATAATAAAAATGTAAATAAAACCTTGGTTTCCTACGGGCCAGCTAGCTAGGACGTAATGGCTTCCAGCCCATGTCAAACACATTGAATGCTGGTGTTTTTTAAGTACAAGCTCTTAATTCAAGGTTTTATGTGTTTAATTATGTGTGTGTTAATATAAAGTGCCAGTCTGCATGCCTCTTGGGTCTGGTCTAGCTTAGAAATATTAACTATAAGAGCATATAGAAAGTACCATGGAATGAGACTTAACTCTTCAAATGTATATCCTTTATCCCAAGATTCACTTCGGGGGAACAGTATCCTAGTGGGGATAACAACAGAAGCAACCTGTTAACTGAAGAAATATCTCAGTTAAGAAGAAATAAATATGAAGAACCTGAAGCAGGCAGAAAGGGATCATTAGAGGCAATGCGTTACAGCAGGAAGTACACTGACTAGACCAGAGGAAAGTTGGTTTCTAAACCATACATTGTTACTGTACCTCTCTGGGACCTTTTTTTTTCAACCTGTAAAGTTGGACTCAGCTCTAGTAAGAACTATCAGATGTTCACTAGTTAGTTCTGATGATTCACAAATAAGCTGCTTATTTTTTCAAATTACAATGCTGTGTTTAAGTAATTTTAGAAAATGCTATATTTAAGTAATAGCTGCTTTTCACCTAATGCAACCGTAACGAAGATATGTCAACTTGCTTACAACCTAGGGCTTTAAAGTTTTAACAACGTAGGGACCAGTCAATTGACCAAAGAGAACAAACTCTTTTTACAGTTTTGTTTGTGTAGAGCAGCGGTCCCCAACCTTTTCGGCACCAGGGAGCAGTTTCATGGAAGACAATTTTTCCACGGACCGGTGAGGGGGGAATGGTTTCAGGATGATTCAAGCACATTACATTTATTGTGCACTTTATCTCTATTATTATTACATTGTAATATATAATGAAATAATTATACAACTCACCATAATGCAGAATCAGTGGGAGCCCTGAGCTTGTTTTCACTTGCCACTCACTGATAGGGTTTTCATATAACTCTTCAAGCAATTGATTGATTATGGTCTCTGTGCAATCAAACCTCTCTGCTAATGGCAATCTGTATTTGCAGCCACTCCCCAGCGCTAGCATCACCGCCTCAGCTCCACCTCAGATCATCAGGCATTAGATTCTCATAAGGAGCGCGCAATTCTCATTAGATCCCTCGCATGTGCAGTTCACAGAAGGGTTTGCGCTCCCATGAGAATCTAATGCCGCCGCTGATCTGACAAGAGGCGGAGCTGAGGCAGTAATGCAGGCAATGGGGAGTGGCTGTAAATACAGATGAAGCTTTGCTTGCTCACCTGCCCACCACTCACCTCCTGCTGTGCAACCCGGTTCCTAACTGGGGGTCTGGGGACCCCTGGTGTGGAGGACCCAGGTCCCTCAGGTGCAGTTTTCCTGGAGAGCACTACCAGTGCCCTAGGAAGTACTTCAGGGAGGAAGGGGAGATTCTTCTTTTAACCAGAGTGGTTTTACTTTTGGTTCTATTATACTTTGGGGTTCTACATTAAGACTTTGTTTGGGGCAAGGGAAGTTCTGTGGCTTTAAAAAGATTTGACAATCACTAGTAGATCCTATTTAAAAAAAGGAACCTTTTACAGCACCAGTTTTATCATTCTGTGATATATCCAGCCTTCTCTCTTCTCTGCTTGTGAAGAATTTTCTCTGTGGACATAACTTGTGTGTGGTATAGTCAAGAGTATGGGACTGTCACGCTCAGCTTTGGGGAGCTGTAGGATAGAGACTGAAGAAGTTCTAGGAAACCTAGTCAAATGATGTCAGTGGCTCCCAACTAGCAGGTGCGGATGCAAAGGGCCTGCTGCTCCTGGAGAACTCTGAAGTTTATAGCAGGATGGAGTTTTAATGATGAGGTGAAATGAAACCTGAAAGGGAGTCTTGTAAGCTGTTTCATTCCTGCCATTGGTAGGAGCCCTTTCTCCAGAGTACTCAACGTACCACTTGCCTAATCCCCCAGGGTGTCTCTCCTTTGGGCTCTGGATTTAAATAAATGCTGTGACCCAGAATTTGTTCTTGCCATTTTGAACTAGGTTGGAGAATACCTGTCTGTTGATTGATTAGTAGAGAACTGGAGTGAGAAGGCAGCATAAAACTTTTATAGAGTAAATTATTCTGCTTTCAATTCTCATTTGTGGCCTGATGTGTATAAAAATAAATAGCATAAAATAAAGGTTGAAAAACCTGTGTAAAGTAAAGGAAAATAGAGAATTTAATTTTTAAAAACCATGATTTATTCACCTACTGCAGTGTAGTCCCCACCTTTCCTGACTGTAATGTCAGCTTCCTAACTTCAAATCGCATGTGTATGTGATGTCTAGTAAAATAGGTTGTGAGTCAGTTTTTATTATGCTGTCCATTTTTAGTCACTTGGAAGAGCTTTTCTTAGGAATTCAGAAAAGTTCATCCCTTAGCTAAAACTTCCTAGGTTTAGTCTCTAAGAGAAGTTCCTAGGTCTTATAAGACCAGATTTATTTCATGGGTAGAGATCCAGGTCCACTGATAAATGATCACCATAAAGCATAACAGCCTTGAAATATACACACTAAAAATAAAAAGGAATTATATAAATAAACACAAATCACAGTTCTCAATCTGATAAAGAACTTGCTGGGACATTAGTAACATTTAACACTCCCCCTCCCCTTTTCTTTAGCACCAGGGGGAGTACCTGCAAAGAGTATATGAATTCATGAAGGCTTATGTCACTTAGTCACTTGATATGTGAATGGATACATGTCCTACAGATCTTATTTTGCATTGACGTTTTTATGGCAGTGTTACAAAAGATGCTTGAAATATCAAGCCTATTTCAATTTTTAAGAGGCTAATAAAAAATGGCCTCATCTTACCCTCTGCTTTAGTCTTTCTCTTTCTCAATCTCCTTTTTAGGTTTTCCCAGTTAGACTTCTCTTCTGACAGACTGTTACAGTGAACAGAGCACCAGACTGGGAGCAAGAAGATTGGAGAACTTTTTGTCTCCTAAAAGATTGCAGCTGGGTCTGTTTCCTTATCTGTGAATGAAAGGGGTTCACTTAGATGACAACTACTTTCTCTTTTAGCTCTAAAATTCTCTATTGGCTTTTGTCCTTTGGTCTACTGTTCTACCTCTTCCCTGTTTCCTACGTCAGCTACTCAATATGCATAGTTTAAAAGTACTCATAAAATAAACACGGTTATGAGGAAACATTAATAAGTGTAGTTATTGGCAACATGTGGAGTTTAGAAGTTCTTATTTTGGTAGTTTCTCATTTTGTTTGCCTTATGCCCTAGCCAAATACAGCCTAGAGTCATATTTTAATTATTCTGCATAGTTGTTGTTGCAAAATAAAACAGTAATATATTTTCACCCATCAGAGAGTAAAGATTTAAAGACTTGATAATATCCAATATCAGTAAAGGTGTAGGAAAATGCTTACTTTTACACATTGTTGTGGGAATGTAATTGGTGCATCTTTTTTGGAGGGCAGTTTGGCAGTATCAGTCAGTACTTTTAGAATATATATAAATTAATTCAGTGACTCCAAAGGTTTCTAAAGAAATTCATGTACAGATATTAAGAGATATAGCCAATGATGTTCATTGCTGTATTGTTCATAGAAGCAAAAATTTGGAAATATCCTGTATTTCCATTAAGTAGGGAAATATTTAATTGATATATTTATCCTTTTCTCTCTCTATATAAATATCCATATCTGTATATACGTGTATCATACAGAGATTAAAAATAATGCAATGAATGAAGTTGCTCTGTATGTACTAACATATTTTAAGTAGAAAAGCAAGACAGAGAACCATATGTTCACCATGATCCATTTACATAAAAACAACGTAATTGTCTGTATACATACAGGTATACCTTGTTTTACTGTGCTTCACTTTATTGTGCCTTGCAGATACTGTGTCTTACAAATTGAAGGTTTGTAGCAACCCTACATCAAGCAGTGCTATTTTTCTAATAGCATTTGCTCACTTCTTGTCCCTGTGTCACATTTTGGTAATTCTTGTAGTATTTCAAACTTTTTCATTATTATTGTATTTGTTATGTTAATCTGTGACCAGTGATCTTGATGTTACCATTGCAAAAAGATTATGACTCGCTGAAGGCTCAAATGATGGTTAGAATTTTTTAGCAATGAAGTATTTTTTAATTAAGGTATGTACATTTTTGTAGACATAATGCTATTGCATACTTAATAGACTACAGTATAGTATAAACATAACTTTTATATGTACTGGGAAACCAGAAAACTTGTGTGCCTCTGTTTATTATAATATTCATTTTACCGTGGTGGTCTAGAACAGAACCCTCAGTATCTCCAAGGTATGCCTGTATATGAATTGATGTAAAACTAAAATAGAAAAATGGCTGGAAGGGCATGTATCAAACTGTTAACAGTAATTATCCTCTGAGGAGGAAAATGCTATTGGGATAGAGAGAGAAGAGGAATTTCTTTTTTTTCTTTTGATATACAACCATCTATTAAATTTTTAAAAAGTAATCACATATTACTGGTATAAAAATAAACAAAGGAGAGATTGGAACCAAGATGGCAGAGTAGAAGGACATGCTCTCACTCCTTCTTGCGGGAACACCAGAATCACAGCTAGCAGCTGGACAGTCATCGACGGGAGGACACTGGAACTCACCAAAAAAGATACCCCACATCCAAAGACAAAGGAAAAGCCACAGTGAGATGGTAGGAGGGGCGCAATCACAGTAAAATCAAATCCCATAACTGCTGGGTGGGTGACTCACAGACTGGAGAACACTTTTACCACAGACGTCCACCCACTGGAGTGAAGGTTCTGAGCCCCACGTCAGGCTTCCCAACCTGGGGGTCTGTCAGCAGGAGGAGGAATTCATAGAGAATCAGACTTTGAAGGCTACTGGGATTTGATTGCAGGACTTTGACAGAGCTGAGGGAAACAGAGACTCCACTCTTGGAGGGCACACACAAAGTAGTGTGCGCATCAGGACCCAGGGGAAGGAGCAGTGACCACAGGGGAGACTGAACCAGACCTACCTGCTAGTGTTGGGGGGGTCTCCTGCAGAGGCGAAGGGTGGCTGTGGCTCACAGTGGGGACAAGGACACTGGCAGCAGAAGTTTTGGGAAGTACTCCTTGGAGTGAGCCCTCCCAGAGTCTGCCATTAGCCCCACCAAAGAGCCTGGGTAGGCTCCAGTGTTGGGTTGCCTCAGGCCAAGCAACCAACAGGGAGGGAACCCAGCCCCACCCATCAGCAGTCAAGCGGATTAAAGTTTTACTGAGCTCTGCCCACCAGAGCAACAGTCAGCTCTACCCACCACCCATCGCTCCCATCAGGAAACTTGCATAAGCCTCTTAGATAGCCTCATCCACCAGAGGGCAGACAGCAGAAGCAAGAAGAACTACAATCCTGCAGCCTGTGGAACAAAAACCACATTCACAGAAAGAGAGACAAGATGAAAAGCCAGAGGGCTATGTACCAGAGGAAGGAACAAGATAAAACCCCAGAAAAACAACTAAATGAAGTGGAGATAGGCAACCTTCCAGAAAAAGAATTCGGAATAATGATAGTGAAGATGATCCAGGACCTCGGAAAAACAATGGAGGCAAAGATCGAGAAGATGCAAGATATGTTTAAAAAAAACATAGAAGAATTAAAGAATAAACAAAGAGAGATGAACAATACAATAACTGAAATGAAAACTACACTAGAAGGAATCAATAGCAGAATAACTGAGGCAGAACGGATAAGTGACCTGGAAGACAGAATGGTGGAATTCACTGCTGCGGAACAGAATAAAGAAAAAAGAATGAAAAGAAATGAAGACAGCCTAAGAGACCTCTGGGACAACATTAAGTGCAACAACATTCGCATCATAGGGGTCCCAGAAGGAGAAGAGAGAGAGAAAGGACCTGAGAAAGTATTTGAAGAGATTATAGTCGAAAACTTCCCTAACATGGGAAAGGAAGTAGCCACCCAAGTGCAGGAAACGCAGTGAGTCCCATACAGGATAAACCCAAGGAGAAACACTCCGAGACACATAGTAATCAAATTGGCAAAAATTAAAGACAAAGAAAAATTATTAAAAGCAGCAAGGGAAAAATGACAAATAACATACAAGGGAACTCCCATAAGGTTAACAACTGATTTCTCAGCAGAAACTCTACAAGCCAGAAGGGAGTGGCATGATGTACTTAAAGTGATGAAAGGGAAGAACCTGCAACCAAGATTACTCTACCTGGCAAGGATCTCATTCAGATTCGATGGAGAAATCAAAAGCTTTACAGACAAGCAAAAGCTAAGAGAATTCAGCACCACCAAACCAGCTCTACGACAAATGCTAAAGGAACTTCTTTAAGTGGGATACACAAGAGAAGAAAAGGACCTACAAAAACAAACTCAAAACAATTAAGAAAATGGTCATAGGAACATACATATCGATAATTACCTTAAACGTGAATGGATTAAATGCTCCAACCAAAAGACACAGGCTCGCTGAATGGATACAAAAACAAGACCCATATATATGCTGTGTACAAGAGACCCACTTCAGACCTACGGACACATTCAGACTGAAAGTGAGGAGATGGAAAAAGATATTCCATGCAAATGGAAATCAAAAGAAAGCTGGAGTAGCAATACTCGTATCAGATAAAATAGACTTTAAAATAAAGAATGTTACAAGAGACAAGGAAGGACACTACATAATGATCAAGGGATCAATCCAAGAAGAAGATATAACAATTATAAATATATATGCACCCAACATAGGAGCACCTCAATACATAAGGCAACTGCTAACAGCTATAAAAGAGGAAATCGACAGTAACACAATAATAGTGGGGGACTTTAACACCTCACTTACACCAATGGACAGATCATCCAAAATGAAAATAAAAAAGGAAACAGAAGCTTTAAATGACACAATAGACCAGATAGGTTTAATTGATATTTATAGGACATTCCATCCAAAAACAGCAGATTATACTTTCTTGTCAAGTGCGCACGGAACATTCTCCAGGATAGATCACATCTTGGGTCACAAATCAAGCCTCAGGAAATTTAAGAAAATTGAACTCATATCAAGCATCTTTTCTGACCACAACGCTACACGATTAGAAATGAATTACAGGGAAAAAAACGTAAAAAACACAAACACATGGAGGCTTAGCAATACGTTACTAAATAACCAAGAGATCACTGAAAAAATCAAAGAGGAAATCAAAAAATACCTAGAGACAAATGACAATGAAAACACGACAATCCAAAACCTATGGGATGCAGCAAAAGCAGTTCTAAGAGGGAATTTTATAGCTATACAAGTCTACCTCAAGAAACAAGAAAAATCTCACATAAACAATCTAACGTTACACCTAAAGGAACTAGAGAAAGAAGAACAAATAAAACCCAAAGTTAGCAGAAGGAGAGAAATCAAAGATCAGAACAGAAATAAATGAAGCAGAAAGAAAGAAAACAATAGCAAAGATCAATAAAACTAAAAGCTGGTTCTTTGAGAAGATAAATAAAATTGATGAACTATTAGCCAGACTCATCAAGAAAAAGAGGGAGAGGACTCAAATCAATAAAATTTGAAATGAAAAAGGAGAAGTTACAACAGACACCGCAGAAATACAAAGCATCCTAAGAGACTACTACAAGCAACTCTATGCCAATAAAATGGACAACCTAGAAGAAATGGACAAGTTCTTAGAAAGGTATAACCTTTCAAGACTGAACCAGGAAGAAATAGAAAATATGAACAGATCAATCAGAAGTAATGAAATTGAAACTGTGATTAAAAATCTTCCAGCAAACAAAAGTCCAGGACCAGATGGCTTCACAGGTGAATTCTATCAAACATTTAAAGAAGAGCTAACACCCATCCTTCTCAAACTCTTCCAAAGAATTGCAGAGGAAGGAACACTCCCAAACTCATTCTGTGAGGCCACCATCACCCTGATAAGAAAACCAGACAAAGATACTACAAAAAAACAAAATTACAGACCAATATCACTGATGAATATAGATGCAAAACTCCTCAACAAAATACTAGCAAACAGAATCCAACAACACATTAAAAGGATCGTACACCATGATCAAGTGGGATTTATCCCAGGGATGCAAGAATTCTTCAATATACTCAAATCAATCAATGTGATACACCATATTAACAAAATGATTAAAAACCATATGATCATCTCAGTAGATGCAGAAAAAGCTTTCGACAGAATTCAACACCCATTTATGATAAAAACTCTCCAGAAAGTGGGCATAGAGGGAACCTACCTCAGCATAATAAAGGCCACATACGACAAACCCACAGCAAACATCATTCTCAATGGTGAAGAACTGAAAGCATTTCCTCTAAGATCAGGAACAAGACAAGGATGTCCACTCTCACCACTATTATTCAACATAGTTTTGGAAGTCCTAGCCGTGGCAATCAGAGATGGAAAAGAAATAGAAGGAATACAAATTGGAAAAGAAGAAGTAAAACTGTCACTGTTTGCAGATGACAGGATACTATACATAGAGAATCCTAAAGATGCCACCAGAAAACTACTAGAGCTAATCGATGAATTTGGTAAAGTTGTAGGATACAAAATTAATGCACAGAAATCTCTTGCATTCCTATACACTAATGATGAAAAATCTGAAAGAGAAATTAAGGAAACACTCCCATTTACCACTGCAACAAAAAGAATAAAATACCAAGGAATAAACCTACCTAGGGAGACAAAAGACCTGTATGCAGAAAACTATAAGACACTGATGAAAGAAATTAAAGATGATACCAACAGATGGAGAGATATCCCATGTTCTTGGATTGGAAGAATCAATATTGTGAAAATGACTGTACTACCCAAAGCAATCTACAGATTCAATGCAATCCCTATCAAATTACCAATGCCATTTTTTATGGAACTAGAACAAAAAATCTTAAAATTTGTATGGAGATACAAAAGACCCCGAATAGCCAAAGCAGTCTTGAGGGAAAAAAACGGAGCTGGAGGAATCAGACTCCCTGACTTCAGACTATACTATAAAGCTACAGTAATCAAGACAGTATGGTGCTGGCACAAAAACAGAAACATAGATCAATGGAAGAAGATAGAAAGCCCAGAGATAAACCCACGCGCCTATGGTCAACTAATCTATTACAGAGGAGGCAAGGATATACAATGGAGAAAAGACAGTCTCTTCAAGAAGTGGTGCTGATGAGCTTCCCTGGTGGCGCAGTGGTTGAGAATCTGCCTGCCAGTGCAGGGGACACGGGTTCGAGCCCTGGTCTGGGAAGATCTCACATGCCGCGGAGCAACTAGGCCCGTGAGCCACAGCTACGGAGCCTGCGCGTCTGGAGCCTGCGCTCCGCAACAAGAGAGGCTGCGACAGTGAGAGGTCCGCGCAGCGCGATGAAGAGTGGCCCCTGCTCGCCGCAACTAGAGAAAGCCCTCGCACAGAAACGAAGACCCAACACAGCCAAAAATAAATAAATAAATAAATAAATTTTAAAAAAAGAAGTGGTGCTGGGAAAACTGGATGTAAAAGAATGAAATTAGAACACTCTCTAACACCATACACAAAAATAAACTCAAAATGGATTAGAGACCTAAATGTAAGACCGGACACTATAAAACTCTTAGAGGAAAACATAGGAAGAACACTCTTTGACATAAACCACAGCAAGATCTTTTTTGATTCACCTCCTAGAGTAATGAAAATAAAAACAAAAATAAACAAATGGGACCTGATGAAACTTCAAAGCTTTTGCACAGCATAGGAAACCATAAACAAGACGAAAAGACAACCCTCAGAATGGGAGAAAATATTTGAAAATGGATCAACAGACAAAGAGACAAAGGATTAATCTCCAAAATATATAAACAGCTCATGCAGCTCAATATTAAAAAAAAAACCCAATCCAAAAATGGGCAGAAGACCTAAATAGAAATTTCTCCAAAGAAGACATACAGATGGCCAAGTAGCACATGAAAAGCTGCTCAACATTGCTAATTTTTAGAGAAATGCAGAAGAAAACTACAATGAGGTATCACCTCACACCAGTTGGAATGGGCATCATCAGAAAATCTACAAACAACAAATGCTGGAGAGGGTGTGGAGAAAAGGGAACCCTCTTGCACTGTTGGTGGGAATGTAAATTGATACAGCCACTATGGAGAACAGTATGGAGGCTCCTTAAAAACTAAAAATAGAACTACCATACGACCCAGCAATCCCACTACTGGGCATATACCCAGAGAAAACCATAATTAAAAAAGAGAGGGGCTTCCCTGGTGGCGCGGTGGTTGAGAGTCTGCCTGCCAATGCAGGGGACATGGGTTCGAGCCCTGGTCTGGGAGGATCCCACATGCCGCGGAGCAACTAGGCCCGTGAGCCACAATTACTGAGCCTGTGCGTCTGGAGCCTGTGCTCCGCAACAAGAGAGGCCGCGATAGTGAGAGGCCCGCGCACCGCGATGAAGAGTGGCCCCCACTCGCCGCAACTAGAGAAAGCCCTCGCACGGAAATGAAGACCCAACACAGCCAAAAATAAATAAATAAATAAACCCAAAGTTTAAAAAAAAAAAAAAAAAAAAAGAGACATGCACCTCAATGTTCATTGCAGCACTATTTACAATAGCCATGTCATGGAAGCAACCTAAATGCCCATCAACAGACGAATGGATAAAGAAGTTGTGGTACATATATACAATGGAATATTACTCAGCCATAAAAAGAACGAAATTGGGTCATTTGTTGAGACGTGGATGGATCTAGAGACTGTCATACAGAGTGAAGTAAGTCCAAAAGAGAAAACCAAATATCGTATATTAATGCATATATGTGGAACCTAGAAAAATGGTATAGATGAACCGGTTTGCAGGGCAGAAATAGAGACACAGATGTAGAGAACAAATGTATAGACACCAAGGGGGGAAAGCGGCGGGGGGGTGGGGGCGGTGTGATGAGTTGGGAGATTGGGATTGACATGTATACACTGATGTGGATAAAATGGATGACATAAGAACCTGCTGTATAAAAAATAAATAAAATAAAATTTAAAAATTTTTAAAAATAAATAAATAAACAAAGGAAAAAGTAAAAAGGAAGGATAAGGAATTACTTCCTAAAGAATGAAATAGTCAAGAAAGATTAGCAGGAAATTCATCAACGATATTAGAGGAGCATTGTTCAGAGGATATTCCCAAAACTTCAGGATCACTCAGGACCCATGGTTTGTGTGTGTTTTGGCCAGGTCTGCCTGGCACTTAACAATAATAGCTCTACTCTTCCATTTCTTTGTGTGTCCAACTTATTCTTGTCTGTTTTCTGCAGGTAACCCGGGACCAGATGAAGGTGTTTATACAGCAGGAATTTAAGAAAGTTCAAAAAGTGATTGCTGATGAGGAGCAGAAGGCCCTTCATTTAGTGGACATCCAGGAAGCGATGGCCACGGCTCATGTGACTGAGATACTGGCAGACATCCAGTCCCATATGGATAGATTGATGACTCAGATGGCCCAAGCCAAGGAACAACTTGATACCTCTAATGAATCAGCTGAGCCAAAGGCAGAGGTAAAGGAGAATGCCTATAATAATTAGTAGCACAAGAAATAGGCAGAAGCTGACTGCCATGTTTGTTAATCCTGTAAATTCCCCCTTTTGGTCCCTAAACATGAATAGATTGAAAGCTTAGATAGGGTATCAGTGTTTAGATCGGTGTGTAAACCAGTCTGGAAGTATTGGCTGCTAGGCCCTGTGCTCAACAACTAGGCCTAGCAGAATATTTGTACACCATGACTTAAAGGAGTACAGTCAGTGGGGCAAATACTATTCACAGTTAATGAGGGAAGCCAGAAATCACAGCCGGAGAAGAGGGCAATTGACAGATCTCAAGTTGTGAAATGAGCCTGTAAATATGGGCTGAGTGAGAGTCAGGAAGTGGAGCATAAAGCAGGCCAAAATAAAAGATTTTGGACTGATTCTGTGAATAGTAAAAAGGTGCCTCAGGCTGGTTTTTATATGGAGCTAACTGCATAAATTGGGGGCATGACTGTTAGATTAAGAGAGGCATGAGGGGGCTTCCCTGGTGGCGCAGTGGTTGAGAGTCTGCCTGCTAGTGCGGGGGACACGGGTTCGAGCCCTGGTCTGGGAAGATCCCACATGCCGCCGAGCAACTGGGCCCATGAGCCACAATTACTGAGCCTGCGCGTCTGGAGCCTGTGCTCCGCAACAAGAGAGGCCGCGATAGTGAGAGGCCCGCGCACCGCGATGAAGAGTGGCCCCCTATTGCCGCAGCTAGAGAAAGGCCTAGCACAGAAGCGAAGACCCAACACAGCCATAAATAAATAAATAAATAAAAACATCTGATTGTCTTTAAAATATATATATATATAACTTATATTTCAGCCACTGGGGAGAAGCTATTGTTTATGAGGTTTCATACCATTATGTTGAAAATTCTGGTCAAGGTTATGCCAGATAGGTTTAGGGTAGGCCCTTCTAGAAGAAAACGTAGGAGAGTCCTGTGAAGTTTCTAGGACAGCTGCTGATTCAGTGAACTCAGCCTTAACCAATAGTTTTGCCTTGGCCCAGGAAAGCCTAGCCACAGAATAAACCAGCCAGCAGAAGAGCCACGCTGTGATCCAGGAGGCAGCTACTGTCTGTGCTGTCCTGACAGGAACGTAAGAGACCACTGGACAGTTACCTGCTTCACTCATCCAGGGTTCTTGATTAATTTTCATCACTGTGTGAAAGGAATAGAATAGCTCTTGTTCTTTTCATTTCATCCTCCTCAGAATTAACAAAGTGTGTGCCTAAATAAGTTTCTAGATAGGCAAGAGAGCATGTTATATTTATCATTTCATTTAATCCTTATTTCAGCATTCATTGTCTCCATTTTTCAGATGGGCTATTGAGATGCCGAGAACTGCAGACATTGACTCAGTGTCATTTAGTTAGCAGAAAAGAGAGCGAGGATTCAGTCCATCCTGTTCCCATGCCTGTGCTTTTTCCCTACTATGTGCTGTATGCCAAACATCCCGTTTATATCTGTGGGAAGAATAAGGACAATCAGTGCCCTAGACAGTCTTGCATTCCTAAGACCTTTTGCTCTGTGGAGGTCGTCACTTTGTGTCTTTTTTTAAAATTAATTAATTAATTTAAAATTTTTTATTTAATATTGGAGTAGATTTTGTGTCTTAAAAAGTTCAGCCTTAACTCAAGGGATCATTGGCATAACTCTGTCCCCAGTTCCCCTCAGATTGGACCTTCCATATTTATTGTGTGTTGATTAGGTTGTTTTTTCAAAAATAAAGATTTCATTTTTAAAGACATCTCCCTCTCTTTTATTTTCATTTCAAATAATGAATTTAGTCCCTCCCCAACATTAACTGTCCTTTAAGTACTTCAGTGACTCAACTGCACTATCCTTGTTAACTCTGATGGAATTACTCTCAGGGATATAAAGATGACAAGGCCTAAGTACCAGGCAATGGACAAAATAAGCTATTAACAATGAGAAGTAGCATACATCTGGCTAGAGCTTTAACACAGAGCTGTTATTATCTAATAGCCTCTCGTTCCAGCTAATCTGGTAACTTATTGAGCAGAGCAAATTTCCAGTACCTCTCTTTCACTCAACAGAGTTCTTTTTTTTTTTTTTTTTTTTTTTTAATTAATTTATTTATTTATCTTTGGCTGTGTTGGGTCTTCGTTGCTGCACGTGGGCTTCAGTAGTTGTGGCACATGGGCTCAGGAGTTGTGGCTCATGGGCTCTAGAGCGCAGGCTCAGTAGTTGTGGTGCACAGGCTTAGTTGCTCCGTGGCATGTGGGATCTTCCCGGACCAGGGCTCGAACCCATGTCCCCTGCATTGGCAGGCGGATTCTTAACCACTGTGCCACCAGGGAAGCCCTCAACAGAGTTCTTTTCTTCTCTTTGCATGGTATAGATTTTTTTAAATTACCTGTATTTTTAATTTAATCAAAAGATCCCCCCCCAAGATTTTATTGTGAAAATTTCCAAATGTACAGCAAAGTTGAAAGGATTTTTTACAGATTACACCCATATACCTGCACCAAGATTCTGCCATTAACAATTTACTATACTGATTCATTTTATATATATAGCCATCTTCCAACCTTCTACTCCTCAATGCATCTTATCTTTGCATTTGAAAACAAATTGCATCTTCTGGTTCTGAACAAGATGGAGTAAATGCATTTCATTTTACTCCTTCCATTAATCACAGTAAAAAATTCTGGACAAAATACTAAGTCACCTACCAGAAGACTCTCAAAAGTGGAGGAAAGATGGCAGACTGACCAGGGACCTTGGGATATGAGGAGCCACACAGCAATGAGTGCCCTGGGGGGCATTTTCTTGCTTCCTGTGTATCCTGGCCTGGGTGCCCTGCAAACTGGAAATGCTAATGAGCATAGGCAAAAAGAACGTCTCCAAGAAAAACCTGCTCTCTAGCCAAAGGACTGGGGAAAGGGCGGTTCAGCTGAAGAGAAACCTTTTAATAATACCTGCATATTCTGGCAATGAATCCCTTCCCAGCCCCAATTGGCACCACAGTAGTGGAGTCTATTTTATACCCTCGCCTGTAGCAATGAGGTGTCACTTTTTTCTCCATGGAGCCTTTAGGTAAAAGTCTAACTTCTACCTGCCCCTCTCAGAAGTGAATGGTGCCCACCTCCCATGGAGCCTGAAGGTGGGACTCTGATTTATACCCCTCCCCCGCAGTAATAGGAAGGGAATAACAGCCCTCCCCTATGGGGACTGTGGATGGAGCTTTAACTCCTCCCTCCCACCCCTGCGTTAACTAGGCAAAGCCCCTCCCCAACTGAGTCAGTGGGTGGATTCATACCATCCCCTTTTACTGTGTAGTGATGAGTTTGTGCCCTTCCTCCTCCTGAGCTAACACCAGTGGAGACTATAGAGTCTCCATTGGAGCACTGTCACCTGAGGGAGGCAACCAGAATGGCACTGCAGAAGCTTTATAAACTCAATTGACATTTGAACCATAAGCCACAAAAGTGGTCTAGGACATGTGTTCTGACCTAAATAGGTTGACTACCTGCTAGAATAGAAGATTTAAACAGGAAGCAGGTCTTATAATGTCCAGGATACAGTCCAGTCCAGTTACTCATCATACCAAGAACCAATGAAATCTCAACTCTAATGAGAAAGAAAATCAGTAGATGCCAACACCTACATAGGGTGACATAGTATTTGGAATTATCAGACAAGGATTTTAAAGTCGCTATTATAAAAATGTCTCAATAAGCAATAACAAACTCTGGAAACAAATGAAAAATTAAAAAATATCAGCAAAGAAATATAAGATATAAAGAAGGGCCAAATGAAATTTTAGAACTGCAAAATACAGTGACTGACATAAAAACTTCACTGGACTGACTCAATGGCAAATTGGAAATGACAGAGGAAAGAATCAGTGAATTTGAAGACAGATCAGTAGACATCCAGTCTGAAAAACCAAGAAAAAAGATTGAAAAATAATTGAATTGAGTCTCAGGGACCTATGGGACAATAAAGAAAGATCTAACATACATGTCACTTGTACAGTAAGGGGAGGAAAAGGAATATAGGGCTAAAAAAAAATTCAAGAAATAATGGCTCCAAACTCCTAAAATTTGGTTGAAAAACATAAACCTAGAGATTTAAGAAGCTGAATGAACCCAAGTGAGATAAATCTAAGAAATCCATACCCAGACATATCAAAGTCAAACTTCCAAAAACTAAGGACAAATAAAAAATCTTGAAAGCAGAGTAGCCAGAGAGGAATGACACATTAGATATGGATATGGATAGAACAGTAATTCAAATGAACGTGGTATATGTAAGATTTTCTTCTGTAGCCATTGAAATGATTAAGTGGGTTTTCTCCATTATTCTGTTGTGATGGTTGATTACATTGGTTAATTTTACAATATTAAATCAACCTTTCATTCCCAAGATAAACTCCCGCTTGATCATTAATGTATTATCTGGGTTCAATTCATTAATATCTTGTTAGAGATTTTTATGTCTGTGTTCAAAGAGGGATATTCATTTGTAAATTTGTATTTTTATAATGGAATTTTCAGGCTTTAGGATTGTCAGGTATTAGGATTGTGCTGGCCTCAGAAAACAAGCTGAGAAGTATTTCCTCCTCATCTGTTTTCTGTAAGAGTTTATGTAAGATTGGTGTTATTTCTTCCTTAAATATTTGATAGAATTTACCAGCAAAACAATCTGTCCTGGAGTTTATGTGAAGGTTTTTGATAACCAATTCAGTTTATTTAATATAGAACTAGTCAAATTTTTTCATCTTATATTGATTTAAAATTTTCAAAATTTGTATTAGCTGTAATTTTCAAGGAATTTGTCATTTTCATCTAAGTTGTTTTAGTTTCTAGTATAAAGTTGTTTATAGTATTTTCTTATGATTTTTTAACTGTAGCCTCTGACGTGTCTATAGCCATCTTTCATTTCTGTTACTGATAATTTGTGATCTTCCCCCCTTTTTTCCTTGATCAGTCTAACTTGTATTTTATTAATTTTATTGGTCTTTTTAAAGAATTAACTTTTGGATTTGCTCATTTTACTCTTTGTTTTCTGTTTTGTTTACATCTGCTTTTTTTTTTTTTTTACTTATTTTGAGTTTACCTTGTTTTTTTGGTTTCTTTTTTTTTTAAGAATTAACTTGATATCATCTGTACTTTTTTTTTTGGCTGTGTTGGGTCTTTGTTGCTGCACGCGGGCTTTTCTGTAGTTGCGGCAAGCGGGGGCTACTCTTCATTGCGGTGCGCGGGCTTCTCATTGGGTGGCTTCTCTTGTTGCAGAGCACGGGCTCTAGGTGTGCAGGCTTCAGTAGTTGTGGCACTCGGCCTCAGTAGTTGTGGCTCGCAGGCTCTAGAGCGCAGGCTCAGTAGTTGTGGCGTATGGGCTTGGTTGCTCCACGGCATGTGGGATCTTCCTGGAGCAGGGCTCGAACCCGTGTCCACTGCATTGGCAGGCGGATTCTTAACCACTGCACCACGAGGGAAGCCCTACCTTGTTTTTTTATCTAGCTTCATAGATCACGGATTTTACTACTTTCTTCTTTTATGTAAACTTTTAGAGCAGTACATTTCCCTCTAGTCGCTGCTGTAGTTGAGTCATACAACTTTGGTTATGTTGTGTTTTCATTATCATTCAATGTGAAATATTTTTTCATTTACCATGTGATTTCTTCTTTTTGCTCATTGATTATTTAGGAGTATATTGTTTAGTTTCTAAATATTAGGGATTTTCCTACATTATCTTATGGTTATTCATTTCTAATTTAGTTCCATTGTGATCAGAGAACCTATTCTGAATGATTTCCATCTTCTAACACTTAACTGAGACTTGCTTTATGGCCCAACATATGGTCTTGGTGAATGCATATGTGCACCTGAAAAGAATACGTATTCTGTAGTTTGAGGTAGTGTTCTATTAAATATCAATTAGGTGTTCAGATGAAATATGTTTTTACTGATTTTTATGTCTAGTTCTATCAACTGCTGAGAGAGGGATGTTTAATTTCCAAGTATGATTAGGGATTATCTATTTCTTTCTTTAATTCTGTCAACTTTTCTTTAGATATTTTGAAGCTCTATCATTAAGCAAATACATACTTATGATTGTTACATCTTCCTGATGAACCAACCCTTTAATCATTATGAACATTCCCTTTTTCTCTGATAATACTCTTTGTCTTGATAACTGTTTTATCTAATGTTAGTAGAGCCAATCTACTGTTTTTGTGGTTTATCTCTTTCCATCCATTTGCTTTCAGTCTGTCTGTATTGTTAAATTATGTCTCTCACAGACAGCATATAGCTGGGTCTTAGTCATTTATCCATTCTGATAATCTCTGCCTTTTAATTCAAGTGTAATGTCCATTAACATTTAATGTTATTCTTAATATGGTTAAATTTAGGTCTACCATTTTACAATTTGTTTTCTGTTTGTTATTCTGTTTTTGTTCCTCTCATTGTCTTTTCCTGCTTTCTTTTGGATTTTTGAAACATTTATTTGAATTCCATTGTTATATATCCATTGGCCTTTTAGCTCTGTTACTTTGCATTATTTTTTAGTGGTTTCCATAAGGATTATAATATATATCCTTAAATTTTCAGTCTACTTAAAATTAATATTGAACCACTTCACATAAAATGTAGATAGCTTGAAACCGTATAGACCAACTGACCCTCTTTCCATATCTTTTATGTTATAGTTGTCACATGTATATAATCTACATATGTTATAAACACTGCAAGACAGTTATAATTTTAGCTTAAAGCCATATGCTTTTAAAGAAATTAAGAAGAAAAAAGATAATTTCATATCTGTGTGTATGTGTGTGTATATATACATATAGTTTTTAAGCAAGTTTGTAATAATAGTTGCATAACTCTAAATTTACTTAAAATTATTTATATACACTTAAAACAGGTAATTTTATGGTATTATACCTCAATAAAGCTGATAAAAACAATGCGTCTAGATATTCCACCTGCCCAAGTGCTATTTGCCTTTGATTCATGAAGATTATTCTAAAACCAGAACATTAACACAGTGTATCTGTTTTAAGAAACCTTCAGGATAGATGAATTTGATTAGGTCAAGCAGAATCACAGAGTTTCTGGTTGAAGGAGTCCAAAGATTACAAGGTTTCCTGGTGACATTTTTTTTAAAATGTGTTTTAAATAAATCTTTTTTGGTCATCTTATAGAACATAGGGTAGGGGAAGAGTTTCAATACCAGTTCTATGTCCTGTGGTCTTTCTTCTCTTCAATAAGATGTGGTCTTTCCCCTCTTCAAATAACTAAAGTTATTTCTTTTTTAATCATTATAAAACGTTTAAAACTCATAGACACAGCAGAAAATAAATACAACACACTAACTTGATAGTTATCATTGGGTGTTATATTTATTCTATTTTTTTATTTTGTGTGTGTGTGTGTGTGTGTGTGTGTGTTTTTCCCCAGCTTTATTGAGATATTGTTGACATATAACATATGTAAGTTTAAGGTGTACAATGTGATGATTTGATACATGTATATATTGCAAAATGATTACCCCAGTAAAGTTAGTTAACACCTTCATCCTCTCATGCCGTTTTTTTCTTAATGTCATATTTTCAGTTTTCTTCATATTATTAGAAATTCTTCATAAACATAATGTTCGAACCCTGAACCAGTGATACAAATTTGACTTTTACCTCATTTTAAGTTATTTCCAACTTCTTATTGTCATTTATAACATTGTAGTGAATGTTTTAGTTTATAAATCATAAGTAATTATTGAGTCAAAGGTATGTACATTTTTTAGGCTTGTGCGTATTTATAAACTGTCCATAGAACAATTATATCAGTGTGTATTTTTATCACCAGTTTTTAAAATCTCTCATTTTTTGCCTGAATTTAGTTATATCTTTTATAAAACTCTTGCCAAAGTCAAGTATTTAAAAAATGTGTCTTTATTTTTACTTGCATGTCATGAGAATTTCCATCTTTTGCCTAGTTTTGAGAGAAGAGTACTGAGCTGCAGTGAGATAATCTTAGAAAAATTTAGTTTAAATGAGTAAACCATTAAAAATGATACATGAATACCCTAAACATTTATTTTAAACTTGAAATAAAGATCTGTGTATTTCTTTGATTCCAAGTCAGGGTCTTTTCTTTGAGAATATGGGTTTGCTGTTTGGAGTGGAGTGTCATATTTCTGGCATTAACCATACCCATGCTCTATTGTTTGTAAGGTCCAATTTCAGTCTCTTTATAAGTGAGGAGGATAACATTTGAAGAAAGTGGAATGTAGAATCCTAGACTTTTTAAATGCCATTTTAAAAATTGAAGTATAGTTGATTTACAATGTTGTGGTAGTTTCAGATGTATAGCAAAGTGATTTAGTTATATTCTCTTTCAGATTCTTTTCCGTTACAGGTTATTACAAGGTATTGAATATAGTTCCCTGAGCTATACAGTCAGTCCTTGTTTATTTTATGTATAGTAGTGTATATCTGTTAATCCCAAACTCCTAATTTATCCCTCCCCACCCCTTTCCCCCTTAGTAACCATAAGTTTCTTTTCTATGTCTGTGAGTTCGTTTCTGTTTTGTAAATAAGTTCATTTGTATCATTTATATGTGTTCCACATATAAATGATATCATATGATATTTGGCTTTCTCTGTCTGACTTACTTCACTTAGTATGATAATCTCTAAGTCCATCCATGTTGCTGCAAATGGCATTATTTCATTCTTTTTATGGCTGAGTAATATTCCATTGTGTGTGTGTATGTGTATGTGTATATATATATACCACATCCTCTTTATCCATTTATCTGTTGATGGACACTTAGGTTGCTTCCATGTCTTGGCTATTGTAAATAGTGTTGCTGTGAACATTGGAGTGCATATATCTTTTCAAATTAATATTTTCATCTTTTCTGGATGTATGCCCAGGAGTGGGTTTGTTGGATCATATAGTAACTCTATTTTTAGTTTTTTAGGGAACCTCCATACTGTTCTCCATAGTGGCTGCACCAATTTATATTCCCACCAACAATGTAGGAGGGTTCCCTTTTCTCCACACCCTCTTCAGCATTTATTATTTGTAGACTTTTTAATGATGGCCATTCTGACCAGTGTGAGGTGTTAGACTTTTATACTTTATTTTTTCTAATATTTTGCATGTGTCTCACCTACATCAAAATTGACAGCAATTGTTAAGTAACTCATCTTTATTGAATGCTTTGGAAGCATTCAACTTAATTTTCATGGAAGCAACAACTCATGGAGCAACAGTTCTCTCTTGCACTCATTTTTTGTTATTTAGTAAAACATGTCATCATAATTACAAGTTCAACTGATATAAGCAGGCTTAGGAGCAAACTTGTTTGATTCTTCGTGAACATACATTTTCATTGGTGGAAGTAGAAATGGGAGGTTGTACTAGATAGAGTGTAACCTAACAGCCAAGAGCACTCAGGATATTTTACAGAGGGATTTGGGAGCATTGCTGAATCTAATAAGTCATTTAAATGGAAGTTGTTGTTTAACAGACTTTCAGTTCTAATACCCTCTGAAATCAGAATTTACTCGTAATGGGGTAGAAATTAATCTTAAATCCTATTTAAATCTTGCCCTCTCTTCTTTCCTCTCTTGAATAATTATTTACTATATGCCTTGTGCTGTGCTAGGTGTAGAGAATAAAGAGATGAACAATATATAGTTTCTATTCTCAAGGAGCTGAAATCCAAAGAGAGAGACACTGTATGGTGCTATCATTGTCAGTTTTCTGCTTTAAGAACTAGCCCAGAAATGTGGCCTAAACAGATGTGGAGGACAGAATAGGGTTACTCCACTCAATCTGTCAGGAAAATTTTCTGAGTGAGGCTTGACCTTAAAGGATGGATGGGAATTAACTAGGATCTCAGAATAGGGATGTGCATTTCAGGTAGTGAGGAGAGTATGGGCACACCTTTTACTAGCAAGATTAGCAATCCTCTGAATGTCTGCTGACCTGTTCAAAATTGCCTTATAATTATATGTGTGTATATTTGTTCTTTCATTCATTTATTCATTTCTTCATAAGTGAAACTCTCATCCTGGTTTTCCCCATGCTTTGTGATAGTGATTATTGTTTTTGAAAATAACCACTTACCTATAAGCAGCAGAAATGGATGAATGTAAAGCAAAGTCTTGTGTTCCATCTTCTCTGTTTTTCCCCACTCTCCCTAGAAGTGTTATTAATTAACATTTCAGGGAAGTACAGTAATGACCACCATTTGTTGAACAATTATGCTAGATACTTGCTTAATGTTTTATACATATTTTTTCACTTATTTTAATCCATATAGCCACCCTGTGAGGTAAGAATTAGGATTTCCATGTGTAGATGAGGAAACTGAACCTTGGGAAAGTTAAGTAAATTGTCAAAAGCTTCACTGTTGGAATTGACGAACCAGAATTTGAAGCCATGTTTCTCTAACTCAGAAAGCCTGTCTCTTAACCATTATACCAAGATATGTGATTGTGAGGACTTGCTCTAAATCATGGAAGAAGGTTCGGATACTTTTTTCCATACAGTTCTCCTAGATAATTATGTTTTAAAATCCAAAGATAATTTAAAAATTGCGTTGAGGTTTAATTATGTCATTGATAGTTAATGTAACTCATATTAAATTTAAATTATATGAATTTTTCTCACTAGATTATAGTTCCCATAAGACATGCCAGTCAAGTAAACTGCAGAGGTTTTCACCACCCCTATACCCTCCTTCCACCACTTGCCCCACTTCTCTTTCATTAGATGATTAGCGCCCTAATCAATACTGCAAATTCTTAACAGTCTGCTAAAAATGCCTTTTTTATCCAACCTCCAGTGTACTGAACATAATCTGTTACAAATCACCTTTTTGGCTGCCAGTGTCCTTTATAGGCCTGTGCCCTGGCAATCTCCCTTTACCTGTGTTGCATTCCCAGCCCCTCAGCCCCACACCACTGCCACCTCCACATCCCCTGCCCCAGATACACACGTATACATCCCCATACTCTAGTTTCACAGAACGCAAAATCCCTTAAACCTACATTTTTTTTAAACTGCTGTGCCTTTGCTCTTGCTAGTCCAGTGCTCTTCCCATTTATCTTCTGTTGTCAGCCTGGGAAACTCCTGCTTATCCCTCAAGTGACAGTATGTATGTCACCTTCTCTGTGAAGCCTTCTCCCCCTTCTCCAGGAGAGGCAGTGTTTATCACTTCCCAAGCATTCAGTTTATGTCTTTGGTAGCACCCTTAAGACATTTAGTCATAGCTCATTTTCTATCTGTTTCCCCTGCTCCGGAATGGGAGCTCCTAGAAGGATAGATCATTATGGGTTTTTTATCTTTTACCCTCCGCACCCTCATGTAATAGCTTCTTAATGAATCATACTGAATTGTTAGTGATAATTGATAATCACCTTTATTGAGTGCATTCTGTATCTTAGGCACTGTGCTTGACATTTGTACACATTATTTCACTTAATCCTCATACCCATCCTGTGTTATAGGGACAATTTTTACCCCTGTTTTACAAATTAGAAAATTGAAGTTAAGAGAGGCAAAATAATTTGACCAGGGTAACACAGCAAGCAATAATGGAGTCAAGATTTGAATCCAGTGTCTGACTCCAGAGCTCATTCTCCTTTATACCTTACCTATAGAATCATCCAGTCAGTCCATCCATCAATCAAATACGTTGTCTGGGGAGTTATCTCCAACTAGGAGATACAGTCTATTGAAACCAATCCTGAATGACTAAGGAGGATGTAAAAGATACTCTGTCACCAAAAGGATGAGTGAGGTCCCTTGGAAAAAGGCTTGAGTGTCATTTGAAAAATCTGGTTTGGTCACAATCAGAGGCTCAAAGAAATCTGCTGCGATCACTGATAAAGTTAGGCTCACAGAACACAGTACCTGGTAAAGTCGCCCTCACACATTGTTTTTGTAAAGAGTGAATGAGAAAAAGAAAAAAGTCATTGTTTGGCTGAAGAATGATGTGGATCATCAAATGCCAGAACTGTCCTTTTACAAAGGAGAAGACCAAGGTCCAGATTAATTAATTAATCAGCTTGCCCAAGAGCACATAACTAATAAATAATGGAGCTTGGACTAGAATTCCAGTTTCCTGAGTCCCAGTTCGTAGCCTTTTGCACCACAGTGTGCTCTGCATTAGAGTTTTTCTGCGTTCATGTTTGGAGAAAAAAAATGCTAGGCCAAGGCAGAGGTGAGCCTTTGAGGGAAACAGCTTGATGCTTTTGGAGCTGGTCAGCTTTTGCTTAAGACCTGCTGCTATTTTGGGCTGTCAGTTTGCTCAGAACTAAATACTGCCAGCCATACAAATAAAAAGGCAAGGCTATTATTTAGGCCTCCTAGGTCTATGCATTCACTTCTCTGCTTACAAGGGCAAATTATTAGTTCATCTCTGCTGGGTGGTTTGAGCATAGGGTTATATTAGCCCTTGTCTTAGCCCTTAGATGTCTACTGGCTTGTCTCTGTTACAATAAATGTACAAGCCTTGCTTTCAGGTTGGGAGAGAAGAGGGAAAAGAAAGAAATCTAAATCAGTCTCTACTGATCCTGATTTCTTACGCTGTTTCTTTCTCTTTCTTTCAGGGCGACGAGGAAGGACCCAGGTAAGATCACATTATTGTTGTTTGTCTGTTCTCAGAATTGAAGTAGAGTGACATTTGTGGCCTTTTAATGCCCCGTGAAATATGAACAGCCAAGGAACAGCACAGAAAAGGGATTTCCATCTTAAGCCAGGGCTTTGAAGATCTTATTTTGTAGGATTCCCATCTCCCTCCCCATCTATGCCATTTCCTGTCTGTAATCTTCAGATAAAGATAGGCTTTAAAGTATGTAATGACAGTAACCTTGCTTTATTCTGTAGCACATTCAGAATACCTTGTTGAGACAAGTAGGTACTATATTTGAATGATAATTAGGTATCAGGTGGACTGAATAGATAAACTTTTGCATTCTTTCTTGATTGGAATTGGATTGCTTTTTTTTTTTTTTAATGGACTCTGGTTCCAATATTCCTTATTTCTGACCTGTAATATCCTTGGGTCTGACTCAAGACACCTATACAGTGAGTCTGAGGTCATAGGTATACAAAACTTTGTTTAGGAAAAAAAAAAATGCTCTTTGTGCTTCTGTTTCACCACATGAAGTTTAAAAGTGCATTTTATCATTGCCTCAGGCTTGCAGTGAACCTGGACTTTAGTTTACTTACCTTTGCTGTCTTTCTGCTCAGACAGTGAGAACAGACTCTAGGAAATGCTATAGCTATGCTGTGAACACAATCAAGGGGCATTTGTACAAAGTAAAATGCAGTGTTCAGTTGGGTCCCCTCTGTCGTGTAGGATCCAGGACTGTTAAGGCTGGGAGGTATCAGAACGTTCATCCAGTCCACAGCTATTCAAACTTCAGTTTTAGTAGAAACACCTTTTTTTCAAATGGGCTTTAAGTAGAACTCCAATGTATGCAAAACATTTTTTTGTTTGGTTAAAGTTGGGGGCCACATCTACTGGTGAAACTTCTCTCTTCCTTGCAATAGGCCCTGAGGGGCTGCTGCAGAAACCTAGGGTTCCTGAGAACTCAGTTTGAAAATCACTTATCTAATTCAAGCTTCTCATTGAAAGAAGCTAAATGAGTTGTCCAAGGTTACCTTACTGGAACCAGGGTTTGGCCCTTCTTTGGTTTTATTTACAAATCAACAAATACAGCTTCTTCTTTTTCCTTTCTCCCTCCCCACATCCTGAGCCTCTCTCTTAGTGCCAAATGTATTCCACATCTGCATCTCCTGCTGCTTCCTTCCCTTGAGAACTGTAGTTCTCAGCCTAGATCTTGTTCCTTGTCCTCTGTGGCTAAAGCTACAGGCGTCCCGCTTTAAACCTGCAGAGCTTCAGGGAATCCGTTTAAATTCCATCCTCCAGCCATTCTCAGGAACAGGCTCCCTTTATGCTGTGGTTCATTTCTTTCCTCCCTTCCTCCCTTTCTCATGACCCAGTGTATAGGCCCTGTGCTATATACTGGGCATATAATGAAAACTAAGGCAGACATGGTCCCTGCCTTGTGGATCCTAAGCCTAGTAGGAGAGACAAGCATATAACTGGGCACTTCTACGTTGGGGGAAGTACTATGATTAAGTGAAGTTTAGGCTGCTTTAGGAAGGGAGGCTCACCAGAAAAGGTTATGTGTAAACGGAGGTCTGAAGGATGAGAAGGCAGACAAAGGAGAGGCAGAGATAGGGCTGTTCTAGGGATAGGGAACAACTTGCGTAATAGCTCCAGACAAGAGAAGAGTGGAGGAAAGAAAGCAGAGTCCAGATCACTGAGGGCCTTACAGGCCTCCTTCAGGTATCTGAGCTCTCTCCCGCAGAGTGTGGGAGGGCATTAAATGATTTAAAACGTGGATTAACCTGAGTAGATTTGCATTTGGGAAGTCTCCTCTGCCTGCAGAATGGAAAATGAATTGGAGGTGGGTCAGAGCCTGGGAGACTAGTTAGATTAGGCTAGTGATGGGAGCTTATATCAACATCTTCCCTAGTTATTGACCAAGTTCTCACCATTTTACACAGACCTTTGGTTTAGATAAACTCTTTAAATTATCTCCTTCGCACTCTGCCTCTTCTTTCAAAACTAGCTCTAGCTCCTTAAAATCCAGACCAAGCAGAGCCCTACACCTTTTCTTCCTCAGCAAGAGAGTTCAAACAAGACCAGTATAAAGAAAACACCTTAGCAGATGTAGCGTGCAGACTCCACAGGATAGAAATGGCATTTCTGTCTTGGGAGAGCCTGATGAGGATGGACACGTTCATCTTGTCTTTATGGCTACATGCCAGAGTCATGCTGATTAGAAGAATATAGGGACCTTATGAAGAGATTAACTCCCTTCAAAGATACTATTCAGTGTGAGATACTGGCTTCAGAGTTTAACTGCAGATTCCTTCTTGTCATTTTGACAAGATTGTGGTGAAGTATAGAGTTTCTTTACTAGCAACCAAGACGTCAAGCTGTTTCCCTCGAGCCAGGCTGCCATGGATGTCAGTAGGGATTCTCTTGGACTGGGACTTTATTGGTAAAATGAGCACTTGAAAATAATCATGTTCCAATTTGGCAGAAAGAGGAAAGATGAGTCAAATTTTCCTTTTACCCTTTAAATTCATACTTGTTGGTTCCATTCAGTTTGTGCTGAACTACCATTTGGCTCAGTTTATTCCAATTAACATTTCAGGGCAGATTGCCTTTGATCTGAAATTTCTCTCATTTATGATATACACTTTACTGTCTCAGTAAGCCAGAGTTTTGTTCCAGAGGCTTCTGTATTGCTGACGGTGTTAAATGAGAGTTTGATGTGTAAGGAAGACAGAAGGAGTGTGGGTCTGCCTGCACAGGGGATGGAAGAGAAATGAATCTGGAGACCCTGCATTCCAGGTCTGCTTGGATTTTCATGCCTGTGTCTCCTTTGCTAGTATTCTTTCCACACAGCCACTTCCCTGCTGTCTGCACAGAAGTCCAGGGAGAATTGAATTCCAACCGCTCTCCATGGTGGTCAGAACAAAGGAAAATTCCTGTCCTTTTGAAAATTATTTGTCTATAATAGATCTATATTTTTCTCCATTCTACCGGCTAGAGTCTCCCTGCCTTCTTTTTTCTTTTCAGTTTTGACTTCCCAAGCTGTTTGACGTGAGGTGGCCAAGTATTTGTGCTTTTGGTCATGTCTGTGCCTTGTTCTGAATTTTATTGTGTATTTGTCCTGTAATTAACAACAATAATAAGCAAAGCTACCATTTAAGTTTTACTACATACAGTGTTTTATATATATTCTCTTTTAGCCCTCATGTAAAGCTTATGACGTAGTTATTATTCCACTTGTAAAATGAGGAGATGAATGCCCAGAAAGATTCACTTGCCCTAGATCACACAGCTGGTAGAAGCAGAGCTAGGACTTGAATCTAGTCTGGCTTCAGAGCTCATGCCCTCAGCCACCTGTCTCTGAGAGGCCAGCACACTTCTCTCTGTGACCCTGAATGAAAGGTAATAGGATTCACGCTCACTTGTCAGCGCATCACTTTGGTCTTGTTCCTCTCACCTAGGAGTTCTCACTGGCTTTGACATTGAAATGATGTGGCGTCTGTTTGCTGCAAGCTACCTCTCCTCTCCTTAGCCTCTGTCATTATAAGGGGATATTTCTTCATCTCATCCTCACACAGTGTCCCCGGAGGGTCAGCAGCAAAAGGGGTGCTTTTAGACTCCCGGGGGAACAGGTAACCAAGCCTTCCTTTGACCCTGCAGAATTAGCTGCCTGTTGCCCCTCCATCCAGTAGTTACTCTTCACACCCATGATACAGTCATACAGATGACAAGGTTTCTTGGAGCGTATGGAGGAACAAAAGTCCTAATATGTGGAACATGGATATTAACCACTGTAGAGTCACCTTTGAAGAGGGTGTCTTTGAAGCCCAGAGTGATTCTTTTTTTCCAAGCAAAAAAAAAGCAGTTTACACTTTTGGCAGCAATTTTCTGTCTCCTCTGTGCTATTATGGGAGATGTTGTGTTTGCGCCCTCACAGATTGACTCCTTCTGTGCTCCTGCCGGAGCCTGCTGAGAAATAATGTATGTTCACGGAGAGGGGGCGGCAGTGGGGTCTGCTGCCTTAGAGCTGTTGTGTAGTGGAAGGAAGTCAGAGAGTTAAACTCTTGTGTTCAGAGGACAGAGGAGCAAGGTCAGTTTTAAATTTTGATTTGTGATTGAGATTTTCTGTGAATTTTTTTTAACTAAGAGGAAAAGGGCTTTTTAACAGTAACAGCCATACTTAAGATTTTGGTAGAATTTTTCATCTTCAGAGCTGGCTCTTATTCAGGCAAAAAGCTCCTGCTGAGATCAGTGTGAATCTGACCCATGCTGATTCTCTGATCAAATGGGCAGTGAGTTCTGAAGGAATAGAAACTCAAGGAGAGTCAGCAGACCTACCTTCTATCCTTGGTTTACCTGGGACCAGCGCTGTGACCTTGGGCAAGTCATTTAACCTCCTTGCTTCTTTGTAGTCTATTTTTACTTCCCTGTAAATACTAGCCTTTCTTTCCCCCACTCTGCACCCAGTTTTTTGGGATATAGTTATGTGGAGGAATACAGTCATATATTAAATATGAAATGAAAAGAATCTGCTTATAGGTTCTGTAATTTGGTAGATTTTTTTGTACATTTCTCAATTTTGTTTCCTTAAACATTTTCTTGGGGCTATATACTAGGTACTCTTTTTTCCCCCCCCTCTAAAATAACAATCATATGTATGTTCTTAGATATGACATTTCTCTTCTTGATGACTTAGTTTGTAGAGATAAGAGGGAACTAAGTCAGTGATACGCTTAGGTTTCTTTTGTCCTCCGATTGCAAATTTATGGTTTTGTTTTTACATTATCTCCATTTCAGAAGACCTAGCTGGAAGCCAAAGAAAATGTCTCTGATACCTGTGACATGGAGTGGAACTGTCAGGGCTGCGTATTATCCGGAAGTGGGGTTCCAACATCTAAGTTGGTCTTCAGTACAGAGAGTCTCTTAGCTGTCACATTTCCCTCTTATGGAGCCTGAGCTGGCTTTGTTTTCCTCTGCTGATATGAATTATTTATCCTCTACTCACCCAAATGAAGGATGAAGCCATGCTATGCATTGTGCTGCCTATCTGTAATAAAAGCAAGCCTTCTTCTGCAAGTAATTGATTTTCAGATATTTACCTGTGAGAGTCACAACTTTATTTTATTTTGTGCATATTGGCCTATAACCAGAGAATCCATTCACAGCTGGAAAATTCAGCTGAGGTACCTCTAGTTTATTTCATCTGCCTCACAGTGGAAATGCCAGCTAGGAGCAGCCTGTATTCTGACATACATCTGCCTGCCTTTTCTGGCTTCACAATGCTAAGAAAAAAGGCCCAGTGGGAAGAGACCTGGATGTCACTTTTCATGGTGTGGTTTTATGCTAATCAACTTTTGTTTGCCATCCAATATGTAGTTATGATGCTTGACAGGCTAACCTTGTTTATTTCTTTGACCTCAGAGCTTATCAGGATAACATTCACCTCTAGGAGCTCTGTTTCCTAATCTCTTTAGCAAGAAAAATTACAGAGGAATTTTTTCATTTATTTTCAATTGTCTACTGTGTTGCCAGGCCCCATGCTAGGCCTCAGAGATATGAAGATGAAAAAGACTTTGTCCCTGCATTTAAAGATCTCAAAGTCTAGTTCAAATGAGAGAACTAAGTAAACAATTTTAATTTCACATTTAAGTGCAATATAATAATAATTATTATAATTATAAATTACTATAAGGAAGCATTTATTGATTGCCAACCATGTACCACGAAGTATTTTAAACATTTTTTATTTCTCACAACAGTCCTAACAAGTGGCTAATACATTATCTTCATTTCTCAGCCAAATGAGAAAACTGAGTTGCAGAGAGGTTATACATACACTAACGAGGTCACTCAGCTAAAAAGTGGTAGAGCCAGTATTCAAATTCAAGTAGTCTGACTTGAGAGTGTGGGCTCTTAACCACTACAGTATAATGATTCTCTATAATAAATATGTTGGATGTAGAATAGGATACAACTAACTCAGAATAGAGAATCAGAAAAGATATAATTTGTGCTGGACTTTGAAGGATGGGTGTAGGGGTAGGGTTTTGCAGATGGAAAGGGTAGGAAGGCCATACAAGCACAGAGATCAGCATTTCTAAAGGCCCAGAGGAATGAATACGCATGTGCTGTATGGGGAATGGTGAGGAGCTACATGACTGGACTGTTGGTGGGGGATGAGATAAGGGTGGCTGAGTGTCCCTTGTATAGGGTCTTGTGTGCCATTTGAGGCACCAAAAGGTTTGTACCATTTCCTGCTAGGCTTTACCGCTTGACTACAGCATGGTCCTATTCATAGAAGATGGATGGACTTCTGAATCTTATGGATCTCTTCCTGTAGTCACATCTCATGAGTTGTTATGTGTAAATTGTTTGCTTTCTCTGTGCCTCAGTTTCTCCATCAAGTAGCACATTTTACTATACTTAAAGGACAAGTATTTTATGAAGCATTAAAAGTATTCTCCTTTTGGGTTTCTTCTTTTATATGGGAAAACAAGCAACTGAGATAAAGTAATTATAAAAGGAAATTGTTTGTTTGATTTCTATCTTATTTATACCTTGTTTTGACAGCTCCAGCCTTCCTCTAACTTAAAATCAAATTTGGAGAGTAGATACCCAGTTCCTTCTAAATTGATGGAGATAAGGAATACTAAAGCACCAACATTTTCCAAATAGATTTAAGGCTACAGATGTTGCTTAGAAACTAGTCAAAGAATTACATTGATGTCACATTTGTCCCTGAGTTCGAGCTGGTGCTGCAGAGTCTGGCTGGAGCCTAGTTCTCTTCTTCCTGGTTTATCTGCGTAGCCATTTTGGACTGGCACTAAGCATAATAGATTTTAGGAAGTCAAAAAACTCCAGTCTGTGTCTTAAGAATAACTAAATTTGATGTCATTGGTTATGCCCTCCCTCACCTGTGGCAGCCACAGCAAAATGTGGTTAGTGGTGTCTTTTTCATTTTAGGAGAAACCTGCTGGTCTCTAGCATCTTCTCACTTTCTGTCAGTGAGAGGCAGACAAGAGGTGAATAATTCCATTTCCCCAATAACTTCCAAGGAGCCTTCCTTTTTTTCTAAGTTCCATGTGGCTGAACTGCGTTCACCTCTTTACCCGGAAACCCACAGCACGTGTCTGTACCAGATGGTGGGAGCAGAAGCGGGTGTGGTTTTTTGTTTTATTTTAGGTTTTTTCTTTTTTCTTTTCATGACGGTATGACGTTTAGAGTCATTGAGTGCAGGTTTCTTTAAAATTAGAACTGCAAGAAGGTAGCTTCAGAACATTGAGAAAGGTGTCCAAAGGCTGTGATAAAACTGGGGTACCCTAAATGGTGAGGTCTTTGCCAAGGACCAGTATTCACGTGCCTGTCCTGTTTGGACCTAGGACCTACCTATGAGTGGTTATAGGGTCATAAAAAAAATACTTCTTTAGCCACAAGCAGACGTTTTAGGGAAGAAAAACACTTTCTTACATAAGTGCCTCATTCCCCCACTCAACACCACTACCAATTGTTCCCTGTAGGTTGTAATGTGGTTGTAAAACAGAAAAGCATTTTGTTTCCTTGGTGAGTACATGTCTCCTTCCCCTCTGGTTCTGTCAATTCTATTTAAAGGAAAGTGAGATTGAGCATGAGAAAAACTGTACAGAGAGGGAGGGGCTGACAGAATCACAGAGAAGGTAGGCAAAGAAGCATTTCTCAAGCTGTCCCTGGCTGCCAGATGCATCTTGGTCCAGATGCTGTGGGGCAGTGTGCAGTTTTATCCCATCTCGCAGCTACTGCCACTCAGACAAGAACCAGTTAAAACTGACCAAGCTGCCAACTTTGCCCTGACTTTCAGGGTTGTTCAGGATTAACAGCTGAACAGCTCTAATAGTGATACCTGCTTATGTGTCGAACATAAAATAGGAGCTAGACCTACATATATTATTTCAAAGCTTAAAAAAACTGTTAAATATAGTTATTCTCATCCTCTTTTTACAGATGAGGAAATTGATATTATAAGAAGTTAAGTGACTAAGCCGTGGTCACACAGTTAGAAAGTAAGTCAGCCAGGATTAGAACCCAGATCTATCAGGCTTAAAATTCTGTGCCTTCAACCACCACGCTATCCTGCCTTTCTCAGGAGGTGGAAAATTCACATCTTCCAACATCTTGGCTGGGAATAAGTAAAGTTAATGGATGGAATTGTGACAAGCCAACAGGGATTTGGCATTTTTATCAGAAAAATTTTTTTCATTTTCTTTATTGAGTGCCAACAAGCAGTTTGTATGAGACAGAAGTTGAGGTGGAACTTGCCAGGAAAATGCCTAAGGTGGAATGAATAGGAACTTCTCTCCCCAGACAGGTAAACATTAGTTTGCTCCCTGGCTTTTGTGGAGCGGGCAACTGCCATCACCTCTTCTGAAAGAGCCACTGTTCACACAGTGGCAGGTGCAGGCCAACTGTTGTCATGACAACAGCAGGAGAGGCAAGCAGTTTAATTCTAGAACTGATAATTAACTGGGGGTGGGGTGGAGGTGGGGAGAGAAATGGGGGGATAATTGTTTCAGAAGGGAAAACTTAGCAATTACCAGCCAGCTGCATAGATAAAAAGGCCAGGCACAGATGCCCCAGCCCAGCATGCCCCTGGAATTCAGCACTCATCCCCTCTGGTTAGGAATTTTTGATAAATGAAAATGAAGGGTCGAGTCCCCAGCCAATCAAGACTCTTTAAGGAACCAAATAAAGAAAGAGGAAGTTACATACGCTGTAAAATGAAATGCAGGGGGCCAGATAAATGACTACCCTAAATGACATTACCCAGCCAGAAGCAATCCAGAAATACTATCCAAACTCTGCAGGAAGAATTCACGCTTGGAGATAAAACAGGACCCACAAGGCCTACCCATTGTGAGTTTCTACTTCTGTGGATGGAATGAGGGGAGAGTGGCATATTAGAAAGAAAATAAAAAGAAGACTTACAGAGGTGATGAACTTGTTTAGGTCCTTGATCATCACGGCTATTAGTCTATCAACCCCTCAGAGATTGCAATAGTGAATGTAAGCTAAGCATTCCACATGGGTCCTCTGTCTCATTTAGGCCTTACAGCAACCTAGGAGGACAGTGCTGTTATTATTCTCATATCAGACTTAGACATGTTCAGCACTTTGCCCAAGGTCACAGAGCTACTAAGTCAATATACTGAATCCTATTATCCTATTGATTTGCATTTTTAAAATAAAACCTCTACTACTCTATGGGGAAGTCGTGGTCCCAATCTAGAATAAAATCAGACTTAAGTAGATATAAACAGTTTAAAATAAAAAGGAAAATAATATTTTTTGTAGTAGAATAAATGTAAGCTACAAAATAAAAATTACTAGATAAGCAGTATTGGAGAATGTCCTGGTTTTGAGATCTGTCAGACTCATAGTTCACAGATTAGCCCTGTGTCTCAAGCTCTGACCAGATGAATAAGTGTGAGCCAGGATTTCTTCCTAACTTGTTCTGTGGCTCAGGGCATGTTAAGGCTTGGAAGAGGAGATGACATTACACAATGCAAAGTGACTGTCCAAAACTCCTCTAATGATATATTTTCACCAAACTTCCATGTTTTATGTATTGTTCATGGGAAAAATGCCATAGTGTATAGCAAGACCTCCCTGTATTCCAGAGTGTATGTGTAATGTACATGTGTGTGTATGAGAGAGAGACAAAGAAAGAGTTGGGGGTGGGGGAAGAGAGAGAGAGGGGAAAGAAGTGGGGGAAGAGAGAGGGAGAGGGAGGAAGATTTTCCTTTAAAACAGCGAGTCTCAGTGAAAGGAGAAGCGTGGTGCTCATTCAGCAGTATTTACAGATCACCTACTTTGTTCCAGGCATTGTCTTTGGTGCTCAGAATATAGTTTTCCACAAAACATTGAAGGCCCATGCCCTCAAAGAGCTTATAGTCTAGAGTCTCAAGGAAGGATTGAGGAATGTAAGTGGTATGTAATTTAAAATCACATTTTAAAGAAACCCATATTACTTCTTCTGTTAAAACCTAATACAGGGAATAAAACTTGCCTAGTCCTTCTGGCTAGTAGGAAAATGTGTAGAAGATAGAATGCAGGAGAAGTATAGGTTGATAATCACTACTTAAAACTATGAGCTTCCCCTTGATTTTCCAGAGGTTTGACAAACTAATAAGTTGATGTTGCCTTTGCAAGTGAAACAATTAATATCAAAATTTGGGAGCTCCACTGACACAGTTATTATGCTGGAAAATGTAATTTTGTCTGCATAATGGAAGTGGGATCATTTCAAGAAGATCTCATTAATGTGCTGTTCATCTACAAAGAGCAATGTAACCTTTCTCTTATTAGATTAGTGCAGGGTCATGATGCAAAAGGTGGTTGGAATAATTCTCAGTCTTTTGTTCTAAGAAAATAAATTAAGTACTGACTAGGAGTCTAGATATGGAAATCAAAATCCTTGAAGACAGAAAAACAATGTAGCCACTCATTCTGAAATTGGCATAACCTTCTTTCATTTCTGTAGGTTTCATTCCATTGAGCCATTTATTTAACAAATTATATCCAATGTCTGCTATGTGCAGGCAGTGCTAGATGTTGCAACTATCATAGAAACCAAAAACAGTCCCTTTTTTCACGGTGCTTACTATATAGTGATTGGTCTCTCCTCCGCATTTCAGGGCCATACATCTGTTCTGTGTCTGCTCAACTCTCCCCAAGCTTAAAGAATCAGCACCCTACTAAAAAGATGCATGTCATGTGCAGTTATAAATGGAAATCCCCCAGTGCAGGGCCTTCCCAGGTATATTAGACTGAACACTGATTGAGTTGTGGACTTAGTCTTTTAAACTAGGGTTCCGTGGTCCAATAAGTTTGGCAAATGCTGCTTATTTACCCACCTCTTGGAGTTCCACAAGTACCATGGTATAATAAAGTCTTCGAGCAGTCCTGTGATAATGAGACTTACTTACTTTGTTTAACCCAGCATTTCCAAACTTATTGACCATAAGGATCCTTGAACCCCTATCACAGAAATATCCTTTAGAAACAGAGTTCCTCAACTGGATGTGGCTCATCGTCTGCTACATGCTGAGACCTACTGCTGATGATTTGCCATCTAGAAAGAGAGTATAAGAAATGTAAGGCAATATATAGTAAGAGTCCACATCTCTTAGGTTGAAATCTTGTTGTACTCCAAAAAACTAGGTCTTCTGAACCATTTCTCTACTGTTATTGATGTAATTTATGTCTAATACAAATGGGAATGTAGCTATCAGAGGTACAAATAATTGAAACTGGTACACATTCCTGGCAAAAGAAAGTCTAGAGAGGGCCACTGGGATATTTTTTTTTAATTGACATGAAAATGAAACTTGGATGTCCGTGATTCCATTCAAAAATAAAATATCCATCATAAATAAGTTTTTTGTTCCTTTCGTCTTAATAACATAATTCATGTCACTTTTTAACAATAAAAAACTTGTAGTTCCAATGTATACCAAGCACCCAGCACATTGCCTAGTATGGAGTAGACCCTCAAATATTGGCTGAATGAATGACTGAAACAGACAGTGACGAGGAACATTACTAAATACAAAGCAATACAGAACAGTGTCATTTTTCCTCTTTTAAGTCAGTGTATAAAGTGGGCGTATCCTTCTGTTACATGATAGTGCCTCTTACATCTAATAGCTATCATATGCCTACCACAGGTTGGGGGAACTAAGAAAATATATATATAAAAGTATTTTGCAAACTTAAGTGCTGCGTCTAAGTAGTTGTGTTTGTTTTTTTTACCAGTGGTCATGGAGGTGCTCAGCATTCTATGTGTCAGAAATTTCCCTGATATGACCAGGCCCTGATGCCAAGTGGATTATACACCAGGATCGCAGTATTCTGACTTACAGACCAAGAGAGGAAGGCAATAAGACTAGGATGTCAGGCCTTTGATAGTACTTCTCTGTCCCTCAGTTTTCTCATCAGTCATCTAGGGGCCATAGCACCCACTCTGTCTATATTAAGGATCAAATGCGATAACCTGCATGAATGATAGTAAGATATGCAAATAAGAAATGTAAATGATGCTCTGTACCCTTCGAAAGTATAAGCATTAAACAAGCAAAACAGAACTGGATGATATAAAGTTGTCCTTTCGTAATGTTATTTGTTAAGACATAATTGTGTTTGTAACCTGAGGTTCATGTATGAGTCATTTAAACAAATGTTTATCAGCAATAACAAAGGAAACAAGAAGATTACCCTTGATTCAGCACCTTTACAATTTACAGGGTGTACACAGACATCTCATTTCCTTATTCGAACAAACCTGAGAGGTGGTTTTGCTATCCCCATGTTACATAGATGAGGAAATTGAATGAGAGTAAGTGACCTGTCCAAGGTGGCCCAGCTAGAGCTAGGAGTGGCAAGAGTCAGGACTTGGAGTCAGGCCTTCTTGTTACACATCCTGTGCCTTTGCTCTCATAGCTGCTTTTGTTCAAAACATAACTCGTTCTCCTCCCTCTCCAGCATGCTTCTGACCTTGACTTCTCCTTCTCCATAAATGGCATCATCTTGTCTCAGGCCAGTAACCTAAGAGTCATACTCAATATCTCTCTTTTCTTCACATTCCAAATCCAGTTAATCAGCAAATGTTGTCAGATTTACCCTCAACTATACATCAAATCCAAGGACTTCTCACCTCCGCTCCCTCACTATACTGGTCTGGGCCACATAATTTCTCTCCAAGAATTCTACTGTCGTTCCCTCGTTGCCACTCTTACTCATCCTTCCCCTCACTGTAACCCCTCCATTCCATCATTCACGTAGATGCTAGAATGATCTTTTAGGATACAAAGGAAGTCATGTAACTATTCTATTTAGAATGCTCCAGTGTGAATTATATCATGTCTGGAACTTGCTTCAGAGTAACCTGGGGGGAAGAGGACCTGTAAAGTCACACAAGATGAGATTCCCACCATCCTCACATCTGCTGCTCACCCCATTGCTCACTCCAGCTATGCAGCTTTCTTACTCTCCTTCAGACAGAGGTCACATTCCTTCCTACTTCAGGGCCTTCGTGCTTGGGTTCCCTTCCGCCTGATGCTTATCCCCAGACCTTCACATGGCTCATTCTCTCACATTATCTAGGCCTCTGCTGAAATGTTGCCTCTTCAGACCTTCATTCCTTCCTTACCTGCTTTGGTTTTCTGCATATACTTGTCACTGCATGAAAATGTATTATGTATTTAACTTATTATTTTCTTTCTACCCCACTAGAAAATAAATGTTATGAGGGTGAAAGCTTTGTCTTTTTCACCACTGTACTGTCAGTACCTAGAACATTACAGGGACACAGTTAATTTTTGAATAAACAAATAGCTATGCAAAACCTGTTTTCAAAGTTGTAGAGAGAACCCTGGTTTGGAATAGGAAAACCTTAGATTCACTTGATTATATTCTCAGCCTGTCACCTTGTGCAGGTCATTTACCTGCAGCTGTTATTTGTGAATCTGCCTTTGTTATCCACCAACAGCCTGTGAGTTTCTGAATGGCAGCATCTGTACTTGATTTTTCTTTATCTCAGTAGTAGATGTAGCAAGTCTGTTACACTATTTGATAGCTATATACATGAGCAGTGCTTTGCTGTGTTCCAAACTTGGGAAATGACTGGCAAGGACTCCTGAATCCTTGGCTCTTCTTCAGATAATAATGATCATGGCCATAATAGCAAACACTGACTGAGGTCTTACTGTGTGCCAGGCACTTTTCTAAGGGTGTTACGTGTCATGAGTTCATTTAATCCTTATAACAGCCCCATAGGGGTAGAGGCTGTTACTATCCCCATTTTCCAGATGAGGGAAATTAAACACAGAAAGACCAAATAATTTGCCCAAGGTCACATAGCCAGTAAATGATAGAGAGCCAGGGTTTGAACCAAAGCCATCTGGCTGTAGAGTCTGTATTCTTAGCCAGCTCTCTCTACTGCCTTCTCAAATCACCACGGTAGGCTTACACTGAGGTAGGTAGGTAGGTAGGTAGGTAGGTAGGTAGGTAGGTAGGTAGATAGATAGATAGATAGATAGATAGATAGATAGATAATTTAGTAAATAAATATTAAAAAAATAAAAGTTCACCCATGTATACCTGCTCTAAAGAAGGGTTTTAATCTAAGTATTCCAGGCTAGTTTCTTTGCTCTTTTCACTTAAAGCTACACACATGCCCTGTCTGCTCTGTTTGAGCCTTCTGAGAAGGGTAGGGATGCAGCAGTAAGAGCTTTGGATGGAGCAAAGTGTGCACTCAGGACTGTGGAGAGATTTGGGCAGTGCTCTTTCCCTGTCCTTGGCAAGTGATGGGCTGCAGAGGTGCTTTCATGTCAGTGGCCACCCTTTCAGCTGCAGACATGTGTGCCTTGTCCATGATGAGGTTGGAGAACAGCGGCCTGTCTGAGCCAGCAGTAGTGCAGGCTGCTTGCTGTCTGGAAAAGCAGGGTGCGAACTCAAATGTATCATCCTGAGATAGTTCCCAAAATAAACAGATTTTTTTTGTGCTGACTCTTGCTTTTCTAACTGAGGCCTGACTGTTTCCTCTTTCTTCTCTTAAAACAATCTTTCTAGAAGGCATTTCTCTTCCTCCCTGCCTTTGAGTGATAGGGCTGACATCTGGGAAGAAGGAAGTGATCTACTCCTTCAAAAGTTATATCTCCATCAGACCTGAAAGTTGTTTAAAATTCAGTCTTTGCCTCTGGAGCTCTTGAGTCAAGGTGAGGAGTGCTTAAGCCAGCCTTCTGACTCCCTGAGAACTGGAAGTAAGAAGGGTGAGCTCTTGTCCTGAATGAACCATCATCAGTCAGTAAAGAAGTCTTTAGGAGGGAATCTTTGCCTGCAACCAGGGGGAAATGGCAGAGGATAGTCAGAAGATTATATGTGTGTACTACCCCATTATACATAAATAAAGGACTTGCACATCGTGGATTCTGGTATCTGAGGGGCATCCTGGAATCAATTCCCTGTCAATATCAAGGCATGATATCATATATGAAATAATCAGACAGCTTTAAGATAATATGTAATTTAAAACAATGTGTATTTTAGACTCCAGCAGTTTTAAGAGTTCTCAGAATTAGTGTGATGCACTGGTTAAAGAATATGGGCTTTGGGGTCAGAGGTTCTGGGTCTGAATTCCAGCCTCATCACCTACTAGCTATATAACTTTAGCCCTACTATTTAAATTCCTTAGACCTTGCTTTTCTCATCTGCAATATGAAGATGATAATAGTATCTAAAATAAGATTACTGTGAGGATTAGTGAGATCATTCATTCAGTTAAAAAAAAAAATCTTCTGAGTGCCTTCTTTGAGCAAGGCACTGTTCTAACTGCATGGGATACGTAAGTGCCCCTGAAATCTCAGTGACAACAACAACCACAAACATTTACTTCTCTCACATACTGCCTGTCCACTGCGGATCAGCTTTAGCTCTGCTCCCTTCTCCTTCATGCTAAGACCAAGGCTAAAGAGCAGCCCCTGCATGGGACATGCTGGCCAGGGGAAGAGAGCAGGGACAGAACGGTGCAACCCACCCCAGTGAGCAGGGGACCACTTTCGAGGCAAGTGAGAAGTGACTTCAGATCGAGAGAAGAGTCCTGAAGGTCCACAAGATTAGAATATCGTTGCTGTGATTCACATGAAAGATCTTGAAGTTCTAGGATTCTAGGCTTGGATTAGAACAGTAGCAGTGGGGAGAAAAGAATAGGTGGGGGAAACGGGGGTCTGGGGACTGGAGAGGACTGAGTGAGTAGCTGTATTTGAGAAATACAAGAGAAAGAGCTAAATCAAGAGCACTGGCCTCCAAGCCTCGCTCTGCTGCTACTTAGTTATATAAACTCAGGCAAGTCATTGAACCTTTCTGGGCATGAGTTTAACATTTATAAAATGAAAGACCTGAATTTGATGTGACCCCTGAGGTTCCCTCTAGCTCTATCCCTCTCTGGCGCTAAGGCTCCGGAGTCTTTGTCTTAGGAGACCACAGACTACTGGGAGTGATGCTAATGGGATGGAAGGTTGGCTTAGAGAGAAAGATGTTATAATGACTCCAGTTTGCATTTGTCTCAGCCCTTTGGGTTGTGTGCCTTTCCTCTTTGCTTTTGCTCGTAGGTCACTTTCTCCTTGAGTTTGCTGTGAATCCAAAAAGGAGATAGAATTTATTTTTCATCTCCAAAGTGGGGTCCTTGGGAACACATAGAGCCTTGAGGTCATGGGACTGATGTAGCCTTATGCACAACGTTTCTCCAGCATCTTTTGGTATCCTGGCATCTTTCTATGCTTCTTCCAGTGTATTTCATGTTATGATAATACCTTCACAATGTCAGCCGGGGTGTCTGAGGAGAAACCTTATCCTCGCCCACCACATACCACATATGCACAGAATCAGAAATTTCTGCCACTCTTCCTCCCTCTCAAGGGCATGCTTCTGCCTCTCTTTTATCCTTTACTCACTCCTTCCCTTGGGAAGAGGATTAGCTTGTCTGATTGGTGAGAGTCTGGTAGTCATTTGGCCTCTCTTCTCTGTTGTGCAAGGTTAATGTGGTAACAGTCACTGCATTGAAAAAAACCACATGGCCGTATCTTTCTTTCTTCTCCTTTGCTTCTTGGATTACTTGATTCAGGCAGGATGGACCTTCCTTGCTCTTTGCTCTCCATTGCAATAAGCAGATTAGGAAGGAATTGTCTCTCCTGGACCCAGGTAGGTCTTTGTTCCTACTTCTCCATCAATGACTAGATGAGTAAATCAAGTTGCTCCTTCCCTGGGATTCAGATAACTTTAATTTAGTGGGAGAGGTGGCGGGAGGCACCTACTGTAGCCTCGAAATCTCCGCACTCTATTATTTGGGTCTCCACTAACAAAAGTAGTACCTTGATCATAGTTTAGCTCCTTAAGTCCCTGCTCTCCTTGTTTGAAAGTGGAGAATGCAGTGAACAAATGACACCATGGGTTCTTCAGCAGAACCCTTTCAACATCACCTCACACTTGTTAATGGCTTCCTATCCCCCTCCCTCAGCTTTGCCAGTAGGAAAGTGTAGTTATTAAAGAGGTGAGTGTTTCACCGTGCATCATAAGAAGTAGTTTACAAAGCTGAGTTGCCAACAACCCGTGTCTGCTTGTCCCATAAACTTTGTTTCCAGGAAACTCAGTCCACCTCTATATCCTGGCATTTTAACCACTTCAGGCAAAATGCTGGGTTCAGCACTTTTTTCATGTCATTTTAGTTAAATGATTACTTTGAATTTTCAGTATTAAATTAATGGTACAGTCTGAGCTCACCAAAGATGAGAGCTGTACTTAACAGTTTGAGGTGTTTAACCTCCTTCGCATCCCCAACTCCATGCAGTGTTTTGCAGTGCAACTTTTCAGCAGGTATTTAAATTCTGACATGTTCTTGGTACTTTTTTTGAAACTAAAATTATAGGCTAACTCAGTTGAAATGGTTAAACACAATTTGTGTGTGTAGTTGTAACCCCAGTTGATTTGTTACAAAAAGTTTTTAATCTTAATTACTGTTTCCAGGAAGTCTCCCATGAGGCAGAGTTAATGAGCCTTGATTTATTCCACCAGCTTGTAAGTCAGACACTGTGCGAGGCACAGCAGGGTTAGAGAATGAGCCATGGGCCCTGCCCTCAAAGCACTTGTAGTCCGATTGAGAAATGAGCAAAGAATTATAGTATACCAGTATGAGAACCCACATAGAGAGATGTGTTAAGTGCAATGGGAAGCAGAATAAAAAGTAACTAATTCTTCCTAGGGAATCAGAGAAGATTTCACAGTTGTTGACTCATTTGAACCAGTGCCCTGAACAGAGCTATACAACAGTAAGTTGATTGATGGCAGGTGGAGAATGGACATCATAATTGTACGCTCTGTGAGTAACAAGGGAATTTTGAACTATGGTTCACGAGGGGAAAGTATGTACTGTATCACTGTTTAAGTCCTCAGCATTGTGCTTTATTTTATAAGAAGAGAGCTTTGCCGACACTTATCCTTTTCGTTCTAAAAAGAGTATAGATATCTAAAAAGAGTATAGATAAAATGGAAATAAACTTGGAGTATTTTGAGGCAGCCATAATTTAGAGTCTTTTCAACTTTGAAGACTCATTCATTCATTCATTCTCTCCTCTTTCTGTATGATCTAAAAGAAAGATTTAATTTTTTTTTTTTTTAGCCATTTCTTACTCTTGTCGTTGTTCTGTGATATAACTATGGCTCCTGTTTCTTATTATATTAATCAGAGACTATTTGATTGTAAGGAACAGAAATCCACCCACGCTAGCTCAGATAACACAGTGGGGTATGGAAAGGACATGGTGCATTTCACAGGACCCAGTCAAAGGAAGTATTTCTGTACCTGATGGGCATAGGCGTGGAAATTGGTCAAGACCAGAAGTTGCTCTCTCAGTCTCTGTTCTTTCTTTGTCTCTTTCTCCTTCCTGCTTTACTCTCCGCCCCGCAGAGCAGCATCCTCTGTTTGCTTTCCTTGTAATTTCAGCTTGTCCTGGCAGCACTTTGGCCCCTGCTATATAGCAGTTTTCTGATGCAGGATTCAACATTGCCTCACCACAGTCCCAAGAGAAAATATAGCCAATTCATACCTATTAATTAGCTGCCCTTGAGTTAGGTGGTCATGCCTGTGTAGTCAGTTACCGTAGGAAAGGTTGGGGGGCAGGGAGGCGGAGGAGTCATGTGGTTTGTAGGGCTTCTCTTCTCCCAGGTGGGGGCAGGACAGGAGGGTAAATTGGAAAAGGTAAGCACAATTGAACAATATTCTGCTCTGCCGCCCTTACAGAGGCAAACTAGTGTGTAATCTAAGATGACAATTTAGTTTTTCTTAACACAGATTTTTATAGTTAGACAACAGAGTGCCCCTAAGTGCCTGTATCTTTTGTCCATCCCAGAACAAGTTCCATTTCTTATACACCTAGCATTTCAGATAAACAGAATAGTGCTCACTCAGCTAGCACGTGGCTCCTAACAGCACCCCTGTTTCTCATTTGCTGTGGCCTCTTATAGGTCGGGTGTATGAGAAAAACCATGAATTTGAGGTCACTGGAGTTACTTCCGTCTCTTGCTAATTTGGTGTCCATAAACTAGTTCCAACTTCTTAGAACCTGTTTTCTGATTCACAAAATGGGGCTGACTTGTGCCTCCCCAGCCTGGGTGCCTGTGAGGAGCACATGGTGAATGTGTGTTGAATGATTTTGTGAGAATGATTTTGTGAATAATAAAGCACTGTAGTGATGAGTTCAGTTATTAATACATATGTTAGTGGTGGCAACAAAGATGCAGTTTTTTTGTTATTTAGCAAGAGGTACTAAGGCGTAGACCCTCTGGCATCTGCTCACCTAAGGCAGGGCACGACTTTAGGCAAGACTCATAAACACACCAAGTTTCTGGTTCTCCAGCTCTAATTTCGGGCTGTCATCAAGCACTTGGAGTTCCTTGGATGAAAGGTGTAATAGAAGGTCATAAGTGTGCTGCTCCTCCATCAGTGTGCATGTCATCATAGCTCCTGTTCATGATAGATGACCTTTTGTTTTGTTCATTTGTGAGCTGGAACTATTGTAATCATCATAATGGTATTAAGTGGGCTGTTACCTGGGATGCTTCTTTTAATTAGATGGTGATGGTAAGAGAAAAACATGGATCACAAATTATTCCCATTTTGCAAATAAGTAAAAGATGCTAAATAATTTATTGACCTTCACTCAGCTACTAAGTTGAAGAGTTAGGATTCAACCCAATTCTGTTGGACTCCAGTTCCCACGTTTTCCCACTATGCCTCACTGCCACCAGATCTTAGAAATCTACATGTTTAATTTCTAACTGGGCTCTTCAGACCCCAGAAGGATCTATGAAGATAGAAATAAAAGTCTATGAACTATTTTCAATATTTCAAAACTTGTAGTGGGAAATCTTACATTTAACTGCAACAGGGCAGAGTTATGTTAGCTGTTTTCCCCCCATGGTGACCTAATTTGTCAGTTATTGATTATTTAATTCATGCAAGAAAACTAATTAAATATTCAAAAATGTTGTATGTTAGACAGAGTTTCAAATTCTGAAGCCTTTGGAGGGTACATGGGGATCCTTAGTGATGAAAAGATTATGAAATATAGTCTGATTCAAAAACCGCAAACTGATGGCTCATCAGCCAAATCTAGCCTGAGGATATGTTTTGTTTACCTCATAAAGTATTTTTTTCAATTTTTGAATTACTGACCAGCATTTAAAAATTGAAAGATTTCACATCAAAACGCAGATTTTTTTCAGCTTCTTTTGGCAATTCAAAATTTCTGGCAATACTGGATCTATATTTACCCATGACGTTGACCAGCTGGCTCCTTAGATGGGGTATGTACTTTGCAATTTACCAGACTCCACCTGGCCCAATTTATTCACTTCATTCATTCATATTACCTACTAGGTCCCTGTAAGCATTTGAGTCTCTAATGCCCAGGCTAATCCAGTCTCCTCATTTTGTTGCTTGGTTATAGAGTAAAACCCATTCTCTAGCTATAATCACTCACACATTTTATACCCTGTACAGTTTTGTGTCTTGGGCTTCTTCTTAAGGTCTTTCATGCAAACTTGTCTATTTGGCTCTACTACATCTTTGCAAACAGGAGCGACATTCTCATTATTGTTTAAGGGGGTGGGAATGCAAAGAAGAATAAGATGGAGTGCCTACCGTGAGAAAGGTCATGTAGTCTAGCCTTGTTTCTTTTTAATTCATGAATGTATCTAGGACCCTGATAAGTAGTACCAAGTGCGTTTTCAAGACCTGCTTGCTAGAGTATTGTGAAACAGAATGGGGTTGGTGTCAGAAAGACCTAGGTTAAAGTACTAGCCACCATTAATTGTCCACATAAGCAATTTATGTAAACTCCTCAGTTTCAGCTCTCTTGTCTGTAAAATGGGAATAATCATAATGCCCGTGGGGTGAAATGAAGATTGAATGACCTGATGCTCATAAGGGGTTTGGCACAGTGCTTAGCATTTAATAACTGCGAGGATATAGTAACTGTTACCACTAGGGTTAAACGTGCAGTTGGCACTCACTTCATGCATGTTGAATTAACGAATGGGTAGAATAAATTGAGTGTAAGGAATTAAATGTGTTCAAACAGTAAATATCTATCAAAGAAGATGTCACCAGAAGTGTCTCTAGCAGGCTTGGAGACCACAAATTTTTGATGGCGTTGAATGTCTGATTTTGATGAGACTACAAGAAGCACACGTTGTGGCAGGATCAGCGCCCAGAGCTCTTGAAAACAGATGTATAAGCTTACCTCTGTGGAATAACGTCAGCCTCAGTTTAATGTAAGTTGATGTAAGGTTGAGAGGAGAGGAATAAATTTCTAATAATCTTTCAAAGTAGACTCATGCTCAGTGTTTTGAGAATATACTCAGGACTTCAAAATTGGCCTGTGGGCTCACCTCCGTGATACAGCAGGTTGACGTTATCTCCGTGAAGAATCATCGCGGTTGCTAAGGTGACTGCTAGAATGGGAAAAAGCATTAGACCACTTTCCCGGGGCTCCTGGATGCCTTCCTCCTTTTACAGCCTTAAGGGACAGGCAGAGGGGAGCTAACTTATTTACTATGTGCCATCGCTGTCTCATTTAATTGTTACACTGATCTTCTGAAACAGTTTACCATTCAGATGACAAAACTGAAGCTCAGAGAGAGTAAGGGACATGTTCCAATTAGTCAAGTGGCAGAACCAGAACTCTAGCTCTTTCCGTAACTCCACATAGCCTCCCAAAGCTTACCTCACCACCTCTAGGGATTCATGATAGCCCTCAACCCCATCTTCATCCTCACTCCCAAAGGGAAACTCAAGTAAAGGGCAGCAAAATGGATTCACTGAGTGAATACACACTGCCCATTTTCTTCTTATTCATTTTCAACACAGTTTATTAAGCACCTATATTATGCCAGACACAGCTCTTGTTGCTGAGGATACAGGGCGAACAAGACAGATGAGATCTCTTCTCTGGTGGAATTTAATTCAAGTGGGAAGAGATAGACAAAAAACTAGTAAACCACTAAATAAAGAAAATAATTTCAGATAGCAGTGTTAGAAAGGAAATGAAACAGGGTGACTCCATAGAAGGGAGCTGGGGAGAAGAAGCTGCTACAGATAAGGTGTTCAAAGAAGGGCTAAGGAGGTCACTTTTGAGCTGAAACCAAACTGAACAAAGGGGCCAGCCGAGCAAAAATGGGCATGGTGAGCATTAGAGGCAAAGGGAACGGGAGTTCAGACTTGAGGCTGGCCACTGGTGACTGTCACAGGGAGACCACTTCACCTTCTAGACTTTTTAAAAATGTAGTGTGCCTAATAATAGAACATGTTTCTGATTTATAATCTGAATCATAATATTGCATTTTTCTGGATATTTTGCAATGGGATTAGTAATGTTACTTCAAGAAGGCTGTGATCTATGCAAGTAATGGAGACAAGCTGGCTTTATTGGAAGAGAGAGGACACGAGAGTTTACATCTGTTTCCTGCTGGAGAACCACATACTTTAGGCTCAGCCTGAGGACCTGCACACTGTGCATTCAAGGATGGTAAGGACACGGATATGGCAGAGACAGCAGGACGCCTCCAGAAGCCCCAGTCACACAGACAGAACTCAAGACACCTAGGAAGGGAGCTGCTGGACGGTGTGAACATTTATTTTGGTGCCAAATAACATTTATTCCCAGGATGTCTTTGGTTATCACAAGGGTAAATTCTAAAACAAGGAAGGAAATAAAATTAGTTTTGTGTAGATAAGTATGGACTCAATAAATACACAGCAGAAAATAATTTAGGAGGCTGGAATAAGGGAATGTCATGAACTCAAAACAAGGATCAAGTGGAATGACTGAAAACGGTAAATCACTGTCTAGACCTATGCTTTCCCAACCTAGATACCCTGAAAGTAATAATAGGAATTAGAAAGCTATTTGCAGTGTTTCAAAAATATGAATGGATACCAAGGCTACACAGGCTATCATTTACCTCATGCCCTTTCACGTCATTCTTTCGTTGGTTTATTCAGTATTTCAACAAATCCTTAATGAGTTATCTACTGTGTGCCAGGTATTATGACAAGTGCTACGAAATTTTTTAAATGGCTAAAATAGGGATCCTTGCTGTTGAGACATTTTAAGCAACTGGTGAAGTAAAGAGACAAGTAAATGGATCATTACAAAGCAGTGTAACATGCACTGATAGGGGTGTTATGGAATGCTTTGAGAAGTCCAAAGGGTGGGAAAAATGTGAGGGCTAGGGTCTTGGAAATCTTCCTAGAAGAGATACTACTAAACCTATGCTTAAAGGATATATATAAATTAGCCAGACGGGTCCAAGAGAATGAACTTCTTGGCAGAGGGAAGATTGTGTACTTTATATATATAGGGCTTTTAATTCACCGGAGTACTTAATGCACTGTATCAGAATTGTGCTCAGCTTTGAGTAAGAGAGAACTCTGGTATCAGTAGCTTAAGCAAACAAAGGTTTATTTGTTTCACATAATAAGTGTGGAGGGAGGTGACTGCTGGCTTTGGTTCAGTGGCTAATGATGTCAGTACTGCCATGTGCCTCTGAGACTCCCTGGGCTTTTCCTTCGTGCTTGTTGCCTTATGATTGAAAAAGGGCTGCAGCTTTGGGTGTCATATCCATGTTCAAGCATGGAGAAGGGGTCAGAAGAAGGGCCATGTCTGTATTAATCAGAAAAGTAAATGCTTTCCCAACACACAGCCCCCGCCCACCACCGGAAGACTTATCCTTCTGTGTCAGGCTTGAACTGGGCTCCAGCCATGTCCCCATCCCCCCACTGCAGTACAGGCTCGGTATGCACATATTTAACCCTTCCACACTCCAGAACAGAACGCAGCAGGGAGAGTGAGTTGAGAATGACTAAGTCAGCCAATCAATAGTATATGCCAAACATTCCACTTCACTTGCTCTTCGTAATAAGCTCACACAGTAGGGAGAGCAGGTGTTATTAGCTCCACTTTGCAGAAGAAAAAACTTGGATTTGGAGATTCAGAGAGCTAGATGATGCCTGAAATCACAGAGCTGTGCATTTATTTCGTGATAACCAGAAGAAAAAGGAGAGCTAATGTTGATCATATGCTTATTACCCACCAGAGTAGCTGAGCACTTTACATATGCTCTCTCATATCCTCCTCATGCAGTCCTGTGAGGTAGCTCTCCTCCTTTTACGAGTGAGCAGTCTGGATATTGACGTAACTAAGGGGATATTGACATGACTTGCCCAGGATCACACAGCTGGCATATAGCAGAGCCAGGATTCAAACCTCAGTTCTCCAGAATGTCAGCCAGATGCCCTTCTTGCCTCTCCTACCTTTAAACTATCATAACTCTCTTCCTGTGAATCCGGTGAATGTGCCGTCTCACTGACATTGCCCAGAGCCCTCGAAGCTGCCTCCTCCCCCGTGCCCCTCTTACTCCTTTTATTTGACCCACTCCTGTCTCTTCATTATTGCTTTTATGGGCACAGGATCCAGCAACACATTATTTCAAATGTCCTGCCATTAGGAATGCATTTCCTGTCATTGTAATAGCACCGACCATAATGAATACATTTTGTATCTGTGTAGATGTCACTGGTGTTTTCAATGCTCCATTCTAATTTATGTTGGAACATGAATACTTAAAAGTATTGCCCAGGCTCCCATTACTCCAGAGAAAATGAGGGATGCCCTGTGTGTGTGCATATGTTTTTGCATTCATGCAGCAGATAGGATGTCTGGGTCGGAATGAATTGTGCGCCAGAAGTGGGAGTCAGGCCCTTTCCTGGAAGGGCACATTGGAAGTAATGTGCTGTGCACATCAGCAAACCTGTGCAAGCAGGTTTCCTTAGGAATAGAAGGGCCTACTTAATGGACACAAATTACAGTCAGATGTTGTTAGAAAGGCAGAGGGAAAGCCTGATTGAGGGAACCAGGTTTGGGGGTACCCCAAGATCTTCTTGCCTTCATGTGCACAGCCAGCAAGGTTGATATGCTTGGTACCAGCAAATCACCCCAGCAGTCAGCCACACACGGTCCCAGCCTTTTTGACTTTGAGGGTAAATAGTGAGACAGGCCAACCAGGGAGCAGAATGTGCTCAGTTCGGGGTTAGTTATGTGACCTGATCTTTATGATGAGAGCCTGTCTGTGAAGTAGAGGGATGGTAAATAATAGTCACGGAGTCTGAAATGCCAGATTGTGGCAGAATGTAGCCCCTTCGTGCAGAGAGGCGGGGGTACTCAGCTATGCGAGAAACGGCCTCCCCTATGTTTGAAACAATATGTGGGCTGTAAGGTGCCAGACATTTAGCCTGCAGCCTGCAGGGGGTTCTTGGGGTGATATCTTTTTAGATATATCTATGACAAACATATCCTTTCCAAGGTTTGGAATCTCAGCGCTTAAAGGGTACCTGGAAGATAACCTGTGAGGCCCAATATTGTGAGTCCTCATTCGAAAGTTCTAGAAATTAAAAAGGAGGTGATGTGGTGGTTTACAGAATGTAAGAGTATCCTAAATTTCTGTAAAATCCTACATTTTTATACCACACCTATTCCAGCTAAGTCTTTTAGATCTGCAGGAGTTGCCCATTAATAAAACTTGGCTACTCAGTTTAGGATTACTGACTCAGTGATTGCAAGGCAAATTAAAGGAGTAGAGGTTGCAAACTGAATTTAGAATGGGTATGGGTGTGTGCGTGTGTGCTTGTGTGTTTGTACACACATTTGCAATATGCAATCCATTAGGGGGTCTGGAAATGTTTGGTTTTGCCTTTAACAAAAAAGGGCAAGCAAGACTAAAATTTCGCTTGGGGGAGAGCAAAATGTCTTTCTAGGTCTCTAAGTAATCTTAAATCTCGCCAGCTTTTTATTGCTGAAAATCTGCTATCAAAAAACTAGGCTGTGGAATTTCAATGTCTGTCCTTCTCTGTTTCCTCTGAGTCTCTGGAGGCTTAATTTTTACATACTGCATCACCTGACTCTTCTGTCAATACCTGAAAGACAGACTTGAGAGAACTAGTTTCCCCAAATCTACCTACAGATATAAGCCCAGTTAAGACCAGTGCAATAACCTTAAAGAAGTTATTGTTCTTTCCTTCCTTCATGCCAAAAAGCTACTAGCACTTGTCCTATCCTGAAAAGCCTACTATTTTACAGGAAGTTCTGTAGAACCAAATATACTGTTTGGGGGATTGGTTAAAACGCAAATGAATCTAGCTCTGAGTTGAATCTCTGAGTCCCAAATTCTCCATTCTTGCAAATTCAAATGACTGGAATGGCTTGCTGTATCCTCTAAAGGAAAAGCGGTAAAACAGTAAGAGAAAAATCGTTCACCATTTCCTCAGGGGCAGTGACTTGAAGCACAGTTTACTTTTGCCCTGGGGCAGGGTTTAGTCTTGCTTCAAACCTAGAAAGCCTTTCTGAAAGGGGTGCAGAAATGATGCAGATAGAAGCTGTCTCCTGCAGCAGTGGCTTCAGGTTTCCATGGGCAGAGAGCAGAAGAAGATGCAGTTTACCACCAGAGCAGCTTTGAGTGCAGGAGATTAAAACCCACGAAGAACCTCTGGGTCTTTGTGCCCCTGTTGGGGTCAGAGTGAGGAGCAAGGGCGAGGACACAGTGTCAGCCTGATTCTCCTTCAGTTCGCTGCTCCCTGCTCAATTAAGGTGGCTGGCAAGCCAGGGAACCAGCCTGAACTGCCCTCCCCAGGAGCTGCCCATCTTAAGAGAGTTCCTCTAGCAAATGTGCCTTCAGGGGACTATATAACTAGAAGCAAAGCCATTTGCATTAATTCTTCCTACACGTGTCTTTCACCTCCTAAAGTGCTCAAGGTTCCTGCCATATGTGTGTATAGCATAAGTTTCTAGTCTCTAAATACCTGTGTTTATAGTCTGCTCTAAGATGACTGAACAGAAGGGGAAAGGACCAGCCCCAGAGACAATATGGCTCTCTTTCTTCAACTCAAGTTGTCTGTGCTTCCGCTGCCATTCTTTTGTTATAGTTGTTCTTAGGTATGAAACAAACTCAAGATTTTAAAAAAATTTTCAACAATAAACAGCATCTACTGAATGGGAACAAATTGATGCTAAACCTGTGTATTTTCCAAAACTGTTGATCTGAAATAAAACAGAAATTACAATAATAGCTGTCATTTGTAAAATATTTACCTTGTGCCAGATATAATATTAAGGATTTTAATAAGGTATCTTATTTAGTATTACATAGGTTTTATTAGACCCATTTTACAGATGAGGATACTAAACTCAGAGAGGAAAGTGACTTTCCCAAGGTTACCTTATCTGCTTATCTCAGAACCAGTCCTTCCCTTTTAGATGGTTATTGACACCTAGAGATTGAAGAAAGATTCCATCACAGAGACTCAGTTAGCCCACTTAAGACAGATAGGTTTATTCTTCCTTTAATCAGTGGACAGGAAAGGCCACTGTGCTCTACAGACCACCCACGCTAGTGCCTCATTAGCCCAGGCGTAACAACAGGTAGGTCAGAATGATGCAGACCTGGCAAGGAGTCACAGCCCAACATTTTTTTTGGTAGGAAGAATATTGGCTTTGCAATCAGACAAACCTGAACTCCAAACATGGTCGAGCCACTGACCTCTCTGAACCTCAGTTTCCACATCTGTAAAATGGGGAATCATAGTTGTCTTCTTCACAAAAATGCAGTCCAAATTGGATGAGAGACTATATGTTATAACGTACCTATTATAATACATGCTCACTGAATAATTTTTTAAAAATACATAGTTGCTTAAAATGTCATTTTACTCTGTATTAGCAAAAGGTTTCTCAGGCACCCTGAAGTGTTTTGGCCCCAGCAGGAGAGTGGTTGAAAGATACAATGTTCTGTAGTTTTCCTAAGGAAGCCCCATTCTTTAGAACCAATTTTGCTTTTTATGGCCTGTTTTTCCCTCCAAGGCAGGAGGTGGGCTGATGCTTTCCCTTCTGCCCTCCCTATGCTATACCTCCCCAAAGTATTCTCTCATCTCCCTCTTGTGATTTCCTTAAGTGCTTTTAATGGTTGCTTGACACTAGAAAGATATTCCCAGCAGGCACACAGTTTGTAATCACTGCTTGTTGCTTGGTGTGAACTTGTGGCTGACCTCTGGGAAAGCAATGGGGGCTAGAGGAGGGAGCCAGGCTCTGCTCCAGCAAAGCAAAGATGATGGGTCCCAGAGCAACTGGCAGGCAGCTGGGGGAGTGGCTCCAAAGATTCCTCGCACACCTTTTGCCACCTCTATCCAGTCTGGAAGTATAATCAGTAGAGGATTATGGGACGGGTAAACTTCCACATTCTTAAACACCACCAACCCAAAACAAAATGAAAGCAAAGATAATGAACACAGGGCAGCTTGAAGTACATTTCTGCAGTGTCTGTGTTATCACTGTGAGAGGCGTGCAGTGCCCTTAGGAGTATCCTGCCTACGCTGGAGCCCACCAGCCATTATCCCACGGCCTGACCCCGACCCCAGCGCGTCTAGACGGCCTCCCACTTTTTTTAACCTTCTAATTCCGACTGTCTTCACCAAGGGGAAGGTTATTGACGTACAGGAAATGGAGGAAAAATGCAAAGCCCTTATCTTCATTTCACAAGTCTTAAACACAAAACTGCTCATCTGAGTTGTGATAAGTCGCAGTACATGCCTGTGAGGGGCTGCTCGCTGTCCAGAGGAGAAGAAGGCAAGCCTCACACCAGGTTAATGGCACCCCAAGAGATGCCTGTGGTGGCGGGGATCAATGCCAGGGAAACGGATTTCACATTAAGTGCTTCGCGCCCAGTCTCGTGTGACTTCCTTGAACCTTTCAGGCGCTTTGCCCCGAACCACACAGCCAGGACCGCCTTCCAGTGCCCATCATGTTCACAGCCTCCCTCCTGAATGCTTCAGTTCTGCCCACCTTGCATTCTACTTCCTAGCCTTCCTGGACCTTCTGAAGGTTGGACTTTGTAATGAATGATCCTGTTTACGGACGTGGCTCACTGCTCCAGCTGCCACTGCCCCTCTAGCCTTGCCTCCGTGGCAGTTTTCATGCATAGTCTCTTAATTAGGTTGCTTCTGTCTCACCTGGTCTCACCAGCCCTCAGGATCCTGCATTTCTATCGCTCCCCCATGAATAGTATAATCGCTAAGTTCCCCTGGGCCCTACAGGCAGCACCCAGACTCTGAGAGTCTGAGGGGGAATGATAAGTAGTCTCTGTAGGCTGGAGGGTCACCACACCCTCATGAAAGACGTAGACTTGAAGGCTGGTATGATTGGAGTAGGGAAAGAGAAAGGATATCGATATTCCAGGCTGGAGCAAGAGAGGTCCTTGTTATGACTTGTTAGCAGCTGTTAAAACCGTCAGTGTGAAGGAGGAGTTTAGAAGTGGAGCTGCCACAGAGATTTAAGGATTATCTGTGGATTTCAATGCTATTACTGTTCTTTACCAGAGGAGGGGGGAGGAGGGAGTTGGAATGAAAGAGAAAAAATAAAGCCTCTGGTATGGAGTTATGTCAGATTCATGGAGTTATTCTACTTTCCTCCTCCAGATGATTTTTACATTCTTGTGCTAGGCCTCATCTGAGAGTCTCATTTTGACCCCTAGCAAGAGTGCCCTTTACAGCCACACTGTGACCATTCATGCCATTTAAAATGAGTAAGAGCTGAGTGGGTGATCATGTTGTCTTTCTTATAGACCAGTGGTTCCGGCCTTGGTCCGCACATCTAACCCCATTTTCAGAGCCCATCCTCATCAGTGGGCGAGAAGAGGCATCTGAGTACCCGCCAGAATCCTTCATCCCACCAGGCTCTGAGCAGAAATCAGACTTAGATCATAACAACAATAACAAAATGGTAATTAATGTGAGGTAAAGGACGTGTTAACTAACCTTATTGTGGTAAACATTTCACAATATACACATGTATCAAATCATCACATTATATACCTTAAATTACACAATGTGATATGTCAGTGATATCTGAGTGAAGCTGGTGAAATAAAAAAGAAATCAGACTTCAGAGAGATTGGAGAAGCACTTTGAGAAGGAATAGAGCTTTCTCTTTCCAGCTGAACATAAAACAGGTAGTTCCATAGGCTTTTCTTAAACTCTTATATACAGAATTACCATCTTCTTTTTAACTTCTTTTTTTTTCCTTTTGTATAGATTTCAGCCAAGGGCCCTAAAAATAATTTTTAGGGAGGAGTGGCTTTATAGTCTCATAGCAAATGTTTTTTAATTTAAAAACAACCCCTAAAGGAATTCTCGCATCTTTTCCCCAAAGTGGTGAGCTGAAATATTTATTTTGTTGTCATTCCCCGCCCCCTGTCCCTACGACCCGTCTGTGCTGGGCTGGGTGGGGACCCTGTGCCGTGTTTTAAGTAGTGAGCGGGGGAGTGGGTGGGAAAAGAAAAAGGTCTATGCACTTTTTGTTAACTTCTCATGCTGGTGTAGAAGAGCCATCTGATATGCTTACTGTCGTGTATAAACTTTAATTCTGATTGGGACTTTGAATGTGGAGCCTGAGAGAGGATCTAATCCAGGCAAGAAGAAGGGAACCGAGCCACATGTGGGGAAAGTTGGGTACGTGCAGGCACTGTCTTGCGCACCATTTCATGACAAGAGCGGTCCCTTGATGAGCATTTACCACGTGCCATTTGCTCTTACGTTCATGAAGAACCTGTGAGCCATGGACCCTGTTTTACAGATGAGGAAACTGAGGCCGGTGGAGTAAGTTTTGTCCAGGGGGACGCAGGTAATAAGTGGAAGGACTGGATTCAAACCTTGGTTTCTCTGTGCTCTTCCTGCGCCTCTCAGTCTGAAAGCCAGGGTTGAGAGTCTGGCAGCAGGGAGCCATCTAGATTGCTGGCAGACGCCCCTCAACTACGTAGGCCTAGAGGGTGACTGGGCCTTACTGGATACCAAGGGGAACATCCCCCTGGTGCCTGGTGGGGTGTTTGGATTGTCTGCTCTGGCTGAGCCCTATAACTGGGCCAGTTGAGAACAGTCGCTTTCTGGGTATTATAAATAAATCTTAATGACATCTGATTTATGTTGAGACTGAGCCATAAACAGGTTCTTCTGCAGATGCATGAAACAGGTCTGAAGTGGTAGGATTATGTCATTGGAGTGTCACAGCAGAGCTGGCTTCAGGAAAACCTAGGAGGAAGGCAGAATGTGTCTTTAATAATCTTTATCTGCTTCCTTCATTAGACTGTACTTATACCCTAGTCCTGGTCCTTTAAAGAGTATTACTTCTTTTTCCCCAGCAAAACCTAACCATCCATCTTAACCCATCAGCTTTTGAGATGACAGCTGACTCACCCAGAAACTCATCTGTGCTCAAGTGGCTTATGGTGATCCCATGGCCTACTCTTGTCTTGTAATATCTACTGATTTTTTAACTCTGGGAGCTCAGCCAAAAGTGCAGTACCTTAGACTAAAGGAACGACTTTGATACGGTCTTTAGACTCACTGACTTATGCAGAGATCTTTTGAACGTGACAAAGGCTGGACTGCTTTCTGCATGATGCCGTGTTGGGTATCTATGATTTCCTCCATTGCCTAGGGCAGCCCTTTGAGTCAGAGCAGTGGGCTTTGTTCAGTCTTGTGATTGGGCAATGGCGTGCAAAAGGATGTAGACCTGCAGTGTTCAGTTCCTCTTTTCTCACTTTGCTTTGGCTCTCCCGCTTGGTGTATTCATGTGTTTTGGGTCGTCTTCCTCTCTTCTGGCCAGACTAGTGCTCTCTCTCTCATCTGACAGCACTAACCTGGAGTCCAAGGAGAGCCTCTGGTAAGGCTGGCTGAGTGCACAGTGGATGTGATCTTCGTCTCTTTGGCTGTCTGCATTAAGCAGCCTTCCTCCCAGCAGGGGCAGATTCCTACAGTCCAGACCTGTTGGCTGTGTTATAAGCTTTTGGAATATTGGGGGTGGAGATGGCTTCCTTAATTTCTCCATTTCCTGGGGAGACTCATGACAAGAGCATTTACTGCAAGGGCAGGGATAGGACAGAGTAGTAAACAGGCAGGCAGCCGGGGCTCTATCTGAATGGTTCCCTTACACAAACATCTCCTCTGCAGTTACACTCATCTCAGAGAAAATGTGCTGGCAGAGATGCCCGAGTTATTAACTTGGCACAAGAAACCTCCTTGTAGTTTCCTGTTTCCCTATGACAGGGCCCTCTCATGTCCCCAGCATGGGCCTTAGACTCTTGGACAAGTGAGTATGGCTTTGGCAAAGAGGGCTCTGCTTGGGAGCAAGAGTCCGTTCACCCCAGACCCCCAGCATCATACGCTGGCACCTGCATTCCTCTTCTAGGCTGAGTCTCAGACTTGTGCTGATGATGTAGTCACATTTGAGCAGCCTGACACCTGCCTTCCCCTGACACAGGATTTATTTTGAGTTACCACTGGGGGTTTGGTTTCCCCCCCTTGAAACATCTGTTTGTGCTGCCTTGGGTAGTGTCACACAGACCTCAGGCTGAACATTTCCAGCATAGCCCTTATTCACATCATGGAGTGTTAGCAATGTGTTAGATGCCATATGGAGCCCTGACACACTTCTCGTCTCCTGTTCTTTCCCATCCACACCCCCCCAACCCCATCTTCTTAGGAGACACTTTAAGCATGACCCATGAAGATAAGCATTAGGAGCTGCTGATGAGATACTTCTTCTCTCAGTGTACCCTCTCACACTTTATCTCTAGCCTGAGTTTTCACAGCTCTCTGCACATGCCAAGCTGTTTCACATCTTCAAGAGTTTTTTCAAGCTGTCCCTTCCACCTGGCATGCCCTTCTTCTGGCCCTGTAGTCTTCCTGGAAAATACCAATCCATCTGTCAACATTAAGTGATAGTCTTTTCTGACTCCGTAGGTGGAATTTACCACTTCTTCCTTTGCTCATAGCACATAGGCTACATTCTTTGCCAGACTGTGAGCTCCTATCTGATTCCCCTCTGCGTGCCCCTCACCGGCGTTTAGTAGGGGCTCAGCCACTGTGAGGTGAGGGGAGCAGCTGACCTCAGGATGAAGTAATATAACAACAATTGAATTTTGGTTGAGTGTTCATTACTTGTTAGTAAGTATGCTAAATATTTTGCATCCATTTTCTCATTTAATTCTTATCAACTCTGAGCGGTAGATCCTGATAGTTTCCCCTTCCTGAGTTGCCCCCCAACACACACGCACCCACCATTTTCTATCTCAGCATCCTGCTTTGTTTTCCTCATAGTGCTTTCCACTATCTGAAATTATTAATTTGTTTACTCCCTTATTAGTTGCCTTCTTTACTAGAAATTAAACTTCATGAGAACCAGACATTGTCAGTCTGGCTCGCTACCATAACGCCAGCACCTGTTGCAGTACCTAATATATTGTGAGTACTCGATAAACATTTGTTCACTGAGAGAGCGAATGAATGACTCCCTGTGTCACAGGTAAGAGGCTGAGACTTAGGGAGGTTGAAATGCTTTGCTATAGTCAATGCAGCTCAGAGGGCTGGGGTGGGAATTCTGGTCGTTCCCCCAAGTGGGCGATCCTCGCATGCTGTTCTCCTCCGTTAGGCGCTCTCCTAGCAGGCAGGTCTTAGCGCTCCTAGGAGGAAGGTCTGCTTTCCTGCTGCACCCACTTTCTTCCCTGAAGGTCAGCCTTCCCCAGCTTTCACTTCACCAGCTAAATCCCTTCTAGGCCAAGGCAGGTAGTGAGAGATGCTGTGTGCCAGCCGCCGGATGTGTCCTAAATGCCAGGCATGTTGTTAAACACTCGGGGTAAAATGGTCAGTGAGAAACAGACTCAGCCTCCAAGGAGTTCAAGTGGCAAAGACTGACATTTACAATACCGCCACGCGAAGGTATGCTGAGTCCCTGAACGCCTGGAGGCTGCAAGGGCAAAGCAGGCATCTACCAGACCACCCTCATCACCGGTTCCCTGAAGGCAGACAAGGAGGCATTATCTCGACTTAACGCCAATTTTATTCTCTAGTTCGGTGCAGTGAAAATCAGCTAAGGCCTTGAAAGATATTTTCTATGCGACCTAATTAAATGAGTGAGACCTGGGTGCCTGTCACCTCAGGACAAATGAAATTGAAATTGAAACTGATGTCTGACCCAGAGAGACTCCGTCCAGGGGATGGTGACTTGGTGGCAGACCCTTTTGCATGACTCTGTTTGCTGGAGCTCACAAGAACCGAGGTGAGAATCGGAGGGAAATGGCTAACTTGCAGCCAGGTTGCTATAGGAAAGTCACAGACTGGCTGTGGTTGAAAAAACTGAAAACATCTGGCTGTACCTTTCTTTAAAAGAGACTATTGGGATCCCCTATAGCAGGGAGGTAGTTTTCTAGTACATGGTTTAGAGTTTGAGTCTGCCGAGGCCTTGGAAAAATCTTTAGCAATCGCCAGAGGTTCCCGTCTGTGCTACTGGTAATGAGGCATTACCAGTGACCTGGCTGGATAAATGCAGCCAAGCTGGCTTCACAAGTCCCCTCCTAGCTGCCTTCACTCAGCACGGAGTCCCCCATCCATGGTTAAAAACAAGGGCCAGGCCTTCTAGTTCCAGCTCTGCCAGCTGTGGAACTTGGGATGTTATTCATTTCTCTACTCCTCACTTCTTTCATCTGCAAAATAGAGTGGTAATGCTGTTATACAGGGTTATTATTATGAAAACTGAATGTGAAAATGTTGGTGAAGTGATTAGTTCAGGGCCTAGTAAATAACAGTAGCATCCATTTAGCGAGTACTTACAGGTGTCATTATCTTCATTTTACAGACATGGAAACTTTAGTTTAAAGAGGCCCCTCGCTCAAGGTCATACTGCTGATGTGTACTGCAATGAGGTTTGAAGCCATGCCTCTGATTCTTAGTTGTGTGCTTTTCCACTATCTGTTGCTACCACCACAATAACTAACACAGCTGTCCCACTCCTGGATCTGCACCTCAGCTGATGTTTCATCCAGAGGAAGGAAGGAGAGGAGCAGTGAATAAACATCGCTTTATTTCCGTCTTGGCCTGGGTGACTCTCTCCCTCCACAGACCATTAGGGTGAGGGGGCGGATGGTTGAAGTCTTGGAATCCAAGACTGCCTTGAGTCAGCTGGATTGTAGAGGGCTGGAAGTTGCCAACCGTGCAGCTGTTTTATAAGGAAGGTGAGAACATTTCCTCATGGAGGTGAATTGGTTCTTCAAGTTTCCTTGCTTGGGAAGGGCTGGACATGAACTTACTTAGGCTTTGCCCTCAATGACACAGCATCCCTTGTCCATCAAACACACACGTCCTTTACCAGTAAGGCTTAGTCACTTGTAAGAGTAATCATCGTTTATGATACAGCATTTAATCCACAGCTGGTACCCCCAGTGGTTATATGTGCCTGGTATTGCAGTGAGAGTTAGAAAATCAGTGGAGCGTGGGCTTACCTATATAGTAAGCTGTCCAGGAGATTCCTGGGCAGTATCTCTGAGACCAACAAGTTGCCCACAGTTTGCCTGGGAAGACTTGGAATGTTTCTGGAACAATAATTCTTTTGGGGGCTGTTTTGATCATTCACTCAAAAAAACTGTGTTGAGGTTTCACTGGTGGCAGGCACATTATCAGGTACTAGTGATATAGCAGGGAACAAAATAGTTAAGGACCCTTACATCTCAAAACAATTTAGATAGTGATCAGTGCTGTGAAGACAATACAATAGTCTAATGTAATAGCACAGGGGTAGGGCGGGTGGCTACTCTAGATTGCTTGGTCAGGGAAAGCCTCAGAGAAGGTGACATTGGAGCTGAGACCTAAGTGTTAAGGAGCCAGCATTCCAAGCTGTGAGGGGAGAGCTTTTGAAACTTAACAGCAAATGCAAAAGCCTTAAGACAGGAACAAACTGCTTATTTGAGGGGCAGAGAGAGCCAGTGTGTCTGGCAAGTGGCATGAAATAGGTTAAAGAGATAGGCAGGGGCCAAATCATGTAGGGATTTGTGGGCCACGGGCTTTATTCTAAGGCTATAGGAAGCCATCGAAGGATTTTTAAGTGGAGCAGTGACATAATCTGTTGCACATTTTAAAAATATTACTCTGAATGCAGTTTGAAAGCTAAACAGTAGTGAAGTAAGAATAGAAGTAGGAAAACCAGTCGGAAGTCAACTGCAGCAGTTCAAGCAAGAGATGGTGGTGGCAGTGGAGAAGAGGAATGGACAGACACAGGATAGAAGTGTGGTGGGAGTGGACTGAACTTGCTGGTGGACTCAGTGGGAGAGGGAGATGGTGCTTCTGAGGTTTTGAGCACAGTGATTGGCACATATAAAGCACTCAATAAATTAATTATAGCTTTTGACCGTTGTTATGAGCGAACGGCCTATTATCAAACACCAAGAGGACAGGCTTGAGAAGCAATCTTGAACCCATTCAAGTGACAGGATGGTGCCTATAGTGCATGTGTGACAGCGGTGTCAGCTCTTCTCTTTTGTTAATAAACGAGGGTTGCAGGTATGATGGTGTATTCAGGAACCAGAAACTCTGATTTTCAGTTAATCTCACCGCCATCAACTCACTGTATAACTTTTAGCCTCTCTTAGCCTTGATTTCTTCATCTAACCATAAAATGTATTGAGCACTTTCTAGGTGCCCGGTACCATGCCAAGCTCTCTCTATATATGTCCAGCACTCTCTCAATATATCAGTCCTCATCTAATCCTCCAGTAACTCTTTCAGGTAGGTACTAAGTTGTCCTCCATTTCCGGGAAAGAGCACTGAACTCAAAATCCCACAGCTAGCAAATGACAAAGCTGTGACTCAAACCTAGGTGTTCCTATCTCTTAAATCCACATTCATAACCCTCTGTGACATGAGAAGTAGGTTTTGAGAGTTGGTGTGCTTCCAATTTCCAACTTTCTACAACTTCTGGACCTCAATTTAAGGTCAGAATGGGCCTCAAAACTACTGAGAACTAATATGGGACACTTGAAAAAAAGCCTACTGTTCATTCAGAGATCAGAGATTAATGTCAAGAGTGTATTAATTGATTGATCTTTTCTCCTCTTCCTTTGGTAACTTCTAAGATACAGCAGCTGAGGCAACAGGAAATTTGAAGTCCAGCATTTTATTAAATCTTATGTTTAAGATTTCTGTGGAAGGAAACTGCTTGAGAGAGATTTGGTTTCCATTATTCACTTGCCAAGAAAAGATGAGGAAACTGGGTCGGGTGGATTTCCTGAAGGTGCAGGAAACAGGGAAGGTAAATCCTTGGACTGTTTTCTGCATCTCACTCCCCTACCCCCTGGAATTGCCTGGGCCCTAATAGAGGCTTTGAGAAGGGTTCCTTTCAGCCCTCACAACAGGAGGTCATCAGTTCTGTGAAATCCAGCAGCGGTGGGGAAGGGAAGGGAGGTTGGGGAAGGCCAACAGAAAGGCAGAGAAAAGGGAAAGCTTGCAACCCCCATGGCATTTTCCTCTTGAAGTTCAACAGGAAACCAAATAATAACATAGAAGTTATTTCAGAGAGGAGAAACACACACACACACACACACACACACACACACACACACACACATATCTCATCCTCACAGACACTTTGAAACTGCCAGACATTGGCAAGGATGTGGGGAAAATGGGCATTCTCATACCTGTATGAGTAATGATTGTAAATCAGTACAAGTTGATTTCTGGAGGGCAATTTAGCGGGAATATATCAAATCCTTTTAAAAATATTCAATACATAGCCTTTGCTTGGAGAAATATCTGATTCTACGACTGCGGCAGAAAATATACAAGATGAGCCTGGAGCATTTTGTAGTGTCAGAAAGTAAAGGAGTGCTCCCCCCAAACCTCAAAACAACCCTTACATTGGTGAGGGTATGTCAGGGGCCACAGGAGTGGACTAAAAGAGCTCCCCAAGGCCAAAGCTGAACAGTTAGAGCAACAAAATAAATCAAGTAGTATTGGGTTATAACCCAGAGTGTAAAAATAAGTATCCATGAGTCCATACTGATATAAACAAATGATCAGTAAATAAATAAATGAAGAAGAGACAAATCGCATGTTCAGAAGAATTTCACATAATTTTTGTAGATACTCTACCTTCAACCAGGGGGAGCACAACTCCTCACTCCTTAGGTGTGGCTGCTCGTCGTGACTTCCTTCCAAAGAGTACAGTGTGTGAAGGGGGAAAAAGTAACGTTACAGTGGAGAAACCTCAGCAAATACTACCTCAGCCAGGTGATCAAGGTCAACGTCAACAGCGCTAAGTCATATCAATAGTATGTGCCCTTGGTACGATGTGATGAGAATGGTGCTTTACCTCTGTGATTTTTCCTTCTCAAGGCCCATAACCGTGGCCTAATCATGAGAAAAACATCAGACAAATCCCAAATGAGGGACATTCTACAAAATACCTGACCAGTACTCCTCAAAACTGTCAAGGTCATCAAAAACAAGAAAGTCTAAGAAACGGTCAAAGCCAAGAGGAGACTAAGGAGACCTGATGACTAAATATGATGTGGTATCTCAGGTAAAATCTGGAACAGAAAAAGGACATTAGGGAAAAACTAAGGGAATCTGAATAAAATCTAGACTTCAGTTAATACTAGCATTAATACTAGTGTACCAAATTTGTTGATTCATTCTAACAAATGCACTAATGTAAGATGTTAATAATAGAGGAAACTAGATATTGGAACCCTCTGTACTATCTTTGTAATTTTTACTTTGACCCAAGAGTTTCCCTTCTGGGAATTTTTTTCTTTGGAAATAAATAAGGGTGAACCTAAAGATTCACCAGCGTGAATATGTGTCACCGAGGTGTAGGTTATAGTGAAAAGGTAGAAATAATTTGTGTCCAATAATTAGGTATGATAAATCCATACAACTTAATCATGAACCATAATCTTACAGAAATACATTTCTTGATAAGGAAAGGTATTCATGATTGATAGTTGAATGAAAAAAATAGATTATGAAAGAGCCTGTGAAGTATATATTCTTACATATGCATAGGAGGGGTATAGATGAATATATTTCAATGGCTAATGTTGATTATCACCAGTGGATAACACTATGGGTTTTTTTTTTTCTTTTTATAGAAGCAATACGTGTTTGCTACAGAAAATACAGATCAGCAAAAAACAAAAAGTTACTTTTTGAATTAAAAGAAAAAAGGCTGGAACTGATTCCATTATAAATCCAGCAGCAGCAGTAACAGAAGACTCAATCCTAAGGAAGGGAGTTCTGAGAGCAGATGGGACACTGGCAGGCTAAGAAGCCTGCCTGTTACTTCTGTTCAAGTGTCTCCCTGTCACAGGGCCCTGCCTGCACAGGCCTGCTGGCGCCTTTCCATCCTCCATAGAAACGGGCCGCCACCCCAAGTGGAGTGCAAGAAGGGCAGCCACCTGTAAAAACAGTAAACAGGTTGCAGGGCACATGGAGATCAAACTTAGCACTGTGGTCAGTGTGTGGACCTGCGGCCGCCCTGGAGCCCCAGACCTCTCTCACAGGTGCCTGTGTCGGTCTGTAGGGGCAGAGGCAGCTGCGAGGGCTGAGAGACAAACCCAGTGTCTACTTCCTTCTCCTTCTGTAGTCATCCTACCCTTTTCTGGCATTTTTTCATCTTAAAAAAGAACTTGCAAGTACTTTCCAACTCATTACAGCAACCCTTGGAAATAGATATTATCATCCCATTTTTCAGGTAAAAAATTGAACCTCAGAGATCTTAATCTTCAGTGGCTGTCACTTATTGTCTGGGTAACCAGGGGTCAGAAGATTAGGTTTATGTCTCTCTTCTTACACGAGTGCATTTTCATATCTGAGGGTTCTGGAGTCTGCATAAGCTGGATCTACCATTTACAAGCTGTGTACCTCAAACAAGTCACGCAGCTTCTCTTGGCCTCACTATTCTCATCTGTAGGATGGAGACGATAATACTTATTCTAAAGCTACTCTTAGGGTTTAATGAGATTGTTTATATAAATTGCTTAGTACAGTGCCTGGAACATTAAGTCGGCCGTCTGTGAACAGTGGTCATTATTGAAGGAGAGAAGATTCATGAGATCAAGTATAACGTGATCTAGAGAGAGAAGAGCCCTTCTCCCTGTTTCCTGTGATTTGCGAAGGAAGACACAACAAGGCTTGGTACCACTTTAGACTTTAAGAACCACGATGAATTGGGAAATCACGGGAAATCATTTGCCCATAGAGCTCACTGTACTAGGGTGTGTACTAGGTATTGATCAAACAGTGCAATTCCTCAACCTGGCATTTAGGCCCAGCCAGAAAAAGAGGTGAAAGAACTTGGAATGTTGAGGTCAGCCTTCAGATTGAGTTGGAGAGGAATGGGGAAAGAGGGCAGTGCATAGGAAGCAAGAGAAAAAAACAGCATAAATGAGCTCTAATTAATTAGCTCAGCAAATGTGTAAGAAAGGAGCTTCGCTTTTGTCTGGTTTGAATTTTTGTAAATTTCACTTATAACCCGAGGTGTCCTAATTTCCCAGCTGGGGAAACTGGGTCCCAGAGCCACACAGCAAAGCCAGGACTAGAACTGTGAAGTCCTCTGATGTTTTTCTCAGTTAACCCAGGATAAACGGGGGAGGACATGTAATTTATTTTGTATTTGTATCTCTTTTAAATGTATACTTACATCTCTTAAAACTAATTTATATTAGTTCCACAGGCAGCAGCTAAATATGTAAGTGCTGATTCCTTATAGCTCAGTAACCCCTCACTTTCAGCCCAGGCTACTGGGACAGGTGACATGGGAGACAAAAGTAGCAGCTCTGCTCTGTCTGGTGGAGGAGTATTTCCGGGTCTGGGTGTCGGGCCTGTCCCCCAGCTAGGCCGATCATTCTCACTGGAAGTGAGCAGCTGCGGCCTCAGATGGTGAATGGACACTTCCCATTAATTCCTCATACAGCGCCTATGTGGCTTCCTTTCTGGAGAATACTACATCTATCTTTTTGCATCTCAACTGAATCTAGCCTGCCTTCCTTGTTGATACCTCTTAATTTCTCCATCCTCTTAAGTGAATAATCCTTTTACATCAATAATGAATAAATAGCCAAGGACTCAGATATAAGTGATGCCAAATCAAATTAAGTTGTATTGTATTCTCAGGAAAAGAAACTAACTTGCGAGATCAGAATGCCTACCCACCTCATTTATTAACTTCCTCTTATAAGCGTCCATCTCTGGGGATGGAAGCTGAAAAACTGAGCTGCCTACCTATATGGACTATCTTAAAGCTTGTCAGGCAGTGAAACACTCCTTGATCTTAATCACTTTATGAGCAGGTGCTTAGGGGCTGAATAGGACTGGGGCTTGGGGCGTGCCTCTAACAGTGCCTTCAATTTCACAGGCACAGCAAGACAGAAAGGATTGCTCATGAGGCAGCGCGCCCAACTGGCAGAGGGGACACAGCATTCAGCTGGCTGGGCTCCTTCGTCCCATTCTGTCACCTGGACCCCTACCCCTAGGGGGTGTTAAATGTCACGTCACTCTCCCGGTCATGATTTAGGAACTCTCAGTTCCTTTAGCTACACTTTTTGTTCTTATACCCCCCAAAATAATTTAGAAAACATTATGCACCTCCTTGCCCATTTTAACTCCTGAAATTATATGTCAAGTTTAGATAGCTGAGAAGGATGTTAATTCTGACATACTGCGTAGTACGAGCTTTATATACATTTTCGTCAAAGCTTTGGCACTACAGATTTAGCATATTAAATTTACAGGCGAGATTCACTGTGTAATCTCATTGGCAAAGATGGTTTTCACGGTCAAACCATCCAGCCAAATCAGTCTTGCTTTCTGTCAGATCCAAGTCTGATTTCATTTTGTCAATTAAAATAAACATATTAGTACCCATTTCATGACAACCATCTCATTTCTGAATATGAATTCTTAGATCTGTGGATAGACTCTTTGCCAAGAGTTTATTACCTGGATGAAGTAAGGGATTATATCCTTCACTATTTCTTACCCTGTTCTCATAGGACTCCTCTTAGAAGCAAGGCATTCTAAAATTGTCCCATGGTGAGATTCAGGAGGGTGAGGGGTATGCATTTCTTTTCTGAAGTAGGAGTAAGGTGAGTGTAAAAAGTGAGAGTGGCTGAAGAGAGAACCTGTAGATCACAAGCATGTTCTGGGAGAGGTCGTTTTTAACAAAGAGTATGTATGGAAGGTAAGGATCTGGACATTAATTTCCTTTGAATTACCAATGACCAAAATACCTCCTGGAAAATCATTAGGTACCACAAAGGTATGTGTACCCTAGTTTTAAAACCGCTGCTTTTAGACACACCAGCACTCTCAAACTGGGTCAGTCTGTGACTGAGGCCAGTTAACTGGGCTTCGCTCAGTATCTGTCCTCAGCGGTGTTTGGCAGGGACTGACTTTTCTAGACACCTGTCAAGTAGAAGGGTCAGAACCTTGGAACTCAGCCTTTCTTTCTATTCAGTATCTGTAGGTCTGGAGTTGTCATTTAAAAAACTCTCCAAGCAAGCAAAGAAGGGCATTCCAGAAATTTAAGGACATTTGGGGATAGGAGCGCACTTGCTCTGGAATGTAACATTGCAGATGCCAGAAGAACAATGTTGAAGGAAAGTTAGGCAGGTGTTGATTATAAGAAGAAAAGCAGGTTGAAGAAGGGAGCCAACATTTTAAAGTATTTCTATTGCATAAAATACATAAAACTCTCACAATAACCCTGTAAGATATACAGTAAGTATTACACAAGGAAACCGAGACTCAGAGAGGTTGAGCAGCACATCCAAAGTCCCACAGCTCATTAGTGCCCGAGTGGGGATTTGAACCTAGTTTAGTTTGGTGACTTCAAAGCCATTATATAATGCTGCTTCTCTCATGGTAAATACCTACTACAGAATGAGCTACCTATCTAACACCCTTAGTTAGTTTATTCTCAAGACAACAATAACAGAACAGACACTCAAAATTTCAATATCCTCTGAGTATCACTCCCATTATAAATCTAAGTGTGAGTGGCAGATGTTTCAGAGGAGGAGGATAAGTGGCTGAGGTGGAAGGCTGTGTTACTTCCCTTGGAGAAAGTAGACTCCTATGGACTATTTAAGATAAAATCCTGTGAACACAGATCAGCTTATATACAGAGTGAAGAAGGGACATTCAGATGATATCTCACACTAATGATACTGTGTGACCCTCCAAGAGAGACCACACACAAGGTGAACAAAGCTGTATGCTATAGATTCAGTTATGATTTTTTCCTCTTTATTGTTGGAAAAAATTAATTTCATTAATTATGAAAATGAGTATGATTTATTTGAAGATGCTGTTCTGGACAAAAATAAGTCTCTCTCCCTCCCCTCCCCTTTCTATCTCTCTTTCCCTCTCCCCCTCCCTCCCTCCCCCTCCCCCCTCCCTCTGTCAGCTACTAGGCTCTGAAGTCCATGAGGGCAGCTACTGTGATTTCATCTTGTTCATTGTTGTGCCTAGTGTTATGCCTAACACAGAGTAGATAGTCAGATTAACCAGTGATAGGCCAGAATTCCAAGGTCTTAGGCTTTTAGACTGTGAGATGAGCTATGTCATTCAGGCCCAAGAACAGATCTCTTTTAGGATAATGAGAAAAGATTTTATCAGTCAGGGCTGATCTTTTCCCCAAGTCAACTCTGCACATCTTATAATAAGGGACCTGGCAACTCGAAAAGAACTTAGTTTATTTATAATTTCATTATACTCAATTTTGGGGGGTTGTTGACCTCTTTGTGAATATGATGAAAATTATGGCCTCTCTCACAGACAAAATTTTGTATACAACTTCAGTAGGTTCATGAACCCTTTAAACTATGCATCTCAAGTTAAGAATGCTAAATAATGAACCGCAGTTTAAGGAAGGGGCACATGCTTGTGCTAGACCTCTCATATTTGAAGGAAAATTAACAAAAGAACATTGAGCTTGCTTTGGATATAATACGAAAGGGGAGACTATGGCACCGGTTCCCGCTGGGTCTTGATTCTGGTGAGACGCTTTCATGAAAGAACCTTTTTGTTCCCTTTGCGACAGATGCCACCAAACACTGCTCCTTAATGACGGTCCACTGTCCAGCCCTTCCTAGCATGCACCCTTCATCCCATGATTGGACAACAGGCAGAAAAAGGGCATGGAAATAGGGCAGAGTTTGGATAGTGAAGGTTGCTGAGTTGGTTCTTTTGGCTCCTTAGAGTACGCGTACCTTAATTTCACGTTCCATGTCTCGAAATGTTTTTGCCCTTAGCAGAAGTACTACAGGTCTGTTGTCTAGGATATTTTCCCTTAAAGGCTTTCCCAGATGGATGCAAAAAAGCACAGATTTTTATATAGACGTAGATAATCCCTTGTGAGATAAAAAAAATCTCTAGGTCATAGCAGGGCGCTGATGCACCCCAGGCCTGTCCTCTTCCCTAACCCCTGCCTCTACCAGAGGAAGGGGGATTTACCTCCCTTACAAGCTCCCTAGCTTGCCTGCTTCAGACTTTATCCAGCCGAAACTAATGCTTACGTTTTAAGGACGCAGGCCTTACTATGTGACCGAGGATTTTACATCTCTCAGAGCTCCACTTTCTTCATTTGCCAAATGGGGATAGTAATAATAATAATAATAATAGTCCCTACATCCTAGGATTATTGTGAGGAGTAATGGAAAGAATGGGTGAGGAGCGCTTAGCTCAGTGCCCCTGGCACACTTGATCAAGCTGGCTCTTGTTATTATTTTAAGGACAGTGGCCTCTAGAAGTGGTGGAGGAGGAGAAACTAGGCACATTTGCTGCTTTTGTCCTTCTAAGTGTCCTAGAAGTGTAAGTCTTTTTCTGGCCCTGACTTTTTCTTGCCCTGGTACTTGTATCAACAATGTTCTCTCCCAGGACCAAGCCAGGGAGGCTGTAACCCTGAGCAGCTGAGGCTCTAGCCATGCCTCTGAGACTCACAACTCATTTTTTGGCCACTGAAATACTCCTGACATCTAGGATGCCCTGGTCAAGGCAGTCATGACTGACCATCCTTTCAGCCGCTTCCTTCCCTCGCTTCCTGTTTTTATTTCTCACTCTCTTTTTAAAACAACTATTTATTGAACACTTCGATATGCCTAGCACAGTCCTAGTGCTAGATAAACAGTAGTCGATAAAATAGACAATATTGCTATTCTTTTATGCTCTGGTGGGGGTAGAGGGGAGAGTAAGTAGCAAGCAAATGATTTATAGGACATGATAAGGGCTATGAAAGAAATAAGATGGAGATGGAGAGTAACCAAGGAGCCCGACTTAGATAGAATACCTTCTCTGAGGAGGTGACCTCTGAACCCAGTGACTGTCCCTGTGGCATGAATTAAAACCTTGACTTTATTCCAAGTGAGAAGTGCCATTTGGTGTGCAGAATGATAGCTTCTCTTTGCCTTTCTCTTCTAACAATAGGTGGCTTTAAGGCTTAGGGGACATCAAACTCCTGATTTTTACCAGCAGTTTATTTTGTCAAGTTAAAAAAATATTATGACCCTCACCTGCTCCTTTAAATAGCTATTCACTTACTATGTACCAGGCACAGGCATTTTATATGTATTATTTATTCCTCCAGTAACCTAAGAAAGTAGGTTTTATTATCATGATTATCTCTGCAGTCAAATAAAGAAATCAGAACGTAGAGAGGCTAAGTAACTTGCCCCTGGCCACAGTGCCCAGCAGTGGTAGGGTTAGGGCTGGAATCCAGGGGAGTCTGACAGCATGAGCCTGTGCCTTCTGTCAGTAGACTAGGCTGCCCCCCTTCTTGTGAAGTCTTAACTCACTTGGTTCTCCTTTCCTTTGTAGTGGTGCCAGTGAAGAAGAAGACACATGAAGACCTGCCATCCCCAGCGGAAAACCATCCCTTCCCCTTGTGTGTATGTGACGGCGTGTATGTAACGGCTTCTGATTCCTGTGAAAGCTGCCCAGCAACAAACGTGCTTCCACCAGATGCCTCCCCAGATCCACAGCAGGCACATAGCTCTCCAAGGAATGACCAGTTTTACTCTTACTGACTGTGCTTCTCATTCTCTTGTCGTGATAGGTCAAGGAAAATGCCCCTTTGATCAACCAGGAGCAATTAAAGGGTCCTTCAGGTAATGCCTCAATGGCTGCTTTGAACTTACTCAGGAAAGCCGGCCCCTGTCATATTGTATACCCAAACAGTATCACTTCATTAAGAAGGATCTGGAATAATCTTGAAGGGCAGTCAGAATTTGTTTCCCTACCTGCTAATAAAACCACACTTTATTCATACTGAAGCATGGAATAAATGAGGGAAAAGTAGGGCCGAATCAACCCACATAGTTAGTCTCTAAAAGTCCATTTAATACGTCTGTGAAAATGTGGTTTCATGAAATAAGATGGGTGGCTTGAAAACAGATAAAGAGTTAAAAGTTAGAAATATATAGAGATATTTTTAGTACATGAGGTTATCCAGGATTTCAGATTCATAATTCAGTGCTGTGGAAATGAAAAAAAAAAAAAGAAAAGATTGAAGAGATAGAAAGGAAATGACTTTTTTTTTTTTTTTTCAAAAAAAAGGGACCAAAGAGATCTGATTACAAGTTGAAATCGAAATCAGTATTTCTGAACTCAAATTGCCTAAGTTTCCAAAATAGTCACTAAAGGATCTGATGGAACCTGAATTATTTGAGTGGATTCTGAGGTTTTATGGGTCTTGTCACAGCATGAAAGTCAGGAATGTGTATTACAAATGGGAATTTTCAGTGTAGGTTTTGCTCCCCCTCCCCCAGCTTAGCCTAATTTGGCTTAAATGCAGTGTGGGGAGAATTCTTGGCCCTCTGTGGTGTGTTGAATCGAGCTCCATCTCCTGGCAGATATACCTTCCTTTTACTCCAGCGGGGACCCCTCTTCCCCTGGCTCTCCCCACCTCCAGGTCATCTCCCACACGCTGGCTCTCTCCTCTTAAGTAGCGTGAGCAGAGACTCACCGTGGTTGGACTCTGGTCTTTCCCAACTCCCAAAGCTCATTTCCTTACAACCAAGTTTTTTACTCCTAAATAAGCAATGATGTACTAGGGAATACAAAACTGCAAACTAAAAAACATGCGTCTTCTGAAACAGCAGTTTTACTTAACAAATGGTTTGGAGTCAGGGAATGACATTATTTTTAGATAAAACAAACACAGTTATATTATGAAATAGAATGTTTGTATATATAAACAGTAAAGATAAAATAGGAGACTTCACAGAGAATTTTTATTTGCGAGTGGGGGGTGTGTTCCCTCTCCTCTGCCTTTAGTGGTATTTTGGTGTTCGCTTCTGAGAAGTACAATTGGAACTACATCCAAGCAGCCTTAGGGTTTCTGTTGACTCAGGACCTAGACTTCTAGTGCCTCTGAGGCAGAACCAAAGGAGCCTGCACTGAGGGAAATTCCTCTTTTCCTGCTTGCCTGCCTGTGTACCTATCACAAAGCTTTAGGGCCAACTGATATGTGTGTGCAGGATGGTTTTGAGGGAGAAACAATGCTTACTTACTATAGGAATCCTGTCTATATCACTGTTCAGTCCTGTGCATGCTATGAAATGATTGTTTCTTTGAGGCCAGGAAGCTACCAGGTGTATATGCTTCTGGGTTAGGATTACCCTTGCTCACTAAATATGTTGTTGGGACATTGGGGCTGAGAGTAGTTTGGGCTGTTTAAAAAGAAAAAAAAAAAAAAAGTATTTTTCTCTCAAACTGGTGGCCAACAAATGACTAAGACATTTTCGGTGCTTTACCTTTTTGCCCACAAAGACTGGAGATTTTGGCATACCACTAATTACAACCCCCAACCACATCCAAAGAAACTACTCCTAAAGGAAGACCAGTGGCCATTCTTAAAAGAGTTTAAAAATCAGAATATTAAGAAGATTTTAGGATTTGGAAGCTTGTGTTGTCTTTCCCCAGTAATTATTGTTTAATCTCAAGTAGTAGCCTTATTTTAGCAATGGACAGATCATTGGCTCCTCCATACCTGATCATATGTTATTACTTTAAATCAGTATTTGGGAAACCCAGGCATTTATGCAATGGATATGAATGGAAATACAAACATACATGCCAGCCTGTCTCAATAAATTATCATACTCTGTAATCCTCAAGGAAAGCACTTTTGCTTTTACTTAGAAAGGATTTCAGATTTGCTTTATGGGCTCCTGCTGTTTTCAGCACCTGATAAAACTTTAACCAGGGAAGCATTAAACACAGCTCAGCAGCTTCTGCCCAGGCTCCTGAGTTCCTGCCGGCAGCATTTATCAGTGTAAGAACTAAGATGCTTCCTGCAGTGGCACCAGCTTCCCCAAAGCTGGAGCATGCTTCTCGGCCTTAAGCCCCAGCCTGATGAGACTTCCCTCCTACCAGGTCAGTAAGAGTTGCTCACAACTGTGTCCTAACTGGCTGCAGGGTTTGCAGAAATCCCTAGGGAGAAGTCATCGAGGGAGGCAGGTAATGAATGTCTTCAGAATGAATTGGGTCTTCACAGCAATCCCTGGCTCCCTTCCAAAGGTTGGGTATCTGGAGGCTAAGAGGAGGTTTGTCCTTTGATTTGATTGTCATTAAATCCAGGGCAATTCCAAGAATTGCTTGGAGTCTCTGCTCTGATAGCCTAGAAGGGGAAATGACTTAAAATATTGAGGACCAACTATGAGGACCCATTTCTCAGATGATAATACAGATTTGGAGGGCAAGAGTCACTTGCCTTGAGTTACACAGCTAGGAAGTATTGGAGCCAGGTTTTGTACCCGGCTCTTCCTAACTCTGTGTATGCCTAAAACAGAGAGAGAGAAAAAGGCTGCAGGTTCCCCCCCCTGCAGTCTGACCATTCCACTCTATGGATTCTTTTTCAAAATTACATTTTATGGCTATAGTTTAGGCTCAGAAATGGCAGCAAGGTAGCCTTATTCTTCTACTTTAGCAGATACATTAAGTACACATTGCTAACTTGAGCCTGCCCCCAGGAGTTGGCGTACACCTTTCCTTTTCGGTGCCATCCCCCATAAAAACAGTGTTTTTAGGCCTTCAGGAGTATGGAACTTCTCAGAAATAGTAAAAGTGAGGAGTGTTCTGCTCTCTAACTTTATTTGAAAATGTCAGCTGCTGCACTGCTGCAGAAAAGGAAATCTTCATATTTTAGTAAACCTAGCCAGTCTGTGAGGATGTGGTAATTCAAAGTCCTGTGAACATAGACCTTCCTGCTAACACCTGATGTGTATATGTACACACACACACACACACACACACACACACACGCACGCACGCACGCGCGCGCGCAGTTTAACAACTAAGAAATTCAGAGCAGCTGCCTCATTATCTCGCATACCACTGCAGAGGTTTCTGCCAGCCCTGATTACAAGTGTCACCAGATAATGGGGCTTAGTTGCTTGCTTACAACTTGCTAACAAGAAGAGCAACTCCTTGGCAAAGGTTGTCAGCTCCTAAAGCGTTGAGCCAAGGCGACAGCCCTGAGGGAAATTGCACTCCAGCCCTACTCCAAGGTGTCTAATGATATGGGAAATTTGGACACCCAGACTTTTTGGTGACCTGAGAGTCTGACCACCCTAGTCAGGCCTGAGGGCACGGCTGCAGAATTCACGACTGATAGGAGTGGCAGGGCTTAGGAAGTCCTCTCCTCCACCTAGAAAATATTCTCTTGCCAATACCTGAAATGCCACACTCAGTAGCTGTTAACACATGCTTTTCGATAAGAAAATTAGTTGCATGTTTACAGTGTGCCTAGCACAACTGGTATCTCGTTATGAATGGACTCAGCCCAGCCCTGAGAGAAAAGAAGGCCTGCAGGGGAGACTTCAGATCTCATTAATATTGCCTTACCCAACAGTGTTTCTGAAGCCCCACCGCAGCCCGTTCCAAGAGCTGTAAGGCCCATGGGGACTGCCTAGTAAAACAGTAGCATTTGGAACCAAGAACACACGAGAAACAGCAGAACAAGCGCCAGGGCAGGAAAATAAAAATAAATTAAGACACTAGTGGGTATACTGGTACAAAAAATGCCGCAGAGCCCATGCTGGGCTTGATATGACCTCGAGGGGACCGTAGATTTATACTTAATGGGACTTAAACCTGACCAGTCTTTCTACAGTGACAGGCCACACTGCATGGATGGGGAGAACCAACGAACCCATTGTCCTCTGCCTGTTTTCCTGTGCAGTCACATTCCCTCCTCAGTCATCTTCCCCTTTCACGCTTTACATTAAACAAGGGACCACTCAGTCTTTCATGGGAATTACACGTTTGAGTTAATGTTTCAGTATATCATTTTCATACTGTAAATTATTTTGTAAGAGAGATTTACTGCTATCCCAGGACGTTTGGACTCAGTGCCCCTGTGCATTTGGAAATCAATAAACTATTACTGGCAATACCATCTGTCTCTCAGAGTTGTGCACAGAGGACCCTGCTAGGTGTATATATTCATGGTGATCTGCATTGTTAACTGTGATAATGCTGGACATGATAGCGTTTTGCTTATGCGAGGTGGGACACTCATTTGCCCCGACTTCTCTAGCGTAGCCTAGGAGATCTCTGGGAGTGGCAAAAGGACAGACTTAAAGTCATTGTTATTTAAAGAGATGTTTTCTCCTCAAAGTGAAATGATCCTTGCCTAGGTTAAATTTTCTGAGCAAAGTAGATTATAAAGTAAAGAATGCTTGGTCCTGAATGATGTTTTCAAATAACGTTAAAGCTTTACAATTTGGATCAGCCAGGGGGGTGGTCAAACTTTAATTTTTACCGTATTTGCTAGGAAAAAAAACCTTCATAGAGCAAGTTACAGTTAGGCCAGCAAAATCATCTTTGGGGAACCTTAGAAGTACACATTTGATATAACTGATGAAGAGATAGAATTAAGTTCTAAATGAAGCAATTCTAGTCCAGTTTGTAATATCAGGAGCAGAGGATGCATTGATATCAAGAGGCAAAATGTGAAAACTCAAGATAGTAGATACTGTATGAATTAGAAAGTACAATTCCTACCTAAAGGCATTACAATTCAGTTTTTAAAATCCATCCTTAAAACCCACCAGCAAGTGTCTGGAGGAGCTGCAGTTTATGAACCCTGCTGTAAAAAATTTTTTTAACAAATTTGTCTCCATCAAACCCTTTTAGTTAGCTAGAGGCTGTATGTGAACTTTGGAGAAATTGTTCAAGATAGGGTTCTAGAGGGAGTCAGTCACTCAAGGTCATGCGGTGAGCCACGCTGATAAAGCCAGGCCGGGAGACTCTTGTCCCCTGTAACAATCATTAGGCCCACTTCCTCCCTCCCCAGTTGCTAAGCTCACTTCTGCCGGGTGGGATGGGATTGCCAAGCCCTGTAGCGCTTGGGAGTCTCGGTGTTTTAACAAACCACAATGTGTTTGGAGGTTTTCTTCCCTACTTCCTGGTGCGAGTATCTCAATACCGCACCCCATTGCCTCAGCCCTTTTTCATTTTATTGTCTTTCCCTCTGAAAGCTACAACTCTTTATTTTGTTTCATTGACCTTTGCTTGATCCAACTTGCAGGTGGCCGCATTTCCTTTACACTCATAAAAGAGTGAAATTGCAGCTGGTCTAGAATATCTCCTGGCCTTAACAAGGCACCAGAGGTAGGTACACCCAGCAGAAAGTCAGGCTGCCAGTATTAATAAGAGAAGAAGGTGTCACAGAAAAGAAAACAAAATGAAAGGCGGCTTGAAGTCGCTAACTGACTGCATTGAGTATCTGTACTCGTTAAATATTAGAGTCTCCAGGTTAAATCATTCATTTTGTTAATAATAATAGCTACCGTTTAGTGAGGTCTTTCTCTGGGCCAGGCACTGTCCTAGTTGCCTTTTACGTTATCTTATTTAATTCTCACAGCACTAATATTATCATCCTCTGTTTTATTGCTCAGGAATCAGAGAGTTAAATACTGTGCCCAAGGTCTCACCCTAATAAATGGGAAGCTAGGATTTAAACCCAGGTCTAGCAGACTTTACACCCTGGCTCTAAAGTTCTCCTCTCCTAGCTGCACTGATTCCAGCAGATGCTGGTGAATAACCTTCACCCATCCACCCCCTCTCCACTAACACATACAGTATGGCCTTGTGGCAAAGGAGTTTGTCTTTTTTAGGCCTTGTTTTGTACAGTTTGCAAAGTACAGTGTACAGTGAGGGAAGGAGGGTTAAGGTGAGCAGTGAAATTCTCTTCTGACCTGAAACTGCACTTTTGGAAGGAGAAAGCTGTTATACTTGCTCTCCTTTATTCCAAGGCCATAAATAATGAAATCACCAGGAGAGGCAAAGCCATGGCTTCTTTTGCCATAGTCTTAGAATCCCAAAAGTCAGCCAACTCTGGCACTGAGTCTGTAATTTAATTAAACATCTTGAAGGCATCTCCAACAACTTGACATTAGGCCAGCTTCATATTCTTGGAAAGGGACTGCAAAGGGAGCTTGTCTATTTTATAGTTCATTTACTGAGTTGAACCCTCATGGCCATAGCATACCATTTGCCTTACAAAAGTGGCCCACAACCTTCATACCATTTTAGGGAGTCAGTCACAACTCATTTACCTACGGCTCAGTCAGCTTCACCTATCCCTATTTCTTAAACATGAAATCTGCACAAGTGGTTTGACAGTGAGTAATTGAGACAGAACTGGACAAATCTGAAACCTCTGCTGGACCTATTCAAAAATGACTGAGAACTAAGAAGTGAGTAAACAAGACTTCTGACCAGTTGAAATAAATAGTATGAAGCAAGCACATAAGAGAAAGGCCATCTGTCTACCCATAAAGCACCTACTCAGAACCTATTTATTCCTGTTTCACACATAATTCTAAATGTTTGCTGTCTGGTTTCCAGGCCTACAGCAGATTAAATTTAAGGGCGGGAAACAGATTTCTAGAGGAAACTTAACTCAAGAAGGAGAAGGAGCTGACAGCAATAGAGAAGACAGAAAACGTTTAAGTAGACTGAAGAGCTCAAAAAGCACTGGTTCAGGGGTGCGTTTAGTGCCCCAAATAGCTCTTTACACGTCTCAGTTTCTAAACACCTCATATCATAGGGCTGTATAATTATACTCAAAGTGATGACCCTGAGCATCACAGCTAAAGGAACTAAGTTATGCTCAGAAGAAAGCAAGAATTTGCATATCAAATATTTTAGAAATATTTCTATCACAAAGGTAAAGAAAATGAAACAAATGCCCCTTTTAGGGGTTAAAGGAATAAACCTTGGACTATCCAGAACGTTTAGTTAAACAAAACATCCCCCACCTGAGGTTTTATTGTTCCAGGAGCCTCTTGTGTTTAGAGAGTTTTTTCATAACTTTGTAAGTGACTTTCATGCTACAGTGCTTTGCATATAATGGCATGAACAATGGAAGTGCCAAGTTTCCAATTGATGAATAAAACTAATAACCAGAATACAGGTCAAATCCTGTTACAACAAATACTGCTACTATAAAAATCACTTAAGCATCCCTGTTATCTCTCAGCCCCTGTCAATTGCCCATTTATTTCAAGCAATAGTCATTACAGCAAAATTGGGGTATAATAAAAAGAAACTGGACCCTCACCACAAGTTGGGTGTAACACAATTTAACCTGTAATACCAGGTTCTTACTTGTATTTCTCCAGTTCTTTGCTGAAAGAAAAATAAATCTTATGTAGACATAATACCAGCCTGGGAAGCTGGTATTTAGTAGTTGTTGCTAGGAGAAGGAAGAATTCAGAAGCAAAGGACATGGAGCTGTGTGGCAAACCCTCACTGGGGAATTTGGTCTCCAGGGCCACTTTTGACCTTAATCCACATTGGAGCCATCAACCACAGAGTCGCTTGCTCCTAATAGTGATGTAATGCATATATTAAGCCCTGGAATGAAAACATGATTCACTTCCCATGGGTCATTGAGCACTTCGCGGCAATCTGGCCCTGATCCGATGACCCTGAGATAAAGAAATTGAGAAACATGTGACTGGAACTATCCTTGATCCCAAGATGCACTGCTTTCAACACTGTTGATTGTATGTAGAAATGATGTAAGTTAATCAGCTGCATTCCATTTGGTATACAGGCAAAGATTTTTCCCTGCCTATCCATCTGCTTGTGGTAATGATGAGTTTTGACATTTGCTATAATTTTCTCTTTTTTTCTACTTCCTTTTTTTCTTTCTGTCTTTCTTTTACTTAAACACTTTTTATGACTGCATTGCAACCAATATTTTGTAACACCCTTAGCAGCAGAAGGCGTTAAATCATAGCTCATGTCTGAACAGTACAATCAGCAATAGGAAAAGGAGTGGGGAGGGAGAGGGAAATTGTCCACCTTTTCCTGATGATAATGCCTGGCTCAGGCCCCAGATTCACATCATACTGTGAAGAAGTTCATAAATTCTGGGCACTGCTCAGCCTGAGGAGGCAAGCAGTATCCCTTCATACCTCAGGGTGAGATGAATGGTCTGTTGAAATCATGCCATTACAGAATACGTTCACCTCTGCTTGCTTTCTCCCCCAAGCCAGAATGTAGTTAAACATTTACATGTCCCAGGCCAGAAGATCAGGTTATGAGGAGCTTGAATGCTTTGCTTGGCTCTTGAAAACATTGAGTCCAAGTGTAGTTCTCTGGCTTGAAGGTCGCCATTTGCTGCCTCACCATTTTTATTAGGACATCTGGAGATTGCAGGTGTTAATTGGAAGTAACTTTTCTGTATTTGGTTTCTCTCCACACATTCAGGCTTCTAGGACCTTTTGACCCAGTTGGATGGCTATATCCTACTATCAGATTCAGCCTATTCCAAGTGGGAAGAACCATGATAGACAAGTAAGATTGCTCTTTGGCTTGGTGGCGGTGGTGGTGTTGACTCTGTCAGTGGGGTGATTATGGGTGGCCATGATGGTAAAGAAACCACTGATAACAATAAAAATGGGTATTTTCTCAGCACTTAAAAAACCAATTTCCATCTGCTAACAGGGGTTCTGATCTCTTTTCCCCAAACTCCTTTTTTCCCTAGAAGATACTGGCCTGTCTGATCAAAAAAGAGCATTCCTTCTGAGACCATACCTAGCCAATTTATGGCCAAACTATACTTGCCTGTTAATTTACTCAAAACTAGGTTGCCTTTTAAGCCTCTTTCCCCGCCTCTGGCATGAGGACAAGACATGTGGAGGAAGAATTAGGTCACCTGGGGGTCCACTGTTGCATATGGTTAAAGTGGTGTAAAGAAGCCAAGATTTCTAGAAGTGTCTGTGTTTTGTCATTTCCGAGATGGTGAGAAAATCCGTCTGGAGTGTTTATGCCCCTCTTCATAGCCAAGCCATGGGCTTTCTTTTGTATCGTGCTACTGAGGTTAGTCACTGCCCTCAGAAGGGACAATTTCACAATGACTTACTTCCTAGTAATCACTGGAACAGTCTCACGAGAATGTGCACAACTGCTGCGTTTCTTTGGGCCTGGCACGTTTTCAGATGGCAGACTTGCAGAACAAATGAGAGGCCTGGCCTGGTTCACCAGGCAGAGCGATCCAGAGTTCAGGCTTCCCCTTGCCTTTTATCCTTCCACCCTCCTTCCTCTGCTCCTCCGCCGCCTCTTCTTCCGGTCTCTCCATCTGGAAACCATGAGCCTCATGGATTCCAGGCACAAATTCTCAGATTTCAGATGGTTGGGAAATTTCTTTGCTTGGGTCATTCTTCAAGAGTAAGAGAATTCAATTTGGGAGGAAAAACAGCTGAGACCCTTCCTTTCACAGAAGAGAAAATAAATAAGGTGTGGTACATATCCATCCCCTTACCCACTCAGTTCCAAACCCACACACAATGTCTGATTTCAGAAAAAATATTGAGATTCCCTCCTGGGAGGGAACAGAATGGAAAAAACAAAATCTCCACTCCTAAACACATACTTTTCTCCCTTCTGAGGTATCAATGTAACTGGCATCAGATAATAGGATGTAACTGATTTTGTGTGTGGTGTTGGGGAAGAGGAGGGTCTCTGGAGGGTAGAACTAAGAGTGATGGAATGAAGTGAAAAGTAAAATGTAGCCTACGTTGTTAGGGAGGAACTGTTAACATTAAGAACCACTTAACCCCAGTGTTGCATCTCCAGGAAAAAGAACAATGTGTGGTCTTCTGTCCTTGGAAAATGGAATGAGCTTTCTCCTAATAAATACTGGGTTTTAGAAGCAGACAGACTTGGTTCTGGCTCTGTTAGTTAAGGACTGGCTCTGTCCTTAACTAACTCTGAGGAATTAAATAAGCAGCTGGCTCTATGGGGCTTAGTACAGTGCCCGACACATAGGAGGAACTTAGTAAGTGGTAGCTTATGACCACTATGTACTGTGAGGACCGTCACTCATCAAAATGGAGTCCTCTTGGGGCTGTAGATGGAGCCTGCCCTCATGTCCCACACTGGCTTGTCTGCTCAGCCTCTAGCTCCTCCCCGAGGCTACTTCTTAGCCCTCTCTACCACACCCACCCAATTATACTTTCATATCAATTATAAGGATCTCAAATTATATGTATTTATTTGTTCATAGGGTTACTGTCTGTACCTCTTTGAAGCTTGTATTGTTTGTTCACTGCTGTATTAGCAATGTTGATAAAATTGCCTGACACAAAATAGATGTTCAAAAATATTTGTGGACTTGCTGACTGATATCTTGATAGCATTCGTATCCAGAGTTACTCCAGGTATTAATTACATCTTTTTTTTTTTAAATGAATTATTACTTAATAGGTGTGTGGGTTTTTTTAAATTTATTTATTTATTTATTTTAATTTATTTTTGGCTGTGTTGGGTCTTCGTTTCTGTGCGAGGGCTTTCTCTAGTTGCGGCGAGCGGGGGCCACTCTTCATCGCGGTGTGCGGGCCTCTCACTGTTGCGGCCTCTCATTGCAGAGCACGGGCTCCAGACGCACAGGCTCAGTGGTTGTGGCTCACGGGCCTAGTTGCTCCGCGGCATGTGGGATCTTCCCAGACCAGGGCTCGAACCCATGTCCCCTGCATTGGCAGGCAGATTCTCAACCACTGCGCCACCAGGGAAGCCCTTAATTACATCTTGATGCAGAAAACTGGAAACACCTTTAGCTACATCTGCCCCAGCATAAGTGACCATAGCACTCAAAAGGTACCTACTCTTCCCAGAAGAGGGAAGAGAGTTAGGAAACCTAACTGCCATTCCTACTCTGCCACCAATAAGCTGTGCAGCATTTGGCAGGTCAGCTTCCCTCTCTAAATACTCATAAAATGAGGACTAGAATCCACTAGATTGGAGGATCTCTCTGCCTCTTCCAGATCTAACATGGTAAGATCTTAGCAAAGCAAGAAGTGACAGCAGGAGCGGCAAGATGCTTCCTCTAAGAATCCCAGCTTTTCTTCCTCTGTGTGCACGTGTGTGTGCACATGTACGTGCACACGTGCAAGCGGCAGTGGGGTTCGGGGGACCAGGGGGGACACGCGAACTGGGGCTGGCCAGGAGAGCTAGACTCATGTAGACTCTATGGAGAGTGACATTTCCCCAAATGCTTTGGGCTGAATATTCCAGTTATCCCCAAATTCCTGTGTTGAAATCCTAACCCCCGATGTGACGGTGTTAGGAGGTGGGGCCTTCATGGAGTAATTAGGTCATGAGGGTGGAGCTCTCACGTGAGGACACAAGGGGAAGTCAGCAGTCTGCAGCCCACAGAGGGCTGTCACCAGAGCCTGACCAGGATTCAGACTTCCAGCCTGCAGAACTATGAGAAGTAAATTCCTGTCGAAGAGCCATCCAGTTGATAGTATTTTGTTATAGCAGGCCAAGCAGACTGACACCAGATGCGCATAAGCCATGACCAAAGGTACCGTAGTTGAGTAAACGGGGAAGTGGAACAGTGGGCTAAACAAAGCTGAGCAGGTTTCTTTTCTGTGGGCCTTCTCAGACCTCTTAATGTGTTCACTTGCACTGTGGAATTTCAGGGAGGGGTAGGGTACAGTTTTCTGGCGTTCCGTCTAACAGTTTTAGGAAACACTGATTTAGGGATGAGTCCAACTGACCTCGTTTAACTGGTGAAAAAACTGAGGCCCAAAGAGAGGAAATGATTTGCCTAAGGTCATACAGCTGTTGGGAAACCTGAGTTCTTGCCCAGATTTGGCCACTGTCTCCCAGAAGAGAAAGTCTGTTTATTGGCCCAAGAGCCCACATTAGAACGTTCTAGGAAACACCCCAAGATTCCCTCTTTGATACTAAAGGGAAGCATTGCATAGGCTGGAGTTCTCAGTCTCAGGGCTGCACGGACAGTAGCGTTCGGCACAGTGCAGACTTCCTTCTCAGAGTGGCAACATCTGGAACCAAGGTATGGTTCTCTCTCGCTTTCCCTTTCTCTATCCTTCTCTCTGTATATATATATATATATATATATATATATATATATATATATATATATACACATATATATACACACACACACATAGTTTTCTCTCTCTCTCTTGTTCTCTCCCTCTCCCGCACCCCAGTTCTCTTCTCCAGGCTGCGTTCTGGGGTTACTTTTGTGACAAGTAAAGGCAGCACTGGCTGCTTGATTATGACCCCTACCATAGCAGTACACCAGGCACCAGAGTGAAGGTGCTCAGTAAGCCTTGTGCATTGGCCAGACCTTTTATTCCAGCCTAATGGTTACATCCATTTTCTGGACTAGGTAATTAAGGCGTAAGTTTATTAAAAAGGGTCATGGCATTTGTGTCTGGCCTCTAGAGGAGTTGACTGTGGACCATTCTCAAATGCCTTCCTTGGCACTTTAGCCTTGAACCTTCAGGTGCACTCGTGGGGGCATCAGTGTGGCAGGCAGCAGCACAGGGGTGGGAGATGCCAGTGAATGTGTGTGTGTGTGTGTGTGTGCACGCACGCACGCACACGCGTGCACATGCGCATGTGTGGCAACACCAGAAGGGGATGTGGGCACATCAGGAAGAATACCGGCTTGGCACCCCTCCAAACTGCTATTCTTTAAATATTAGGTCAACATTTATTTAGAGGAAAGGGTGGTAGGCACCTTTCTGTGAGTGTGGTGGGCAAGCAGTTGAGGCTATCCCTACCTGCATTCCACACGCAGAGACAAAAGCCCTGACCGCCTTTGTAGAAAAGACCATCTAGGGATCCTCAGTTGTTATTCCAACGTACTCTTTTGCGGTCTCACCCCACCCACTAACAAATGACTTTCAAAGTATTTCTTCCAACTCCACACAATTATCTCGCTGAAAGGACTTCTTAAAAGTACAATTTTCGACCTCATTACAATTTTAGTGACGTTTTTACACCAGCCCTCACCCTCAACAGACTGGTCATAGGTCATGTGTGCATGTGTGTGTGTATCGTCAGGCTGGTGATTTAGTGCTGACCCTGTTCCTTATGTAGAAAGTGTGTGTGACACTCCCATGTGGTCACAGGCTCTCTCCTGCTGAGTTCAGGGCCTTCCAAGTAAGGAAGAGACACAGGGCGGTATTTTCTTAGGAGATTATTATATCCACTGGAATGTAGCAAGAGCACTGAGCAATGATGGTAAGGAATAAATATCCCCACTTGCTGGAGCAGCTGTCTTTCCTCTGCCTCCTCTTTCTCACCTCTTTCCGTAGTCCCCTCTGACCCTTTCTCTCCCAGGGACAAAGGCATCGTCCAGAGGAGCTCATGGACACAAACATGCCTGGACAAAAGCTATTGCCTGAATGGTCCCCAGTTGTCATCATGATGTTGCACACCTATGGAGGGATTCCCTTTCTAAGAATGCACAAAACCTATGACCTTGAACTGGATTTACCCACCATCCCACTTCAGGTACTCTTAGCCTTACACAACAGAACACCAAGACAGCCAGGTAATGGAGGGGAAAAAAAAATCACCTCAACCAATTGTTTGGCAGAGATTAAATGGAACAACTATTAGGTCAATTGAATTATGCATTAAAAATGAGGTTTCATAGGCACAGCTGGAAAGAAATCCTCTTGTGACCTTGAGCTTAAGGTCCTTGTAGGAACACCAAACTCAAAGATTTGCTAATGAAGACTCAAGATGGTGACACTTCCAATAATATGCTTCCAACTGGATTCCTTTCCCAGCAGTGGTTGCCAAGTTCACCTCACCTTTTAACAAGTTCTCTCTTTCTAAAAGAGAGGTAGGTTCTCTTTTGAGTAAAATAATGGGTCAGAATGCCTAGGTTTGGCATTTATTAAGTCACTTTAAACAAGTAACTTACATGCCCTGTGTCTCTATTTCCTCATCTCTAAAATGAGAATAATAATAGAACCTACCATTCTGAATTGATGAGATGAGCAATAAGATAATGTATGAAAAGTGCTTAATATAGCACCTGCCGTATAGTAACCCCTCAAGAAATAAGATAGTTGTGATTAATATGAGCATTATTATAAATTGATTGATGAAGTATAAAAAAGGCTTTTAAAGGAAATTTGGTTTTATCCAATCTCATGTCTAGAAATCTAACTGAAAGAAATATGACATATGTACAAAGATTTTTGCATAAGAATGTCCATGTAGCATTGTATTTAATGGCAAAAATGTGGTAATAACCTAAGTATCCATCAACAGGAGACTAGCTAAGTATCTTAGAGTTCTTCCATGTAGAGGACTACTCTACAGAAAATCGAGGGTGGGTTTTGCACTGCCTGCTCAGCGCAGCCAGCAATGCTTTTGAAAATCACCAAGGCCTCCATGTTTAGATTGGCAATTACAGCTTTCCTTCCTGCAATCACAGAATATTCTCTGGGATCTAATGAGATGATGATTTCGTTTTACTGGGAAGAGTGGATTTGCATCACTCAAGCCAAACTGAAGAGGCACAAGCCCTGAAGAGGAAGGAATCAAGAGGCTTGGCTGGAAGATGCCCTGGTTCCTGGTGCAATCCCATCTTCTTCCTACGACCTTTAAGTCATGGGGCCACTAGGGCAGAGCAAATGAGTTAAGGACCTGACTTTTGGCCATTGGAAGCCCTCCTCAGAGCTTTCTACCATGAGAGGAAGAAAAATTCATCTCCTAGGCCATGTTAAAATAGAAAAAGTGGAATGACTTTCCCCATCTCTTACTGCCCCCCAATCCCAATCCCCTGGTCTGCTCCCTGGGGTTCACCTGTTCCCTGTAGCAAAAACACTAGCTTGGGAGTTGAGCCAGGCACCTCAGCCACTTTGCCACTTTCCAACCTCTGCTTCTCCAAAATGAAGTCCTCATTCCTGCTGTGTCTGATTTCTCCCAGCCAGGAGCACTAATCAAGATCCTTTTCCTCAAAACAAGAGCTGTCACTCTTCATCTGAGGTTCTTGTTTTGTTTGGGTTTTTTCTCTCTAGCCCTGGACTGCTCTGTGCTTGCTTTCCCTAGACCCCACTTTCCTTGCAGGGGCAGGCCCCATTTTATTTCAGTTTAATGAAAGAAGAGGAGAGAGCACAGACCACAAGAAGGAAACACGTTGTAACTCTGGGCAGTCCTTATACCTGCAAACTCTACCTCCTAGTATAGTGACCCCCATTATATACATCCTTGAGCACTCCATTTTGACCGTGACCCTTCAGAGTTCTTCCTCCTTGCAAATGAGGCAGAATGAAAAAGCTGGAGAGAAAACCTCTGCCCTCTCTAGAGGTTAAAGTATGCAACGAGCAGTGAGTTTGAAAGCATGTTGAAAAACAAGTGCTACACTACATGCTGTTAGCAATGAAGAGCAAGCTGGCAGGACAGGCAGATTCAAGCCCCAAACTGCCCTGAAGGGAGATTATTATCCCCGGCTGCCTCTTAAAAGCCACTGTAAGTGAAGTCTGATCTTTAGCTCCCATTTGGACACACTTTTCGATGAATATTGACACCTACAAAGAAAGTGAGGCAAGGCTGAATTCTTGGCATCTCAGGTCTCTTGCCCCTGTAGCTAATTTACCCCTTAATATGAACAGGAGGTTGTGTTTCCCCATGCAGTGCCAGACTAGGCCAGCAGGGGTCTGACATTAGTTGCTTTTCACCCACAGTGACTGACTTCATAGTGACGGCTATGTGAACTTGAAGTGAGGAGCTGACTGCCATGGTTTGAGATAGCAGAACTCATAGGTATAAACAGTTCATCCATTTCTGTAGTTAAGACTATAAACAGTTCAGCCCACATGGCATCGATTTTCCTTATCTACAATGAAGTGCTTGGCTTAATCCAATTTTCATGTTTACCCAGAAAATACATTCTGTAAGGGAGCTACCTTAATCCAGGAGCTTGGACCCTCCAGATTTCTGTCTGAAACAGTTCACCAATTGCTGTTCAGTCCCTAAGAAAGATGCCATGCGATCCTAAGGTGATGTTAACAAAAAAGACGGTGTCTAAAAAAGCAAAAGTCTTACAGACGCTATTGTAAAGAAAAGCATAAGTTTAGTATTTCTGGATTGTTTTTTAAGGTTGGTATTTCAAACAATGAGTCTTTACATTTTCCTTGAATATATTTTTGTTGTGGATGAAAATTCGTTACAATACCTAAGGAAAGTATTGTGCTTTCCAGTTTTCAAAGCCCTTTCACACATTACCTCATCTGGTCCTTTATTACAAGAAAGAAGTTATTAGTCTCATTTTATATAGCCAATGAAACTGAGGCTCAGAAAGGTAAAGAGAGTTGCCTGAAATCACACAGCTAGTAGTGGCAGAGCCGACAATTTTCCATGCCGATGCAGCAATTAAAGTCCATGTATATTACAGAACTTTTACATGTGCAAACGTTTTTATAATGCAACCCTATTACGAATTGTGCTTTTTTCAGCAATTAACCTAATTTTACTTATTAGCATCTATTTATATCTTGTTGCCATGCTGGAAAGTAATAATACTGTAATTTCCTTAAATTATGGAATGCATGCTTTTCATGAAGTTGCACATTCCTTCCCTTCACATGTCCCTATCCTATGTTCTGCTCTTGGCTGAGATGGCAGGAAGTGACAAGAATCCAGTCTCCAAGGATTCACAAATTCTCCCTATCTTCAACAGGCTACTTTCATCAGAGAAGATCAAACTTGTTTGTTAATCATCAAAACAACCCAAAGAGCTAGGTACTATTATTATTATTATTTTTCCAGACGAGGAGAAATGCAGAGAAAGGCTATGAAGTGCCGGAGCTGAGATTTGTAGCCGGGTAGCTTGGCCCACACCGGGTCCACAGTCACTGCGGGCCGAATACAAAAGCCTCCAGATGGCACAAAGAGGTACCAGGAAGGACTCCAGAATGTCCCCACAAGACACCAGGCGGTTGTCGGGACTAAATGAAAAGGGAACGTCGCTATACCTCGGAGAAGAGGAGAGAAATGTTTTTTTTTTTGAAGTCATGAAATATGGATTTAAAGGAACTTTACAGACAACATTATGATTTTAACGCTAACCACTCTGAGCTGCTCAGGCTCTCTCAGAATCTTACTTCACTTTCTCCCCTGTTATTTAGAGGTTTAATGACCTCACGCACAATTAAGGACAGACACCTTGAGCGCAGGTATCTGTGACCTCTGCAGCCTGAGAACCTACTCTGTGCGGAGCGATTTGCAGCGTCTCTGAAATGGGTGCTTCAGGAGGTCTATCTAACCAGCGTGCTGCATCAGCCACCTTCCCCGCCCCTGCGCTGGGAATATGCCCCGCCTCCCAGCTCCAGGGGTGCGCCTGATTGGTCTAAGGGAAGTCCCGCCCCCTCTGTCAGTGAGTGGTTCAGAATGAGCACATGACCTGCAGGGGCTTCTGGGGGACTTCCTCACCTCTAGGAGAAAGCCATGCAGAGGCCCTAAGGCCCCATCTCTCTTCTTTCGTACAGTTTCTTGTATGAAAATTAATACACAGGAACCTCTATTTAAAATGGAGTCAGGAGGCCAGAAAGGGGAGCTCTCACGCCCTGCTACTCAAGGTCAATTGCATGGCCCACAGGAAGAAGAATACCTTGCACCCCCAAGCAGGAAGTGCAACTACTGGACTATCCCCAGGGAAGAATTTCTCCTTGCTCAGCAACAACCTGGCCAATGAGAAACACCCCGGCTCAGTCAGGGAGAAGCCACTGCCACCCTGAACTTCTACTTTTCTCCAATGAACTTTCATTTAGAAGAGCCCTTCCTAGTTCCCTGCTTTTCCCCATAAAAGCAGGCTCCCTTCCTTTGTTCTCTGGGCATGCCTGTGGTTCACCATAGACTGCATGTCCTGAATTGCAATTCTTTGCAAAATTTTGCTAGTAAAATAATTTGCTGTTTTAATAATTTTGGGTCAACAGGTGCCTGGGTGTGACCCAGGCTCCCGAGGAGGAAGCCAACCTAGGGAGGCAAAGCAGAAGGCGAGGCAACTTGGGACAGACTCGCCGTGACCTGTGACCAAAATGCTCTGACTGACATAAGGCTCTAACCCTCACAGCAACCCCGCTAGGGAAGCCTGGTTAAGGCCTTTCTGCAAATGAGGAAACCAAGGCCAAGGGAGGTACACAGAGGTGCCTTAAAATGAGTCAGTGACAGAGCTGGAGTTGAACCCAACCTGGATCTGTCTGCCTCCAAAAACCGGGGCCACACTTCCTCACCCCAATCTGTCACTTGACCAGAAGGGGAAGAAGTTAGAGCAGCCCCCTTGTATGCTTGTCAGACCAGGGACTCACCCGACCCAGGCATCCCTCCTTCCTTCCTCCCCACCCTTTGAGGGCAATTTCTTTGCTCAGGGTGCCCTGGGCCCTCCTCTCCCACCAGAGAAATTCTTTCCATCCACCAAAGAAATTCTTTCCATCTTCCAAAGCCCACCTCTAGGTTAAATTCCTGTTCTGCCCTTGAAATACATTACATCTCCTCCAGCCCCTACCAAGCTCTCTCTCAGCTGAACTTCTGACCTTGTCATCTGTGCCCCCCAGTTTGGCAGTTCCCCAAGTTTGTGTCATTCTTTGGGTTTTGATATATCAACATTTAAGACTCTTGATGTTGGCCATCATCAGGTCTTCCTGGAACCTACCTCTGGCTTATATACACATCTCTATATCCTCAGGAATGAGGTCTGACATCAGGGGGGTACTTCTTTCCTGCCGTTTTCTCTCATTTGTTTCCCTTGTGCTCTGTGAGCCAGACTAGTTTACTAGCTTTCCAAGTGTACTTGTTTTCCCTCCTCTAGATCTTTGCTCAGGCCACTCCCCCTGCTTGGAATGCTCTCCATTTCTTTATTTCTACCCAGTAATATATTAATTTTTGTGTCTTATCTCCTTTAATGAACTGGGGACTTGATGAGGGAAAGATCCTAGTCAATTTCATCTTTCTTCATATCCTCACAGCACCTAGCTCAGGGCCCGGCCCACAGGAGACATTCAATAAATGTTTGTGAAATGAATAAATGAATAACTTTTACTCAGATGTGAGAAGACTGCATCTATGTATATTTTCAGGACCTAGGAAAAAACTCTTCTTTGGAATGGATCTCCCGAGGAGGTAGTATTTTACAGCCAGTGGGGGTCTTACACTTTTTTAAGCTATTTAAGTGACTATTGGTCTCTCTCCTGTATTTTAAATAACACTTTAATTTTGATTCTTGCCCATAGGCAGTGTTGCAAAGTCTAACTTTTTTTTTTTTACAATCAGTAACACTGATAAATTAAACCCAGAGCATGCACATGTGTGGTAACACCACTCACTGCACTCCAAAAGGTTCAGACGAGGCTTAAGCAGCCTCCCACCTCCTGTATCTTCTGAGCTAAATTCAGCCAGACCGTCTGGGTTTGTTGTGGATGGGAGAGTTACTGGTGGTTAATTGAAATCCACCGCCAAGACCTCGTTGCACTTAACAGCTTTGACGACCTTTCCTGACCAGGTGTTAATAAGTAGGAAATGTAAGACACTGAAGTTTGGCTCACTCTCCCGGCCAACCAATAATGGAAACTCGAGAATACTCAAAAGGCACAGAAAGATTTAACAAAACTTCCCACCACCTACTTCCCAACCCTGCCAGCTCCTGACTTATAATAATCACCTGAAATGATTTGATGTTTTAAGAAAGTCCTGGAGAAACAGTGTTGCCTCATGGTAAAGGTACAGACCCTGGAAGCAAACAGACCTGAGGTCAAGTGCGGACTCCACCACTTTCAACTAGGGGGGCGGCGGGGAGCGGTACTGCTATGGTCTAATGTTTGTGTCCTCCCTGCGAAATTTGTATGTTGAAATCCTAACCCCTAAAGGTGATAGTATTGGCAGGTGGGGGACTTTGGGAAGTGATTCGGTCATGAGGCTACAGCCCTCGCGAATTGGGTTAGTACTCATATAAAGGAGATCCCACGTATTTCCCTAGCCCCTTCCATCGTGTGAGGATACAATGAGAAATCTGTGACCCAGAAGAGGGCCCTCATCCACCTTGTTGGCACCCTGATCTCAGACTTCCAGCCTCCAGAACTCTGAGCAATACATTTCTGCTGTTCATCAGCTTCCCAGCCTGTGGTATCTTGTTACAGCAGCCTGAGGGACTATGGCAGGCATTTTGAGCAGACTCCTGAGCATTCAAAGCCCTAGTTTCCTCATCTGCGAAAACCCACCTCCCAAGGGTTTGGACTGAAGTTATAGATGTAAAGATGCTCCATAAACAGTAGTTCCTACTGGAATCTCATCTTGCAAACAGACTGGATACAGGGCCGCCCTCTCTCCTCTCTCCTGCCCCACTCCCAGACGGAAAAGCAACACGGAGAACTTGTCCCTATACTCGAGGCTCTTTCTCTTTCCTCCTGCAACTGTTCACGGCCTGTCACACTGCACATGCCCCAGTGGCTCTCACTGTCCTCACTCGGGGCACTGCAGAGGAGCAGTTCAGTGTATGGGCTTTGGAGACAGATGGTAAGGGTTTGAACTGTGGCTCCATCTGGGATGTCCGATCTTTCCGGCTTGCCGTGAATTGTCCCAGTTTTAGCACTGAAAATCCCACATCCCAGGGAACCTTTCAGTCCCAGGCAAAGCAGGACATTTGGTCATCTTCACTAGACTCCTTAGTGGGCAGTGATCCTGGCTAACGTTACCTCTCCGTACCGCGGGGATTTGAACAATTCTGCAGTCATCCTTGGTGATTGGAAGGAACGAAGTGAGTGCCTGCAGCATCCTATCCCAGAAACTCAGTCAGCACTCAGGGTCTGTCTAACCCCCTGAGCCCACCAAAGGGCAGAGCTGCCCTTGAGAATCTATGAAGTGCCTGGTATCAGGGCCACCTCTTTTCTTCTGGTGGGAGGGAGCTTTGACATGACCATACTAGGACGAACATTCCACTGACACCCTCCCCTGTGTTTCTGAGCCCCCCGTTAAATCTTGACTCTCTCCAAGCCAGAATGAACCCAAGAACAAAGGAGGCCAATGGGGATGAAGGAAATGGGGAAATTTCTCCCTGGGATTGCCAGGTGTAGGCTGGAGGTGAGGGCAAGGTGAACAGAAATGGGGCAGCTGCTTCTCTTTAATGAGAGCAGAGCTGTTGTCTGCTCCAGGAGCACTTCGACAGCACTAATAAACCTGAAAATCAATCCTTGTTGCTGTGCAGGGGCTCGGACCAGGTTGCCAGCAGCCCAGGCTTTATGACTGGACACCCTGCAGGGAAGCTTCCAATCCCCCTTCCAGGTTGACATGCACATAGGAGGATGGCCGGCTGTGCTGTCACTTCTCCCAGGGTGGCTTTCTGCTTTTATTGCTCAGCACTTTATTGGTTGCTGGGGGGTTAGAATTTTGAAACAACTCTTCAAGATAGACAGTATCAATATCTCCGTTTTCCAGTGGAAAAAATCTAGGCCTAGAAAGTCAAAGGGATTTTCACAGTGTCTCACAGCTAGTACAAAGGTAGTGATTAAGAGCGGTGATCTTCAAACTTTTCTATCTCAGAGCCTTATCAGAAAGATGAATTCTGAACAAATACCCCCAATGTATATGCATAATTTATTTATAAAATATAGCCATGACTATTGTATTGATATATTAAGTATGTTATAAAGCATGAAAATAAACATTAAAATGATTGAGATCATACGTATTAATAGAAGGTCCAATATCTGCTTCTCTCACCCCAGTGGATGATCTTATACCATCAATGAAGTGGACACTTTGGAAACACAAACCCAAATGCCTACCAGAGCCAAGCAGGCAACATAAATAAGGGAAGTGGACTGAGTGTAAGAGAACTAATGGTATAGACAGATAAGAAATGGCAACTGATTCTCAGCCTCAGTGTTGGGCCAATAGGGAGTGGTGGGGACTGTGGCAACAATGAGAACAAAGCCTTCATTTAAAGGAGGCGGCCATTACTCAGTTTTAGTCAATCATTGCCATATGAGAACGTGGGCCCAGCGTTTCCAACCTTCCAATATTTCAACAGAAGTCAAACATTCAGGTTTTTATGTGAAATTGCACACTTTTAAGATGTTGGCCACTGGTTTCATTTTTTTACAAAAATCTTGAGGTCTCAGTGAGTCAAAATCAGGTTGCAGGCCTCCAAAAGTCAACCACTGGAGTAAAGGAAGGAGCTTGGCCTTTGTAGCCAGTCTTGATTTTGAATCATGTTTCTACGTTTAACAAACAATTAAACCTCTCTGTATTTTTGTTTTGGGGCCAGCAAATGAAAATAATAATAAGTTCCTTTGAGAGTTTGCTATGATGTATATGAAGCCTTTAGCACAGTGCCTGGCATATAACACAGGCTCAATTTATTGTGCCTCCGATCATTAGTGGGGGCCACCTAGATCTCGGCCCTGCTCACTGCTGACCTAGTTCTCTTGCCACTCTAAGGAGTCTTCAACAGAAAACCCCTGTCCCTGGCATCCAAATTCCAGTCCTACACTTTGTAGAATTTATTCTCCCTCTCAGAAAGTCAGTTCTTTCCCACCCTGGTCCCATTGTTCCCAAGAAGAATCCAGAAGCCAAAGGAATGAGCAGGCTCTCCCCCTAGCAGGCGGGGGTGGGAGGCGGCATGGAGCCAGTCACAAGCACTGGAATGGGAGTCACACAATCTGAGCTCTGGTCCTGGCTTGGCCACTAACGAGCTGTGTGAACTCAGACAAATGGAACTACTCTGGGCCTCTGTTGTACCATCTAGATGTGGTTACAATAATATCCACCTCAAAGAGTAATCATGCAAATGTAAAATTATACGCTGTGCTGGATATTCTCCATCTACCCCACCCCAGATCCTCTCTCCACCCTTCTCCTACCTGCTTTGTGCCCCAGAGTTTGATCTTAACAAACTGCATCAGCAGGGCCCTGCTCTGGTCCCCAGTAGTGGTCAGCAGATGGGATACGCCAACAGGTGAGCAGTAGATGGAAGGAAAGAGAGGACGGGCTGTTTATTCCCCCAGCTGCCTGTGTGCCAGGGCCCCAGTCCATGGCAGTGGTCAGCGGCAGTGCACCTCTCTGGAAGGCCACGGCTCCTCCCAGGTAGTCCACACCTACAGCTCCAGCTCCAACTCCAGCCATAGCTCCTTTCTTCTTTTGGAATCCACTTCCTCCCCTTCCTCCGTCAGCAGGGGTGGCAACGGCTCCCTGGCATCGCTAGCCCCAGGGGATTTTGCCACCCACTGTTGGTTTCCTGTAACCCTGCCCACACCTTTGTAAGTAGTCCCCATTATGCTCTCCTCAGCTACCCTGATTGTACCACCTTTCCTGCCGAGATGATGATCATTACACATATATAGCACATGAGTTGTTGTTTTTTTGTTTTTTTTTTTCTTTTTACCTTGGAGCCTTGGATGTGGAAGGCACTCAGTGTTGCCGGAATTAATTTGAAATCATAAGCTTTTCTGCTTCACCCTCAAGCTGCCAGAAAATCCAATTATCCTGATCCCTCATTCCCCAAGTGCCCCAGTCCACTGAAATCCATATTCATTGATGGGCAATTAGTTCATTCACAAATGTTTGTCAGGCAGCTACAATGTACCAGGCCCTGAATTAGGTCCTGAAGCTCCAGCTGAGATCAAGCAAACGATGTGTTTCTCTTTTGGAATTTTTAGTCTCCTGGGATTACGTGAGTACTGTTACCAGGGGAACAACCTTTCTGCAGGCCACCATGAAGCCAGCTGACTGGCCAGAGCTCCTTGTGGGTAACCCAAGGGTGCCCTCTCGGGACTATGTGAATTTGTGGTTAGCGTTTGCAGCCAACACCATGAGTTGGCTGACTCGATTCCCATTCAGAAATCTTAGCCACCTTCCAGCTCAGTAGCCATGAGGAACAGTTCTGGTAATGAGACATAAGCATAAATCATCAGGGTGGGGCTCCCAGGGAAGCCCTTTCTTCCCTTGTAAAAAGAAACAGACTCCACTGGTATAAATGTTTGTTCTCTTTCTGTCTTTTCCCTTTGCCTGCTTAGAACAAAGATGTGATGTTTAGAGGTGCAGTGACCACCTTGGCACCACAAGACAACCAGCCTACACTCTAAGGGTGGTGGAGCAGACAGACCGAAAAGAACTTGTTCTTATGATGTCATTCAGCTGCCACATCAATCCAGACTGCTTAACTCTGGATTTATATAAGACAAATAACTCCCTATTTGTTTCAGACACAGGTAGGTAGGTGTGTTACATATATTCAAGAGAATTCATATCTGCAGGAAAGCCTCAAGATTGTCTGATCCAACTCTTCTCCTTATGTAGGAGGAAACTGAGGCACAGTGAGGGACAAAACTTGCCCCAAATCACACAGCCCGACTAGAACTCAGGTCCCCCAGCCAGCCCTAGTCCACGCTCACAACCTCCTATAACCTGTGCAAAGATCTGTGAGCTTGTGCGTGTGTTTCCACTGTTTGCATAGTTTACAGGCCCTTTGGAAACAGAGCTCATCTCTTTCAGTCCTGCTTGGCCCCCTTAAAAATAAAGCTGACAGGTAGATTCATGAGCAACAATACACGCTTCGTATTTTAAGCCACTGAGTTTGGGGGAGGGTGTTGTTACACAGCAAGAGCTAACCAATACATCACATTTATGGACCATTTACTGTAAGCCAAATCGATGCTGAGAGCTTTACATAAATACTTCATTTAATTCTCACACTGGCCCATGAAGTAGATATTGTCATCCTCATTTTGTAGATGAAAAAAACTGAGATTTAGAAAATGTAAATAACTTGCCCTAAAGTCAAACAGTAAGAAGTGAATCCAGGATTTGAACCCAAGCATTCTGACTCTAGAGCCATACTTGGATTTCCTTTCTTTCAGTAGCCTCTGTCTTTCTTTTGCTCCTTCTAAAACTGGTTTGGCTCCAAAATCTTAGGCGGTTGTTTTTCTTCTTTTTTTTTTTTAAGAGCTTGTCACAGTACCCAGAACCTCTTGGGGGTCAGGATATGAGTGATTTTAGCCAGGGACTGAGTGGACATTCTGAACAAGCCTGACCTTGCCAGCAGCTCTAATTCCTCTCTTTCCCACAAATCCTGTTTGCTCTGCCTGCAAAATCTGCCTGACTCATCACCTCGTTTACTACCAAGCTGGTCCAACCCATGGGCCCTTTTACCGGCATCACCACAGCAGCCTCTTAACTGGTTGCCTTGACTCTACTCTTTCCCACTAGTCTTCTTCTCATATCAGCTGGAGTGATCATTTGAAAATTAAAGTCAGATTGTGGCAATCTATGCTTTGATATCATTTGTATTTGTCTGTAAGGGCTGCCATAATAAAAAGCCACAGCTTGGGTGGCTTAAACACCAGAAGTTTATTTTCTCATCATTTTGGAGGCTGGAAGTCTAAGATCAAGATGTCAGCAGGTTTGGGCAGAAGTAGAGACACAGATGTAGAGAACAAACGTATGGACACCAAGGGGGGAAAGTGGTGGGGGATGGTGGTGGTGGGATGAATTGGGAGATTGGGATTGACATAGGTACAATAATATGTGTAAAATGGATAACTAATAAGAACCTGCTGTATAAAAATATAAATAAAATAAAATTCAAAAATTCCAAAAAAAAATTGAAAAAAAAAGATGTCAGCAGGTTTGATTTCTTTTTAAGCCTCTCTCCTTGGTTTGTGGTTGACCACCTTCTCACTGTGTCCTCATGTGGCCTTTTGTCTATACACGTGCATCTCTGGTATCTCTTTGTGTGTCCAAATTTTCTTTTCTTATAAGGACCAGTTGTATTGGATTAGGGCCCACCCTAATGGCCTCATTTCAGCTTAATCATCTCTATCAAGGCACTATCTACGAATACAGTCACATTCTGAGGTACTGGGAGTTAGGGCTTCAACATATTAATTTGCGGGGAACACAATGCAACCCTTTTACAACACCTTTTTATGATTTCCCAGCAAACTTCAAATAGAATCCCGAGTCACCTCCGCATCCTCTAAGGTTCCATGTGCTCGGGGCCCTGCCACATCTCCAACTTTATCTCCCTCCACTTCCCGCTTTGCTCCACATGCTCTGGTTGCACTGACCTCCCAGCTCCTCGTATCCACACAGCATGCTCCTGCCTGCAGGGCCTTTCACTTTCTATTTCCTTTGCCTAGAACATTATTTCACCCCCAGATCTCTTCAAAGGCTTACTCTGCCTTTGTCCTCTGTTGTTTTGCCCTAATACTACCTTCATAATGGGCTAACTTCTTACTTTGCTTTGTTTTTCTTTGAAACATTTATTACTACCTGCCATTATCCTATGTTTGTTTATTGTTCAATTGTCTGTCTTCCCCACTGGAGTATCAACTCCATGAGGCAAAGGCTCCATTTGTTTTTTTCCCAGATATATCTCCAGGGCCTAAATATAGCCATGCTGCACATAATGTAACACCCAATAAATGTTTGAAAGAAAGAAAATGAAATGAAAGGAATGAATAATAAAGTTTTTTTTTTGGCTGCACATAGCATGTGGGATCTTAGTTCCCCGACCAGAGATTGAACCTGTGTCCCCTGCAGTGGAAGCACGGATTCTTAACCACTGGACCACCGGGGAGGTCCCAAAAAGAATGAATAAATGAAAGAAATGAAATAGAATGGAGTAAAATGAATTGAATGAATGAAAATTAAAAATGAAAGAAAACCCCATGCAACTAAAAACAAAAATCTTTTTCACACCACTATGACCTTTGTTCTTAATTCCAGTGTTTGACTTAAGGGTTAACCACTTATCTTCTGGAAGCTCATTAAGCATCCCAGAACATTCAGCACTAAATCTCTCCCAAGTTGTCATCAACTGATCACAGTACAAGAATCCAGAAACTTGCAAATATTTTCCCCCTGTTTATCTTTTTTCTCACCTACAACTGACAGCTCCAAGCAAAGATGCACCCCACAACTTTGACAATGAAATAATTGAGAAACTAATATACAAACAGATCCTTTTATTATGGGTAAAGAAATTCAGATCTTTTGAAGACAGAAAAATGGGGGAGGGAATGTATACAAAAATTACGCAGTCTTCAAGCCAACAATCCAATGTAGGTTTCACTGCAATTCTGAGTCGACCCATTGCTCTAGCCCTAGTGGCAGCTTCTGGAATTGTGGGCAAGGAAGAGGAAGTGAGAAGTAAAGAGAAGCAACTTTTTTTCAAAAACTTCAACAACTAGTTTAGGGGACTCAAGATATAGCTGCCTCCCCTTTTGGGAAATCAAACCCCAGTCTCCAGCAAAACATGATCTAGAAGCACGAGTCTGCAAGCGTATTTTGACATCTTCTTTGTTCTGGTCCTATAGATGCATTTGATGGGGAGCATCTGTTTGAATCCTCACAAGACGCACGCAGGAAAGATAACTATTGCAAGGAAGCAAAGGCTCAGAAATATGAAGTATTCACACAGGTAAAAAGGGTCAGGATGTGAACCTAGGTCAGGCCGATTCTAATCTATGTGATCTTCCCAGTGCCTATCAAAGGGGATAAACCTCAGGAGTTCATCTCATTTCAGCCCACATCAAATTTCCCAAGTCTCTGGAATTTGAATTTCCCTGCCAGTTATAGCCTCATTAATTCAACAGCCTTTATTGATTGCCTCCTAAGTGCCAAGAACTGTGCTTTGCCCAGTGGCTTCCAGAGAATGAGTAAACGATAATAATGATAAAATTTAAGTGGTGAGAAAGCAGCTCCTAAGGGTGTCAGAGTGCTTTCTCAAAATGAATTACTTTCTCATTATTGAATAAATTGTAATTTGAAAAGCTGGTAAAAATGCCTTCTTTTGGTGAGCCAAGCCAATAAATATGTGCCATTTAAAATTCTCCTTTCTGCTTTTCTCCTATTCAGGCAGGCTGGAGAAAAAGCAAGCATTTAAGGCTGAGATTACTGAGCTGAGTTTCTTAATGGAGTGGTTTTTGTTTTTGTTTTTGTTTTTTTTTGGCGGAGGGAGTGATTTGTTTCTGAAGAATAGGCAGTCTAGGGCTGGCTAAGTGGACTGCTTTCCTGGAGAGAGAGGAAGAAGGGGCTTGCCTGTCCACTGGTCATGGGGGAAGCAGGGGAGGGGGAATAGCCCCTGCAGGAATCTGCTTGGAGAGGCATCCACTCCCACTGGCCCCAGGGATAGCTGACAGCTGTCGTAAGTATTGATCAACCACAAAAGCAGATTTCTAGAACAGTAGGTATCTGTTACAGGACACACATATTCATGTACAAAACTTGGAAACTTTGGCTCTAAAATCTTAAAAGGGGCTATTTCTGCCTGGTGGGATTATTAGTGACTTTTTTTCCCCTTTTGCTCCTCTGTAATGCTAATTTTTCTTCTCTAGTCTTATATCCCTTATAATCAATAGGTGTCATTGGGCTACTAGATATACTAGAATAGATGTCATCTGGCGACTCCACACCCCCTTTCACTCTCTTCTCACATCTCCTCTACCTCTCTTTCCCTTTTCATTCCCTTTTCAAAGTGATGATTTTTTAAAAATAAAAATAAAAAAGTTCTTTCTCCCCCATCTCCTTTCTGTCTAACAGGGATGAGAACATCCTCCCTGTGCCACCCTCTCTCTTCTCTCCCCTCCCTTCCTCCCTCCTCACAGCCTCGCTGAGAATGCTGGGGGTTCCGGAGTAGGAAAGGAATTTCTCCTACCCTCAGTCATAGCTTGTCCGTCAGATCCCTCTAGATGTTTCACTTAGGAAGGGACCACCCATAGGTACAAGCAAGGGTAGATGGCAGGAACAGGGTTGGCACATGATAACAAGGCCATAAATCTATCCCGCACAATTTCCTTTTCCTGAGCTCCAGGAAGAGTGGGGCTGAGTCAAGTGGCCAGGATCGCACATCCACAGGATGACCTTTGAAGCACAGAGATGTTCGGGGACTTGCCAATTTCTTCATTTGTCAAAAAGAGAGAATAATGTCTCTTCTTCACAGGTGTATAATGAGGATCAGATGAGATAATGGATACAAAAGTGTTCCAAAAGGTCAAAATCCTACAGAATGAATCACCAGGCCTAGTAAGTCTCTCTTCTTAATTTCTTTCCTATCTGTCTTCTCTCAGCTTCCCCCGAGCCTACCCTAGTCTAGGCCATAATCATCCCAGCACTGCTCTTTCGGTCTCCCTGTCTTTACTCTTTCCTCACCTCAGTCCCTCCTATACATTAATGCCCAGTAATCTTTCTAAACCCCACTATTCAGCAAGGTGCATCCCTCAACAAAAATTCTTTTTGACCAAAACAAAACTCCAAATTCTTAGCCTAGTGGTGGTAGGCAGAATTCTTAAAATGAGCCAGTGACACTCATCCTTATATAATCCATTCTCCTTTGAGTATGGTTGGAACCTGTTAATAGGATGAGTTATCACTCCCACAATTATGCTATACAGCAAAAGGGAAATTATCCAGCTGGACTCAATTTAATCATATAAGCCTGTTAAAAGCAGAGAATTTTCTCCAGCTGGTAGCAGAAGAGGAAATCAGAGATTAGAAGCATGGGAAGGATTCAGCAAGGAAGCAGGAACTTCAGTCCCACAACCACAAGGAGCTGAATCCCACCAGCCAAAGGAGCATGGATGCTGATTTTTCCCCAGAGCCTCTGGTTAAGAGCCTAATCTGGCCAACACTGCCAGATTGAGTTCTGCCTTGTGACTCTGAAACAGAGACCCCAGATGAGCCTACCAGGACCTCTGACCTACAGAACTATGATATAATGAACAGTGTTCTTTCAATCTGCTAAATTTTTAGCAATTTGTTATGCAATGTCTTAGTTCAAGCTGCCTTAACGAAATACCATAGGCTAGATGGCTTAAACAACAGAAGGTTATTTCTCACAGTTCTGAAAGCTGGGAAGTCCAAGATCAGGGTGTCAGCATGGTCAGGTTCTGGTGAGGAGCCTCTTCCTGGTTTGCACATGGCTGTCTTCTTGTTCTGGCCTACATGGTGGAGAGAGAGATCATCTCTCTGGCCTCTGTTCTTGTGATGACACTAATCCCATTCATGAGGGCTCCCACTCTCATGACCTAATTACCTCCCAAAGGCCCCACCTCCTAATACCATTACATTGGGGGTTAGGGCTTCAGCATATGAATTTTGGGGAAGATACACACACTCGGTCCCTAGCATGCAGCAATAGAAAATTAATACACTTGATATTTCAAGACCTTAAGAGTTCTTTTTCAGCCTACATGTCCAATCCATCTCTCAAACTTAAGCTCTGGAGTGATTATGGGGTTCAAATCTGAACTATCACTTGCTGGCCAATTAATGGCATCTATTCCTCCTCTATATATTTAGGATATTTATAGAACCTTCCTCATGAGATTGTTGGGAGGATTAAATTAGATGATCTAGCAAAGCACTTAGTACAGTATCCAGCAAAAAGTATATGCTGGGTAAATTATTTTTTTCTTTGTGTTGTTATTATATTCTCTGCAGACGTTCCTCTTAAGTCAAATGGGCTTATTTATTAACCTAGGAAAATACACTGTTTTCTTGACTCACATCATGCCCCTTTCCCTTGCTTCTCTACCTCTCAAATACCCATCCTTCCACGCCTTGCTCAAATTCCTCCCTCCTCTGTGAAACCTTCCCAGATCCTTCCAGCTCATGGTGGTCTATTCTTTGTATTAACTGCTCAAGAACCAGAGAATGGTGTAAATACTTAGACTGTCTCATATCTAATCACTTAAAAGGATGTTTTTTATTATAAAAGAAATGCCTGTTTGTTAGAGATAATTGGGAAATCCATAACAGTTCAAGGCAGGAAATAAGTCACCTGCTGCCATTATTAATATCTCCTTCTGGACTTCCTGTTTTTGTTGTTTATGGATATATAAACATATGGGAAAACAGTTGCCTTCCAGAGAATAAATCTTTGCATTAGTCCACCCAGGGCATGCATCTGCCTGACAAGAGACTAGGATGTGTTCACAGAAGGAATTCATAGGGAAAGTACAATGTGACATTGAACCGTACTCATGCAAAATAGGATTTTGCAGAAAACCAGGGTATTGAGAAGTTTTAGCCAAGGTTCCTGCATTAGTTTCCTGTGGCTGCCATAACAGATTACCACAAACTTAATGGTTTAAAACAACACAAATTTGTTCTCTGACAGTTCTGGAGGTCAGAAGTCTGAAAGGAGTCGGAAGTGTTGTTAGGGTTCCCTCTGGAGACTCCAGGGAAGGCAGTTCCTTTCACCTTTCAGCCTCTACAAGCACCCACATTCCTTGGCTCATGGCTGAATCACTCTGATCTCTGATTCCATAATCACATCACCTCCTAACCTTAACCCTCCTGCCTCTCTCTCATAGGGACCCTTGTGGTTCCATTGGGGTCACCTGGATAATCCAGGATAATCTCCCCATCTGAAGATGCTTAACTTAATCATATTTGCAAAGTCCATTTTACTTGGTAAGGTAACATAGTCACAGGTTCCTGGGATTTGGATGTAGCCCTCTTTCAAGGACCACCATTCTGTCTACCAAAGTACCCTAGAAAATAGAGCCTTAGGTAAGGATTATGTGCTGATAGTTTTATTGTAAAGTATGAATCTAGGGCAGTAAGAGTGAAGAAAAAGGGAAGTAAAGCAGCAAGAATGCAAAGCAATGCAAGATGATAATGACTGAGCAGACCACTGCCTCAGGATGAGCTGAGAGAAGACACAGCAGCTTGCTCAGCGGGTGAAGGGTTCAGCCCTGTGGGAGTCAGGTTATGCGGAGAAACTGTCTCTTGGAACAGTCAGTTGAAGAAAGGAATGAGAGGGAATTTATCTGTCAGGTTCCCTCCCATCTCTTATTTCCCATTGATCAAAGGTTGCCCCATGTGGAGTGAATTCCTACACATTTCCGGGCCACATCATTTGGGCCCCTTTGAGAGTTTTTTTGTAAGGCCTTAGCCCTTCGGTGTGGTGTTGTGTCTGAGTCTGGAAGTGGTGGGAGGAACCAGACACGCCGTGAGCATTTGGTCAGCCTCAGGAGGCCTACAGGGAAGTGACGGCCAAGACAGATCCATCAGCTGAGGGGCCAGGTTGCAGGTGGAACCAAAAGAATCCGAGAAAGCAGGTGAAGTCAGGGGAGTCTGAGGAGGCTCCTGAGATGTATCCAACACATTGCACCTCTTGAATCCCTCAGGTCCATCAGACCCTCCCTTTACATCCTCTTCCAGATCATAATATGAGGCATGCAGTTATTTTTTGAGAACAAGATGCCCTCACTTCTCCAATCTAGTCAGTCACAGAGTCCCTTTGTGGTTATAGCCAGTCTAAATTTCCAGTAAAACTGAAGGCAAGAAGATTAATAGAGCAAGCTACATTCCCCACTGTGCTGGTCCCAAGGCCATGACCAATATTCATCATTCCATCCTCTACCACCCATTCTAGGCCTCTCTCCCCCTTGGCCTGCACTTCTTCTGGTCTACGTTACTAGAGCTTGGTGTGCCCTATCTGGTTAGATGGAAGATGATTTGACACCGAAATTTTATTCTCTCCAGAGTGACTTCCCAGGGGTTGGAGCTCCAGTCTACAAAATTGGCTCTGTGTTATGTCAAAAAATAAATTAGGCTGTGCCTCCCATGTCCACTGCGTAGATGAGGCTGCAGTAGGTACAGGGCCTCAGGCTCAGGCACTGCTGCCTTTTGCAGCTCAATCATTGGCAACCATGTCAACCATGGTTCCCTGCTGGCTTAGTGTCACAGGACCAAAACAACTCTGCAAACAGAAATGATCAGTAGTTATGCCACTGGGTAGAGAGGAGTTCATTAAGGGCCACTGTGAGGAGCCATAGGTGTTTTGGAAGGAACTCAAGAATGGAAAGCTGAAAGAGAAGCGGTTCTAATAAAATTATTTTAGCAATAGCTACCATTTATTGAGCATCTGTGTGCCAGGAGCTATATGAGGCCCCTTTTTTAAAATAGTTGATAGGAAAAACAATGTTGAGATAACCACAGGATCTAAGATTAAAAACTGCCTACACTTCAGTCACCTAATTCAATCAATATTTTTATTTTTTCCACATGCATATACAGTTCTTTCATATTCCTTATAACATTATAGCTATAACTTAGAATATTAATTTCCACCTTTTCACTTTGATTTTTACCTTAAATAATATTTGCATTTTGTGAAAATCACAAGTTTATCTCCCTCTCTTCCAACTTTCTCTTCCCCCACATTGTAACCAATGTTAACAGCCTGGGAACATCTCTCTCTATGTTCATTTAAAATAATAATGGTAATAATAACAGCAAACCCTTACTCAATGCTTATTACAAGATAGACATTGTTTTTTTTTTTTTTAACCACATTACCTGCTATAGCTTATTTAATCCTCACAACAACTTTAAAAGAAGTACTAGTGTTATCCTCAGTTTTTACACATGAAAAAACTGAGGTCCGACATGTACAAAATATTCAAAAATATAAACAAATACCTAGACACAAGCAAAGGAAGTTTTTTGGTCATTTAAAATAAATAGGAAATGTGGGACACACGGTACACATTTCATTGCAGTAGCTTTTCCAGTAGAGAATATCATTGCCATCTCTCTAAGTCAACAGGTCCAGATCTAACAAATTTTTTGGGAGCAAACAATGCCCCATTGTTTGAGGGTACCATCATTCATTGGCCCTATTGATGGGCATTTATGGTGTTTCCACTTTTTTTGACCACTACAAATGATGTAGCAATAAATATCCTAGAATATAAATCTCTAGGTGCTAGTGCTTTTATTTCTATAGGATAGGGTCTATGGGAATTAGTGCTAAATCTGGAATCCTCCATATGAAATGATAAGCACAGCCGTGAGCTGTGCCAAAGCATCAGACTCTTGAAATGTGTGAGCTCTCCAGAGGTCAGGGAGAGAAGATATACCATTTACACGGCCAAGGAGCTGGTAGCCAAAGAAGATACACAGCCAAGGCAGCCCTGAGCTTGCCTCCTCCAGGGCCCTCCTCCTAGGTGGAGGCCAGCTCAGGGCCCAGCCTCTGTACATATCCCAGTCAATTCACAATTTCTTTGGACATCTCTTGGGCATAGAGAGCTGTAGCAGTCACACTGCCCTGAGTACTGAGGTATCCACCTTCTATTCTCAGAGTGTTCATTCCAAAGACAGAAAGGAGAAAAAAAAAATGAAACTACTTATTTCCTCTTTCTGCTTCCCTAGGAACTCTTGTTGTCCCCGGGGAGGCTCACATCAGATCCTACATTTTTGTAGCTGTATCACTGGATAACGATAACATCAGATGGGAAAAAAATGAAAGAAAAAATAAAAGATAAATGAGAGAGGTGACAGATAGTGGTTGGAGTGAAAGAATAGATGATCTTGACCTGCCTAGTAGAAGAGAAAAACACTTAAATAAATGTTTACAGTCGTCTGATAGGTAGGAAAACATGCATGTGTTCAAGTAGGAAAGCATCCTCAAGTAAAAAGACAAGTTTAAAAACTGATTTCAGTAATTTACAGGGCTTATTTTTCTTGCATAACAAGAAGCCCAAAGGTAAGCAGCTGCTGGGTCAGCAACTCAGCAATATCAGGTCCAGTGTCTCTGGGTGGTCACCGGGTCCAAATGGAAGATGCATTAGTAATGTCGCTAGATGTCCCCAAACTCCCCTGTATGAGGCTCAGACCATTCTGTATTCTCTAAAATACAACATAGATCTTAGACAGAAGATAAATATTCCTAACACATAAAGAACTTCTAAAACTTGAGATGAAAAACAACAACAACCCTATAGAAAAACGGGCAGAGTTTATGAATGGTTTCGCAGAGAGGAAATGCAAGCGACCCCAGTGCAAATATATTGTCAGAGCTCAACTTCCTCTGAATATGAAAAATACAAGATAATACTATACTGAGATATCATTTCTCCGCTGTCAGATTGGTAAAAATCCACAGTCCAACAACATATTCTGTTGATAAAACTTTCAGGAAACAGGCTCTCTCCTAAGTTGCTGGTGGAAGTGCAAAAGGATACAATCCCATGGAGGGAAATTTGGACCATCTAGCAAAATTACAAGTTCACATAACCTTTGACACAGCAATCCCACTTCCAGGAATCTATCTCAAAAAGTAAACTGGTAAAAATATAAAGTGACATAGTAAAAGGATATCCATTGCCAGTAATTGTAATAGTAAGGGGGATGGAAACAAGCCAGATGTCCTTCAATAGGGCACTGGTTGAATACATTATGATGCATCCATACAATGGAGTATTATACAACTATAAAAATAAATAAGAAGGCTCTCTCTACTTGAAATAGTTTCCAGGATATATTATTAAGACAAGCAAGTTAGAGAACAGGGTTTATAGTATGCTACCTTTCATTTAAGAAAGGAAGGTAATATGAATATAGAAACATATATACTTATCTTATCAAAAGGTAATAATGGAAGAATAAACCAAAAACCAATAAAAATGAGGGACCTATAAGGAGAGAGAAGGAACATGATAGAAGGGCAGGGATGGAACCTAGACAACTGCATGTAACTTGTATAGTTTTAAATTTGTACCCATGTAAATGTTTTAAATAAAATTAAAGTTAAAGATGAGGAAATTTATAAAAGTTGGAAAAATGGAAACCCATAATAATAATGGCATATTAGATTGGTGGTTTAGCCACCCAAAGAAAAGGTGTTACAAATGACTCTATAAAACAGTATGTTGACAGTATGTCCTTAAAGGGGTAGATCCTAAGGACTAAAAAGAACCATGAAGAAATCTTAAACTGCATTCAGTGGTATATCAGTCAGGATAGACTAGACTATGTTCTATTATAATAACAAATCCAAGTCCTGGTGCCTTCAACAACAAAGGTTTCTTTTCTCCCATGCTACATGTTCATTGTGTGTTGGCTTCAGCTCTGATCTGTATCATCTATCTTCCCTCTGTGACCCAAGCAGGAAGGGAAGAGCATCTGTCTGAAATATTTTGCCAGTCATTGAGGCAGAAGACATCTTCCTGGAAGTGACCATCACTCTTATTCCACTCTAATTTTATTGTCCAAAGAAAGTCACATAATCTGAGTTCAAAATGTCAGGGATGTATAATCTTCTCTCAGCAAGAAGCACTGCAGAGATTGGCACCAAATATGGGTGAACAGGAATACAATCTCACACAGAGAGTTAGTAGGATTATATTTTTGTTTTGAAACTATCACATGCATATTGTAGGATCAACAAATTAGTACTTTTGTTAATGTCATTACAAAGATCTTCAGCATAAAAGACAAAAGACACAAGTATAAACCCAAACAATTGGGAATTGGAAGTACCAATATGAACTCATAATTTATCTTTCTAAAAGAGAGGAAAGCATCCTGTCAAATGAAAAGGTTTCGAAGCAATGGCAACCTTGTAGCGATGAATAAGTATTGTGCCTAAATTGTGATCTAAATGCCATTTTCTTCTAAAAGGAACCAAGGTACACCTGACCTACCCTAGACCTACTCTACCCTGCTTACCCTCATTACTCTGGGCCTCAGTCACTTGCCTAGCTTCCTGGCCAGAGCATCCCTGTCTAGGCTCCCACTGTTCTTCTGATTGTAAATACATGGTACTATGTAAATATATGTTGCTGCTACTACATCCACAAGAGTGAGGATAGCCCATAGCAGCACTGACTGATAGAGATAATGATGCAACTCACTGCGTGAATTGGACCCACAGAAGTTATAGCTTCCCCATCAGCTCTTTGGAGGGCCCATTTAGCACCACCAAGATGTGTCAGAATATAACACCATTTAGCACAAATGTCAAACAAAGATAGGAGGTGAGAAGTAACCACTAGATAAATTGCTTGCCTTTCTTTCTTCCTGGTGGATTGTTCAGAAGCGCAGTAGTTTCTAATGACGTCCAGTGACATCAACCAACCACCAGCGTTTTGTGTTTTTGCAAAGCTCAAGGCGACTCAGTAATTACCCCTTAGTGATTCTTCTCCCTCCTTTCATGTCTCTCTTGCATTCTTCCATGTATCTTGCTTTCCTGGGATTGTTCATCCCAATAAATTGTTAGAGAATGAATGTTTGCATCACATTCTATTTTCCACCAAACTCAGGCTAAGGCAGTTGTTACTAGAAGTGGCTCTTAAGAAGCAGACCCTCAGGATGGGATTTTAGTGCTGGATTGTCTGCCTGACTAAATGCAATAAGCCTCCCATCGCTATTGGTTAGTGGAATCCCCGATAAGTAGTGATATTACAATTACTAAAGCTGTCACCTGTGGATACTTTTTATGAGGTGAAATTTTCAATTATCAGGTGGCTTCAGCACTTGATTAATAAAGGGGTGATAACAATTATAATGACTGTGGCATGAGTAACTGCTTTTGAGGGCATTAGAAACTTTGAAAAAAGAAACAAATGAGCCCAGGACTGTTCATTGCCACCTTAAGGCACACCGTGGAAGCCAGAGGGCTGGTCTAGTAGCCTTAAAGTTTTCATCTCCTACCCCTGCAGGTCAGATCATGCTGAAAATCAGATCAAGGATCTGATTATAACGGGTCAGAACTACAAAGAATACTAAATGTGTAACCATAATAAATATCTATGTCAAAGTAGAGCCCTGATGGAAAAAGAGCAGGGTTCTGAGACATAGGATGGGGACATTGGGTAGACGAGCTTCAGATTCTCTAATCAACATTCCTCAGAATTACCCTGACTGGAGAAAACAGCCCCATTCATTTTATCAGAGAACAGCCTCCCTTTCTGTATACCAGAATAATCACTGACCTTACCTGAAGTAGATACCTCATGCTATGAAGCCTGGTCTTCTTAAGATCCTCTCCTACTCATCTTACTGTTCCCAGGCTATAATCAGGGGCAGATCCCAGCACAGCCTGAGTGGGGAATTATAATCCCACTGCAGGAAGAAATTGCCTACACCCAAAATAAGTTTCAGGAGCTGGCTGAGTTTTACCAACAGGAATCAAGAAATATATGCGGGAGTGGATCTTTAGGATATTAGACTAGGAGAAGGGGCAGAATATGGGGCTAATGTATGAGGGCACACACCTGTATGTGTTTTGACAAGGGTATCTGAAGCCAGTCTAGTTACCTAGAATGGTTCTTTGAAAGTTGGACATGACAGTGACATACAATGAATGAAGTAATAATGTCAGAACCGCCTTGGCAGAATACTGAAGAAGCCAAAAGATTCAGGGAAATACTTAATGGTAGAATGGACTTATGAGTAAGACCTGAGAACCCATCACCAGACTCTGTGCTCCCGGAGGACACAGGCAATGGCTCATTCACTAAGACAACAGAGATTTCACCAGTGAGAGGGGCACTGGCATCTTCGAAGGCCAGGTTGACGATGAGAGATATTACCATGGAACTAGGCTTCCTAATATCAATAGGAACAGTGGGATTCTGGAATGGCAAAAAAACATGTGGCAGCACCTAACACTAGGGCAAGAGGCCTGATTATTATAATTGGCAGAGGGACTTGCCTGGTGGCACATTGGTTAAGAATCTGCTTGCCAGTGCAGGGGACACAGGTCCGAGCCCTGGTCCGGGAAGATCCCACATGCCGCGGAGCAGCTAAGCCCATGTGCCACAACTACTGAGCCTGCGCTGTAGAGTGCACAAGCCACAACTACTGAGCCCACGTGCCACAACTACTGAAGCCCGCGTGCCTAGAGCCCGTGCTCCGCAACAAGAAAAGCCACGACAATGAGAAGCCCGCGCACCACAACTAGAGAAAGCCTGCGCACAACGACAAAGACCCAACACAGCCATAAAATAAATTAAATAAATTTATTTATTTTAAAAAATAATAATAATAATTGGCAGAAGGCCAGAGTGGCACTCAGGGCACCTCGACCTGCATTTGTGGCATTGGCTAGTAGACGCTGGTGTTCATAGTAGTTAGGCAGATGGACAAGAGTGTTGATCAATTTTTATAATGAGAAAGGACCGATAGCTGGAGAGCAAAAGGCTAATACCTGTCCTTCATCCAGTTTCAGATCTAAGTCAGCTCACAAACCCTGAGGCCATAGGCAGAGGGATTGGCTCCCCCTAAAGAAGGACCCTCTAATGCCATTTCGAGTATATATAAGAAGTAGTTCCCCAATCTTTCCCCAAAGAGACCTGTTGTCTTTTGCCAGGGTAATAGTACGCTGCGGGGAAAGTCTACGAATCCACCCCTTGTTTATTTCTCTGGTTCCCAGTGATAACTTTGGTTAGAATGCATAAATGGGATGAATATCTTTAAGAGATCCTTCACATTGGTCCCCTGGCTGATGGGGTAAAAGCCATTTTTATAGGAAGGGCCATGTGGAAGCTATCTTTTGTCCTGGCCAAGATAGTAAATCAGAAGCAATACATCATTTCAAGAGGAATTACAGAAATGAATGCTACTATCAAAGACTTAGCAGATGCAGGGATAGTAGCTCCCATCACATCTCTATTCAATTCACTTTTCTAGCCTTTGCAAACACCAGACACTTCTTGGAGAATGGTGGTGGAAAATTGCTGAGAACTTAATCAGGTGGCCTCACTTGCAGCACAGCTGCCTTGCCAGTTGTGGTATCTCTGACATTTTATATGTGGCTGTTGATAGGGAGAAATATTTTTTCTTTTATCCCTAATAATAGGAAAATCAAAAGCAGGTCTCCTTTACATGGCAAGGAAAGCAATAGACCTTCCTACTGTTCCTCTGTTGAGAGATGTATTGCAGCAAAAGAGGTAGGTGCCACCAGAGTCTGGATCACCTGTTCCTGTCCTTTACTTGTGCCCTCTGGATTTGGTCAGGCCTAATCCTGAATGGAGCATTTTTTCCATACAGTGGATTACTGCTGTATCCACCCAACCTTATGACTCACTGGCTCCAATAATACTCAGAACATAGGGAACATTTGTGGTTACATAGTCACTTGGTGTCCCATGGTCAGACATTAGTCATGGGTAGAGCCCAGAATCAAGGCATGGCCTTGCTGCAGAACTCCAGGAGTCTGTGCTGCATCTCTCTTACTGAAGTTTGTTTAAAACCCCGCAGCATCATTATCTGCCATAGTTACCTCTAGTACCGTCAGAGCTGCTGGCTCATATAGCCTAAGTGTCAGGGAAGCTGCCTGGACAAGCTGGGGAGCCCTTTTTGGCTTCGAGCCTCACTGGAAACTCTTATCCCTCTGAGTCACCCAATAGGACTTGGACTTGGTTCTAGAAGCATGGATATAATGTCAACTGTAGCCAAAAATGGGCTGCTGCCACATTACAGCCCCACTTAGAGGTGACCCCCAGAAATCATGGTGGAGGAAATCCTCCCAGTGGGCAGAGTTGCCAGCAGTGCGTTGGCTTAATGTGTGTGCAAATGTTGACTCTTTGTCAATAGTGAATGGCTCAGCTTTTTGGTCAGGGACCTGGAAGGAAAAAGGCTACAGTCCATATACCACCTCCAGTGTCCTAACCTGCCAGGTGTCCCTGATCTGGCCTTTTAGCTGACATTTCACCAGGCCATTCCACCATTTTTTATCAGGCTGGTAACCCCTTGCTGATGAGGGACATGAAAGACTGTGTATCTTTTGTTTGAGCTCAGTGGGTCATTCCCACTTGGTAGTAAAATGTGCTCTTTGGTTCGGTGGTAATGTAGTGTAGGATTCTATGATGATAGGTCAGGCATTTTTTCAGTCCTTAGGTGGTGGTGGATGGTGGTAGAGACACTGAATAAAATCAGGAATGAGGAAATCTGGGGAAGAAGTACATGAATAAACTTACGGGAGTAGGCACAAAATATCTAGTTGACATAGCTAGCCTTTTTCCTTGGCCTCTGCAGTGCTTGCAGAGTGGGCCATGAGCAAAGCAGCCACAGTGGCAGGAATGGAGGCTACACCTGTGTCCCAAAACATGGAGTCCTTTTCATCAAAGCTACCCTAGCTTTGATGCTGAATGCCTAACATGCGAGCAGCAGGGACTGATTCTGAGCCCTCATTATGGTCCCCTTTGTGGGGAGATCAGCTAGCCTTCTGGGGGCAAGTAGATGATATCAGACTCCATTCTTCCTCACCAGAATCACCACGTACTCAAGATATAAGGAATTCCCTGGTGGTCCAGTGGTTAAGACTCCGCCCTTCCACTGCAGGGGACACAGGTTTGATCCCTGGTCGGGAAGCTAAGATCCTGCAAGCCACACAGCATGGCCAAGAAAAAAAAAAATCCATCTCTCAAAGTATAGGTTTGTTTTATCTTCCCACAATGGCTCCACCAGCACCACCATCTGAGGGTTGACAGAGTGCTTGATCTATAAGATATATGATATCCTACACTACTTTGTACGAGACCAGAGAGGACGTTTTACTACACATGAAACATTGGGCTCAGAAACCACAAGATACATCAGTTTTCCATGTACCTCATCACACTGGGTTGACCAGCCTGATAAAAAGGGTAAAAAGGGCTGGTGCAGTCTCAGCTAAAAGGCCATTGCAGGGATACTTCAGCACTAGGTACAGTATACACACTGAGCCAGAGCCAAGCTATGGTGCTAAAGCGCACGGGTCCAGAAACCAAGTGGTGGAAGCAGCCTTGGCCTTCTCAGCCTCACTCCCAGTAGACATGACAAATTTTAGCTTCATGTTCTTGCCACCGTGGATTCCGTTGGACCAGTGCCTGGGAACCCAGAGGGGGATGCTTTCACCAGGGTTGTGGTAAGGATTGCACTGCACTGGAAGTTGTAGAACTAAAATAGGTGGTGGAGGAGTGAGATGGTGAATATATATTTTGACCGCTGGACCAGCTGTGGCGGTAGGGATTGTAGCTTGGTTTGCTAAACCTCTGTAGGTCTTTTTAGGAGATTGCAACTGAACATTTCCTGAAAGAATTGGACTTGTACTTCCACTCCTAGGAAAGAAATGAGGACGATTTATTCCACGTGAGATCTGAGTATTGTAGGAGGGTGGGAGCATGTCTACGAGGCAGAGGGGGTGGAGGAACCAGACCCAGTTAGTGTACTAGCGCACATCTCCTTGGCCCGTCTCCACCAGTGGTCCTTGCACACTTGCCTTGCTTCCTGGCCAATGCAGCCCTGACAACAACTCACACTGTCGTCTTGGTTGTAAAGCGGTGCCCATGACCACTGCCACCAGCACACACTGGGGAGTCCCCATGCATAGCAGTGACTGGTAGGGAGAGACCACCTTCACTGCACACTGATGGGTCTGGGCACGTGGAAACTCTGGCTTCCCCTACAGCTGTGACCAGAGCCAAGAACCACAACTGGGGGAGGCAGAAGGGACATGCAAGTGTGTTTGCTCTGACACTATAGCATGTGAGAGCAAACGGGAAAAAGACAGAAGGTGAACTGCTGCCCTTCCTCCCTACTGCCAGGCTGTTCTGAGATACCGTGGTTTCACACCTCTTATCTCAAGAGGTGCTGTCCAGCCAAGCAATTGGTTGTGTTTTCTGTGAAGCCAGGGCAGCCTGGGGACACCTCCCCTCATACTCCATCTCCCCCCACTGCCTCACTTCCATTGTTCACCTCCCTTGTTTCCCTGGAATTGCACTCTTCCCAGTTAAGCGTTAACGCGTATGTTTTTGCCTCAGCCTCTGTTTTCTAGTGAACCTGGACCAAGACACAGGGCTTCTTGGAAAAATGACTGATTACTGGTCTGCAGAAAGAAATGCATGTGATGAGCCTGGGACATCTTATTGTGAGAGACACCATGTCAAAAGGACACAGGAGCAAATTTGAAGGGGCTCCAACTGGCCAAAGGTGGGACAATTTAGGCATCAAAAGAAATATTGACTACAGTGAATTTAAACACATCAAATATTTTTAAAATCATGAGTTCTTAATGATACCAAGAGAAAAAAATCATTGGTAGCTAGTACACCAACTCAGTTCTGAAATTTGATCAAGAAAAGAATTATGTGTCTATTCTGTCTTTTCTGTGAAAAATTATACTCTAGGGGGACTAAATAGCTGATGAGCTAAATTCTTCTCCATAGACTAATTCTACCTAATAAATGCAGAGGAATGATAGATATAGAAAATCACCTGTGATGATTAATTTTGTGTGTCTACTTGACTAGGCCATGGGGTGCCCAGAGACCAGGCTAAACATTATTTCTGGATGTGACTGTGAGGATATTTCTGGATGAGATTAACATGTGAATCAGTAGACGGAGGAAAGCAGATTGACCTCCCCAGTGTAGGTGGGCATCATCCAGTTCATTAAGGGCCTGAATAGAACAAAAAAGCAGAGGAAGGAAGAATTCATTGCTTCTTCTGCCTGAGTACTTGAGCTAGGATATAGGTTTCCTTCTGCCCTCAGACTGGGATTTGCACCATCGGCTCCCATGGGTCTCAGGCCTTCGGACTCAGATGGAATAGCATGACAGGCTCTCCTGCATCTCCAGCTTGCAGATGGGAGATCATGGGACTTCTCAGCCTCCATAGTCACGTGAGCCAATTCCCCATAATAAATCCCTTTACAGAACCCTGCTGGTTCTGTTCCTTCGGAAAGAACCTGACTAATACTTCGCCATTTTACAGACCCGAATGAAATAATAGATTTGGCAGTGATTTTCAATAAACACTAACATAATTAGATCAAAGGTTGATAGGAAACTTGATAGTGGAGAGATGAGGCTGACATGTCTGAAGCCAGTGATCATTCCCAACATTGCAGAAAGTGAGTGAAGCAGATATTCTCTTCTTGTAATGTGATGCAATAGAAGGCACCACCCATGAATATGGAGCCTGAACCTAATCGAGCCTTTAAATCTAACAATCAGCTTACAGGAAATTCAGGGAACACGGGAACAAGTTAAACAACAATGCAAAGACGCAATCAGGCAAACCCAGAATGTGAAAGATTCTACGATAGGACACATGACCCACTTTTTCCAAAAAAATAATTGCGATGTATGAATTTTGGCTTCTGATTGGAACAAACCAAGTATTAAAAGACATTTTTGAGACAATGGGGAAGTCTGAGTATAGACTAGGAAGAGATAGTGCTATTAAGGGGTTTTTGTTAATTTTATTAGGTATGATATGGCATTGCTGTCATGTTTTTTAAAGTTCTTATCTAGTATAGATGCATATTGACCTGTAGATTCCTGGGATTTTCTTTAAAATACTCCAGAAAAAAAAAAGTGGGAAGGTATAGATGAAACAGTAATGGAAAATTTTGGTAATTGTTGAAGTTGAGTGATGGGTACATAGGGGTTTATTATACCATTCTCTCTGCTTTTTCGTGTTTGTGCTGGTTATTCTATTTTTTTGCCCCTAGATCTATTTTCTGTTCTGCTATGCCTTGCTCTGTGCCCTAAAGGCCAGTCTTGATAGATGGAATTCCCTAGACTTCTGTGTTTTCTGGTTTCTGGGTGGGCTCAGCCAGTGGAGGTCACCAACAGCAGATCAGCAGTGGGAGTGAAGAGCAATCAGGGTATTTATTCCCCCTCACTTCCTTTCTGCCTTCCTGAGGTTCTAGTAACCCTGTTCCGCTATAGCAGTGGTATTAGTTTGCTAGGGCTGCCATAACAAGTGACTGCAGACTGGGTGGCTTAAACAACAGAAACCTCTTTCTCACAGTTCTGGAAGCTAGAAGTCTGAGATCAAGGTGTTGGCAGGGTGGGTTTCTTTTGAGGCCTCTCCCTGGTTTGCGGATAGCTGCCTTCTCCCTGTGTCTTCACATGGTCTTCCCTCTATACATCTCTGTGTCCGTATTTCCCCTTCTTATAAGGACACCAGTCATATTGGATTGGGGCCCACCCAAATGACCTCATTTTAACTTACCTCTTTAAAGATCCTATCTCCAAATGCAGTTATATTCTGAGGTAGTGGGGTTTAGGACTTCAACGTGTGAAATTCAGGGGGGACACAATGCAGCCCACAACAGCAGGGATCGGTATACTTTCGCTATAATGAGCCAGATAGTAAGTATTTTAGGCTTTGTGGGCAATACAGTCTTGATCACCACTACGTAACTCTGCCATTGCAGCATAAAGCAGCTACAGACAATATGTAAATGAATGAGCATGGGTGCATTCCACTAAAACTTTATTTACAGAAACAGGTGGCAGGCCAGATTTGGCCCACGGGCCATAGTTCACTGACGCCTGCATCTGATGACAGCTCCTGTCGGTCAGCCCCTTTCTCATGTGTTCACTTCTCAATGGTTCCTGCCCTTTCAGGCCAAAGGGTGGTAACAGTTCCCACTGTTGCTAATCCCAGAGTGCCACACTTCCCTTCTCTGGTTCCATGAACCTGATCACACTTTCCTTACCCCCTGCATTCAGTTCTCTTTGGCTAAATGCCTTTTGGGTGTAACACTTGTTTCTGGTCAGGACATTCATTGAAATAGCATACATTTGAAATTTCCCATAGAAGAATCGTAATGAAAGAAAACAACAGATTTGAAAAGCAAAATTGATACGACTTGGTTCTTGGCTCTGTAGACCAGGGGCTGGATGGAGAACCTGGCAGGCGCTCAAAGGTGAGAACCAAGGCGGGGCTGGTGCAGGCGGGGAGCACGCTCAGGACCTGACCAAGCCCAGAGATGGGCCAGGGGACCATGCACCAGCCACAGGCTGCCCTGGCCAGCACCTGCGGCCGGGCACGGACAGTCACCCCTCAGCAGGCCCAGGGCAAGGATGCGGAGGCCACCGCCTCCCCCTGCTGCCACGTGTGTGGCCACAGTCCTTCTCCACACGCCCAAGCCCTGTCTCCGAGAGGAGCGGGACAGAATGAGAGGCTGAGAGGGTTTTTGTTTGCTTGTTTGTTTTACTTAAGGAGGCGAACCATGATTTCTAAAAACTTGCATTAAAGTAAGTTGACAGAATTGGACTAGAAAAAAAAAAATTTTTTTTTAAGAGCTCCTGACTTATTTCTTTATTTATTTACTTTTTTATTTTTGGCTGTGTTGGGTCTTCGTTTCTGTGCGAGGGCTTTCTCTAGTTGTGGCAAGCGGGGGCCACTCTTCATCGCGGTGCACAGGGCCTCTCACTATCGCGGCCTCTCTTGTTGCAGAGCACAGGCTCCAGACGCGCAGGCTCAGTAGTTGTGGCTCACGGGCCCAGTTGCTCGGCGGCATGTGGGATCTTCCCAGACCAGGGCTCGAACCCGTGTCCCCTGCATTGGTAGGCAGATTCTCAACCACTGCGCCACCAGGGAAGCCCTAGAAAATATTTTATCTAGCATTTGGGGGCCTGGGAAAAAAATCTGGGTAGATATGGACAAATAAAGGAACTACATTTTCTCTGCAGCCCCCAGAGAAGGGTGGGTAATTTGAGTACTGGCTCCACCTGTGACGGGCCTGTCGCCTCCAGCGCCAGCGAGAAAAAGGAGCCAAAGCCTCGCGGGCTGAAATCGGCTCCCGGGGGTTTCGGAGGCAGGGGGTTTCTGGGCACACCCCGAGAGCCACAGAAGCCGAGGAGAGCTTCACCGGAAGGTCCAGAGGCGGGCTGCCTCCCACTGCGGGAGCCGGTCCTCAGCCCTCGCCAGACGCTTCCGACAGAGGGCCTGGGAGGAACCTCCTTCGCCATGACTTCACCGCGCTCCGCCGGCCGCCGGGGTCCCCGGGAAATGAAGCCAGCCAGCTGCCAGCCGGCCTCCTAACTCCTCCTTCCTCTCCGGTGTGGATGGCGCTCTCCTCGCGTGTTCCTCAGGAAACTGCACATATTTCCCTGCCTTTGGTGCTCGCCGGCAGCGCAGCTGTTTGCCCCGTTCACCTGCCTTCTGAGGCCACGGGGAGAGGAAATGAGGAGGGTGAGCTCATGGGAAAGGGAAGCGAAGCAGCGCGAGGGGCAGAGCCGAAGGGCATCATTTATTTAGGTGAGAGCGTGGGCCCCTCCCCTACTGAGGGGTCTCAATCCCGGATATGCTTGTAAACGTGTCTCCAAAACTCCTGCATTCATCCAGAACAATCCGGTGGTCAAAGTGCTGCCCTGGCCGGGCACTCAGGGGGACCTTAGTTCGGGCGGCTCTAACAGAATACCGTAGACTGGGTGGCGTATAAACGGCAGCAGTTTATTTCTCAAGAGTTCTGGAGGCTGGAAGGTGGGGATGAGGGTGCCAGCAGGGTCAGGGTCTGGTGAGAGCCCTCTTCTGGGTTTTCACATTGGGTTTTCACATGGCAGAGAGGGTGAGAGAATTTTCTGGAGCCTCTTTTAGAAAAAAGGGCACTTATCCCATTCATGAAGGCTTCCTAAAAGCCCCAACTCCTAATACCATCACACTGGGGATTAGGATTTCAACATAGGAATCTTGGGACAGTCACAAACATTCAGTCCATAACAGAGGAATACAAGAGAAATTATTAAAAGGAACTAAAATTATTTCACTCCTTCATTCAACCAGCATGTATTGAGTGCCTAATTTGAGCAGGGTGGTGTTTTAAGCACAAGTGGTAGAGTGATGAATAAGATGACAAGGTGGATGTGAGATAATAAGTGATACATAGGTACATGTATATATACACACGTACATATGTGTATACTTTAGGTTTTGCGTGTGCATACTTAAAATACATGCATACTATACTCATATTCATGTGTATATGATACATATATAACATGAGGTAAGGATGAGTGCTTTGAAGAAAAATAGAACATGGGCAGGGGAGAGAAAGCATCAGGGGGTCAGTAGCTCTGTTCTGCTGTAGCAGCACCTGCACACTTTTTCTGTAAAGGACCGGACAGTCAATAGTTAAGGTTTTGTGGGCCATATGGTCTCTGTCACCGCTACTCTGCCCTGATTACCCCACTCCTTGGGGCTTTGGGGAAATTACGTAACCCCTGTGGTGCTGCCATTTCCATGTTATAAAATGGGACTCAAAAGAGTCCCTACTTCTGGTGGTTGTTGAGAGATTACATGAAATAATATCTTTAAAGTTCTTCACACCAAATAAACATGAAAGGCTGCTGCTTTTGTTACACCTCCCACTCCCCAAGTCTGAAGGGGAGTAGGGCCATCGGGTCACCTGTCCTGCCCTCACACTTGGTCCTAGATGTGCAGACCCCTCCCTGCCTTACGGTTCTTGGTATCAGGAGAGGCCCAACCCCCGATTGACAGCCTGGTCTGAAGCAGCCCCTCGAGGAGAAGACAGATCCCCACACAGATATTAGCTTGATTCACCGTGTTTACTCCCTCACAGCAATCCTGTCCCTTTGATAGAAGAGGACACTGAAGGTCATGGATGATGAGAAGTGCTCAGTTGTCTCCATGACACGGTTCTTCTTGACACATCATGATGCCTCACAGACAGGGAAGGGTTCCAGCTGAGACAGTAGCAGACCACGTGGTCCAGAGATGGAAAAGAAGGGGTCCCTCCTCTGTTGCCATCCCTTCCCCACCAGCATTTAATCTGCCCCTGAGATTCCCCGGGATCTGCGGGATCATGCCTTTCCCATGTTCCCTGCTGCAGCTTCTGTGCAGACCTTTCTCTGGCTCCATCATACTCCATCAACAACAGCACTGCCTCGTGCTCCATCTCCTCATGGGCCTCCTAATCTGACTAATACCTTTGAATTAATGACTAATAAAAGCTTATTTGACGATGGGAAGACCTCCCAGGGAACATTTACGTTTCAGCAAAGTTTTCATTCGTTTGAAGGTGGATGAGTCCCAGTGGTGTTGTCAGGCACCCTGGCAGCCCATCTGAAGATATTTCATTTTGGTGAGGAAGGGGATAGGGAAGCTTTGTCCCATTTTGACAGGTGAGGAAACTGAGGCTCAAAGAGTTTATAAATGTAGTAATGCCTTCCTATTTAGATCATGCCAAATTATATGCCACTGAAATCAGGACTATAAATGCCATCACATATATCAAGCATACAGTACAATAAATATTGTTTATCTGCCCTTCCCTCGTTCCAATCCACCAGCCTCAAGCTGGAAGAAATATTTAGGTAAGGTAAGGAAGGACAGTTGAAGCAGGACATTAAGGAGGAGGAGTTCCAATTGGATATGGAGAAGGAGAAAATGAAGGGTTATTTGCACAGAGGTATTGCACGTTCATCATATCACAGTTTAGAATTTGCCAGACCTAACCCATTTCCCGTAAATACCTTTACTGACATCTACAATCCCCACTGAGAAATCTATTTCTGATCTCCTTTCGAAGACTTATATAATTCCCGGTGAGCGTGGCCCAGTGACAAGATATTTCCAAGAAAAGGGAGGGAACCTAATTCTCTTCTTGGTTTCATCTTGTTCTGGAACACTTGTGAGGGCTCAAATCCAAGGGGAGAAAAAATGCCCTGCTACTTCAGGCAGCACAGTAAGCATAAAGAGAAAGCAACCATTTCCATGTAAAAGGAGGCAGGTACAAGCTCCCTCATGTTAGCACCACTTCACAAACTTACCATTTGCTTGAACTTGGAGGGAAATAGGACTCTTCAAGGGCCAAGTGCAGGTGGAACAAAATGAATGTTTCAGTCTTATCCTGCAAAGGTTTAAGAGGAACAGTGGAAGAGAGATGGATGGATGGATGGATGGGTGAATAGGTAGGTGGATAGATAAATTGGTGAATGTACGGTGTGGGGGGTGGGGCAAGTGGATATGTAGGTGGATAGATGGGTGGATGTATAGGTGGGCAGATGGGTGGAGGTATAGGTGGGCAGATGGGTGGAGGTATAGGTGGGCAGATGGGTGGATGTATAGGTGGGCAGGTGGGTGGATGTATAGGTGGGCAGGTGGGTGGATGTATAGGTGGGCAGGTGGGTGGATGTATAGGTGGATAGATGGGTGGATGTATAGGTGGGAAGATGGGTGGATGTGTAGGTGGATAGATGGGTGGATGTATAGGTGGATAGATGGGTGGAGGTATAGGTGGATAGATGGGTGGATGTATAGGTGGGCAGATAGGTGGATGTATAGGTGGGCAGATGGGTGGATGTATAGGTGGATAGATGGGTGGGTGTATAGGTGGATAGATGAGTAGATGGGAAGAAATGGACAGAGGGGTAGGATGGGTGGATGGATAGTTGGATAAATAAGTGGGTAGATGCATGTGTGTGTGTGTGTGGTGGGTAGATAGGTGGGTTATTGGATGGGAGGACAGTATAGATGGATGGACAAGTGCATAGGGAGAAATAGAGGGATGGATGGTTGGATGGATGGAAATGTAGGTGAATGGATGAGTTGGTGATGAATGGGGCGATAGGGGAGCCAGGTGGCTAGCTAAATCCTGCTCATGTTTGTGTTTTGTTTCACCTATATGGTATTTGAATTAGTTGTTCTAATTTTAGGTACAGAAAAATGTACCTAAAAATCTGGATTTCTGGCCTCTCCTGAAAAATCAGAAGCTCTGGCAAAACTGGGCCTACATTCCTTCAAGGCAACAACTGACTGGAACTGAGTAACGGCTGCCCCCTTTAGATGGGTGTGAAGGCATCAGTCCACCAGAGTCCCCACCACTCCACAGTAGCTCTGACACCTGCCAACTTCATTCTGTGACATTATCTACCCGCCCAGTAGGCATTTGCTAATTCATCAAAGGACCTAGTAAATATAGGCCCTTTATTAAGCAGGCACATGGTAAGTTTATGATTCAGCGACTCTGCCCTCAGGCCCCTGATAAGAGGCTCTCCATGTCCCTTCTCATTACTTCCAGTGTCATAATCCTAATCTTAGAGGATGGGGATGGAGGGGCTTGCCTCACCACACACCTCTTTAGTATGGAGATCTAACCTCTTAGCATAACATGAAAAGCGTTTCAGGATCCAAATTCCCACCTACCTATTCAACCATGTACATAAACTACTCTATCCCCCACTGCAAACTAAAATATCTCAACTGCTTTCCCCTTAGGCTGGGCATGAACCAACAGTTCTTTGCCTTTGTTTGTGCTATTTCTTTGGCCAGGAATGGACCCTCCCATCACTCTTGGTCCATTTGGTGAACTACTCATCCTTTAAGTCTCCGTACAAGTATGGCCGCCTTCTCTGGCCACCCTCTCCAGACAGAATGAGATGCTCCCTTCTCTCTGTGCCCCTCACATGGGCAGTTATACAAACACAGCCTCATATGACCATCTCTCCCAGGAACCGCACCACCTAGTCTGGATCCTTAGGGCCCAGCACAGTTTCTAGCCAGTAGTTGGTCTCCATACACGTTTGTTGTTGAATGAGTCATTAGCTCTGCTGTGCTCACTTCCTCATTGAGATATCAAGGAAATTCTTTACTGCTATAGCCACTCAGGGTATGCAGTGCACACCTGCAAGGGGCACTGACATAAACTGAAATAGGAATGGCACCGCTGGATTTTGAAGTACACAGCAGCATTGGTGGACCTGCCTACAGACCATCCTGGCAGGCAAACTACAGGAACAGCATTACCTCCCCTCAACCCCTGCCAAGGTCCGTCAGAATAGATTTTGTCTTACTTACTGGATATGTGACTTTGGACAAGTTACCTAACCTCTCTGTGCCTCAGTACCTTCATTTGTAAAAGAGGGATAGGGCTTCCCTGGTGGTGCAGTGGTTAAGAATCCACCTGTCAATGCAGGGGACACGGGTTTGAGCCCTGGTCCGGGAAGATCCCACATGCTGCAGAGCAACTAAGCCCGTGCGCCACAGCTGCTGAGCCTGCGCTCTAGAGCCCATGAGCCACAACTACTGAAGCCTGTGTGCCTAGAGCCCGTGCTCTGCAACAAGAGAAGTCACTGTAATGAGAAGCCCGCGCACTGCAACGAAGCGTAGCCCCCTGCTCACTGCAACTAGAGAAAGCCCGCGCGCAGCAACGAACACCCAACGCGGCCAAACCCAAAAAATATATATATAAATAAAGAAATAAAATAAATTTTAAAAAAAAAAGGGATAGGGCTTCCCTGCTGGTGCAGTGGTTAAGAATCCGCCTGCCAATGCAGGGGACATGGGTTCAAGCCCTGGTCTGGGAAGATCCCACATGCTGCGGAGCAACTAAGCTTGTGCACCACAACTACTGAGCCCGCGTGCCACAACTACTGAAACCCGCATGCCTAGAGCCCATGCTCTGGAACAAGAGAAGCCACCACAATGAGAAGCCTGTGCACCACATTAAAGAGTAGCCCCTCGCTCGCCGCAACTAGAGAAAGCCCGCGTGCAGCAACGAAGACCCAACGCGGCCAAAAATAAATAAATAAAATAAATTAAAAAAAAAAAAAGGGATAAAGAGTCCCTTTTTGATGGGATGGTATGAGAATGATATTGAACAGTGTTTGATCTAATCATCATCACCCTCATCATCATTATCATCGCCTTCCTCATCAGTACCACTACCACCATCACCATCACCATCATCATCATCATCATCATCATCACCATCACCAACACCACCACTACTTAGAAGTTCAGGATTACTTTGATCCTAGACTACGAAGATTTGTTTGGCCCACATGTCATACAGCCCCTGGAGATCTGTATAGGATTGGCCTGGACGCCCCCTCTCCTGCTTCAACATCTCATGGAAGTTCAAAGCCCTCCCTAGCATTTCTCAGATTCCCAGGGTTGGGGGAGTTATATTCTCAAGACTCTTGCTTCTGTTTCTTCCTACTCTGGTCTTTGAATCTGATGTGAAACTCAACTCCCTCCTCAACCTACCCATGTACACACACACACACACACACACACACACACACACACACACACACCACTCCTTCTAAGCATTTGTGGGTACAGAAGATTTTCCCCAATCAGGGTAAGCTGGAGGGGAGAGATGGAAAAGAGGTGTAACCACAGACTTGTAAAGAACTTCAAATTCAACGTTACACATCCCAGCACTTTAAAGGTCCCCCAACCACCATCCCACCAGGGACCTGTCTCCACCAGTCTTCCCTACCCGTTCATGTGGTCACCAGCCTCACACTTTCTCATGGGCACACCTCTCCCTGCTCCTCTCTGAAATAAAGGAACAATTGTTCTCCTGAACTCACTCAGAACAGTTTAGCTTTGTCCTCTGTCACCTGGGTTCTTGCCAACACCCATGCCCCTGGGATATTGCCTCCAACTCAAATATAATTCATTCCCCAAGAATTCTGGGGCCAGCTTCTAAGGCACTAAAATTCTCACCTCTGCTGTGCCTGAGTGGGGCCAGCTTCCCAGGCCTGCAACCAGTGCAGATACACAGAAATCCATACTTAGAAGGGTCATGCTTGGGGCTGAGTGCTATTCAGCCTCTATCTTGAAATTCTTAATAATTTTTTATTTAAATTTGTGCTTTGTAAGTGAAGGCCAATGGTTCTTCATTTCAATGAGGTTTGGAGCCTAAGTTCATGCATGGTCCCCCCCCTCCAACCACCTTCCTGCCTTCTCAGGACAGGTCCTCACCTGCCTGCTCACTGAACTCTGGTACCCAGGCCCGCCTGGCCACCTCCGCCCCACCACTGCCCCATGACCTTACTCCTGGGGTGTACAGGAGGCACGCACTTACACTGAGTAATAATTGAAGGTACAACACTTGGCACATAAAAGATGTTTTGTAAAAGTTCTTGTTTTAAGTTTCCAGGTCAAAGCCCCTTCTGGTCTGCAGGCCCATGTGTGGACCTCTCCAGGCTTCTTGGCCTTCAATTCTCCCAATTCCAAAGGGCTCCTCCATTTCTTCCTGGACCTGATAATGTGGTCCTTCCTCCTAATAATATCCAAGTACCGTTGTCTTCTATCAATAGGGTGTCACTTAGTCCAGAGGTGCTCACTTGAGTCAGAGATGTCTATTATTCTCCATTTTTCTCCTATTAAGGTATTCTAGACAGAGCTCCATCTTCTTCCTCATAATCCAGCTCTTCCTTTTGTCATTTGGGCCTAGGCCTTCATTCCTGACAGCCTCTGAGGTGTATCTATAAGTTTTTTCAACTGTGACTCCAAGGGTGGAGCTTGCCAGACTATTCTTCATGCCCTGCACCTCTCCTGCCTTCTTCTCCCCCACCCATAAAGCTGTAGCCATGCCCCTCCCATCCTCAGTTCAGCCCTTCTTTCTAGGAGTTGGGCCCACAGTTAGTGGTCTGCGCTAATGAGGGAACCTCCACTTCACCCCCCTTGTACAAGATCCTGGTTTGTTTGACCCCTGAGCCCATGTTCTTGGAAGCATTTCCTCATACCCTGTCTCCCACCCCGGTAAGGCTACCCTGGCAGACAATCTTCCATTGGTCCAGAGTCATCTAGGTCAGGGGTCCCCAACCCCTGGGCCAGTCCGCGGCCTGTTAGGAACCGGGACTCACAGCAGGAGTGAGCCTCTAGCTCACTCACAGAATGTGGGTGAGCTAGCAAGCGAAGCTTCATCTGCTGCTCCCCATCATTCCCCATCGCTTGCATTACCGCCTGAACCATCCTCCCCACACCCCCGTCCGTGGAGAAATTGTCTTCCACGAAACCAGTCCCTGGTGCCAAAAAGGTTGGGGACTGCTGGTCTAGGTCACCTGAACTTTCCTGGATGGCTTTGGGTGAGGACAGTGATATCTCTGCACCATTTTCCCTCTACCCCACCTACCTCTTTTTCTCAAATTGTCAGGAGACCAAAGCCTAAGAATTTGCTCAGGGGTGATACAGAAGTGGTCTTGACCTTCCTCCCACAGGCTTTCCTCACAGCACTGAGTGAGGTGCTTTTGAATCAGATGGGGCAAGTGACATGGAGCCAAGTTAATGACTAGACAATACCCTTGACTCTCAGGAATCCCAATTCTCCAGTTGTTTTATAAGTGCTAATAGTTTTCTCTGTTGAGTTTGCCATCTTTTCCAATACAGGGGAAGACTGTACCTATACTACCTTTCCCACAGGTGCCTAGAACAGGGTGGATTATCAGACATGGACAGCCGACATATAGGTCTGTGTATGGCCATCATCACCCATCCTTTTCTTCTGGTAACTACAGTGGTGAGGTCTTTTAATTGTGCCCATCTTCCATTTCTTGTGATTCACGGGGGCTGCCTGCCTGGCTGCTGGTCTAGGCATGTGGCCTAAGCCAGACTAATCAAATAACCCATCCCCCTGGCCATGGTAATTTGCCAAGTGAGAGGGGCATGTGATCCACACAGACCAATCAGGGGCCTTCCCTGGCATTTTATATATGGGCTCCAGGAGAGAGCTCTTTTCTTCTGCTGGAGTTTCCAACTAGAGTGATGTAAGTCCAGAGATTGCATAATTTGGGAGCAGACCTCTCTCCTCTTCTTCCCTTTTGTCACTGGAATGTATGAATACATTAAGGTAAGCAGAGTTTGGAGATGGGAGGAAGAAAAGTTGGCAAAGAGGATTAGAGAGAAATGGAGAGAGAACAGTGGAAGAAAGAGGGAGGCCCTCCAGAGTCCAGCACATGCTGTAACCAGTTCCTGCTACCTCCTCTAATCAAGCCTCAGCTACTCTGTCTCTGCCTCTCTTTGTCCCTTTATCTCCTGCAACCAGGCTTTGACATCAAATTCTTCCAGTGAAACAATCTGACTAGTCATCCTTGACCTCGCTGGGCCTTAGACCACCTCATAGGTTGATGCTTAGAGTAGGGACTGTCTGTCCTTAGGCGAGGTGACCAATCCCCTTATGAAAGGGAGATGGGAGTCACAAGGTGCCACAGAGGCAGCTTAGAGGAAGGAACTCCCAGAAAGAAGGTAGAGGCACAGCACACCTTCTGGAACTGTGGCTATCCAGTGCCACTAGCCATCCCCAAATTGGATTCTTTAATATTGAATATGTATTGATTAATGGATGGAAAATACTGAGTGGATTGCCAGTAACTAACTCATACAGAGTTCCTCCAAATTAAAGGGAGCTAGACATGAGAGGCAAAAAACAATTTCCTCAAAAAATTCAATTTGTTTTGTTCTCTGTGTCTGATTTCCTTTGTGTTGGCTCTGATTTCCTTATGACCTCCAAGACCCCCAGACTCGGCTCGCATCTGGAGCCATGTCTCCAGCCCAGGCCCAGGCCCTGCCAAGAATGGGGAGGCTGGGTCCACAGTGAGGTCTCCCTGGGACACATGAACCACTGTCAGGGTGTGAAGGATGATCAGCCATTAGATTAATGCCTCATAAAATGTCACTTAGACCAGAGCAGGTTAGCTAAATACGTGGTCTTAAGAATTATACAGAGCTTCTCTTTTGGCTCCAACAAAGAAGAGAAAGGCAGGGCTACAGAGGTATAATTGTGCAGGGACCTGCAAGGCTGCTGCTGGGCTGACTGCCAAGTTACTTGAGGGCAACACCATTGCAATGAGAGGGTTGAGGTTTTCCTGTCCCCCACTGGACCTTCCCTCCACCCACTAACCCTGCAGTTTCCTTCAGCTGAAGTGGATATCAGTGGAAATCGAGAGGTTCCCTCCCACCTTTTCTGGGGACAAAACCCAGCCTCCAATCTCTGTAGACTTCGGTGAAAGAAGCCAGAGTGTAGACGCCGTGTGGAGTGTAGAGAAAGGTGGAATGTGGTGGAAATGCTTTGTCAGAGGTACTGCAATGATAACACAGGTTTTTATTTCATCACTGAAAGAAGCATGACATTCACTGCTCTCCCTTAGATGGCCTCTGCTCTATCTTTGCTGGTTTTCTCAATATTCTTTAAACGCAGCTGACATGACCCCGTGGACCTTTGCACTGACTGTTTCCTCTGCCTGGAATACTTTTCCCTTAACTGCATGGCTTGCTCCCTCACTTCCTTTGACTGTTTCCTCTGCCTGGAATACTTTTCCCTTAACTGCATGGCTTGCTCCCTCACTTCCTTTGGGTCTTTACGCAAATGTCACCTTCTCCGTGAGACTCTCCCTGGTCACTGTATCTGAAGTTTCAGCCACTCCAAACTGTTGCTATTCTCTTTCCCTGTTTTATTTTTTTCCTCCTTATCCCTGATTATTATTTACACTTGATATACTTTACTATTTAACTTGTTTACCTGTTTCCCTTACAGAATATAAGCTTTGTGAGGTCAGGGATTTTTTTCTATTTCATTCATTGCTATATCCCCATGAATCACGCCCCTCTTGCAAGATCCTGGCTGTACAGTGCCTGGCACACAGTAGGTGCTCAAAACATATTTGTTGAATTAATTCAGCCATTGGAATGAGCCCATATTTGGAATCAGATCTGGGTTTGGATGTGTGTTCAGCTGGTTAGAAACATTACTTCTCCCTGAGTCTCAATTTCCTTATCTGTAAATTAGGTATAATACCTATTATGCCTAGGGTTCCTGGGAAGGGTCATGAGATAATGCATGTAAAGGACTGAGCACAGTGTCTGGCTTGGAGTAGGAAGAACATAACTAGCAGTTTTCTTGCTATTGTAAGAACGTAAGTGTTTGTTACTACCCAGAAGCTTAAGAACAGGTCAGCAGAAACAGAAAGAAAAATGAAAACCTTCAAATCTGCCTGGATTGGGGATTGGGGGCAAAACAAACCTCGTGTGCAAAGAGACATGGGTATGTAAGGCTGTGTGTGTGCACGTGTGTTTGTGTGTATGTGTGTATGCGCACACACACGCATGCATCCCATTCATATAAAAGTTGGGGTTCATGGATTTTAATCCCCATCACAGTTATTCAAAGCTCTATCTCCGGACGTCTGTATGTGCACAAGTATTGTAAACACCACACGCATGCACACAGATGCTCAAGCATACTCGGTCACGCACAGGTGATCCCTCAACCTCCCCCCCACCCCCAAGGGAGAGGCTCTGTAACAGGGCAGCTACTTTACTGTTCGTGGCTTGGAGGACTTGACAGAGAAATTGCACCCTTACAGCCATGACTGCATCCAAGTTCCTTCCTAGATGCTGTCCCCAGCCCAAGCATGACTCTCTGTCCCACCTCCCTGACCCTCTTGACAACATCATACTGAGCCTTCTGAGTCTTCTTGAAGGGACTCACTCCTTCAAAACACAGAACCCCTCTAGTGGTCTGACTGCAAAGGGGAGTGAGGGCACTGTGTGAACATATGCCTGTCCCAGCCTCAGGCGTCATGGAGAGAAGACACATATTGAGCAGGACAATTATCTTGGAGCCAGAGTTTAAAAGATAAAGACTTTCTGAAGGACTTCCCTACCACGGCAAGGCACCCCAAGGTCCAGACCAGGGGGCGACTGCTGGGGCAGAGCAGCACCTGATGAGAATGGCTGATGTGGTCGTACACCCCCCAGCCTCTCCATCCCACCCCATCCTGGCCCCCCTGCCACAGTGAAAATAGAATCCTGGGAAGAGCACTGGCTTCAGAATCAGGCAGTTTGGGGACTGGAATCTTAGCTCCAACACTTGGCAGCTAGGGAACTTCAGCAAACGACGTAGCCTCTCTGAACCACGGTTTCATCATCTGTCTAATTATCTGGACAATAACTCCCTTGTAGAATTGTTGGGAGGGTTCAAGTCATGCATTGCTGCTCAGGTTGTGCACTACACAAATCCAGGTGGCCACCATAAGGCCACAAAGTCAATGACATCCCTTGGATTGTGCAGGTATGAAATATTGTGTTAGAAGCATCTGACACAAAGCCTGGCACCTAGGAAGTGCTGAATCATGGTGGCCAAAAAATCAGGCTTATTAATCACATTTTTAATTCACAAAGGGAAAACCACCTAGCTTTCAGCAGGCATAATAGTTTCAGAGTAGAAAGTTGTAGCCATGGTAATATATGAGGCAACTTCAGAGGTGATGTGGATACGGTGTCCTCAGGGAATGTATTTTCATTGTTTTTTAGAGCCCAGAGCTCCAGAAGTTGGTCATGCTTACTGGACATTTTCTTGTGAGTAATCAGAAAGCTTGTAGTGCTCGGATGTATGTGCTCTTGAAGCCATTTTTTCTTAATGAGGTGAGGTTTGATTTAAGTGGAGAGTAATTGTCTTTCCCTATTAAAATAATGTTTTTTCCTTAAATTAAAACATAACGCACAGGAGGAGTCCCAGTGAGATAGCCAGGTCTTACCAAATCTGCCTACAGTGAAGTCCAGCAGCTGGCAAGTCACACTGACAAGCAGAGTACTTGCAATCAGCAGTTCCAAGCCTCTCTCCTAGATGTCCATCAGATATTAAGGGACAGATTTCTGGAAGACAGAGACTAAAACAACAATCTAAAAGAATAAAAAAGAAAGGAAGGGAGGAAGGCAGAGGGGTGGGGGAGGGGAGAGAGAGGAAGGGAGGAAGGAAGGAAAGAAAGAAGGGAAGAAAATGGAAGAAAGGGAAGGAGGAAGGAATCTGTAAAAGGAATGGGTATTTAGGAAATGAAATGTAAATACACTACTTGGCTCAGCAGTGAACAATATTTACATGGTCCCAATCATGAGAACAACAAATATGAATTTAATAAAAGTGGTGATTTAAGCCATACGGGTGAGGGTGCTATATCAGAGTTGAATCTTCGTCTTTCTTATTAGGAAGTCAACATATGATATATAAATCAGGAAAATCAAGAATAGCAATACTAACAAGTGATTTAGAAAAATAGAAGTGCTAGAAGCAGCATCTAAAAGGGTTAAAAGTGGTTGCCTCTGGAAATGAGGACTTGGGTGAAGAAGGGGAAGCTTTATTATAAGTCCTTTATTATAAAGGACTGTTTGACTTTTTAAAGTAGGCAATAACTTTGATAAAAATTTAAATTATGTTTAAAAAGGTAATAAATATTCATTGGAGAAAGCTCAGAAAATACAAATATGGAAAGAGAATAAAATAAAAGCCATTCATAACATATAAACCCAGAAAAGCCTGTCAAGAAACACTAGTTTTGAGTTTTGAACCTCTCTACTCTACATACATATAGGCACATTTTTTTAAAGTGTGAGATTGTGTCATTAATATTGTTTTGCAACGTGCATTTTCCCACACAGTCACTGTCGGGAATTTTTCCATATCAATATTTATCTACTACATCATTTTAATGGCTGCATATTTCCCATCATATGGATATACTATAATTTATTTAATTCAACTCAACATTAACCACTAATTATTCAATCAGCCTAATTCTTCCAGCAAACACATGCGACTTTAACTTATTTTGGAAAGATAGCAAAAAGGAATTTTCTCTACTCTGTGTTCAATTGTTGTCTTCAATAATTTCTATTTTGCTTTACTAGCAAAGGAGTGAGAGATTTCACTTGCTCTGAGATTTCCCCCTGACTCTCCACACTGTTTCTTTTGGAAATTCTCTACCGTTGAAATTGTAAATGGAATGCATATGTGGTAGATGGCTGCTCTTTTCTGTCGGTGTCCTTTTTTTTGTCTTTAGATAACAGCACCTCAGTTTTCCTTGGTAGAATCCCTTCTCCTTCCTCCCACAACGCGCAGCCCACGTGGTTTGGGTGAAACTGACCTACCTTCAAATCTGGAAGGTGAGTTCAGCCCAGTTCTTCTTTCTAGCCTCAGTGAATGGTTCAGGGGTGGACATGTGCACAGAACTGATTCAAGGAGAGTCAACTCCAGACTTTTATTGGAACCTTTAGGAAAGAGGAACTCTCTTTCTTCTCACTGGGATTGCTGAGCTGAGAAAAGGGCAAATCTGGAGTGGCTGGAGGCCATTGGCCATTACAAAGGGAGAGCCTGCCTCGGGATAAAGCCAAAGAGCAAGAAATATGAACCAAGAGATGCAGAAAGTCAGATTCTTGCTGACACATTTTGTGCACCTGGATCCAGCACTGCCTGGTGTCCTTAGCCACAGTTGTGTGAATTAACACATTTCCCCTTTTCCCTTAATCTTTTGAGTTGGGGTTCTGTCATCTGCAAGTGAATGTGTATAACATAGACTCAAAGTCAAATAATTTAAACAGAACAGAAAACCAGAAGGTGAAAATTAAAAATTTTCCTCCTTACCCCCTCAATTCTCAGTTTAGACTCCCCAGAGGCTGTCACTCCTTACAGTTTCTTTCATATGCTTCCAAAATGTGTCTGTCCATTTACAAATATACCAATTTTTGAAAATATACAAACAAACAGGATTATAATATGCTGTCCTGCAACTTGTGTTTTCTACTTCGCCATGAGGTGAAGGACACCTTCCCTCATCACATCTGGACATCTAGTTCATTTCTCCTAACACCTGGAAAGGATTCTATTATAGGGACAGCTCATATTCCAACCAGTCCTGTACTGATGGCCAATTAGGTTCACTTGATTTTTCACCGTTAAAAAGAAGCTGTGCTGAGCATTCTTCTCATATAGTTATACGTGGCAAATGTGCTTCTGGTCCCTCGTTACCCAGACTCCTTCCAGGGGCTACATTTAGTGGGGTGTGTGTAAGTAGTTGCTAGCTGCACAGTGTAAGAATAGCTTCCAGAAATACTCCTACTACCCACAGTGCCAACTCACAGGGGTCAAGATACAAAGGTACAGGGCCATAGATTATTATTCAGTAAAAACATGTGTGAGGATAACAGGACAGAATTATGTAGGGAGTGGAAGGGAAATGGTCTGAAATGCACAGAGCCAGAAGCTAGTTTGTAGAAAATTCGTCCAGTCATCAGAGGTATGAAAAGGGTTTTGTTTCTCACCAAAATCTGTTAGAAACATACTTGATAATGCAGCATATATAGACTCCTATAAATGTACCATGTTTTTTTTTGCTTTTTTGATGAGAATCATAGAGAATAGAATATATTAAAACTGCTGTCTTTATAGGGCCCAAATGTGTACAAGTACTACAAACAGTGAGTATGTCTGTGGGAAGCAGCACGTTTTATGCATCAAAGCTATCAATAACAATAAAAAAAACAAATTTCAATTTACCATGCTATAGAAACAACTGAATTATCTTCTTATTCTCTTTATTAAAAAAATTTCAAAATTGTCATCATATGAATAAGGAGTGATCAAAGAGTATGTAGCTAAAAATAAAAGGTAGGAAAGAAAGCATAGTAAGGGTGCATCATACTCAAATTAATAAAAATATTATGTTACTTTTCTGAATTTTGTGATGCTTTTGTTATTTGTCACCTTTTTAGAATGCATAATTTTTGTAAGTTTTTTCTCATTGTATATAAATATTCATTTTTGTGCCTGACTTGTAAATTTTTTTTTTAAAGAGATGCTCTAAAATTGTATGAGCTTCAGACTCTACAAAACTTGGATTCACACCTGCATAGTGTCTGAACATATAGTGTCTGGAGTCAGACTGTTCAGCTTCAAATCTCAGGTGAGCCATTGCTACAGACTGAATGTTTGTGTCCTCCAAAATTCATATGATGAAGCCTAATCTCCAGTGTGATAGAATTTGGAGATGAGGCCTACGAGAGGTGACTAGGTCATAAGGGTGGAGCCTTCCTGAATGAGGTTAGTGCCCTAACAGACCACTCTGTTGCCCCTTCCACCATCTGAGGACACAGCCAGAAGGTAGCCATCTATGAATCAGAGAGAAAGCTCTCATCAGAACTCAACCACGCTGGCACCTTGATGTTAGGCTTCAGACTCCAGAACTGTGAGAAATAAATTTCTGTTGTTAATAAGCTATCCAGTCTATGGTATTCTGTTATAGCAGCTCAAGATCAAAACTAAGATGGCCATCTACCAGTTCTGTGACCCAGAGAAGTTTACTTCACTTCTCTGTGCCTCAGTTTCCTACCTAAAAAAAATGGGGTTAATAACCTCAGAGGGTTGTTGTGAGGATTAAATGAATTAATACCTTTATAGAACCTAGAACCTGGCAATCAGTAATAGTCAATAACCACTATGGTTATTTCTTATGCACTTGTGCAGATATCTCAGCAGGATAGGTTCCTAGAAGCGTAAATGCAATTATATTAATTTTAATAAAGAATGTGTCAAACTGCCCCCCAAAAGCAATGCCAGCTTACCCTCCCATTATGTACATAGTGACATACAGTGGAGTCAGGGAGCCCTTCCCAGGTGAACTTATGGCTGTGGTCCTTACCACATTCCAGACTAGTCCAGTTCCCTGAACCCTGTCCAAGCCAAGTTGGTCAGTGGCTGCTGGGAATGGTGGGCCCTGCTCCTAATTAACCCATCCTGCAAAGCCTATGAGTAGCTACCATTTACCAAGCACCTTCCCTTCATTGAGCTCAGCGGCCCTGTAGGTTAGGCAGGGTGGAGCCGAGGTTATTCTTTTATGAAAGATAAAATTGTGGCTCAGAGAGGTAAGGGACCTATGTGAAGTCACCCCAGGAGATAAGAACCAGGGAGAGGAACAAGAATCCAGGTCTTCTAAAAACCTAATGCTTTTCCTATTATACCTTGTTGCCTCTCAAAAATCTTTCCATTAATGAAACATACTCTTTATAAAAAAAATAGTCATAATGAAATATGAAGCTTTCTCAAAGTTAGTTGTGAAGAGCAAGCATTAAGACTATATCATGTACTAAGAGTGTGCTTCTAAGAAAAATAAATTTAATTGCAGCCTCATGATTCAAATCAAATCCACCTTGCTTTAAATCTTCAATTATGGTAAGATATAGCTGTAGAGAATGTGCTTTCCATCCTAAGCACCTTTTGTACTTCTACCTTTAAAAACCTACCTCCCCCATCCCCCAGTCTTGTTATCTTCTCTTCGACTTGCCAAACAAATCTTCTCCAAAAAACAGAACTGATTAAATGCCTAAGGGAAGGAAGTGAAGAACTCAAAATTAGTAGAGTCTGTTCCCACATGTTCAGGCTAATTTAACTTTTCTCACATGACAGATTAGAAAGGAAAAGAAAAATTTGCATAGAAGGACAATTAAGAATAAACTAGAGGTGTCCTCTGTCCCAAATTAGAACAGGATTCCATAATTTGTTTTTACATGCATGACATGCAGAAACTAATGGGTGGATGCTTTTGTTCTCCAGTGTCACCCAGCAAGTGGGAGCTTCAGCACAAAGTGAGTATTAGCCCATGATGAAACGTGCCTCAGGCCTTCTCTTCAGCAAGCTGGGCTAACTACCATGTTACATACTGTCTAGCTTATGGAAAATGTGAAAATGCCCAGGGCCCATGAAAGTTCGGTCAAGTCTAACGATAGATGATAGATAGATAGATAGATAGATAGATAGATAGATAGATAGATAGATAGATAGATAGGTGATAGATGAGTCAATGAAACAATGAGAGGCTCCTCACCAGAGGGATTTATCTGAATATGCAACACGATGGCTCCCAGGCCATCTTCTAGCTCACCAACCCTAGTAATTTCTAGTGACTATCTCCTTCCTCAAAGCTCTAAGAATACTCAAAAGGCCTGCTCTGCAAGTATAATTATGGGGGTAGATTTTTAATGTGCAGGACTTGGTACACAGTAGCCACTTATTACTCCAGCTGCCACAGGAAGTTTCTTTCTCTCCTTGGCAAAGCAAAGATGCCTACACGTAGAGATTCCCAGCTGATGACAGCCTTAAATTATCCAGAGATTTGCCTTTCAGAATGAGCTTTACAAGAGCTCAAAGGTCAATTAACCCTAAATAAGAGCTGGTCAGCTCCCTACCCACTTCCTGGTGAACCAGAAGAAGAGAGAAGATATACAATAGGTTCTGAAGTTTTGAGCATCTTGTTGAAACATCAACTATATATTTTTTTTAAATAATAAGTAATAGAAATTGACTCTAGCTAACTTAATTAAAATGAAATGCTAGCATTTATTGAAAGGACTTATGATAGCCTAGAGAACCCCAGGAAAAGCTAAACATAAGAACTTCTTCAGGAGTAGAAACCCCAGTAGCTCTGGGAATCTGGAGAGCAGGAATCCCATAGCTCTGGGAAATGGGCAGTACATCAAAGAACTGTCTTGGAGAAAGGCCTTTTCAAATTATTTTCCCATCAGGTTCCTCACCTGTTGGGTGAGAACATTCAATTAGTTCAACCTTGACCAAGGGGACAGAAGACACAGGGGAGGCCTGTCTGTATACAGTGTTACAGGAGTTATTCCCCAAAGGCCAGCTGCTATTATTTTTTAAAGGCCATAGAGATGTGGGCAAACAAAAGCAACAGGAATTCATTATGCTTAGTTTCTGTCTGTAACCCAAAGAAAAATGTATGCCAAACCTTCCAAATGTTTCAGGCCCAACACATGAAATGCCCAGTGTTCTATTTCCAAGAACTACAGATCATACACAGGAACAAACTTTCCCCATCCCTAGTTCATATATCAAGGACAAGATCTACACCTTTGAAGGGGATAAAGGGTTTGGTTTACAGGCAAGTGAACAGCCAAGTGCTGTGTAGTAAGAGCCATGAGAGGGAAGTGCAGGGTAACATAGCAGGGGTGCCTGGCCTGGCCTGGACTCAGGGAGGGGCAAGGAGGAGTCAAGAGTGGGTGAGAGGTTGGCAGTCTATAAAGAATGGGATGTCTGAGGGCAGGAAAAGGAGCATGTGTTACAGTGGAGGGGTGTTGAAAGTGGTTCTATTTGTCTGGAGCATAGGGGTTTGGAATAAATTGAACTACTGGTCCCAGTACTTCACTCTCTGCTGGCTCAACCTTGCCCTGGGTAGGATGAAGAGTACGTCTTTCTGTGTTGAATTTGACTTGGCCATGAAATTGGTAAATGTGTCAGAGTGCCAATCTTAAGAGGCATCTTAAGAGCCTAGGTCTTAGGCATTGGGTGTTCCACTCACCTGCATGAGTTTCTGCCACTGCCATAAGAAGAACATGCCCCAGCTGCTCTGCTGGTCCAAGGAGGATGAAAAACACATGCAGCAGGGTCTTCAGGCCAATCCACAGAACTGCATCTAAAGGTAGAACCACTCAGCCAAGCCCAGTCTAGATCACCCAACCCAGCTGCCACAGCCAGAAGCAGAATTGCTCCAGCTGACCTTCAGATCCATGAGAATAAATGATGGAGGGTTCAAGCCACTGAATGTGGGGATGGTTTGCTATGCAGCATTACTGCGACAAGGGCTGAGGGATATAGGAGTGACAGTAAAAAAAAGCCTGAGAAGGAACTGGAGAGGTAAGCAGAGGCCTAATCGTCAAGGACTCTCTACGCCTATTAATTTGAACTTTTATCTTAAGGGCAACGGAGTCCACTGAAATGTGTTAAGTAGGGAAGTTACACAGTCAGGTTTCCCTTTTAAAAAGCTCACTCTGAGGGTCTGTAAGGTAAATAGGGTTGGAATGGGCGCCAGGAGAGATTTCCTAAAGTTCTCAAACTAACAGTTTTCCAAAGTGTACAATTTTATGCATTTTTCTTCCAGTATATGGCTTTCCTATTGACTTTTTAAATGGTATCTTAAATGGTTAATTTTTATAAGATCCAACTGATTAAATTTTCTTTTATGGCTAGTGCTTTCTGTGTCTTTTCTAAGAAATCTTTACCTTTCTCAAATTAGGGATGATAGTCTCCTATTTTTTTTTCTAGAAGCTATATAGTTTTAGCTTTTAAATTTAGGTCTATGATCTGCAGTGAACTAATTCTGGGGTATGTTGTAAGGTAGTGTCAGGATTCATTTTTTCCCCATATAAATACCCAGTTATTTTGGCACCTTAAAAATGAAGATTTTTTTTCTTTCCCCATTGAATTGCCTTAGCTCGGATATGAAAACTTCATTGGCCGTATATGTTTGGATCTATTTCTCTATTCCCTATCTGTTCCATTGATCTATTTTTCTATTCTTACACCATGTTGTATTTTTTTTTAAATATTTATTTATTTATTTATTTGGCTACACTGAGTCTTAGTTGCAGCACACTGGATCTTCACTGCGGCATGCGGGATATTTCGTTGTGGCACGCGGCCTCTTCGTTGCGGTGCACGGGCTTCTCTAGTTACAGTGCGTGAGCTCCAGAGAGTGCCGGCTCAGTAGTCGCGGTGCGCGGGCTTAGTTGCCCCGCAGCACAGCATGTGGGATCTTAGATCCCCGACCAGAGATCGAATCCTTGTCCCCTGAATTGTAAGGCGAATTCTTAAACACTGGGCCACCAGGGAAGTCCCACACCACATTGTCTTGATTACTGTAGCTTTATAAAAGATTTGAAATCAGGTGGTGTAAGCCATTCAACTATGTACTTTTGCAAGATTACTTGACTATTCTAGGACCTTTGCGTTTCCGCATAAATTTTAGAATCAGCTTGTCAATTTATACTCTCCCCCCTGAAAAGACTACTGGGATGGTTATTGTGATATTTCCATAGATTAACTGACATCTTAACAATGTTGAATCTTCCCATTCTTGAACATGAAATATCATTTATTCAGATCTTTAGTATTTCTCAACAGGATTTTGTAGCTTTCTACATAGAGATTTTAAATATCTTTCATTGTCTTTGTCCCTAAGTATTTCAATTTTTTGATGCTAAGGTAAGTGATATTGAGTTTTTCAATTTATTTTCCAACGGTTTGTTGTTCTTTTACGTGAATGCAATTGATTTTTGTATATTGGCCTAGTATCTTGCAATCTTTCTAATGTTAAACAAATCTTACATAGCTGAGATAAACTCTACTTGGTAATAATGTATTATATCCTTTTAAAATATTACATTAATTTAGTTAAGAAATTTTGCATATAGGCACAGGAGGGATGTCGGTCTGTAACTCCTTCCTTGCAATGTCCTTAACCTTAACCCTTTCTGGAGTTATGCAGGACTCATAAAATGAGTTAAAAAGTGTTCCCTCCTCCACTATTTTCTGAAAAAGTTTGTATAATGTTGGTATTATTTCTTCCTTAAATGTTTGATAGAATTCATAAATGAGGTCATGCGGACCTGGAGTTTCCTGTGGCAAAGGCATTTAATTACAAATTTAATTTCTTTAGCAGATAGTTATTCATATCTTATACTTTTTATTTTGTGATTTTTATAATTTGTGTCTTTTAAAGAATTTGTCAATTAAAAATTTTCTAATTTATTGACATGAGGTTATTAGATATAGTCTTTTATTTGTCTTTTAATGATTATAGAGTCTACGGTGGTGTCTTACATTTCCTTCCTGATATTGGTAATTTGTGTTTTCTTTTTTTCTTGATTAGTCTAGCTAGAGGTCTATCTGTTTTATTACTCTTTCCAAATAAAACTTTTGGCTTTGTTGATTTTCTCTATTGTCTACTTTTTAGTTCACTGATTATTATTACTGAAAACTATTACTCACTACTTTTTATTACACTCTTTATCATTTCTTTTTATTTACAATAGGTATAATTTATTCTTCCTAGTTGCTTAAGATGGAGGCTTAGGTAATTGATTTAGGCCTTCTTCTTTCCTCATATAAGCATTTAAGACCATAAATTTTACTGTAAATACTTCTTTAGCTAAATCTCACAAATTTGGATATGTTGTGGTTTTATCAGCAGGTCAAAATATTTTCTTTTCTTGTGATATCTTCTTTGATTCATGGATTATTTAGATGTGTATGGCTTAATTTCAAAATATTTAAATTGGCCAGAGATCTTTTTGTTCTTGATTTTTATTTTAATTCTCTTATTGTCAAAGAATACCCTCTTTATGATTGTAATCCTTTGAAATGTATTGAGATGTGTTTCATGGCCCAGCTTATGGTCTATTTTGGTGAATGTTCCATGTACATTTGAAAATAATACATATTCTGCAACTGTTGATTAGTATTTGATAAAATGCCAGTTATGTTAAGTTTGTTGATAGTCCTCTATATCTTTTCTGATGTTTTATATGTTTATGTTATATGTTTATATAACATCCATCAATTCTTAAGAGAGGAGGGTAAACTTCTTCAACTCTTATTGTGGATTTGTCTATTTCTCCTTTCAGTTCTATCAGTTTTGCACTCATGTATTTCGAAGCTTGTTATTGGGTATATATACATTCAGGAATTGTACATCTTCTTAATGAATTGACTTTCTTGTCATTATGTAATGTCCTGCTTTATACCTTACAATTGTTCTTGACTTTGTCTGATAATATGGCCACTCCTGCGTTTTCACAATTAATCATTACATGGTTGTCTTTTTCTATTCTTTTCCTTTTAGCTTGTACGCATCTTCATATTTACAGTGTGTCTCTCATAAACATTGTATAATTGGGTCTCATTAAAATCCAATCTGGCAGTATTGTTCATTTTATTAGACTGTCTAGTCTATTTAGACATAAAGTAATCAGTGATTTAGCTGGGTCTAATTATACCATCTTGCCATTTGTTTTCTCTTTGGCTCATTCATACTCTCTTTCTTACTTTCCTCTTTTCCTTCCTTTTTTTGGATCTATTAAATGTGTTGTAGTATTCCGTTCTATCTTCTCTATTGGCTTTTTTAGCTATGCTTCTTTGTTTTAATTTTTAGCAGTTGCTCCAGGGATTAAAATAAACATATCAGTCTACCTGTGATAATGAATTAACTTTATACCACTTCACATAAAATATAGCGACCTCACACAGTATACTTTTATTTGCCCCTTCTTATCTCTTGTGCTACTGTTGCTAATACACCCTGCTTCTAAATAGATTATATACCTCACAGTACTTGGCTAATGTTTTTGGTTTAAGCATCAAATGTCTTTTTAACAAATTTCTAAAATGAGAAGAATGTCTTTTATATTTTTACCAACAAATTTTCTATTTCTTGTACTCTTCTTCATATAGATCTGATAACTTATGGAATCATTTTCTTTTCACCTGAAGAACTTACTTTAGTATTTCTTAGGGTACATGTATGCTAGTAAATAATCCAACTTTTGCTTATCTGAAAACGTCTTTATTTACTTTTTTTTTTAAGGCTGTTTTTGCCAGATACAGAATTGTAGGTTGGCTGGGAACTTTTTGTTTTTGTTTATTTTTTTATTTTAGAACTTCAACGATGTTGCCCCATATCTTCTGACTGGTTTTATGTCTGATGAGAAATCAGCAGTATTTCTTATCATCGTTCCTTCGTATGTAACCTTTTTTCCTCTGGCTGCTTTTAAAATGTTCTTTATCTTTGGCTTTCAGCCATTTGTTTATGAAATGACTAGGTGTGGTTTTCTTTGTGCTTATCTTGAATAAGTTCCATTGAGGTTTTTTTTATTTGAATGTTGACATTTTGTCACCTAATTTGGGGAAATAGTGCTCATTATTTCTTCCACTTTTTTTTCCTTGCCTCATTTTTTCCTTTCTTCTCCTATGAAGACTCCACTTACACTCATATTATACTGCTTGATATTTTTCCACAGGTCACCAAGTCTTTGTTCATTTTTAAAGATCCTTTTATTCTCTCTGTTTCAGTTTAGATAGTTTTTGTTGATCTGTTTTCAAGTTCACTAATCTTTTCTTCTGCATTGTCCATTCTAATGAAGTTTTTCATTTCATAAATTGTGTTTTTCAGTTCTATAGTTTCCACTGGTTTCTTTTTAAAGTCTCTCTCAACTGAGATTTCTATATTGAGATGTCCATCTTTTCCTTTAAATTCTTGAACTTATTTGTAATGGCTGTTTTATAATCATTGGCTGCTACTGACTACATCTGTGTCATCTCTGGGTCTGTTCCTGTTGACTTTATTCTCCTGGTTATGGGTCACACTTTCTTTTTTTTTAAATTTATTTATTTATTCATTTATTTTTGACTGTATTGGGTCTTCATTGCTGCACTCAGGCTTTCTCTAGTTGCAGCAAGCGGGGGCTACTCTTCGCTGCGGTGCCTGGGCTTCTCATTGCAGTGGCTTCTCTTGTTGAGGAGCACAGGCTCTAGGCATGTAGGCTTCAGTACTTGTGGCTCACGGGCTCTAGAGTGCAGGCACAGGAGTTGTGGCACACGGGCTTAGCTGCTCCGCGGCATGTGGGATCTTCCCAGATCAGGGCTTGAACTGTGTCCCCTGCACTGGCAGGTGGATTCTTAACCACTGTGCCACCAGGGAAGTTCCAGGTCACATTTTCTTGCTACTTTGCATGTCCAGTAATTTTTTTGAGTGCTGGACATTATGAATGCTACAATGTTGAGTTTGGTTTGTGCTGTTTTGTTTTAAAGAATGTTGAGTATTGAGTGTTGAGTATTGCTTTGGCAAGTATTTAATTCAACTTTGATCCTGTTGAGGCTTGTTTTTGGCTTTGTTAAGGTGGGTCAAGAATAGTCCATGTGCTAGGACTGGAGTAGTCCTATTCCTTGGATTGGACATTCTGGGGTCTCAGCTAAATGCCCAGAGTGCTCAGTAACATATCTACACTGAGACTGGCCAGAAGCCCAACGTCCCCCATCACTGTGTAACCTCAAGAATTTCCATCAGTTCATTGTCTCTCAGTAGCCATTCTCTGCCCAACCATGCAGGGTCTTGCCTTGCACATGTACAGCTTTGTATTTGGCCAAAGCCTAAAGGGCACATGAATGCAGATTTCTGGGGCAACTTCTCTGTTCAGTTCTTTCTTCTTTAATACCCTATCCCGTCCATTCCAGTCACCGCAGCAGCCTGAACTCTGTTGTCACCACCCAGTGAGACCACTGCTGTCTTTTAACATCTACTTTCTCATGCCGCCCTTTGGAGCACGTCCCATGGCAGAAAGCTAGACTGAATGTGGGGCTCATTTCATGGGTTTCCTTTGCTTAAGGTTTACTGGCTGTGTTTTTTGGAAATCTTTAAAAACACTGAGTAACACTCTTGGCACATATTAGGTGCTTAGTAAGATGGTTTTTAAGGAGGAGGGTATGATTATTTTGGCTCACTTAAGTCCTACTTCTGGAGATACGCACAAGGCTTATCAAGTGTCCTATCCAGAGAATCAATCTCCACCTCCTCCTCCCACTCCCAGTTCCCCCTCAGGGTAATCAACTTTCTCTTCAGAAGCTGGCAAGCAGTTTTTTGCACATGTGGGTTACTCAGTTTGAGAGGTTTGAGCATTTGGAGAATGATTAGAATTACATTCATCCACAGTTATGATGCACACTGTTCTCTGGGGGATTTGATACACTTTTTCCAAATTAGCTAAATGCTCTCTGGAAGAATTATTGGTGGGAAGGGGAGGCTGTGAATAACCTAGCATAAGTCATCATTCGGAATGTAGCCTTGAAGCCTCCCATGTAGTTTCTCACGTTACCAAGAAAAGAGCTTCTGAGGTTGTTCAAAGAGGGATGCTGAAGAGAGGAAGAGGCAGCTCCAGTGGGACCTCCTGGGAGGGGAAGACCAGCTGGAGGAGGCTCTTGGGCAGAAGAAATCCCCAACAAATGCCTCCTGGCTCTTTTTTTTCACCTCAAACACCCAGCTCCACCTCATCTTCCTGGGTCCCATTTTCTGGACCCCCAGGCCATTTTCTTTTGTTTCCATCTTGACTGGGAAGATCAGGTCTCCAAAGAGAGGATTATTTCAAGACTGCTTTGGCGATTACATTTGTATTTTTCACATTTCACCGTTATCTATCGTTCTGCACACCCCACCCTCACCCCATATACACACTACATAATCAATGCCATCCTCCTTTCTGCAAAAGATGCGTCATTTGGCTTTGTGGCTTAATGACCCCATTCTTGCCTTAGAGACAATGAATGGACAATTTGAGTTTGGAATTCCTATAGTTTGGCCAATGGAACTAACCCTCTAAGATTTCCTGTTCACCAACAGCACCACTCTCCCCAGGCCTGCATTTTAGTTCAAAAGCACACGACAAACAAGGGATTGAAAAGACTAAATGTGTGAGCGTTTTAATTTTCCTCTGGGGGAAAAAAAACAAGTTATGATTTTCCTCCAAGCAAACAACCTATTTTCCATATGTTTCCAAGCAAAAACTGCTTTTCTGTTATTCTGCATGTTCCATGGATGATTCCAGTGGGGAGATCCTAGGAAGCAGCACGTTTTCTCTTGTTGCAGGGAAAATATGTTTTCCAACTCATAGTCTCTGTGCTCTAGTAATTGGGCTTGGGGCGCCCACTTTAACTCCACTTCCGAAAGGGAGCCAGAGAATGAGGAGGAGCAGGGTTTGGGTTCTACAAGCTGTGAAGGCCACTGGGTAGGGGCCCAGAGAGGCCTGGCCTCATGGGCCTGAGGAAGCTGCTGTTCCAAACTCCTGTCCCTGCCCCCAGGGTAGATGAGGGGGTGTTGTGCCTTCTGCAGAAAGATGGTCTAGAATAACTTCTACAGTGTAACCTCTGGACTCTGGCTCCTGAGACATCTGTAGCCCCCACTCGCAAAGCATGGAGCAGGGATCTAGGGTGGCCCTTCTAATCCTTGCTAGACTATTAAAAACACCTGACCTTGTCGTTCCCCTATTTCAGAACCTTCAGTAGTTCCCCCATTGCTTTTAGGATAAAGTCCATACTCCCCAGATTTTCTCACAAGGTAAGTTCTCAATAACCTGGTCCTACTGTATTTTTACATCATCTCTCATTACTCCCTCTGCAATCCTCTCTCCACTCCACTCCCCAGCCCCTGCCGCTTTCCCCCCTCCAGCACTCAGAAGTGTTTGCAGTCCCTTGAATGCACTGGACTTTCTTTCCGCTTGGGATGTTGTTCCTGAGGACGGGAACAATTCACACATGCTCCACCTTGAGGACTCCTGGTCATACTTCAAATCTCAGTGTAGGATTGCTTCCTCCAGGGAGCCTTCCTTCCAGGCTGGAGTGGGTGTCCCTGCTATTTGCTGCCATAGTGCACCGTGCTTACCACATCCCAGCTATTCATTGACAAGTATTCCTGAGCATGTCTATGTAGCAGCCACTGAGCTAGGCTCTGGGGATACAGTGGAAAGAAAAGAGTAATAAACAAGTAAAAGAAGCAAATAAGTGGGGAAATACCATTTGTACTAAGTACTGGGAAAGAAGAGGATATAAAAATGGGAAATAAGGAGTGAGGTAAAGATTACCTATACTATTTTATGCTAACTTCCTCTTTACCTCTGCCTTTTCATTAGACAGCAGTTCCTCTAAAGCAGAGATTTATATTAACACCTCTTTATTTCTAATGCACAGCATAGGACATAGCATATAGAAGGCACTCGATAAGAGTTTGGGGTTTGAATCATAACCATTTTCTGTACCATTTCTAGGCTTATTTTCAACTCTGCTGGAAATTGGAAATGTCAAATCTTCTTCCAGGGCGGGTAAACTGGGTAATTAAAGGAACAGAGAACAAAGACACTGGCTCATTTGGGAATCAACCTCCAAATCTGCCATGCACCTATCATTATTCATAGAATAGGGGAGTGTTTTAATATATGTCCTTGGAGAGAGTGGCCAAGATGGTGGAGTAGAACGACCCTGAGCTCACTGCCTCTCACGAGGACACCAAATTCACAACTGTCTGCAGAACAATCACTGATGAAAAAGACTAAAGTACGTCCTCAAACTCTTTGACAACACTCCCTCAAAAGATGTAGCCGAAATCTTCTCCCCTTGAAAGTGTGCTGGTCTTGGTGACTGACTTTTTGTTTTTAATTTATTTATTTATTTATTTTTGGCTGCACTGGGTCTTCGTTGCTGCGCGTGGGCTTTCTCTATTTGTGGTGAGTGGAGGCTACTCTTCATTGTGGTGCGTGGGCCTCTCACTGCCGTGGCCTCTCTTGTTGCAGAGCACAGGCTCTAGGCACATGGGTTTCAGTAGTTGTGGCATGCAGGCTCAGTAGTTGTGGCTCACGGGCTCTAGAGCGCTGGCTCAGTAGTTGTGGTGCATGGGCTTAGTTGCTCCGCGGCATGTGGGATCTTCCCGGACCAGGGATTGAACCTGTGTCCCCTGCATTGGCAGGTGGATTCTTAACCACTGTACCACCAGGGAAGCCCTCAGTTGGCTTTAAAATAGAAGATCATTCTGGATTAGCTGGGTGGGCCCAATGTAATCACATGAGCCCTTCAAAGTAGAAAAGGAAGGCAGAAGGGAAAGTCAGAGAGATTCAAAAAGCAAAAATGATTTAACATGCTGTTTTTCACTTGAAGATGGAGGGGCTATGTAAGAATGAATATGAGTGGCAGCTGACAGCCAGCCAACAACAAAGACCTCAGTCCTACAACCTCAAAGACTGGATTCTGCCAATACCTTGAATGAGTTTGAAAGTAGAATCTTCCCCAGAGTCTTCAGATAAGAGCCCTGATGGCTGACATCTTGATTTCAACTTTGGAGTACACTGAGCAGAACCCAGAAGGGCCCGCCTGGATTCTTCACCTACAGAAATGTGACAGAGTAAGTGGTATTGTTTTAAGCTGCTAAGTGTTTATTACACAGCACTTGAAAACTAGCAATATCTAAGTGCTTTTATGTTTTTAATGTTTTAGTTTGGATTTTTTGTTTTGGTTTGGTTTTTGATAGTCTACGACTTTAATTCATTGATAGATGGTTTCACACATCCAAGCTCCCTGCCTCTCTTTGAAGACCCTGTCACATTCCACGTCTTGCAGGAAGCTTTCCCCAATGGAGTCATCTTTCATCATCAGCAGTAATGGTCTTTGCCAAAAAAATTCTTATTTTGTTGGTATTTGCACTAATGTGTAAATGGACCAAATATTTCAATTAAAATTTAAGTGAAAGTTAAGGATGGGGTAGAGGTGATAAAGGATTGAATGTATGTATGTATTGGGAGCCAAACAGAAAGATAAGTTCATTAATTCATTCATTCAAGAAATGATTGAGCACCTATTATGTTCCAGGTAGTCTTCTAGGAGTTAAAGGTATACTGGTGAATAAGACAAGGTCCCTCTCTGATGAACTCTACATTCTAGAGAAAGGAGGCAGACAATACATAAGTCAACAACGAATAAAGAAAATATTTCAGACAGTAATAAGTCCTATGGGGAGAAAACCTCCAGTAATATGTGGCTTCCAAAGGAAGCCACATTAGAGAGGGTAGCTGCTGAAGACCTCTCTGAGAATGTATTGTTGAGCTGAGACCTGAATGATGAGAAGTCTGGAATGTGTCCAAACAGGGGAACAGCAATGGCAAAAGCCCTGAGGTTGTAAGGAGCCTGACATGTTTACTGAACAGGGGAGAAACGCACAGTTTGACAAAGATGCAGTGAGCAAAGGGGAATGCATAGCTGAGGTCAGACGGGTAGACAGAGGCCAGATCAGCCAGAGCCTTGTAGACCACCATTAGGAGTTTGGGGTTGATTATCTACACTGGGCAGCCACTGGATGTGGAATATTATTGCAACTGCTTTCAGACCAGTCTCTCTGTGTCAGTCCCTTCCTTCCCAGTCCCTCCTCTATTCTGCTACACCTGAGTGACCCTGGCCATGTCACTCTTTAAAAACTACCAGTGAATCCCACAGCCCACAGGGTGAAATCCAGACTGGACTGGGCAGATCTTCATGATAAGTCCCCATCTTCACTCCCAGGCTTGTCTCTGGGCCTCCCTCATCTCAACCCCATGATCAGACCACATTAAACTATGCTTCTTCCTCTGAATACCCTCTCCTTGCCTCTCCTCCATGTATCAACATCAAGGGTTAAACAGGAAAAATACTTCCTTGCAGGAAGTTTACACTAGGGACTATGAATAAAGGTAAGAGTTGATCTAGGGGAAGCAACAAGTACAGTGAATCACCCAGGGACCAGCAACAGCAGGGAGCTGTTACCTGAAAAGGTCTGAAGAAGCAGGAGGAAGGAGTCATACTAGCAGAGTCTGGTGGGAGTCGGAGCTTGGAACAGGAGCTGGTGGGTCGGGGGCGGGGTGGGGGCAGTGTGTAGCTGCTGTCAAAATCATAGTAGGCTTGGAGGGAGCAAATAAGTATTCCAACTGCTCTAACCTTGCACTCTCCTGCAGGGCCTCTCATTGGCTACAAAACAGAAAGCCAGAGGGCAAGGCTGCTTGGCGATGTAGTCACAGAGGTCAGCTCATGGGTCACAGAGAAAAAACAGAATGGGCCAGATGGGAGAGGGCAAAGTCAGTACCCAGACTTGCTGTTCTTACTACATGCAAAGTCTTCCTCCTGCCTTTTTGCCTAGGAAACTAGTAGTTTATCTTCAAAACTATATTCCAAAACCTACCTGAGTGGAAGGAAATATATGAAGTTAAAGTATTCTTCTAAAGCCCTTGCATTGTCCAGGAAGTAGCAAAAGCATTAATTTGTATTAAACTGTTTTAAGTCAAGAATGTATGGTATAATTTCTAGGGTAACCACTTAAAAAAGATAAAAGAATGTAATATCTAAAAAGATAATAGAGGGTGGAAATGAAATGATTGAACATGCTTGAGTAATTGGAAAGAAGTGGAACAAAGAGGAAAAAATTATAAGATGTAGATTTAAACCAAATATGTAATTTTTTCAGTATTTGCACTAATGTGTAAATGGACCAAATACTTCAATTAAAATTTAAAGATTGTTAGACTGAATTTTAAAAACTCAACTATGTGAAACACACCTTAAATATAAGGACATAGGAATGTTAACTGTAAAAAGATGGAACAAAATATAGCATACAAACATTAAGAAAAACAAAGATAGTGTAGCTATACATAACAAAGTAAATATTACAAAAGAAATGATGTTTGATGATGATAAAAGAGTCAATACACCAGGATTGATTTAACTCTGTTTAGCATAACACTGCTAAATTTTTATGCATGTAATATATAGCCTCAAAATATATGAAACAAAAGTTAACAGAACTGAAAGGAGAAATAGGTAAGTCTATTTCTCAGTAGATGATAAAGTAGACAAAAAATCAATAAATAGAACAACACAATTAATAAGCTTAACCTACACTGAACACCATAGTCAACAACTGCAGCATATAAATTTTATTCAAGTGAACATGGAATATTTACCAAAATTAACAGTATACATGACCAAAGCAAATCCCCATGAATTTAAAAGAATTTAAATGACACAAAGCGTGTTCTTGGCCTACAATGCAATTGAATGAGAAATAACAAAAAGATAACTACACAATTGGGAAAAAATTATGGAAAGCCTAAATGAATGGAGGGATATACCATCTTCATGGATTGGAAAGCACAATATTGTAAAGATGACAGTGTTCCCAAATTGATCTATAAATTCAGTGCAAGCCAAAGCAAAACCCCTGCTGTTTTGTGTGAGAGTATGTGTGTTTGGTGGGTATTGACAAGTTGATTTTAAAATATATGGGAATGCAAAGTGCTAAGCATAGCCAAAGCAATATTGAGGAAGAACAGACCTATAGGACTAACAGTATCAGGTATCAAGACCTATAATGTTATATAGAGTGTGGAATTATTGTAAAAAATATACAGATAGACAAAAACAATAGAATTTAGAGTCCAGAAATTGATACACATGTATATGGTCACTTAATTTATGATAAACTAGAAAAACAGATTTGTTTAAAATAAATTGTTCTAGAGCAATTAGAAATCTTTCAGGAAGAAAAAAATAAATCTTGATCCTTACTTTACATTACACATAAAAAACAGTTCTAGATGATTGCAATCTAAACTGAAACATAAAACAAAAATTTCTAAAAGTAGGAGAACCTCTTTGTGCCTTGGAGTAGTTAATATTTCTTTAGCAGGACATAAAAAGTGCTAAACATAAAGGATACTGGGCTATGTTAAAATGAAGAACTTTTATTTGTCTAAAAACATGATTGAAAGAGAGCCAAGGAAGTCCACAGAGTGGGATAAGTTATGCATAATACGTAATTCAAAAAGAAGACTTGTATTCAGAAGATACAAAGAACTCTTACAAATCAACAAGAAAGTAAACAAACACAAAAGTCAATCAGTCAATGGAAAAATAGCAGACTTAAATAGACACTTCACAAAAGAGATTAGCCAAATGGACAATAAACCTATGAAAAAGTGCTCAAGTTTATTAGACATCAGAGAAATGCTAACCAAAACTCCAGTGTGCATCACATCTACCAAAATGAGTAAAACTAAAAAGCTAGATGATACTAAGCATTGGCTAGGATGTGGAGCAACTATAATCCTGTATATTGCTTACAGGACTGCAAACTGAAGGTATCTATGAAAGTTGAACATACGCAACCCTATAACTCAGCAAATTTTACTGCTAAGATATCCAACAGAAATGCATTCATATGCTCCTCAAAAGACATGTGAAGAATGTACTGTCATACTAGCCCACATGCAGTGTCATACTGGAAACCACTCAAATGCCTGTCAGTGTTAACACTGTAAATAAATGTTGTATATTCACATAATGGAATACTAAGCAGCAATGACAACAAACAAATGACAATCACGTTCAATAACATGAATAAATCTCACAAACAGAATGTTGAGCCAAAGATAGAGAAAAGTACATAGTACATCATTCTATTTATATAAAGTGTATAAAACAGACTTTATTGTGTTCAAAGTTACATGGTGGTTACCATAATGAGTGGATAGTGGTTGGAAGTGGGCATGACAGAGCTTCTGAGGTGCTGGTTACTAAGGATGTTCAATTTGTGAAAATATACCAAGTTGTACACTCATGATTTGTATACTTTTCTCTATGTATGTTATATTGTAATAAAAGGGTACCAAAAGTCAATTCCTGGTGGATTGATAAATATGACTATTTTAACAACTTCTTGAATAACATAATCCCACTGAAGGGGGAGAAGAAGAAAAGAACTAACTTAAGTTACTTTGGAAAACAGGATGATGATTATATTCTGTAAAGCTAAAGATAAAAAGAACTGTGTAGAAATACTGTACTCTAGTGTTCCTCATAAGTATGGGTTAGGAATTCTGAAACTAATTTATGCGTGTATGACATTTGAACAAATAAGTAAATACATTGTAGGTCATGACAGCTGGGTTTTCCACCATCAGAGAAAGAAGATAAAAATTAGAGAAATGGAAAGAGTCAAATGAGCCCTGTGGTGTTGGATAGAATCTATAGTATCAGCATGAGTTCATGGCTTTTAATATACACACACACATATACATAGATGTGTGTGTATGTGATGTATACCTACCTACATATACTTCTTATTCCCTTCTGTTGAAAGGGCCTAGAAGCAATGACACCCCAGTAGCAATGAGCACACCTAGTGCCAAGATCTTGGTTCTAAATACCAACCTATAATTCAAGGATCCTTGGAAAAATGATTGAGTCTAGGGTTTGGACAGGGAAAATACAAGGTGAGCATGGAGCATCATATGGAACCAGAAAGGAAGGGACTGCAAAGGGAAAAAAAAAAAAAAGGTGGGTGACGTTGAAAAGGCGCAAGAGCCGGGACTTCCCTGGTGATGCAGTGATTAAGAATGCACCTGCCAATGCAGGGAACGTGGGTTCAATCCCTGGTCCAGGAAGATCCCACATGCCGCAGAGCAACTAAGCCCGTGCGCCTCAACTACTGAGCCTGTGCTCTAGAGCCCATAAGCCACAACTAATGAGCCCATGTGCCACAACTACTGAAGCCTGCACACGTAGAGCCCGTGCTCTGCAACAAGAGAAGCCACTGCAGTGAGAAACCCACGCACTGCAATGAAGAGTAGCCCACGCTCGCCGCAACTAGAGAAAGCCTGCACACAGCAACACAACCAGCCAAAAATAAATAAATTAATTAATTAATTTTAAAAAAAAAGAAAAGGCACAAGAGCCAACTTGAAAGAACTCGCATTGATTAAATCTGGGGCAATTTGAGGAATAAAATAAATATGAAAAAAAGGAATATAACCCATGGAATAAAATAAGTATCTATGAATCCATATTAATACAATTGAATAAATAAACGGGAGCAAAAGGACAGCCCTTCCCTACAGCAGAATTTCCAATTAATAAATTTGGAAGGAATTATAGAAGTAGAAAATTACTACCAGGCAAACAACATAGTAATAATTATTGCAGGCAAGAATCATCAAGGGATGCTAAAATTAGTGGGTGAAAGTTTAATGAGAAACAGGGTATTTGCATAGTCTCAAAGTGTCTCCCCAGGGGATACTTATTATTGACAAAGGGAAAAACAGTAACTTTACTTTGGAGAATCCTGGCACACACCACCTTAATCAATTGATCAAAGTCAACCTGGACATAATAAGATATATTAATATATGTGCCTTCTGATCTGATGCACTGAGAAGCACAACATCACATCCATGGTATTCTTGCCCACCCCCCCGCCCAATACATAATCTCAACTAATCATGCAAAAAATTCACAATATCAAGTGCTGCCAAGGATGTGGAGAAACCAGAATTCTTAGGTATTGCTGGTGGTAATGCAAACTGGCACAGCCACTTTGAAAAACTGTTTGGCAATTACTTATTCATACAGTTAAACATACTCTTACCATATGACCCAGTAGTTCCATGCCTAGTATTCATCTGAGAGAAATTAAAGCTTGTGCTCACACAAAGACTTATACACAAATTTTTTTGATGGCTTTATTAGTAATAGCTAGAACTGGAAACAACTCAAATGTCCACCAACTGGTGAATAGATAAACAAATTGTGATACATCCACACAATGGAATACTACTCAGCAATGAAAAGGAGCAAATTACTGATATACCAACATGAATGTGTCTCAAATACATTATGCTAAGTGAAGAAAGCCCAACTCAAAAGGCTCCATGTTGTATGATGCTATTTATATGGCATTCTGAAAAAACAAAACTACAGGGATTAAAAACAGGTAGTTGTCAGGGGTTGGGATTGGGGGGAATAAGCTGACTACAAAGGCACATGAGGGAATTTTAGGGGGTTGATGACACCGTTTTATATGTTGATTGTGGTAGTGGTTTCATGACTGTAAATATTTATCAGAATTCAAAACTGATTGCTAAATAGGGTGACAAAAAAAAACACAATAAACCAAAACTTCTTAAAGATATCATGTTTATAGTTACTAATGCTTAAAATAGTGCTGATAATCATAAGAAAACATCAGACAAACCCAATTGGGGGACAGTCTACAAAATAACTCTTCAAAAGTGTCAAGGTGATAAAAGACAAAGAAAGACTGAGGAATTGCCACAGCTTGGAAGAGACCAAGGAGACATGTCAATTTAAGGCAATGTGGGAATCCTGGATTGGATCCTGAACTGTAAAAAGGATAGTAGTGGACCATTAGCAAAATGAGATTAAGGTCTCTGGATTAGTTAATGGTATTGTGACAATATTAATTTTCTGGCTTCAATAATTGCACTATCATTATGTAATATGGAATATGTTACTCTTAGGGAAAGCTGGATGAGGGGTACACAGGAACTCTATTATTTTTGCAAGTCTAAAGTTTTTGTAAGTTTAACATTATTTCAAATTAAAAAGTTTAAAACCATTCATAATTTCTATTTATCAAAAGATTCCATGAGACTGTAAAAAAGCAATCTGCAGAATGGGAGAATGTATTTACAATATACATATCCAACAAAGAATTCTTTTCTATAATAAAGAAGTCTTACAAATTAATAACAAAAATATATATATATATATATATATATATATATATCACATTAGAAAAAGGACAAGAATTGTGCAAGGTTACTTCATAGAAGAGAATATCTGACTTGGCCAATAAAGATAAAAGTTGTGTAATTTCATTAGTCATCATGAATATGCAAAATAAAACCACAATGGATGCCGCTACACACTTAACAGAATTGCTATAATTAAAAGACCAATAATTCCAAGTGCTGGCAAGGATTTGAATTAATACTGGATTTTCACATCCCTTTGGTGGGGGTGTAAATTGGGACAATCCACCAAAGGTAAAGATATTTGTGCTTTGTCCCCCAGCAATTCTGCCCCTCAGTATACAGAACTAAAAATATATGTGTATATATTCACCCAAAGACATCCACAAAAATGTGATAACAGTACTATTTGTAATAGCTCCAAAGAGATGCAAACCAAATGTCCATCAACATAAATTGCATCGTATTCACACAATGGAATAGTATGCAGCAGTAAAAATGGAGATATCACCACTACACATGATAACATAATTGAATCATACAAACATAATATTGAGCAAAAAGAGGGAAAATTCCTCTGTGATGACAGACATCAGCACAGTTGTTACCTTTGGGGAGAGGCAGGCGGTGATAGAGTGGGGAGGTGATGACTGGGTGGGCCTGAGGGGACAATGGTTACGTCTGTGTGTTCACTTCATGAAAATACATTGAGCCGTACCCTTATCTGCATATGTTACACTTACAAAATATTTAATTCTTAAAACCTTTTGGAAAGAAAATAATAAAGGAAAAATAGAAATGTTTTCATAAAACTATTTAAAAGTCCCTTTGTTTTGAAGAAAACACGATTGTCCTGGGTAAAGCACTTCTCTGTATGGGTGAAGAAAACACCTGGGATAGACCTTTTAAATGTAGCTGTGATGTAAAATCCGAGACTTCTCTATGCTGAAACAGTCGCAGCAACGTAAACAAATGCCAAAAGCAAGCAGACAGAAAATTAGAGAAGAAACTAACCATACAAATCTGGAGAACCAAAAACAAACAAAAAAATTAGTTTCCAAAAATTAGAGAAGTGAAAATACATGTTTTATATGCTGATCAAACCACCCTGCCATGGTGATTTTGGGAATCAGCCTTCTCAGAGTGAAAGCCATGGGTTACCACGTGGGGCAAGGATAAAGAAAGAAAAAGGTACATTGCATAATGAAAGGGCATCAGAATGAAAAGAAAATAACTCCCTTGGACATGAAATGCAATCAAGTCAAGACCCATATTTTATCTCTGCTGGAGGCAGTCTTATTTGTTAGTAAAGTGCTGAGATAATCAACCATTGTTCTCCCTGCCAAGACCATCAAAACAAATACAAGCTTTTTAGCTCAGTGCTAAAAATGTCTGAGCCTTCAGAGAACAGCTGGGCAGAAAGCAATCTTGTTCAATTTCAGCACATTTTCCCCTAGTATTAGGCTGTCCGAATGCAGCCCACATCAAAGCATCCCAGACATCCACTGCAGGGATAGACCTGTCATGTGAACACGGCCTATCAAACTCGAGCAAGCAGAATGCACAGTGAAACCACTTTAAACTTGTCCAACTCCACATCTACAGGAGCAAAGACTTTGAAGCATAAAAAAGCTACTCTAAACAAATAATTTCTTTGAGTTGCTTTTTATAAATATAAAAAAATAATGTTGGTCTGCTTGCAAAATGCTGTGTCTTGGTAAGGCTCTGGGAGTGTTAGAAATGATTCATGATCTCTTGGCTATCCATTTCAATATTGCCTAAGGGACACCTTCTTCTAAGCATTTTCGGAATTATTCTCCAGCTATCGTCAGCTTTTATTAAAGTATGTCTTATTTGTGGCTTTGTGATTTCTATTAATTACGAGGTGCATCAATTAGGATGTTTGGGATTGCAAGTAACAAAAAATTAAAAATAACTGATTTAAACTATATACTTCTTTTATCAAGTAACAACAATCTAGGGTGTAATGTACAACATGGTGACTACAGTTAATAATAGCAAACTGCATATTTGACAGTCGGTAAGAGAGTAGATCTTAAAAGCTCTCATCAAAAGCAAACAATTTTAAACTATGTATGGTGACAGATTTTAACTACACTCATTGTGGTGTCATTTTACAACATAAACAAACAACAAATCATTACGTTGCACACCTGAAACTAATATAATGTTATATGTTAATTATACTTCCATTTTTAAAATAAATAAATAAAATAAAACAGAATGCCAGAGGTAAAGCAGTCCCAGGTGGGTTAACGCATTTGCTCAAATGGGTCGCCAAAGGCCCAAGTTCTTTCCATATTTCTGCTCTCTTATCTTCATGCTAGGTCCCCTTATGGCTGCCACAGTTCCAGACCTCACATCCAGATACTAAAGTGTTAGATGGATAGGAAGTGTTCCTGTGAGTTTCTTTTTATCAGTGAGAAAAATATCTTTGCAGAAGGCCTCTCGGAAGATTCATCATCATGTTTTATTGGTCACAATTGTGTCATATGCCTATGTCTAAGCCAAAAGGGATCACAATGCAACCGTTAGACTAATTTACTTCTAAACACAGGGATAGGGCAAGCTTTCTATGACTGATATGAGGCAGGAATGGACACCCAAATATATGTGGGATCCTGCCAGTTAAGCAGAAAGGGGAACAGGCTGTTATGTGGGCAACCATCTGTGTCTGCAACAATTGGGATGCAGAGCAAAATATGTTTAGCTAAGTTGAATTTTTGGCTTAACCGTGGTATGTGCAGAAAACCTTTTAGATTGTGACCTTGGTTATTGAAAATTATTCTGAAACATGAATCCCCTTTTTTCTCTACTATGTAAAGTGGAATGACATCTTTGGTGCCTCCACACGGTGACACTCCTCTTCTCCTGCCCTCTGAGACCTCCTCCTTTATCCCCATCCTCAGGAGGGCAGGAGTAAGCCTCAGCATCCATGTCTGTACAATGGGCTGTTGCCTCCTTGGTCACAGATGATTGGAGCTGAAGTGTATACAGTGGACACCAGCTGGACCAATCAGCTTCTCTTCCCTGGGAATCTCGAATGGGGCACCATCTGATTGCATCAGTTTCTTCAAATGGTTGGGCCTGTAACACAAAATCTCCAGAATTGTCAGGCAGCCAGCTGTCTGTCTGTCATTCGGGATGTGAAAAGCTGATGTTTGGGACGGTAAAAATGAAATAGATACACAGAGAGACATAGACACACATTTTGGCTCCATAAGTCCCCTTGAAATCCACCCCCCACCACACACACACACCCAAATCCAGATCCAAGCTAGCTTGAAGTAGCTTATGTTCCTTGCAGCCAAAGAGTCCTAACCCATACATGAGAGCACAGCGTCCCTTTTCCGGGGTGACTAAGGATTCTGTGGCATTTTAGGGTCATCATTAAGAACTTCCAGTTCTCATTAGTCAGAGCTCTGTGTGCAGAAAACAGAAGAAAATGAGTCATACCTGTCATAAGTTCACCCCAGAAGTTGCTACAAAAGTTGCCTTTGTTTGAAGTCCATCCTAACTATTGGTTCAGTTTCTAAAGCTTTAATTCTTTTCCCTAAGAAAGTATTCAGACAAAACACTTCGCAGGAAGGACAACAAGTCAAGTGCGAGTGGTGCGTGCGGTGCTGTGGGCGGGAGAGGCAGGGAATGGGACTAACACATGCTGAGCTCCAGCAGTTTGCTCTCCACGCATTGTTTACTCCATCCTCACCACATACTCTGCAATCACTGTAAAACCATTCTACAAATGAGGAAGCAGAGTTCAGAGAAGCTGACTGATTTTGCTAAGGGGAGGAAGATTTTAAACCCTGATGTGAGGGGAACCACAGCTAATGATGTTTTCACTATTTCACGTTGTCATAGGGGAGAAAAAAAAATGTGCCTTGATTGGATGTCCCGTTAGGTAGATTCTGATTAATGGACTTTTGACTCTGGCTATTGTGAGTATTTATAATATGCTAATATCAAATATGCTAATATCATAGCATATGATATTATGGTATGCTAATATCAAATATGCTAATATCATAGCATATGATATTATGGTATGCTAATATCAAATCATTTGTATATTCCGGGAAAGAGACATAGGGAGGATGACCGCCTAGCACCAGGTCTATTAAGATATTTCTGCATTTTTCTAAACTAATCATTCCCACATCTGGGAGAAACAGAGGACAACAATTTTTAGCACCTTATTTATAAAGGCGGAAAACCCAAAAGCCAGAGAAGGTAAGTGACAGGTGCAAGAGCCTTAGCTGGACCTAGAAACACTTGGTAACCATGTGTGATAGTTCTGACTATCACAGTAGGTGTACATTCTTAAGCTGTTGATTTTTCTTGACTAATTAAAGCTGACTGGAGTTTTTAGAGCTGTTTTTGTTTTTGTTTTCCCCTATCTTTCACATACTCGAACTCACAGGCTGTCTTGTTGCTGCCAATTAGCAATAATGTTGGAGAAGAGTTTGTGCCGGCTGTTTCCAGCTTGTATGGGAACCTGTCAGAATGAGATTAGGGAGAATCAGGCAAAACTGTACATTTCAGTGTGGCTTGTTCCTAGCAAGACAATCATGCAGATGTTTAGATCAAACTTTCCAGACTCAAAATTGTCACAGACACATAAAGCTGCCCATCTGGAATATGCTGCAAATCGGAACCAAATATTTATCCTCTCCTGCTGCTGTTCTGTAGGCCAGTTAACTTTTCTCAACCTAGTGACTGTTTTCTTAGTTTTATTTAGATTTAAAAAACAAAGCAGCTGACTTGTTTTTCTTCATTATGGAGAAATGTCACATGCTTATTTTGATGCATTCCAACATAAAAGACATAAAATGTAGAAAGGGAAGATTTGGATTGGAGTTTGTAATACTGTCAGTAGCTTTTCCTGTAAATCTTGCCAATGTCAAGAACATCTTGGGGGAATGTAAACCACAGGAAAACTCCAATTAGTCAAAATGTCCAGGGGATGGGAGATTCCAGGTTATACCGGAGTTACCCAAAAAATCATTTTCCCATCAACGCTTGATGTTGAAATCTTACTGAAAGGTGTGAGTTGCATTTCCTGCTCTAAGAAGCACAGCTCACTGTGAATGTGATTTAATGCTTCTCTGATAGTCAGGTCAGCCTGGACCTCAGGCTAAACATTTTGGACCCCAATTCCCATTGTCCAGAAAACAAAACAGGAGATTGGGTAGAATTTGTACTTGACCCCAGGCCATGTTTTTGAAGTTCCTTGAATAAGCTTCTTCTTCCATGTATTTTGCTCTTTTTTCCTTGTAGAAGAAGAAAAAAAAAAAAGTCTGCAAAACTGGGGGCTTTGCCTATACAAATTCCAGTAAAATCGAGATTTTACCAGATTTAAATTTTTTTCATTTAGTCCTAATGGAAGATGCACTGAGGCCTCAGCCATCAGGAGCTGGGAGCCACCCTTCCCTTGGCCTCAGGCCCGGTACAGGTGGAACTGGAGGAGAAGCGAGTCCCTCCCTTAGCCCTTCGCCCACTATCAACCCCCCACCCCCAATAGAGAACAGAACGGTAGGGGTTCTGTATTCGGTCATTTCTTCCCCGATCATTTGCCACTGTCTAGACCAGGGTTTCTCAACTTTGGCACTACTGACGTCTCGGGCCACACAGTGCTTTGCTGTCTTGTGCACAGCAAAGGATGTTTAGGATGTTTAGCAGCATTTCTGGCCTCTCCCCACTAGATGCCAATAGCATTCTCCCGACCGCACTCCCCCAAGATGTGACAACCAAAAATGTCTTCAGACATTGCCAAATGTTCCCTAAGGGGCAAAAGGCCCCCCAGTTGAGAGCTACCAGTGTAGACAGAGGCACGATTATTCTTTTTTTCCCCCCTCTTGTCAAGATTATGAGTTTTCTTGACCTTGGCAAGTAATTTCGTAACGTATTTCCTGTGCTATTTTATGGAAGAATGCAGATAATTCTCTGATGAAAGTAATATTTTGATTTGAATTGTGTGAGGCAGGTCTCATTAAAACAACTGCAGGTTTGGCATTGTTTTTAGAAGGCAGTAGATTTGTTTTCTGAATCAATTCTGATTTTGATTTTTAAATACTGACTTTTCATACTTTCCTAAATTTCCTTTGAGGTCACTGTCACCACGGGCATCAAGTCAGTGTCTAGCCACGGTCTCTCGTGTGGTACTATCATCCTCAATTTCATATTTGCATCCATCACAGAAATATTTTTACTACTGTGGCTGCTTCCTAATGCTTAAGAGATTTTCCACCGTTTTTTTTTTTTTAATCCCTTATTCCCTCTCTCCAGTGGATTGAGTTACATTTAAATTAGATGTTCTTAAAGAACAGTCAGTAGATTTCAAAAAAAAATCTGCTAAATTGGTGCAATCCGGGGGTTAGTTTTATATCCCTGATTTTAAGCCTACAGAGGTATTTATGCTATAGAAAGAGGGAGGAGTTAAATTGTTTTGGATAAGCAGATCTTCTGTATGTTTAATGCTGCCGTGGAAGTCTCTATACATAAATCTTTGTGCACACGTCTCAGCAGCACTTTCAGCTAAAACTTGAGAAGACAAACACAGGGTCAAAGGGTATGAATTTTTTTAAAAAATAAATGTATTTATTTATTTATTTATGGCTGTGTTGGGTCTTCGCTGCTGCGTGCAGGCTCTTCTCTAGCTGTGGCGAGCGGGGGCCACTCTTCGTTGCAGTGCGCTGGCCTCCCACTGCCGTGGCCTCCCGCGTTGCGGAGCGCGGGCTCTAGGTGCGCAGCCCCAGTAGTTGTGGCTCGCGGGCTCTAGAGCGCCCGCCCAGTAGTCGTGGCGCACGGGCCTAGTCGCTCCACGGCATGTGGGATCCTCCCGGACCGGGGCACGAACCCGTGTCCCCCACGTTGGCAGGCGGACCCCCAACCACTGCACCACCAGGGAAGCCCAAAGGGTATGAATGTTTTAAGGCGCAATACATATTGCCAAATTACCTCCGGAAGGTAGTGCCCATTTTCAGTCTCTTTATTGGCAGTTCTCTTGAAGGGCTTCCGTCTTGTTCTGTCAGCCTCCAGGCCTGTGAAGACATTTCCCAGGGGACATTCTTCAGCTATGTCAACGGAATAAGATGCATCTCGAGATATCTGTCAACAGCCTCCCTGGGCCCATCTCAGACCATCGGGCAGGGGCAACTCTAATATATTTTGGGAAGATGCTGGTGCAGTTGCCAAAAACAAGCTTGCAATATTGAACCAGGTTTTCCAATCAGTGAGGTTGCAGAATTGAACTGTGTTAATGGCGTGTGACAATCTTAGTCCAATATCCAGAGACTCCTAGAAGGAATGTTTCCTTGTAAATTTAAGGGCAGCTGCAAGAGAGGGAATGTGGATTACCTTTCACGTGAATTCTGTAGTGCTCACACCATCCCAACCATGTTGTAAAGCTGGCAGCAAGACTTGATTGCCAAGCCTCAGCTTCAGGCAAGACTGGGGAGAAAAACACTACTTTGATTCAGGGCTGTAGTACTTAGAAAGGCACAGTGATGCCATCTGACTCTCACACATGCAACTTGTGCCCTGAGTGGGTTTGTATTCCGTGCCACCAAAGACACATAAGTGTGATAACGTACGTGCCCCCAGGAGATAGAAAGAATCAGCTTTCTTACAGTGTATGAAATGGTCTGTAAATTGGAAAGCACTCTACGTATACGAGTTTATTACATTTGTCACTGTATTGTTATGAGCTCTGAACTGACTCTGAGATCTGGAATTGAAAGCATCTAGAATCTATCCATTTTATTTTAGACACACAAAATTGTAAGTGCCAGTAACTGCCTGCTGTCATCCCTTCTCTAAACCCTCCCTGGCCACTTGAACTCTAAAGAATCATGGAGCGCAAATCAGCCTTTAGTTTCAAGAGGATGGTATAAATTTCAAGCGTTCAGATGGCCAGAGTTGCCTCTGCCCTCAAATGGATGATGTGTTCTCTTTTCTCTGTACCACTGGCTGAGTCACTTTTTGAAGTGTCACAAAGTCCCCAGATATCCAGTCTGTTCCTCAGCTCCCTTGACCATATCGTCCCCTTGGCATCTAATATGAATGAAACAAACCACCAAAGCCAGAGCAGATAGAAACCACAAGGAACACATAAGAGACAGAGCCCGGGGCCCACCACCTTGCCAACGAGGCGGACTGGAAAGGCAGGCCTGACCTGAATGGTTTCTCACTATAAGTACCTTTAATAAGAATGGGCTGTATTCAGCCACCCTCAAACAATCTCAGAGCATCTTATCTGTTTCTCCTGTATGTGGCTTGTCAAGGCTAAGAATGGCCTGATTTCTTTCTGTCATTACAAGGCAACCAAAATGGGGATTAAAACAGCTAAGATTTTTAAAGTACTTTTACCTATGTTATTTCATATGGTCATTCCAATAATTCTACAAGCCAGGACTTTTTATGTCTTTCAGAGAAAAGGAAACTGAAGCCCAGAGAGGTTGTGTCTCACCCGAGGCTACACAGGAAAGAAGTGGCAAAGCCAGGACATGAACCCCAAACTGCCTGACTTTAAGGTCTCTGTTCCCTCCATTATCGCATAGTGGAGTCCTGGGTTGGGATATTCTTTCTGGTTTGGCTTCTGAGATAACCTTGTCCCAGCAGATCCACAATCTCCCATCTCTGCCTCAGAGCTGCTATTGAGCTGTTGAGGGAAAGGAAGTGGGTAGAAGGTGAGAGATCCAGTCAGAACGAGAACTTAAGAGATTTTATCACTTTGATGAAAAATTACTATTACAAGGCATGATATAAATTTGCTTATAAACTTGTGCAATTTTTATGTGTTAATTTTTCTATGTAAATGAACCCATTCTACTCTACATACTTTACCTGTGTCTTCCTACAAATTTTTGTTTAGTCTCACACTCCTAGTACCTGGGAGCCCTGGCCATCTGTGTTACACCTAGAACTTAGAATTGCCTTTCATTTTCCTGCAGTCCTGAATCGGTGTGGAATTCAGGGACAGTGCAGGTAAGAGTGTATGATTGTGGCAGACACAGGCTGCCCAGTTAGGGTCCCATTTCCCAGTCCTCTCTGCCTCGAGCTGGGCTCAAGAGACTGGGAGGTAGTTAAGAAGCAGGAGTGTTCCTTCTAGCTCCCTCTCTTCCCTTCCACCTGGATGCAGAGAACTTTGGGGCTGAAGGGCAGTGATTCTCAAAGTTGAACATGCATCAGAATCAACTGAAAGGCTGTTAAAACACAGACTGCTGGGCCCCATCCTTAGAGTTCTTATTCAACAGACCTGGTTGGGATCTGAGACTATGCAAGTCTTAAAAGTCCCAAATGTTGCTGACGCTGCCAGTCTGGGGACCATGCATTGGAAACCATTGCCCTAGAGCAACGCCCTAGTGCAAGCCTGATTGCACTTTATACTCCTCTGAGAGGTATTTTAAACATTTTGATGTCCAAGCTGCTATTTAAACCAAAAAAATCAGAGTCTTCTGGGGTGGGGGGCGCATGTATCAGCATTTTTGAAGCTCATCAGGTAATTAAGTGCAGTGAAAAGTTGAAAACTACTGCCTTCAAGTGGAGCCTTACGATGGAAAGAACATGGGTTCTTAACGCACAAAGTGTAGGAAAGCAGTCTGTCAGTGAGAAGTATCCACTTTAGATTGTTATATGAACAAGAAATAAACTTTTATTATGTTAGGCCACTGAAATTCTGGAGATGATTTGCTATTGTAGCCAGCATTATCCTAACTAATACAATAATGGTAACTATTAAGAACAAGTTTACAGAAATTCTCTTTATACGTCCTGCCTTCTTCTCCTCTGATAAGGAAAGTATCTATCTGCTTGGTTCCAAGACACTTATTGGCTCACATTTTCTAAAGGTGACATTTCAGTGGGAATAAGGTTATAGCACATGTAACATAGTATAGTCTCTTTTTCTCGCTCTTCCTTGCAGCCAGAATGGCAGGGCAGCCCTACATTCCGCTCTCCCCACCCCTCTACTTTCTCTCTGCTTGGACACACATTCATCCTTCCACCTGGAAGCAGATTCAGAGTTCCTGACTCGGCCTGACATGTGTTATAGTAGCCAGATGAAGCCCAAGATCGAGTCGCTCATGCTAAGCCCCACGTCAGCAAACCAAAACTTAACTGAGTTTCGAGGCTCTGTTCTCCCAGAAAAGGAAGACTGAGGTCAACCAATCAGGGCTTTCCTGCTCAACACAAGTTACCTGACACAAGTTACCTTCTCCAAGGCTTCCTTTTGCTCCATGTAAGGAAAGCAACCCTGCTTTACCCAATCAGTAAATGCCCAGTATAACTTCCTTGCCCCTGCTCACTTTGGTCTATAAAAATCTCTTGCCTGGTATAATGCATTGGAGCACCTTTCCAGCTGCTAGACTGGATGCTGCCCAATTCCTGAATGACTGACTAAAGCCAATAAGATCTTTAAAATTTACTCAGTTGAATTTTGTTGACATAGGAATTGGGCAGAAACTGGGCAAATATTCTGGGCAAAGGTGACACCATGCTCTTTTCCTTCTCTGACATATGTCAAAAACCGAAAATCAAAACCAAACCAAACCACAACAGAACACCTGATTCAACACATGTCAACAAGTGCCAGAGACTATCCAAACTGAGAATATCTGAGAACTGGGACTGAACAATGAGGAGAAAGAACATGAGTTCCATCCTTCCTTCCTGACTTTGCACTAGGGTTTTGGACCAAAGCTCTCTCTAAAAATAAAGTGCTTCTTATTGCCTGCATGGGGCACTGCAGAGAATGGGGTTGGTAGGCCAAGACAGGATTCAGGTGATTCTGGGTCCGCTGGCCAAACGTCTTTGTATACCATCCCTGAGCTAAAAAGATGGTGTAATTGAGATGGTAACATAAACACTTAAAAGGCATGGTGACCAACGAAACGACATGGATGACTTTTTGAGAATTCAACCCATATCTGCCGTCACTTTAAAGCAGGTCCAGCAATCACCTGAATAATAAACTGGACAGATTTTTCCCCATAAAAACATCAAGTGTTACACGGAAAGGAATGGAAAGGTTAATGGCTCTACAAACATATTTTGCAGCGTCTGCCTTCTCATGATAAATGTGAAGGGACAAATACCCTCAGGTGAGAATTGCTTTCCCGGCTGAAGGGCTGTGATCTGCCCCCACTCCCCGCCTCACAGCTCTCATTCTTGGCGCCTCCTCTCAACTTCCCCTAGTGGGAGAGAGAGACAACTCTTTCAGCTGCAAGCAACAAAATCCAGCCCGAGACAGTAGGAGCCCAAATAAAATTTACTGAATCACGTAATCGAGAGGCTGGAAACAGGACTTGCTTCAGAGATGGACTGATTCCGGGGCTCAAGCACTGTCCTCAAGGTCCAGCGTCTCATTCTTTTCCCGACTTGATAGTATTTCCAGACATGCGCTTGCTACAGGTAGGAAGCTGCTTACCAGGTGTCCAATCTCACACCTCTCATTCAAGTCCAGCGAGGATAGACCGAGAATCTCCTTTCCAGAATTCCCAGGGGAAGTCTCGTTGCCTCTCTAATTGGCGCTAATTAAGTCACATGATAATCAATGACCAATCATTGGCAGCCAAGGAAATACAATGCTCTGATTGGCTTAGGCCTAAATCACATGATCTATTCCTGACCCCCAGGGTCTAATCCTTCTAGAATCACTTGATCGAAAAGGGAAAGGGCTGGTGAAGTTGTCAAAAGAAGGAGTGGATTCTGAGTGGCCAGAAAGCCACAGATGCCCGCCACTGGTGCCCCTAACTTACCGAGTCAGCTCCAGAAAATTCTTTAACTGTTTCCTCCAAGAGGAGCTCGGCAGGCACGTCTAACTTCTTATACAGCTTTTCCAACTAGTGTCAATAAAAGGGGCGATAGAAGGGGGAAGTTGGAGATAAGAATAAGCCTAAAAAGGGAGCAGAACCCTGGGGCAAAGATCTCCTGGGAAGTAAAAGGCTGCTGGAATGAGGGCTGTGTGGCCTGATGTGATTGTCATTACCCAGGCAAAGCAGCCCGCGGCACAGGAACTGGATACTAAGTGTTGGAGATATTCTCTTTCCTCGGAGACTCACCAGGCGGATGCTTCTTCCCTTGTTAGCTCCGGGCCACTTCTCTTTCTCCACTCTCTTGACACACACATAGATCCTTTTATGACGCTCCATGGAAACCAGAGATGGAATGAATCAAAAGTGGTCAGAGGAACCATTGTTCTCCCTTGTAAAATAACTGAACCCTTGTTAATTTGTTGCCAGCCTTACATTTCTCCCGAGAGCTCCCCATTGGATGGAGGCTGTAAACAGGAAACTTGAAACCCTCAGTCATCCTTTGTATTACTTATTGTTTGTGGGCAGCTGCAAGGGATTCGCCATCACAGAGCTTGTGAATCCTAGTGGGGAGATGAGCAGTATATATTTCTAAGACAGAATACCCAGAGGAGAAACTTCATTTCTTCAAAAACAAAGTAGAAATGCGGCTCAGGGATGAGGAACGAAGCATTTTTTAACAGGTGACAGGTTTGCCAGAATGGTAAAGTAACTCTTGGTTTTACTTGGTGTACAATCAGCAGCCCCCCCACACTGTGGCCAGAAGAAAATATAAAAATTCCTTCTTTTCCTACAGTACAGCTGAAGATGGACTACAGCCATTGAGAATGCTGAAGTGTTGGGGTAATAGAAGTACAAGGCAGAACTACTCCTGTCCATGTCGAAGAGAACCCTCATTGCAAAGATGGTGCCTAGTGAGGGTTAAGAACTAGGGTCCTGGTGCCAGCCTGTCTGGGTGTGAATCATAGCTCTCATACTCACTAGCTGTGGGACTTTGGAGAAATCACTTAGCCCTTTTCTGCCTCAATTTCCTCATCTGTAACATGAGAATAATAATAGTATCTACCGCACTGGGTTATTGTGACTATTAAACAAGTTATTATATGTAAAATACTTTGGGTTATTGTGACTATTAAACAAGTTATTATATGTAAAATACTTAGGAAAAAGACCAGCTCAATGTAAGGATTTGTATGTATTAGCTGTCATTATGACTAACCACAGAAATAAACGTGGCAGCTTAATAGAACATTAATTTATTATTGTATTTTCTCTATTTCTTTATGCAGGGCACAGGGCAACCTCTGTGTGGCAGCCAAGGGTTGACCTCAGCACGAGGGCAATTCCTTATTAAGTCTGTATTTCTTCGGGAGTCTGGGCGCCGTTGTCAGAGTGGGCGCCTGTGTATCCAGCCTCATGCCTGTCTAAGAACCCAGCATCCTCGCCTCATTCTCTGTACTTGGATCTGACTCTTACCAGGCTGATTAACGACTGAACTTTCTCTGAAACTCTTCCCACAGAGGTATGAGCTCAACCTTTAACCTCAGAAGTTTCTTCGTGGCTGAACACAATGGTCACATATCAGTGTAGTTCTCAAATTCTGGAACTTTTCGGTACAGATCCCCAAATCTGAGTTATTTTCCCTCCTTTGGAATGTAAACCCTGTGAGACTGGGGACCTGACGGTGTTTGTTCACCAGTGTACCTCTGTCTAGAATCAGGTAGGCACTGGATTTGTTTACTGAGTGAATAAATGGACGACTGGCTGGAATCAGCCGTGACTTGCTTCACATAGAATATCAGCCTCACGGTCCAAGCTGGGTTTTGCGCAGTTCCATTTTCTCAGCCGTGACTAGTGCGTGAGGGAGCTCGGACCTGCTGGTGCTTTCTGCAGCTTTCTTGGGTCTCCACTCTGTAATTCCCAGTAGCTAGCCACTCCTCACCCCCTCATATGCCCAGAAAAACAAGTTAAAGTGTAGTCTAAATCTCTTCAGGAGGGAAAAAAGGTTTTCTTCAAATAAAAAACAAAATCAAGCAATATTGCCTGTGAAACAGGCAATTTACCAAATGAAACATTTCTCATAGTAGGGACCAAATGGATTACTGGGTACATTCAATAAAAATCAAGGTGTTATCTTCCAGGTTATTTGATTCTGTGGGGTCTCTGTACCTTTCATTGCCTTGAGCTGTTTTACAGCTTTGTAAGTGGTAGCTAATCGATACCAATGCAAATAATTCTTTTCTGTAGACATATGTAAGAGGTGTCTCTTGCTCCTCAGCAGACTACCACAAATTTAACAACTTACTGTAACATAAATTTATTATCTTGTATTTTCTGTGGGTCTGGAGTCCAGGCCTGTTAGCTGGGTCTTCTGCCCAAGGTCACAGCAGGCTGACATCAAGGTCTTGACCTGGTCTCTTCTGGGGCTTGGGTTCCTCTTCCAAGCTTACTGGTAGCTGCCAGAATTCATCTTGCAGTTATACATCTGCGGTCCTGCTTTCTTGCTGGCTGTCAGTTCTCAGATTCTAGAGGCTGCCTGCCATTTCCTGTCATGTGCCCTCCACTGCTTGGCAGTTTGCCTCTCAAAGGCCAGCAGAATCTTCATGCTTCAAATCTCTTCCTTCAGGAAGGGTCTGGTATCTTTTAAGGGTTCACTTGATTAGGTCAGACCCACTCATGCTAATCTCCTTTTTGATTAAATCAGAGTCTCAAAGATTTAATTACACCTGCAAAATCCCTTCACTTCACCTTTGTCATCTAATGTAACCTAATCATGAGAAGAAAGCCGTCATATTCACAATCCTGCCCATACTCAAGGGGAGGGGATTATACAGGATGTATACACCAGGGGGCAGACAGCTCAAAATTCTTCCTACCGCAACATGCAAATATAGATTTTGAAAATTGCCCCTACCACCCTCCTTAAAGCCAGTTTTGCATCTATTAAACAGATTTATATCAACCTCTACATGTATGTATCTGCTTTTTGAATTCTCCCTTGAACACATTGTATCATCTTACTGGTTCCTTAATTAATGAATGAGTCGAATAAAATCTTTGACATGTGTTCATTTTATATTTGTATGAGTCATGAGTTTAAAAATATTATACTTTAACATCACTTTTATAATAATAATTATCTTATAGTTTCTCTTAAAACAGTGGATGTGTTGTTTACTTTTACATGCATAACTAAAGGGTTCTTTCCCTTTTCCAGAAATTACCCCAAAGAAGTATTCAAATTGTACCACTTGACACCTAATACTCTTTGCTGCTTTGAAAGGATGGCGTTTCTAGATTTTACTGATCTCACTTTAAGTGGCTTAATCCTGGCACCCAGTAACACCAGTACTATCTCTTTAGCATTAAAAGGGGCAAATAACAGCCCCACCTTACCACTTTTAGATTAACTTCCTTGTTATGTACAAAAAATATCAAAGGGCCCTGCTGACATTTTCTCCTGGAATCTTGGGATTCTAGGATTTTGCTACTGGGGTGGGCAGAGGGTTTTCTCCCCTCTGTGTTCAAAACGATGCACTTTTCTCATCCCTAGCAATGACTTTGTCAGGAAGAAGATGTCAGTAAAATTAGTAATCTGTACTTAGCATGATGCCTGATACAAAGTAAGTGTTCAGTAAATGACAGCCCTCCTTTCCAGCCACACGGTGCTTCCTTTCCAGCCACACGGTGAAGAGTGAAGAGAGAAGAGACATGGGATCCCTGCCTTATCCTGGGCTCAAGCTCCTTGAAGGCAGGGCACATCTTTCACAAGCGAGTATGGCTCATAGCCCACTCCTGCTTGCTTTCCTAAGCAAAGCAAAATCTTGCTTCTGCCAGAGAAACAAACGAAAGCATCATACCAGTTAAATAATACGTAATAGCTGTATCAGTATCCTGTCTTCTCCCAGTCAGCTAACTTTGTAATGTGTAAATGCGTATCGGACGTACAAAATCAAACTACGTAAACTGTTGTAAAGTGGAAGGAATGATTCCGATCAGTCTGGCAGAGTACAAGGCCACAGGAATTGTATTTTGCTTCCCTTTCTGCAGTTGAGGTAGGAGATAGATGGGCTCTTGGTCTGGACAGCTGGTGTTTGTCCAGTGGAGTGAAGTTGAAGCTCTGTTCTCACCCAGACACTCCAAGGACAAAGCTAGTGGCAGAAGCTGAGCTCTGCTCAAGTAAATAGATAAGGGGCCCACTCCTGAAGTCAGGGAAAACTTCCCTGTCTGCACATACTCAGGAAGACTCATTGGGGGTCTAAAAGGGAGGGCACGCCACCCCATAATACGTGTGGACATGCACCCACAGGCCTCTGTGGTGGGATCCATCTTAGCAAAACGTTGCGCACGCATCTTGGGGAGGGTCCTAGGACCAGTCAGGTGTACAAAAAGAAACAAGATAATCTGCCAAATGTAAAGAAAGACCCGGAAGGACTGTGCTATATAAGTGATTTAAATCACCTCTTTACCGTGCTCCTCATTCAGGACGCCCACACTCCACTCTGGGTGTGTATTTCTGCCCTGCTTCTGACTTAAATAAATAAACTGTTTCTCTGTGTGTTCTCCCATATGTTGTGCTATGTCTCTAATAATAAACTTTGTATCTGGTTTGTGTTTTTTTTCCTCCTTGAAATATTTTTGCTTTCAAACGGGGTAAGAATCAGGGAATTTTGCTTCTAGCCTGTAGCCCCTGGTGGACTGGTGTCTAGGTTCAGTCCCTGGGCAGGGAAATAAGATCCTGCTTCAAGACGACTGTCCCTCCAAGAACACAGGAGCCAGGCTGACGTTCTGGACAATCATAGCAAAATGATTTTCCTGTCTGAGTTTAAAAGGCATCCATCCAGTCTTTACAACTGGTCCCCCCAGCCCACCCCTCATGCTACCTCCCTCTCAAGTTCCCTCTCTCTTTGCCTCTGCCTTCAAAAGCAAAGGCTGTACCATCATAGCTTTTGCCTCCAGAGTCATTAGCAAATATTGAGTATGTTTCAGCAAGGTGTGTTCTGAAGAGACAGAAAACCCACATGATTGCCTTTATCCATTTTTCATTACTACATGGTAAGGATGACACAACAAGCTAATTTAGAAAAAGCATTAAAGAGGGGGCTTAAGATGGGGGGAGGAAGTGTAGCTTTCAATGTACAACTTGAAAAGGCATTCAAGTGTGAGCAATGCAAATCTTTGAAATTGCTTCCGGATCCACCGTTATAGGTTACATTGTCAGCTAGCTGTATTGATTATTTTTATGTAATCTATTTGTTAGAATTTCTGCTAATGGACACTTCTGAATCATCTTCTGCATTTAATGTACCTAATACCCATTGATCAGGTCATTGGCTTATTGGCTATCTACTTTGCTGCTAAATGATTCTCAATGATTGCTTTTTTCATTACACATTTTTATTCTTGGAGCAGCTTCTATTGTGCCCTATTACACTAATGGAAATTATTGTTATGGAAATTATTAGGCACTGAGCTTATGAATTCTATGATACACAATAACATTCCGTTTCTTCAAATGGTAGAATTGTTCCTGTATAATTAGCAGTAAATATTGACATGTCAGTGAAATTAATTTATTTAATACAAAGCAAAAGAACAAGAAACATCTTTAGAAAGGAGAGGCAACACCAAATATTTTGCATTACTATGCATACTTTGGTAAAAATAAATGTGGCGAGTTCGGTGTTTATGTTTAACACTTTGTGTTGAAAATTCTTTAGCCTCCCTAGTTAAACACAAGAATGTTTTTGGTTATAGTTGCTGTAAATATGCCCATGTTAAGATAGAAAAGTTAGCCTCAGAGTCGCTAATATCTGCATTGTGTTGTCCAGTATGGTAGCCACTAGCCACATGTGGCTGTTGAACTCTTGAAATATGGCTAGGCCAAATTGAGATATGTTGTAATTATAAAATTTACACCGAATTTTGAAGACTTCGTATGAAACAAAAGGGTGTAAATATTTCGTTAACATTTTACTGATTATATGTTGAAACGATAGTATTTTTTTTTAAAGAATTGTTTGATGTGGACCATTTTTTTTTTTTTAAGTCTTTACTGAATTTGTTACAATATTGTTTCCGTTTTATGTTTCAGTTGTTTGGCTACAAGGCATGTGGGATCCTAGCTCCCCAACCAGGGATCAAATCCGCACCCCCTGCATCGGAAGGCGAAGTCTTAACCACTGGACCGCTAGGCAAGTCCCAGAATGATAGTATTTTGAATAGTCAATAAAAATAAAATATATTATTGAAATTAATTTTATCTTTCTTTTTTCTTTTTTTTTTTCTTTTAGTGTGGCTACTAGAAGAATTTAAGTTACATGTGTGGTTCTCATTATATTCCCACTGGACAGCACAAGTCCTAAGTGGGTAGTGTCTAGGGCTGTGCTGTCCATTAAAGTAGCAGATAGCCCCACGTGACAGTTATATTTAATTCTAAATTACTTAAAATTAAATTCGATTTCAAATTCAGTTCCCCAGTTGTATCAGGCACCTGTCAAGTGCTATTGCCATATATGGTTACTAGTTACCATTCTGGACAACACAGGTAGAAAAGACTTACAGAATCCTAGAAAGTTCTACTGGGAAGCGCTGGCCTAGAGCATCACTAAGCAGGCGTTGGAACTGAGAATGCCGCTCTGCTAAGCCATTGTCCACTGAGTTTGTAAAGAAACTAAATGTGTCATAGTAAAGGTAAAACTGTGCAAATAGTGATAGCATGTCGGTGGTAGTGATGGTTATTAAATAAGGGATTCATCCTTGGAAATTCTCCTCTTCTAAGTGCTGTTCAGGATATAGCTTCAGAGACGATGTTGATCCATTGGGGTGACCACCTAATTTTGATGGACAGAAAAGATGTCAATTAGGTGGAAAAAACTAGAAACACTTAGGATGTTTTATTAAGTTTTAGTGAACACGAGTTTCTGTGTCAGCTCTAATCCCCTCTTTGTAGGGGTCTGGAATCTGATGTCCAAAGAAGTTAGGCTACAAAACAGGGTCTAGATCTCCGAGTCAGAGAACACCAGTGTATGTTCTCCTGGGCTGCTGCCCCGCCATTAAGGGAGTAATGAGATCGGTCTGCATGTTTAGGGGTTAGGGGACTACAGGATGGGGAGGTCACAGATTTTAAAGTAAGCGCTTAAGGGGAAAATTCTATAAAGTCAAGAGTCAAAATGATTCTTAAACCGTCACCTTCAGAATCACAAACCAAAATTAATTTCTTTAGTCTCTCTTTGATTTTAGCTGTGACCTCTTCTCCCTAGCGCCAGAGAAGGCCCAGGTGTAGTCCAAAAAATATGGGAAAGAGGTAAAGGGGGAAATGAACCAGAGTTTCTCATTTTCTTTCTTTGGCACACTCTCTTTTTTGTGATGGAAGGGGAATGGGTGTCCAAACACATTTATTTGAACATATGCACGGTGGAACACCTCTGCAGTTTTGTTTGCTTTATTCTGTTTGTCCAGAAGTGAAGACACAAAGGGAATTTGTTATGATTGTCCTTTGTTTTCAGAGAAGGAAACCAAGCCTGTGAGTGATTAAGTCCACTGTCCAGGGTCACTAGCTGGTTAGCAGGTAAACCAGGATTTAAACCCAGGACTCCCTGAAGCCAAACTCTGCTTTACATCAAAATACCTGGCTGGGGCACCCAAGACGGGGCGCAGTAGTATTCCCTGCTGCCAGCATGAATGTGGGTATGATGAGTTAACCCTGTCTATTGTTTCTGAGGTGCATTTCTTAGCCTGTGGGAGCCTCCACGCACTGGAGTACAGAGGCTAAGGATCTTTGTTTTGTCCCTGATAAATGATCTGCAGGCTCTTAACCCCGGTTGCAGATTCCTCGTTTGTAAAGCTGTTGGCATGTTTGCACTGAGCAGAGCATTCTCTGCCAGTTTAGCTTCCCATTGCAGTTTGGGATTTTTTTTTTTCTTTAAGATTTTATAGAGCTGAGTATAAAATGGCAATGTTTTCATAAACGCTTAAGCGTCTTCAGTGAAGTTAATTTATAGAATGTAAATGTTCCTCTCTGGCAGTTTAAACCCAAATTCCTCAGCAGTGGAGTGGGGGCAGAGAAACAGGAAACCACTCCGTTTCATTGTTCATGCTCAACAATAAAAAATTAAACGGCCTGAAAAAATGCAAGCCAGAGAGAATTTTTTTAGACATTTTCTCCTCCGAATTTGATTGATGGTGATGAACAGAAAAATTGCACGCTTCTTCCCCCCCCCACCCCCTACTGGGCCTGGCAGCCGTATCTTGGACCTCTGGGGTGACCCAGCCCATATGGCACAGTGCTGGGCACGGCACCCAAGCAGTCACTCAGTTCCCTTTGCTAGCTTCTCACCTTCCAGCCTTCCCTTGGGAAAGGCGTGACCGGGCGGTGAAGAGCTGCGTTGGGCAGCCCCACAAGGCCCTTTTGCACAGTCTGCTAGAGAGCTTGGCACTCAGCCAAAGTCTGCAGGAAGCTTCCCATGGTAAGGGTTTTTTTTGAGCTACTTTCTGCTTCTATTTTATAGCCCCATCCCTGTTTTAGTGTCTTTTTTTCCAAATTATGAGACGGCATGAAATCTGCCTTCTCTGTTCTGTTCTCCTGTGGTACCAGGCAGTATATATAAATAAGTAGGTATTTAATACATCAAAAGAGCAGGTCTTTCTCCTCCATTCTTCTCTATGGCTTTAGCAGTTCAATACCTCCTTTTATCTCTTGACCCTTAGCCCTAATCACATCCAAAAGATGCTAAATCCTCTGTGGATATGATGACTTCTTTTTTTTTTTAAATTGTGCATAGCTGCACCATCCTAGCCTTCAGATCAGGAGATTATGGACACTGTATACTAATAGAATGAATTCAGCAACTAACACTGAATAAGTGCTAATGCCCTGCCAAGTGCCTTATAAAAGATACCTCATCCCATTCAATTCCCACAACAATCCTGAGACAGGTGCTGTAAGCATCATTCTCATTTTGCAAATGAGAAACAGGATCAGAAAGATTCTGTAACTTATCCAGGGCCACGCGTGTGGCTCGTAAATGGCAGGGCAGGCACCCTCATCCGAGTCGTGTATGTCTCAAGTGCCGCGCTGAGCAGAAGCCCAGCTTTCCAGATTGCCCGTGATGAAACAGAAAGACATTCCTCAGGCTGGGTCTCCAGGCTGACCAAGACCAGAAGACAAGGTAAATTCAGGTACCTCTCATTACACGACATAGCTCTGTATTTGGAAATCGTATTAGTCCAGGCTAAGGTAGACTCTGCTATGATAATAAATCCCTAACTATTAGTGGCTTAGTGTAATAAAGGTTTATTCTGCGCACGCAGAATCCATTGTGGAAGCCCAAGCTGGGTGGAGACACAGCGTGTGTGTAGTTGCTTCAGTTAACAGCCTGAATGGGAATTCAGGCACCAGACCTGTGAAGAAAGAAGCTTCCAGATGCTTCCTGCTCTTAACATTTGTAGTCACCTCCAGTTAGTCACATCTTCTTAGCTAAGGCCCCAGATATCATGGAGAGAGAGAGAGAGAAGTCATCCCACTGTGTCTTGTCTGAGCAGTTCTCTACGGAATGTGTGAGCCTATTCAAATGATTGTTGTTTTGGGGGTGGCTGGTTCTGAGTCCATAGATAAACGCAACATACACACTGGATCTGCACATGCTGCAGGGTGTACCTTTCAGTCACTCAACAAATATTTACTGAGCACATACGAGGAGCCAGGTGCTACTCTGGGCATACATCAGTGAACAAAACAGATAAAGACTCCTGTCCTCATATTCCACAGGGAAAACAGTTGCTGGTTTTTCCAAATAATCATTTTAAATATGTTTCTCTAGGGACAAAAGTAATATTTGCTATTCTACAAAACTTGAGAAATATAAAAATGTTTAGAAAATACAAAACAATCCAACAGAAAATGATAACTACCATGCAGCAATAACGCATGACTACTCGCTGGTGTATTATCTTACACACAAACGCATACGCATACTCTCCAAACTGGAGTCACATTATGTATTCAGTTTTATATTCTACTTTTTTTTTTTTTTTTTTTTCCATTTAGAGTGTATTGCAAACTGTCTTGGTCCATATTTGGGCTGCTTGTAACAAAATACCTGAGACTGGGTGGTATATAAACAAAAGAAATGTCTTTCTCACTGTTCTGGAAGCTGGGAAGTTCAAGATCAGTATGCCTGCAGACTGGTTGTCTGGTGAGAACCCAGTTCCTGATTCATAGGTGGCATCTTTTTGCTGTGTCCTCACATGTAGGAAGATGCGAGGGAGCTCTCTCGGAACCTCGTTTATAAGGGAACCAATCCTATCCATGAGGGCTCCACCCTCGTGACCTAATCACCTCCTAAAGACCCCACCTTATAACACCATTGTCTTGGGGGTTAGGATTTCAACTTTTGAATTGTAAGGTGACACAAACATTCAGACCATAGCACAAACTTTTCCTCACATCACAAAATTATGATTTTTAATGGCTGCATATTGTTCCAGCCTGTAGCAATACCAGCTATTTAACCGTTCTGCGACTGTTTTACATTTCGGTTGATTCCGATTTTTCACTGTGACAAGCAACGCCTTGAAGAACAATCTTGTACACGCATCTTCCGGCTGCATCTCTGATTAGTTGTTTAGAATATAATCAGAGAAGTGGGATTACTCGTTCAAAGGGTGTGCAAATGTTCAGGTTCTTGATAAATATTGCCAGGTTGCTTTCCAGAGTGTTAGCACCAATTTACATTCTCACCTGTATTTTATGAGATGCCGCTCTCGTGCCAATATTCAGTATTAGAGTGTTTCTCATCTTTGCCAATTTGTTATATTAAAGAATGGTATTTCATTTTAATACTGGTTCACTGTCTAGGTTGCTCAATAATTACTGGGATTTTCTGAGTTTTAATCCCAACTCTGGCACCTTCTAACAAGATATGTAACCTCCCTAAGCATCAGTTTTCTTTCCATCAAACTGTGATAGTTATTCTGACTTCTTGGGATATTGAGTGGGTTAAATATGTTCAGGTTTATAAACTGTTTATAAAAAACTGTTGAACACTGTGCCTGTCACAGAACAAATAAATGGTAGCTATTATCATGGGTGTTATTCACAATTCAAAAATTATCAACACATGAATAGTTCCGGCCTTTTTTCTTACCTCTGTGCCTTAATGAAGATTCTGATTTTGCTCTAACAAACATATTTCTTTCCCTTCCTTCTCCTCTGAAAGGGGGCTGCCATTCTTTTGGGCTTTTGTGAATTAGAATTAGTACAAACAAGAGAAAAATGTACAAAGAGACACATTGACCAGGAACAGAGCACCCAACCCCCCAGGGGCTAACAATCATGCACATGGATCTGGTTTCGGCTACAAGTAGGCTGGTGGAGGCAGGGCTTAGCCGGTGGTTCTGCTTCAGGCTGTGGGCTGACTGGGCTTAGCCCCAGGCTGTGAATGGGTTCAGCTCTGCCCCAAGTATCCTTGATCTGGGATGGAAGGCGCAGAAAATACCCAGGTGTGTTCTCATGCTAGATCACAAGAACAAACAAGGTCAACAAAACTCACAAGCAAATTTAAGGCCTCTGCTCTGGTTACATCTGCTAATATTCCACTGGCCAAAGCAAGGCACGTGGCCCAGGCCATCATCAGTGAGGCGGGAAGTCTCCTCCCCAACAAGAGGAGGGGGAAGGGAGTGAATATGTGCCTAACAAATTATCATAATGAATGTTGCCAGGAATTTCTGGAAGAGGGTGTTAGACAGTGTGTGGTGTACGGAAACTGGGAAAAAAGAAAAGTGATCATGAGACATGTTGGGTATGTGTGAGATTTTACAAATCAGAATCCTTTTAATTTCTAAAAGTCTCCAGTTAAGAACTTGTAAATTACTTTTTGTCTGTCTGGGCTGGGTTTTATCAAATGGTACTTCCCCCTGGGACTGACCTTACAGTGTAGTGGCTTGCATAGAGTCACATAACGGAAACAATTACTATCTCTTCTGCTGTCACAACACTACATAGCTCTTCCTCTTTGCATATCTTAGACCTTTTACGCATTTTCTGATGGTTCTGTTTCTTTTTCTTCCACTAGTAGAAAAGTATGGATAGTGGATTCCTATTTGTGATTTACCAAGCAGAGGTACAGTCTCCACGGGAAGTGTGTCAGATACCCCATTGCCATCTCATCTAAAGTAGGGCAGACATCAAGTTCGAGAAAACTTGGACAGGAGAGCCCAAGGGCAGAGAATGAGAGCAACCAACGGTGTCTCAGTCATGACTCAGAAGCTCCAAATTCATTCACAGAACCTTCTGGTGAAATCAGATAGTGAGCACAAGGTGTGACGCTGGTGAGATAGAGCCGAAAGAACTCTAATGAGAGGAACCATGTCATTTTAGTGGCCTTTATTATCTGTGTAAAAAGCTTCCCCTTGCCTCCCTGGAGATCATTTACCTGGAACCAGATCTCCGGGTTTGCTTAGCTCTGCGGACAGCTGGCACATCACATGCATAACATTATCCCACAGTCCCAGTAGGACAAGGGGCTTGATAATAAGTTCATCCCAAATATTAATTCTCATCCACTCTGACCCTAGGTAGACCAGCTGAACCCATGGCTGTATTAGCTCTGCTTCCTTCTCTAAATGTCATCTGTCTATAACTTTACCCAAAACATCTGAGCTTTGTTTCAGAGAAAGCCATGTTTTGACCTCTTAAAAAATCCAAGCTGAGAAGAATCATAGACCATGTAAAGAATTACACTAAATAATTGATCCTCAGCTTCCCTAGAGCTGTGGTGTGGTGCATCGGTAGCCCCAATAGCCACTGGACTTTCCCTGGAATAATAAGCAACATATGTGCTTTTAAATATATAGTATATTTGAGTACTGGGGGTAGGGGATTGTCTGTAATTCTGTCTCCTTAAGTCATTAGAAAACATTTTTAAGAGTTTTAAGAAATCTATGGCCAGATTCGCTGCCTCCTTATTTCCATAAAAAGAAGGGAGTGTGTATATAAAACCTTCCCTGCCATTGTTTCTCCCTCCCTCCCATCCACAAATGGTTGCTTTTTTAAAAAATTTTCTGAAGTCCCATTATAGGCAATACTTTCACAAGGTTAACTGCTTCGACTCAGGAGTTGGATAAGGCAGGTTTGATCTTCAGCCATCTCCTAGCTCTGCGACCTTTCGTAAAGTACTTTATCTTTCCTGTGTCTCAGGTTCCTCTTCTGAGAATGAGGAAAAGAATAGGACCTACCTGTGGAATGTCAGGTACCTGGCATATCGGAAGCCTCATCACTTGCCCCCGTGGGATTTGGGCTGTGGCTACAGTGGACAGCTTTCCCACACACTCTGGCTGGATCCCACCTCCAACATCACCGTGTCTCTCCCATTAAACTGCCTGGTCCAAGTCCTTGTCTCAAGCTCTGCTTGGGGGAATCCCAACTGAGAAAACTCTCAATAAATATTTGCTCTTATTATTTTTATGGAAAAACTTTTCTATTCCTAGGAAGACCAGTTTTGGAACTCAGATTCAAGATGCATGTTGAGACTTTTTTTTTCCTCATCTGATATTTCATTTAAATCAAAAAATATACCAAAGGATAAACATTGGCTCATCTGGCTACACATTTAGCAAATCCTGTGGAATCAGACTCTTCCCCCAATACTGGAAACTGGTGGTTTCTGTACTTCTTTTCCTTTCCTGCCGCTTCTCACTCTTGCTTTGGGGAGGAGCTGGGCAGCCCGCTTGATGTGGGAGCATCCAGGGGACTCAGCGTCTCTATTCAGGCAGTCAGCTGTCTGTATTGGGGTGTGCTGCCCTGTCTGTATCTCAGCCCTCATTGTCAAGATCGGCATTAGGTTCTCCAGAGTCCTTTACCCAATCCCTTTTTGATCCTGGATACCGGCATTGGCAGGACAACTGAGTGGGATGAAGATTCTAGCCAGTGACCATAGAACATTTTTTTCCCCCTCAGGGCAAAGCCAACTGGCCCACAACAGTATCAACCTCCACTTTGGCTTCATTGGCTCGGTGCTGAGAGATCTGAGCCAACTGGCCTTCGTGGACAGCTTCTAGCGTTACCATGGCCTGATCTTTCCCCCTTGGAAATTTTCATTGTAATTACCACGGCGTTTCGCCATGATCAGGCTCATGGCTATATGGCAGGGAGCTGCATCTTGCGGGTGGGTGGGCATACCTCTTCGGATGGGCTCGTGTGGGTAAAAGTCCTCCTTCTAGTTCTCTTTTAAATTCAGTCCCTCCCTGGCTTGGCCACGAGGGCACAGGCATCGCCAAGGTGACTTTATTATGTGTATCTTGGAGTATATTGCCTTTTGTGTATGTAGTTGTTTCCTGGAATTATGACTTCTGGTAGGATTGGGGTTGATTTATGGTTATCTTTTGTTTTTCCAGCTGAAGTGTTTTATTCCTTCACTTTGCCATTTCATGAAGTTTAGTGAGGACACCCATCCTGCTCTGGAAAGGTCATCTTAGAGGGTGTTACCGCTCTCAGCTTCTCCTCCCGCCCGGCCAGCTGCCATGAGGTATGAGACCAGAGGCGAGTTGCAGCTCTGACGCTCCTTGACTGTAGGACTGCGGGCTCATATCTTGATTTCTCTGAGCCTCTGTTTCCCCAACTGTAAAGTGGTAATAAAGATAGGACAAAAGAGATCATGTGAATCAAAGTAGGAAGTAATCTAAGGTATTTGTTCATTTAGTAAATATCAAAGGAACTTTTGCCAGAGTTCCCAGCCTTAGAGAGCTATGGTTTGATGGGGGAAACGACACATTAATGGTCAATTAAGATACAGACACGTAAATCCTACAAACAGGGATGAGCACAAGGTGTTACAAGAGCACATGGGAATGAGGCTTAACTCAGTCTTGAGGGCTCATGGAGGGCTTCTTGGAAGAAGTGTAGGAAGATTAAGAGTTATTAATGGTAATATTAGTTATGACTAGTCGGGTGCTTACTATGTGCTGGGCAGTACGCTGAGCACTGCCTCATTTAGATGTCATAACTGTGCCTATCACATGTTGTCTTAGTCTCCCTTTTACAGTCGAAGAAACCAGCTCAGAAAGGTGAAGTAACTTGCCCAAGGACACCCAGCTAAGTGGCATGGTCAGACTTTGAAACTAAGTTTGATCCCAGAACCCTTGCTTTTAACCACGGTGCACATCTGTTCATGCATGACCCTGCTTAAAACTGACCATTTGTGACTTCCTATTGCTCAAAGGATAATGACTAAACTCCTTAACATGCCCCAAATCTCCTGCCCACTCCTCTGGTCTCATCTTTACCCCTCTCTCTGCTCCCAACCTCCATGACAGCCTCAGCAGCAGCTCACAAAGGTTATACTTGACTGATAAGTCTGAACTTGTCCTGTGCGCAATAGGGAGCCATAGAGGTTTTAAGCAGACTGAGTGCCAGCAGGACAAGACCCGAGAAGGCCAATTAGAAGAAGGTTGAAGCAGCTCAGGCCAAGGTGCATGGGGATATGAACAAAGGGAGGGTCAGGAGGGAAGGAGAAGGGTGAATTGGAGTCAAGAGGCATTAAGTAGGTAGAACCTACAAATCTTGGTGACTGATCATATTGGGGAGGAGTGAGTGAGGAGTCCAGGCGTATCCCCAGATTTCTGGCTTGAATAACAAGGTAGAGGGTGCCAGCTATGCCTAACAGAAGCAAACAATACCTGCAGTTCTACCGCATTTTCATTACTTGCGTGCTGAAAGGTCCTGGAAACTAAAAAAATTTCCCTTCTCTGTCTCCTGTTCCTTCCCTTCCACACTGGGTGTAGGAATTCACTGAAAACTGCCAAAAAAAAAAAAAAATCCTTCTTCTCTGCCTGCCCGCCCCCCGGTGCCCCCGGCCCAGAATTGAACTGCAAACCCACACAGCATCAGCCCCAAATTAGGCAATCAAACAGCACCTGAAATTAAGCTTTTTAAACATTAAGGTCAATCAAGCCCAAAGACTCTAACTTGAAATGAAGAGGTGTTTAAAAGAAGTAGGCTGAGGTGCACTGAGAAAAACAACTTAAATTATTAAAGCGGAGTTTTCATGGTTCAGGGAAAATGTTCCAATAATGTCAGAGTAAAAATGTAAATCTATTTACCTTCCAGATGATTTTTTCAAGTGCTCTTATTAAAGTCTACCGCTTACCTGTTTGTCTATGAAAGAGAGCTTGTTACTTAGGGAAGGCGATCAGACCTCGGCATGCTGCAAACATTGCCTCGCGTTTGTCACCGAGTAAATATCTCCTATCGCTTTTGGCTTGGTAGTTAATTACTGTATAAATTTCCCTGCTGAAAATGGAGATCTTATTCAGTGTTGGGTTCTTTTCAGAACTCAAGTGCCAAATGTTCTTAATGTGTAAAAAGACGTTTTCTTTCTTTTCTATTCATTCCCCCACTTCCTTCTTCTTCTTCTTTTTCTTTTTTTAAAGATATTCGCCATGTATTTCTTCTTTAGGTCTTTTTTTTTTTTTAATTTATTTTTATATTTATTTTTGGCTGTGTTGGGTCTTCGTTTCTGTGTGAGGGCTTTCTCCAGCTGCGGCAAGCGGGGGCCACTCTTCATCGCGGTGCGCAGGCCTTTAACTATCGCGGCCTCTCGCTGCGGAGCACAGGCTCCAGACGCGCAGGCTCAGTAGTTGTGGCTCACGGGCCCAGTTGCTCCGCAGCATGTGGGATCTTCCCAGACCAGGGCTCGAACCCGTGTCCCCTGCATTGGCAGGCAGACTCTCAACCACTGCGCCACCAGGGAAGCCCTACTTCCTTCTTCTTGACCCTGTGGTGCATTTGTAATATTGAAATTATGACATTAAAATCACTTTTATTTCAAGTGACTTGGATGACAAAAATATACGGTTAAGAGGGGTTGGAGACAAAATTGCTCAGATGGAGACACTGGGAGGAAAAAAGGTTTTCTTAAGTCAGTGATCTTCAAGTGAACTTATATTCAACAATGATGCAAGGAAAGCAGACAGGTCATGTGTTCATTCAGCAAATAAAATATCTGTTATCAGTGCCCTTGAAAAGAAATATGTTGTGAGCCCCAAATGCAAGCTACATATGAAATTTAAAAATTTCCACATTAAAGAAGCAGTAAGAAACCAGTGGAGTTAATTTTAATATTATTTTATTTAAATCTATATATCTAATTACTATATTTCAACCTATGGTCAACGTAAAGATTATTGAGATCTTTTACATTCTTTTTTGTACTGTCCTTGAAATTCAGTTTGGGTTTTGCACTTAGCGCCTACCATAATAGCCATATTTCAAGAGCTTAACGTAGCTACACGTAGCCACATGTAGATAGAGGCTACCATATTGCACACTGAAGATCTATATAATTCAGTGACAGTTTTCCCTCTCAAACTGATCAACCAAGAATAGGTTTATACATTTAATGAATCTACCTTTTTTTTTCTCCCTTTCCAGTTGAGAAGGAAAAGAAAAGTGCCTGTGATGAAAACTGGCAACATGGCCCTGTTGATAAATTGCAGGTTAAATTCTTCTTCATGTAATTGTTTGTTGGTTCCAGGACTGGTCACAAATGAAAAATAACTCTTTTAAGGGTGTAGACAACTTCATTCAAGGGGCAATAAAACTGAGGCACTAAAATAAATAACAAGCTGCATGTTTTTTGTAAATGAGGGTTAAAATTTTCATCCTTTCAGATGGTACAAATTTTTCATTAATAAATGTCAGCAGATCTCTCTTCCTCAAGCTAGTGACTATATTAAACACGAATTACAAGAACTCTTGTAATTCATGTTTACGTGACTTTTTCTGTAGATTAGTCTGACAATTTAAAAATATATCTATACATTTGGCAGCTCTGGGATGACTTTAATTTCTAGCCAGGAGAATTCTCACACTCAGCATCTTTTGGGGGTGGGGACTACTATAACTAGATGTATCTAGAAAAGTTTTCTGGAAGTTGAATTGTATTACATAATAAATCAAGTTCTATTTGATGCGCTGAGCATCTTTACCTTTCTAGCCCCAAACCCAGCGAACATATTATCTTTCAAGCTGCAGATACATTCTGGCTTTTATAAATTGGAGGCTATTTTGCTGTAGAAGGCAGCGAGGTTCAGCATAGTATTGTGGGAATCCTTTGGAATCAAAAGGATCTGGCTTCAAATCTCGGTTATTTTCGTGGGTTATTTGGGGCCAGTCACTTAAATTCTCTGCACCTCAGATTCCCCATCTGTGCAAAAGATATCGTAGTATCTAACTCAGAGATTGCTGTAGAGACAAATGTTACCACAAATGTACTATGTCTGATACAGGCACGATTAATGACAATTCTCTCCTACTGCCTTCCTCAGGCTAATGGGTAAGTGAGATTCAGTGATGTTGAATGTTCACAGACTCAATGTTTATAGTAAGGTTTTTGTATTAATCTGTTGCTGTGTAACCAATTATCTCAAAACTTAGTGGCTTAAAACAACAAACATATATAATCTTCCAGTTTTCCTGGCTCATGAATCTGGGCACAGTTAGCTGGGTTCCTCTGTCTTAAGATCTCTCATAAGGTTGCAGCCAAGTGTTCAGCCAGGGCTGTGATCTCATCTGAAGGCTTGACTAGGGGGAAGATTCGCTTCCAGGTTCAGTTATGTGATTGTTGGCAGGATTCAGTTCTTGGTGGGTTGTTGGACTTAGGGCCTGAGTACCTCACTAGCTGTGGCTGGAAGCCTTTATAGTTCCTTGCCAGTTGAACCTTTCCATAGTGCAGTTTACAAATTGGCAGCTGACGAGAGAGAAAGAAAAAGGGAGAGAGAGAGAGAAACAGGAGCCTGAGTGTTGGTGTAATGTAGTTTTGGAAATAACTCCCATAACTTTTGCTATATTCTCTTTGTTAGAATTGAATCACTAGGTCCAGCAACACTCAAGGGAGGGGATGACATAAGAGTGTGAATTCCAAGAAGTAGGATCATTGCGGGCCATATCAGAGGTTGCCTACTGCAGACTTCTGCAGCTTTAACCTTCATATTTAATGGTATTACTTCTCACTCACATGTGGGTCCTCAGCCAGTAATACAAATAAGAGTTGAACAAATCAGGGCTGTGAGTCAGGAACTCTGCAAAATGCTTCACATTGCCCTATGATAAGGGACACTGTATTACAATTTGATATATGAGCTCTATGAGGACAAGGAAATGTGTGCTTACTGCAGCAATCCAGAGTCTAGAACAGTGTTTGACACAGTTCTCTCTCAATAACTGTCAAAAAGGTAAGGGGAATCAGTGAGTCCTCTTGCTTCTTGCAACATCCCTAGGAGGTGGGTACAACTGTTATGTCCATTTCACAGAAAACTGACAGTTGGAGGTAAAGTGACTTTCTCAGCCTCACAGAACTAGTAAGTGGTGGGATGTAGGAGCCCAGGTGTGTCAAGCCACTTCAAAGCCTGTTCCTCAGTTACTTGACTTTGTGGACTCATGATAATAACACGTGAGGGGGAGACAGTGCACATGGGCACGTGTGTGTGTGTGTGTGCTGGGCATTGTGCGTTTCAGGAGAAATGTAGTCATCTTCTTCCACCAGGCAGCCTCTCAACAGACAGATTCCAGCATCCACTACAGGTTGGAGTGGAACAAGCCTTCTGTGGCTGGATCCTCAAGTGAATTTCTGTTTTCTTCACATACCAGAGAGAAGAATGAAAATCAGATGAATGAAAGGGAGCGCATAGGGCAGGGAGTATGGAGCCCTGGTGAAACTGTGAGCCACAGGAGTGACTGGGGGGAGGGGGTGGGGTGTCTCCTACCATCTCTCTGCCTGATTCTTTATGAAGCTAATGCCTACTTGTTTTCAGTAAACTTTTTGTAAGTCAAGTTTCTCTCTATCTTTTTAGTGTCCCTGGCTCTTCCTCCTCTTGTTATTCCATACACGTCCTTACTCTTCTTCAAGTTAAAACATTTTTTTAAAGTTTGAAAGTTGCTTAGGTACTTTGGAAAAAAGGTAATGGTAATGACAATAATTTTAAAATAAACTATGATAATGATAAAACGAACATTTGAGTGCTTACCACGTAGCAGACAAAATTCAAAGTGTTTTCTAAGTATGAAGTCATTTAAAAGGTCCTATAGAATCATTAAGTCAATCCTCTGGATGGTTTTAAAGGCAGAAGTACTAGTTATCTATTGCTGCATAAGGAATCACCCTGAAAGTTATTGGCTTAAAACAACAATAAATATTTATTATCTCTGACAGTTTCTGTAGATCAGTAGTTTGGGAGTGGCTGGGTGGTTCCAGCTTAGGATTTCTCACAATAGCCAGTCAGATATTGGTCTAGGCACAGTCATCTGAGGGCTTGATTGAGGCTGGAGGTTCTGCTTCCAAGATGGTTCATTCCAAGTTGGCAGGAAGCTCAGTCCCTCTCCATGTGGGCCTATCCCCAGGGCTGCTTGCATGTCCTCACAACATGGTGGCTGGCTTCGCCCAGAGCAAGGAATCTAAGAGAGCAAGGAAGAAACTGCTATGTCCTTTGTGACCTAGCCTTAGAAGTTACCCATTGTCACTTCCACAATATTCGTTGGTCACATGTGTCGGCCAGCCCCATTCAAGGGTGGGAGGGGACTACACAAAGCATGGATACCAGAAGCCAAGGATCTTTCAGTGACATCTTGGAGACTGGATACCACAGCAGCTGCCTTGTAATATGAATCACAGCCACAATCACACCAGCATCTACCTTTCCTTGAGCAATTACTATGTGCAAGGTACTGTGCTAAAGACTTTACATATCTCATTGAATCCTGACAGCAACCCTAAGATCCAGGTGCTCTTATTACTCCCATTTTACAGATAAGGAAAGTAAGGCTCAGAGAGGCTGCTAACTTGCCCAAAGTCACAGACTAGTGTGTGGCAAGTGAAGAGAATTGGAGCACATGTAAGAAGAAGCTGAGCTCAAGTCTAGTTTGTGCTGTTTTCACCTGTGATGTCGCTGGAGCTGCTGTGAGGAGTTAATGAGAAAAAGTATGGGAACTATAGAGCATTCTACCAAAGACCACAGAGAGACAAAACTCTTTCTTCCCTCCTTCAGCAACGTGAAGCCATGTTCAAAGCACACATCCAAGGTCAGAGTGTCTCATTTTTGGTAAATAAGTGACATAAAGCACTCTGGTTTTGATTTGTATGGAACCAACTGTAAAAAACGACGTGGGACTGGCTCCCTGAGATCTGGACATTTAGCATTGGAACCTACCACGTTTTCTGGAAACCGAGTGTCCTGTGCCTTTGATAGAATTCTAAAGAACTGGGAAAGAGGAGAGTAATAAAGTATAAGGAATGGTTTTACCTCCTGCCCAGCTTATATGGTGAGGAGGTTGGGAGTGATTCAATATAAGTATAAAAACAACCATTGAATGTAAAGAGGGCTTTACATTGTTGGAATGATTTCAAAGATATTCATATATTTAAAAGAAATGTGTGTGTGAGAGAGAGAGACAGAGAGACAGACAGAGAGAGACAGAGACAGAGAGAGACAGAGAGACAGAAAGCAAGCCAGGCACACTAAATCCAGAGTTGAAGTTCATGTACCCAAAGTAACACAAGGAAACAAGAAAGATGGTACTGGGTCAGATCCATTCTCCTTCCATATTCCTAATGTTTGGGGGAAAATGAGTAGCTGTAGGAGAAATTATTTGCCTTCTTGTGTATCTTTATCAGAGGCCAGGGGCCTCATTCCGACATGCTTCCTGGAAAAATACACACACCTGAAATATGCATAACATTTGGGGGGGGGTTTAAAACTCTTTGAAGCTGATGAGATGAGCTCCCTAGTGTTTCATGGATCCCAGGATAAAACCCTCAGACAGCTAAATCTTTTGGAGAATTTGTTTACGTTTTCCATGCTTGACAAACTCCTTTGTAATAAGGAACTTGCTCAACTCTCCTACATCGCTTCACATTTCCTCATTACCTTGAACCGTCACTGGTGTTTTTAAATTTTGACCTGATTCACTTTAGCCTTCATGTTTCCAGACTACAACAGATAATTAAAAAGCAAAGGCATTGAATTTCAGTATCCTGCAGGTTGTGTCCAGTGCATCCCAAATCTAATGTGGGCATCCTATCTACAAGCTCCCTCACCCACAGTCCCAGCACCCACACCCTCCTTGCTCCTCCAAACTGGTACGATTTATATACAGTAAAATTCACTTGTTTTTTTTTTTTTTATTTTTTTTAATTTCTTTTTTAAAAAGACTTATTTATTTATTTATTTATTTATGGCTGTGTTGAGTCTTTCGTTTCTGTGCGAGGGCTTTCTCTAGTTGCGGCAAGCGGGGGCCATTCTTCATCGCAGTGCGCCGGCCTCTCACTGTCGAGTCCTCTCTTGTTGTGGAGCACAGGCTCCAGATGCGCAGGCTCAGTAGTTGTGGCTCACGGGCTTAGTTGCTCCGCGGCATGTGGGATCCTCCCAGACCAGGGCTCGAACCCGTGTCCCCTGCATTGGCAGGCAGATTCTCAACCAATGCGCCACCAGGGAATCCCAAAATTCACTTGTTTTAGGTGTGGGTTTTAGGGATGTAGTTCTCTGTTTTGACAAATGTATAAAGTTGTGTAACCACCACCATAATCGCAATGCAGAACAGCCCACCACCTCAGAAGGTTCCCTTGCGCCCCTTTGCATTCATCCTCTTCCCCAGGCCAGACCCTGATAACTACTGATCTGATTTTGGTCCCTAGAGTTTTGTTTCGCTCCCTTGCCCTCACCCCTCATGTCTTATACGTGGAATCATAGGGGACTTCTCTGGCCATCCAGTGGTTAAGACTTCGCCTTCCAATGCAGGGGGTGTGGGTTTGATCCCTGGTCGGGGAGCTAAGGTACGACATGCCACAGGGCCAAAAAAAAAAACCCAAAACATAAAACAGAAGCAATACTGTCACACATTCAATAAAGACTTCAAAAATGGTCCACATTAAAAAAGAAATCTTTAAAAAAAAAATGAAATCATACAGAATGTACCCTTGGAGGCTGGATTCTTTCTCTTAGCGTGCTTTTAAGATTCATTCATGTTGTTGCATTAGGTGATAGAACACAATTTGTTTATCCATTCCTTAGTTGATGGATATTTCCAGTTTTGGGCCATTACTTGCATTCAGTTTTTTGTTGTTGTTGTTTTTGCTTTGGTTGTTTTCTGGGGAGGGGAGGGGCTGGAGAGTGGATCACGAAAGTGTCATTGATCCTTCCTCCATCTAAATTCTTTGAGGACTGTCACCAGTGCTGTATTGGAGCCCCAACTGCACTGGAGCAGCTGTTCTTTTTGTATTCGGGCTTCTACTTTCACATTTACTTTCCTTTTCTGCAAATTGGGACCCAAAGTTCCCCTGGTCTAGGTAGACAAGATCCAGAGGAAATAAAGCACAGGACAATGCTGTGTGCCTACTCCACGTGTGGTTCACCGTCAGTTTCCAAATCACCTAAAAGCTTGTTAGAAAAGCAGAATCTTAGGCTCCACCCCATACCTACTGAGTCAAGAGTCCCGGTGCGTCGGATGCATCTGAGAAGTTTGAGAAGCACTCGCCGTATTCCACTCTAGCTACTAAAAATAATACATACGTATATGTGTGTGTGTATATATATATATATATATTTTTTTTTTTTTTTTCCTCATAATATTTGGCCCTTTCTTCCAATTTTTTCTTTCCCTTCCTGGAGCAAACTCATTTTGTAGTTCCGTAAAGAATCCAAGTTTGGGACTGAGGAGGAGATGGTGAGCGCGGCATCCTCAGAGGATGGAGGAGCAAAAGGGGGAGGAAAAAGAGAAAGAGAAGGCAAGAACAGAGCCCGGCCTATTACTAGATCTTCGCAGCCAGAGGGGGTTGGCGGCGAGAGGCTGCCAGGGCCGGACCCTCCGCGGCCTCCTCCGCGGCCTCTCCGAGCCTGGACACTCTAGGCAGGACGCGGGCTCGGCGCGCAACCGGGACGCTCGCAAAACTTCGCGGAGCGGGGCCGCGGCCGGCCTGGCCGAGGAGGGCGGGGCGGGCGGGAGGAGGGACCGCGGGGGGCGGGGCCGGCGCGGCGAGGGGCGGGGTCAGCGCCGAAGCCGCGGGGCCAGCGACTGCGCCGGGCAGCGGGAGCCGCGGCCGCGCCATGTGGCTGCTGGGGCCGCTGTGCCTGCTGCTGAGCAGCGCCGCGGGTGAGTCGGGGGGCGTCCGGCGAACTTTCTTCGGGGCGCGGGACGCGGCGGCCGGGCTGCTATGGTGCCCCCTCCTCTTGCCCGGGCTGCGTCTCCCGGCGCGGGTGTGCACGGAGGGCGGACCCCGGCGCCGGGCTGGCCGGGACCCCGGCGAGGGGCCGCGGCGGGGTGCGCGCCGTCCTATTGTGTGGGCGTGCGCGCCGGCTTGTGCTGTGTTGTGTGTGCACGGGCGGGGCTTTGTGTGCAGTCCGGCTCTGGGGAGCCCGGCAGCTGCCCTGATTGGGCGTAGCTGGAGAGTTCGTGCGTGTGTATGTGTGTGTGTTGTGTAGGGGAAAGGAAGAAGGGAGGGGAGGGGAGAGAACGCTTCCCTGATCCCATCATCCCAGACGCGGGGTGCTCCGTGCTGTGCTAGCCTCCCCAGCGCCTCTTTGGGTTCTCTTGTGTGCACCCCCGTGCCTCAGTTGCCTACCTGGACCGCAGGGCGAGCGGTAATCGCCGTTTCCTTCCATTCCTGCCTGGGACTGTGTTTGGTTTGGGCAAAGAGAGATGAAGCAGGGCCGGACCTGGGAATTATTAATCTTTCCCACTGATACTGGGAGCAGGACATTTATTTAAATCATCTGATTACCCCCACTCGACCTACAATGGCGAGATGCCCTGGGAGAGGATCCGGGCTTCATCTGCCCGCCCTTTGAACGTGGCATCGCCGTAGCGTGTGCATCCTGAGGTCCCCAGGAGCAGCATGCTATTCCAGGGAACTTTTCTGCTGATGTGGGCGCGCTCCGAATTCCAGCCTGGAGCCCTTCCCGTGCCCCTGCCCGCCGGCCACAGCTGTCAGCTGCCCCTCCTAGGGTCGCCACGCCCTTGGCCCCTTGATGTTTATTTCTGGGCAGCTGATTTCTGGCCCAGAAAAGTAGGTGACAGGGCCCAGTGAACTTTCTTCAGCAGAAGCTGGCTTGTCTGACGTCGGTGCCATCCACGTGTCTAATTAATGCCTGATTCTCCCAGGTGCTTCTAGCTACTTGCTGTGGAGGTGTCTTTGGTGGTGTGTTTGTTGGGGAAGTGGAGACTCACTTAATTCTGAACTTCCCCCTCCCTGCCAGGTGTGCACTTGGAAAGAGAAATCCTCCTCCTTCCTTGAAGTCCCTGGTCCTGGCCATTCTCAGAATCCACTGGGTAGCCTTCCCCCACTCTCAGACTTATGACATCATCCCCACTCCTGGAGACTCCCGTTTAGATGTCTGTGGGTTTGCTGTGGCTTCCAGTGAGGGTGGAATGCTGGTGGCTGCTGTGGATTTTTAACCAGGTCTGGGTCAGAGTGCCTTGTTTCTCCTGAACTATTGGGCCACCACAGGGAGAGAGTTCCAAGGGGGCACTGGCACTCACGGGTAGGGGTGAATGATTATTTGGAGGCTGTTGAAACAGGCAGATTTCCAGGACATCTCAGAAACAAAGACCTGCCTAGATTCATGCTCTCAATTTGCATTGCCCTGGTGTGTCCCCTGATAACACCCAAGCAGGACAGTCTGGAAGCCGGGTCTTGTGTTTGTCCTCAGAGAGCTGCTTGAGGCCCAGTAGAAAGTGTTATTTATTGCATCTCCCAGTTAGTACTGGGTTGCTTTGGTTGAGTCTCCAACTCTGTAAAAATAACTGTAAAGTTAATTTTGTCTTTCTCTGGTCAGCACGGGTTACTTAATATGTGTGTGTACGTATAAAATAGGGCTAAAATAAATAAAATAGTCATAATGGGGAGGGAAAAATGGAGGGGGGTGCGGTCACAGAATGCCTAGCTGTCCCAGGTGGTAGTTTTCTGTCATCTGTGGTCATTGAACTTGTGTGGTTTTGACTCACCTTTACAGTTAGTTGTTGGTTTAGAAACTTCTAGGCAGGTTGGGGTGTGTGCATTCTTTCCTGTTACATTAAGCATCATCTTTCTAGCAGGGATTCCACTTTGACCTGAAGTGTTAACCAGAAACAGGGCTGGTCAGTTTTCCTGAAGCCTGCGTGGTGGTTCAGTTTGGGGTTTATAGTGGGCCAGGGACCCTGCCCTTCTGTCCCATATCCTACACCTTGATCCTCTAAGGGGAAGTTGATAGAACAAGAGAGATTATAAAAGCTGGTGCTTTTGACTTCTGTCTTCTTTTGATAGTCTGTAAAGAAACCTGGGGTCAGAGTGGAGCCCTAGTCTGAGTTCCGGGTCTTTGTAGGTCTGAAAGGCCACTGACATTTCTAGAGCAATCTGGAGGCCTTTGTTTTTCAGGAACCTTCTCAGAGGCCTTCATGTGTTTGTGTATGTATTTTTCATCCTTTGTTTTTATTGTTTGTGTTAGGGAAGTGAAGCATCGATTTTGACCGCTATTATTTTTTACTGTAGCCTGTGAGAAAGGCTCAGCCCATCTGATACCCAGCTTTCCTTCCCGTGGTGGGCTCGGTGGGTTTAAGTGCGTGGATGGTGAGGCGTGTCTAATGGTGGCCAGGCCCTGAGGGGGTCAGATGGCTCACCTCCTTCCTGGCTGACCTTTTAGGGACTCCCTGACATTATCTATGAAAAGGCTTGATTTCCCCCATGTGTACTCAGGGGTGTGGGTGTTGACCTTTTCTCCTGGAGAGATCTGCTTAGTGGTGTGAGCGGGTGGGTTTTATTATTATTATTTTTAACGAACTGAGTCGCTTCGTGCAGCCCAGGCTGGTGGATGAGGCCGTGTGCACCAAGTACAAATAAACACACCTTGTTGCTTTTCCTCTTCAAAGAGATGGATGAAGGCTCCCTACTGGGGTGTGAGATGTTTTTTCCTGACAGCCCACTTAGGCCTTTCACCTTGTGATAAGTGAGGGAGAGACAGGGATATGAGCCAGTAAGGGAGGGAGGACGGTACATTCTGGGCCTCCAAGAATGGTTTAGATGCCTCGTTGTCAAAGTCACCTGGGTAGCTTGAAAGTGGGCTTATATCATCACTTTTGTGAAACAGTTTAGAGAACTTGGGGATTAGGACGGTTTCTAATCACATAATCTATGAAAGTCATGGCCTTTTCAACCTTGCCTCTTTTCATGGGCAAGGAGAGGAAAGGGAACCCAGTATTTGTGGACTGTCTCCTGTGTATGAGGTGCTTTGCTCGCCATTGAAACACATGATCCCATTGAATTTTTCCGATAATATCATGGGACGAGAAGTCATTTTGTGGCTCCTGAGAGGTCATCTGTGTCCAGGGTGCCAGATTCTAACTCAGGTTTCTCTTGGCCCACAATCTGGGCTTTCCCCCCTGTTTCTAGGCATCCTTCCATGCTTTTCCCCCTATGTGCTTTCGTGAATTAACAATCCATGAGCTTGTTTCCATAAACAGCCCCCCTTCCTAAATCTGTTCACTTTGCAGTCACAGCAGTTGGTATTTGTGGTAAATACATAAAAATAAATCCCAGCGACTTCCCTGGTGGCGCAATGGTTGAGCATCTGCTTGCCAATGCTGGGGACATGGGTTCGAGCCCTAGTCCGGGAAGATCCCACATACCGCGGAGCAACTAAGCCCGTGCGCCACAACTACTGAGCCTGCGCCCTAGAGCCCGCAAGCCACAACTACTGAGCCCGCGTGCCACAACTACTGAAGCCCACGCGCCTAGAGCCTGTGCTCCGCAACAAGGGAAGCCACCACAGTGAGAAGGCCATGCACCGCAATGAAGAGTAGCCCCTGATCGCCGCAACCAGAGAAAGCCCGTGCACAGCAACGAAGACCCAACGCAGCCAAAAATAAATAAATAAATAAAAATAAAATGAAATAACTCCCAGTCCTTGAGTAAAAATGGAACTTTCAAAATAGCACCCGTATTTTTGCTCTGTGCCTGGGAGAGGCATGCCTGGCAGGGAGTTACCACTGGACACGGTTCCATTTCTTGACCTGAGTTGTAGTTACATGGGGGTTTGTTTTCATTCATTAGGCTCAATATTTACATTTCCCCTTTCTTATATGTTTATCGTATTTTACAATTAAAAAATAAAAGATGCTATACACCATGGATGACTCAGAGTGACTGAACTGTTTTTAGCTATGAGATAGCCCTGGGGGCAAATCTGTTTTTGGCTGTGGAGTTGTCTTGTTTGTTCTCTTCCCCTCTTTCTTTCTCTCTTTGGAATATTTTGGAATCGCATGGGCCATCCTAACTGTGCAGCTATTTTTGCCTCTGCCTCTACCTGACAATTGGGGAGATTTTTAAGATGACAGCTCCTGTGTGTGTATGTGTGTATGTGTGTGTGTGTCTGTCTTTCTTTCGTTGTAATTGTTGTGAAACAATCTACTTTCTTGGGTCCTGAGGAGTGCCCTTAAAAATGTTTTCTGGGAGAACATCTGAGGATGCAGCATTTGCGTGTCACATCTGCTTGATGTTTACTCTTGCTTACAGGATACGTGGACTTTTGTGACACGGTAACTGTCCAGTCAGAGGGATGGCAAATGTTTATTTCAGGTAGGATTGTTAGGGTTTCTGGAGACGGCTGCAGGGATGGGGTTAGTCTAGGGAAGTGTCCCCGCCTCGGTGCTGTTGACATTGGGGCCGGAGAGTTCTTTGTCATGGAGGCTGTCTTGTGCGTGGCAGGATACGTAGTAGCATTCCTGGTCCTTGTTGCCGGTAGCAGCCTCCCCCGGTTGTTACAACCAACAACGTCTCCAGCTGTTACGAAATGCCCCCTGGGGGGAAAAATCACCCCCACTTGAGCACCCCAGTTGAGAACCCCTGGTCTGGTGTGAGTGCCCCCTCGCCATACATCTTGAGCATTCTGGCAGCTCATCCTGAGAGTGTCTTTTAGATGCAGTGGTTCAGGACGGCATCCTCCTCCCGAGGGTGTCTTAGTCATCAGGTTTCTGCTTTCTGTTTCTGCAACCCCACAAGTTCAGTGTGAAAATACGTTTTTATGTAGAAACACCCTCAGCACTGACCTTTCCCTCCCGTTTCCCTCTTGTGCCATCGTGAAAGCGGGTAACGTTGGAGATTGTAGAATTGGTTCCCTTGGGAGTGACAGGCTGAGAAAGCAGGTAAAAGGCAGGTGGCGGGTGACACCAGAAGTCACTCGGTTCCCTGAATAAACTGTTAAGCTTGGGAGGTTCACTAGCGCAGGGAGCTGGAGGAGAAGCTGTCTGAAAGTTTGCCTTGGGAGTTACGTGTTGAAATCTTACCCTGGAAGTCCCCCTGCCTCTGCCCTACAGAGCAGTCATTGTTCCTCTCAGTTCCCATTCCCTCCCCGTGATTCCCTCCCCCCTCCCATCAAAAGCTTTTATAACTTGAGTTCCTTCTGCAGGTGGGCGGGAGTGGGGGGGACCCTCTGTACTAGCGGCCAGTTGGTTTTGGAGAAATTCTCATCTTCTGCTTTCTTCTCTGCAGTCTTTGGAAAGTTACACTCTGTGTCACTTTGTAACTCTTGCATTCCTTTAAGACACTTTGCCTCGCAGCTGTCCTTCTCCTTTGTCCTTCTCCTTTGTTCGGTAGCCAGTCTTCCTTGAGTTTTTTGCTTCCTCCTCTCTTCAGACCAGCGATGTGCATTGTCTGCTGCTGCCTTCTTTTGTGTGTGAATTCGCGGGAAGAAAGGATGTACCAATAGAGGGGCGCTGGGTTTGAAGGGGAGAAGTGCTCGTTATCTTCCCTCAGGCACACAGGCCTCAATCACGCCCTCTTCCAAAAGGCTTCTCCAGGGAAGAGCCCTAGCTTCCCGAGCGGGCGACCCTTATTTTCCCTTTTGTCTCTGGGTAACGCGAAAACTCTTCTTGACCCTTTATTTGGCTGTTCACTAGTGCGGTACCAGCTCTGTGCTGTAGGGGGGCAGAGCTGTGTAGAACTTGTTCTTGGCCCTTGAAGAATTAAATGATCCAGTGAAGGAAATGGGCTTGTTTACCTCTGTCGTGATCTGGGAAGGGCAGAGACACTTCTCCCGAAAGCGGGGTTTTGGAGGTGTTTCTAAATGTGAGATATACTGATGGATGCACAACCTTCATCGGAACGAAGCTGCGTGGATGTCACAAGGCCTTGGCAAACGTGGATATCCGGTCACTGGGAATATTTAATGGATGGGTCATTCTTTTAAAAAATTTTTTATTTTTATATAATTTTTAAAGGTTACTTTTCATTTAAAGTTATTACAAAATATTGGCAATATTCCCTGTGTTGTACAATACATCCTGGAGCCTATCTTACACCCAGTAGTGTTTGTATCTCCCATTCCCCAACCCCTATATTGCCACTCTACTGGTAACCACTAGTTTGTTCTCTACATCTGTGACTCTGCTTCGTTTATGTTATATTCACTAGTTTGTTGTATTTTTTAGATTCCACATATAAGTGATATCATACAGTACCTATCTTTCTCTGTCTGACTTCTTTCACTGAGTATAATGCTCTCCAAGTTGGATGGGTCATTCTTGATCAGGTTTCAGAGGTGGTGACACATGTCCTAGCTTGCTTCTTTAGCTTTAGCTATCCAGATAAAATGTTGGGGTACATCTGTTGGTGTTCTAAGGCTGTTTTAGCTCTAGGCTTATGAGATTCTAATGAGACATTTCTTCTGTGGCTTTAGGCAACAACCTTCTTTATCTTATCATACTACCTACAGACACATATATGTACATACTACATATACTGTATATGATAAATATGTGTATATATGTATAATATACATATCTTGGTATATGTATATATATACACACACACATATCTTGGTGTATGTATATATACATGTCTTTATATATATATCTTACCTCTTTTAGTCTCTAATCCTACTAGCTTGTAAACTTCTTAAGGGCTAGGATCATATGTTAAATGTATATGTCATATTTCTTATTTCTTTTGCGGGGTCTAGGAGTGTAGTAACGGCTACCACTCACTGGAGGGTTACTCTGCCTGGCAGGGTGCCAAGACTGTACATGTATCATTTTATTGTAATCTTCCTGAATTAAAAACATTACAAAAATAATGCATCGAATATATGCTCACTATAAAAATTTCAAGCACAATAGAAGTCATTAAAATAAAACATCAAAATCTCTCTTCATTCTGTTTACCTTTCTTTCCTCTTTTTAAAATTACTATTAACTGTCTGGTATATATCAGTTTAGTCCTTGTGTGCCCATAGAGTTTAATGAGCTCATACTTGTCTATATTTGTAGTTTTTTGACTTGCTTTTTTTACTTAAAGACTGAATTTTGTCAGTTCTACTTTGAGTTCTGAATTGGTCACACAACTGCCTCTTGTTGTTTAGACCTTCCAGTTATTCCAAAGCATTTGGCCTTTTCACTCAACTTCACTTGCAGTTCACTTTCTCAGTTTGTGAATGGCGCACTCCTTTTGCCTCTGTCTCAGAAACAAAATGTGGTATGGTTTCAGCTGTTTCTGGATATCTTCAAGCACCTTCCTTTAAGGTGTTTGGCTCATGCTTTGCAAGAAAATATGGAATTTTAGTCTTTCTCCAATGACAGATATTTGTTTCCCTATTTTCAAATTTACACGGTTTCCTTGCCTTTTTGTATACACAATAATTTTTCATTTCAATGCAGAATTTTAGTGTCATCTTTTACAAGACATTCTGAATAGCAGGTAAATTCAACCTCTGCATTACCAACAATGCACAGAACTGGACGGAAGTGATGAATCACATCAGCGGCTGTGACCAGGTTCGCCCAGGCACTGCCAGTGACCAATAGATCACAGCTTCTGCTTATCCTGTGCTCTCATAAGATGCTGTTGGCTGTTGGGCATATCTTGATTTCAGAGATGTTACAGTATTAAAGATGAATTAGGCACATCCTGATTTGGTATTGGAGATGTTCCAATACCAAAGGTATGTGTCTTCTTGGCCATCTTTCTTTTAGTTCTTATATAACTACCCATTCTTTTAAAAACAGCTTTAAAAACATCTGGTATATGTCAATACCATAATTTTTTTCATGCCTCCTATGCTGATGAATCTTATTTCATTTTCACAGCAGTTCATTTAGGTAGGTGGTATGCTCTGCCATTTTAGAGATGGGGAAACTAGAAGGCTAAGGAATTTTCCCAACCCCGCAGCCAGTAAGAGGTGGTTTCAGAATTGGCATGTAGGTCTGCACAACTTAAACCTGTGCTCTTGACCACTGGCTCTACTGCTTTGGCACTGAGTAGACACTCAAGTTCACGTGTGTTGGAAGAAGGAGGTGTACTCCCTAGCTTGTGCTAGGGAATTCCATCACTGGGTAGTGATGTCAGTATTGAGTCCATGCTTATTATGTTGGCTAGAATGATCTGTTGGAGAGCCATTGGTCGGGGCATATCTCAAGTTGATTTTATTCAAGTGGCCTGTCCTTGGCAGATTGAAACTGACATTTTGCTGTTCCCCCCTATGGAGGACTTGTTGTTATAGGCATTTAAATGAGCCTTTGTAGAGGCTTCCTTTATTAAAAGAAACAATAACAACAATAAACAAATTATTTCAGCACCATGAGACTTGCCTTTGAATATATTCATGATGGAGAATTTTTTTCCCCCCCTTTGAGGGAAATATTTTGTTGGAATACCAACCAAAAGCAATTTCTTTTTGGTCAGTAGTGCCCTCAAATAGTGCTGGGTGCCAAAAAGAAGGGCCTGCTGTTTATAAAGTCTAGAAATAGATTTTTAAGGCAGAAATATAGTGCTGATTATAATGCCTCATATTAAAAAAAAAAAATCTAAGTTTTTTCTTACTTTCTCACTCTGAGCTTAAGCTTGTATAGTTCACATATGAGAGAGCTTTTTCTGAACTAGTCATTGATGTTATTTATTGTGGAAGGTGAAATGTGAATGTACCGTACCAGAAAGAAGTCGTAGCTGGCAAGAATTTGCCCTATCTTGTTACCTCAAACCAAGGGGCTCTCGTGGGCAGCGGGTCCAGTCTTGTGTGGAAGTAACGCTGCAGGTCTGAAAAGCGTTAATAACTACAGGCGAGCCAGAATGAGCCCCAGAATTCCAAACCCTCACTCCCAAGTTCTCTCCTGAAAACTGTTTCTCTTTTTAATGAGTCATTTGTGATACCAGGAGACTGTAATTTGGGTGAATTTGCAGGTGCTCAAGTCCAACTGTGATTTTTGGCAGGCAACATAGTGCTGTCTAAAGACAGGGTTGTCTCTGGCCTGGAGGGAGGCCGCAGCAAAGAGGGAGGGCAGCCAGTTAGCTGACGCTGGAACAGGCCTTCAGGAACTGGGTGCTGGAGGGACATGGCCTGTATGAATAACTTGATTTAGAAGACGTGCGGACCCAAGATGCCAGCGTTCCATGTGGGACACTCGTGTGTCTGTTGGCAGAGAGAAATGGAAACATAAATGGTGTGTAACTTTATTGCATTAAAAATCCCTTCTCGTTATTATAAGGCCCAGTGAGGTTAGCTCTAGGGATATCACAAGTACGCTGTCTTTGATGGCCTTGCTGGAACATTTTCCTTCAGCTTTTGCCTTGAATCAGGGCAGTGTTCTCCAAGAGTCATTAAACTAATTGGACATGGCTGAGAAGTGAGCCCTCCTCACACGTGTAAGCTCCACAGTCAGTTGAAAAAAAGCCTCTCAATTGGTTTGGAAAGTGCTAAATTTAACTTGTTTTTTTATTATAAAAATAAGATGGGGGAGTTTGGGGACGATGAAAGAGTGATTAGCAGCATAGGGTGTTTCATCAGAAAAAAAAATCCAAAGCTGTAAAAAACTGTTGATGCTAAGAGAAACCAGAACAGAACTGAATGGAGGTTTCAAAAGCAGACTTTATAAAAGTTTGATTAAAAGGTACGATAGGACGGAGCCCAGCTGGCTGGGGCCTGGCGTAGCAGGACTGGAAAGAATGGTTGCTAATTACTGTAACAGAGATAAAGTTGGAAAGAATGACTCGCATCAGGAATATTCTGTATTAATTAAAGATCGCATTAACCTTGTAAATGTTACAGAGAAACGATAAACATCTGTGGAACCTATGAAGGACAGCAGTGATACAGTAGGGAAAGATTTAGCATGCCCAAAGTTCATTTATGTTGCCCAAGGAGATGATAATGACAATCCAAGAAAAGCTAACAGATATCAAAAATATAATAAGGATGCTCCGTTGTTGAATAAGACACATACCAGAGGAATTGAAGTGGGTCAGGAATTGGACTGTATGTTCAGGGAAAGGAACACTGTCCAGCATTGAGGGGGCAATCTCAGGATCTTTTGGAAGTACCCGTAAAATGTAACTCAGCAATAATCTTGAACTGAAGAAAGAACTCTCCCATTCTTTTTTTTTAAAATTATTTATTTTTATTTATTTATTTTTGGTTGTGTTGGGTCTTCGTTTCTGCGCGAGGGCTTTCTCCAGTTGCGGCAAGCGGGGGCCACTCTTCATCGGGATGCGCGGGCCTCTCACTGTCGCGGCCTCTCTTGTTGCGGAGCACAGGCTCCAGACGCGCAGGCTCAGTAGTTGTGGCTCATGGGCCCAGTTGCTCCGCGGCATGTGGGATCTTCCCAAACCAGGGCTCGAACCCGTGTCTTCTGTATTGGCAGGCAGATTCTCAACCACTGCGCCACCAGGGAAGCCCCGGAACTCTCCCATTCTTGTGTGATTCAAGTTCCATGAGGTGGGATGGGGTCTGTCGTGTTCTTTGAAGTCCATCTTATTTGTTTTACAGTCCAGCACCTGAGTCAGGGCTTGGCTTAGTGTCTGTCACACAATAGGGTTTCCTGTAAGTTACCTGGAAGGCACGGAGGTGATCACTAAAGATAAGTGACTGTGACTTTGAAGAAGAGAAGCAGTTGAGGGAAGAATGAAATTTAGATGTTGCCCTTTGGTGACACATTGTTTCTTCTCTAGATTTTAAAACAGTCTCATTTGGCTTCAAAGACCTGCAGAGATCTTTACCAGAGACACCTGTGGCTTAAAAAAAAAACAAAAAACGACAAAAAGAGGCCTTTGAGAGGGAAATGGATTATAGCAATTGTAAAATCAGGTGATAAATTAGACAATTGGGAGTCTAGCATGTGGCGTATAAACAGGGGTTTCTGACAGGTGAATGAAAACTGCTGGGCATCTTAATTCCATTTGAGGGGAGCTTACACAGTTTACTTAAGGAATATGAGAAGTTACTGCGAGGAAAAAGTGAAAGCAGTTCTGTCTTATAAAATATCAGTGTTGATAACATTAAACAATAAGAAAATTCAGGTTATCTTCCGGTCTAATTTAAAAGGAAATAAAAGTTTGCTACTGAAACCACACAAATGATTCAAGGAAGGAAGTGCATCAATCAATATAATCTTAGAGGGAAGTGGAGGGTAATAGAAATACATCAATTATAAGACTAAGTGTACAACAAAATGTCACTAACTCTTGCGGAAAAAAAATTACCCATCTATTCATTGTAAGAGACATAGTAAAATCCAAAAGATACAGGGTGAAAAGTTAAGGAAATAAAATTCTATATGCAAGGGCTACTTTCGTGGTATCAGATAAGTAATTGCATAGCATTAAGCATTAAGTAGATAAACAGGGTTACTGCAAATGGCAAAAGTTTCATTAAACAAGTATCTGATAATGCCATGTAAAAAGACATGAAGAATTAGGAACATAATTAAAGGGTGTTGAAGGTTCTTGAGGATAAGATTAGCAAGTGCTTGCCAAATTTTGGAAGGTTAAAATATTTAGAGAGTACCTAATTTTAATGTTTCAAAGAAAAGGTCCGTGGGAATAGGGAACACCAAATCGAAAATGTGCTGGTGACTCGGCAACGAGAATCTGCCGTCGGGGGTGGTGGGTGAGACCGGCTGCTTCCTCACGACACCCCTGGGGCCTTTCCTCCACACACCTGCTCCATGGGTTTGTGGAAGTGTTTGCTAACGGAAGCTTTGGGGATAAAATCCTCCCTGCTAATGAGACGAGAAGGTTGATAAAGCTTCGAGTTGGGCTTAGTCTGACACCAGCGTCTGTGGGTGGGAATTTACAACAGCAGTTTAAGCCCTGCCATATGGATAGAAAAGGAGACTGCAAAAGTGATTGAGAAGAAAAATCTATTTTTGCTTTTATATCTTAGTAAGCATTGATATTATTTAAATTATTAGAAAACATTTTCCTGGTTGAGTATAGTGTATTTGCTCCTTTAAGAAGGTAGTCTTGTTATGGGATTATGGTGTAGAGCTTTGCTACTCAAAATGTGGTCTCCAGGCCAACAGCATCAAGCATCACCTGAATCAGAATCTGCATTTAAACAAGATCCTCGGGTGACTCCGGCTCACGTTAAGTTTGAGATGAACTCGTAGCTGAGAATACAGGCTTTTGAGGGAGCCAGCCTAGGTTCAAATCCCAGCTCACTGCCTCAGCTTTGGCCAGGTTTCTTCAACCTTCTGCAACCCACTGTGTCTTCATCTGTAAATAGGGATAATAATGGTCCCTCCCATGTAGAAATATTGTAAGTGAGATAATGCATGTGAGGCTCTTAGCTTTTATTATTGCTCACTAATATAACTAAATGTTATTTAACATTTAGTAACATATAACTAAATGTTACTTAAATAATTATTCTGGTTTATTGTAAAAATTTGGACAAAAATTTAGAAAAACATAACTTACAGTTCTACGATCTAAAGACTGTTAATACGTTGGTTTATTTGATTTTTATGTTGTTTTGATCATACGGAGAATATAATTTCATATCCTGCTCTCTTCACTTGTGAATGTAGAGTTGGCATTTTCCCTCCTTAAGCTGATGTGGGAGAACAAATGGTCTAACATCCCAGAATGGCTGGGTGTATTCTTTGATGTCGGCTGTAAAAATCCTCTAAACCAACCAAGTCAGCGGCATGCTCTTTCACAGCTTGTTTCCTTGTCTGTACATACGGGCTGCTATTCCCTGCCCCGTCTGATTTTACCTGGTAGTCGTTGAGGATCCTTTGAGAATCATGTATGTGAAAACAGCTAGTGATAGGTAAAATTCTGCTCACATCTATGCTACTGTAAGTGGGTGGTCTTGCTATGTAGGAAAAGCCTAGAAACGTAATTACCCATTGACTCCACAATTCCACTTCTAGGACTTTATCCTGAAGGGATGTGTACAAAGATTCAGCTATGAGGATGTGTGTGCCAGCATTGCTTTTAATGGTGAAAGGCTGGAAGCTAATGCTTCCTAGAAAGGGTGAGTTATCACATCAATATGCTAGAATACTATGCAGACAGTAGAAGGATGCTCTCCAATATGACCTCCACTTGCCACATGTGGCTACTTAAAGGTAAATTAGTTAAGATTAAATAAAATAAAAAATCAAATTCTTCTGTCACACTAGGCATATTTCAAGTGCTCATTAGCCCCATGTGGCTAGTGGCTACCTTATTGGGCAGCTCAGAGATAGAAAATTTCCATCATCGCAGAAAGTTCTATTGGATGGCACTGCTCCCGAAGAATAATTCTTACATGGAAAGAAAATTCTTAAGAAACAGAATGATTCAGATTTGTAGTATGTGTGTGTTATAAGTTGCCCCTTGGTACTTGGGGCACAACATAGCATTTCTCCATTTTTCTAAATTCCATCAAACCTAGCCCTGATTGCCTTCAGTCACCAAAAGCTAGCGATTTGCTGTAAGTCAACTGTTGAATTCTGCAGATCTTCTCAGGACCTCTGGGTGCCTGACCTGGTCACTGGCATTACTGTTGCTTTTTGTTCTAAGGCCTGTTGCTTAGCTTTGGACCTTCCTGTCTGCCAAACACTTCAATCCACCCCTTCCCATAAATTAACTCTCCCACACATTTTACAACAATGATTTACAAGGGCTGCATGGAGAGTAAACCCCTATGCCCCTCCCCCATTCAGATGGGTGGGAAGTGTTACCTATGGGGAGAAAAAAGGCTGAAACCAGACTACATTAGTAATCAATAATAAGAAAACTCTCAATTCGTTTGTGCGCTCAGCTTTAGTCTGGTTTGCAGATCCCAGTGGATGCTTCGGAGAGGGCTCTGCAGTGGTGGACCCTGCATCCCGCCCTTCCCAGCAGCATCAGGCCTCCAGGCACCCAGGCCTCTTCAGGAACACCCTCCCTGCCTTGCCAGTGGGCTGAACTGATACAGATGACCCTTGCCCTAACTTCCTTGGCAGATGGTGTTGGTGCCCAAGTGATCCCTATTTCTTGCTGATTTTTAGCAAATGGTTCTGGCCAGCTTGACTGAGAAGGGTTGGTTTCCTAGCTCGTTACTTCTCCCACAGCTAAATGCAGCCTTAATGTCTATAGTGTGTACCCTTGCTTGCTGCCTGGTCTTACTATTGATTTAAGCTATGCCTGTGTTTGTGCAGTTTTTCAGAGAAAGCTTCCTATACACCTTTCACAACTCTACTAGTGAATTTCCTTGTCTAGAAAGCTTTCCTCCCATATTCAATTCCCAACCCAGAATGAATCTCACTTCTTTTAAAAAAAAATTGATATATGTCTACTTTGGGAAATGATTAGCACAGTAAGTTAACACCCATCGCTTTACATAGTTACAATTTTTTTTTCTTGTGGTGAGAACTTTTAAGATGTACACCTTTAGCAACTTTCAAATATATAATACAGTATTGTTAACTATAGTCACCATGCTGTACATTACATCCCCAGGACTTATTAAGAATAAAACTGGAAGTTTGTACCTTTTGACCACTGTCACCCGTTTCTCTACCCAACCCCCCTTCCCAGCCCCTGCCTCTGGCAAATGCCAGTCTGTTCTTTTCTATGAGTTTGGGTTTTTTAAAGATTCCACATATAGGTCAGATCATACAGTATTTGTCTTTCTCTGTCTGATATATTTCACTTAGCATAATATCCTCAGGGTCCATCCATGTATTCCAAATGGCAGGATATCCTTCTTTTTTTATGGCTGAATAATATTCCATAATCTCACTTCTTAACGGCTGCCACCACCTTGCTTTTGTTCATGTTAAACTTCACACGTGGTATTCTAATTTATTTATGCTCGTTCCCTATACTTGAGTGGTTCTTTTTTTTATTATTAATTTATTTTTGGCTGCGTTGGGTCTTCATTGCTGTGCGTGGGCTTTCTTTTTAGTTGCCGTGAGCGGGGGCTACTCTTCATTGCCGTGCGCGGGCCTCTCATTGCGGTGGCCTCTCTCGTCTTGGAGCACCGGCTCTAGGTGCGCGGGCTCTAGAGTGCAGGCTCAGTAGTTGTGGCGCACGGGCCTAGCTGCTCTGCAGCATGTGGGATCTTCCTGAACCAGGGCTCGAACCCATGTCCCCTGCATTGGCAGGCGGATTCCTAACCACTGCGCCACCAGGGAAGCCCTTCAGTGGTTCTTAAACCTCAATGATTATAAGAGTAGCCTGGGTGTTTCAAAATACATACTTTTTAATTACTTTAAATTCTGGAATCTCTCAAACATCATAAAAGAACCAAGAATAATATAACAAATACTAGTGTACCTGTCACACAGATCTATCAGATTTTTAACATTTTCCATATAAATTCAGATTTCTTAAAGAAAAAAATATTACAGATACTCTCGAAGACTGTCCCTCATCTCATTACCTACTCTTCTGCCCAGAGGCCACTGCTATCCTGAAGTTGGCATATAGCCTTTCTGTCTCTGTTTTAATCTTTTCCCACATTTGTGTGTGTCTCTCTCCAATGCATAGTATTTTAAAGTGTACATAAGTGCTATCATTCTGTGTGTACTTTTGCAACTTACTTTTTTCATTTATTCTTGTAATTTTGAGGTCCATCCCTGTTGCCACATGTAGATGTGTTTTTTTTTAACTGCTATAGGTATCCCATTGTATGAATATGCTGAAGTTTGTTCACTCATCTCTTAGTTAAGACATTTAGATTGTGACCATGACTAGCCACACTGCAGTGAAAATCCTTGTGCACAGAGCAGGACTTCAAAATATTCTCGAAGTAGAATTCTGGATCAGAGGGTTTGCACATTCTCTGCTCGTCTAGATAATGCCAACTTACCCTCTGAAATGGTCCTATCTATTTATATTCCCATTAGTGGTTTACGAGAGCACCTGCTTCCCCACATTTCTTCCAATATTTGGACTTTAGTTCTTAATTAGTCTTCCCAAGGGCACAAAGTGGTAACTTGCTGTGGTTTCAATGTCCTTTCCCTTGATTACCAGTGAGGGGAGTGCAGTAGGCTGTGGCCAGACCTCCCCGCCTCGTTCCCCCCACTCCTGGTCCCCCAGTTGGATATAGATGGAGAACCGGGCGGACTTTCGGCACCGGTGCAGGTAAGAGATGGTTGCTCCCGTGTTGGCGTGGCAAGAATTTCCAGGTCCAGAACTCCAGGCCCTGGGGCTGGGTCATCGGGTGTAATTCTGCTGAAGGGTTGAATGTCTGCTTTCGACGTGGATTCTGGGGGCACCTATGGCTCAGCGTCTCGAAGGCGGTTCTGGGCTCCTCTGTCTTGGTAGGTGTTTACCCTGTAAGGGCTGCTGAGATCACTGGACTAAGGGTGGTCCGTGGTGAGAAAACCAGCAGGGCACTGGGGAGCCACTTTCTGGACTCCACTTCTGATGGTGGTGTGGGGGAGTGATGGCTCAGAAGAGAGGCAGGCTCTTGAATCAAATGGTCTGGGTTCAGACCCTGGCTGTGTGACCTTAGGCCAGTTACAGAACCTCTCTGTGCCTCAGTGGGCTCTTTCCCTGTAAAAGGGAGGTAACGCCAGCCTCATAGCATTCTTGCGGGGAGTGGACGAGATCATGGATGCGAGGTACTTAAGCCCGGTGCCTGGCACTTCAGCAGCAGCAGCACCTGCTTACTAATCCATGCTCTGCGGCTGGGTTTGAGGGCTGGGGGCGTCGTTTATGTCTGAGCCCCCGGTGCCCAGCCCAGTGCTGGTACTGAAGTGGGTGCTTGGGGAACGGTTGTTGAATGAACGTGTGAGCTTCCACTTAACGTATGAACTTCAGTTTGTACCGCAGGCTACGTTAAGCCTGTTGAGTACTGGAATTATTTTCGACCGGGGACGACTGCGATCCTGGTGGTGGTCTTAAAACAGAGATGAGGACTCTTGGTCCACCTGGCATTTTCAGTCCTGAAATTTCTGGTCATCCACCGTGAACCTGAAATTAGGTTTTTCTGACTCGTTTTCACACTGACTTTGAAAAATTTATTCTTCCCATTTTTTCTCTCCCTGAGATGTTTTTCCCCTTGCCTTGTTGGCCTTTCTGAAACATTCAAACAGCCTTTTGTTTGTCTGGTGGCTCTGAAATACCCAAGTATTTGGAGTTCGCACTTGAGCTTGTCTGCAAGCTCTAGAGGGTACTCTTCTTCATGACCTAGGACATATTGAAGGGTCGGTACTAACTTAGACTCTGGAAGGAGAGTCTTGAGAATTCTGGATATATTGTAGGTCTGCTGCAAGTTCAAATGGCTCTTCTCAGTCTTTGCCTCTACAGAATCCTTTTTTCCACTTTTCAGTCGAAGAGGGTGAATACACCCTATGGGGCCATCATGCAGACTAAGTGACTGATGATAATTTTCCATATGTTGGTTCTGCTCTGACTTCAAGGGAATGAACAGCTTGCTTCTGGGAGGTTCATTAAGTTTCCTGGGTTCTCTGGAGCACCTCCTTTTAAATGAGTTCCTACGGTGAACAAAAGAGCCTCAAAGATTTTGAAATAGAAATGCCCTTCCTCTAAGTACATTTAGAGGAAGACACACGGACTGTTCCCTTGTCTGTTTAAATAATTTTCATTTATTTGAGAGACGGAGGAGGAGAGCAGAATGGAATGAAATTGAACTCTCTCTGGACTTGAGTTCTTTGCATACATAAGGCACCATACAAAGGCCATTTAGTGGATCCAGAAACCCAGGAGGATGAGGAACAAAACAGAGGGTAAATGGCTAGCTTTGTAGAATAAATAAATAACAGTGCCACATGGAAAGGGTGCCTTGAATGAAGGGAGGGAAATAATGTGGTAAAGACTAAACCAAAGGAAGACATAATCAAAACAACACTGAAGTCAGAGTGCAAAGTTGTAAATGTTAATGGGAGGGCAAAGTAGAGTCGTGTACTGACAGTTAATCAGAATTGTGGGGTGGAGGAAGTGCTGGGCCCCAGAGACAATGGATTTCAATCCCATCGGATTAGAATTTTAATTACTGTCCTTTTGCATTGCCTGGGATTTTGGGATGAACATATTTGTGTGTGTGTGTGTGTGTGTGTGTATACATATATATATACACACAGCCCTGTATATAGATGTGTGTGTTTATATACATATAAATATTGCTAGCTTTGGTTCTGGGAAGAAATTCAGCATCGGACATAGGAAGTCATGACGCTACATCTGCTTCTCTATTTTAAAATGATCTATTGGGGATGATATCACTGGCTTCTTAGAACAATTACTTATTGTTCACTTACTTGTAAGGCACTGTGGCAGGTACTGATGGATGTACAGAGCTTCCCCTGACTTTAAGTAATTGAGTTTTAGCACAAGAGGGAAGATGTGTACGTAGGTCTGAATAAGGCATGTGTGGTCATGTGGAGAGCGTTGCAGTCAGGAGAGTGGCACAGACCAGATGCTGCCCGAGTTCAGAGGAGGACCACACTTCTTCCAGCTGCGATGGATACACAGGGATTGGGAAGGAGGTCCCTGACATGAGCTTGGAGGAAAGAGTCGGAATGAGGCTGGAATTTCGGGCCGGTGGGGCACAGTCCCAGAGGTGGGAAGGTATATGGTGTATCTGGGGACTCACAAAGATTATAGTTTTGCTGGAGTCTCAAGGAGCCGCGGGAGATAAAGCTAGGAAGAGGGCATGTCTACCACGAAGACTGCTTCTACTAACCGTCCCAGTGAATGGCACTTAACTGTGTCCCAGGCACTGTGGAAAGTGCTTTACACACATGATTTTGTCAGATCTTCTCAAGATCCCTGTGAGATAGGGACTGTCACCATCACGGCTTGACCTAGTAGGAGACTGACGCTCAGAGAAACAAAGCAACTTGCCTGGACTTGGGTAAGAGCTAGGCTGTGGACCCTGGGCTTTTCCAGCTCTAGGGCCCGTGCTTTGGCGGGTGGGGTGGTGATGACCAGAGGTGCCAGTGAGAGCTTGGGCTCATGTGATCGGCACTGGGAAGGCTTGGCCTTGATCAAATCTGTTTGGAAAGGCTGCGGTTGGCCTTTTTTATGGAGGCTCTGGTATGTCTGAGTAAGGACAGCCTTTTCTGGACTGTCTGATGCAGGAAGGGGCCTGGATTTGGAGACCTTGGAGTGAAGAGTTTCCCTTGCATGGTGAGAGCAGAAGCTGGGTTTGTAAATTAGGGTAAAGAAGTTGAGCTGGGGATGAAGTGGAGGCAACCATGCCCCCTTGATGGGCGTAGTCGGGGGACTTCCATGCTTGAATTTATGGACCAGTAAAGTAATGAAAAATAAACCAAAAGAGGCTGGACTTCCAATATTGCCTCATCTACCTTTATTTGATCAAATGAGGACAATGAAAAAAGAATCACCTTTTACCAAATCACCACCATTTTATAATAGACATCAGATTTTAATACAACAATATAGGAGTAGTTCATCCTCAGAACACAGGGTGGTCCTTTAAATGGGGTTCAAAGAAGAGCTGCAGCAATTGTTCCTTCAGTTTCTAATTTCGTCGCTGACCACTGAACGCTTCGCAGTGGACCAAGGCGTTCTTGCGATGCGCGCTTGGGAACCGCGGGTAGAGGCCGCCCTGGCCCGAGGTGTGAGTGCGGGGGAAGGAAGCTGGAAGCAGAGGCTGGGGGCAGTGGGAGATGTCGGTGACCCGTGTTCAGGAATGTGGGTGTTTAGGGTTTAGGGAAGGGTTTTCTAGGGAGCCCTGACGATGTTGAGAGGACCTGGGGAGGGCTCCTGAGAACATAGGAGGGTGGGACATGCCGGAGAGACGAGGGAGGGAAGAAGAACGGTGGGGGCGGATCTGACATTTATTTAACACCCGCTGGAGGTGCGTTATGAGAGATCTCTCATGTGATCCTCATAAAAAGTCTCTGGGAGGCAGAGGCACTATTATTCCCATTTTACAGATGAGGAAACTGATACTGCAGGTGTTGGATGTGCCGAAGTCACGTCACAGCCAGGTCACAGAGCTGGGGTTCACATGCTGTTTGGAACCTAAAAGGTGGCTTATTTATTTGGAGTAACAGTCGTGATGTGTTGAGGCCCTTCTGCGTTTCCCCTTGGGCCTTGTTGGTTGTCTTGTGACTTGGTGACTGTGTCAGGCGCTTATATTCCTAAAGCGCAGCCTCAGCATTTGGTACCTGGCAGACGGGACCGTATCGATGTACAGATTTCCTAAGAGCGTCTGGCGTGCGCGCCAGTCCCCGGCTCGGCTTCACGATTTTATCCGCAGGCCTGCATCGTGGAAACGTGTGCCTTACCCGAGGGTGGCAGCTGGGGCTCTGGTTTCTCCCCCTCGGGAAACAGGTATCCCCAACATTCAGAGCAACCAGGATTCGAACCCTGGGGCTGCCTCCTCAGTCCAGGCCCCTCTCACTCCCTCTGAGGAGCTTCTGCCTTACAGAGGGAGGTGTGAACCCCCCGGAGGCCCTCCTGGAAAACTCATAATGGAATCTTTGAACAGCTGCCCAAGGACGGTTTTCAGATTTTCAGCCATTTTTCTCTTTTAATGGAAGCTCCGTCAGGCTAGCTGGTTAATGGGTCCCAGGTTCTCCCAGGCCACTTACTTCCTAATTTTCAAGCATTATCCATGGAGAAAATCCACCCTGCAGGAGCTTATGCCTTAATGAGCCCCGTCAAAGTCAATCTCAAGTCATGGGCAGCAGCTTTGATCGTGGTGATGGGCATTTGGGTTCCACCGAGGGGGGCAGTGGGAGTCTGGCTCTGCCTATGATTTATTCATCCCTTCCTTGGCCGCACTGCCTGCCCAGCTGCCCTTGGGAAGGACCCAGCCTCGGCTCCGGGCTCTATACAGCCTATGGGGCTTACAGGGCCTTACGTCTGGATGTTTCTGCACAGCTGGAAGGCAGCCAGATGTTGGAAGCCGAGTTGCATACCTTGGGTAAACCCTTTTCCAGCAGCCCTTGGGGCTCCTTACTGGCAGACCAGCTCTTCCCCCTCCTCCAAGGCATGTGGGGCTCACGTGCGGGAGCACGCTTGCTCAGAGACCCACTGATAGAATATTTACATCAGTGACTTGGTACCAGGGCCTGGTTGTATGTTTTAAAAGTCTTAACGACACATCAGCCATAAGGATGCTGGCATGTTGGCTTTTGGTTTCTTGCTTGCGGTTTTTGTTCTTACGAGGAGTGAAGAAGTGTGGCCTGATCTTCTGGGAAGGAGGCTGCTGTGTGGGAGAAACTGCTCCCTTGTGTGGCTTGTTGAGTGCCCTGTGTGCCCCTGGCAGCATTCTTAGTGCTTGGCATCCTTGTCTCTTTTTAATCCTCTCACCATCTTCTAGGTGGGTTGAATTATGTCACCCCAAAAAAGATATGTTCATGTCCTTACCCCTGGTATCTGTGGATGTGACCTTATTTGGAAATGGGGTCTTCGCAAACATAATTACTTAAGATGAAATCCTACTGGATTAGGGTGGGCGCGCATTCCAAGGACTGATGTCCTTAAGAGGAGGGAACGCACAAATGGATACACACAGGGGAAGATGGCCGTGCGAAGACAGAGGCAGTAATTGGAGTGATGTAGGTACAGGCCAAGGAACGCCAAGGATTGCCGGCCACCACCAGAAGCTAGGAGAGAAGTGAGGAAGCATCTTCCCTAGAGCCCTCAGAGAGAGTGTAGCCCTGCCAACACCTCGATTTCCTTCTTCTATCCTCCAGAACTGGGAGAGAATAGATTTCTGGGGTTTTTTTTTTTTTTTTTTTTGGAAGTATAGTTAATTTGCAATGTTGTGTTAGTTTCAAGTATACAGCAAAGTGATTCAGTTATTTATACATACATACATATATATACATATATATTCTTTTTCAGATTCTTTTCCATTATAGGTTATTATAGCATATTGAGTACAGTTCCCTGTGCTATACAGTAGGTCCTTGTTGTTTACCTATTTTATATATAGTAGTGTGTATATGTTAATCCCAAACTCCTAATTTATCTCCCCCCCCACCCCCTTTGGTACCATAAATTACCGAAGTTTGTTTCCTTTGTCTGTGAGTCTGTTTCTGTTTGGTAAATAAGTTCATTTGTATGATTTTTTTAGATTCCACATGTAAGTGATATCGTATGGTATTTGTCTGTCTCTGTCTGACTTACTTCACTTAGTGTGATAATCTCTAGGTCCATCCATGTTGCTACAAATGGCATTATTTCATTCTTTTTTATGGCTGAGTAGTATTCCATTGTATATATGTACCACATCTTCTTTATCCATTCCTCTGTCAGTGGACGTTTAGGTTGCTTCCATGTCTTGGCTATTGTAGATTTCTGTTGTTTTAAGCCACCGGTTTGTGGTAACTTGTTAAGCAGCTCTAGGAAACAATACAGTAGGAATTACCTAGAAGGGAATTTCGAAGGGAGTTAACCCCATTCTGCAGGCGCACAAACCAAGACTCAGAGGTAGTGAGCATTCTGCCCCAGGTCATTCACCTCGTGTGTGGAGACAGAGGAATGAGGGATTTCATGGTGCTGTGGCCAAGGCCGTGCTTTCAGGGTGAGGTGGGGAATCTCTGATGCCCATTATCTGGATCACCTTACTGAGCAGTTAGGACTAAGAGAGAGGTCACTCAGTTGCAGTGTAGATTTGCTTTCGATCTGGATTCAGCCGGAAGTTTCTCTGAGTGTGACTCTGGGGGAACCCTTGCTTTGGCTGAGGGGACACAGGTCTTTTGTCCAGAGGATCTAAGTATGGGGTGGAGATGTCATTTCTGTGACATGACATGTATGTTCAGGGAGGCTCATAGGTCATCAAGGGCCAAGCCTCATTCTTCAGAGAGGTTGGACAGCTTGCCTCAAATCTGTCAGTACTTGGAAAAAAGAAGAGAAATAACAGAAGGCACCGTCCTTCCTAATCTCTCTAATCCTGTCTGTTCCCAGCTGTGCTCTTATCTCCGTCTGCTTCTTTACCCCCTCCTTGTTCTCAGCTGGGAGGGAGAGAAGTAGGCAGGGATCACGTGTTGGAAAGATATTATTCTAAGGGCAGTGGGACACCCATAAAACTGAAGGCTTTTATGGAGGGGAGCGCCGTGACTTGTCGGATATTGTTATGGGCTGAATTGTGCCCCCCTACTGCTCCCAAATTCAAGTGTTGAAACCCTAACCTCTGTACCTCAGAATGGGTACCTTTAAAGATAGAGATTGGGCCTTTAAAGAGGTGATTAAGTTAAAATGAGGCTAAGGTGGGCCCTCATGCCATCTGATTGGTGTCCTTATTAGAAGAGGAAATTCGGACATACAAAGAGAGACCAGGGATGCAGGCACACGGAGGAAAGGCCGCGTGAGGACACAGCAAGGAGGTGGCCGTCTGCAAGCCAAGGGGAGAGGCCTCAGGAGAAACCAACCCTGCCCACACCTTGATCTTGGACTTCTAGCCTCCAGAACTGTGAGAAAATAAATTTCTATCCTTTAAGCCATTCAGTCTGTGGCATTTTGTTCTGGAGCCCAAGCAGACTCTTAGAGACGTTTCAAAGCTGAGTGTAGCAGCCGCGGGGAGCGTGGATGGGGGGGTGATGTCATGGGCATTCAGAGCAGCTGGGAGCTTGCAGGGAAGAGGTGAAGGCAGTCTGCACTAGGGTGGTGGCTGCAGAGGTGGAAAGAAGTGGGAAGGTTACAGAACAGTGTAGAGGTAGGATCCACAGGGGCTTGTCATTGATTACCGGGAGGGGGCCCGAGTGGGGGAAGGAATCCTGGAAGACCCTGGGCTTCTGCTGGTTGAGTGGATCCAGGGAACACCCAAGGAACTGCAGGCGTGAGGGGCCAGGAGTCTGAGTTGTCTGTGAGAAGACGTCCTGGGTTTTGTATCTGGAGCTCAGAGGAGAGATCTGGGCAGCGATGGAGATTTGGAAAGTGCCAGCATCTAGAGGGCATTACGTGGCGGGCGCCAGCGAGGTCGCACCTGAGCGGAGGAGAGCTGAGCTTCATGGAGCACAGAGCTCTGAGGACTCCATCTCCTCAGGGAAGACACCGCCCAAGGAGATCTAGAGGGGGAATGGCCAGCTCTCTGTGCTGAGCAGTGGAGAAGAGTTTTAGGACACAGCTGGGGTGGAGACAGAGATTGGGAATCTTTAGTGTGGATGTGTGGGGAGATGCATCGGGGGCTGGGGGGGGGGGTCTTAAAGGAGGAAGAGCAGAGGCCAGAGGGACCACAATGGCTTAAATATTTTCATCGTGATCTGTCTTTAAATTGGTAATATCTGTAATGGTTCAGAATTTGAAGAAAATATGGTGAAAAAGTAGTTCTCTCTCTCACCCCTGCTGCCTCACGATGCAGTTTACCAGGTACCAGTTATACTAGTTCTCCAACGCAGAGGAAACCAGCCCTCAGATTCTTGTGTGTTCTTCCAGAGGTAGCTGTTTATGGCTATGTAATATGTAATATATAGACATCTGTTTAGAGATGGATATCCATATATAATATCTATCTAGAGTTGTATATACTGTATATAATATTGGGTATATATATTCTAAATTTAATTTCTTTATAGAAATCATATAGCATGCAGGTTGTTCTACATTTTGTACCTATTTACTGATGTGAATTTGTTTTGAAAAAGAAATGTAACCTTGTGGTTTAATATTCATAAGATGCAAAAAAGCACACAGTGAAAAGTCTCCCTCTCCTCCTGTCTCCAGCCACCCCTAGTCTCCTCCCTGGAGACACCTCTTAATTGTTTGTTTGCATTTTGGTTATTGTTGTTGTTTATTTCCAAATATATTTCAGAGCTCTCTCTATCAGAACAGAAAGAGCTGCCTCATTTATTTTTATGGTTGATGGTATTCATGGCATTCTGTTACGTGGGTGCACCATAAATTACTTAACCAGTCTCCTATTGGTAGATTGGATGATTTACATCCTTGCTGTGACAGACAGTGTTATATTATATTATATAAGTACATTAAAATAACATAGGTTATTTTACATGTCCAATGAAGTAGAATTGTTGAAGAGCTAAGTGCATTTGGTATTTGGTCATTACTGCCTAAGTGTCCCCCGGAGAAGCTGTTCCAGTTTACCCCAACCAGCTGTAAATGAGGGTGCCAGTTTCCCCACTGCTTTCCAAACTCACTGTGTTATCAAACATTTTATCATAGTCACTGTCTCATGGTCACTGCTCTAATAATGAGTGAGCATCTTTTCCAAATGATCTTTTCTTATTGATTTGTAGGAGCTACTTATATATTAAGGAAATTAGCTCTTTGTGCTATATGTTGCAGGATATATTTTCTTACTTTAGTCAGATTTATTAATCCTTTCTTTCTAGATGAAAAAACTGTTCCAGATTTTCACTTCACACTTAAGCCTTCCTCACTCCAAAATTACGTATTAAAAAATTTGTGTTTTCTCCTTTTGATTTATTTTTCATATTTAAATCTTTTATCCATGTGGAGTTTATTTTGGTGTCATGTGTGAGGCAAGGGCCCCAATTTATTTTTTTCCAGGTGGCTACCTATTTCTTCCAATCATTTACTGAATAATGCCCCCTGCCCACTGACTAGACCTGTATTAGTTTTCTATTGCTGTGTAACAATATTATTACCAATGTAGTGTCTTAAAACAGCACACATTTATTTTCTCACAGTTTCTGTGGGTTAGGAGTCTGGGCATGGCTTAGCCACATTCTCTATAAGGCTCCGATCAAAGTGTCAGCTGGAGCTGAAGTCACATCTGAGGCTCGCCTGGGGAAAGATCCATTTCCAAACTCACTTGGTTGTTAGCGGCATTCATTTCCTGGCAGGCACCTGGACGGAGGCATCATTTTCTTGCCGACTGTTGCTCTCAGTTCCTTGTCATGTGGGTCCCCAGCATGGCCTCTTGTTTCATCAAGTCAGCAAGAGAAAGAGGGGGTCCTACAGTCTTCTCTAACATCTCATCACCTTTGCTTTGCTGGAAGCAAGTCACAGTCCTGCCCACATTCAAGGGGAGATGATCACACAATGGCATGACACCAGCAACCATGGAGGGGCCTTCTTAAGAGTGTGTCTGCTACCCTACCTTTTTATAATTTAATTTTCTATGTATATTTGAACTCATTTCTCTAATGCCACCAACTCTTAAGGAGTAAGTAGAGGAAGAGACACCTGCTCACAGATGGGGAGGAGGTGCCATGGGGCTGTGCTCATCTTTTCCAACTCCCATGGCCTTGGAGCCTAACCCTGGCCAGCTGTGGACTGTGTTTCACTGAGACACTTCAGCATCTGGCTCTATTCCTTGGCTGACCTTGATACGAGGGGCTGCCTGCTGCCTTCATGTCCATGTTCCATGTCTCCAGGCTGAGATAACCTAGCAACTGCTTGGGTGTAATGGAAGTTTGCAGCCTCACTTCCATGCATTTGGCCCTGGAATTCTGTGTTTTATTAGAGACGCTGCTCATATTAATGATTATTACTTTCTGGCTGCACCACTGCCTCTAGTTGCAATCAAGTGTGTTGTTGCAACTTGAAAATGTTATCCTGGTAGAGGCAGTAATAGGATAAGCTGTGGGGTGTTTCAGATGCTGATGGATTAGTACCAGTCCTTCTCCCTGGAGGACAAGAGCGTGCACAACAGGCCTCTGGAAGGAGCATGGAAATTCTAGCAGCTGTGTTCTCTCCACTTTTGTTTTCCCTACACTTCCTGAAGTCAATTTTGTTACCTGTAGTTTGTGGCCAAAAAAAAAAAAAAAAAAAAATAATAATAAGCCCGCATTCCCATTCCCAAAAGTCATTATGGATTGATTGGTCTGCTGGGAGGAGTGGATGTAAAAAGTAACTAAGAGGTGATGGGTTAAAGGAAGTTAACAAAAAACCCCAACAATAATGGACAGTAGATGAACTGGTGTGCTAATGGTGTAATCTCTGGCACTGGGCTTTGTAGGGTGGAAAGGTGTAGAGTGATGCTCTGATTCTTGATGGGGGTTGGGGAATGGACCCTCTAGCCGGGCTGGGCCAGACAGCTGGCCTAGAAGAGGAGGGCAGTAGGGGACTTTTGGAAAAATGGAAGCATGTGAGACCAAAAGAGAGAATTTTTATGTTGCTCGAAGGTGCTGATGGTGGTAGAAATTTCTCAGAGCAAGTAGGGACTTAAGTGCTAAGGCTCAGGAGAACAGGTACTTAGAAGATGCCCTCGGCAGGGTTGGAGAGTCAGTGGATGCAGAGAGGGGACCATTTTGCTATCAGGGTAGGTGGAGTTGGACTGGTGCAGAATGAAGGGCTTTCAGATCCCCAGGAGTGCAGAGTGCTGAAGAGAGGCCCAGGCCCTGAAGTAGAAATGGGGTGGTCCCACAGTTGCGGGGCATCAGAGTAGCATAAGGTGATGTTGGCAATAAACCTGCCAGGTAATTCTTTAAACTTGTTGTTAGTGAATCGTATCATGGTAGAATTTGAATTTGCAATTAAGAAAAACATAATTCTAGGGATTAATTCTGTGAATCCAGAGGTGTGGAAGGCCAGTGTCCTAGGGGGAAAAGGAAGATCGGTGGAGACAACTTGGGACTTACAGGTGGTGGGACTGGAAAGCTTCGCCACCACAGCACGTGCTGGGAGCTGGCTCGGGGGAGTCTGTGAAGGAGGTCGTATAGAGAAGAGAGGGGATGGGGGTCCTGGGAGGATGGACGAGGGATGTTTCCTGGAAACACTGACACAGATACACTCAGGAATGAAGATGCTATATATCCTTGTACACTCCTTTCCCCTCTCCCAGGCCAGTGGATGAATTTTGTTTCATTCATCATCAGATTTACTATGTTTCAGGCATTGTGTTAGGCACTTGGGGATTCTGAGTTGAATAACACGGTCTTCTCTCCAGGAGCTCAATGGAGTGTGTCTGGGAAACACACTTTCAGGTATCTGAGATGCTGTTGGAATGAATGAGACTTCTTTCCCAGAAGAGTTTGTTTTGGTTGAATTGTGTTGTGTGGCAGGGTAGACAGTGACTTAAGTGGTATGTGTGTGTGTTTAGCTGTGTTATTTTAGCTTTTTATTTTTCTTGGAGTCTTAGAAATAGGTGTGCTTAAAACATTTCTAAAAGTGTTTTGTTTGGGTGTTATGGCCCTATTGAAACTCAAGCCAAATTCAATAACTTGCTTAATTTGCATGAAACGTGCATTTCTCAGGCATGTATTAAGTCCCTTGAGTAGCTTTCAGGGCCTGCTGGAGGTAGGTAATTCAGGGTGGCTTGGTGGCTTCATGTTATCAGGGACCCAGGCTCTTTCTCTTACGTGTTCCTCTGGTAACTACTCCATGACCCAAGATGACTGCTTGAGTACCAGCCATGTCATCTGAATTCCAGTCTGGAGGAAGGAGGAAGACACTAAGCAGGATGGGCTCCCTCTTCTTAAGGATCCTTCCTGGAAGTCAAACCCAGGACTTCTTTTTACATTCTATTGGCCAAAACTTAGTCACATGGCCACATTCTGCTACAAAGGAGATTAGGTCTAATCAGGAGTCCTCTTAGTAATTAGAAGAGGAAAAATCATAATAGGGGATGCATGCAGAGGTTAATTATGAAGGAGAAAGGACCAAATAATGGAGTTTTGTTCCTGAAAACTTCTTTTAGGCTAAGAAAAGGTACAGGTTAGGTTGCGTCACTGAATTAGTATATTACAGAAAACATGTTCTCCCAGGCAGCTTTGAAAGAGGAATAAGAGGTGCCCTGGGAGAGTTCAGGTGGGGAGAGCCCCGACAAGGTACCTCAAGGTGGTGGAGTGAGGGAAGACAGACAGCGGTTTCCAGCCTGAACCCCATGCTCACGGTGGACACTCTGGGTTGCGGATGTCGGTTTACAGGGCTGCACCTTCTCACGTGATCGCCCCATGGAACGCGCTCTAGCCAGGGTGAGATTTTTTTATTGATTTAATGATGGCTTGTGATTCTCCAGAGTGATGCAGGGTAACATGGCCAGTTCACAACTAGGAGTTCTGACTCATGTTTTGGGGGAGGAAGGGAAGTCATAGTGAAGCACCTCCCTCATTGCATCAAAGGTAAAATCCAGGCTATAGACTCTGGGAGCTGGTTTCCTGCCTTCCTCCAGTCTCCTCTCCCTTGAGGTTGGTGTGCCTGCCGTACAGAGCTGCGCTGTGCGGTCCTTGTCCGGAGCCATCCAGGCTGTCCAGGGTGGAGTGGCCCCATCCTTTCTGTTTGTAACATTCAGGTGACATGTGCCTGGTACTGAGGTGTGCTCAGTGTTTCCCTGTGTGCATCTGTTCTTGCTGTACTAAGCTCCTTGGTTCCCTTCGGGCTGTTTCTCACACATCTTTGTGTCCCTAGCGCTGCTCTGCTTGGGATGTGTGGTGGGACCCAGTGCCCTAGATGTGAGGGCCCCTGTAGGTGGCAGTCCTGAAAGGATTTCCCTGTTTTCTTAACCTCTTGGTCTCACCTAAGCAGGAGGCACTGCTTTACCTAGGGCAGATTATTGAGCTGGAAAAGACAGTTAAAAGGTAAATTGATCACCAGCTGAGCCTGGAAGAGTCAGCTCATTGAAATATTTAAATTTTAAAAACACCCACATTCAGAATTGTTTCTCTAAGGGTCCTAGTGTCTTGGGTTAGAGGGAGGGAGTAGGATTCTTTTAGCTTAAATGATTGCTTTAGCTCTTGATGGCGTCCCTTGAGTTTGGGCACCAGGATGCAAGTGGTATGGTTTCTGCTGTGAGCACACTGTAGCTGAGTGGGACCAGGGAATCCCAGATGGGACAGCCCAGTGGTAGAGTTTGGCCACAGGCCAGACCAGGCAGAGGATGGTCCTGAGAGGGTTTACAAGAAAATACCCAGCTATATAGTTCCTTAATTCACTGCTTGATCATCTTGGCTAGTTTGGGGATCAACCAACCTATGACCTTTTTGACTTTGGGAACTGCAGTTGCATTAGTTGGCTCTGAGATTGATGGGTTGAAGGGTGCCAGGGTCTCTGCAAAGGTAATTGTAGTCTGATGGAGCTCCCTTCCTGAGGGCGGGCAGAGGCTAGTCCCCAGGCAGTGGGCGGTGTTAGTGTTGGACCTCTTGGGTTAGCAGAGCTTGCTTGCTTGCTTGATTTAACATCGTTTGTCTTTTTTATTATAGCCATTAAAATTTTTTCTATCGAGATATAATTGACATATAATATATTAGTTTCAGGTGTACAACATAATGATTCGATCTTTGTATATACTGAAAAATGATCATCACAGTAAGTCTAGGTGACATCCATTACCACACAGTTGCGAATTGTTTTTCCCCTCATGATGAGAACTTTTACTCTCTTACCAACTCTCAAATATACAATACAGTGGTATTAACTATAGTCACCATGCTGTACGTCACATCCCCAGGACTTAACTTATTTTATAACTGGAAGTTTGTACCTTTTGACCGCCTTCACCCATTTCACCCACCCTCAACCTTCTGCCTCTGGCAGCCACCGATCTGTTCTCTGTATCTATGAGTTCCGTTTTTTCTTTTTAGATTCCACCTATAAGTGAGATCATACAGTATTTGTCTTTCTCTGTCAGACTTCTGTTTCACTTAGCAGAATGCTCTCAAGGTCTCTGTATGTTATTGCCAAAGACAGGATTTCCTTCTTTTTTGTAGCTGAATAATATTCCATTATGTATATATACTACATTTTTTTTATCCAGTCATCTGTCGGTGGACACATAGGTTGCTTCCTTGTCTTGACTGTTGAGAGTAATGCTGCAGTGTACATGGGGGTGCATGTATCTTTTCAAATTAGTGAGCTTTAGATGAGTGTTGAAACCATGGGTGTTAGAGTTTCTAGTCCATTTGTTTTAGGTTGTTGTCATTCATTTGCCTCTTCTGAAGGCATTAGGATAAGCAAAGTTAAACTGAGTCAAGTTAGTTCAAGTTCTTTCCTATGTACCATGCTTGAAAGAGAATTTATACGATCCTTTGGACCTCATAGTTCTGTGCAGAGACATGTGGTGTCATAGGTGGGACAAGGTTCTTGAGCCAGTGGCTGTCTACTGGCGAGGGCTCTCCTAGTCTCTTGGTTTCAGCCTGACTCTCAGATCCGTCCTCTAACCTTTCTTATTAGCCAACTGTTTATCAATGCTGAGCTTTATCAAGACTGTTAGAGAAAGGTCTTACATCCCTGCTCTAGAAATGTCTAAGCTGGTTTTGAATGTTCTGGTCTTTAACAAGGTGATGGAAAATTTTTAAAAATGAAGGCTCTTAATTGAGCCTTAATTTCTATCGAAGTAGTTTTATAAGATTTATAACTGTGTTTAGTAGGTCTCTAATGAGACCATCAATTTGCATAATGCTGATAATCCAGGCAATTCAAAGTAATTTATAGCTATATCTTCATTATCAGATGGTAGATATTAACCCCATTTTATTGCTGGGGAAATTGAGGCTTCTTTGACCCAAAAAAGTCAAATCACAGGAGAGGAATTACACTCAGATTTCAAGATTTCCTGACATTTCCCCTCTCCTTGTCACCCCTTTCTTTATGGGGATGGGCATGCTCTTGTTAGGCAACTAAGCTACTGGCCAGTTAGTTAGCTGGTTTGAGTTACTCCTTTTGGAATTGTTTGTTTTTATATATAAAAAAATGGAAATTCTAGTTCACTTGGCTCTCTCACTGGGAAGGTTAATGAATGAATGTGAACTTTGTTAAACAGTTCGGGAAAATGACAGTATGAGAAATGTTATTTTATTTTATTTTTTATTTTTTAAATTTTTTGGCTGTGTTGGGTCTTCATTGCTGCTCATGTGCTTTCTCTAGTTGCGGCAAGCGGGGGCTATTCTTCGTTGCAGTGTGCGGGTTTCTCATTTTGGTGGCTTCTCTTGTTGCGGAGCACGGGCTCTAGGGCGCACAGGCTTCAGTAGTTATGGCACTTGGGCTCAGTAGTTGTGGCTTGCGGGCTTAGTTGCTCTGTGGCCTGTGGGATCTTCCCGGACCAGGGCTTGAACCCGTGTCCTCTGCATTGACAGGCAGACTCTTAACCACTGCACCACCAGGGAAGTCCTGAAATGTTATTTTATTAATGATAAACTTGGATTTTGCTTTTGGGCCTCATGCAGGCCTTTTCCAGTTTCCCAACGGTGCATGCCAAAGGCGCTGATAAAGCTTAGTCTGCTTACTTTGTGTCTAACCCAGCCAAGGACTTCTTTTAGAATATTCCCCTATGAACCACATGTTTTGAAATAGCTTGCTGCTACCAAACCGCAATTATTAAATAATAATTTGTATTGTTAAAACATTAATGAAAGACTTTTATAACTATGAGAGATTCCATTCGAAGGAGGTAGTTGTTACCACACTAATGTGTTTTGATTTCAGCCAAGAACAAAGAAATTTGATGTGTGAATTGCCCAGCATTTAGGCAATTGGACAAATTTGGTGGGTCCTTTTGAATTAGTCCTGGGAATATTCGGTGTCCCCAGCCCTCTGGGGACCTCAGTTTGGGAGCTATTGTTGAAGACCCTTGGGCCACTGCTGACCCCAGGAAGGTCAAGGAATTATCATTTGGGTTTTGGTTTTCAAATTGGTTGAGAAATTTCATATATAAAGAAAGAGAAAAAAAAAATGTAGAAAACCTCTCTCTCTGGGGCCCAAGTTCTACCTAGAGCTATGCCCGGGGCTTTTAGTTCTCATTTCTCCACTTTCATGGGTCATTAGGTCACACCTTGGGGAAATAACAGAAGGAAATGGGAAGGCAGAACCAATGGCAGGGAGGATTTTACTGTGAGAGCAAGGGCTCTGCAGACAGAGTGACTTGGGACCAGACCCAAGCTCTCTGTTTCTCTGCTGTGTGACTTTGGCTTTGTCAGTTAACCTCTCTGGTCTCAGTTTTCTCATCTGAAACATGGAGGCAATAACTGTCTCAGTGGAATTGTTGTGAGAACTAAATGGAATAGTGTTGATAAAAAAGTGGTGTCCTAGGCTAGCACCTGGAAGGCTTGTAATATTGTTAAGAACAGAAAGTAACTCATGGAGACCTCAGATCCTATTGGCAGGTGTACGTACTGTTGAAAAGGTTTGTTTTCACATCCTCATATTTTGTTTGTTTGTTTGTTTGTTTTTTAAGTTCTAAAGCAGGAATGATGTTATTCACTGTATTTTTTTAAGATGTATTTAGTTTATTTATTTTTGACTGCATTGGGTCTTCGTTGTTGTGCAAGGGCTTTTGGGGGCTACTCTTCGTTGCAGTGCATGGGCTTCTCATTGCGGTGGCTTCTCTTGTTGCGGAGCACGGGCTCTAGGCGCACGGGCTTCAGTAGTTGTGGCACGTGGGCTCAGTAGTTGTGGCTTGCAGGCTCAGTAGTTGTGATGCACACGGGCTTAGTTGCTCCGCGGCATGTGGGATCTACCCGGACCAGGGCTTGAACCCGTGTGCTCTGCCTTGGCAGGCGGATTCTTAACCACTGCGCCACCAGGGAAGCCCATCCTCCTATTTTTTAAGAATATACTTCTCTGATGTTCCTTTAGATGGTCCTGATCCTGTGACCTTCGCCCCTCCCTTTGGGGAGGGAAGTCAGTTTCAGTGGGACCCTCTCTTGGCCTGCAGTTTGCCAAAGCCACCATTGGCATAAACAGCTCCCGGCAGGATGGCCTTGAGAATCCAAGGGTGCTTCCGTCTCCCACCAAATTGGCGTTGCCCTGGCTTTAGCTGTGAGCAGGAGCCAGTGGCAACCCGGCTCAGCCCAGACTGGGGGCGTGCTGTATGGGTGGAGGAGGCACATTTTGGTTTCATGTCAGAAAAGCTGCATTTCCCACTCTTGGTTCTTCCAGTGAAAGATCAGGAAAGGTCACTTCTTACTTGGCCTCGTGACCTGGGAGTTTGAGTTCCTTGGTCCTTCCAGCACCAGTTTTGCTTCCTTAGCTGTTCTGGGTTGCAGTAATTAGGCCCAAGGGCCTCTTTGAAGACTAGGACCATATTTACCCTTTATTGGGTATACTGGGTTAAATAAACCATATTATCACAATGAATTTTACCTGTTCCTTTTTACTTTTTTTTTGTAATGCGGCTACTAGAAACATTTAAATTACATATGTGGTCTGCATTATATTTCTATTGGACAATGCTGGTTACAGCCTTCTCCCTGTATCTGTGTAATAAACTACGTGGACCTGCCTGGGTTATATGGCTGAGTTGAGGGTTGAGGGCAGAGGTGGGCGTGAGGTGCTCTTATGGGCTAGCGTACCTTCTGGATGGTAATGCTGAAGGGGGGGGGTGTAGGGAGTTGAATCCCCTCCCCCCAAAAGATATGTCTACCCAGAGCCTGTGAATGTGACCTTATTTGGAATAAGGGTCTTTGCGGGTGTCATTAGGATCTTGAGATATCATCCTGGATTTACCCAAGTGGGGTCTAAATCTAATGGCATGTGTCCTTATAAGAAGATGAAAGACGGCTATGTGAAGACAAAGGCAGAGCTTGGAGTGATGTGTCCCCAACCTAAGCAATGCCGGGGACCGATTGCTGGCAGCCACCAGAAGCTGGGAGGACGGCATGGGATGGATTCTCCCACAGAGCCTCCAGAAGAAACCGCCCTCTCAATACCTTGATTTTGGACATCTGTCCTCCAGAATTGCCAGAGAATAAACTTCTATTGCTATAAGCCACCCACGTTGTGGTGGTTGCAGCAGCCCTGGGAAACTAATACATGGGGAGAGGGCAAACCCACTGTATCTGCTGGGGGTGGGCAAGGAGCTCCCTGAAAGAACTAGAAGAAGCCAGTGCAAAATCAGGCTGGGATGTTACACCTCTTGCTGTCACAGACCACTGCTCCATCCTGTGGAATTATTCTGGAAATCAAAAGTGACAGTATATACAAAGTGCCTCGTACAGCTTCCATGGTGAAGGACGTTTTCATTGTTATGTTGAACGGCACTCTGCCATTGTCTTTGACCTTGATGATGAGGTGGAGGGAGGTGTCCTTTGGGTCAGTAATCCTAGTGGTCTGGGGATACTTAGTGTCCAGACGTTTGTTTGTGGCTTGTGAGGCTGTCTTCCAGGTTTTTTTGGTTATTTTCCTATTTGTTTTGTTGGCTAAGGGAAGAGGAGGGAGGAACAGTTTGCTAATTATGCAGATTTTTTTTCCCTTCTCAATGAGAAATCTGGCTTTTTGGTGCTCATTAAATGCTTGAATTGGATCCCTCATTTTTGAGAAAACAGCATGATATGCTGGTTTACCTAGACATTTAAGTCTGCCACCAGGAATTTTAAAACAGGCCTCACACTACTAATCACAAAAGAGAAAGGGGAAGAGAAAGAATATTAGATGACTCTCTACAGTGCATCAGGTGTTTTTGCACAATTATTTCATTTCATCCTCAGGTTAAGCCTGTAAGGTGGGCGTTATTGTCCGCTTATGGATGGGATCCAGGTCTCTCAGGGGCGAAGTGAGCTGTCCAGGGGCGCCTGGGAAATGGGAGAGCTGAGAGCCTCACCCAATCAAACCAGTCTTTCAGCATCAAGAGATCTTTTCTCTGAGGAAATGGTTACATCACAGCTGAACGTGTAATCTGGGCTGCTTTGGTTAGATGGGAATTGGGTGGGGTGGGCCGTAGGTGTCCCTTTGGGTCCCTCCCCTATGACCCACGCACCCAAGCAGGCCAGGAGCAATCCCTGCAGAGCATATTTTGAACATCGTCCTTGTTTACTTGGTGCTTCCCTTCATCTCCCTCTCTCTGATTCTGCAGATTCCCTATTGCATTTGTCGCTTAAGCTTCTAACCTCTAGCATTTTGAGTTTTTTCTTTCAGACGAGTCAGGAGACATAGTGGGCTCCATGGGAGAGGGTGTTTCTGCAGCTTCTGGGAAGTGGCCTTCGGAGGTGGGGAGACCCTGGGGAGCGTGGGATGTCAGTGCTGGGAGTCTGCACTGGGACCTTTTAGCACCTGGGCTCCCAGCAGGCTCTGGGTCCCTGAGGGAGGCAAGGGTGCTAGATCCTCCGCAGAAGTTCACTTTATGGTGTGTCCAAGGCCAGGGGGCTGACCCCTGATGCCAATGTCTGGAGGGACATGTATTTGAGAGGAGAGTTGTACTGATGAATTCGTGTAAGAATGTTACCCTTTTCACAAGAGATGTTCATATACCAAACGTTTGTTCGTGCCCGTGAGGATTCACAATTATGTAGCCAGCGGCCACCTAGACAAGACAGAACCATTCTAGGTGCAGCTGGAGTGGCCCTAGTTATCTCTGGGAAGAGGCTCATTTCTGGTTACTACTGTATTTTGTTAGCAATAAAATACCAATGTCACTGCCTTTTTAAGGGATCTTTTCCTTAAAACCTTCTCAGGGGAAAACCACTCTATAGACCCAATGGCAAAATTTGGTGCCTGTTAGCTAGTAATCAGGGCGTGGGATTTATTTAGAGTTAGACAACCCAGCCCAAATCCTGGCTCCACTGCTTGCTCTCTATGTGACCTTGAACTAGTTAGTCTTTCTCAGCCTGTTTTCTCATCTATAAAATGGGGGATGAAAATGGCTAGCTCTCAGTTGTTGTTGGGATTTTACTGACAGCTGTATTATAGGGTTGCTGTAACAAATGACCACAAACTGTCTGGCTTACAACAAGAATGTGTTCTCCCTCAGTTCTGAAGGCTAGAAGTCCGAATTCAACATGGCAGCAGGGTAGCTTCCTCTGGAGGCTCTGAGGGAGAGTCTGTACCAGGCCTGTCTCCTGGCTTCTGGTGGTTGCCGAAGGTACCGGGCACCCCTCGGCTTGTAGCTGCATCACTCGCATCTCTGCCTGCATCTTCAAATGGCCTTCTTCCCTGTGTCTCTGTCCAGATTTCCATCTTATAGGGATACCAGTCCTTGGATTAGGGTTCACTCTGACCCAGTATGACCTCTTCTTAACTGGACTACATCTGAAAAGACCCTGTTTCCAAATAAGGTCACATTCACAGGTCCTCAAGGTTAGAACTTGAACATGTCTTTCGGGGGGACACAATTCTACTCACTACAATAACCTCGGTAAAGTACTAACACAGTACGCACACATAGTGGGTCTTCAATAAATAATAGTTTCCATTACTCTTCTGAATAGAGTGGGAAAACCTACATGGAGCTTTCTAACTGAATTTTTCTGTATTTTCAGACCTTTGAGGTTTAGAGTATCAGTAAAGCCAGAGCAGTTTCTGTTGTTTTTTGCTAAGGCACAGCTTTTATTTACAATAAGATGCTCTTCTAGGGTATGTATAAGAGCTGCCATGCATCTCAATTACAGAATACGTTTGCCATTTGGATTTTGAGTGACTTTAGCCCTGTGCTGTCAAGGTTTCCTTCGGGCACTTTTGTCTTGCTTAACAATGCAAAACAGAAAACGCACACAAATAGTTCCCCCAAATGAGGCCTGTCATTATTGCTTCTTTTACCTGTGGGGCCCCAAACTGCAGAAGCTTATTCACTGCGAGGCAACGAGGGCTCTAAATCTCCCGCCTCCATATATTACATTTCATATTATACTCGAACATGGCGAAATTAATTGTGACCAAGTCAGGGAAGACGGGAAAAACCTATAATGGTTTATCATATTTTGCAGGCTTTGTGAGGGCCATAAATTTAAGGCATATAGGAATTGTATTTATTCCTTAGATTTCACAAATTTGTCATGTTCCCTTTCTCTGAGGATGACAAGCTCTTCGAGACAACAGGATCTCTGATTTGGAAGTCGAAAAAGAGGTGACCGTGGAGATGTTCCCAGTGTCCCAGGCGACTGCAGGGCTGTCCCTCTCAAGCTTCTTTGGTTACATGGCTGTTAATAGCTAAATTATTAATGCAGGTTTGCTGGTGGAGGGAGCTGCTTCTGATTGTTGTCTCTCTTACATCAGCCCTTTAATAGCTGCAGTTGTAGGAGACAGCTTTCCTATGGAGCAGTTCATAAACTGAATAGTGTGTGTGTGTGTGTGTGTGTGTGTGTGTGTGTTGGAAGGAGCTTGTAGTAGCTTCTGACCTTATTTTGTGAGTGCACTTGTGTCTGGGACCTTGAGATGCAGGAATGCACATCTTGGAATTGGATTCATCTTGGAGCTGCTTAAACAAGGACATTTACCCATTACTGAATTCCACTGGCAGCTCAGCAGCTTCCATCAGCATGGAAATGCCCCCTGCCTCAGTCTGTTTGGGCAGTGAAGGTGCATATTCCAATGAAATTCACTGAGATGATGGGTTCTTCAAGGTCACAGTGAAGCAGTTTTGGCCATAGATTCTCGGTGGCTGCATCAACAGGAATGCAGCCTTGATTTGATGGTCTTTCCTTTTCCAAAGGAGAATCCATGAGATGATTTTTTTTTTTTTTAAATCACAGAATGGTATAACTATCAGTAACCCTGTAGCTCATTAGCTTCAAACTTTGTTGATAGCAACCCACAGAAAAGTATTTATATGTCCTCACAAACATTTGTACATAAATGGTTCATAGCAGTGTTATTCATAATAGCCCAGAAGTGGAAACAACCCAAATGTCCATCATTGGATGAATGGATAAATAAATGTGTTATATTACCTGCAATGGAATGTTATTCAGGCATAAAAAGGAATGATGTACTGATGAGTGCTGCAATGTGACCGACCTTGAAAACATTATGCTGAGTGGTAGAAGCCAGATATAGAAGACCACATGCTGTATGATTCTGTTTTTGTGAAATGTCCGGAATAGGTAAATCCATGGAGACAGAAAGTGGATTGGTGGTGGCCTAGGGCTAGGGTGGAGGTTAAGAGGAAATGGGGATTGACTGCTCATGGGTATGGGGTTTCCTTTTGGGGTGACAAAATGTTCTAAAATTGATGGTGGTGCCGTTTGCATAGCTCCGAATATAGTAAAAGCTGTATACTTTAAATAGGTGAATAGTTTGGTATGTGAATTATATCTCGATCAAACTTAAAAATCACATTTACATCGCAAACTAACATTTGTGTAAAGCTGAATTCAAACTTACTCTTTCTGTGTCTGGTACATTCCGATTTTTCCCAATCTATTCCATTCTATTTCTTTAAAAAGTTGCTGCATGTGACCCACCAAATCGATTCCATAATCCACACTTTTATAGATTCCACTCCCTTTGACAGATGAAAAAACCGAGTCCCAGAGCTTAAGAAGTGAGTGCAGGGTAGCACAGTTTGTTAGTGGCTGAGCTGAGACTACAGACTGGGTCTTCTGATGCCCAGTCAGCTGTGCTTGCCGAGATGCTGGGTGTTCTTTTTAAAAGAGTGAGTGGAATTTGGGGTTAAAAAAAGGTACTGGCCATGAATAGCCTCCTTGTAAACACCTTCTCGCGGGGCCTGGGGTGCTGGAAAGCTCAGGACACAGAGAAGGGCTGACCGCGGTCTTGCGTTGAGCCCAGTATCCAGTCCAGGACACACGGTGCAGCCGCGGCTTATCCAGTAGGCCCTGTGTGTTTATTTTTCAGGCAAAGATGCTATTTTCTGAGCATTGCAGAGTAAAAACATTGGAAATTCCTAGTTGCCTGGCTTCTAGCCCTTCTAATGGAAGTAAAATTTGAGATAGGGGATGATAGAAAATTAGGAAAATACAAACAGGCAATTAGGGAAAAAAAGAGGTGCTGGGTTCCCCTACAGCTCTTGCATTAGCCAGTTGGTGGCAATTAATTGTGCCCTGAGTAAACAGCCCTGGTCAGAGATACAAATAGAATTTTTCCCCAGGTAAAGGATGGGGAGGGGGTGGGGAGTGGAGGTACCCAAAGGTCCCGGTTAGGCTAAGTGCCTGGTACCTTTGCTACAGGGTTCGTTTCTGAGGACTGAGGAGTTGATTGAGCCCTGCTGTCTGCTCCTGGGTCTGTGAGAGACCGTTTCATGGGCAGGGCTATTTTTTCACCAAGTTTTGCTCAACTTTTGGACAGAACACTCTACCTCCTTAGTTAATTATGTGCATAAATATTTGCTCCTTCCTAACAGGACCGTTTCCTGTGTTAAAAAGGGCTCACATGGAGTCAAGGTTTTCTTTTCTCCCTCCCACTATGAATTTAGTGCTGGTAAAGGGGGCCCACCTCAGGGACAGAACACCTCCTGTTTAGTTAGGGGTCTGGAACCGAGGTGGAAGGAGCAGCCTATTTGTCCAGTGGTCTGACCTTCAGCTGGATTCCCAGGGCCCCTACCTACCTAGGAGGGCATCTGCCATTGGATTGACACTGGGTGACAGCACTGAGAGCCCGCTGTGCGCGGTTTCAATGTGGGTGGAAGCCTGCTTCTTGATCAGGAATTGATGACCTCCCTGCCCTGATTGAGAGGGTGGGGGGCAGGGACCACGCTGGAGGGAATCCGAGCAGCAAATATAAGTAATATTTAATAAAACAATAACAGAAACAGGTTTGGGTTTAAAGTCTCACTGAAACTTTCCCAACAACCCCGCGTAGAGGCTAAGACACTGCTGAGACTGAGATGGGGCAGACCTGCCTCAAGTCCTGGCTCCTCCATCTGCCCGCGCTGTGACCTTGGGACTGTTTGCTCCCTTTCCCAGCCTCAGTTTCCTTCTCTGTCAACCGCGGACGGTGATGTCGTCGCCTCATGGGGTGACAGACGGTACATGCATAGCACTTCGCGTGTAGAATGGCCCGTAATATATGCTCAAAAAATGACAGCCATCTATATGATCAGGTGGTGACTTTTCTTATCCCTGTTTGACAGATCAGCAAGCGGAGGCACTGAAAGCTCATGTCACTTGCTCAGGGTTCACAGCTCTGAAGGAATGGGGCCGGGACCCGAGTTCGGGGGTGCCTGACTCTGGACCTCGTGTTTTTCACCACGGTGTCCTCCTTGCTTATCATTTAATTAAGGGGTTAAGTTTAGAGAAGCCACGCTGGCAGTGGGCACTGGACCTTGCTGCCTTTTCAGATCTGCAGGTCTTCCCAAAGGGAGTTGACTCACCCAAGTGACGTCAAGGATGTTCACTGGAGAAGGGCAGTCACGGGGCGTGTAAGAGTGGACGAGCCTAAGCCTCTGTCTCTCACATCCCTCTTTCTCTGTTCCTGGAATTACTGGGGCTGAGGAGGTGTTTTCCACCTCCCTTTTGAACTGACGATCTCAGGGCTGGTTTTCGGCTGTACAGATTCCTTTGTCATCCAGTTTTCAGCCTTCTGTGCGTGTCTGTTACAGATTATAATCGGTCCTGGCAGATACGGGCTTCCCCCCCCCCCCTCTCCCCCCTGGCTTCTTTGATGCTTGCAAGCATTCCTAGGGGCTAATAAGTATTGGATGGGCCCGAGAAATTGAATAAACACATTGAATACGAGGTTGATTTTCTGAGGCCCTCCCGCCAGCCTCCTTTCAGCCATAGCATATTCGGTCTCTATCGGACTTGTGTGTGCAGCTATGTGAAATCACTTAGAGCCTGTTGGGCATGCTGATTTAAAAAAAAACAAACAAAAAACCAATAAACAATCCTAGAATGAGCCTCTGGAGAGGATTATCCTGGATTCCCTTGAAAAACATCCTCTGTGGCTCCAGGGAGGTCAAAGTTGTGAGTCTGGGGGCCTGTGGTTTGTAAAGGTGGCAGATCCTCTAACTGGGGCCTTGGTCTGATGGCTCAAGGAATCCTGTGGGCTCAGAGTAGTAACAGTAATAGCAATTTAAAGTAGGTTCATTACTGGAGCAGTTATTGCTTTTGTTCAAAATGGCTCATTGAAGTCAGGCCCTATTAAATACAGCCGTTTAACTGACACTTAGCATCTATAGGGAGATAAATTATCCTTTGGCCTGGTCACCTCCACTCTGAAATTTGCTCACTGCTATGAGCCCTGGGAGGGTAGTTCAGGCAGACTCATCTGCCCACAGCAGCCCACGTTTCAGTCATTTGTTCAGCACACATTCAATGAGGACCTGCTCTCTGCTGGACACTGTGAAACTAGGAGGTTTGCTGAAAATGGGCCCTGCTTTTAAGGGGCTCACAGCTCTTATTCAGTCATGAAACACTGACTGAGCACCTACTGCATGCAAAGCCCTGTGCTTGGCATTGTAAGGGAGACATTGATGGCAGAACGTGCATGCCCATGGGGCCCTTACCACCTTGTGCAGAGGACAGACTTGGAACCACCTAACAGGGCACAGCCTAGAACTGAGCCTACGTTCTGAGAGGGACCGGAAGGTGCCGTGAGCACGGAGGGAGGGGTGATTGGTTCCATCACTTGGACTGAGGAAGGCTTTGTGGCGGAGGTGACGTTAACTGATCCTTGAAGGACGTCCTCGCTGATGAAAGTCAACCAGATGAACTTTAAAGGAGCTTAAAGCAGGGCTACTGCTTTGGGGCCTGGACGGGAGCCAGAAGGCTCCCCAGGACGGAGGCTGCTCCTCTCCCCATCTGTCTCGATGCCTGTGTGGTCGCTTCTTCTTGGTGTCCTTGGCCTTGCTCTGCACGCCCGCTGTGTTCTCGTCCTGCCCGCTGCTTCCTTCAGCTTCCCGTGCGTGCCACCCACTCCTGTCTCCCGCATGCTCTCCCCGCTCAGCTCCCTGCTCACTGGCCCGCTGTGCCCTAAAGACCCCAAGGGAGGCCCGTGTGCCACCTGCTTGTCTTTTCTGGTCACGCCCTGGGTGTCACTGGCCCCTGGTAACCCCGTCTTGGATCGGAGGCCCGCCTCTGGTTCAGTCAGCAGGCGTCAGGGTCCAGCACGGCGACAGTGGTGACCTGCTTCTCAGGGGCCCTACGAGGGTTGAGCCACGTGTGCTACAGACCAGGCGTCGTCGCTCAAGAGGGGGTCTCTGGCTGTGCCTGCGGAGACGTCTACCCGGATGTTCACGGCAGCTCTGTTTGCAGTGGTGAAACGTTGGAAATGTGTCCGTCTAAGGGGACTTAGTAAATAAATGCTGGCGCTCTCCTAAAGTGGAGTGCTATCTGACAACTAAAATTAGGGGACTAGGTCTTCACGCACAGACATGGATAAATCTTTCCAGAAATTTAGAGTGGGAAAAAGAAAGGATCTATGTGGTATATGCCACTTGAGTTTATTTCGAAACCACGTGAAACAGGACGGTCTATCTGTCTGTCTGTCTAGTGTGTATGTGTATAGTGTGTATATATAGATACATAATTATATGTACACACATACATAGCGTATGTACCTATACATATGTACACAAATATATTATATGCAACACACTATTGTAGTAAAAGTACAAAACCTGGAAAGAAGATTTACAGCAGGTTTGTAGTTACCTCTGGGGAAAGTGGAATGGAATGGGATGATGGGGGGGGTACTCTCAACCATCCATCTCAGTAGTATTTTATTCCTTAAAAAAGGTATGAAATATGGCAAAATGTTAATATTTGTGAATTTGGTCTGGGTCCATGAGAATCTATTATGTCAAAATCTGTGCTGCTTTTTATGCTTGAACTATTTCATATTGTTAGAAAGGATGTTTAGAGAATGGAAGATTGTGTGGGGATAGCTGGAACTGAGTCTGTGGTGGATGATACCAATAGAAGGTGGATGGAAGCTGCATCATGTGGGCCATGAAGCTTCTTGCCAGTGGGGTTTTGGGTGGAGGAGGTGGGGAGACATGAAGTGGAGACAGTGATGTGATGAGCCCTCAGGATGAAAATGACCGAGGGGGGGAAGAGCTTGGGGGCGCGGAGATTGGGTAGGATGCTGCAGTGATGGTCCAGACAGAGTGGATGGGGGCCAGAGCCGGGAGGGAAGGGGGGTGAATCGGAGAGCAGGAGGTGAGGCAGTGGGACCCCTGTGCCCTTTACACTCCAAGGCGATGCTGGCTGGCGAAGTGGTAGAATCGGTTTACCCAGACTTGAGGGCTGTGTGTTCTAGCTGTTCAGTGGTACCTGCTCTATGAGGGAACTGCCCGGAAAAGCAGATTATGGTTGGAATGAGAGCTTGGAGAAAAAAATGACTCTGAAGAGGTGGTCTTCTCTGAGTGTGACTGGTCAGGTGAATGTCCACAACATTTTGTGATTTGAGTGTCATGCAGGCATGCTCGAAATGTAAAGTGTCCGTTACATTTCTTTCTAAGTCACACATTAAGGATGCCACTTATTTCAGAAAGATTCTGTGGAGGAATTCTTTAATGAGCTTCTTTTATGCATTACTGTATAGTTTCTTTATCAAAAAAATCTTTTAATTGAATTATTAGGGGAAACTGTCTCTTCAGAGACAAAACTAACCTACTTTGATTTACTCTCTGACAGTTTGGTTCTATGATGGTCTCGGCCCCCATTAAAATTCTGAAAAATCACGTTTATTGCTATTCTTATTGTTATTTGTTGTTGAAAATACAGTTAATCAGAAAGAAGAAAATAAAAATCACCAGTAATCCCACCATTCAGAAAAAATTGGTGTATTATTCTTTCTGACATGTTATATATGTGTTTGTATGTATATATAGTTTTAAAACTTTATTTTATGGTACAGATGAACCTATTTGCAGGGCAGGAATAGAGATGTAGACATAGAGAATGGACATGAGGACACAGTGGGGGAAGAGGAGGGTGGGACAAATTGGGAGATTAGGACTGACATATATGCACTACCATGTGTAAAATAGAGAGCTAGCGGGAACCTGCTGTAAAGCCCAGGAAGCTCAGCTCGGTGCTCTGTGATGACCTAGATGGGTGGGCTAGAGGGGGGTTGGGAGGAAGGTCCAAGAGGGAGGGGATATAGGTATCCATATAGTTGATTCACTTGATTGTACAGCAGAAACTAACACAACATTGTAAAGCAATTATACTCCAATGAAAAAAACAAAGCAAAACTTTATTTTAAATGTTTACATGGTGAACATTTTTCTGTTCATTAAAACATTTCTATTTTAGTTTATCCTCAGTTGTTTTTCCCCTAACTCTGTTGGTCATTATAATTTTTATTAGCTTTATTTTCTGTAGTCTATATTATGAAAACAATAGGCTTTTACCTTGTCTCCTAACTTAGGATGTCTGTTGTAATACTAGTTGATTTTTTTGAAACCACACAAGACCCCTCTTAACTGAGCTGCTCTCCATCTAAGGAGGATGCTTCCACTTCCAGTCGCCAGTTCTTCTGCACGAGTTTTAATGGCTGTATTGAATTCTGTCCAGTAGATGTTCCATAATTTATTAACCACTCCCAAATTTGGGGCATTTGTGTTGTGTCCAGGTTTTTGTTTATCCTAAGCATCACTGTGGATAACATGTTTGTAAGATGTTATTTGTGCACATCTGTAGTCATTTCTGTGGATTAGAAAAATTCCCAGAAATCCAACACCCATTCGTGTCCCCGGTATTGAATGGCCAGGAGCAGAGACTGTTGTCTGGCACGGTTCCTGCAGAACAGGAGCCCAATAGCTCACTGCTTCATGCCTGTGTTGTGGCTTCTTCCTGTGTCATCCTTTTGTTAACAACTAGAGTCGTGGCTAGTACTGCATTATTCTGTTACTATTACTGCCTTGCCTGGAGAAGAGCCCCAGTGATACCCTCAGTTAGCACCATCTCCTCTTGGTGCTTTCTTCCCCGTTTAGCTCTGGCTCTTTGTCTTGGCAGCCACCCAGGGCCACATTGGGTCTTCCTAATCCAGGCATCAGGCCCCACCAGACTCTCACTTGGCTGCAGGACAATGGGTCTCACTTCACAGACGGGGTCTCACTTCACAGACGGGGTCTCAGAAGGTCTCGGGTTGCTTAGGTGGGTCAAGGGCCCCTGTGGTACACCCCCCCCCCATTGCTTCCCACTTCCTAGTAGAAAAGAATTAGAAAGGGACCACCTAGGTAATGAGGTGGTGTTTATGTAACAGAAGCTCGCCAGTCATCCTACAAATTTATTAATGTAATGGTAGCCATTTCCTATATAACTGTGTCAACTTTATTCATTAGCTGTCTGGTATAGAGTAACCTTGCACGTGTTATTAGGTTACCATACACGTTTTTGTTAGGTAAAACCATACACATTTCCAATAAAGACAAAGAATGTGCAATTTCCTGAAGTCAGGATCGAGGTCATAACCTTGAGTGCACAAGAATTCCAAGTTTAATTAATCCACCCAATTATGATGACTAAAAGGAAATGTCCTATCAATAGTAGATGTGACGGGACGGCGATCTGGCTGTGACAGGTCACTCTTCTGATGGCCAAGCCTGATCTAACTTATCTGGCTGGTCCAGGCAGTGTCTTCTATCAGAGTGAGCGCATCCCCTCTGGACGCCCGCCACCTTCCCTCCCAATGCCCTTTTTCTGTGGCAGTGTAGACTGCACTCAGGTTTTGCCATTGTGGGAGTCACGTGTTGCTTTCCTTCTACATTACCTGTGTTTTCTCAGCCTTGCTTTCCTGCTAAAGTAGAAGTTCCTTCAGTCCGGAGGCCTGTGAGCTTTCCAAGCTGAGTGGCCTCAGAGAGATTTGGTCCTGGCCACGTCCTGCTTCTTGCAAGGAATGGAGTGTCTTCAGTGTCTTTGTCCCTCTTCTCAAGAGTCGCACCCCAGGGAGGGAGCATCTATTCAGCTTACATCACACCACTTCCCTTCGGCTGGAGAGTGTAGGACTCCTGATGATGGTCCTGTTCTGTCATAGCCATTGAGAGAGAGGTGATTCCAATAAAGCAGAGGGAGAAATGGACGCTGAGTGACTGAAACCAAACCCGCCACCAGTGTCCACTGTAGTTGTGGCTTGAAAAGAGCCTGCTTGCTCTCCACCCCGCATGGGCTCTGGGACCTTGTGGGTTGGCGCCATTCGATATTCTCTGGCTCCGGCCGTTTGGTCTCCTTTAATCTTTTTTCTCCCTGAATTGCGAAGGCTGCATAGTGACAGTTAAGTTACAGATTAGTCTCTTAGTTTAGAGGAAAAAGCCTTGAATTTAAGTGGGTTAAAATTTTAGCTCTGCGACTTATTAGCTGGATGATCTTGACTTTCCCTCGCCTTGGTTTCTTCATGGGTGAGGTCAGGAAGACGGGACACCTTCCAGAGTTGTCCCAAGAATTAAACAGAGCAGCCTCGGTGAAGGCACTGCGCTGTGTGCCCGAGACGTAGGAGGCTCTGAATGGACGTGTGGTGTTTTCTCCTTCCCCGGAGCCCTGATGGGCATCTGGGGCTGGCTGCCCCTCAGCAGATGCTGCAGCTCCCGGGATTTCACAAAGTGAGTCTGAGAGTCACACCGACCCGGCTCCACTACTCTGATTATGTGACCTTGGGCAAAGTGTTTAGTCTCGGAGCCTCGGTTTCCTCCTCTGTAAAGTTAGTGCGAGTTCCATCCCCACTCACGCGGCTTTAGTGAAGGATCATATGCAAATGCAGCTTTTGTGTCCTTAACTCAATGTCTGGCACGTAGCTTGTGCGCTATTGCACAGGGTGAAATCTCCGGATGGGCTCAGCCCCAGGGATCCAGACCTCACTTCCAGCTGCATCTGCCTTGCTGCACCGGTGCCTGTTCTGCTTCTTGCGGGGTAGGTAGCACGTTTAGCTCGAGAGGGAGGCAGGTGCTGCTCTTCCACCACCACCTTGTGCAAAGTTGCCCCTCCCCGTGCCCTGTTTTTGTCTCAGCCCCTCACAGTGGGCCTCGATGACTCTCAATCTGTGGGGAGAAAGTTAACAATTCTGATTCCAAGAGCTTTGGAAAAGTCCCACCTCCCCAGCAGGCATTATCTATTTATGCTTTAATCTTCATAGACTCCTCTGAGCTGCTCTCACCTCTCCTGAAAGCCCGGAGTAAGTGGACATAGTGCATGCACCCGAAGTAATTAATGTACTTTCTACTAGCAAGGGAACATGTAATTTGCAGGAATGTGTGTCAAGACCCACCCTGCTAAATTTATACCGTGTAATTTGCAACATTTGCTGGCACCGCATCGGCTGATGGGTGTCTAACCTACCTGCTTTGCAATTATATCTGCTGGCCGGAGTTGCAGGATTGAGTAACTGGGAGACGGAGATCTCAATCGTTTAAGTAAATTAGAACGGGCTCTTGGGACCCATCTGAGATCACCCTGTGGTAGAGGAGGCTGGTGAATGATGTTTTCTTTGCACAAACTTGAGAGCCTCTGATAAGGGCCAGGAGGGGAAGAGGCAAAGAAGACACAAGTCTGCAGGCTATCCTGGGCGTGGTGGACCACAGGCCTCGGAAAGGCATCTCTGTAGCACTCTTCCCTCTGACAGGCCTCTGGAAGAGGAAAACACAGAACTAATATAACAGAAACGGTTTTATGGTCTGTTTTATGAGCTTACATCAGCCCTAGTAATTGGCTCTGGGGAGTTTCTTGTCAGTTTTTAAAACTGGAAGTCACTTCATAGCCTCTGCAGACTAGTGATTTTTGTAAAATCCTCGTAAATTTTCTGTTTTGAGCAAGCTACAGAAGAATCTTGTGGCTGACATGCAGGCTTCTTGTTCTATGGGGTGCCGGGCAGGGGGCGGTGTGTGTGAGATGGCTGGGCTTACCCTGCTAATGTTTTTTGGGCCAGGTGGAAGAATCCAGCAGAAGATAAAAAAGTGTAAGCAGACCCAGCCCTGGTATAAATCCCAGATCCTCAATTACTCCTTGTGACCTTGGGCAGACTATTTAACCTCCCCGAGCAGCCTTTCCTCATTTGTGAAATGGAGCTAATGATTCCTTTGTTTAAATCTGTTAATAAATATTAGATGTTTGTAAAGGCATCTGGCACATGGGGAAGCACTCAATAAATGGTAATTGTCATCGGTGCCATTTATGTTTGCGGAGGGCATGTTATTTATCAGTTGCAAGGAAGCCTTGGCCACACACACCAGGCAGAATTGGTGATCAAATTGGGTCAGATCCTTTTTTCTTTCCAAAAGCCATTTGTGTGTACACCCTGAGGCCTGAAAAAGGAGGGTCGGATGCAGTGGGTGCTGCTGATGGGAGTGGGGTTGTAGTTCAAGAAAAGCCTCACTCATCCCAAGTCCAGGGTTTCTTAAAGAGGGTGGGATTTTTATTTGACCTTGGGACCTCCGGAAGGCTTGAAAAATAAAAGGAGGAATTTAGAATCTGGAGAGAGAGAAAGCGGGACAGAGATTCTTTCCCTGGGGAGTTGGTTGTGGTGAGAGTGGGAGCTGAGGCTCTAAGTACTCCCACTTACAAGGTTGGGTTTGTAAATTCATGGACAATTCTGTGGGTATCCCACTCCTGCTAGGTGAGGAAGAATATTTTCTATGTGTGTGCACGCGTGCATGTGCCCAAGTGTGCGTGCATGTGTGTGTGCATGTGTTGGGCACATGTATGGGGGCTGTGTGTGTGTGTGTGTGTGTGTGTGTGTGTGTGTGCATGCCTGTGTCTGCTTCTCCTAAATATTTATAGGCTGGGAGATGGCAACTGGGAAAGGCCGGTGTGTAACTGACTAAGTATTAATAAGCATGTTCAAGAGAATTGAGGCCTTTGTTTTGTCTTCATCAAAAATGAATCAGCTCTCATTCGCTGTGTTTCTGCAGAAAACTGTGCTTTGGAAGAAGAAGTGCTGCTTTGTTTTCCTTGTAGGCCTTCCCGCTTGGGCTTCTATTTCCACGGAGGCCTTATTTTTAAAAACATGTTTTTACAGCAGAATTACAGCTCTGGCGATTATGGCAGTCTCTTACAACTTTGGTTATGAAAAGAGTGTCTGTAGTGTTTTTATTTCTTTTAATGGACCGTTTTCTTACCTTCCTTTTTCTTCTCCTGGGACTGTGTCAGGTATCTCCCTCCTGTGTGTTTTCTCCTCCTTTGTCCAACACTCTGAGATCAAGTCTTATCTCCACACTTTCACTGTCATCCTGCTTCCTGGGATCCAGGGAAATGGATTTTCTACTGTTCTCGTGTCCCAACCTTTCTCCAACTCCTATCTGTGGCTGCTTCTATCTTTTTCTTCCTAGAACTTCCCTGAAGAGTTCATTTTCTTCTCTTGGCATCACTTCCTAGGAAACTCCCTTTTCTGCTCTGAGACTGACCTTTTTTGTTTCCTTAAATCAAATGCTTCCAAACTGCAGTTGAGGTCCACCGGTTTGGAATCAGACATCATCTGCGAGGCTTTTGATGAATTCCATTTGCAGGATTTGGTTGGCTCTCCTGGTCACCTGGCTGAAAAGGAGGCTTAGAAAAAAGTCCAGAAGACAGTCCTGCATTATTTTTCACTTCCATACCTGAAAAATTAGTTTCCATTAGAATAGAGATGGTTTTTCCTCCTGCCAAAGGTTTCTGTCAAAAGGAGTAAAGTGGGATCGCAAGGATGAAATGAAACTCTTTAGGAAAGGGTGGCTCTCCCACCCCCATTATAATCCCTGCTGGGCACCATCCTAAGTGGGTTGGTGCTGTTGAAATGCAAATGCCAGTTGGTCTGTTATTGATTTGCTCACAGAAAGTAGCAGAAATTTAATCCATGCAGAAAATGCTATGAGTCACTTCATCTCCTGCAAGAGTTACTTTATTATTATTGTTATTGCAGAAAGGAGCACATCAAAAGGCAAGTCTAGAAAAACAGTTTTCAGAAAGCTAGTTTTATTTGTCTTACTTAGCAGTTATTTTCCAGAAATCTGTTAACCAGTATCAGGAGTTTTCCAGCTTTGCGTACAGAACCACTTATCACTGTCTGATTCTACGCCACACTTTTCTCTCTGTTGTTGTTGTCTTTTGAAGATTTGAGGGAAACTGGTCTGAATTTACAGAGTGCTCAGCAACGACCCTCCCCCAAATACCACCAGCACTGGAGATTGAAGAATATAATCTACTCCAGCGTACTTGTGTCTGCGTTATCCGAATGCTCAAATTTGAAGCCCAGTACAGCTTCCTTTATTGCTTGTTACACTTTGGGATTGACTGCCCCTTGCTCCAGGGGTGCAGGATGAAGAAATACAAACAAAGTGCAGCATTAGCTTGAGCAAAACATATAACTAGGACAGTGGATCTCCTGCCAAAAATACCATCTGCTGTTTTCCAAGCCAAAGACTGATGACTTGGGTTGTCTCTTCCTTCAGCAAATAGTCACAGAGACTCACTATATTTATTTACTTTAAGTTTGACCAGCTTTTCATAATATTTCTTGTTAGAGGGGGGAATGTATGTTGGAGTTAGTAAAGTCAAACCCAACTCTGATTCCCAAACAGATGCCTAAAAATGTCCAATAGCTTCCAAGCTGCCTTATTATACTCTTTCCCTACCCCCAGTGTCTTTCTAGGTAGGGGTGCCAGGTTAACTGACCCGAAGTGTTACTCATCTCCTGTCACACCGCAGCTTGAAACTGATGCTGTTGGTTTCTCATTGTGTACAAAGTAAAGTCCAAACTCTGTAGTCTGGCTTTTAAAGCTTTTCTCAGCCTTCTGTCTTGTTCCTCGTGACGGTTTGCTTTCGGGCCTCTGCTTAGCTTAACCTTTCATCTGGAATGCACGTCTACAACCCCATGACCCCCCCACCCCCACCCCGGTGCTGCAAAACCAGCCTGGTTGAGAACTACTCTATGATGCATTCCACGATGCTTCCTTGGAATACATTTCTCCCTCCTTAGCGATTACTACATCCCATTTTCTACTCCTTTCTTGTGGCATTTATGACCCCAACTTTTATACTTATAGCTGTTTAGGTGCACATGCCTCTCTTCTGGTCAACTGTAGGCTTTGAATGTGCCCCAACCTTGTAGTCCCCACAGTCTTGAGTATATTAGGTGCCCAGTAGGTTCTTTGTGGGTGAATGAATGAACCAGTTAGTTGGATGAATGCGTACCATGCAAACAGAGCACGCAGTGGGGAGCGGGTAGATATTAAACGTAAGCATCTTGTTCGATGGACCCAATGCAGTGGCAAGATGTCATTGTCCAGGAGAACATCAGCTCCAGTGGTTTAGCCATGAGCTCGGCAGTTGCCATGTAGACCAGTTTCACATCTGGATGGTCCCCCAACCCTTCAGATGTATATTGTTACGATTTGTGCATCAGAAGTTCTGCTATTCCAATAATAGGCAGATTAGGACCTTGAAAGGGTGCAGAGAGACCCATAGCAATTGCAGCTTGTGTTTTCTACATAATAAGGCGGTCTGTTTTTGCCGTTTTGAGAGTACAGTGGTGGTAAAGAAAGAGTGCTTTGGGGAGCCACGATGACTTTGATCTGCATCCTAGTTCTTGTTCACTAGTTTGTCATCTTGAGTCTCAATTTCCTCACCTGTAAAAAGGGGATAAAAGCTATTCAGTAGGGATGCAGTGCGGATTAAGTAACATATGAAAAGTACCAGTGCAGGTCTTCACACATCGTGGGTGTTCCGTAAATGTAGGCATCACTTCTAAGAGAAGTTTGGGTGGTGGCCTGTCGCTAGCGTCATGAATCCGTGACTTCATAGTCTGCTTTTTTGTCATTGCTGTCCTTGAAGGTGGTTTCTTACCAGTACATTTAGAATGGCTTCCTTCCATATTCTAAGATTAGGAACTCTTCCTTCTATATTCGCTAGAGGTTAGGAACTCTGAGTGCTCTATCTCTATTGAAAGATGTGAACCTCTGGGAATTTTGAAGCTGGAAAAAAAAAAAAAAACTATGGATGGAAAAAGTGGAAAGGAAGAAAAAAAAAAAAAACCCTGGTGCTTGGGGGCAGAAAATGGAAATTTATGCTGTGTTTAAATTCTTATTTCTCCATTATAATTCTGAAGTTACTTGTTAATTTTGAAATATTGTTGGCTTGCCCATAGATACTTGCTATATTTAGAGCTAGAAATGCTGCTCTGATTTATTTGTATGGACATTCTGAACAATATTTTGTTTTCTAAATGTTTCTGAGCTTTCTTCTCTCTTGTTCTTTAAGCAGCACTGAGGAGAGTGCCTGATTCACTGGGGAGTTTGGAAAAAACAGACATTTTCCTGAAATTGTGTGCTTGTTAGCAGGGCCTCTTAGCCTCTTGGCAGCTTGCTTATGAGTACAGACTTTGAAGAACTATTTCTTTGGACGGTGTTTTGCAAAATAACCCCTTCTCTGCTCACGAGTTTGTAACCCCCGAGGGAGTGTTGGAGGTGTTCCCTCCTGTTGAGTAGTTGACAGTGATGGTTACTTGAAATCTTCCTCCCCTCTCCCCCCCCCAGCCAGTTTTGCTGACACTCCCAGGCTGTGGCTCGGTTCCTCATGCGGATGTGTTATCTGCTAGGATCTGGAAGGCAGTGGAAGAGAGCTGATGCCAGGTCGAGTTTGCTGGCACCCCTTTTTTTTCCTTAATAAAGACACGGTTTTTATTAAGCCTTCAGTTGGTTCTTTCTTTTCAGGCTTTCATGGTGTGATCTTTGGATCTGTGACTTGCCGCTGAACCGTGGATCTGTGATTCTTGGGCCTGGTGAGTGTGGCCTGAGGTGTTCCTTCCACACCTCACCGCCTCCCTGCTCTCGGAGTCTGAGCTGGCCTTTTCCATGTTTACACAAGTTTGGGATTTGTCCTGGGGGAGGTGGCAGGAGATTGAGTTGGTCTGGGCTGAGGTTGGAACAGAAGCTGTTTGTTTTGTGGGAACGCAGGAGGTTGATCTGAGAGACAGAGAGACAGCAGTGTAGTGTTATCTGTGTGCAGAACACAAGTGGATGGTATCACCAACCTGGGCTTTGATGACACAGACAGTCGAAGTTGCTGGAAGGCTGCAGTATGCGGGTGAGGGCTTGTACCCCGGTGCTCTTAAAATCAGACACTCCCCTTGGCAGGGTAGCTCTCGTCACCTGCTCCTGCTTCTGTGCTGTGCCCTCTGGAAGTGACAGGCGCGGTGCTGGTGAGCTACGATCAGCCTTCCTTCCCTGCGGCGCAGGCTCCTCTCCCTGAACATCTGGGCAGCGGTGGGGGGGACTTGGCAGGGCCTGTTTGAAAGCATGATTATAGCAAGGGAGAGAGAGAGAGAAAGCCAGATTCAGGGTTCCCACTCCGCCTCCGGCAGAGATCAGCGTTCAGTTGCCTAATTTGTCGGTTCATCGAATATAAATCGTTTTGGATTGCTTTTCTCTCCATATAGTTTTCTATAAACTTTACATTTTTCTTCTTGTCAAAGACAAACAAAAAAACCTTTTTATTTAACCAAAGAAGGGGGAGAACTCTCAAACTAACCACATGGGAAAGTTCATTGAAGACCCAAGTATCCCTGATAGCCAAGAAGAGCCCCCAGAGAGTTTGGGGAGTGAGATTGAAGGTAACCAGAGACGGCATATTGGCTTTCCAGGAGGAGAGCCCCAGCCCAGGTCAGACTCTTTTTGGCACGAGAGCTGGAGCGGCCGTGCAGACTTTGCAAAATGATTCCCGGAGGCTGGTACTTCAGCCACGTTCCGTGGATAGACGGGCCCGTAGAGCCTGGTGCCCGGCCTGAGAAGTCTGCATGCTTGGGGTGTATCAGGGTTGGGCTGATGCCATTTGGGGCATTGGAGAGAAGGAGTTGGGACTGTTTTGATATTAGGGGAAAATGAGCAAATCAACTGAAAATAAAGGCTGGACATTCCATCCCCCCCCCCCCTCCACTGCCAGTCCCCCTGCCTGTCGCCAGATGGTGGCACTGTGGCCTGGGAGCTGGCGTGACTTTGACCAGTGAGTTTGCTGGTGGCTCCGGCTGTGGAGGGGGGAGAGGAGAGAGTCCACCGAGAATGGACAGAGTCGGTGCCTGTGAGCAGCTACCTGTTCTTTTATGAAGTAAACTTTTTACAAAGTTTAACGTACAGACTGAAGAGTGCGCATATGTTAAGCGGGGAGCTCATGAATTTTCATGAAGCCAACACACCTGGGGAACCAGTGCTCAGATGGAGACATAGAGCATCACCAGCACCCCAGAGCCCCCATGGTGCCCCCCCATCCTGGCTTCCAACACCGTAGGTTACTTTTGCCTGGTTTTGAAACTGGCAAGAATAAGAGCGTCTGGTTCCTTTCGCTCAACCTTAAACAACATCGAATTTCCGCCCCCTTTTCCAGGAGGCGGGTTGTGGGGTGACCCTCCACCCAGTGAGACTGCAGGGACAGCTCTGAAAGCTTGGTGACCAGGTGCCCCACCAGCCTTGGGCTCTGGGCTCCAGGGCTTTCGCTCCATGTGCCCTGCCGTTGAATGAGCTCTGTGGCTTCCAGCAGAGAGTGTGGCTTGCTGCCACCTGGAAGACCCAAGAGCGTGGAAGCAGGAGTCCAGAGCAGCTATAATTGTGGGCTCATGGTGAGCCCAGCAAGCCTTGGAGAGACTTACTACATTCCTCGCCGAGGACAAATTAGATTTATAGCCCTTAATCAGAGTCAGGGCCCCTGGTGCTCCCACACGGGCCACTGGGGTGGTGACCTCCTGTGGAGAGAGGGGCTGGCCAGGAGGGGGGCCTGGAGGGCCACAGCTCTTTGTAGAATGTATTTGTGTTTTGAAAGGGAGTAAAAGGGAATATAGCCCAGGGGTGATTTTCCAGAATGACTGGTTGAGAAGCAGCCATCCACATGCTTTTCCAAATGATTCCCTATTCAGTTTTAACATTTTATTTTATTTTTTAACTTTTAGTTTGGGCCAACTGTTGGGGCTATCAGTTTCATAACTATGTAAAAGTATTCTTACCCAAACTCGTTTCTCTTAAGTTTCCAGGCATGCTTTGTCTTTTTTTTATATTTTGTAAATTCATGAATAGATGACCTTTTGCTTTTGGCTTTGCTTCTTAAAGTTAAAGGAGCCAATGTGTGTGTGTGTGTGTGTGTTTTGATAATGAGCAGTGCTATGCAGTTCCTCCCCCAGATCATCGTGGTTACTCTTATAAGTTCTCCAGACATATTTACTCTGGCAATATTTTAAGAACTTCATTTTGAAGAAAAGATGCCAGTAGAAAATATAACCCATATTTTTAAAGGACCTCAATTTCTTCCCTCAGAGTGTATGTTCCAAGACCTTGCAGATGTAAATGTGAGTACAGGAGCTTATATATTATCACATACATCTCTAGAGAGAAACAAAAAATGGATTATGTTCTACATACTGTTCTGCATCTTGCTTTCTCCCCTCTGCCTATATTGTAGCTATTCTTCCATGTCAGTACATTCTGGATCCTGGGATTTTTTTTAAAGGCTGCAGTGTTCTAGGTGGGTATGCCATATCATAATTACCCATCTCCCTCTTGGTAGATGTTTAAGTTCTTTTAAGTTTTGAGCTTTTACAAATAATGATGTAAAGGGGAAAAAAAGCCTTCTGCATGCTTCTCTATGAATTTATATATTCCTAAGGATAGATTCCTAGAAATGGAATCAGTGAGTCCAAAGGTAAGCTCAAGATAAATAGTGCTGGGCAGTGCCAAATGGCCCCGGAGAGCTTGTACCAATTTATGCTCTCACCAGTAGTATCAGAGTGCCAGTGTCCCCACATCCATGCCAGCTCTCAGTATTATCCATCTTGTTAACTTTTGCTGATCAGATCGTTTTAAAAAATGGCATTTCCACTTGCATTTGTTTAACTACCAGTGAGGTTGTACATCTTTTTGTCTACTAGCCATCTGCATTTTTTGTGACGTGCTTGTTTCTTTCCTTTATCCATTTTTCTCTTGGTTTCTTACTGATTTTTAAGGAGTTCTTTGCGAATAGGGATGGAGAGGATAGTTTTGAAAGGTAACATTTAGACAAAAAAATCATCTTGATTGGCGTTCCTGGCTATAAAGCTCCACAAAAGATCAAGTATTCCATCTTCTTTTTGCCTGGTTAAAGGCTTTGGTTTTCTGTTTCGTTTTTATTTAATTAGGTGCAAATTTTCCTGTTGGCTGGAGAGTCCCGGCTGTCTGTAAATGCATTATCATTGGTGCAGCATGGGGTGGATGGTGATGTGCCCTGGAAAGGGAGCAGTGCCAGGCAGGGCTTGGTGCCTGTCAGAGCTGATTACTGTGGATGTTCAATGAGAAGCTGAATCCCTTGCCTCGTTTAAAGACCACGGTCTCTCATGTCTTCGGCATAAAGGCACATGACCCACAAAAGAAGAGGCAGGGAGTGTCTCTTGAGCTGTGTTGGCAGTTCTGGTTCATTGTGTTTCTTCATTCTGCTGGCATTTCCTAGATCAGCGCTGCTTCCTAAACTCTCTTGGCAGGTTCACGTGGAGCCAGTATTCTTCCCTCCGCGTCCAGAGCCCGTGGAGGTTTGCCACCTTCCATACTGGTAAACACACTGGGCTGTTTGTTCAAAGGAGGCCAGGGCTGCCAGGGATGGAGGTAGCTAGGAGCCTGGGTCCCAGTGCTCCCATAGCCATTGATGACAGGCAGACCCTTGACAGAACACCTTAGACCCCTACATTCCTCCAGGCCACCCTCAATGCCTCCAGTAGGGGAGGGCTTGCTGCTCTGCCTGAGGAGAGTCCCAGCCCCAAATGCCACTGTCTTTGGTGCAGCTGTCACTACTCCCTGGTTACGGAAGGAAACAAACAAAGGCCAAGTGTGTGGGGTGCTGATGACTTGGGATTCATTGCGTGGAGGGGGGAGTCAACCTCCCTGTGGATGGAAGCCCAAAGGCTTGCCTGAGGCTGCCTGCAACCCAGTGCAGAGCAGAAACAGGGGGGGCCTGACCCTTAGGGCTGTTATCAGCGACTAGATGCACCTGGGCCTGGTTCTTCTCCCCCAGGAGCATGGGCCCAACCTTGATTTCTTGGGAGCTGGCTCTGAGAGAATGGGTCATCACAGAATGTTGGCTTTGTCTCCCAGGCAGCTGTGCCAGTTGTTGCTGACAGCCCATGCCCTAGAGAAGTGCTCGTGCCCAAGAGTTCTGGAGGCCAGCTCTTACCTGCCGAGGTTACGGTCTAAAGTATTGGGCTACCTTTGAATTTTTACTTTGAGTCATGAAGAATTATCAGTTTAATAAGTTCAGGCAAATCCAGAAGTGAAGATGGCTTTGTAGAAAATCCCAGATTTCTCAGGAAGGAGAATAATAATAATGACATGAATAAAAATATTTGGGGGTCCTGCTCCCTCACCCCCATTTTTCCAATAATCAAGTTGAGATGAAATTACTCTCTGAGCATGAAGAAACATGTCTTCATTCTGTAGATCTTAGGCTGCATACAAATGTGGACTGTCCACACAACTGAGGAATAATTTTAACTTGCAGGAATAATCCACAAAATGTGGGGTGAAAGGCTTTTCGGAATATTATAGCACAAAGAAGCAACCATCCATATTTCCATCCACCCGCATACTTCATGCCTCCCACCCTCCCTCCATTTCAACATTCTCTCCTTGGCTCTGGGCTACATTAGGACACTTTCCCTCCCTTGGTGTAAAGTTGCTCGTGGGGTTTTGTGGGGAAGACAGGCACACAGACAGTGGAGCATTGTGATAAGGGAAGAGATAGAGGTTTGTGTAAGTTATGCTACGAGTTCTAATGGGGGAGCTTGTAAAGTGACCTATACATTAGGGAGGAACTGCAGGAGAGGTGGGCTGGCCAGGACACGCAGGCCTCCTGTGCTGACCCCAGGACAATTGCCTTACCCTTCGTGGGATGGGGCTATGGGAGGATTTTAAACAGTGAGGGATGTGGTCAGATTTTCTCTACAGTTACGTGAAGGATGCCTTTTAGAGGTCAAGACTGGATCTCGGAAAGCCAGCGAGGAAGCCATTAATGAGAAGCAATAAAGGCAAGAGAGAAGGATTTGAACTAGGCTTGTGAGTGGCGGGGATATCGAGGAAAGATGGAAGTGGAAAATGTTTTGCACTGGTTGATCGATGTGGGTGGAGGTGAGGGGGAAAGATGGTTGGCCATTCTACCAACTGAAGTACTGAGTGATGCAGGAGGGACAGGTTTAGAAGAAAAAATCCAAAGTTCTATTCTGGGTGTGTCGAGTTTGTGTCCGGGATGAAAGTGTCTTGGGCAGTAGGGGATGGAGGTATGCAGCTGGGGGTGGAGGATGGAGTTGAAGGGAAGAGAGCTGAGTTGGAGGTTGACCCGCATGGCAGACGAGACAACTTTTCCAGGGAAGATGACTCTGTCACTCAAGCAGCGGGAGACACAACTCCGGAGGCAGAGGAGGGGTGGGTGGAGGGAGAGGAGCCTCCGAGTTGATGGAGGAGGAATGGTCAGAGAGCCAGGTGTGTGGGGAAGGTGGGCGAACAGGTGAATGTGGTGTCAGGGAGGCCGAGGGAATGGAGTTTCAGGAGGAAGGAGCCATCCAGCTGGAGTTGGTCCCTTGCAGCTGAGTTATGTGCAAGGTAAAGACTGGAAATAACTTTTGAATAACATGCTGGAGAGAGTGTGGAGAAAAGGGACCCCTTCTACACAGTTGGTGGGAATGTAAATTGGTGCAGCTGCTATGGAGAACAGTACGGAGGTTCCTCAAAAACTAAAAATAAAGTTGCCATATGATCCAGCAATCCCACTCCTGGGCATATATCTGGACAGAACTATATATAATTCGAAAAGATCCCTGAACGGTTATGTTCATAGCAGCACTATTCACAATAGCCAAGACATGAGAACAACCTAAATGTTCATCGACAGATGAATGGATAAAGAAGATGTGGTACATATGCACAATGGAATATTACTCAGCCATAAAAAAGAATGAAATAATACCATTTGCAGCTACATAGATGGACCTAGAGATTATCTTACTAAGCAAAGTAAGTCAGAAAGAGAAAGACAAATACCATATGAAAGCACTTATCATATGGAATCTAAACTATGATGCAGGGACTTTCCTGGCGGTCCAGTGGTTAAGACTCCACCTTCCAATGTAGGGCGTGTTGGTTCAATCCCTTGTCAGGGAACTAAGATCCCACATGCTACAGGGTGTGGCCAAGAATTTAAAAAAATATGATGCAAATGAACTTATCTATGAAACAGAAACAGAGTCACAGACATAGAGAACATACTTGGGGTTGCCAAGGGGGGAGGGGGGACAGGGGAGGGTTGGATTGGGAGTATGGAATTAGCAGATGCAAACTATTATATATAGAATGGATAAACAACAAGGCCCTATTGTATAGCACAGGGAACTATTGATATAGTCAATATGCTATAATAAAACATAATGGAAAAGAATATATATATATGTATGTATACAAACACACACAACTGAATCTCTTTGCTGTACACCAAAAACTAACACACATTGTAAATCAACTACACTTCAATAAAATAAATAAATAAATAACTTTTGGATTCAGCAGTTGGGAGGCTTGGGAGGCCGTTGGTGCCTTTGTGAGAACAGATCCAGGAAAGCAAAGGGGGCAGGAACCAGCTGGGTGTCCGAGGACTGAAGACCGTGCAGACCGTAGGGGCTGAACCTGTTGAAAGGTTAATCATGGTGTCGGCATTCACCAAGCCTTTGACTTCTTTCCGGTGTCTTGGTGCTGAGCTGTGCCCATTGGCAGAGCATTGGACTAACCTGCACTGGAGCCACGTGGTAGGGCATCTTTAGGTTATCAAAAAATCGTTTCTTAATGAGCAGCTCCTGTCTCCCAATCTCTCATCTCCCTGGTAGGAATCTATCCTGTTCAGTTTAAGGTGGATCCTCTTACACTTGAGATCACCTTTTCTCTAATTATTAATCATGTAACTATATTATAATGATATGTCTTGTGTAATGACATATTCTGTGCCTAAATTACATCTAGTCTTTGTATAATAGTCATTCTTTAATAGTGAATAATAATACCTTTAACAAATGAACTCTGGCTAACGTATGGCCTCTTTCTGCGTGCTGTCATAAAATGTATGAAAATCCCAGGAGCTTCCACTGAATTTTTAGGATATGTATTTTTTCTGTAAGAGGCTATCTGATGCAAGTGATACACAATGAGAGTTGAAATGTTTTCAGATCTGGGACGATGTGAGTCCAATACCGAAATGGACAAAACAGCTCTTTGATCACCCCAGGGAGCTTATCAAGCTTGTGTTTGGTCCATCTCCGCTTTGTAGATGAGGAAACTGAGGCACGGAGGGCTTAAGCCATCCCCCGAGCTTGGGAGGAGTGGAATTAGAATTCAGAGTTTGTGGGCTTCAGGGCTGACCCTGAATGATACCAGCTCAGGGATCCCTCTTTCAGTTTTAATTCTCTTTGTTTTCTGGACCATCATGAACTACCCTTCACAAGCTGGAGAATCCAGACAGGTTGGGCCTGCACCTTTTCAGCACTCGTAGTTACCAAATCCGACAAATCTCTTGCAAAGGTGAGTTGCTCACTCTGAAATCAGCGCTCATTCAGACACGCAGACTGAAGCGGGGACTCCGGCAGTAAACACTGCTTAATTCTGGCACTTGCTGGATGTTCAAACAGCATTTGCTCAAGAAGTCAGCTCCTTCCTCCTGATGGAGGGCCTGTCGGCACGCTGAGCACGGAGCGAGGGTGCTTGTGTGAGCGGATTGGAGAAGCAGGACGGACTGGTTTAATGGATTAAGCTGCTTAAGAAAATTTTAAAAGACGCACCAGTTAATATGTATTCCTCCCTTGGTTGGCAGTAACAAGCTGGCGTTTTTTTGATTTCCCTGGCAGAGTTCCTCTCCTAAGCGATAAACCAGACAAGTCGTTCATTTGCTGAGATGTGATGGAAAGTTGTAGATCATCGGAGGGGAGCAGAGAGCCCTTGACTTCATGGGGAATGGGCTGCAGGTCTGATGTGTGGCCCTTCAGAGATGATTTTCTCCTTGGGCAGGGGAGTGTGGGACCAGCCATCTCTGCGTGGATGGCACAGGAGGTCGGAGTTCTAAAGTGCGGAGGCAAGAGTCGAGTCTCCTCCAGGGGCTGGAACCTGGGTTCTCTGGCCAGTTCCAGCCCTGCCCTTCGAGAGGCTGGCTGGCCTCTGGGTCTTAGTCTCCTTGTGTTTAAAAAGGAGGAACTGCCTTCAGTACCTGCCTTGTGGGGGTGTTTTTAGTTCTTCAGAGGAGGAGCTCTGGGTAAATGCTGGATTTTATTTTTAAATGTTGGAGAATGTATCTAGGATGGGCAGATGGCGAGTGTTTGCCTGCCGTGGAGACCGGGGGTGTGTCCACAGAAACAAGAATGAGCGGTCAAGAGGTGGAAAGGAACTTGGATATCATCTATTCCTGCCTTATTTTACACCTGGGGAAACTGAGGCCCAGGGAGATGGAGCCACATCCCCAGATCCCAGCGGTGAATCCCATGTGCCTTTCTCTTTTGAGTTGCTTCATAACCACGTGGTTTGGAAAGGTTGGTTCATGGTTATAGTTTGGCTGCTATTAAAGAGCCTTAGGAATGATTAAAAGGAAGGTTAATTATTTCTTAGGAATAATGGAACTGAGACTGTCGTGTGTTAGAAGACACACAGCCAGGGTCGCCTTGTGAGCCCTTTAACTATGTTCTTAAAACCTGGTGACTATCTGCAAAGTCTGCTTTTTTGGAGCTAAGTGACCACTGGTCTCAGCCAGCCAACCAGCCCCACCTTGCCCAGGCTGTGCCCTTTCTAGGGAGGCAGAGGGAGAAAAGGGACCCAACCTTGCCTGAGTTACCACTACAGTACCAGCTCTATGAGGAGAGGCAGGGAGATTGTGGAGGGAAGGAAGGAGTAACAATCTAGTACTGTTTATTGAACTCCCAGTATATGCCACCTACTCTGTTACATTTACTTTATCCCTTTATTTTATATATATATCTATCCCTCTATTTTATATATATATATCTATCCCTCTATTTTATATATATATATCTATCCCTCTATTTTATATATATATATATATATATATATATATATATATATATGTATATATCATATCCCTCTATCCCTCAGCAACCCTGACAGGGAGGTGGGGTCACCCTGGTTTCACAAGTGGAAAATTCAAGATCAGAGAGGGTGACTCACCTGTCTGAAGTCACACAGCTAATTACAGTGATAAGAGGATCCGGCATTTGGCGATTGTGATGGGGTGTGCCGAATCACAGCCTTGGGTGCCCCAGCTCAGCCCCTGTTTGCTCAGCCTCCTGCAGTCCCATATTGGAGGGTGGGGTGAAGAGGCAGATGGCATGGACTATTCTGAGAAAGAAAGCTTTCCTGTGACTTTTTCCCACCCTGACATCTCAAGGGAGTTAGTATTTAAAAAGTATCTGACCTTCTGGCTGGGCCTTGCTATTTTTGTTTTTGGAATGTCATGGCTTGGTAAGTTGGGTGGGTAAATCTATCTTATGAGATGTGTTTATTTTTTTCCTCCACAATCCGCTTCTGCCCTGCAACTGTTGCTGCCTTTCAGAAAATGAAAAGAGTTCGTAATAAACCGAATCTCTCAGAGGGATGTCCCTGCATTTTTTTTCTCAGTGTGAACACTTGCCCCCTTTTATCTCTCCTCCTTTTATAGTTGATGGCGTTTTTGATGCTAGAACATTAGTGATAAATGGTTCCATATGTCTTTCATAGACTTTTCTCAAATATTAGCGTGATATTTGTTCTTTATAACAAATTTTATTAGTGAAACATTTTTTAAAGGGTGGGAAAAAGTACCAAGAATAATGCAGAGAAAGCCTGTGTGCTTTCCACCCAGCTCCATTGAATTCTGATATTTTGTCATGCTTGCTTCAGGTTGGTTGAAAGAAAAGAAATCTTACAGCTGAAATTCATTGGGTGCCCTCTGATCCCATTTGACAGAGGGTAACCACTATCCTGATTTTGATATTTTCTTTTCTTGCACATTTTCAAAAATACCTTCACATCTGGATGTATCCATTAGAGTAGTATATTTTTCAAGATTAATGCAAGTGCTATTCTGCCACTTGCCTTTTTCACTAAGCATTAGGTCTCTCAGAGTGATCCGTGGTGATTCATGCCACTCCAGTTCATTAAGTTGCAGCCCTGGGTAGTATTCCGTTGTTGTGAATGGACCCGAGTTTTCATCCGTTCTCCTTTTGATGACCATTTGGTGTGTCTTGCAGTTTTGTATTACAGCAGTGCCACGGTGAAGATTCTCTTGCTATTGCCTTGCGCACGCTTGCCCCTAGGCCTGGGGTACGTACCGGAAGAGGATCAGCTGGGTTAAAGCCCTGGTGCATCTTGGACCTCACCGGGAGTTGTCAAATTGCTCTTCTGAGTTGCTCCACACGTGTAGCCTGGGAGATCATGTTGTACCCTTGCCACGTGAGAATATCAGACTTCAAATTTTTGCAAGTGTGAAAGAGGACTCCCTTGTTTCGTTAACCATTCTCTGATTACAAGTGAGGTTGAGTCCGTCTGGAGCAGCTACTTGTTTGCTCATCCATCAACATACCTGTTCATTCCTATACTCTGACCAGTTTTCTATTGGGTGGCCTCTGTTTTCATATATAGTCTTGTAAGAAAATCCTGAATATGGATCTTTGTGGGTTACATATATGGCAGATACCATTTCTAGTTAGTTGCTAATCTTTTAAATTTGTTTATAGTATCTTTTGATGACTGGAAGTTTTACATTTTAATGCGGTCATATTTATCACTCTTTATGGCCTGTGCTTTTTTTGAGTCTTCTTTTAGAAATCCTTCCTTACCCTGAGCTTGTCAAAATATGCTTTGGGACCTAAATGAAGCTCATTTTGCTTTTCTGGCCTTATTTCTTGGTTTGCTTTTGGTGTTTTCCATACTTGCCTTGGGTGTATCTGTGCAGAGCAGAGTATAGGCTGCAGAACCATTTCCAGTGACTGTAGGAATGGTTGCAGCCATCCTGGGGCAGATGAGGCTGGGCTGAACTTGGGGTCAGAGCTGAATCCCCCTCTTCTTGACCCTTTGGCTGTTTCTGAGAGGTGCTGAAGTGCAGAGTTGATTGGTCCTCTCTGAAGCCTGGCTTATCTGCAAGCCCCATAAATTGGTTATAAAGTTGTCCCCGCTCTCGTCTTTCAGTTTATCTTCACTGCCTGATTCTTACTTCCTGCTGCTGCTGTCGATTGAAGCTGAAATGACAGAAGGCACATGGGGCCAAGTTCTCACCCTGGCCTGCCGTGCAGGTCACCCTTGGTGAAGACACGGCATGTGTTAAAAGAGAACGCCTGTAAAAAGTTCATCCAGAAAAGTTATTTGCTTCTCTTCCTTCCCTCCTAGGAGCTCAGAGAAGTATAAATAGGTTCAGGTAGGGTTTAGGTAAATTCATAGAACCTGAGCGTGTCAGAACCGGAAGGGTCCTTAGGAGCCATCACTCACGCAGTCAGCAAGCATTTCCTGAGTGTCTGCTGGGTGCCTGGCACTTGCGGGGGACACAGGGCAGCAGAGGCCCCTGCCTTTGTGGTGGGGGGAGCAGCCAGTGAACCACAGGGATCATTTCAGAGTGTGGTAGGTGTGATGGCGCAGAGAGGAAGGCCTTTTGGGTTGGGCGCCTCTGCTATTTTGTTATTTTAGGCAGACCTACCATCTTCTCACTTAGGAGTCTGCAAACTGTGGCCCAGGGGCCAAAGCCAGCCCACCACAGCCCCTGAGCTAAGAATGGTTTCTACATTTTTTAAATGGTTGAAAAAAAATTAAACATTTGCAATAGATTTTGATGATAGGGGACACTAACTTTGAACCTCAATCACCTGCCCCCTTCGCCGAAAAAGAATTCTGTTCTTTTCATTAGTAGACCTGTGCTACAGAAAATTGTTCTCAATTATGATGGTCGTATTTTGAATTTCATCCATAAAAATTGTGTGGAATATTGTTTTCTCTCCTTTTATGTAAGTACTGGTATAATATCTTTAATTTGGCCTCCTGTCCTGCACAGCCTAGAATATTTACTATCTGGCCTAAAACGTTGGCAGACCCCTATTCTAGCTGTGTGACGTCTTCAGTCTCAGTTTTCTGGTCTGCAAAATGGGCGTGGTGCCTATTTCAGAGGGCTATTGTGAAGGCAGAGAAAGAGAACGGATGTTAAAACTCCTGCCAGGTATTAGGAGCTTCAGTAGATGTTAGATTTTCCCTAGTGAGAAGTCAATAATCCACTTCTTAAGGGCCGTTAAAGGGAATGTAGGAGAGTTGGGGACCAGGGTGGGGTGGGGCTCAGAGCTCACCTTTGGGAATCAGCGTCCTGAGGAACAGCGTCCCCCAGCGTTGCTGTCCAGCCCCTGAGCCGTGGACCTTGGACCTTGCAAGGGTTGCATCCCGACAGCTCTGCAAATCCCCATGACGTTAATGCCGCTTGGACATAATTTTCCTAATGAAGCATAACCAAAAAATGTAAGTAACAGCTTTGGGCCCTTAATGAGGCTTTAAATACAGTACGAAAATAATTTATAGAGCTGTTTCCTGGTGAAGAACTGTCCTTTTCCTAGACCTCTTCGCTTTCCCTTTGCTTGCCTCATTAATACTAGCCATTGGCTTTCTTTGCTAACTCATTTTAAGAAGGAAACAAAGCATCTGTCGTTTTGTAGCGGCTGCTGCTGTGCACTGCACGGGAGAGGCAGAGGGGAAGCCGTGTGAAGCGCAGGTGTGGGGCGGACAGCTAGGCTCACTCACTGTCCGGGTGACTCACTCCATCCAGAAAGTGTTCCTGCAGGAAAGTTACACGCGATCTTCAGGGTCAGTGTAAATATAATACACTGTAAGTGTAAATATGAAATCTGTGGGTGCCAAGCGTCAGCATTCCTGGGCTGAATCCATGAGTCATTTTATAACTTCTCACCTGTGTCCCTGGGCTGCGTATCTTCCTTGCAGGTGGGTACACAGAGACCGGAGCTCCTGGAATGAGCTACCGGGGCTCCTGGAATGAGCTTCCAGGGCGGGCAGGGCACTGTGCAGAGTCTCGACAGAGCTGGAGACCTGGCTCAGCTTACGTGCTTGGAGACAGAGGCCCGTCCTCACTCCAGGCTCAGGTATCCACGCGTGACTGCTCCCTCCCTGGTGACAGCCAGAATGCTCCCTGTGGCCGAGCTCCAGTGGGAAGCAGCTGGTTTGATGAGGACCAAATGGCTCTGGGAAGTGCTCAGGACAGATGTCTGCGGTCCCACCCAACACCGATGCCACCACGAGGAGCAGTCTGGAGTCGAAGGCACCTTCGGGGATTTTTCCAGGATAGTTTAGAAACGAATCACGACAGACCCGCTCACTTGGTGCTTTCGTGTGCCCACGCATGGACTGTACGTGTGTGTTTGAAGGAGGGAGTCGAAGGGGAAACGGATGGTTGTCTTCAGTGGCCTCAAAACGTCATGTTTGTTGGCATCATGTTCCAGGCAGTGGGAAGAGGTGTGTTAATTCTCCAGGGAGGTTTTAGGGAAGATCTAGTTGAGATCTGCAAATTGGAACGCTAAGCTGTATGTGTGTCTGTGCATATATGTGTCTGTGTCTTGCTTGGTTGTTCATTGAGCCTGCCGACCAGATGATCAGGAAGCAAAAGATAAAAACGAAGGTGACTGGGCAGAAATCTGAAAGCAGGGCCTGTTGATAGTTTGCAGGTGCCAAGTCTGTCTCGCATCGCGATAAGGCGTGACCTTAGCGGGAGGAGATCAGCAGAGGGAGAGAAGAGCATGCGGAGGGCTCCAGCCGGTGGAAGAGGATTCCCATTTCTCAGCTGGAAAAGTCAGCATTGCCCACTGCATGTTCCAGAAGGAGCAGAATGCAGCAGCTGTCTTGAGTTTTTGCAGTGCCCCCCTCATCAAGTAGAAATTTGTGGGTGCCAGAAATTTTGGAAGAAGCCGCAGCAGCAGGTTCTTTGCTTTTGCCCAACGGGGGAGGACTTGGAATTTTTTTTTCAGTCTTGGTGCAGATGGCGTAGTTATTTTAAGTAAGTGATGTGCTGCTGCAGTGAAAATGGGCAACTCTTTTTTCATTTTTCAGCCTAATGAAAAAAGAAAAAGGAGAAGGAGAAACCCCAGCTAGCCAACTTCGTGCTAATGCTTGTCTTTTTTGGATTCTAAATGTGTCCCAAGACACTGAGATGGGATAAATATTTCAGCCCCTAGAAAGTCCTGCTGTCCGGCTGAAAAGATTTCTAACCTCTTTTAAAGCAGACGGGGTAGTAATTTACTTGCACAAATCCAGACACCCCTGTGTCCCTTATTTTTAACTATATATGTAAGATCTCACTCACCTTCCGGGGGATGACGCAGGGGGTAGATGGAACTTTCCAAGGAAGAGTGTGAGGGATGGGGGATAAATCAGTAACTGAACACTTGGTTTTCTTCTGAGAATGACCACAGATATCTACTGAGAACCTACTGAGTGCGGGATGCCCAGGATCGAGAGCAAAACGAAGCACTGCCCTTCGGCCTTTGGGGTCGTGCAGTCTGGTGGGGAGAGAGTACAGATTCATTGGTGAGCACAGTTGAGATGTAGGAAAACACAGGACACGACCAGAGCAGAAAACAGGGATGAGCTTTAGATTGGGTGAAGGAATCAGTGAAGCAATCTCAGAGTCAGTGATGTAAAGCCGAGGTCGGAGGACAAATGGGATTAGCCAGATGGACCAGTGTGCTGGAGCTGCCGTGACAAGGTACCACAACGTGAGTGGCTTCAACAATAGAAATTTATTTTCTCATGATTCTGGAGGCTAGAAGTCTGAGGTCAAAGTGTGCAGGGTTGGTTTCTTTTGAAGCCTGTCTCCTCGGCTTGTAGATTGCTGCCATCTCCTTGAGTCTTCACATGATCTTCCCTGTGTGTGTCTGTGTCCTAATCTCTTTTTATAAGGACACCAATCAGATTGGATTAGGGCCCATGCTAATGGCCTCATTTGAACTTAATCAACTCTCTAAAGGCCCTAGCTCCCAATATAGTCCCATGCTGAGGTACAGGGGTTAGGACCTCAACATATGAATTTTGGGGGGGGACACAATTCAGCCCATAACACCAGGTGAAATGTGTGTGGAAGAATTGGGGTGAGTGAACAGCGTATGCGGAGGACCACTGCAGGGAGGACAACATCGGTGTTGGAAGAAATGGTTGGAATGAGGTTGTAGAGGTAGGCGGGGCCTGATCATGCCTGGCTTTGTAAACCATGGCAACAGTTTTAGATTTATTATAGGGGCACAGAGGAGCCAGCAGCAGCATTTAAAATCTCCCTCTGCTATGAGGAGAGGAAACGGGTGGGAGTGAGAAGTGAAAGGGGGAAGGTTGGTTTAAGCCAGGATTTCTCAGGTCAGCACTCTTGACATTTCGGGCTGGGTGGTTCTTTGTTGTGAGAGTCTGCCCCGTGCATCGCAGGTGTGCATTCCTAGAGGCCACAACCGAAAATGTCTCCAGACACTGCCGTATGTCCTCTGGGGGCCCAAATTGTCCCCCGTTAAGAACCACTGGTTTAAAGAGGGCATGAGGTCTCAGTGGCTTGGATTGGATGGTGTCAGCTTAGTGAGGCACCTTGGATGGGTTTGAGGAAGATTTTTGAAGACAGAGTCAACATGATTTACCCTCTCTTTGCCTTGGTTTCTCCTCATACTCTCGAGTTTGCTGATCCTGTCACTTCCCTAAAGCACAAGGCCCTGCGCCCCCTGCGTGGGCGATGGCGTTGCTCCGACGTGCACAGACTGCTCTTCCGAGTTATCATTCACCTGGCCCTGGGGACCCAAGGTCCTGCCGGTAGGGCACTGGGAGCCCCGTGGCTGCAGGACCACCTGCGTCCAACCCACGTGGTGTTTAGTCTCGGCATCGCACCCTCTCATTTATCAAGTCCCCGTGCCGCCAGCCTCTTGACTCCCAGAGCGAACACTTTGGGATCTCATCTGGATCTCATCTTGCCCCGGAAATCTGTTTATCAGAACAAGATTTCACAGTTTCGGCGACTCTTCCGGGGGGCTTGCCTTCGAGGAGCTAGCTCTGCACAAGCAAGTGTAAGGGATTTCCGAACAGATCAGAATGGCAGTTACGTTCTGGAGCCCTGAAGAGTTCCCTGCTGGCGGGGGGCAGCCCAGAGCAGTTGTTAGGAAACAGCTGGAACGTGTAGGTTTTCAGTGTTATGTATTGTGTGTCTGGCTGGGATCCAGCCCCTGGCTGTCCTTCTAGGCTCCTCTCCTACGAGACCCACTCTGGCGTCCTGCACCTCTGCCCAGAGGTGGGGAACTGGCTTCACGACCATCTCAGGGTTGGTGGTGGCTTCCTCAAGTCGAGTCTTGAGAGGGATTCTGATATCGACAGTGGGCTCAGTGGACAGAGTCCTGTGATTAGTGATATCTGACCTTGGTGTAGAATTGGGGAAATAGGGGCACAGTCTTTTCACAATTCCTAACTATCAGAGCTCTGTGTTTTTTTATTCCATACCCATCGTGGCCTGCGCCGAGCCTTCCTGCCCTGGTCTTTGCCATCCTTCTGTAGACGTGAGGGGCCCTTACGTTTCATCTCTTTGTCTATCAACGTCCAGTGCAAATGCCACCTCTTTCCTGTGACCTTTCTTTAATGCCTTGAATTCTGACTTTATCTTAAGAGCATTGGGGAGCCATTCAATGGCTTTTTAAAGTCAAGAAGTGTCATGATCGATTTGCTCTTTAGAAAGGTCCCTCTGAGACAGACTTGAGGGGAGGCTGGGGTCACTTGGGGCAGTGATCCTGGTAAGAGATGGTGGTGATTTGGGCTGCAGTCATGACTGTGGCAGTGGAGACTAGCATGCGGGACTTGGTGATTGGCCATCGTAGGGGGTGGTTGAGTGAGGAGGGGACAAGGAAGATTTTTAGGAACCCAGTGCAGGTTTTTAGGGCAGGATGAGGCCCCTCACTGTAGCTGCTCTTCTAGAATTCTTCAGTGAATTACACAAGCTCATTTTCAGTAGGGTGTTCATGTACAGTATGAATTCAGTGCAGTGGGACGGATGGTCTATAAGGAATATCCGTGGCACCTGGGCTGATGTGGTACCGCTTGCCTCTGGCTCTGTCTTTTCCAATTTTTTGCCCACTTGTTCCAGCTGTAAAAAGTTTTTAGTGTTACCCCAGTAGAACCCTAGGCACACAACAGGGTGACTGCCCATTTCTCCTTGGGGAAGACTTCAGAGGCAGACTAACACAGAAGTTGTATGCTAATGGATGTGTTGGGATTTCCAGGAGACCCCATGAGTTGAAGGGCATTCCAGGTAAAAATTACAGCACATGTAAAGGATAGTGGCATGAAAGAAGGTGTGATGTCAGGGGTCTGGCATGAGATGCTTCTCTTGGCAAAGCTTGTGGAAGAGCATCATGGGCCCTGCTCTCCTCCTGCTACCCCCAGGCAGGTCTGGACATCCCTCTTAGTACAGGGCACTAAAATTGTTAGTATACCCTTGTGCCTTTCCAGCCCGGAGGGAGGAGCCCTAGCTTTCATCTCTGCATCTTTAACACTTAGCAGAAATGGTCATACATGCTCAATAAATGTTTATTGAAAACTCAGGAGGGAGCCCTGGAGGGACCGGTCTTTTATTTCTCCTTTTCCTCTAAGACTGTTTTATTTCCTGATGGCTCCTGATCTCCCAGCCATTGATCACAGTAGCTCAGACGGATCAAATTGATCCAATTCTGGCTCCCTTGACAATCTGCCACCGGGGTCCATTCGTGGATGAATTTAGCTCTCCTTGGCCTTCCCTGTTTGCTTTCCAGCCTAAGAGTTTGCACTTTTGGGTGAGGGCCTTGGCATTCTGTGCCTGTGTTCAGTGGAGTCGAATCTAAACCTTGGGGCTCAGTGCTAAATCTCCGGGAACTCTTGGCAAGCAGTCCAGGGACCTTGGGACTCTCTTGGGGTTAGAAGGCCTGTGTTGAAGTTTTGGTCTGGCCTTTGCTCCCCGTGTGACCCCAGGCAGGTTGGTTTTTGTGGGTGATTCGTGTTTCCTAAAGTGAAATGATGTCCCCCGTATTCCTGCTGACTTGGCCCAAGTGCAAGGATTCTGTGATCATAGGGCCGCAGAGTCTGAGGTCTGGACGGAGCCTGCAGTTCCTGCTGCTGGGTGCTGGGAGTCCTGTGCTCCCTCTGTCTTGGCACCTTCCTTTTTAGCCACTGCTGATGGCCAGAAAAGAACGTTTGGGTTTTACGACCAGGCTTTTTGACAGAGAAAGAAGAAAAGTCCGTGAACCCCTGTTGTGTGCTCAGCACCAGCAAAGGGCTTTACCCTGAGTCTCTCCATTTAGTCCTCGCAGAATCCCTGGGGTTGGAGCAGATTATGGGTCCCTTTCACAGATGAGAAAACCGAGTCCCAGAGAGGCAGTGTCACCCACCGGAAGTCTCACATACACAGTCCGTGTCGAAGAAGAGTTGTGCGGTCCCAAGTCCTTGCCGCCTTGGCGGCGCCTCTGACCTCCCTGTCCCCTCTCTCCCACAGAGAGCCAGCTGCTTCCCGGGAACAACTTCACCAACGAGTGCAACATTCCAGGCAACTTCATGTGCGGCAACGGGCGGTGCATCCCCGGCGCCTGGCAGTGCGATGGGCTGCCCGACTGCTTCGACAAGAGTGACGAGAAGGAGTGCCGTGAGTGGCCTGGCCCTTTGCTGGGGCAGGGGGAGGGTGGCGGCAGTCCTGGGGTGTCAGCGAGGAGTTCTGGGTCTGGCCCAGCCCTGCACACTCTGCGTGCTGCCCACGGCGGGGCCAGGCCCTCTGGGGGCAGGGCTGTCCTCTCCACCTGTCTCGCTCTGTCTCAGAGCAGCGTGGTCTGTGCAGAAACAGGGGTCTTGGTGGGGTGGGAGGCACAGCTTTGGGGTAGCAGAGGACCCGTCCACCAGGCTCTACTCACCCTCCCCCCGGGAGACTCTCACTGCCTTCACTTTACACGCGAGGATGCTGAGACTCCCAGAGGTTATGTAGCTTCAGTATCTTCTAACCAGCAAGCAGCAGACCTGGATTTGAACCCAGGGCTGCCTGACCCCAAGGTCCAGGCTGGTAACCATCTTGCACATCTTCTACATTGTGCATTACTCTTGATGATGAAACAAGCTGTAGCATCACGTCAAGTATCTAGCATGGAGTTGGTACTGACTTTATAGTAATCTGCTTCCAAATGCCCTTTTCTTTGCCAACACCTGGACATCATCTTCAAATGGGCACCACCAGGACTGGGATTCTTTCTCATCCTCCCCACCCCCTCCTTCTTCAGCCTCTTTCCCATTTTGTACCCAAAATCCGCGTGAGATGTGAGTCAGTGGTAATCTGTGAGAAAGGAGGCACCAGGGATGTGAGTTGAGGGGCCTCCAGGAAGTGGAACGATCATCCTCCCTGCCCCGTAGAGGTGTGTTTCTCTTCTTTGCCAAAGTTTGGTGCTGCAGGGGGAGCTGGGCCACAGCACGCTGGCCGGCAGGAAGTACACCCGGGAGCCCTGGGCCCAGGGTTGTCCGGTGCCTGGGGACCACACAGCTGGACAATGGTTCTTGGCTTTTTCCTGGGTTTTGGGCCCCAGGCCACAGGGCCTCTCACACAGGAGAACTATGTGTTCTGGCTCTGAATCTGCTGTCTTTTTGGGAGCCAGCTGAGGAAATGAGGAGAAGATGATAATTTGAACTTTTCACATAGCTGTTACCGGGATTTGAGGCTCAGCTTGTTGACGCGCAGGAAGGAGCCGTGGGTTTGGGGCCCCCTCTGGAGCCAGGCCCCCTCTTCCTCGTGATGTACTCCCTCTGAGACTGGCCCCTCTGAGATCTGTCCAGTGTCCCTGCTGCCTGCCCCCGCTCTTCAGAGAAATTTTGGGAGGGGTTGGGTTGAGGGTATGTTTTTTGTGGGAAATAGTTCATTTTGTTTGTTGCTTGTGATTTCTTCTGAATAGACTAGTATACATAATGCATTTTTATTTTTGCAGAATTAAAAAAGAGTATTATGTCTATTGCAGCTTTTTCTGTTTCTAGCCTGGCTTCAAAATTGCTAGAAATTGAATGTTTGTAATTTGAGTTTCAAATGAGATAGTATGCGTGAACCCTATCATCTGTCCAGTTTTGAGCATTATTAAACACTCTGAATGTGTGGAATGATCATTTTTGGAATATGGTGTGTATTTGAACTCCAGTAAATGCAGATTGTCTTTAGCTGAGCTGGGAATATTCAGAACAGGACATGTTTGGGACAGAATACAGGATTGGAAGTTGAGACCTAAGTTATATCCCCAGCTTTGTCAATTTCAACTGTGTGCTATTAAAGTTCTCTGTGACAAGCTGTGTCCTGTGCCAGTACAGTTCCATGATTTCAGAATTCATGCATAAACCGGAAGAGTTGGTGGAAAGAGAAATTTAAAAAAAAAAAGAAAAGAAAAGAAAAGATAGTGTGGGAAGCTGCCTGGCGCAGTTTGGTTTGGTTTGGAGCAGGCTCGCCTTGGCTATTCTCCATTAATTTTTTTCTGCTCATTTCCGACCCTTCACCCCCCAGTGTAGTAGAGACTTGATTGGCATTTATGTAGTCTTTTGATCAAAACATAATTTAAAAAACCATACACATAAACACATGCATTCAAAAAACCTTTCCTCTGTTGCCCTTCTTTTTTCCTTTTGGTCTTTAAATTCTAAAAACAGAAGAACACTAGAAAGTTTAGACAGTAGGGGGAAGGAAAAGAAGTCCTTTTTCTAAGACAAAAGTTTCCTTGCATTTCAGATTTCTTACATATTCCCTTCCCAGTCTAGGACCTGAGGGTGTGAGCCCTGGAGAAGGACTGTATCCAAATTCCAGCCCTCCCTTCCATCCCTCTCCCCCAGCGCTGTGTGATCTTAGGAAAGTTACCAGAATGGTCTAAAACTTAGCCATTGGAAGGATTAAATGAGAATTAATTCCTTAACCTTCTGCTGCCTCAACGCCCTCCTCTCCAAAATGAGAATAATCAGCCTTCTAAATGACATTGTTGTGATGTTTTAATGCATAATAAGCACACAGCACAATGCCTGGGTATAGTCAGTGACTTGTAAACGTTAACTGTTATTGGTCAGTCCACACAAAGTATATTCATTGTCATGGGGACACGTGATTGAGTAGCCTGCTTTTTCTACTTCACTTTAGAGGCCCTTTGCCACATTACCATATATGTAGCAACAATAACTGTTGTTTTGTGAGGTTACCTACTGTTCCATCAAGTAGATGACCTGTAACCTAATTATTCCCCTATTGTCAGGTGTTTAAGTCTCTTTTGCTTTTTTACTTCTGCTGATCAAAATGTTTAGGGTCGACAGCAATCCCACTACTGGGCATATACCCTGAGAAAACCATAATTCAAAAAGAGTCATGTACCACAATGTTCATTGCAGCTCTATTTACAGTAGCCAGGACATGGAAGCAACCTAAGTGTCCATCGACAGATGAATCGATAAAGAAGATGCGACACATATATACAATGGAATATTACTCAGCCATAAAAAGAAACGAAATTGAGTTATTTGTAGTGAGGTGGATGGACCTAGAGTCTATCATACAGAGTGAAGTAAGTCAGAAAGAGAAAAACAAATACCGCATGCTAACACATATATATGGAATCTAAAAAAAAAAAAAAAAGTGGTTCTGAAGAACCTAGGGGCAGGACAGGAATAAAGACACAGACGTAGAGAATGGACTTGAGGACATGGGGAGTGGGAAGGGTAAGCTGGGACGAAGTGAGAGAGTGGCACGGACATATATACACTACCAAATGTAAAATAGATAGCTAGTGGGAAGCAGCCGCATAGCACAGGGAGATCAGCTCGATGCTCTGTGACCACCTAGAGGGGTGGGGTAGGGAGGGTGGGAGGGAGACGCAAGAGGGAGGGGATATGGGGATATATGTATATATAGCTGACTCACTTTGTTATAAAGCAGAAACTAACACACCATTGTAAAAAAATTATACTCCAATAAAGATGTTAAAAAAATTAAAAAAAATTTTTTTTAATAAATAAAATGAGAGAGTTGAACTAAAAAAACAAACAAACAAACAAAAACAATGTTTAGGGTCGATTAAGGAACTTATCCATGCCTGGAGGGTAGAAATACAGGATGGTTTCAGCCAGAGCCAGGATGGGCTGGGCTGAGGTCTCCAGGGTAGGTACCATCTGGTCCATCCTTTCAAGGGCTCCCTGAGAGTTGTCCATTTAGAATCTGTGCCACCTCCTTCTGTGTCTTGCTCAGAAGTTACAGAGCTCTTTCTCTGATTCTTTGGAACAACTTGGTACTTACAGGAAGGAGAGAGAAGGCAGCTGATGTTCTCACTTGGTAGAGGTGATTGCCTCAAAAGCCCTATGAAATAGCTTTGGCATTTAGAAAAGAATACACTTAAACAAGGAGAAGTCTTGCGCTTTCCGAAGGGTGAGAGAAGGGCCTGGAGAAGTGTGTCTTGGAGGGTTACAAGGCAGAGAGCAGCTATTCTGTATCCACGGCAGAGGAAAGATTTCGTGAGACAGGAAGAAACTTTTTTATTATAAAGGTAATAAAATGTCATATTGTAAAAATCAGGGGAACAGTGAAGGAGAAAAACAGAATCCCGCATAGAGTCTGTATGCTAACAGACGCAGTATGAGCATCTTACAGGTTTACATTCAGGCTTTTCTCAGTTGTAATCACCATAGGTACACAATTTTATATTTTAATTTTTTCCCCAGCTAACATTTCAACATATTAACATTTTTCTGTTTTTTCCCCATATTTCCCTATCACTTTTAACGCTTAAGTGGCCCATTCACTTGGTGAATAAATATAGTTTATTTACATATTATTTGGTATTTATGTTGTTTCCAGTTTTTCACTGTTAGAAACAGTGCTCACGGCTGTGAAATGAGGGTAGATATGACTTTCCCCCTGTTTTGAGAAATGTTCTTCAGCTCGATTCTCAGAAATGCAATGACCGGGTCGAAGGACAGGAGCCTTTTCTGGCTCTTGCCCACTTGTTCTGCTAATGGTTTCCATCAGCTTGCTCACTGGCAACATGTGAGACGTCTGGCTTTATTTTAGTCTTGGCAGCATTGGGAAATACCTTTTTAAAAAAATCGGTTTTCTGGTTCGTTTAATAGTTGAAAACAGTTACATATTTTAATTTTCATTTTTTAAGTTCTCTAAAGAGGTTGAACGTTTTCCCAACCCTCTATATACTAGTTGCATTTCCGACCTTGTGAAATATCTATTAATGGACTAGAATAAATTTCCAGTTGGGTGGAGTCATTAAATTTTCCACCTTAGAGTTTTGAGAGTAGAGGCTCATTTGGGGATAGTCTGAGTGTATTTCTGTTCTTGGTTAGTGGAATGCCCTAAGTGATTGTTTTAGCCAAATAACTTTTTGTTGTAATAAAGGAATAAGGATATGTTTTAGAAAAACATACAAGTTCCGTGGAAGCCCTGATTATGGCAAGAGCAATGACATGCTGTTACTTGAGCTTCCCCAGGGCTGCACTATCCCAGGCACTTTACATTATAGCAACTCACGGATTGTCACGAGCCTTATGAGAAAGGGACTGTTATTATCTCCAGATGAGGAAACTGAGCCACAGAGAGATGATGCAGACCCTGTCAGCTGTCCCAGAATGTATGTAAGTCCTCATAACTTTCCTCCGTCAGAGACCACTGGTGGGTTCATTCAGTCTTTCTGTACATGGATCTCTGTTATTCTACTGAACAGGATCGTACTGTATGTTATCACTACTGATCTGCTTTTTTAAAAAATGAAGAAACATCGAAAATGTTTTTTTGTATACAGGCATACCTTGGAGATACCGTGGTTTCACTTTTAGACGACTGCAATAACGCGAGTCATGCAAAGTTTTTGATTTCCCAGTGCATATGAAAGTTGTGTTTACACTATACTGTAGTCTATTAAGTAGGCAATAGAATTATGTCTAAAAAATAATGTACATACTTTCATTAAAAAATACTTTCTTGCTTAAAAATGCTAACCATCATCTGAGCCTTCAGCGAATTGCACTCTTTTTCCTGGTGGAGGGTCTTGCCTCGGTGTTGATGGCTGCTGACCGATCACGGTGGTAGTTGCTGAAGGGTGGCATGGCTGTGGGAATTTCTTAAAATGTTACTTAAAAGTGAAGTTTGCTGCATTGATTGACTCTTTCATGAATGATTTCTCTGTGGCGGCAGTGCTGTGTTTGATAGCAATTTACCCACAGAACTTCTTTTAAAAGTGGAGTCAGTCCTCTCAAACCTGCTGCTGCTTCTTATCAACTAAGTTTATGTAATGTTCTAAATCCTTTGTCGTCATTTCAACAATCTTCACAGCGTCTTCACCGGGAGTAGATTCCATCTCGAGAAACCACTTTCTTTGCTCATCCATAAGGAGTAACTCTCCTCATCCATTACAGTTTTATCATGAGATTGCAGCAATTCAGTAATATCTTCAGGCTCCACTTCTAGTTCTAGGTCTCTTGTTGTTTCCACCACATCTGCAGTTACTTCCTCCGCTGAAGTCTTGAACCCCTCAAAGTCTTCTGTGAGGGTTGGAATCAACTTCTTCCAAACTGCTGTGAATGTTGATATTTTGACCTCTTCCCATGAATCACGAATGTTCTTAATGGAATCTAGAATGGTGAGTCCTTCCAGAAGTTTTTCAATTTACTTTGCCCAGATCCATCAGAGGAATCACTACCTTTGACAGCTATAGCCTTATGAAATGTATTTCTTAAAAAATAAGACTTGAAAGTAAAAAAATTACTCCTTGATCCATGGGCTGCAGAATGGATGTGGTGTTAGCAGTCATGAAAACAGCATGAATCTCATTGTCCATCTCCATCAGAGCTCCTGGGTCACCGCGTGCATTGTCAGAGAGCGGTAATATTTTGAAAGGAATCTTTATTTCTGAGCGGTAGGCCTCAAGAGGGGGTTTAAAATATTCGGTAAACCATGTTGTCAACAGATGTGCTGTCATCCTGGCTTTGTTGTTCCATATAGAGCACAGGCAGTGTAGGTTTAGCATCGTTCTTAAGGGCCTTAGAATTTTTAATGATAAATGAGCATTGGCCTGAACTTAAAGTCACCAGCTCTTTTAGCCTCCTAACAAGAGAGTCAGCCTGTTCTTTGAAGTTTTGAAGCCAGCTATGAAAGTCCTAAATGGCATCTTCTTCCCATATATTGCTGTTTTGTCTACATTGAAAATTTATAGTCACCTTTGTTAATTATCTTAGCTAGATCCTCTGGATAACTTGCTACAGCTTCTTTATCAGCACTTACTGCTTCACCCTGCACTTTTATGTTACAGAGATGGCTGTTTCCTTAAAGCTCATGAACCAGCCTCTGCTAGCTTCAAACTTTCCTCTGCAGCTTCCTCACCTCTCTCAGCCTTCACAGAATTGAAGAGTTAGGGCCACGCTCTGGGTCTGGCTTTGGCTTAAGGGAATGTTGTGGCTGGTTTGATCTTCTATCCAGAGCACTAAAACTTTCTCCATATCAGCAATAAGGCTGTTTTGCTTTCTTATCATTTGTGTGTTCACTGGAGCAGCACTTTTAATTTCCTTCAAGAACTTTTCCTTTGCATCCACAGCTTGGCTAATTGTTCAGCACTAGAGGCCTAGCTTTTGGCCTGTCTTGGCTTTCAACATGCCTTCCTCCCTAAGCGCAATCATCATTTCTAGTTTTTTATTTAGAGTGAGAGACTTGTGACTCTTCCTTTCAACTGAACACTTAGAGGTCATTACAGGGTTATATTTTAATATCTCAGGGAATAGGGAAGCCTGAGGAGAGGGAGAGAGCTGGGGGAATGGCCAGTTGGTTGATGGAACAGTCAGAACACACACAACATTTATCAATTAAGTTCGCCATCTTATATATGGGTATGGTTCGTGGAGCCCCAAAACAAAGACGATAGTAACATCAAAGATCACTGATCACAGATCACCATAACAAATATAATAATAATGAAAACATTTGAAATATTGTAATAATTACCAACATGTGACACAGAGACACAAAGTGAACAAATGCTGTTGGAAAAATGGCTTGACACAGGGTTGCCACAAGTCTTCAATTTGTAAAAAACTCAGTATATGCAAAGTGCGATCAAGTGAAATGCAGTAATACGAGGTATACCTGGAAATGATTTCTAAAGTGGCTATTAGTCCTGTGAATCTCTTAAAGAAGAGACTGTACTTTATTACTGCCCCTTGCTATAATAATAAAGCGGCAATCCAAATTTCTAGAACATACATGTGACCTGGAATCAAGAGCCTTAAGATCTCCTGCCAGCTTTGTGTTGGATTGCAGCTGCCATCTCTCTGTGGTCTAACCAAATGGGGGAGGGATCTTGGAGGGTTGAGATCCGTGTTACAAGGTGGTTTGTTTTCTTCTTTGAAAAATTATATTGATCGCTATTTTTCAGGCATGTACAGACTTTTAAAGTCTCAGGCCCTTTGTGTGTGTGTGTGTGTTGGCGGGGTTGGGGATGGGGATAAATTCAAGAATCCTGTCAAATGATAAAACTTTAATGAATCTCCAAATCCAGAGACATAGAAAAATAGGTGCAAAAAATGGCATTTGAATTTTATCTGCTTTTAGTGTTCCCAGCCATTTCTTGAGCACGGCTTTTAATTTCGCCAGTGTGATGGCAGGAATCCAGGAGATTGGGCTGAGAGGGCAAGTTTGAAATAATGATCGCCAGGGAATGTAAGGGGAGGAAAGCCCAGTCAGAAACTCTTCCTTTCCTTTTTACGGTCTTCATCATCGGCCTCTAGGTGGCGCCACATATAATGTTTTCTTTTAAACCTGGTGCTCCAGGGCAAGCAGAGATGAGGGGAAATAACTGGATTCTGAGTTATTCTTCTCACCAAACTTTAGCAGTAAGTCAGCGATTTCACCAAGGCACCTACTGCTTGGCTCACATGCAAAATGCCCCAAGAAATCAGGCAGTTTCCATGGGGTGGGTACAGCTTGCTTCTTTCTCTCTTAGGCTGCTTTGTCTTTTCTCAGAGAAGGGGTTGGTGAGAGCTGACATGCTGTGACCTGGGAAGGCAGCCTGTCAATGAGCTGGGGGATGCAACTACAGTGGGATCTAATCCTCCCCTTCAGCTGTGTAAAAAGCAAAACTGGCACAACGCTATTATTATGGGTTGAATTGTGTCCCCAGCCCCCAAATTCATATGTTGAAGTCCTAACCCCAGTACCTCAGAATGTGACCTTGCCATAAAAAGGAATGAAATTTTGCCATTTGCAGCAACATGGACGGACTTGGAAGGCATTATGCTAAGTGAAATAAGTCAGACAGAGAAAGCAAATGCTGTATGATATCACTTATATGTGCAATCTAAAAAATACAACAAACTAGTGAATGTAACAAAAAAGAAGCCGACTCACAGATATAGAGAACAAACTAGAGGTTACTGTGGGGAGGGGGGAGGGGCAGTGTAAGAGTAGGGGATTAAGAGGTATCAAGCTATGAGGTATAAAATAAGCTATAAGAATATATTGTACAACACGGGGAAGGTAGCGAATATTTTCTAACTATAAATGGAGTATAACCTTTAAAAATTGTGAATCACTATATTGTACACCTGTAACTTTTATAATATTGTATATCAATTATACAATTAAAAACATTAAAAATTAGGATAGCATGAAAAAACAAAAAAAATGTGACCTTATTTGGAGATAAGACCTTTGTAAAGGTAATCAGGTTAAAATGAGGTCATTAGAGTGAACCATATCCAATACGCCCTAATAGAAAGCGGGAATTTGGACACCGAGATCCATCCAGGGAGAAGATGATGGGAAGACAGAGAGAGAGGATGGCCATTTACAAGCCAAGGAGAGAGGCCAGGAACAGATCCTTCTTCAGCCCTGAGAAGGAACCAGCCCTACTGACATTATGATTTAAGACTTCTGGCCTCCAGAACTGGGAGACAGTACATTTCTGTTGTACCACAAAGTCGTGGCACTTTGTTACAACACCCCTAGCAAAACTAACCCAGCCATCTTCCCATCTCTTATTTTTTAAAAAATTGTTACATAACGAGTGAGTGACAGCTGCCCCACAGCTGTGTAACAGCATGAGGTTCACAGACATCCTGCTTCTATTTTTTTTCTTTAACAGTTTGAAAGTAAGAATCTTACTGTTACAGGTTGAATTATGTCCTCTCCAAGGACATGTTGTCGTCCTAACCCCCAGTATCTCCCAATGTGACCTTATTTGGAACTGGGATGTTGAGGTTGTGATTAGCTAAGATGAGGTCATACTGGAGTCGGGTGGGCCCTTAATCCAGTATGTTGGTGTTCTTATAAGAAGCATTGTGAGGATGTGAGGGAAGAAGGCCATGTGACAGCAGAGGCAGAGATGGGAGTGATGCAGCTACAAAGCAAGGAATCCCAAGAATTGACAGCTGCCCCCCGGGAGCTAAAAAGAGGCTGGGAAAGAGTCTACCCTGAGTCTCAGAGGGAGTGTGGCCCTGCTGACACCTTGATTGCAGTCTTCTGGCCTCCAGAAATATGAGAGAATAAATTTCTGTTGCTTAGAGCTACTCAGTTTGTGGTACTTTGTTATGGCAGCCCGAGGCATCTAATACACATACTTCCAAGGGATAATTCAATCAATTTGGGCTTTTGTGGGCTGGCCCAGCCCAGTAGGTGTGGGCTTTCTTTTATCAACCTCCCCGCCGGGAGGGGTGGGTGGAGCCTGGCAAGCCCTTGTTAAATGCTGAATTTCAAAAGCCTTCTGAAGACGCCGAGCTTCAGAAAACGGGGGTCTAGAGAATATCACTGTGGTTTAACACTCTGTCTATTAAATGCTTCAGAATGAAAGTTCACATTCCTTCCCAGCACTTGTGGTGCGGAAGGAATCCAAGACCTGTGTGTGTTAATGTTGTTCTTTTCTAACTTAGTCATTTTGTTTGTGTAGTTGTTTTTAAACATCTCAGATAATTCCAGGCATGGCCCCCACTTCACTTAGTTTCTTTCATCTCAAATGTGAGACCATAAATCCTGTGGTTAAAAACAGGGGCTTTGGGGGCCAGCCTCCATTTATGACCTCTGAGGCTCTGGGCACCAACTTACCTACCTCTATACCAATTTCCTCATCTGTAAAATGGGGATAATAACGGTACCTACTTCAGGGGGTGATAGTTAAAACATTTAATAGACGGTATGTCCAGGTGGTAATCCAAGTTAGAAATAGGGTGAAGATCAGCCCTGCTGACCGCAGGGCATTGCTGTCAGTCTTTAAATCAGCTAATGTATGTGAGGCTCGGAGCTGGGATGCCTGGCCTGGGTTAAGCATTCAGTAAGTGCTAACTGATACTGTTCCCTCAAAAGTGCCAGTGACATTATCCTCAAACCCAAGTCTGCAGTGACATTCCTGGTCCTGCGGTGCTAGATGTCCAGGCCAGCCCTTGCACACCCCCTCTCTTCCTGCTCTCTCTTTGAAAGCCTAAGCCTTAGAAACTCCTTCCTTTGCTGGGTCAGTATCTTCTTTTCACTCCAGAGTCTTGAACACACAGTCATGAGCTCTTATGAAATTCTCTTTAGCTTAGAGCTCCAGGGAGGCAGCCAGACACACACAAGCCGCTGTATGAGGGAAGGAAACAAATACTTGAGGGCCTGGGGTGAGCCGGGCAGGCCCTTTGGGTCACAGGGAGTGGGGTTTGGAAGTAGCTCTCCTGCGTTCAGCTGGGAACCTGCGTCTTCGCAGCCCTGCACTTGTCCCCCACCCACCAGAGTGTTCCCAGCTCTGCCCGAGTCCCGCACAATTAAGCACCTTAGTGGATTTTGATGACGGCATTTTGCTGCATCGCTTGAACAGTCTTCTGAAGTCTCTGCCTTCACTCTGTTGGCCTGAAACCCGCACCGCCCCCTGCAGCCTCCAAGGTCTAGGACTCGTAGAAGTCACAGCCTTCCAGGTCCTCTCCCCGCTCCCAGATGTGCGCTTTGTGCCCTGTGCCGATGGTGCTGTCCAGATGTTGGGATCGCCGTATAAATTCCCAGGTAGTCTCCTGACAGCTACGTAGGGACAATTTCTGGCTTGTCGGGCTACACTTGACCTTAACACGAATGTGACCATATGCTCACTTTTCTAAAAGGACCCTGGCTGCTGTTTGAAGATGCCAGCAATTTTACACTAGGTGGAGAAATACGAAGTGCTCCGAAACTCTCTGGGTATATCAGTTGCCTGGGGCTGCTCTAACAACATACTGCAAACCGATGGCTTAAAAGAACTGAAATATATTCTCTCCCAGGTCTGGAAGCTGGATGTCCAGAATCAAGGTGTCCACAGGGCCGTGCTCTCTCTGAAGGCTCTAGGGAACAGTCCTTCCGTGCTTCATCGCCGGCATTCCTTGGCGTCTTTGACTTGTAGAATCAACAGTCCAGTCTCTGCCTCCGTCATCACCTGGAGTCCGCCCTATGCATGTGTCTGTGTGTCCAAATTTCCCTCTTCTTAAAAGGATACCCATCGTTGGCTTAGGGTCCATCTTCATCCAGCATGACCTCATCTTAACTTGATTATATATATGCACTATTTTAAAATAAGGTTCCATTCTCAAGTTCCAGGACACTAATAACCTACCACACCGGGCGCATTATTTTTTTTTAAATATAAATTTATTTATTTATTTATTTTTGGCTGAGTTGGATCTTTTGCTGCACGTGGGCTTTCTCTAGTTGCGGTGAGTGGGGGCTACTCTTTGTTGTGGTACACGGGCTTCTCATTGCGGTGGCTTCTTGTTGCAGAGCACGGGCTCTAGGCACACGGGCTTCAGTAGTTGTGGCACGCGGGCTCAGTAGTTGTGGCTCGCGGGCTCTAGAGCGCAGGCTCCGTAGTTGTGGCGCACGGGCTTAGTTGCTTCGTGGCATGTGGGATCTTCCCGGACCAGGGCTCAAACCCGTGTCCCCTGCCTTGACAGGCGGATCCTTAACCACTGCGCCACCAGGGAAGCCCTGGGTGCCTTATTGACAAAGTAGAGTGTGCAGTGGCCAGCGCCACCCAGGGCCAGGCCTGCACACTCAGCTCCCTTGGATGTCCCTGTGCTGGATGGGTTCTCTCTGCATCTACTTGGGGTAATTTGTTGTTATTGTTCTACTCCTGCCTTTATAGCTGGTGGTCATGGAACAGAACCAGGTGTGTCAATAGAACAGGAGTAGTTGAAAGCCTGGGGAGAGTGCTTTATATGAGAAAATAAATAAATATATACTTTTAAAGTCAGTTACAAAAGTAGTCTTACTTCTATGGCCTGGCGCCTTGACTTGGCTACTTGCATGATTAAAAAAGAAAGTACTCTGAACACTAGGTAGTGTGTATGGCAGCCTGTGAAAGTCCTGTGCCTTTAAAAGCCACAGGGGTGGGATGTGCTGTAACTAAATTGATACCTGTAGCTCCCTGCCTTGCAATCCACCTGGGAGGAAGCTGGGAGGGCTCCCAGCCAGACTGGGCTGTAGACAGCTGTTTTGTCCTGCACAAAGACATGAAAAACATGAATTAGTTTCTAAATCGGAAGCTTGCACATAAAATTGGGATTATCAGGTTTGCTTGGAAAATTAGATTTAGTGTTCGGATACTCTGCACTCAGAGAATCTTGTTTCCACCCTGAGTCTATCGTGCATTTATTTCACCGTCTTGCTCGTTCGAAGGCCTTCAGTGTTTCTTTAATTCTAAGACACACATCTTTTTACATTTTCAGGTCTGTGAAAGTGAGATACCTCTTATAATCGATGGGATAAGAAAACGTGTGTCCTACTTTAATTGGAGAGTTTTTTTCTTACTCGGTTGTATGTAAATTAGTGGCATCCCTTACAATTGGTGGTGTCTTAAGAGTCAGTGAAATTGAATTCATTTTCTCTGATTGTCAGCATAGGGCGTTTCAGCCAAAGGTCCTGACATTTCCAAACAGATAAACATACCATGTGTGTCTGTTTTCCTTGGGGTCCTTGCTGTGCTTCGGGGACAGGAGGCAGCGCGCAGAGTGGGAGGGGCTGGCTCTGGGGCCACGGGGCCTGGGTTGAATCCTAGCTCTGTCACATGTGAACTGTGGGCCCTGGCCAAGGTACTTAGCCTCAGTTTCCTTAAATCCTGTGGAATTTTTATGAGGAATAAATGAACTAAAACTCTTCAAACTGCTGCTGGCACAAAGCAAGTGCTCAGTAAACAATAGCTGTACTCTTATTGGCAGTGTGGAGTCTTTAGATCTCAGCTCTGCCACTGGCTATTCACTTCCCTTCTGGAGCCTTAGTTTCTTCGTCTGCGAAATGGGAGCAGGTCTGGAAAGGGTGGTATGAGAGTCAGATGTTCGAGTGCTGATGTCTGGCGCATAGCAGGCACTTAATAAAATACGCTTTCCCATCTTCTCCCTTCCCCAGCGATGCATATTCCCTGAAAGGGAGAGTCTCTAGGGTTGCCAGAGAATTTTTGATCCAGGCTCCCTCGGGCTCCCACAGTCATCAAAGATGTGCTGGAAGATGCTCGCTAGATTCTACTTTCTAACAGGTTCTCTAAACTAAGGAAGGTGGACCGTTCTATTTCAGAAATACTGGGAATATTCAGGACGGCAGCACACTAGTCAAAGTGATCAAGTCCCCTTCCCTGGACCATTTTCAGAAGACAGAACCCAGGGACCCCGTGACACCCTGTTTTGAGGGGTGTGCTGTGCAGCAGCCTAGGGTGGAGGAGCCCCGTGCCAACTTCAGTGATCTCATGTCCTCATCGTCCCTACCAGAAGGTGAGAGGAATCAGACTCTCTACCAGAGGTCCTGGTTCCCCTTCCCTTGGAGCTCGGACAGGAGACCCCAGACTCTCTGGTTGGGGGATGTTGAGTCAGGTCTGTTGAGGTAAGGCATCCTGGAGCCTAGAGAAAAACTGGAAGGAGTGTGTCCAATTTAGTATCTTCCTAGAGGAGAGGAACTTTTTCATTTCTGAAGTCACCAAAGCTCCCAGTTCTTAGAAAGTTTTGTTTTATTATTTAGTTACGGCTCCCCCTCTCACATTCCTGCCAGTGTCGTGCTATATTCTGGTGGTGACAGGGCGACTCGAATGGCATCTGCCAGAGGCCCCACCAAGCCCCATCTGGCTTCCTCAGTCCCTCCTAGGTGATGGCAGCTGCTGTTTGGGACCTGCCACTGCTTTCTTGGAAACCACCAATTTAAATACCAATGCAGTCACCAGCTGAGAAGTTAGTGGCATGGAGTCATCCTGATGTCTTCTTTCAAATCAACTCTTTTGCACAAATATCAGCCTCACTCCGTCTCGCCAGTTCTCCCTGCCACTTCCAGAGAGCTCTGTTATTACCAGCGCTGTATGCTGCCTTTTCTCCGCCTACAAAAAGGGGAGAATCTCAATGAAGCGCCCTGAGCTGAGAGGGGTCATGTTTCTGTGTCACTGCAGCGCATGTGGCCAGGTTGCCTGGGCCCCGATATTCTGGTAGTGCTCTCGTTGCCAGGACTTGGCTGGAGCTGCAAGATGTCGTCAGTGGTAACAGGCTCCATAATTGCTAATCAAATTTAAATGGCTGCAAAATCACAGAACATCGAAAAAAATTTTTTTCCTGGCACATCCAGGCAAATCTTGCTGATCCAAGTGAGGCTGTGACTGGGCAGTCTTTTTATTTTTGTTTATTTATGCAGACTTGCACTTTCATCTGCGATAAAGCTAGTTTGCAATTGCCTAATGGCTTTTTCAAAAATTCAGAGACAGATGAGAAAGTAATAATTAAAAGAGGAGGATATGGTGCATTCATATAATTCAAACCCCTGACCGGAGTGGTTTGTTTACTAGTAACACTCGAAGACTAGTTTCCTGACGGTTTAGAGTGGGAGGAGAAGGGGGCAGAAGAGAATCTTTGAGGTCAAGAAGGTAACTGTATACCCCTCTTAAAAAAGCACTTCAGGAACTTGTGGCTTTTGACATGGTTACTGCCATGTCCTTTGTTAAGATCCCTGCAAGAGGAATCCCATAAAATGTAAGGAATGTCTTTGGGCTATAAAGGCTGTCGGGTTTTCTAGACCGAGTGAGTGGAAGAGAGGGAGCTAAAATGGGTTACAGGCAGTTGTTCATTTCCCACAGCATGGAAAAGCTTCAGGTTAATTCCAAATTAGGATACAGTCTGACTCCTTTGGAAAGGCGTAGTCTGCCTGTACCTGGGTTGTTTATTTCTATCATCAGTGCCCTTCATTTTGGGGGGATGGGGGCTTGGTGGCAGGTAGTCAGTGTCTCCGATTTTCAATGCGATTTAAAGGTGCATGGGCCCAGGACCACCTTGGTTCCTGCTGTCTCCTGTCGGGGGCAAGGTTTGTTTGCCTCTCCAGTTCTTTTGGGACCTAGCGGTAGAGCCCGAGATCTGTACTGAACTCCTGAGCGAAGAGAAAGCGCTTTAGGGAGGGATCGGGCACTGTTGGAGGAGCGGGCGATTCCTGGCTTTCGTGGTGCCTTGAGAGTATCACGTATCCCAAAGAGCAGGGCGGGCAGCCCGCTTGCACGGTGACTTTATGGAGGTCACCCAGCGTGATGTATTTTTTTCTCTTGGCCATTTTTTACCTTTCGGCCAACAAGAGGGGAGCCAGCCTGTGGCTGTGGATTTGTTCCCAGGTCTGCTCAAGCCCATCACCGTGACTCTCCGTGTGTCTTCAGGCCTTTTTCTGTTGAGCTCCTGGGCACAGCCTGCTCCTTGCTGTTCAATCAGACAGTCCCCCTGCTCTCGGTGCCCGGGCAGCCCCGGTGGGAAGCTCTGTCTGATGGCAGGGAGCAGCTGGTCCTGATGCAGAACATGGCACGTCTCCGCCACACGCTGTCTGACATTAAAAGCCAGACTGGGGTTGTTCCCGGTTCCCTGGAATTGAGGAGGCCAGCCAGTCTGATGCTGGGAAGGGGCGAGGGAGAGAAGTCACGTGCCGCCCACAGGCGGGGTGTGTTTCCAGGGTGCAGCAGTGACAGTGCAGGTGCTCGGATGCCCCCCTTCCCCACCTGTGCCATCACTCAGGAGCACCTTCTGAGATGGGAATGGAGGTGAGGCACCCACTTTTGCTCCGCTTCCCCATTTAGCCTTTTCTTCACAGTGTGCTGGCATGTTGGTTCTACTGGTGACTTGAGGAGGAACCTGGGCGGCCGTCCTGACTTTGGGGACAGGCCTGGAGTAGCAGTTAGGACCCAGGCTCTGCCACTGCATTATCCAGGTCTGCCGAGATGCAGACGCCAGGACGGGATGAGGCGTCCCTGAGATTTCCTGGGGGTGGGAGCAGGGGAAGGCAGGGAGGGCAGACATGGAGGTTGGGTACTTGTGGAAGGAGAGACGAAAGGAAGGAGGAAGAGGAGGAGGAGAAGGAGAAGGGCAGGAAGAATCTCAACTGAAGTGCAGGCTATGAATGGTTCGACTAGGACCACAGTCGTCCCGGAGCGGAAGGCAACTGTTGGCGGCGTCCCAGGCCTCGCAGGGATGGGGAGGTCTCAGCATGCTCGCTGTGCCCGGTCAGTGGTGGAGGGCAGCCCGTGGCAGGCGCGGCTTTGGCCTGAATGAGGCCGCGGGTCCAGCAGGGCAGAAGCTCTCATCAGTCGTGCTCCCTGCCCCCGGAGAGCTGGTGGTGCATTTTCCTCACCTCCACGGCCGCTGAGGAGCTATGTTCGTGCATTCACTAATTCACAGACATTTATAGAGCACCTACTGTGCGCTCGGCACTTGCTGGCACGGGCTGGGAGGGGGAGGGGGTTGGTGAACAAGGACATCCCTGTCCTGGGAGAGGCCAAACGAAGACAGCTGAGGCGATGAGGCAGGGGACGGGATGTGACCTATGCTGGGAAAGGGGTGCATCCTGGGAGCTGGGATCCCGCAGGAGGGACCCCCAATCTCACCTGGGGCATCCACGGAGTGTTCTGAGGGAAGCCACCATCTAAGCTGAGACTGGGAGGTGAAGGGTGAGTTAACCCAGTAAGAGGTGGAGGAACTTGCAGGGAAAGGGAAAGCCTAACAGGTGAGAGACAGGGCGCTGGGTATTCAGGTCTGCCTGTGGTAATGCCTGTGCTGGTGGGGAGGAGGAGCGATTTTCAGGGGTGCTTAGAGAAGTAGGTGGTAGGCGGCAATCACGCGGTACCTTGTAAGCCAAGGGAAGGACATGAGCTGTGTGCCTAGTGGTCAAGAGCCCGATGAGTGGGTCACATCAAGCTCTACCACTTCCTGGCTGTGTGACCCTGGGCAAGTTGCTTAACCTCTCTGTACCACTTAACCTCTCAGGTGCCGCGTCTGTGAAATGGGATAGAAGTAGTTCCATTTCATGGGGTTCTGAAGATGAAATGGCTCTCTGTAAAGCTCTTGGAACAATACCTGCCATTCAACAAGCATCAGTTGTTCCTGCCATCACTCCATGCTTTAAAAGTCCTGGTAAAACCGTCCCCAGTGCTGCCAGCTGTTCTCAGTCTCCAGACTCATCAGAACAACATAACTAATGCATTTGCGGAATGAATGAAGGAGAGGTTGTAGGGTTATCTCCATGGCTTGGCAGGAAGCTGCTCCACATAATACTGCCAAAAACAAAAACAACAAAAAATGAGCAAAGAAACCTCAGTGACTAAGTCTTCCTTGAGTTTTCCCTTGAACAGCAGTTGAAGGGGGCTCTAAGCTGTTCCCCACCGGAGGTCCTGGTGTCTTAGGGACAGCCCTTACCCAGTGTTTCCTAAAGTGTGCTTTGTGGGTCACCCGACTCACTGTTAATGTAGATTTGGGGACAACTCAAAACCCACTGAAGCAGGATCTCTGAGACTGAGGCCCAAGAATCTGCCTCTTACCAAGCAGCCCAAGTGAGTCTTGTACCCACGACATTTTGAGGCGTTCTTGTCCTGTGATTTAACCAACAGTCTCATGAAGGGAGGAAGTTACTGAGGACACATCTTGCACTGTCAGCCTCTTTTCATATCAGGGGAGAAGGGATGCCCAAGCGGAGCATCCCTCCTGAGAAGCCCAGGCAGGTAAGAAACATCCCAGCTAGTGTGTCGGCCTCCAGAGCAAAATGTTCTGAACAGAGAGCACTCAGCAACGTGATGGTGACGTGCTAAGGGTTAGTGCTCTGTTTTGCTTTCGAGGTGCTTTCGTGCATATTGCTTCCTAAAGAAAGCAGGTGGATGGCTAGTGCTATGCCAGCACTGCCCATGAAAGAAAATGACTTTATCTGAGCCAGAAATGAAATTCCCAGCAAGAGGTGACCAGCATTTGGAAATCTCAACCAGGAACACCAACAAGATTAAATCCCCATTTACGGTGGGTGACTCAGAGGTGGGATAATGGATAATTGCTCTCTTCTAACTTCTTACTTTTGTACAGGAGACAGTGCATGGTGTGCTTCAGAGCACACAAGCCTGGCACAAGCCTGCCGGGGTTTGTCCTGGTTTCTCTGCATCCTGGGCAAGTTACTGAATCTCTCTGTCCCTCAGTTTCCTCATCTGTAAAATGGGGAATAATCAAATAGTATTGCCCTCATAGAATTTAATTGTATTTATACCAGTTAAGTGTTTAGACAGTGCTTGACACTTACTAAGCTCTTGAGAAGAATTAGCCATTATTATTAATAATATCATCATCTTTACATACGTGCAACGAGAGGTTTTTAGGTGATTAAAAGAAGTGTATAAAGAGAAAGGCTGCACGGGTCATAGAAGCTTATGTGTGAAGGGTCTAGAAACTCTGCCATAAGGACCAATAGGGATTTGTGAGGATCCAGCTGTTTGGTTTGGGGTCTCAGTTTTTCATCTCTATAGTGAAGGGTAAGACTTCCATCAGTGTGTCAGCCTGTGGTTCTTGGAGTGCCAAGGGTTAGTGCAGGGAAGCAAAGGGGCCTTTGGACTGGAGCCCTTCTCTCTCTGAAAGCAAAGCAGCTATACATCTCCCTCTCTTTTTAAATATCTGGTGGACTTTGCATAAGATTTCATTTTCACAGTGGGTCTGCGGTCAACAGACAAAAAGAGTCGAATCCCACCGGGCCAGATCCCTAAGAAGCGCCCCACCATTATTCGTCCTGCCTTGACATCTGCGATTCCAAAGGCAGCACGATAATTGTCCTTTTCCAGAACAAAGCTCACTTCCAACGATCATAGCATGGGAGTTCTCAGAAATTTATTTCTTCTAATGAGCCCAGATCTGCTTTCTGGAACTCTTTAATGGTGGCTGTGGGGCGCCTGAGGTGCTAATGAATTCCCTGTTTTTAGAACCGCTCAGGCTTCGGATGATCTCAAGTTCCAGCTTCACTGATTGTTTGCTGTGTGAGCGGGTGAGTCCCTCTGCCTGTCGAGGAGAGGATGTGAGGATGTAGGCTGGTGCCAGGGATGCCACTGCTCTGAGAATCAGAGGTGACTGGTGAACATCTGCTTGTGATTCTCATCCTGTGACCTCGGAAGAGTCGCTCAGACAGCAGAGCTGACCTGCCCTCTGATGCAGACGGTTTCCAGGCGATCTTCCTTCAGGGCTGTTGACCTTGCCTGTGGGCCATGTGCCGTTAGGAGCCAGGCTTTTACAGTTCCTGTAGGGGCTGCCTGGAATCATTGTATGAGCACCTTCCAGAAGTCGTGGGTCCCTCTTTAAAACAGTCATCCTAATACTAGTGGTCAGCCTCACCCACAGTCGTGGCCATGGATGTGGTTCCTGTGGAGTCCATCAAGGCCACAGTCTTCCCATTTCTCTGCAGGGAGTATTTCAGAAGACATAAACCGTGGATGGTATAATCATGCTATGATGCAAACCAAATCTTGGCAAGTGTGAACGACAGTGAATATAATACACATGTGGGACTCACTTTCCCTGTGCTTTCTCTTGAACGTTCCAGTTCTTGTGCCAGGTTTTCCCTCCATGTTCTGCATTTCAAAAATATTTTGTTTTTCATTCCAGACAGTGGGAGTACGAAGGCAGATTTGTTTCATCACTTAATTTGCTAATTCTGCCAGGCTTTTTCTCCCACCGATCAGCAGTCCTCCTTAAAGTGTTATATTGAAGACTGGCCTTTAGGAGGATTATAGAGGCGCAGGATCATATTTACCCTGTCTGTGTATGGCTACAGAGGACATGACTAACATCAAAACAAAACAAGCAATTTAGAAAACCAAACAGTGCCTCTGTGAGTGATTTCTAGGGTAGGCTGGTAGGCTGCAGCTGAGCAGGGTAGGGGAGCAGGTCCGTCTTTGTTCTTGACCCTACATGGAACTTAAGGCATGTGATTTTACTTTTCTGAGCCTTCTTTTCCTTCTAAGTAGAAATGTGCCCTCTGGCTTCTGCCCAGAGATATTAGTTATTTACAGGATTGACATGACCCAGTTTTTTTTTTGCCTCCCTTTGATGGAAGTGTAGAACTGGAAAACACCAGCAGAAGCTGCTGCTTAAGAAGAATGAAGATGGATGGATGGATGGATGGATGATGGATGGATAGATGGTTTGATGGATGAATGGATGAATGGATCAGTGGGTGGATGGATAAAAACAGGGATCTCTCATTCTATAACCATATCCCTTCAGTTCAGAAGCCTTCCCGCCCTCCTCCCCAGGCTATATAGAGGCCCCTTGTCCCTGTTTCCATAGCCCTTTTCTACCTTACACTTGTAAACAAGCAGATACAGTAGAGGCCATTAGGTGCCATCTTCCAGGTGACATTAGAATCTTCAGGACAGCCAAGAAAGACCCTGCATACATCTTGATCCCTGTCATTCCCACACCAAACCATGCCAGCTCCTGGCACATGAAGGATGCTCAGTACACATTTTTGAATGAACCAGTGAACAAATCTTTGCTTGCCTTCTTGTATTCGTCTCACACTGCTGCTCTCTCAGAGCTGGTTTTCTCCTACCGGGGAGCCAGATGGGATTGCTAAGCAGGAAGAGGAATCCTCCCACCAGGAACACACACACACACACACACACACACGCACGCACGCACGCACGCGCGCGCACACACACACAGACACACACGCACTCTCCCTCAAGACGTTCAGAGGGGTCACCTGATGGATTTGCTTTAACAGCCTGACCTCATCTCCTCCTTTTCTGCGTCCCCCATCCTAACTCCTCCTTGTTAATGAGTCATTCTTCTGAGGGTACATATTCCTCCAAGCCCTCTCCTTTCTCTCTGGGCCCCAAGGGATGTGGCCTCTAGGACAGCCCTGCCTTTCTCTCTCTTTCTAAGCCTTTGCGTAGACACCTATTATCATCAGCTCATTGGATCCTGCTATTTTGCTGGGATTTGAAGACCAGAGGCAGGGGCTGGTGAAGACTTCCATATGCCGAAACAGAGGGCTCCTGGCGGCTTCAGAAGCTGCTCTGTTTAATTCCAGGCCTATAGGGACACTGTGCTTAGCACAGCCCCGGGGGCAAGGCAGAAGCACTCTGGCTTTCCTGGGCTTTAGTATTCTCATCTGTAAAACGACTTGATCATCCCCATGCCCCCTTCAACTACAGATGTCTACGATTTAAAATAGAATGTTCTCCTCCCTGTGAAAATACAGAAGGATTTTCTGGCATGTGGGCATACACATGGAGGAATGGATTTAGGCCGGTTTAGGCTTAGGTGGAATGGTGGAGACCCCAGTGAGCATGTAGTGTAGGGGCTCTGGGGTCAGACCGTGGAACTTATAACTGTGTACCAGGCACCGTGCCCAGTGCTGTCTGGATGATCTCATTCACTTCTTACCAGTTCTCCCCCCTCCAAGTAAGTCCTATTAGTATTCCCATTTTACAAATGAGGACTGCGGCTTAGAGACTTAAGAAATTGGCTAAGGCACTTGGGTGGCCCAGCCAGAGTTTTGAAAGCGGACCTTGAGGCTTGAGTGAGCTGATTGACCACTCTGCTGTGCTGCCCCCTGTAGGTAAGTGCGTGCCATGCGGCTCTGTACAGGGAGGTTTTCAGGGTTCAGACGGAGCTCCTGGCCTCCCTTGCAGAGGGAGTGCAAACTGAATGCCCTGTACAACACTTTCCCAACCTGCAAAAAAGGATAACATTTTAAGTGTTTGCTATCATGCCTGCCATTGTTCTGGAGGGTGCAGCAGGGTCTTGAAGCATCAGAACCCATACGGGAGTTCCATCAGCATCTCTTGCTGTCTTTTGTAATAGTCAGCAGCAGGGAAGTCTCAGGACACTCTGCACTAGATATGTGTGCATGAGGGTGCCCGGGTACCTTTCCCCACATCCCCAAGACCCTCCCTCCATTCCAGTCCAGAACTTCTCAAACATTCTATGTACTGGAAAGGCATGGGCATCTTGGTAAAATACAGATTCTGATTCAGTGGGACTGGGGCGAGGCTGATTGAGTTTCTAGCTGATTGTCTGAATCTCTAATAAGCCCCCAGGAAGTTGCCCATACTGTTGGTCTGAGGTCTACACTTGGAGCAGAGAGGGTCCGTGGGTCCCAGGCTGCATGTATCAGAATGACCCAGAGTCCTCAGTAAGCAGCTCCCCAGGACCTTCATGGGAGAGTCCCAGTGAGCAGGTCTAGGATGGGTCCCAGAAGCTACAGGTGTTCCCAGGACCACACTGTGAGAAGCACTGCCCAGCTCAGCGGTCATTAGCCTCTGTGGTCATTGGGGTTCCCGGGGATTGAGGCCACCTGGGGAAAGATTGGTTCATGGGCCTGGGGTCTTATTTTTCCAGGTGAGTCTTGGGTCTTATTTTTCCAGGTGAGTCTGACCCGCTGCTCCGCACTCAGGTTCGGGACCTACTTATCTTCAGTCTCTCCCCTGGCCCCAAACTCTCCCTCCGGCTAGAGTCCTGCCAGCCCCTGCTCTGTCCTTCTCCTCTGTTGTGTCTGGCTTGTGCCTCTTCGGCCCTCTGCAGTCTGACTTTTGCGTCCGCCACAGGAGTACATTTGCTCTGGGGAAGATCACCAGGAATCTCCTAGTTGCCGGATCCAGCAGGTGTCAACGTTGGACGCTCCCTGACCTCCGAGCAGCGAGCAGCGTTCAGCATCATTGACCTCATCCTCCACTGCGCTCCTTTGCTCACTGGGGTTCCACCCCCTGTCTCCTGGCTGCCCTTCTCCCTCCCAGAGAGCCTTCTGGGTCTGCTTCTCTGCATCATCATTCACCTGAAAATGAATCCCTACCTTCCCATCTCATACATCCTCCCGTGGCGATCTCATTCACTCCCATAAACCAGTGATGCCCAAATATTTATTTCCTGAATGATCTTTTTAAAACCGCACATCAGGTCATGTTACTGCTCTCTGACTTAAAATGGGAGGCAGAGGACTCTGGAGCCGCCAGCCTGGGCTCAGACCCTGGTCCGGCCACTCGCTGGCCAAGGAATCTTGTGCAGATCATTGAACTTCCTTAGCTGCAGTTTTCTTATCTGGAGGCTGGGATAAAGGGCCTCTTGTAGGTGGAGTACCCACTTATACTGTGAGCGCTCATAGATGCTGCTTTGAGTTTGCTTTAATCATTAGTAATAAGGAATGTGAATAATACCAGCAGCCTCCAGCAGCTCCCAGATCACCCATGGAATCAAGTGAGACTCTGAAGTGTCTCGGGCCTGACCCTTCCTTCCCTCCTACGCTCCTCCCCACCTCCCTTCTCACACCCCTGTGCCTTTGCACATGCTCTGTCCTTCACAGCCTTGGAGCCCCCAAGGAGCTCCCCCAGGAGCGAAGGGCCACGCCTTCCTTCATGCTTCTGCTCAGTCTCAGGGGTTCCTCTGATGCAAGAGTCCTCCTGTACTGACTTGACTTGCTCGTATGTCTGTGTCCTCATCAGACTCTTTCAGCCACGGTTGCATCCCTGGCATTGGGTATGGCTGACACTCGCCATGGGCTGTGATGCTCATTGTGGAATGAATGAATGTTTGAGTGACAGTGAAAGCAAGAGCAGGCCCAGTGGCGTGGAGGGCAAACCCTCAGAGTGTGTGAGATTATCTTACTTCGTTATGGACAAAAACTTAGAAACCATCCTTGGGGCCCCTCTTTCACCCGCTGCCCCCTCTCCCTAACCTAGTCTATCAGCAAGCCCTGTCAGCTCTACCTCTAAAGCAGTGGATCTCAACCACTGATTTTGACCCCCAGGGTCAATGTCTGGGGGTGTTTTTGGTTGTCACACCTGGGAGTGCTCCTGGCGTCTAGTGGGTGGAGGTCAGGGATGCTGTGAAACATCCAACAGTGCAGAGGACAGCACCCCCTCCAAAGAATTCTCCAGCCCAAATGTCAATAGTGCTGAGGTTGAGACATCCTGGTCCAGAAGCTTCTGGTTCTGTTCACGGCTCTCCATCTTCCCCACTCCCACACTAGCCCAAGGCACTCCTGTCACCCCGAGGATGGTCCTCCTGCCTTGGCCTCCACAGCCTCAATCCATTTTCCACCAGGCAGCTGGGTGATCATTTACAAAGATACATCAAATAAGATCACTCCCCTGTGGCACTTCCCATCACACTTGGAATCAAACCCGGACTCCTTAGCCAGGCTGGGGAAGCCCTCCCTGACCTGGCTTCTGCTTTCTCCCACTCATTGCACCTCCATCCCCCCAGCACTCTGCTCTGGCTCCACCCTTCTGACCTTCTTCCTGTTCCGGGTTCTTTCCAGTCTTCGGTGTACCCTTGAGATGTTCTCTCTGCCTCAGCCGCTCTCCCCTCATCCCTGCTCTGCTGGCTTCTTCTTGTCATTGAGATGTCACTGTAATTGCTTCTGCCTCAAATATTCCTTTCCTGATGACCCCAGCGACCCAGGTAGTCACTCCTATCACACTGTCTTACATCTTCACATAGCACCATCTGGTTTTGCTGTTTGTTTGTTAGAGCTCCCCTGCCTGGTGTAGGGCTGTGTCCATCCCTGCTTAGAACAACGCCTGGCACATAATCAGTTATCGATAAACTGTGATGGGAGTAGGAGCAATGGTAATAGCTTATATACAGGAGCTTAAGAATTGCTCTGAGGGATTTACGTTGAATCCCCACATCATCTCCATTTTATAGGTGAGGAAACTGAGGCACCAGAAATTTATGTAACTTGTGAAAGGTCTTGTAGCTAGAAAGTGGCCTAGCTGGGATTTGAACTTAAGGAGTCTGACTCCAGAATCTTAATCACTCTTCATCACTCCACCACACTGCTTGTTGAGGAAATGAATGTGGAATAAGGATGATGCATTCACACCCATTCTTCCTGAGCGCGTGATGGTAGGGCAGTCTTTGCAGGACTGGAATTTTGTCTAATCTGGCATCAAATGTTGTGACTCTCTCATTTTTGTGACTCACTTATGTCTGGGTTATGAGGAGAGAGCACCCAAAATCTATTTTCTCATGAATGGTTAGCTTTTAACGTTCTGGACCCTTCTCTCCACACTCACCACCGATCTCGTTTCCTTCATTGTTTTGGCCACTAGGAAACTCATACTAAAATTTGAGTCCTGTTGCTCATAATTGTATGATACTTTATGGAACGCGTTCTATTACCTTCTTTTCTTCTGTTTTCCTCCACAATATCCCACTTTCCTCATTTTTAACTGATTTCCTTTCCTAAGCCAACTCAATCTAAGAATTGAGATGGAGCAAAAACAAACGAATATATGTGGAAAGCGTTTCCCTGGGCAAGTTACTTAGTCTGTCTGGTTCTCAGTGTTCTCTGTACAGTGTTGGTAATCATTCCTGCCTCATGTTTTTTGGTGGAGTGGAGCTGGAGTAAAGTCCACGAAAGCCCAGGGCACATAGTAAGCATTTAGTGTTATTTTCTTATCTTCTTCCCTCACTTATGTTGAGCATGAGGGAATCTCGTGCTGGTACCTGGCCCAGTGGAGGTGATGGAAGGCACTGAGTGGTTTAATCTGTCTTATCAACTCACCCCTTTCCACTACTAACTGGTGGGCTCCATTACAGAGATGTACGGCAAATGACAGGCTATTAGCTTGTCCTGTTTTTGGTGGCTGTTTCCACTACAGTAAATTGGTTTTTGAGCGGCAGAAAGATATTAGGTCTAGTAGGTGGAAAAGACTCCACCACTGTGCAGTGGGCTTGTGTATAAAGTCTAACCTGACAAGTAGAAAGCATTTACTGGAAAGAAAATGAGTCAGGTTCCCAGGAACTTTTTATTACTATGGCAACAGGGTATTTAGCCAGTCCTGCTTTGGCTGGTGTATACTATAGTAGTGAGGAATGTCAACTGTTATGTCTCGATGGCTTATTAGCTCATAAAATGTCCCAGTTTACATACTAATTGTTGCTGGAGAAAATAACCCTATTTTATTTTATTTTATTTATTTATTTATTTCTAACATCTTTATTGGAGTATAATTGCTTTACAATGGTGTGTTAGTTTCTGCTTTATAACGAAGTGAATCAGCTATACATATACATATATCCCCATATCTCCTCCCTCTTGCGTCTCCCTCCCACCCTCCCTATCCCACCCCTCTAGGTGGTCACAAAGCACTGAGCTGATCTCCCTGTGCTATGCGGCTGCTTCCCACTAGCTATCTATTTTACATTTGGTAGTATATATATATAAGTCTGTGCCACTCTCTCACCTCGTCCCTGCTTACCCTTCCCCCTCCCCATGTCCTCAAATCCATTCTCTACATCTGTGTCTTTATTCCTGTCCTGCCCCTAGGTTCTTCATAACCATTTTTTTTAAACCCTATTTTAAAATGGCCCAGTCACCCATTTCTTGGTGCTAAGCCACTTCGGGGCTTTAACAAAAAACAGTAATTATAGTAATGAAAGCTCTTAGCCTTACTGGTGCCAGGTAGCTTCTCACTGAATCCTCACAACCACACTGTAGGGTCGTTTCATCATCCCATTTTACAGATGAGGGAGTTAAAGTCCAGGGTTGTTAAAGTCCAGGATAATGCCCAAGGTCACAGTTCTGGGAAGGGGTGGAACCAGGATGTGGATCCAGGTCTGATTCCTAATCCTTTATCCTTTACTATTAGTATAGGGTGTTTTCTTTCTTTAAATCGGAAGAGGCAAAAATTCAAGAGTATTGACCTTTGCCTAGCATAGGGGTCTTCCACCTTGAAACTATTTGACATTTGGGGGCCAGATAATTATTTATTTGTTGGGAGGGCTGTCCTGTGTATTTTAGGATGTTTAACAGCATCCCTGGTCTGCCTACTAGATGCCTGTAGTACTCATCTCCCCCTCCTCCATCTTCCCAGTATTGCCACACGTTGCCTGGGAAGCAGAGCAGAAGAACCAGGGAGGAATTTGGCCAGTTTAGTACCTTCCTGGAAAAGAGCAACTCTTCATCTCTGATGTCACCACCCCTCCTAGATTTCAGGAGTTCTTAGGAAGTTTTGTTTCTTTATTTAGTGGTATTCAGAGAGCTGTGCCACTCATTGCCAAGATCTAAGTTTAGAACATTTTCATTGCCCCCAGAAGAAACCTTCTGTTACTGATTTCTAATTTCATTCCATTGTGACTGGACAACGCGCGTGGTATGATTTCATTCCTGTTAAATGTAGTGAGGTGTGTTCTGTGGCCTCACAGTTGGGGTTCCCTGGAGGATGTGTCACATGGCCCTGTGGAGAAGTGCATCCTGCGTTGTCGGGTGGAGAGTTCTGTGGAGAAGTCTGAGGTCTCGGTGTATTCTATCCATTCCTGAAAATGGGATATTGAAGTCTCCAACTCTTGTTATTTAAATGTGTTTCTCCTTTCAATTCTGTCAGTTCTTGTTTCGTGTATTTTGCGGCTCTGTTTTTAGGCGCATATATTATGTCTTCCTGATGGTTTGACCATTTCTTTGTCTTTAGGAACATTTTTTGTCTTAAATTCTGTTTATTTGTCTGATATGAGTATAGTCACTCCAGCTCTCTTGATTTGGGGTAGTTTTTTTTTTAAACCCTCCTGGGTTGTTCTAATGTGCAGTCAGGATTGAGTGTCCCTGCTCTTTGAAGATAAATTAGAAGCTGAGGATTGATGTTTTGTCTTTAAAGTCAGCCCAGGGCTACCAAGAGATGGTATCCGTGGGATTATGTGATTCCTCTGACTGGTGTTGAAAGCATCATAGAAACCTCTGGATGCCTCGGTGAAAACCTTTCCTGGAGCAAGATTTGTGGTGGGTTAAGTACTGTTATTTTGGAAACAGTTGTTTTCAGGTTACCTCATGACAGACAGAGAATGTTCTCTTGCTCAGCCTGTCAGAGCAGCTAGAGGCCACCTCTCTGTCTGTGCCCTGTTGACACCACCCAACAAAGGGTTACGCCTGCCGTCTCTGAGTAAAAGTCCTGTTATCTGTGGGTATCACCGTGTTTAATCCTCGCATCATAGGCCTTGCTCTGGGGCTCTCTGCAGGTGCTGTAGCAACAATTAAGGAGACAGACTCTGAGTTCCAAGGTTGCTCTGTAGATGTGGATGTGTGGGGAGAGGAGGGGCAAGTAAGAAGGACTTCTTACTTGGGGCAAGGGCAAGTCAGGCACTTCTTGGAAGCTAATCAGAAATGAGCTTTCTCTTCACAAGTCTGAAGGTAAAGCATATGCACAGAAATGAGGGTGTTTTAAGAAGGGAAGCCTCACAGTTTGTCAGGGGCCCAGAGGGCAGGCAAGGGTGAAGGCTCTGAAAAGTAAAACCTTCTTTTGGCAAAGATGACCCTCACCGCCCAGCAAGATGGAAGGTGGTGTAGAACGGATTCTTCATTATTCATTTTTATTCAGACTGAAAACTCTCTTTGATTCTCCCATCCCCTGACTTTTTTTTTCTTTTTTACGTTTTCTTTTCATTTCTTGGGAGTTGTCCCTTGGATATCATCTTTCATAGAGTTGGATGATGCCTTTTTTGAAGTATTCTTTTTAAGGTGGAAACCATTCTGTTCTATCTGTGTCTGTCCCCACATCTGTTCTTAATCCCAGGGATCCGATCCATTGTCAGGAAGGTTTTCTTCCAAGCACTGAAAGGCCTCTGGAGGCTAAGTTATCTGACCCACATTTATTTATTACCATTTTAGAGGGTTTTTTCCTCTCAAGATTTGTCTCTAGGAGAATCAGTTGGGGATGTCTTGGTTTCCTGCTTATAGATCCTCTGGAATTTGCATTCCAGTGCCTAAGCACACAAACAAATGTACCTTCATACACATATGTACGTGCGTTATACATAGCCAAAATAAGTAACCTGAATAAACCTTAAGGTTATAAAATAATGTCCTAATCCCCAACTTGCTAACTTGTTTTGCCTTTTTACTGTCATTTTTAATAAGATTATTTAAAGGGCAGTGGCAGGCACTTTGAATTCCCTGATCGTTTATAGTGCCTTTTTCCCCTAAAAGCCCAAAGAATATTATAGACTTGGCTCTCTTTAGTTCTTCCAGGGCTTTTTGGGAGTGAGGAGGATATTTCCTTGACTTACAGAGCCTCGTAATATCCTTGTGAGTCCATAAAAATTTTCTTTATAAAAAACAAATCTGACACGCCACTTTTTTTTTTATAGATGTCTGCTGGCTTCCAGGATAAGTGTCCAAACTCCTGCCTGTCTCTCTTTCAGCCTTTCCTTCTGCCACATTCTGTGCTCTGGATACCCTGACTTCTCCCAGATCTCTGTATAAACCACACGCTGTCACAGTTCCCATCATTCATTTTGCCTGGAATGCCTTTCCTTTTCTGTTTCAGCCACACACTTCTCCTAATTCTTCATACCCAAATAAAATAGCGCTGCGTTGTACCGTGCGCCCTGGTCTCCCGGGCTGCATGGGTTGTGCTCTTGTTTAAAGTTCGTCTCGCACTCTGGCCACCCCCCACGTATTTGTTTTTCTATTAAAATGTAGTTGATTCACAATGTTTCAGGTGTATGGCAAAGTGATTCAGTTATACGTATATATGTATGTATATTCTTTTTTTTTTTATTTTTTTATTTTTTTTAATTTTTTAAGGAATTTTTTTTTTAAAGATTTATTTATTTATTGATTGATTGATTGTTATGTTGGGTCTTCGTTTCTGTGCTAGGGCTTTCTCTAGTTGTGGCAAGTGGGGGCCACCCTTCATCGCGGTGCGCGGGCCTCTCACTGTCGCGGCCTCTCTTGTTGCGGAGCACAGGCTCCAGACGCGCAGGCTCAGTAGCCGTGGCTCACGGGCCTAGTTGCTCCGCGGCATGTGGGATCTTCCCAGACCAGGGCTCGAACCCGTGTCCCCTGCATTGGCAGGCAGACTCTCAACCACTGCGCCACCAGGGAAGCCCTGTATGTATATTCTTTTTCAGATTCTTTTCCCTTATAGGTTATTACAAGATATTGGAATATAGTTCCCCGTGCTTTATAGTAGGTCTTTGTTGTTTGTCTGTTTTATATATAGTGTGGTGTGTGTCCGTCACCCACATATTGATTGAGCATGCGCTGCTGGGCAGAAACTGTTTGAAAATAATAGTAGTGACTAATAACTTTAATAATAATAGCTAATACTGTGTGATAATACTCTATAAGACTATCTAACACTAAATACTATGTACTACCGTATTTATAGTATAATATCAAATAGTAATAGCTAATATGTAATATATATGATGGTAGCTAGTACAATATGAACTATCATAGCTAATAGTGGGTTTCAGAGAAAGTCCTAAGCAATTATTATCTTGTCTCATTTAATCCCCACAGCAACCCAACAAGGGAGGTACTGTTCACATCACCGTTTCCTGATAAGGAAATGGAGGCACAGAGAGGTGAAATAACTTTCAGTACATCACATAGCCAGTAAGTGGTCCCAAAGCACTTGGTTCAATATTTGAACACAGGCAGGCTGACATGCAACCCTGCATTAACTATATAATAGAGTGTTGAAAGGTAAATGTTTATACAGCTTATATAGTTCTTGTATCTCATTGCAATTATGTGTTTATTGTCCTTTTTTCCCCATTCTCTGGGCCTGGTGTCCCTTAGTGGGGCTTCTTGCGAGCAGAAGTTATGTTAACCCCACACTCGGTCCTATGTGTGCTGTAAAGAGACTCTGAGAAGTAACGTTAATGGAACCATTAACTGAAGAGTAAGGCCTGGGGCGCAGTGGTTAAGAATCCGCCTGCCAATGCAGGGGACACGGGTTCGAGCCCTGGTCCGGGAAGATCCCACATGCCGCAGAGCAGCTAAGCCCGTGCGCCACAACTACTGAGCCTGTGCTCCAGAGCCCATGAGCCACAACTCCTGAGCCCACGTGCCACAACTACTGAAGCCCACGTGCCTAGAGCCCGTGCTCCACAACAAGAGAAGCCACCACAATGAGAAGCCCACGCACCGCAACGAAGAGTAGCCCCCGCTCGCCACAACTAGAGAAAGCCCACGCACAGCCACGAAGACCCAACGCAGCCAAAAATAAATAAATTAATTTATTAAAAAAAAATTGAAAATCTTAAAAAAAAACCAGTAAGGCCTTAGATAGCATAAACACTGCATTGGTTTCCACTTGATTTTTCTCAGGTCCATCCATATATGTGAAGAAGAGCAGTTTGTAGAACTGTGAATCGTGTTAGGGAGGGGAGAATATTATCGGATTCCTACTAGATATCAAACATTATGCTGTATTCTCTACATGTAAAATCTCACATTGAAGTCTGTGCTGTCTTTATGGTCCCTTTACAGATGGGGATACTGAGGCCAGTGGAGTTTAAGTGACTTGTCCAAGGTCTCAGCTGTCATGTGGCAGAACTGGGGTAGAAACCCAGTGGGAATGTTCTCTACCCGAAACCCTTCTGACCTCTTAGCCCCAAGGCTCTAGGCCTCCTATTCTTATTATAAAAGAGGAGATGTTTAGAAAGAATTTTCTGCTTGAATTTTCTTGCAAAGCTGTTTCACCTAGATGCCTTTTTTCTATATTTATATTCCAGTTAGCGTGTGGTCTTTTGCTCTCTTCACTCCCCAGTGTGTATCTCTGAAACAGCCAAGATGACATTTTGAGAATCATACACTGCAATATTTGATCAATGAACTGGTGGAGTCCACTCCAGTAGTCATGTGGAGGTGAACTGCTGGAACAGGCAAAGGGCTTTTTTGCTCAAGCAGTAATGAATTTGCAAAGGCTTGGATTCCCAGGCCTGGATTTGGCTTGCTGGGCTGTTTGTCATCTGCATTTGGACCACAATGAAAGGCCTGTTTCTTTCCCTCCCAGACTTCTTAGAGAATCCAGGGATATACTGCTTTTTTAAAAGTCTGTTATTTTTATAAGGCTCTTTTTGCTTTCTTGCCCCCAACCATGAAGTCATCTTTGACTTTTAAAAGGAACCACAGTTTGACTTTTTACAAAATGAACCAGGGGACTGACTACAGTAGCAATTTCAGATCCATTATGTTCTGTAAAGTTTTTAGCCAGTGATGGCCGCATGTGATATTCACTTTGGGGGTCGGGGATGTGCACGATGATTCAAAGTACGTGAATTTTATAATTTGATGTTTTTTCTAATTTATACTTTAATTCCCACAACTTTAATGTGAGTGGAATGCTACCTAGCTCGTAGCACATTTCTTATGAGAAATAGGGTTTTAAATTTTTTCAATTAAAGAAACGATACTGGGTACTTTTACTGATACGAGAAGCAAGTTCATACTGACCCCCTTGCATTTCTTCCATTACCACATTGTTCCTGCCTCCAGGCCTTTGCACATGCTGTTCCCTCTGCTTGGAACAGCCTTCTCTCTGCAATCCCACCAGCACCGAAGGTTCATCCGTGGCATAGCTGTCTCGTATGTATCCTCGTTCTTTGAGGTATGACAGAGTTTGTGAATTAATATTAGTGGAATGAATAACTAAATGAGCAAGGCCTCAGGCTGCCTAAGCATCCATTGATTTGCACCTGAGCTATGTGTATGGCGTCTCTGCTGAGGCCGACTTTCCTTTGAGAAGGCTTTTCTCACGTCAGCCTCCTCCCCAATTTGAGATTAGGTGTACTCTAGCTCCCCCATCAGAGCACTCATGGCACTGCATGCAGAGGCTCGTTTACCAGCCTGCATCCTCCCTATCAGTTAGGGAGCGCTGTTGAATCACCACACAACTGACTCAGGGCCTGACAGATAGTAGGATGCTCAGAAATATTTTGTTCTTTGCCAAGAAAGGGCAGTAAAAAAAATGTTGGCCCCTTGAACCCTATTTTGTACTGTGCACAGGTAAAGTGTAAATCCTTAAAAAGTGGACAGACCTGGTTAAGAGCTTTAAAGTTTTAAAAGGGTCTGATTGCTGGGACAGCAACCATTTGAATATGAGCCCACAGCTCTTTATGCAAAGCTGAGTTATTTTGTATCTTGCACATGATCGGGGGAAGAACAGAGAAACTGTTGAAATGGGGAAAGAGCGTAGAGAGGCCTGTGGTTTTGTTGTGGGTATTCTTCTCATGGTAAGTACACCATCTGGGATGGGTTAGACTTGACTCGAGGGAGTGATGGTCAGAGCAGGTCCCACACTGGCCCTGTAGCCAGAATTCTTGGAGTGGCAGCTAGTCTGTGCAGTGGCAACATCAGGAACAAAGGAATGATGAGGTCCCTTGCTCTCTGGGCATAGACATAGATGGAATCTGCCCAAGAAGGGTGTTCACACTTTAATGTTCATTGGAATTCACCATGGGCTTAATAAAGATGCAGATTCCCCTAGAGGAGAGGCCCAGGAATCTGCATTTTACAAGCATCCCTGGGGATTCTGCTGTAGGTGGATCACTGGCCTGCCCTTCATGAAACAGTGCTTTACAAGATGGGAAATTCTGGAGAAACATTGGTAAGCGGGACGGTCCATGGAGCGAGACACTGTCGTTTGTCAGGTCCCTTAGACAGAGGGGAGAGTGCAGTCTGGGAAAGTCAGTTCAAGGAGCAGCTCCCGGAAGGAGGGACACTTTGCATTAGCCCGTGATTATTGTACCCCAGGGAGACCAGCTCCAGCCAAGGCTGATGCTCTGCGCCCAGTGCCAACTTAGAGAGATAGAAAAAAGAGTCATGGTTTCCTTGATTGGATAGGAATGTCCCCTGCTCTGTGAAGTAATGAAATACACATGTAAAAATGAAGAGAGACGGAGATAGATGGAGCATAATAGAGCACGAGCAGCAGTGAAGGACCAACGGAACACACGCAGAGGAACCGGGGGGTGTTCGCAGCCTGCTTCTAGGAATATCGTCGCCAGCAGGGGAGAATCAGCCCTCCTTGGACCGTCCTGGGCTGGAGGCTTTTCCCATAGTCATCTGTGGCCAGAAGACAGTACCAGTTCCTCAGGGAGGAGGCAGTTGATGATCAAAAAGATGCCAAGGGCTTCCCTGGTGGCGCAGTGGTTGAGAATCTGCCTGCCGATGCAGGGGACATGGGTTCGAGCCCTGGTCTGGGAAGATCCCACATGCCGCAGAGCAACTAGGCATGTGAGCCACAATTGCTGAGCCTGCGCGTCTGGAGCCTGTGCTCCGCAACAAGAGAGGCCGCGATAGTGAGAGGCCCGCGCACCGCGATGAAGAGTGGCCCCCGCTTGCCGCAACTAGAGAAAGCCCTCGCACAGAAACGAAGACCCAACACAGCCAAAAATTTTTTTAAATTAATTAATTAATTAATTTTTAAAAAAAGATACCAAAATAGGAAATATGCATATCCTTTGACCTAGCTGTTGTATCTTAAAGGGATTTTGTACAAGTGGGGAAAATAATGTGTGCATCTGCACGTGCATCGTTTATTGAAAACGCCCCAAATATCCATCAGTAATGGGACTTATGGGTACATAAGATGCAGTAAAATTACCCTTAGCTATTAAAAGTGATGGTGTGGACCTGTAGTTATCGACATGAAAAGACGTCACAATATATTGTCAAGTGACAAAAGCCGGTTTCAGAATAGCGTCGTATTTTATTCAGGTGCATTTAAGCAAAACTGTATGCCCAGATTTCTATTTATTAATTCAGTTAGTAATTACTGAGTAACCTAGGTACCAGGCACTTTTCAGGGCATTGGAGGTAGAGCAACGAACAAGATAATGGTCCTCTGCCACTTGGAAGTGAAGTGCTTGGAACCAGCAGCATCGACATTGCCTGGGAGTGTGTTAGGAATGCAGAATCCCAGGCTCCATTCTAGACCTACTGCATTTTAACGTGGTCCTAGGGCTGTCCGTTTGCATGCTATAGTTTGAGGGACCGTGCTTCTGGAGCATGTTGACCAAAATAGCCCCAGTGGATTTCCCTGGGTGGCGGCAACGTGGGGTAATTTTTGCATTGCCTGTGTCCGTTTCTCATCGTTTGAATTTTTCACGGTGAGCTATGTGTTGAGTTTACAAAGCAAGGATGCTAATTTGGCAGAATAGCCGGAGGCGCCTGCCTCTGGTTCTGTGGGCTGTCTCGGGCACACACCGGCAGGATCCTGGAGCAGGTATCAGAGGCGACCAGAAGGTGGAGGTCATGACTGTGCCTCCTTTGGGCCATCCCAGAGGTCTGGAAGAGAGACCCTGAATCCCTGCGGCGGTGGCTGGAGCTACTGCTGCAGCCTGAGAGATGCCGCAGGTCTGATGAGCTGAGTTTCTGGCTGTCCTGGCTGAGCAGGGAGGCTCCGGCGTTCAGACTCTGTCCAGCTCTTTCGTGTCATCACTATGGGAGAGTCTGGACAAGCAGCTGCCGACGGCAGACCTGCGCTGCGGTATCTGTCATCCTCCAGGCCCAGTGGGCAGCCCTGCGCCCTGCCTGAGCAGATTGGGAGGTACAGGCGTGCTGCCTGGTGAAGAGCATTTCTGTCCAATGCTTGGGAAGTTCTGGCCATGCAGACGGGGGGGGGTCTGAGCCTTTTCCTTGGGGTCTCTCTTGAATCTGGTCCCTGATGAGGGGTTTGGCGGGATGTGACCCTATAGCACCCCACCTAAATCACAGGTGTAGTTGAAAGAGGGCAGACGCAGGGGCATGAGGACTGGATTGCAGACCAGTCTGATCCTAAACTAACTAAGTGACTTTGGGCAAGTCCCAAATTACCTCCTCGGGCCTCAGTTTTTTCATCTGTGAGTCATGAGACTCAGTTATTGAGTGAAGCCATGTGGACTACCTGCTGGGCCCCAGATGTTATGCGTAGGAAGATGGGGTCTTTGTTATGAGGGCATCACAACCTGGTGACACGGGAACATCTCTCGGTTCCCCTCTCGTTCTGACGTGAGCCCCAAATGCTGCTCTGAGGGCTTTGGCCTTCCTGCGTTTTTGTTTAGGACGATAGTGAGTAGAGGTTATTGCAGATGTATGTCCTTGCTGGTTAAAAAAAAAAAAAAAAAAAAGTCGACAATTGTGTTAGTCCTTCCTCCACTCCCATCTAGTTTTAAAAAATGTTTTATTTTACTGATCCGGGAAATCCAGAACTGTGGCATTCAGGCTCTAAAAGGAAGGGGAGGGCTCAGGTCAGGAAATAAACCAACCCCCAGGAGAGCCCTGAGCCCTGTCTTGCTGCTGGTGAAAGCTGCTGCTTTGAAAAGTTCACGGAGCAGGTCCTTGAAGAGTGGTGGATTCAAGGGCTCAGTGGGACGGAGTCGCCCTGCCTGCCTTTGTCAGGGCAGTTTTAGACTCAGAGTTGGTCTTCTGCTTCTGCCGGGGGCTGCTGAGTTTCATGCCGAAATCTCCCCTTCGTGGAAATCGGGGAGGGTTGGGGACAATCCGGACTTTGTCCGGGAACCCCCCGGGGCCCACGGGGGCTCGTGCGGGCAGGGAGCTGCTGCCAGCGGTGGGCTTCTCTCTGAGCCTCTGCCAGGCGCTCAACAGGCCGTCTGTGATCTGCCTCACCGTCGCCTGAGCAGGTGTCTGCTGGTGCAGATGTAAATCATAACAAGACAGGCTCCCTGACAGAGACGGCAGCTGAGCATTGCTGGCAAGGCAGGGAGTCTCGTTAGTGATTCCTGAAGACTGTGCAGGGCCAAGGCCAAAGAGCTGGTCAAGTGAATGGTAGTTAATGCATTTGTAATTACTCTTATTCTCTTTTCTCTTTCTTTGTCTCATAAAGTCCAGTCCTTGGAGCTGGGCTGGGCCTTAGAAGTGTCTAAGGAGGCAGTAGAGTAGGTGAGTCAAGAAGTAAAGTTTGAGCCTTGACTCTGTTTATCAGCTGTGTCAGGCGCCTTCACTTCTGGACCTGTTATCTTTTCTGTAAAATGGGTTTTTGTGAGGAGGAAATGAGATGATATCTGTAAAATAGAGCACAATGCTCAGCCCCATACTAAGCATTCAGTAAGTGCTAGCTGTGATTACCCAGCCCCACTCTCTCCTTTTATGGGCTCATTTGTATATTCGACAGTATTGATTAGGTACCATGGTAGGCACTGTACAGTTGCAGCTCCTTCAAGAATGGTGAATGAAAGTATTCAAGTGAGTGTGTGTGCACCAAAGCTCAGCACAAAGCCAGTGGCATCTATCCTATGAAGGAAAAGAAAGAAACAGAGTAAGGGCTAGAGCGCCTGAGGGTAGGGAGCGGGGTTTCTACTGTAGACAGTGCACTGCTTAAGGAGACCTCAATAAAGTAGAGGAGTGAGCCATGCCGACCTCTGGGAGAAAGACAGTCCAAGCAGAGGGAACCACAGGCTGCCAAGGTCCTGAGGCAGGACTGTGCCTGATGGGCTTGAGGAGGAGCTGGGAGGCCAGTGTTAGCCAGAGCACGGAGAGTAGGTAGGCATGAAATTAGAGGGGGTCCCCCGGAGTGGCACGATGCTGTGATGGCGGCTGTGGGCTTTTCTAAAGTGTTGGGAGGACAGAGACGTTTTGAATGGAGGAGTGACGTGTTGAGTTTACAGGGAAACGCTCTCAGGTTAGATGTCAAAGCCTATAGGTAGCTTTTCTGCCCTGATCCCTGAAAGGGTGACGGGAGCAAGGATGCCCGATCCTCTAATTTGAGCATCCGTCACTGGATCTGACCTGTGACAGTTATTGCCATGGCGTCTGCTTACTGGGGACTTTCTATTTCCCACATCTCTTCTGTGTTTATGAATTGGACTTCTTCTCCCTCATTTATGTATTTATTCAACAATTATGGGTCCAACAGATCTCTGGGTTACAATCCAATACTATTGTTGTTCGTTTTGTTGCTCAAATTGTTCTAGCTTTGGCCATTGGGAGCTCGTGCAGGTTGACTCCTGTGTCCTTTGGACATGCCTTCATCGTATTTTAAGCACTTCTTCACTTTCTGGCAACACAAGACGCTCCAGGTTCATCTTGTATTTTCCCCCAGGAATGAACCACTTCTCCAGGGAGCCCTGGTTCTCTTTATTGGATCATAGAATTTAGAAACCAAGATCTAGGTGCTGGCTATGCTTATTGCTATTGGGGTGTACTGCTTCTAGTTTTTCTTAGCTGATGAGCTAGGAGATATATGTACGTACACTAACCCATGCACACACACAGATCTATATTTCTATCTGTCTATCTATCGATCTATCTATCCATCCATCCATCTATCCATCGATCTGTCTTTACAAACCTTGAGTTCATATTGATGCCTTCAATTCCAGTCCAAAGCTTCGGGGTTCATTTTAGTCTTCTCACTCTCTTTATTTGTAATTTCTTCCTCTGATAGTGAGAAACCTTGCTCTTATTATCTGTAATATACTTACCTATTTTTTCAACCCTAGTACTACACAAAAGGCAGTTTCAGAATTGCTGATTCATACCCCTGTGAGAAACAAATATAACTAGAGTACTTGTGAACAGTTCTTTTTTTCTTTAGCCTTACAGAATCCAGGCAAAATAATGTTTACCAGAGTTACGTAGGCTACTTCTTTTCTTCCCCACCTCCTTCAGTGTGCTGCTGTTATTCATCTGTAATATAGTTATGTTCATTTGTTGCTGTTTATATTTCATTCTGAGCCCTGCCCCCAACACACACATGCACACACACATGCACACGCACATGTGCTTGATTTTAATTGTTTACATTTTAGGTATGTGAAATATTATCATGGTTCTAAGAGTCAGAGCTATACAAATAGACTCAGAGAAGTGTGCACCCTTCTCATCCCTGCTACCTTGTTCCCTTCCCATTTCCCTATTCTTTCCAACCTTTTCTCACCCACCCCCTGTAGGTAACCAGTGTCTTTGGTTTCTGGTTTATCCTTCCTATATTTCTTTTGCATAGATGAGCCAGTACATGTGTGTTTTCTTAGATCCCCTTCTTTTGCTATATGGAGGGGTAAAGTACTGTAGATACTCTTCTGCACTTTGCTTTTTTCACTTAACAGTATGTCCTGGAGATCACTTCCTATCAGTTCATAGAGATCTTCCATAATGAGCTTTTTAAACTTGGGTAATCAGAAAAAGAAATTTAGCAGCCCAAGGATCAATTTTCAAGTTCTATAAGCCTAGTGATGTGTGATGATGGTGATGATAAATAACATAAGTTTTACCATTAATTGAGCATCTACTGTATGCCATGCTCTGTGCCAAGCATTTTATATAGATTACCACACTGAATCTTTCCCTGGGCCATATGAGATAGATATTACCTCCAGTTTACCAATGAGGAAACTGAGGCTCAGTTGTATTTAGAAACTTGCCCAAGGTCATAAAGATTAGAGCCACAATTTGAACACAGGACACTCTCTTCCAAGTTTATGCTTTGTGAAGAGCACACCAGCACCATTAGAGTATTTTCAGGTTAAAACAAAGCCATGTGGGTTTTTAAAACCTAGCCACATCCCAGGCTTAAAATCCCTGTTGATAGTGTATCAGCTGTTGCCAAAGTTGGCATGTTATACTGATGGCGAGAATATGAAGGTAATTTACTGCCTGTTCGTTCCAAAGAAATAGCCCTTCCTTCTTGAGGACCATGGGTCCTGCCTCTAAGACAGGAGACAAAAGGGATGCTAGGTGGGGCCTGCTACCTGGGATATAGTAATAGATCCCATCACACCTTATAATCACAAGCCAGAGCAGCCAGCACCATTAACAGGAAAGTACGTTACCCCACAGGGCTATTTGGTTAGCAGGACACTCAATCAAGCTTGAGTTAGAGCAGTTTCTGTTAAAACTGTTTGTGTAGCAGGAGTGGAAGAAGGGTTTCTTTGAGCAGGAGTCTGGCTTCTGTTGTGAGAAGTGACAGCCTCTGGCAGAGAGGCAGTACAGTTGAGTTGGATGAGGGTGTGGCTTCTGGACTCTGAGTACTGGGGGCCTCACCCCAGCACCATGTTTTCTAGCCGTGTGACCCTGGGCAAGTCACTTTACCTCTTCAGAGCATTTCTGTGAAATGAGGATAAGAACCACACCCGTCTTTGTCAGGGGTTCCCAAGACCACCCTCAGTTTCAGTGATTTACTAGAAGGAATCGTAGAACTCAGCATACAGTCATACCCACAGCTATGACTGATTACAGTGAAAGGATACAAAGCAAAACCAACAAAGGGAAAAGGTGAAGGAGTGAAGCCAGAGGGAAACAAGTCCAGGCTTCCAGAGTCCTTGCCCAGTGCAGGCACACAGGAGGCACTTAATTCCCCCAGCAACAAATGTGACATAACGTGTGAAATGCTTTCTCCCAGGGAAGCTCGTTAGAGGCTCAGTGCCCAGGGTTTTTACTGAGAGCTGGTCATGCAGACACCCTCTGCCCAACATGTACCCAAATCCCAGACTCCCAGAAGAAAGGCAGGTGTTCAGCATAAATGCACTGTTTGCATGAATAGTTTAGGCACAGTGAGCCGTCCTCAGGAGAGAATGATGCAAACCTTCCCGACATCCAGTTTCCCAGATGCCAGCCAAGCGAGGGCCAACTTTGCAAGCAAGCCTTTCTAAGGATGGCAGCCTCAGGCCTCTTGAGCCCTGCTGGTGTGGAGGCTGGACACCAAGGTCCTATTTGGGACCTTGATGGCAGTGGATGAGCCACTCCCTTCCTGGAGGATGACACACGTGGGCTTCTAGTCTGGCTGGGTATTGGAGGTGGGTGCTGGTGGTAAGAAACTTTGGGGACTTCAAGGTAGATGTAAAAGGCCCCAGTTGCACACTCTGAGTTAGAGGGATGGGTATGTGGTGGTCAGAAAACTTATCCTCCTGACGTCTCGTTGTTTGTCTCATTTGTCCTCCTGCAGCCAAGGCTAAATCGAAATGCGGCCCGACCTTCTTCCCCTGTGCCAGTGGCATCCACTGCATTATTGGCCGCTTCCGGTGTAACGGGTTTGAGGATTGTCCCGATGGCAGCGATGAAGAGAACTGCAGTAAGTGCTGGGGCCTGTGTACCATGATCCCCTGTTCATTCCCACCGGTGGACCTTCCATCCTGGCCGCTCTCATCTGTGTGCTTCTTACACCCACAGGCTTGGGCCTTTTCTCTCGTTACCTGGAATCTATTTGTTACTGCTTATTTCTTGTGTGATTGTGTAGATGCTCAGCTACCATTTATCAGGACCTCTGCTAAGTACACTGGGCCTGGGGCATACTTTGTTTTCAGTTCTGATGATGGCTCTGCAAATGTAAGTGTGTTATCCCCGTCAATACATAAGGACTTGAAGTACGAGAGGTCAGTGGACTCATCCAGAGTCACATAGCTTATCAGTTGCAGATCCAGTTCTAGGTTCATTCAGACGCTCATCTGATTGACCCTGCCACTCAGCACCCCATGTTTAGGTGCTTGCTTTCCTTCTCATTTTGAATTCTTTAAAAAAAGATGTTTATATATTAATTATATACATACTATAAGAATATGCTCTTGGAAGTTGCCATATGACCCAACAATCCCACTCCTGGGCATATATCTGGAGAAACCTCTAATTCGAAAAGATACATGCACCCCAGTGTTCATAGCAGCACTATGTACAATAGCCAGGACATGGAAGCAACCTAAATGTCCATTGACAGATGAATGAATAAAGAAGATGTGGTACATATAAACAATGGAATATTACTCAGCCATTAAAAAGAATGCAATAATGCCATTTGCAGCAACATGGATGGACCTGGAGATTATCCCACTAAGTGAAGTAAGTCAGACAAAGAAAGATAAATATCATATGATATCACTTATTTGTGGAATCTAAAATATGACACAAGTGAACTTATTTACAAAACAGAAATGGACTCACAGACATAGAAAACCAATTTATGGTTACCAAAGGGAAAAAGGGGTAGAGGGAGGAGTAAATTAGGAGTATGGGATAAACAGATACAAACTACTATATATAAAAAAAATAAACAGCAAGGTCCTAGTGGATAGCACAGGGAACTATATTCAATATCTTGTAATAAACCATAATGGAAAAGAATATGAAAAAGAAGATATATGTGTGTGTATAACTGTGAATCACTTTGCTGTACCTATGAAACTAACACAACATTGTAAATCAACTATACATCAATGTTTAAAAAAGAATATGCTCGAGCACTGCGAGTAGCATGAGGGGCGGAGCCTCGGGAGCTCCAGGATCATGATGAGTTGAAGCGGGGATAAGGGAGGATGGGGGCGTCGGCTGCTTCTTCTAGACGCTAAGGAATGCAGCTGGACCTGGATCCAAAACAGGCTCTACATATCAGCCAGGCACAGAGGACAACACCTGGCTGGAGGACTGAGTGGAGTGCAGAAGGCCGGCCACTCTGTGCCTTTGGATTGGAGAATTTAACCCATTTACATGTAAGCCATGTGGCTGACCGGGTCTTGGTGCTCCAGCCAGATGTCAGGCCTGAGCCTCTGAGGTGGGAAAGCCAAGTTCAGGTCACTGGACCACCAGAGACTTCCTAGCCTCACGTAATATCAATTGGTGAGAGCTCTTCCAGAGATCTCCATCTCAACGCTAAGACCCAGCTCCACACTCAACGACCAGCAAGCTCCAGTGCTGGACAACCCATGTAAAACAATTAGCAAGACAGGAACACAACCCCACCTATTAGCAGAGAGGCTGCCTAAAATCATAAGCTCACAGACACCCGAAAACATACCACTGGACGCGGTCCAGCCCACCAGAAAGACAAGATCCAGCCTCATCCACCAGAACACAGGCACCAGTCCCCTCCACCCGGAAGCCTACACAACCCACTGAACCAACTGGGGGCAGACACCAAAAACAACAGGAACTACGAACCTGCACCCTGTGAAAAGGAGACCCCAAACACACTAGGTTAAGCAAAATGAGAAGACAGAGAAATAAGCAGCAGATGAAGGAGCAAGGTAAAAACATAAACAAACACCAGACCAAACAAATGAAGAGGAAATAGGCAGTCTACCTGAAAAAGGATTCAGAGTAATGATAGTAAAGATGATCCAAAATCTTGGAAATAGAATGGAGAAAATACAAGAAACGTTTAACAAGGACCTAGAAGAACTAAAGAGCAAACAAACAATGATGAGCAACACAATAAATGAAATTAAAAGTTCTCTAGAAGGAATCAATAGCAGAATAACTGAGGCAGAAGAACAGATAAGTGACCTGGAAGATAAAATAGTGGAAATAACTACCGCAGAGGAGAATAAAGAAAAAAGAATGAAAAGAATTGAGGACAGTCTCAGAGACCTCTGGGGCAACATTAAATGCACCAACATTCGAATTATAGGGGTCCCAGAAGAAGAAGAGAAAAAGAAGGACTGAGAAAATATTTGAAGAGATTATAGTCGAAAATTTCCCTAATATAGGAAAGGAAATAGTCAATCAAGTCCTGGAAGCACAGAGTCCCATACAGGATAAATCCAAGGAGAAACACACCAAGACACATATTACTCAAACTATCAAAAATTAAATACAAAGAAAAAATATTAAAAGCAGCAAGGGAAAAGCAAGAAATAACATACAAGGGAATCCCCATAAGGTTAACAGCTGATCTTTCAGCAGAAACTCTACAAGCCAGAAGGGAGTGGCAGGACATATTGAAAGTGATGAAAGGGAAAAACCTACAATGAAGATAACCCAGCAAGGATCTCATTCAGAGTCTATGGAGAAATTAAAACCTTTACAGACAAGCAAATCTAAGAGAATTCAGCACCACCAAACCAGCTTTACAACAAATGCTAAAGGAACTTCTCTAGGCAGGAAACACAAGAGAAGGAAAAAACCTACAATAACAAACCCAAAGCAATTAAGAAAATGGTGATAGGAACATAAATATCAATAATTGCCTTATATGTAAATGGATTAAATGCTCCAACCAAAAGACATAGACTGGCTGAATGGATACAAAAACAAGACCCGTATATATGCTGTCTACAAGAGACCAACTTCAGACCAAGGGACACATACAGACTGAAAGTGAGGGGATGGAATTAGATATTCCATGCAAATGGAAATCAAAAGAGAGCTGGAGTAGCAATTCTCATATTAGACAAAATAGACTTTAAAATAAAGACGATTATAAGAGACAAAGAAGGACACTACATAATGATCAGGGGATCAATCCAAGAAGAAGATATAACAATTGTAAATATTTATGCACCCAACATAGGAGCACCTCAATACATAAGGCAAATTCTAACAACCATAAAAGGGGAAATTGACAGTAGCACAATCATAGTAGGGGACTTTAACACCCCAGTTTCACCAATGGACAGATCATCCAAAATGAAAATAAAAAAGGAAACACAAGCTTTAAATGACACATTAAACAAGATGTACTTAATTGATATCTATAGGACATTCCATCCCAAAACAATAGAATACACTGTCTTCTCAAGTGCTCGTGGAACATTCTCCAGGATAGATCATATCTTGGGTCACAAATCAAGCCTTGACAAATTTAAGAAAATTGAAATCATATCAAGTATCTTTTCCGACCACAACGCTATGAGACTAGATATCAATTACAGGAGAAAAACTGTAAAAAATACAAACACATGGAGGCTAAACAATACACTACTAACTAACCAAGAGATCACTGAAGAAATCAAAGAAGAAATCAAAAAATACCTAGAAACGAATGACGGTGAAAACACGATGACCCAAAACCTATGGGATGCAGCAAAACCAGTTCTAAGAGGTAAGTTTATAGCAATACAATCCTACCTCAAGAAACAAGAAACATCTCAAATAAACAATCTAATCTTACACCTAAAACAATTAGAGAAAGAAGAACAAAAAAACCCCCGAAGTTGGCAGAAGGAAAGAACTCATAAAGAACAGATCAGAAATAAATGAAAAAGAAATGAAGGAAACAATAGCAAAGATCAATAAAACTAAAAGCTGGTTCTTTGAGAAGATAAACAAAATTGATAAAACATTAGTCAGACTCATCAAGCAAAAGAGGGAGAAGACTCAAATCAACAGAATTAGAAAAGAAAAAGGAGAAGTAACAACTGACACTGCAGAAATACAAAGGATCATGAGAGATTACTACAAGCAACTATATGCCAGTAAAATGGACAACCTGGAAGAAATGGACAAATTCTTAGAAAAGCACAACCTTCCGAAACTGAACCAGGAAGAAATAGAAAAGATAAACAGACCAATCACAAGCACTGAAATTGAGACTGTGATTAAAAATCTTCCAACAAACAAAAGTCCAGGACCAGATGGCTTCACAGGTGAATTCTATCAAACATTTAGAGAAGAGCTAACACCTATCCTTCTCAAACTCTTCCAAAATATAGCAGAGGGACGAACACTCCCAAACTCATTCTACGAGGCCACCATCACCCTGATACCAAAACCAGACAAAGATGTCACAAAAAAAAGAAAACTACGGGCCAATATCACTGATGAACATAGATGCAAAAATCCTCAACAAAATACTAGCGAACAGAATCCAAGAGCACATGAAAAGGACCGTACACCATGATCAAGTGGGGTTTATCCCAGGAATGCAAGGATTCTTCAATATATGCAAATCAATCAATGTGATACACCATATTAAGAAATTGAATGATGAAAACCATATGGTAATCTTAATAGATGCAGGAAGAGCTTTTGACAAAATTCAACATCCATTTATGATAAAAACCCTACAGAAAGTAGGCATAGAGGGAACTTACCTCAACATAATAAAGGCCATATATGACAAACCCACAGCCAACATTGTTCTCAATGGTGAAAAACTGAAACCGTTTCCACTAAGATCAGGAACAAGACAAGGTTGCCCACTCTCACCACTGTTATTCAACATAGTTTTGGAAGTTTTAGCCACAGCAATCAGAGAAGAAAAAGAAATAAAAGGAATCCAAATAGGAAAAGAAGAAATAAAACTGTCACTGTTTGAAGATGGCATGATATTATACATAGAGAATCCTAAAGATGCTACCAGGAAACTACTAGAGCTAATCGGTGAATTTGGTAAAGTAGCAGGATACGAAATTAATGCACAGAAATCTCTTACATTCGTATACACTAATGATGAAAAATCTGAAAGAGAAATTAAGGAAAGACTCCCATTTACCATCGCAACAAAAAGAATAAAATACCAGAAATAAACCTACCTAAGGAGACAAAAGACCTGTATGCAGACAACTACAGGACACTGATGAAAGAAATTAAAGATGATACAAACTGATGGAGAGACATACCATGTTCTTGAATTCGAAGAATCAACATTGTGAAAATGACTCTACTACCCAAAGCAATCTACAGATTCAATGCAATCCCTATCAAACTACCAATGACATTTTTCACAGAACTAGAACAAAGAATGTCACAATTTGTATGGAAACACAAAAGACCCCGAATAACCAAAAGCAATTTTGAGGAAGAAAAATGGAGCTGGAGGAATCAGACTCCCTGACTTCAGACTATACTATAAAGCTATAGTAATCAAGACAGTAAGGTACTGGCACAAAAACAGAAATATAGATCAATGGAACAGGAGAGAAACCCAGAGATAAACCCACGCACACATGGTCACCTTATCTTTGATAAAGGAGGCAAGAATATCCATTGGAGAAAAGACAGCTTCTTCAAAAAGTGGTACTGGGAAAACTGGACAGCTATATGTAAAAGAATGAAATTAGAAGACTCCCTAACATTATACACAAAAAATAAACTCAAAATGGATTAAAGACCTAAATGTAAGGTCAGACACTATCAAACTCTTAGAGGAAAACATAGGCAGAACACTCTATGACATAGATCACAGCAAGATCCTTTTTGACCCACCTCCTAGAGAAATGGAAATAAAAACAAAAATAAACAAATGGGACCTAACAAACCTTAAAAGCTTTTGCACAGCAATGGAAACCATAAACAAGATGAAAAGACAACTGTCAGAATGGGAGAAAATCTTTGCAAACAAAGCAACTGACAAAGGATTAATCTCCAAAATATACAAGCAGCTCATGCAGCTCAATATGAAAAAAACAAACAACCCAATCCAAAAATGGGCAGAAGACCTAAATAGACATTTCTCCAAAGAAGGTATACAGATTGCCAACAAACACATGAAAAGATGCTCAACATCACTAATCATTAGAGAAATGCAAATCAAAACCACAATGAGGTATCACCTCACTCCAGTCAGAATGGCCATCATCAAAAAATCTACAAACAATAAATGCTGGAGAGGGTGTGGAGAAAAGGGAACCCTCTTGCACTGTTGGTGGGAATGTAAATTGATACAGCCACTATGGAGAACAGTATGGAGGTTCCTTAAAAACTAAAAATAGAACTACCATACGACCCAGCAATTCTACTACTGGGCATATACCCTGAGAAAACCATAATTCAAAAAGTCATGTACCATAATGTTCATTGCAGCACTATTTACAATAGGCAGGATATGGAAGCAACCTAAGTGTCCATCGACAGATGAATGTATAAAGAAGAAGTGGCACATATACACAATGGAATATTACTCAGCCAGAAAAAGAAATGAAATTGAGTTATTTGTAGTGAGGTGGATGGACCTAGAGTCTGTCATACAGAGTGAAGTAAGTCAGAAAGATAAAAAACAAATACCGTATGCTAACACATGTATATGGAATCTAAAAAAAAAAAAAGGTTCTGAAGAGCTTAGGGGCAGGACAGGAATAAAGACGCAGATGTAGAGAATGGACTTGAGGACATGGGGTGGGGGGGAAGCTGGGATGAAGTGAGAGAGTGGCATGGACATATATACACTACCAAATGTAAAATAGATAGCTAGTGGGAAGCAGCTGCATAGCACAGGGAGGTCAGCTCTGTGCTTTGTGACCACCTAGAAGGGTGGGATAGGGAGGTTGGGAGGGAGACACAAGAAGGAGGGGATATGGGGGTATATGTATACGTACAGCTGATTCACCTTGTTATACAGCAGAAACTAACACAACATTGTAAAGCAATTATACTCCAATAAAGATGTAAAAAAAAAAAAAAAGAATATGTTCCTGGAAAAAAATGCAAACAGTATAGAAAGGTAAAGTGTTCCTTGACTTGTGACCGCCTGATTCCTTTTACCTGGTATATAATATTCCATGGTATCAATACACAGACAGACAGACAGACACACACACCTCCTCTTGTTCTCTCTACCCCACCTGCCTCTTAGCAGTCTTGGTGTTGAAGCTCAGCTCTCTAATCCTTGGCCTGGATATACTGGTCCCTTCTTTGTCAGCATCTCTGTGTCCAAATCCACACTCAGCAACTTCAGTGACCTTCAGGTGTCCCTTTCCCGCCTTTCACACTGTTCCAGCTCCCCCAGCAATTTGCTTTGTACCTGCTTCTGGTCCCTCTGGTCACTGCTCAGTTTATTCTTTTTCTTTTCCCCTTCAATGTTTAGGCTGCTGGAGCCTTTCTAACTGTAGTTGGCTCTTGACAAATTTACACATTTACCTTCTGCACTTATATATTTTAGTAACCCTTTTCTCTTCTGATTATTGTAAAGAACTTGTGAAATATAGAAAAGTATAAAGAGGAAAGCAAAAATGCCTAGAAGGCAATGCTGTTAATATGTAGGTTATTTTGTGATAGTCATCCCCCTTACCCTATCTATCTATCTATGTATCTGTCTATCTATCATCTATCTTCTCTAATATGCTTAACTGAGATGTCCTCTTTATTGTGGCCATTTTCTCATGTTATTAATTTTTTTCAAAACATAAGTTTTAATGACTTCAGGGATTGTTTTGATAAACTGATTTTCCCTTACCCTGTTGGTTCTATTTTAAGTCCTTGAGGAGGAGAGTGACTATCTCCTGTGTTCTTTTATGTCTTTCCAGGGAACAATCATTGCTATACTGTCCCAAGAGGGACACAGAGAGTTTATAACTCTCCTGTGTGCATTCTCCTGTTGCCTTATTTCATCTTCTGGGTCTCAAATGGCAGAGATATGGCAGAGCTGCTAGATTGCTGAATGGTTAGTAAGTAGAGTGGCTGAACCCCAGCTTAGCGAGGAGGGTGCATATCACTAACAGGGTAGGGGCCTGACTGAGCAAAATGACTCTGGAGCTGGGGTCTGGCCTCAGATTTGTGTTCTGCCCTAGGGAAGCACCAGTTGGGCTTCTTACATAATCTCCTTGCACAGTGGTTTTCTCTAGAATGGAGGTACTGACAGCCTGCTTTCCAGGTTTGTTGTGAGGGTTAGATGAGATAATATCTGAAAAGTGCTTAGTGTGGTACTAAGTACCGTCCATGGGGATCTTATCACGGAAGGGGGGAATTTTATATATATCGTCATACATATGTACTAGAGAGTAATTCAATGGCAATAAAAGCAAGTGTGATGCATTACAGTACATACATTCTAAATGATTGTGCCATCCTGTGTACTCTTTGCCATAATTAAAAACCCTGTATGATTAAATGTTTGGATATTGATCTTTAATTGTCTAAATGAGTAAATTATATTCATTCTAAATTAAGCCAATGAGGATTAAGCCAGCATTTTCCTCTGGCATATCTGCCATTTGAAAAGAGTGGTTCTAACTCACTGTTCTGAAAACTGGTAAATAAAAGGAAAGGATCAAGCATTTATCCTCCCTTTCATATATGAATTACACTTCTGAGTAATTAAACAGCTGACTTAGGAAAGTTCTTTTTTATTGAAGAATACCAGCTAATAGAAGAATGAGAGAATTAGAGTATGTCTATTTTATAACCCCTAATGAAGAAATGGATTATCAAATGGCTGCTAAAACCATTAGATGAAAAATTGAAAGGAAGCTTTATAATGTATGGATCAGGCAGAAAAGTCCTGAAACGGGCAGTCAATCTTCTCACAGACGACTTTGAATCAGTATTGCATCACTTCAAGTGGATTGTAGACACCTTATCACTCTATGGATCTCTTTGTATTATAGTTGTCTTAAATAGTACATCTTCATGCTTTAAAAATCCCAAAAGACAATGTTTTAATGTTTGCTTTAACTTTTCAAGTATGTTTAAAAGAACTCCAGAGGAGAAGAATCGTCTATTATATTTATCCAGATATTTACCATTTTGGTTGCTCTTCCTTCATTCCTGATGTTCCAGGTTTTTTTTCTGGTATCATTTTCTTTCTGTCTGAAGAACTTCCTTTAGCAGTTCTTTTAAAGCAGGTCTGCTGACAACAAATTCTCTTAATTTTCCTTCATCTGAGAATGTCTTTATTTCACCTGCTTTCCTAAAGGATATTTTTACTGCATATAGAATTCTGGGGTGGCAGTTCTTTTCTTTAAAGCACTTTAAAAATGTTGTGCCACTTCCTCTGGCTTCTCTTGTTTCCAGTGAGAAATTTACAGTTATTTTAAACTGTTTTCCCTTAGAGAATACACCACTTTTCTCTGGCTGCTTTGAAGATTTGTTTTGTTTTGTTTTTAGTTTTTACCACTTAGATGACAATGTGTCTTAGATGACAATGTGTCTGGGTACGTGGATTTCTTTGTTTATCCTGTTTAGGGTTCTCTTTGAATCTGTAGGGTTTTGTCTTTTGCCGTACTTAGTACATTTTCAACTATTCTCTCTCTCTCTTTTAAAATTGAAATGTAGTTGATTTACAATCAATCCTCTTTCTCTTTTTCTTGTGGGATTCTGATAACAATTTTAGGTCCCTGAAACTCTGTTCATTTTTTAATCAATCTTTTTTCTTTTTATTATCCAGATTGGATAATTTCTATTACTCTTTTGTCAGGTTTACTTTTTCCTCTGTCATCTCCAATCTACTTTCAAGCCCATACAATGTGGCTCTTTTTTACTTTGGTTACTATATTTTTCAGTTCTGAAATTTCCTTTTGGTTCTTCTTTACATCTTGTGTTCCTTTGCTGAGACTTTCTATTTTCCATTTGTTTCGAGAGTGTTTGTGATTGCTTGTTAGTATTTGTATAATCGCTGCTTTAAAGTCTTTGTCACAAAATTCCAACATCTGCCTTATCTTGCTGTTGGTGTCTGTTGATTATCCTTTCCCATGAGAGTTGAGATTTTCCTGTTTTTTCATATGACAAGTAATTTTGGATTATAGTTTGATTATTTTGATTACTATGTATGACACTTTGGGTTTTGTTTAAATCCCACAGAGAAGGCTTATATTTTTGCTTTAGTGGACAAATGACCCTGTTGGGTCAGACCACAAGTTCCTAACAGCCCTCTGGAAGGGCAATAAAACCCTCAGTGGGCTGTAGTCGCAGTTGTTTTTAGACTATTTTTGCAGTGCCGCTTGGACCTGTTCTGTGTCTGCACCTCCCAGTGGCCAGTCTGGGACCTGGGCAGTGGTCTATGCGTTTAGTTCTTACCATCTTTGGTGTGCTGATTAGGACCAGATCCATGCATGTGCATCTTGGAATCAGCCTCGGAGTTCAAAAACAACTTTATGAAGTTGATTTCCCAAGTTCCTCCCTCTCCGTGATCTCTCTGATATTTGCCAGTTTCCTGGGAGTCTGAGAGGGGAAAAAGATGGTAAACTTAGCACCATTTCAGTGCTAGTTCAAATTTTGGTCTTCTTCCACAGTTGGTCTGCTCCAATTTACTTTTCAGAATCTAAAAATAGCTGTTACATGTATTCTGTCCAGGTTTTCTTTAGCTGCACTCAGTGGGAGAGCCAGGGTGTGGTGTGATTGCTGCATCTGACCTGGAATTGGATCCTACCACAAGTCAGTTTGAGCATCACAAGAAAAGAGACAACCAGATACCTTCTGGTTGTCTACCTTCTGGTTGTCTGCCTTCTGATACAACCCAAAAGGAACACACATCACCACTCGATGGTATTTCTGCCCCCAAACATCCAACCTGAATCTGATTGAGCCTCTTAGTCTGTCTTAGTCAATTCAGGCTGCTATAATAAAATACCATACACTGGGTGGCATACGCAACAGAAACTTACTTCTCACAGATCTGGAAGTCCAGGATCAGAGTACCAGCATGGTCGGGTTGGTGGTGTGGACCCTCTCTCTGGTCATAACCTTACATGGCCTTCCTTGGTGTGTGCACACACAGAGAGAAATCCTCCTCCTCATCTTATAAGGGCGCTTATCCCATCATGAGAACATCACCCTCATGACCTCATCTAACCCTAAGCACCTCCCAAAGACCCCACCTCCTAATTCCATCCATTAGGGGTTAGGGTTTCCACATATGAATTTGGGGGGAACACGAACATGCAGTTCTTAACACTAACCACTAGTTTACAGGAAATTCAGGGACAGAGGAACATGTTAGTGACCCCGTAGGTAGATAAACTGCCAGATCCGGATTGTGGAATATTCTCCACCACTCAGTTTCAGCCACAAATAAATTCTAAGAAAAAAAATTAGAAGTGGGAGCCTACAGATTCAAAGAGACTGAGAGACAAGCCAACCAAATGTAATATGTGGACCTTGTTTCAACCCTGATTCAAACAAACCAACTGTTAAAAAAATTGAGATAGTTGGGAAATCTTGAATTGTGGTTGTATATCTAATGATATTAAGGCATTATTATTAATTTTTTAAGTTTAAGGATGGTGTTCTGTTTATTATTTTTAAAAAGTCCTTATCTTTGAGAAACATATACTGGAGTATATGAAAGTGAAATTACATGGTATCTAGGATGTGCTTCAAGCCTTTCCTCCGGGGTGGGGTAGGGGTGGGGGCGTGGATAGTGGGTGAGGTAGGACTGAAACAGATTTGTCAGCGTATTGGTAATTTTTTTTCATTTTAATTATGGGTTTATTGCTTAGACACTGGAAAATAAATTTTTTTCTTTTTTAAATTGAAGTATAGTTGATTTACATTGTTGTGTTAGTTACTGCTGAACAGCAAAGTGATTCATTATACATATATATACATTCTTTTTTTTAAAATATTCTTTTCCATTATGGTTTATCATAGGATATTGAATATAGTTCCTTGTGCTATACAGTTGGACCTTGTTGTTTATCCATTCCATATATAAAAGCTTACATCTGCTAACCCCGACCTCCCACTCCATCCCTCCCCCAACCCCCTCCCCCTTGGCAGCCACAAGTCTGGTCTCTATGTCCATAGTTCTGTTTCTGTTTCATAGATAGGTTCATTTGTGTCATATTTTTAGATTCCACATATAAGTGATACCATATGGTATTTGTCTTTCTCTTTCTGACTCACTTCACTTAGTATGATACTCTCTAGTTGCATCCGTTTTGCTGCAAATGACATTATTTCATTCTTTTTATGGCTGAGTAGTATTCCATTGTATACATGTACCACATCTTCTTTATCCATTTATCTGTCAATGGACATTTAGATTGTTTCCATGTCTTGGCTATTGTGAATAGTGCTGCTATGAACATAGGAGTGCATGTATCTTTTTGAATTATAGTTTTGTCTGGATACATGCCCAGGAGTGGGGTTGCTGGATCATATGGTAATTCTATTCTTAGTTTTCTGAGGAACCTCCACACTGTCTTGCACAGTGACTGTACCAACTTACATTCCCACCAACAGTGTAGGAGCGTTCCCTTTTCTCCACACCCTCTCCAGCATTTGTTGTTTGTAGACTTTTTAATGATGGCCATTCTGACTGGTGTGAGGTGGTGCCTCCTTGTAGTTTTGATTTGCATTTCTCTAACAGTTAGTGATGTTCAGCATCTTTTCATGTGCTTCTTGGCCATCTGTATGTCTTCTTTGGAGAAATATCTATTTAAGTCTTCTGCCCATTTTTGGATTGTAATGGTAATTATTGAAGCCAGGTGATTGAAACACAGGGGTTCCCTATGCCAGTCTCTATTTTTGTATGTAACTGGAATTTTCCATAATAAAATGGTAAAAAGAAATAAAAGATAAAGGAGCAGTTTTGTTGGGCGATGTCTTGACTTCAGCAAATAACTGGAGAGTCATATTTTTAAAGAACTTTATTTCTGTGGACGTGTTTTCCACTGTTTGCATTCATTTTGCAGGAGGAAGGATAAGCAAGGACCAGTGTTTCCTTCTAGAGGATCACAGTGCTGAGATTTTGCCCTTTCGCTTCCTTCCTTTCTCCTTTTTACTGTGTTTGGCCGCTTCCTCCTGCCTTGGGCTCAGACATCCTTGGCTGGAGGTGAAGCCCTGGACGGGCTGGCAGCACAGCTCTCCCCAGGTCCTCCGTCAGGGAGGACAAGGACTCCTTCCAGGAACTGAGATATGGCAGAGTGGTCTGGGTGACCACGGTGGAAAATTCTTTCAAGTGGGATCTTCTGCTGCTGTTTTCAGCATAGTTGTGCTCAGAAAATCCGCTGTGTTCTGGACTGTGTTTCTCCCACTGCTGATGAATTCTTGCCTGTCCCCCTAAAGAGCTGAATTGCTCAGCCAGTGTGTCTATATTTTGTAATCACGGAGCCCCTTGGTGCTTGTGTATTTCTGTAGCTTTATTCATGTCACCCCAGATTAGATTCCACACGTCTTCTTCACGCCTCAGCAGATCCATGAGTGGAAGCCTCAGGGAGCTGTGCCTCACGTCGGAGGGGCTGGGTGAGCAGAGGAGTGGGAGGGTGCTTACACCCTATGCTTCTAAGCTCCATCAGCAAGGTCCCCTTAAAGGCTCCTGTATGACCTGCTTCCTCAGGGAGTTATTCCTGGTCTGCCGAGCCTGGGCTGGTCATTCTGTGTGTTGGCACACCATCTTGGGCCTCCTCCAAACAAATGTCAGCTCATCAGAGGCCTGCCCTGAACACCCTGTACAGATAACTCCTCTCCTCTCCAGTCTCCCACTCTGTCTCCTTCCCCTGATTCACTCTTCTCCTCTGCACTTACCACCACTTTTTGTTTATTTTCTGCCTTCTCTGCTACACCGTGATGGCCGTGAGATGGTATTGTTGCATGGTTCACAGCTGTACTCCCAGTGCCAAGTGTATGGTCTGGCTCAGCCTTAGCACGGGATAAATGCATGTGGAATAAATTACACTTCTCATGCTTTATCTCCAGTGCACATTGACCTGCCTGTCTCCTCACTAGAGTATAAGCTCTTTAAGAACAGACTGGGTTTTCTTTTATCCCCAGTGCCTAGTAGAGTGCTTCATTTATAGGCAATACTAAATATCTGTGGAATGAGTGGATCAAGCGACTAATCAAACAAGAGGGTTAAAGAAGAAGACAGACGGTCAGGATATATTCTCAACATGGGGATGTCTTGGCCCTCTCCTTTGGTTTCAGATGTACACCCAGAGGGTACATTTAGGCTGCACATTGTTCATTCACCCCAGCTCCTACCTTCTTTCAGACTCTCATTCTCTTTCCACAGTTTCTGTGCCAGACACCCTGCAAGATGCTGCAGGGGATAAAGAGATGGGTCAGATGCAGGACCCTGCCAATGTTGAGGTGATCCTCAAGCAAGGGAGACAGAAAGAGTCATACCCAAATAAATACAATATGGGTTGACAGTGGAGAGTGCTGTGGGAACCACTGATGGGAGAGATTATTTCCCTCTGGGCTCATCAGTGGGAGTTGTTGAAGGAGATGGACCTAGGAAGATGGGTGCCATTTAAAAGTTGGCAATACGGTTCCATGGAGTCTTTTAGGCTAAGGGCTCAGCAGTGAGGTATGCAGACTGTGCAGAGCATAGGAAGCCACTTGGCTGACAATGACTGAGTACTTACTATGTATATGGCACATTTCTATATGCTTTACACGTGTGATATTTTAGGCTGATAACATTATGACTCCCTTTTTGTAGACGGCTGCACATGGCCCTGATCTGTCTCGGGGGCCAAGGGCTGCTGGGAGAGGTCCTGTGGGGTGGACTGTGAAAGGAAGGCAAGAACTTGCAGCTGGCCGCAGACAAGCCACCTCTTCTTTGAAGGTCCAGGCTGCCAGCATTTTCCAGGCCACAAAGGAGCAGTGCTTGTTAATGGGTCGGATGATTTGCAGAGAGGCTTGGGGCCAGGCATCCTCCGTCCTGGAACAGAGGAAGTCTCGGAGCAGCTCCATCTCCCCCAGTTGCCTGGTTCCCAGGGAAACGGGGGCTGGGAAGACAAGATCCCCACGGAGACCATGAGGTTGGGATGCTCGGCGAGGAAGTGGGCGGGCAGCACCGCGGGATGGGGCGCAGATGGGGGATGTGGGGGCTGGTGGCCAGGAGGTCCTCATTGATGTGTTTTGTCAAGAACCCTTTGAGGTGGGAGAGGGGCCGACTTCACAGACTTGAAATGGATTAAAGGCGACATTTCCTACGTCCCGCTGGAGACAGATTGCTTCATTTCCTGTCTTGAAGCCGGTCAGTTGCTTTTGGATGACTGCAGTGGGCCCTGGGTCCTTTCCTTCAGATGTGGTTGAGGTGAATGCCACCAGTTTAATTAACCACTGAGCTTAACCTTCTCGCTCCTCCCTCCCCTTGGCAGGGAGAGACAACTTCTCTTTCCTGAGTACTGTGGGCTGGGAAACAGATTCTTAGATCTCTGTGTTTGTGATGGCAATAATAGCTGGGGAACTTTGGAGTCGCGGTTGAATTTTTGAAGTTAACTCTGCGGACAGTTTTCCATCCTTATTGAAATCAATACTATAAAATGCAATGTTCCTCTTCCTAGTTAAGCGAGTAAAATAATACATTTTTTCAGTGACTGGGAAACCTCAGGAAGGACAAAGAAAACATACATATGGAGCACATTAAATATTGCTCGAAGATGCAGAGATACAACATCCCAAAGCAGGAAGCGTTTCGTGGTCGGTTTATGGGCCGCCTGTTGATCAGTTATGTTTCAGGGTCCTGGGTGAGGATCCACGGCGTCACAGAAACCCCGAAGACTTGACTTCTGTCCCCCCAGAGCCTATAGGGTTGGTCCACCATGCACGCACCCTGAAATCTGGCTTAAGCCTGGTAAATGCTGCAGAGGTCCTGCAAGAAATATAGTGAAACTTGAGCTGTCTGGGGTCTTTGGGGAGATTTTACTCTGGGTAAGTGAGTGTGCCTCTGACGGGGATCTCCTCTTGGCTTCCTCAGTGTCTACCTCTGTTGGTGACGGTGCAGGGCCGTTCTTAGGAATGTTAGTTTTTAGACTGGGCTGTAATACAGGGTTGCCTTTGGCTCCTTTTAGAACTTTCTGGTCCCTTTTGAAGCTATCTTAGGCTGCTCTGCTTTTGGAATTCTTCAGGTGGCTTTTTAGAGCCTTGTGGTCCCCTCCCATGGTTGTCAACTTTTATTTCTTGCTGGCAGTTTGTCTGCAGGTTGGCAACGGCGTCCTCTCTCCCTTCTAATTTGCCGTGTCCTTGGGAACTGGAACACAAACCTTGTTGGAATTTACATAACCGGAGAATCAACAGACCTGGGGGAGGGGAAGGCTGGAGGGCCCTTCCTGAGGACACCCCCAGCACTTAAAGGACACCAACATCCCGAAGTGTGTTTTGATGGTTCGGAGGCCTTTTTCTGACTTGCTGCTGGGTTTGGGGAGGTTCCTATAGCATCCTCTGCCTCTGTTTCTCTGCCCTGCATTGGGGGTGGGGGGACATAGTGTTTTATGAGGAGCCCTTCACAAGGAGGAATCCCAGGTGTGTCTGTTTACCAGCGTGTACCTGTGTTCTCTGAGCAACAGGGCACCTAAGTGTGAAAGATACTGAAGACAGGGGTTTGTGAGCCAGAGAGAATTTTGTGGGAAAAGAGAAAAGGAAAAGGAAAGTGAGTGATCACTGAGACGTCTCTGCCAGACTAGACTCTTAGAAACTTTTAGTGGAGTCTTTCCAACATACTGAAAAGGAAAAATAAAATTAAATGAACACCTGTGTTTCCCAACAGCCTGTTTTAAAAATCATATTACCTATAGTTATGGTTAAATTATTATAACTATATTAACAATAGTTAATAATACTATACTATATTATATTATAATAATAATACATTATAATATTATAACTATATTAACTATGGTTAATACTACCATATTGTGTATTTGAAAGTTGCTAAGAGAGTAGATCCTAAAAGTTTTCATCACAAAAGAGATTTTGTAACTATGTGTGGTGATGGGTGTTGACTTACTGTGGTGATCATTTTGCAGTATATACATATATCAAATCATTCTGTTGTACACGTGAAACTAATATAATATTATTATATGTCAATTATATCTCAGTGAAAAAAGTCATATTACCATATTGCCTTATTTGCTTCAGATTTTTAAAATAATAAAGTGTTCCCAAATATTATAAGTCTACAGTACATCCCTTTCTGTCCCTACCCTTCTCCCTTCTCTCCAGAGGCATCCATTGTCCTGAATTTAAGGTTGTTTCTTCCAATGCAAGTATATATTTTTGTATCTTCAATAATTGATAGTATTCTTTTGCATGGGTAACTTCATCTAATTGGTACGACACTATACATATTCTTCTGTAACTTTTATTCTTATATAACTTGCATATATCTTCTATAACTTCGCCCCCTCTATTGTATTTGTGAGATTGATCCATCTTGATTCTGGTTCATTCTTTTTTTTTTTTTTGATTTTGTATTTTTTTTTTATTGAAGTATAGTTGATTTACAGTGTTAATTTCTGCTGTACAGCAAAGAGACTCAGTTATCTACATATATACATTCTTCTTTATATTCTTTTCCATTATGTTTTATCCCAGGATATTGAATATAGTTCCCTGTGCTATACAGTAGGACCTTGTTGTTTATTGGTTCATTCATTTTTCACTGCTGTTCAGCGAGGGTTGGCAAACGATAGCCCCTGGGCCAAATTGGCCTACTCCCTGTTTTGAAAGTTACCTACTTTAAACGTATTTACTACCTGTAAATCAAGTTTTATTGGAGCACAGCCCTGCCCTTCGTTTATGAATTGTCCATGGCCGCTTTGTACCACAATGGCAAAGTTGAGTAGTTAAGACACAGTGCAAGACCCAAACGTTAGCAAAGCCTAGAGTATTTACTATCTGGCCCTGTACAGAAAGAGCTAGCCATCCCCTCCTGTAGAATTCTAACAGTGTAGCACATGGTATTAATTCTCCTGTGGGTGAACATTTGGGTCATTTCTAATATTTTTATTTTACAAACAGTGCTTCAGCACACATTTTTGTTTGTTCAGGATTCTCCCCTGAGTGTGTAGCTGGAAGTGAAATGAATGGGCCATGGGGCATATGCCCCTTAAATATCACCAGGTATCACTAAATTGGTCTCCAAGGTGGATCTACCAATTTGCACTCCCACGAGTAGTCTCTGAGACTTCCTCTCCCTCCCCATCCTGGCCAGCAACCTGGGATTTTAAGACCTTAAGTTTGGCGAGTCTGCTGCGGTTAAAGTGCTGCTTCATTACTGGCCATAGTCAACATCTTTTCAAGTTGTTGTTGAGCGTTTGCCATTGCTCTGTTGGGAATTGCCCTGTCATGTCCTTTGCCTGTTTTCCTGTTGAGTTGTTTGTCTTTTTTCTTTTGAGTTGTGAGAGTTCCTTCTGTATTCTGGTCCTAGTCCTTCTGGTTATATGCATTAAAACCAAATATATGTATTCATTCTATGCACTGAAACTGGTTTTCAGTCCCTGTGGATTCTTTATCAGTAGAGCTGTGTCTTAAGATATAGTCAGTCTTAATTCATTTGAAGATATGTGTGATCTGGATATACACATACGTACATATATACACATATATGTGGTATGCGTGTATATACACACGTGCACACGCACACATATGTGACTTCTTTTCCTTGGGAAAGTTTGTGAGGTTGAAAGGGTCTAAGGCTGAAGAGAAGTCAGTAGATGCCATCGCGTCTGCAGGTTTAGTTCAGCACCGCCTTCCCTACTGGGGCGGTTCACATAAGTTTGCAGCAGCCCCATCTTGGAGCAATTCAGGCGCCTTTCCAAGGCTGTCCATTCGAGTGAGCTGATCGTTGCTGACGCTTTGGCTGAGTAGATGTGATCCACAAGGTCCCAGGGAAGCCAGAGGCCACCGTGGTGGGATGCTGAAGGGTTTTGAGGGCTGCCTTGGACAGAAACCAAATGTGACTTATGGTTTCGGGTTTCCCCATTTTGGTTTTGGCTGAAGTCAGACCTTGGTTTCAGCATGATCAAGTGGAACCGTTCTCTGGCCCACAGCGATTTAAATAATTAAAACTTCCATTTTCAGGCCAGACTCCTTTTGCTTAGCTTCACACTGGTCCATCATTTTCAAAACTAAGAGCACGGCTTCCCCATCCCTCTACCTTCTCTGACCTTTCAAATCAAACTTTCTGAGATGAACAGTTAAAAAATAAAAAACTCCACAGCCCTTTGGGTTTCCAGGGCCCTGTGAAGTCTGCAGCTATGATCTCTGTGCATCTTAACAATCGCTCCGTGAGGCATATGAGGAAGATAAATTACAACTGCCATCCTGCTGTTGAGGACCATCCAGAGATGCCGGCGCTGACTTGTTCCTGATCCCGTAGCTGTCTTCAGTGCTGGCTGTGCCATCCTGCTCTGGTGCTCTTCGTACCACGTATAATGCACATGCCGGCTCAGTTTGTGACCGGAGATCCCATGATGACCCCTCTTCGTTATCACCAATATCACTCCTTCAGGGAGGACCACACTCTGGGGGACCGAGGCAGATATAACTCGGGGAGCATGTCCAACATTTCCTGAGCCTGTGCTACGTGTCAGACTCTGTTGTGTACATTTTCTCACATGTCATCTCCTTTGATGCTCAAATTAATGCTGTAAGTAGCAGGGCTAGCTTCATGGACCTGTGACCTGCACAGGCTCCGTGCTTAGCTTAGAAGCACGCCACACTTGGTTTAATGCCCAGCACTTATCTTCTTGAAGTTTTAAATAATTTTTGAACAGTTGACCTCGCATTTTCAGTTTGCACTAGGCCCTGCAAATTATGGAGTCAGTTCTGCACACAGATGAAGGAACCGAGGCTCAGAGAAGTGAAGTAAGTTACCCAAGATCACACAGCTAATAAATGGCAGACTGGGGGCTGGAGTAATTTCTACTTTGCTGCTTTATTTATTGAAAATAGAGCCCTGGAAAGAGCCTTGCTTGAATTGCACTGCAAGGAGTGAGGAAGTAAGATAAATTGTGCTGTAGAAATAGTGATTTTCCATGCTGATTTGCTTACATGTTGTTAAGTGGTTTTGTGCTGACCTTATGCTGGCTGGTTGCGACCTTCTTCCTTGAGGGGAAGGGCCATTTCTGTCATTTTTTTGGGGGGTTCCTGAAAGTGCCTGCAACAGGGAGCTGCTCAGGCTGAGCCAGTGGGTTAATGGGCTTCTTTGATTGCAAAGCAGAGATGGAGCTCACCTTGGTGAGCCGTAAGGAAACATGCGGACTTACCAGGCTGGTCCATAGTTAGGGAACCAGAAGGATCTGACCTAGGCCTTGGATTAGATCGTGCCATCACTCCATCAGTGGCAGAGGTTCACGGATCCCCGACCCATCTACTCCGTCTGGCTTTGCTCTTCTCTGTGTGTCTCTTTTGTTACCGACCATTCCACTCTTGACTCTCCTGGGAGATTCGGGTTTTGCCCCAGGCCCCTCAGAGGCTGCTGGCCTGCTTAACGGTTGACCAGTTAGGGCGAGGCGTTGCCCTCTGGCCACGTTGGTATGGTTATAGGGCACCAGCGTGATGACTTGGGAGAAGGAGCTTTTAGAATGGGGCAGAGTAAGTCTCGTCCTGTCCAGGTCATTGCCTGACCAGTTTCCCAGGATGGCCTTTGAGTCAGCCATCCTAGAAGGTGAGCTTGCTGCTTGCCGAGCAGGACATACCCCTGGCTGGAGAAGGTTCTGGGGGGTCCTAAGGGGACTGGCGAACCTCCCTGGTGACCTGCTCTGGTTTCCCTTCACAGCGGCAAACCCTTTGCTTTGCTCCACTGCCCGCTACCACTGCAAGAACGGCCTCTGCATTGACAAGAGCTTCATTTGCGATGGGCAAAATAACTGTCAAGACAACAGCGACGAGGAAAGCTGTGAAAGTTCTCAAGGTAGGAGCCTCTCAAGCTCTAAAAAAAATAATTACGACACCGCAGCACAGTAACACTGAAGAAAACAACACCCACCCGTGTCCAAATACAGCAGCCATGTTAATTTCTGCTCTTTACCTCGAAGCCCTCGTACACATGGTTCTAACCGCAATGCACCTACCATTTCGTATTTCTCACGCATTAAATATCAAATATACATTTTCTCTTCAAAACTGCAATTTGTCCAGCTGCATTGCACACCGTCATGGTGCTCTACTGTGGTTTTCTAAATTGTTGCATTGTTGGGGGCCACTTAGGTTGTTTCTTTCCATTGAGTTGCTTCTTCAGGATAAATTCGGCAGAGTGAGACATCTGCACGGTTCATGACTACACCTCGTCATACAGCTGTTTGGAAATTTAAAAAAATTCTCCATTGCTGCTAGTATCATCTGCGCGTGTCGGGTTTATAGTAATATCCCAGGCATTCACTGTTGTTCCCTTTTTCCCATTTTTGCTGATTTAGTAGTCATAGAATGATAGCTCCCCAAATGCTTTAATTTGCATTTCTCTGATTATGAGCAAAGTTAACATTTTCCCCTGGGTGTTTGTTTACTGCTTTGTTTCCTCTTGTATGAATTGCCTATTCCTATCAGAGCTCTCAGCCTCAGAGCTGTTGGATGGAAACTGAAGGGTGCATTTGGGGATGGAAAGAGGAGCTTTTTAGGAGACCCAGAAGGACATGGAGGGGTCATATCCTCCCCTGTTAAAACTGACTGGGTACGTTTCTTTACTCATTGTCTCTTTTCCAGTAAACATGTATTCATTTCTTCAGTGATTAGAAAAAAATACAAAGATTTAAAAATGCATGTCAATTTTAAGGCATCCTAAAAAGTATATATTTCTAATGTTATAAACAGGTATCATCCATATGTAATCTTTACTTTTCTCACTTAGTATTATGTTGCTATGATCCGTCCATTTTATAGTTTGTTGGCAGAGTTCATTTGTTTTGACCGTTATTCAGTATTTCACTGTATGACTGTACCACAGTTTATAAATTTAATAATACTGTAAAAAAGAAAAGCAAGAGAAAGATGGATAGCTGGTTAATTCATATGTTGGGCGGCAGGAAAGATGGGAGGTAAGATGAAGTTAAGTGCAGGTTCCTTTCAAGGTCCCGGCTTTTATTTTGGTTGGTGTTTATTATGTTATTAAAAATGAATGAATGACTGAGTCATGCATAGACCACTGGTGAGAGTGCGCCACAAATTAAGGAATTATGAGCCATCCAAATCCGTATGCCTGGGGTCCATAGACGAGAGAAGACAAAACGTGTACCTACATGGACTTTGCCAAAATTTGTACAGAGAGCAGCTCTGGGAGGTGAGTCTTGGGTAGAGTTAGCCTCTGACTGTCCTGACCTAGAAAATTCCCTCCTCGTGTCTCCTCCTCACCAGTGGTTCTCAAGGTTTAATCCTTAGACCGGCAGCGTCAGCATGACTTGGGAACTCTTTGGGAATGCAAAGCTCAGGATGTACCCAGGTCCACCGAATCGACCCAGGAGGTGGGCCCAGCAGTCTGTATTTTAACAAGCCCTCCAGGTGAATCGAATTCACGTGCAAATCTGTGAACCGCTGTTATCCACTAACTTTAGAGAGGTTTCTAATCTTGCCATTTGCCTAGGGATTTCTAAACTTCTGATTCAGTGGTGAACGGCAAGGTGTTTCTAGGCTTACGCAAAGTCACATTTTTATAAACCAAAGCATATGGCGTTGGGCCATTGGCCATCGGCCACCGGCAGTGGTAGAGGAACAGTAATCACAGAATCAAGTAAATATTAGCTTAGATAGGCGGGATTGAGAAAAATTTTCCATATATATTGTTTCTTATGCGTTTATGTATCCTAGACTCACTAATGGTGCCCTGAGATGGTCAGCAAAAGGACTTTCAAGTCTAAAACTTGGAAGTTAGGGAATTCATCCTGATGCTTTTAGCAGCACCTACAATGCTCCCCCCCAGCCCATGCCTATCCCAGCATTTTGCTGAAGCGGATTTTTGCTTGCCCTTAAGAAGAACTGTTCCTCTGAAGGCTGGTTCAAGTCCAGCTCGTTTCTCTCTCTATATTGTACTCTCATATTATAAGCATGAGGGGTAGGAAGAGTTGGTGGTGGACACATACACGCAAAGCCCAACTCTTGGCAAATGTCTTACTTGGAGCAACTTACCTTAGAATCTCAGCTTTGTGCCTTCCATACCCAAATGACCTCCCATTAGAAAATAAGCTCTGTTTGCACGTGCTCTCAGAAAACTAGTCCCATCAGGGCATGGGTAACAGCTGTCCATTGCCGTCAATATGACAGCCTCTGAGCAAGGATGCCCATTGTGGAAAGGCATCTCCATTAGCTACCTAAGAACAGGAAGCTTTTTGGCCTCTCGAATCACACAAGATCCTACCTAGTAGCATAGGTAGTGCCCTGCACATAGTGGATTCAGTGAGTGCTGAAGGCTAGAAAAGATTTCTTTGTAAGATGTTGTTATTAAGCTGTGTTTAATTTGTACCTTGTGCAGTATTACACTGTACACGTGCTAAAGTTATGTGAGTTCAAATATCCATAATCTATTAAAATAATCGTAAAAAGTATTATTATTATTGTTTAAACAGAACAGATGATTCTGTCATTCCCTCGATGGGAGTATGCCCCCCCAGTGCGCATGAGATGGTAATCTGGACCTCCGTTCCCTTGGCCAGCCTGCAGTTTTGCATCTCTCTTAACGATGTAAACCTCCCTCTGCTCCGAGTGTGATTCTGGTATTGAAGGGTATGCTTTTCTCTATCATGTAGCTGCTAAAGCAAACTGACTGCTGATTTTTGGTGTTAAAAGGAACACCACTGTGCCCGTGCTGGGGGAAAACCTGACCCCTACTGGGCTTTTGAGAGACTGTAGTGTCTTCCTGAGGAATTTCAGAGGCTTCTTGAGTAGACAACATATCGTCTTATACCATGTAGGATTTGACCTATTGTCATCTTAATAATAGCGAATATTTATCGAGCCCTCCCCTGCACCAGATACTGTGCTGGACACCTTCTGTACACGAGCTCATTTAGTTAAAACACATCCTATCTGCTTCTGCTGGGCTTCCAGCCCTTGAAAAATGCATCTTTGCTTTCAGTTGATGTGGGAAAAGAAAATTATATTTTACAATGTTTATTTTGATGGAGTGGAGAAAACTGACCCCAAGACAGGAAATAGGGTGCTTGAAATACTTCTAATTTGATGAGGGTATGAAAAAGTCGTGTCTCCATTGAGAGACTCCAGCTCTGGGTGCACCTCTCCTTCCTTCTTCCTCTCGTCCCCATTTAGTTCCCTTCCTTACACTGACCTTTCAAAGCAACAGCAAACCCTGCCAGGACTCGGAGGCGGGAATGGGACCATGAAAGTGCAGTCATTACCTTTCGATTCCAGATGGGATATATTGGAGACCAAAGAACGCTGTGGTGGAATCGAATTGTAACTGCGGCTTCATTCATTGGAAGCATAACCTGTTACCAGATAATTCCACAAGCTGTGGCTTTGGAGCAAGCTTTGCATATGGCTTTCTGTTGCTTAGGAACTTTCCCTGGGAGGGTGCATCTGAGGGTCAGCAGGTGCTGCCGTGCGCATATGGGCTGTGGCCAGCACTCAGGTGGCCTTAAATATGTTGGATTCAGTCCTAATTGAACAGATAGATTCTTTCCAACTTTGGATACATGGCAATGTGGCAGGGAGCCTTCAGTGGTCCCCAGCCCCTGGGGTTCATGCCCTGGTATAATCCCATCCCTTTGCATGTGATCTGGGCCTTGGAACTAACTTTTTTTTTCAATTGTGGCAAACTACACTTAACATAAAATTTACCATATTAACCATTTTTTAAGTATATGGTTCAACAGTGTTAAGTACATTCACCTTATTGTGCAACCAATCTCCAGAACATTTCCATTTTGCAAAACTAAAATACTCTATACCCATTAAACAATAACTCCCCATTCCCCCTCCCCCAACCCCTGGCAACTGCTGTTCTACTTTGTTTCTATGAATTTGACTATTCTAGATACCTCATATAAATGGAATAATACAGTATTTGTCTTTTTGTGACTGGCTTGGTTCACGTATGGAATGTCTTCAGAGTTCATCCATGTTGTAGCGTATGTCAGAATTTCCTTCCTTTTTAATTAAGGCTGAATAATACTCCATTGTACATTGGTACCACATTTTGTGTATCCATTCATCTGTTGATAGACACTTGAGTTGCCTCCACCTTTTGGGTTTTGTGAGTCATGCTGCTGTGAACACAGGTGTACAAATTGTGACTCGCTTTTTACAAAGAAAATAGCAGCAGAAGTGATAGGATGTCAATTCCAAGATAAGATTACAAAAGACTCCACGTCTGTTTTGCTTATTCTGTCTTGCTCACTCTGACGGCAGTGGCTGCCATGTTGTAGGCTGCACCCTGGATAGGCCCACGCGGCAAGGAATTGGGGGGGGCTCCGACCAAATGCCAGCAGGGAATGGAGGCCTCCAGGAGCTACAGGAGTGAGCTCAGAAGTGGCCTCTCCCTTCGTCCAACCTTGAGCTACCTGCAGCCCCAGGAGTCACCTCAACTGTAGCCTTGTAAGAGGCTTGAGCCAGAGCTCAATCACTCCTGGATTTCTGAGCCACAGAAACTGTGAGATAATAAATGTTTGGTTCTTTAAGCCTGTAGGTTTTTGGAGTAATTGTTATGGCATAATAGAGAACCGATACCATGAATACCTCTTAAGTGGGCCCCACTTCTGATCGTTCTAGGAACAGAGAGCTTATGAAGACTCAGGTGATGGTGAGTCAGTCCTTTGGAAGGAGATCAAGCAGGGTGTTTATAAGAATAGCCATCATTTTAAGCACTAACTGTCAGGCACCATTCCAAGCATTTAACTTATATTTTCCTACTCAGTCCTCACAAAATCCCTGTGAGAGGAGGATCCTCTCATAGAAAATGACCCCCATTTTTCCAGATGAAGAACCCAAGGAACAGAGAGGTTCCATAGTTGTGCCATGTCCACACAGCGAGTAAGTGGTGAAGCCAGGAATGGGAACTCAGGTCCTCTGACGTACGAGCTACCATTCTCCATCACCCCGTGATGTAGCCGTGCGGTTAGTACTGCCCTCGGACCAGGAACAGCAGACGTGCCCCGGCCTGGGTCCTGTGAGCTCAGAGGGGAGGTTGTGTATGAGGCTGGCCTATTTCCTCTCTCTGTACTCAAGGTTCCCTCGCAGTCAGAAAGACCAATGATGCCTGTCTACCTTCCCGCCTCCTGAGGAGTGCCAGGAAGATAAGCTCTTCTGAAGAAGCCACCAATGCCAGGATAGTTAATTGAGTATATTGGTGATTGGGTTGCCATTTCTTTATCTTGCTTGCTGTATACTGGTGATAATGCTTAGAGGAGAATTTGGAAAGCTGGCCATGAGGTTTGGCAACTCACCAGAAGTAACAGTGACAGCTTTGTCCTGTTTCTTCATTTTTGTTAGGGGGCATGTAATTGGGTGCCCCCATGTGCCGGGCCCTGAGCTGCATGCAGGGGATACAGAAATGGTCTTGGTGTCTCTTGAATTGTGCTCTCCCCTATAATTCATATGTTGAAGTCCTAAACCCCAGGATGTGACCTTGCTTGGAAATTGGGTCATTGCATTGTAATTAGTTAAGATGAGGTCACACCGCATGAGGGTGGGCCTCTAATCCCATATGACTGGTGTCCTTATCAAAAGGGCATGTTTGGGCACAGATACACAGAGGGAGGCGGCCATGGGAACATGAAGGTAGAACTTGGGTGATGTGTCTACGAGCCAAGGAATGCCAGAGATTGCCAGCAAACCACCAGAAGCCGGGGAAGAGGCACTTCCAGTCTCCAGAACCGCGAGACAGGAAATTACTGTTGTTGAAGCTGTCTAGTTGGTGGTGCTTGGTTACAGCAGCCCTAGCAAATCCATACGGCTCCCCGGAAGTCACATCAGGCAGAGCACAGCCCTACGCCAAGTGCCACAGCAGAAATACAAACAAAGAGACACAGAACTGCTGGAGAGTGACCAAAGTGCAAAAGCAAAGGGCGATGAGGACATAAGGGAGCCGTGAAAGCACTCGGTGTCTTCATGGAATCGGGACAGTTGAGGGTGCACCCTCCTGGTGGGGAGAGGTGCTGGGTAGAGCTGTGCTTGCTTAATGGGGCATCTCCCAGGTTGCATTTTGAGACGTTCATTTTCTGTACTTGGTGTGCAGGCCTCATTAACTCTGTCTCCACAACAGCCCTGGGACTGAAATCAGGGCACCAGAACTCCTCCAAGTTTCCTTAAAGTCCTGACCAAGACCATCAACACTTCTGTTGTCCAGTCACCTTAGGACAGTTGGACTTGGGTCTTTCACCCTCTGGTCCTCATGCCCCAGCTGACCTAAATTAACCAGTCACCCTGGTGGTTGCCAAGGGGGAGGGGGTTAGGGAGGGGTGGAGAGGGAGGTGGGGTTAGCAGACGTAAGCTTTTATATAGAGAATGGGCAAATGACAAGGTCCTACTGTACAGCACAGAGAACTATATTCGATATCCTGTGATAAACCATAATGGAAAAGAATATGAAAAAAAAGAATATATATATATGTGTGTATAACTGAGTCACTTTGCTGTACAGCAGTAATTAACACAACATTGTAAATCAACTGTATTTCAATTTAAAAAAATTTTTTTTAATAAATAAAATAGCCAGTCACCCACTCAGATTGGGACCCGGAGCCTAGGCTTACAATGGTTACATAATCAGCTGCAGAAAGAAAGAATTAGGGACGGTGATTGCTTCTTACTCTATCCTCTCAAATAAATACCTCAAATAAAGCTTGACAGCCGAGGGAGCCAAGGAGGAGGGTCCTTGTGCCTGCCGGGCAGAGGGCTGACCTGTTCAGACCACCACTGCTAACTCGGGGGCTTTCACCCGGGGTGACCAGGGCCATGTCCTGTATGGTCCATTAAGGGAGCTGTCCTTCAGTGCCGTGGACATGTGAGGTTGGTGTCCCTTCACAGGCCTCTCCTCCATACGGGGCCTATGGTGGGCGGATTCTTACTCTCACGTCTTTACTCCCCGTCTCTAGCCTGTGACAGTAGCCAGAGGAAGTGTCCCTACCTGTGGATGCCAGGCTTGCTTTGGCCGTGGAATGTTGCTAGACGGACAAGAAGGGAGATTGGAACGTGCTGTGCCCCTGTGCTTGGTCTCTTTCATTCTAATGATCTGCTATGAGACAAATATACTACTGGTCCATGGAAAAGTGTCACAGGGGTCAGACCTGAACCCAACCCACAGCCTGAGGTCAGTCCCAGATGAGGCCACAAAGATACAGCCAACCGGCAGACCCATGGCAAGATAATAAATCTCTAAAGTGGTCAGTCACTGAGATTTTAAGGTGTACTTGTGACGTAGGAAAACCCGACTAATATCAGATCTTCGGGAAATGTGTGTGTATGTCAGTATGTACTATCAGGTATTTATTGATGGCCGCCATGTGCCAGGCACTGTGCCCATTAGATACAGGGACATACCTTATTTTGACAAACACCAAGATGCCATCAAGTGTAAGACCCACTATTATTTTATGTCATGCTGAGAAAGAGAAAATGGTGACAAATTATGACGGACTATTGATTTTAAGATGCATCCCAATTTTGGAATGTTAAAATGGGAGAAAAAAAATGTGGCTTTTAGAATGGAAGATGGGAATAGGCGGTAATAGGGAACAAGATAAGTGTGTTCTCTACTCTGATGGCACCTACACCCTAGTAGGAAAAACAGGCATTGAGTTGGTTACTGGTGTGGGGAGTGTGTGGAAAAGGCAAAGACAGGATGCTTTGGAAGTGAGTGACAGGACTCTATAGGGTACTGAGACCTTCTTGAGAAAGTGATGCTGAAGCTGAAACGGGAAGGATAAGGAGGAATTAACTGGATAAGAGGAGGGCAGGGTGGGGGGCGGAGAAGGAACCTTCTCGGCAGAAGGAACTGTAGGGTAGAAGATCCAGGATTGAGCATTTGAACAGCGTGGTGCACTTAAAGGACCGAAAATCCACGTGACACCCTCTCCCTCTGGTGGACAGGAGGAGAATAACTTGGAAGGAAGCTGGAGCGGTCAGCAGTGGCCTGGTTTGGTGGCCTGGGGAGCCACATGAAGGATCTTGGACTTTCTCTATGGGCAGTGGGAAGTCATGGACCAGACGTGTGAAGGTGATGGCAGTGGGGATGGATGGGCCGATGGCTTCAAGAAGTGTTTGGGGCTGGCATCGTCAAGATTTGCTGATAAACTGCATGGGGGTGGCCAGGGGTAGAAATAGCCTGCGGCAGGTCACCATGGGGATGCTGATTTTGTGGGACCGGGGAACCTGCTGTAGCATCTTCCAGTTGCCCTTCCTCTCCAGGCCCCCCACTGGATAATTGAGAGGAAAAGGAGCTTATGCTTTTGGAGGAGACCTTTGCTTTCTGTCGCAAGATAAAACCAAGTGACTGTGCAGCCAAAGATTTGTAGAGAAATCGTGGAGGGCATGAGATGGGAGAAGTGCTAGTTTTTTGTTTCATTTTCAAGTATGAATGGAAAAGAGCTTTATCTATTTTTAAAAAAATAGTAGTCTGGGGTTAGGGGATCCAACCCAAAATGTCACAACCTAGAATTCGTTGGGTGGTCAGTACTTGCCACAGAACTCGTGCCGCCAGGCAATGTCAAGAGCGCCGCTAGAGGGGTCCTTGGAGCGAGTCGTCACCCTGAAAGAATTTATTTGGCTTTACCTACAATAAAACCGCTGGAGGTACAGTTAACAGGAGGAGTGCGGAAGCCGTTTCTTCACTTTTCATTTGAGAGTTTGAAAGCCCACCTGGGCCGGGAGAGGCAGAAATGCTGACTTCATTGGAAGAACCAGAAGGAGGTTGAGAGAGGTTGATTGTGCCTTTCTGTGTCTGTGGGGCTCTCTTCTTAGTAACCGAGTGTTTGCATCACGAAAGCCTCCATTTCTTTAACCACCACAGCGGGCATTTGAGGATTTCTAACGTGTGCCTCGTTTAGAAGCAAGTCAGAACGATTCTCCATTCACGACAGTAGTTGCTTCCTGATCTGGTAGCCACCGTGCTCATCTTCAGAGCTGTTTCTGCGATCTCCCCCGTTCCCCACCTACGTTCCCCTTCTCTCCCCCGTCCTGGCTTCTGCCCCCATCTGTCCCTCCCTCTCCCTGGCGTGTGGCAGATCCCGCCTGGACACATGGCAGAGCGTGCTCTTCCTGAGGCAGGTGGGCTAAGGTTCGGGGCAGGGGGACCGCGTATGGGGCTTACTGTCTCTCTGCAAGTTTTCTGAGCTGGAGGACAAGCCGTGTTGTGCTGTTTGATTGTGCAGGGGACATTTGTCTGTCCGTGGACAGCTTGTGGCCCTCAGCTCCCCACCCAGTACCCTTTCACTGTCTTGACTCTTCCTCCTCTTCCTTCAAACACAGATCATTTGCACAGTGCCTGCTACTGCCCCGCCCACCTGGGTTCTGGAAGAAACACAAAGCTCAATCAGATCACAGTTGCTCATAGTCAGCAAGGGAGAAACATAACGCCCCAGGGATAATTACCCTGAAATGTGATAAATGCTGTAATAGAAGAAGGAACAGCACCCCGTGGGGGACACAAGGACATGCCTGGGACAGTGGCGAATGACTGTTTTTCCTAGGGGATATGGGAAGCCTTCAGAGGAGTGAAATCTCTGCCCAGTCGTTAAGCATAAATAAAAATGGACCCAGCAACAAGCACGAGGCTGGGCATCTAGCCAGAGGGAATAGCATATTCAGAGACAGAGATTCCAAACGGCCAGAGCAAAGTGTGCTTGTGTGTGTGTGGGGGGGGGTGGTGGTGCGTGGAGGGACGTGAAGCTGTCAGGGGGGTTGAGGCTAGCTTGTCAGGCCCCCTCCCTGGGTGCTTCCGTTGGAAGGTGGAGCCCGAGGAGGAAAATCAGGAGAAATGACTTTTTACCAAAATGATTTTATTCTTTACCAAATAAAATAAAATGATTTTATTCTTTACCAAATAAAATAAAATGATTTTATTCTTTACCAAATGCTCCTCTCTGGTAAAGGAATTCACAGGAGGGGCTGGTTATCATTGCCTGCAATGAGAATTTTGATTCTCCGTGGGTCTTATAGAGCTTTGCTATCCCATTGGCAGGGGAGATCTAATTGAGACTCGGGGATACTGTAAATGAGACCACAGAATAATAGATTCTGTGAATTCTCCAGGATGAGAATAGCTTGGGCGGTTAGATGGCCACATGCTGGGTATTTCCATCCACCACCCTTGATTAGAGGCTTGAAAATCTCCCTGGGGTTATGCAATCCAGTAAATATCTTTCTTTTTTTGGCCCCGGTTTGGCTACCTGAGAGCTCTGTGACCTGTGGGAAATGAAAATGTGCTCTGATGTTGCAGATATCTTGTCATATCCCCCAAATGCTCCCAGCACCTCTTTCTTGTTCCCTCCTTGTTTCTCTCTGGAAATTCAGCAGGTTATGTCTGGTTAGTCTTTGGTTCTGAAATGCCACAAAATGACACCCACGTTTCCCTTCCATGAGTTCTCTTCCCTGAGATCTTGTGCCCTATGTAATGTGTGCGCTGCTCAAATTACCGTCAGTGGGTCAGCTTTTATTGAAGGTCTTCTTTTGCAGAGCGCACTGCTAGGTGCTATGAGAAATCAAGAGACTTCCTAGCAGCAGCTCTATTTCCTAGTAACTTATTTTTCAGTTGGAGACGAAGACCAGGAATACATAACCACTCCTTTGACCAACACTACTAACTTGAGAAATGTCCCATTAAGCCCTTGCGTTTGACAATATGTATACATTAATGCTCCATATGTTCTGGGTGCCAAAGTATATTGAATATGTCGTGTTAGCTGCCCTGTCCTCAGCTCCTTCCAGACGGTCTACTCCACTCATGACCTTTGGAAGGGCAAAGGTCACTTTCCAAGACAGTTCCCTGCCACCTCAGCCACTGTTGACCCAACTAGGCTTAGACACCTGACCCACGACCAGTCAGTTCATGGGCTGGCCAGCAGCGAATCAGAATGACTGTCTCAAACTCAGACACTCAGGGTTGAATCAGCCGTAGGAGGCTGAGCAAACACTGTGTAGAGGTAGGACCCAGCCACGTGGCAGCCACAGTTGGGAAGGGCAGAATTCACAGTTGAGAGTGCTGGTCTGCTTAGAGGGGACGTCTAAGAGGCCAGAGGTGGCAACCCCCAGAGAGGGATGGAGAGAGTATTTGCTTTATCCTGGATGGCTTCCCAATTCCCAGCTCTAGCTCCCATGAGGCCCAATGTCTCTACCTTTCACTGAGGCCTCTGGGACCTAGAGCAGAACTTTGTCTTCATTTGAACTGGCTTGAGTGAGTTACAAGTGGTCATCTACTGAAAGAGTGGTCAGTGTCAGTCATCCATGGAATCATGGAAGACTTATATTATGTACTTCAGACAATTAGGAGGGACTCAGAAGATGGGAGATGTAGAGAAAACAGGGATGTGAGCAAATTGGGGGGAAATCTTTAGGATCTGGTTTCTAGTGTTTCTTCTCTGATTCTTTCTAACATTAGGTTCTTAGTTTAAAAGACTAGAGACAGTCCAGGGACTATGTATTAGTTAGGAAATAGGCTAAGCTGCTGTAACAAAGAGACCCCATCATATAGTGGCTAAAATATGATGGAGGTTATAACTTAAATAAGTGCCTTAAATAAGATGAATTCTCTCACATAAAACATCCCAAAGATGAGCAGTCTGGGCCAGTAGGGAGCTCTGCCCTCTCCCAAGGTTGCTCCAAAGGGCACTATTTCCCAGATATCAGGAAGCAGGAAAGAAGGGGAAACCAGGATAGGCTGCTTCATTTTCAAGGCAATGAACTGAAAGTTGCACACATTACTTTTATTTCTAATCCAGAGACCTGAACTTAGTCACATGACCATAACTAGCTGCAAGAGAGGCTGAGAAAGGTATTCTTAATCATTTGGGTATTTATATGCTCAACTAAAACCCAGGAGTATATATCTGAAAAGACAGAAAGGGAGAATGGATAGATACTGGGGAATAATTGGCCACACTCTCTGCCACAGTTTCTTTTTTTTTTTTTTTAATTAATTAATTTATTTATTTATGGCTGTGTTGGGTCTTCGTTTCTGTGCAAGGGCTTTCTCTAGTTGTGGCAAGCAGGGGCCACTCTTCATCGTGGTGCGCGGGCCTCTCACTATCGCGGCCTCTCTTGTTGCGGAGCACAGGCTCCAGACGCGCAGGCTCAGTAATTGTGGCTCACGGGCCCAGTTGCTCCACGGCATGTGGGATCTTCTCAGACCAGGGCTCGAACCCGTGTCCCCTGCATTGGCAGGCAGATTCTCAACCACTGCGTCACCAGGGAAGCCCCACAGTCTCTTTTAAACTGAGCTGATATTTCAAAGGTTGGTGTATGCCAGCAGCATGTCTTGTAGGTTTTTTACATGGACCACCACCAGATCACAGACTTCTATCTGAGTGGCATTCGTTCCCACAACCTGAGAGAGAACACTCTGAGGTGTGTGCTTTGCCTCCTTGGGCTCTGAAACAGGTCTGAGCTGAAGTGCTCTGCAGTGCCAACTGGGGAAACTCAGGTACACACCCAGTGGGGGCAGCCCCTCTGCATCCCCAGATGTATAGTTGAAAAGGCACTTCACGTATTTCTTTGTTCCTTCATGGTCTCATTTATTGTAAGCCTGTTGTGACCCTTTGTAAGCTTTTACCTTGATTTTGGAGTGTGATCAAGGTGATAGTTATTCTTTAGATGGCAGGAACATGACTTTGATTTTGCTTTTTTCAAGAAGTCAGTGGGCCACAGATTTGGGTCAGTTTGCATCTGAAGGAAATCTCCAAGGACAGGTGCTTTGTCCTCATTAGCTGATTTGTTAGGCAATCTTTCCCTTGTGGCTCAGAACCTTTTATAGATTTTTCCCTCAAACTCTTTTGGTCTACCCGTGCCTGTCTGCTTCCCTTCTGGAAATGTGTATTTGGCGAAAGTGACTCTCTGGTGTGTCCCTCCCCGCTGCCCACATCCCCATGCTATCCACAGTTCAGTTACTTCTCTCTTTCTCCCAATCTGAGTGTGACAGTTTTAAAATATGTCCACATATTCTTTGTCATCCTTCCACCAAGAAGTGGAGCCTTCCCCTGGAAACTGGCCTGGCTTTTGTGACTATTTTGATCAATAGAGTACGATAGAAGTGATGCTGTGTGATTTCTATGACTATAAAAGGCCGTGCAGCTTCCTCCTTGCTCTTGGAATACTCCCTGTTGAAAGCTTCAGAAGCCATGTAAGCAGTCCAGCTGCCCTGAGGCTGCCCTGTTGTAAGGAAGCCCAAACTAGTCTATACAGAGAGACCTTGGAGAGGTCCCTGAGGAGAGAGGTGCCTGGGCGGCCCCTGGCTGCCTCCGCCACTGTCTGGTTACAACGGTATGTGAGACCCCCAAGCCGGAAGTGCCGCTCCTTTCCTGAATTCCTGAACCACAGAAACTGTGAGAGATAATGAAGTGTCATCGTTTTGAGCCATTTGGGGATGATTTGTTATGCAGTTGTTGCTCATTGGAACCTCAGTCAATCGAAAGGCATCTCCCTTTGCCATTAATCTGCTCCTTGAAAGAAAGAAGCTGATTGGCTCAAACCCTTCACTGGGCCTCTCATTTCCCAAGAGGGCTTTCATGTGGTCCTTATGTTCCTGAGCTCTCACGAAGAGGGTGTTGCACACAGAGACTGGAAAGACTGCTGACCAGCAGGCTCTGCTGTGTCATGTCTCAGTCACACAGAGCTACTCCAGGTCACCCCACAGTCACCCCATAATTCACGGGGGCTGCGTAAGGCGCTTCTGATGGAAGCCGAGCCCACGTCCCTAACCCACCACTTCCTCAGTGTGAGACAGTTACCTGGGGGGCTTTATTTTCTCTGCCAGCCCTGTGTAGGCACGGAGGATACAGAGAACATTCGATGTGAGAAAGTCAAAAAAAAAAAAAAAAAAAAAATCAGGCTTTAGGTATAAATTTCGGAGCCAGCTGCTTTCCAAGACCTCCCATCGCCTTGCAGCGGTATCAACCATATTCGTGATACAACACATTCAGAGCCCAGACTTTGCATAGGGTCAGGCGGAAGCTCTGCCATTTAGCAGCTCTGTGACTTTGGGCGAGTTGCTTAACCCCTCTGAGCCTCTTCAACACCAAGGTGACAAGGCCTGCCTGCAGGATTGCTGGAAGGAAAAGTGAGAGAAGGCTGCAGAGCATGGAGCTCAGAGCAGGTACTCCTGAGTGCGGGTTCCATTCCCCAGGGGTTAGCGTTCCTCTCTATAACCAGCAACCACCATAGCTGCTGGCCAGGGCGGGGCCTTTTCCTCTTTGGAGAAACACTAAATGTGAACGAATCAGGTGAGCTCTCCAGGGTCCTCTGTCTCTGACAGCTAACAAGCTTTTCTCCTTCCTGCCTGCCAGCAAGGAGCCAGGCCCCAGGCTTGGTTTCATTTGGCATCTTGCTTTCTGGCCTACCCAAGTGGAAAAAGCAGTGGAACATTCCAGATGGTGAACATTCAGATAGAGGTTGGGTGGAGCAGACCCTCTGCCAAGGAGCCAGGGGTGTGGGGTGCTCAGGAAGGGCTTCTGTTGTCAGAGCGTCTCAGTAATAACTTCCCTGGTTACGTCCTTGGAGAAGCTGTCTTACTGGTGAGTAACAGAGGTGAATTCACATTAGCCTTTGTTCGTTCAGCAGATGTTATCGTGTTGGGCATTTGGGATGCGTCATTGAAGAAGCAGACCCCCTACATTATGTGGTTTTCTCCATTTCTGAGGACCAGCACCAGTTTAAAAGCCATGTGTAAGTCTTGGTCAGTCTGGAGGAAATTACTTTGATGATTTATCAGGAGGAACAAAGATTAGTCTTCTGATTGCAGGGTCATCTTCTAGAGCAAAAATTGTGAGGTAGAATCTGGAAGAAAAGAGGGAAAAAAGTCTCTGGAGTGACTGATCATCCATTCTACACAATCACACTTTGAGATGTGAAGAAAAGACGAGTCCCCTCAAACTAATTTATGGCGTGTTTTCTATTAGAATTGCAAAATTCGCACAGAGGGTGTTAAAATATGACTTCACATCATATTTAATACATGCTATATTTAAAACTGGGATAAGAACTGAAACGTGAAGCAAAAACCAGAAGGGTTTTGCTGGGTTCTCAACTAATCTTCGTTCTGCTGTTGTCTTTTTTTGTTTCCATTATTGTCCCTTATTGTTTTTCATTAAAAGTATTTTGAATCAGAACCACGCCATGAATTTTCAAACTTAATCAACTAGAATGAATCTGAAGCATCGCAGCACCCCAGCTGGAACTGGACCGGTAGTGGCCTGAGTCCCCGGCTCCCCGTGCAGTCTGGCAGTGTGACAGGCAGCATGATGGCCGTGGCTGCAGCCATGTCCACAAGACTGAGGTCCACGTGGGCTCTGCCAGTTCAGAAATGCCTTAAATGGCACTGTTCTCTGCTTGGTCAACCCTTTAGCTCCCAATCTGGTAGTAAAATTCAGATGATTCTGTAAGATGTTTATATCCACTGAGGAAAGACCTGGAAGGTGGAAATGAGTGTGATCAGGGTTCTATGGAGACAGAAATTACTAAAGAGGAAGGCAGTATGGCCAGTGGCAAGGACTGTTTGGAGCTAAAAGAGTTACCCTGGAGAAATGTAGGTGAGAGAGAGGGTATTTGGAAATGTTGATGGTGAATTTCAAAATGATGGGGCAGGGGATGGAGACATGATTGGCATTTAGTGGATGGCGTCAGGGAAATTTAACGCTCTTCATCGTGGGGTGCAATCTCACAAAGAATTGGGCCCGCCTCCCCCAAATACCATTAATGGTATTCTCTCTCTGCTTGAGAAACATTAGATAAACTCTTTGATTTTTTTAAAGGATAAAATGGAGGCCCAGAAAGTGATTTGTCCAAGGTCACACAGCTTGGAAATGACAAGACCGGACAGGAATCCAATTCTTCAGACCCTGAAACTCAGGTCTTTTCCCATTATGATCTTTGTGAGGGGGTAAAAAAAACTTGAGTTAATAATTAGAGGGAAAAACATCTGCATGATTTTGTAAATGGTATTGGCACATTATACATTGTGTCATTTGACACATACACATCTCCCAAGAACAGAAGCAAAAAAATAAGAATGTGTGTCTGAAATACCTCACTTTCTGCCAATCGAAGGCTCTAAACTGAACTCTATATTCAATTTGGGAGTCCTGAGCACCAATACAGGAGGTATTAATTGAACGTATATTGGATTGTTTTGGGATTTATTGAGATGTAATTTACATACCATACAAGTCACCCATCTAAAGTGCTAGATTCAGTGTTTTTTAGTATATTCACACGGTTGGACCACTATCTAATTTTAGAGCATTTTTATGACTCCAAAAAGAAATCCTTTCCCCATGAGCAGTCATCCTGAGTTATTTGTCTTTTTATTGTTGAGTTGCAAGGGTTTTTTATATCTTCTTCAAACAAGTCCATGTCAGATATATGATTTCCAAATATTTTCTCCCATTCTGTGAGCTGCCTTTCCACTTTCTTGACAGTACCATTTGCAGCACAAAAGTTTTTAATTTTGATGAAGTCCAATTCCTCTATTTTTTTCTTTTGTTTGTACTTTTGGTTTCATATCTAATAAACCATTGCCTACTCCAAGGTGCCAAAGATTTATTCCTATGTTTTTTCTAAGAGTTTTATAGTTTTGGCCGTTACATTTAGGTTATGATCCATTTTGAGTTCATTTTTATATATGGTGTGAGTCAGGAGTTCAGATTCATTCCTTTGCCTGTGGATATCCAGTTGTCCCAGCCTCTTCTGTTGAAAGGCTGTTCTTTCCCCTTTGAATTGTCTTGGCACCCTTGTCTGCTTTGTTTTTTAATAAATACACTACCTAGACTCCCTCAGCTATATTTCTGGTCTGGGGACAAGTTCACAAGTAGTGCGTGACAGTCCTTTCTTTCTCGAGATTTATATTCAGTTAGGAGGAGCTGAGAAACACACGTGAAATAAGACAAAGCTGTGTGATGATGTAGCAAGCTTTTTTAAAAAAGTGGTCAGATCCCTTCCTCATTGGATGACTTCATCATACCATGTACCTCTCCTTCATCAAGGCAGTGGCAGTCTCTTTCACCTGAACCATAATATTTTTACTCTGCAGGTAGTGGTAGTAGCAGCCCTAGTTGTACTAAGTGGAAACTGTCATGTGCATGTTTACTATGTGCTGGGCACTTCTCTGAGCATTTCGTACATGTCAATCATTTAAACCTTGCAAGAACCCCATGAGGCAATAACTATTATCCACATTTTATCAATGAAAAAAAATGAAACCCCAAAACTGTAAGTATTTGCAGATGACATGATTTTATATATAGAAAACCCTGAAAATGTCACCAATAAAGTACTAGAAACAATAAACGAATACAGTAAATTTGCAGGGAACAAAATCAGCGTACAAAAATATGCTGTGTTTCTATGTACTAATGATGAGCTAGCAGAAAGGGAAATTAAGAAAACAATCTCATTTACAATTGTAACAAAAAGAATAAAATACTTAGGAATAAATTTAACCAAGGAAGTGAAACTCCTGTACATTCAAAACTGTAAGATATTGCTGAACAAAATTGAAGAGGACATAAATAAATGGAAAGATATTCTGTGCTCATGGATTGGAAGAATTAACATTGTGAAAATGTCCATATTACCTAAAGCAATCTACAGCTTCACTGCAGTCCCTATTAAAACCCCAAGGACATTTTTCACAGAAATAGAAGAGAAAAATTCTAAAACTTGTATGGAACCACAAAAGACCCCGAATAGCCAAAGCAATCCTGAGAAAAAAGATGAAAGCTGGAGATATAATACTCCCTGATTTCAAACTGTACTACAAAGTTACAGTAATTGGGACTTCCAGGTGGTCCAGTGGTTAAGAATCCACCTTCCAGTGCAGGGGATGCGAGTTCGATCCCTGGTTGGGGAACTAAGATCCCACATGCTGCGGGACAACCAAGCCTGCATGCTCTAGAGCCTGTGTGCCACAATGAAGAGCCCACGTGCCACAGCGAAAGATCCTGCGTGCCACAACAAAGAACCCACGTGCCGCAACTAAGACCCCAGGCAGCCAAATAAATAAATAAATAAACAAACCACAAAGTTACAGTAATCAAAACAGGATGGTACTGGCAGAAAAATAGATACATAGACCAATGGAACAGAATTGAGAGCTCGGAAATAAACCCACACATATATGGACAATTAATTTACTACAAAGGAGCAAAGAACATACAATGGAGAAAGGATAGTCTCTTCAATAAATGGTGCTGGGAAAACTGGACAGCCACATGCAAAAATATGAAAGTAGACAACTATCTCACACCGTACACAAAAATCTCCTGGAAATAGATTAAAGACTTGAATGTAAGACCTGAAACCATAAAACTCCTAGAAGAAAACATAGGCAGTATGCTTTTTGACATCAGCCTTAGCAATATCTTTCTAGATATGCCTTCTCAGAGAAGTGAAACAAATACAAAAACAAACAAATGGGACTACGTCAAACTAAAAAGCTTCTGCACAGCAAAAGAAACCATCAACAAAATGAAAACTCAGCCTACCAAATGGGAGAAAATATTCGCAAGTAATATATTCGATAAGGGGATAATACCCAAAATATATGAAGAACTCATACATCTCAACAACAGAAAAACAAACAAGCCAATTTAAAAATGGGCAGAGGATCTGACTAGACATTATTTCAAAGAAGACTTGCTGATGGCCAACGGGCACATGAAAAGATGTTCATCATCACTAATTATTAGGGAAATGCAAATCAAAACCACGATGAGGTATCACCTCACGCCTGTTAGAATGGCTGTTAACAAAAAAAGCAAGAAATAACAAGTACTGGCAAGGATGTGGCGATAAGGGAACCCTTGTGCTCTGTTGGTGGGAGTGTAAATTGGTGCAGCCACTATGGAGGTTCCTCAAAAAACTAAAAATAGAGCTACCATATGTTTCAGCTTTCCCACTTCTGAGTATTTATCCAAAGAATACAAAAACACTAATTTGAAAAGATATATGCACCCCAAAGTTCATCGTGGCATGATTTACAATAGTCAATACCTGGAAACAACCTAAGTGTCCATCAACAGATGAATGGATAAAGAAGATGTGGTATGTGTATATATATATATACACACACATATATATCTATGTATATGTAAACACACATTATATACATTATATAATGGAATGGAATATAATATAATGGAATATTCCATATATATATATATATATATATGGAATCTATATGTGATGGAATACTATTCAGCCATAAAAAGGATGAAATCTTGCCGTTTGCAACAACATAGATGGCCCTTGAGGGTGTTATACTAAGTGAAATAAGTTAGATGGAGAAAGAAAAATACCATATGATTTCACCCATATGTGGAATATAAAAAACAAATAAAATCCCCCAAATAAATGAATAAACCAAACCAAGGAAAAACAAACATGCAGATCAAGAGAAGAGAGTTATTGGAGGGTAAGGGTGGTGGAGAGGGTGAGATGGGTGAAGAGGGTTAACTGTATGGTGACAGATGGAAACTGAATTTTTGGTGGTGAGCAGCACACCATAGTATATACAGAAGTCCAATATAATGTTGTACACATGAAACTTACCTCAATAAAAAATAAATTAAAAAGAACAACTGTATAAGGACATAGATATTAAAATGTTGAGTTTATTATTTGAAAAAAAAAACCCAAATTGAGATCTAAGAGACCCAGACTGCAGCTTAGAAGGGCATGTCATGCCTTAGAAGGCATGTCATTATGTCACCACAAGTGTGAACAAAATCCTGCAGAGACCAGGTGTGGGGTCTTTGGAAGGATCCAGAGGAGGAGATAGGACCACAGGGTAATCTGTGTGGAGATTGCTTGGACATCACCATTTCCTTTTCTCTTAAAATATTTGAAGAATTAATTTTAAAAAAGAAACTGAGGCCCAGAGAGGTTGGTTAATTTGCTTTGGGTCACGCAGCTAATAGGTGAAGAGGCCAGATTTGAACCCTGCAACCCAGCTCCAGATAGCAGTCTGCACTTTCCGTGTTTCGGCAACGCGGCTGAACTGCCTCTCCCTTTCACACTTCTGTCCCTGGTCCCCAGCACACACTTGGCACTCGGTAACCATTTGTTGAATATACAATTGGATGAAATGAATGAACATCTAGAGCAGCAATTGAGACAGAACAGCAGTGGCCATGGGAAGGGAGGACTGATTTATGGGAGAAAATTAGAGGACTGAAATCCATAGACAGAGTCTGCCTCTGTCAAAGTGATGCCCGAAGCCAGAAGGTGCCTGGAGGAGAGGAAGCATTTACCATGGTAGTAACGGGGAGGAGGAGAGATGGGTGATGGAGCACAGAGACGAGGCTGGAATACGAGTGAGGGACCACCGAGCTTACCTTGCCGCCTGTGGCCATGCAAGAAAAGTATGGCAGTGCCATCAAGTCAGCATATGCGCCGGGAGCGCCAGACCCCGACATCTAAAGGGGTGCCTGTGCTCTGCGGGGTGCAGGGCAGGCCAGCGAGGGCTCTCCTAGGGTCACCAAGACCTCGATGAATTCTGAGAAGATGGTACAGCATGTGTATCAAATTGTTACCGTTCCAGCAAAATATTGCTGGTTGTGGAATTCGGGAGAAGCAGTGTCTCAGGAGAGAGACCTTCACAGAAGTGTTTAGGCGGGAAGAGCTGGTTTCTGTGAAGGAGGAAAGCGTGATGGGCTATCTGAGGTGATTGATGCTAGGAATTCTCGGCTGCTTTGCTTCTCTCACGGTCTGTGAGCCAAAAGGTCACCTCCAGCTCGGAAGGGTAAGGCTGTACCGTCGTGAGACCACAGACCAAGGTGTGAGACGATCTTCTTTGCAAATGCAGTGCCCGCCATCTGGGGAGCCTGGAGAGAGCAGCCGTCAGCAGTAGTATTGCCCACACTCTGCCAGGCACCGGGCATTAGTTTTACACTGTATTGGATCCTTTGAAGCAATTTCTCCTATTGCTATGATCCCCTTTTTACAGGGGAGGAGATGAGGGGAGGGAGGTTATGGAACTGGCATAAGGTCACTGTGATGGTTGATTTTATGTGACCCCTTGGCTGGTCATTCCTTAGGATGACCATCCTAAGGGATGACCAGAGAGCTGGTAAAACATTTCTGGGTGTATCTGTGAGGATGTTTCTGGAAGAGATCAGCATTTGAATCATGGACTGAGTAAAGCAGGGGGCCCTTCCCAGTGTGGGTGGCCCTCATCTAATTCATTGAGGACAAAAGGGTGGAGGACGGGTAAATTCGCTGTCTCTGCGGGACCATCCATCATCTCCTCCCCTCAGATGTCTGGACGTTGGTGCTCCCGGTCCTGGGGTTTCAGATACAGACAGAAGCTTAACACTGTTAGCTCCCTGGTTCTCAGGCTTTTGGATTTGGACTTGAGCTACACCCCTGGCTTCCCTGGGCCTCCAGTCTGCAGAGGGCAGACCGTGGGGCTTCTCAGCCTCCATGATTGCCTGAACCAATCCCTCACAGTAGATCGATCAGTCTGTGTGTGTCTATTGATCCCGTCTCCCATCGGTTCTGTGCTTCTGGAGAACGCTGACTGTACAGTCATCCAGTAAATGGCGGTGCCAGGATTTGAACCCACACTCTTGTGACCTCAGAGACAAAGCTCTTCACTACCACATTCTAAAGACGTGATCCCTGCCCCCTAGGACCTTACAGTTTGGTTTGGGTGACCAGGTGCACAGACAGAAAACAGCAAGTAAGGCCTGTGCTGTGTACCCACGAGAGCAAGTGAGGGGATCTAGATGAACAGCTCGGAGACTGTCTGAGGTGGAGCTGTGGTCAAGAAAATGGAGGCTCAGGGTGAGGGAGGACATGGAAAGGGCTTGCTCTGCACATTTGAGGGTTAAGAACTGATGGAATAACCCCTCCAAGACTCAGTTTTTTCCTCTGAAAAATGGGCACAAGACCATCTCCTCATTTACTATGATTAGCAGATGAAATAATGTTGGTAAAGGGTTAGCGTAGTGCTTGGCACGTGGGAAGCGCATAGCAGATAGTAGCTGCTGTGATTCACTGTTGCTATGGCTGTTGCGATTATGATTATTATCATGCAGACACTGTCTGGGGCGCTGGGAGACCAACAGGAATAGGACCCAGACCCAGACCTTGAGGAGCTTAGAGTCCAGGGAAAGAGAGAAGCACAGAGAGTCGCCACACTGCTTTAGCTCTCTGTGTACTCCCCACACCGACAGTAAGTACTCGAGCAGATACCGTCACATGAGTAACCACCAGTGAATATTTTGAAATGTACATAATGCAGAATGAGAGTTGGAGCCAGTCTGTAGTTTCGTAGGCTTCCACTGATGCAGGCCAGGCTTGGCTTCGTTCTGCAGGTGGGGCTCAGGTGTGCTCTACCTGTTTCTCTTGCTTCTGGGAGAAGACATGGGCCACCCAGGGCCTGTTGTTTTCATGGTAGTGTCAGAAGTGCAGAAGACCACACCCAGCTGCACAAGCATATTTTAAGCCTCTGCTCGTGGTACATACTGCGGTCCTGATGGCCAGGGTAAGTCACATGCCCAAGCCCAAAGTCAGTGGTGCAGGAAGTGTACTGTACCTCTAGTGAGACAAACGGCATGGTTGCATGGCCAAGGGCATGAGTGCAAGAAAGAGAGAAGAATTGGGAACAGCAATGTTTTTTACACTGTATTTGGAGGGGGAGGCAGCCGTGGTCACAAATGTCTGCCCCCTGGCCTGGCAGATGCCTTGTTTTCCAGGAGACTTCCCTGGCTGTGGCAGAGCGCCTCCCCGCTTAACTCTCCGTGGCAACCCCCCAGATTCCTGAAGGCCTGCTGCAGTCCTGGAACCAGACTATGACTCCAGCCAGGGCTGCCTTTTATTGAGTCTGCCTCTGCCTCATTATTTACATAGACAGTAAAATAAAGCTTAACTCAAAATTACTGTAAGTCAGCGCATGCAAGTGAAGCCGGCATCTGGACCTTCACAGTTGAAAGCAGACTAAATAAAAGGGGGAGGGAATAAAAAGAAGAGCTGCAAATAAAGCGTCAGGGAATGCTTAATTATATAAAGGTTATGCGTCTGCCTGCATAATTGTCTAAAGTGGCTGTTGGCAACAGCTGGCCAAGGAAGCTGGTCTTCAGTGCTGTTTATGTGTTTATCTGGTGCCTGTCACCGTAATGGCTACAAGCAGTATTGGGTGCAAATTAATTTTGCCTCATTCCTCCTCTTTCTTGGCTCCACCCTTACCACTGCCTCTCCTACTAAAAGAGGAAACTTATTGAATACATGGCAAAAACTTGGAAGTTTTGGTGGATGGGGGTGGGGGTGGGCAGAGTCCATCAAGTAACACACAAACAAGCTCTTATTATATGCCCAGCACTAGCCTAGGTGTTTTTTTTTTACATGTATGACTGACCTTTCTAATACTCACAACAACCCTATGAGGTAGGTATTATTATAATTCCTGTTTTACAGATGAGGATACTGATGCCCAGAGAGGTTAAGTAACTTGAAAAAAGTCACACAGCATGGGTGTGGCCTAGCAATTCACTTAACCATGGCCCTCCTGATTGTGTTCTGCAAGGCGTATTTTGGGAGTTCTTTCACATGTCAATACTTGGAGTGAGATTGAACTCTTCGCCAAAGACTGCAGTGCTTGTATGTTCCAGCTCCCAGCTGGTCTCCAAATGCAGCTTTTCCTGATATTCTCCACCTTGTCCAGTTGGCTCTGGCCCCATGGTCTCCTTTCCCTTTCTTAGATGTGCTAAGCTCTTTCCTGTCTAAGGGCCTTTGCAGGTGCTGTTACCTCTGCCTAGAACGCCACCCCTGCAAGGATCACAGCTTCCCTGGTCACTGTCTTTAAACAGGCTGTCCTCCCTTTGCTCTTCATATTCTTGATCACAGCGTCCTATGTGTTTCTCCTGGGTGGTTATTAAGTGTTTATCCGTTATTGCAAGTCTCCCCTCGGGACTGTTCATTCCATGCAAGCAGAGGTCATACTTGTTTGTTCGCCTATGTGTTCCCAGACCCTGGAACACAGAGGCAGTAGAGTGCTTTAGAGCCTGGGCTCTGGAAACAACTGCCTGGTTCAAATCCCAGCTCTGCCACTTACTGTGGACTATGTGACCTTAGGCCAATGACTGTATCTTTCTGTCCTCTGTTTCTCCATCTGTAAAATGGGGGTAATGATAGGGTTATCATATAGAGTGAATTAATTAACCCATAGAAATGTTTATAGTAGGGCTTCCCTGGTGGCGCAGTGGTTGAGAGTCTGCCTGCTAATGCAGGGGACGTGGGTTCGAGCCCTGGTCTGGGAGGATCCCACATGCCACGGAGCAACTAGGCCCGTGAGCCACAACTACTGAGCCTGCGCGTCTGGAGCCTGTGCTCCGCAACAAGAGAGGCCGCGATAGTGAGAGGCCCGCGCACCGCGATGAAGGGTGGCCCCCACTTGCCGCAACTAGAGAAAGCCCTCGCGCAGAAACGAAGACCCAACACAGCCAAAAATAAATAAATAAATAAATAAATAAATAAAATATTTAAAAAAAAAAAGAAATGCTTATAGTACAGAGCCTGATACACAGTAAGCATTCAGTAAATGTTAACTGGTATTACTATCATCATTCATGTTATTCATATTTTAATTATTATTATTATTAGTGGCACATATTACATTAGAATGGACAAATGAATGAATTTTTATGTATAGAAAGGGAAACGGAGGCCTCAGTAGGTCAACGGGATTGTCCGTGAGCTCGGCACCCTGATCCAGCCCTCCTTATACCACCTCGCTCAGTGTGAGACGGCCCCTCTGAAGTGACACGGCGATGGCAGGGTTATTCTTATGTCCTGTGCTGCCTTCCACTACTGAGCGCCCAACTGTTCAAAGTCAGTCTTGCTATTCAAAGTAAATAGGTTTGGGAGACTAGCCTTTGTGCAAAGTTCTGTAAATCCTTTTGGGGCATTGGACAGGTAATTTTGTTGGTGGAGAATGATGTGTTCTTGCTCAAAGAAGGAGCACGTTTGTTCCAAGCCATGTGGAAGGTGCGACTGCTGTGCCCCATGGTCCTGTTCCATCCCTCCAACACCCCCCCACCCCCCCCACCCCACCCCCCATCCAGGCTATTATGCCAGGCCAGCCACTTCTCTTGGGAGGCATCTGATGGAAGAAGCTGTCGACTTATCTGGGCCCCAGCCAGTGACAAACAAGGCCAGTTTGGAGCTGCTGTGCATGGTGATCTGTGCATGCTATGCCTCTCCTCCTCCTTCATTTGCAGAGTCTAGTTCTGTTTTCCCCTCTCTTCCTCGCCTTTTTGCCCCTCTAGGCTTCAGCAGGCTCCCTGCAGGAAGCCTTAGCACTCTCCCACTGCTCTCCATCCCTTTTTTCTCCTCCCTTCTGTTGGTCTCTGCTACCTGCTCTTTCCACCCACCTCTACTGACTTCTCCGTATAAAGCATCACCTGTCACCCCTCAGTTTCCAGACATGGGTCTGCTCTTCTTGGCAGCCTTTGCAACTCCCATCCTGCACCATGTTCCTAAATAGAGGTTGATACCCACTAAGAGCAGGGTTTCCTTTATCCCAGTGTCATCGCTCATCCTTCCCAAAATGCTCAGATCTCTTATTAAAGAGAGTTATCACAGAGACCCTGCCAGCCTCATTTTAGCCACGCCCAGCTTTCAGAGAAGTGAGGGGAGTCTGACCCTTGGTCACAAATGGAATACTGGTCCCCAGAAGCAGCCAGCTGGCTGTTGGCTGTGACTTTGGGGCAAGGAAGTCTGGTGCCCGCCTGGGTCATCCACTGGGGCTGTCAGCCTTGTTTGGGTTTTCTAGTGGGAGCTCGTTAACATATCCAGTGACAGGATGCTGGGTGGTCTGAATTGCCCTTTGGTTTTTAGTCTCCAGGAGTTCCAGCGTTCCTGGTGTTATGTGGCATGTCTGTGGCTTTTTAAATTTCTGTTGAAAGGAAGAAAGAACTCTGTGAAGCTAAGATCTACAAAGGACCTATGTTGTAAGACCAGTGGGTGTCTTGAATGGTTAATTTGAACATGTGTAGCCACCCAGTGTGAAAGCCACTGCTGAGTGCATCCTGTGAGCTCGATTCTGTAAACAAAACTATGCAGGATCAGCCTGGAGGACAAGTCACCAAATGTAAGCAGTGGTCATCTCTGGTAGTGGCTCGATGGGTACTTTTATGTCTAGTTTTAAGCATTCCCCATTTTTTTTACACTGAGTACATTACTTTCATGTTTTAAAAGAAAGATACACATTAAAAAATAAATAACACCCATACTCCTGGACACTTGATCTTGTGATCTTAATAAAGAAGACTGGAGAGAGATAAATTAGGAGTTCGGAATTAACATATATACCCTACTATATATAAAATAGGTAAACAACAAGGACCTGCTGTGTAGCACAGGGAACTATACTCAGTATCTTGTAATAACCTATAATGGAAAAGAATCTGAAAAAGAATATATGTGTGTGTGCATGTGTGTGTGTATAACTGAATCACTTTGCTGTACACTTGAAACTAACACAACACTGTAAACTAACTGTACTTCCATTTGAAAGAAGAAGACTGGAAATATGATTGGTAAAAGCTAAATACACAGATTGTAAAGACTATATTTTATTATTTATTTGTGTTAAGGAAATATTAATATAATAATACTGCAGGTTTGCATTGGAGTTGGGGATTGGCTGAACAGGGGTTTGAAAGAATATCAGTTACGAATAGTTTATTATGAAAGTTAGAATCAGAAAATAAAACAGTGCTAGAGAGGAAGGGGTTTTGTGCTTATATTTTTGAACTTAGATAGGAGTACTGTTTAATCCTGGGCTGGTTCCTTGATTTCTCTGTGCCTTAATTTTCCCATCTATAAAATGGCATAAAATAATCCTGGCCCATAAGGTTATTCTTAGAATGAAATGAATTGATGCTTGTGAAACTCATAGAACAGGACTGGAACATAGCAATTACTCAATAAATGTTTGCGGCTGTTGGGTCACTCTTGTGGTATTTGGGCTTTTGACTACAGCTTCTACCTCCCTATGAGAAGTAGCAACCCCAATAAAGTTACAACAGCAAATCAGTGAGCATAGGTAGAGTTCTGACCACGTCTGAACCACCGTGCACAGTTTTTAATTTAGATTATCTCATTTGTTCCTCATACCTACTTTGTACCATTTGTCCTGTTACTATCTTCACCTTATAGGTTAGGGTGCAGGGGGCTCAGAGAGGTTAAGTAACCTGCCCAAGATCACACAGCTTGTAAGGATTTGACCCTGACTCCAAAGCTCACTCTCTAAATCACTATGTTCCCTTACGTGCCCGAGATATGCAGTTATCTTTGCTTTCCCTGGAATTTGTTCTGTGGGTCAAAGGTCCTCTAGTTGAGGTGTTCTAAGGCCCTTCCAAAGGGGTATGTCAGAAATATCTCCAACTGTGTCCCCAAAGCAGAGCCTAAGCCACCTCCTGGTGGATATACGTCAGGGGAGGCAGGAGCCACCCCACACCCACTGATCTCAGGCATCAGGCAGCAGCAGGCTGTTCATAACTTAAATGCTGCACATAGATGGCGGAGGGTTTTTAGAAATGCAAAGCAATTATGCAGCTTGCAGTTAAACTCAGAATGGGACTTCAAAGTTGGGTAATTAATTTCCTGTTTATTTGTAGTATGGTGTCTAAGCAAACAGTTCATCAGCATCTGTATAAATACCCACCCCGTAGGGGGCCGGGACCCAGTGAGAGGGGGCTTCTCTGCCTTCTGTTAGCTGGAGAACCGTCGGTCCATCTCACGCATTTAAAGGCGACTTACCCTGCCTGCCTGTGTGCCGGGTGCTTCGACAGCTAAAGATGACTCAACCGTCAAGTGCGTGGATGCCACCCTGGGGCCCTTGGATAGAGAGGCCAGAGGGTTCTAATGAAGGTCTGCAGAAGCTGTGGACCACGGAAACTGGACTTTATTCCAAGAGCAGGGGGAGTCCCAAGGGCATGGTCAGACTTGCACTTGGAAAAACCACTGTGTTTGCAGGGTGGAGTAGTGATGATCAGAGGCCAAGATTCATAGAGAGAGACCATGGCTGGGAGGCCACCTCTGTAATCCACATGGAGGCTCTTGGCGGTCTGCCATGTAGACGGAGGGAGTGGACAGACTCGAGAGAGGTTAGGGAGGAAGCTGTAATAGGAGCTTTGATGTTTGTGGGGAGGAGAGGGAATTGGTTCCCGTATCCAGCTTGAGAGATTTAATGGGCTTTCACAGACATGAATGTGCAGGTGGTCATGTCGGGAGGGAGAAGGGTTAATTTAGAAGAGTGTATGGCATTAGCTCTCTGCCTACTTCAAACAGAAAGATAACAGCCTCTCTTTCTCTCTTCCTTCCTCCCTTTTCTCTTTCTCTCTCTTTTCTTTCTTCCTATCTCTCTCTCTCTCTTTTTCCTTCTATCTTTGTCTGTCTCTCTTATCTTTCTATCTGTATTGTTCACTGCTGTAGCCCAAGCCCCCAGAACAGTTCCTGGAACACAAAAGGCACTCGGTAAATATTTGTTGAACAGTTAATAATAGTACTGGCTAACTTTTATCAGCTGAGATCCTGTGCGCACGGTTCCCTGTGTAGTGGGAAGACAGGCATTGAACAAGCAACTTCAAATGCAATGACTCGTGTATGGAAGTGTGCAGGGCACAGTGTGAACGAGGCTGGCTTCCCTGAGGAAGGGGCATTAAGGTGAGGCCTGAAGGGAGAGTAGGAGTCTGAGCAGCAGAAAAGAGTTTTCTAGGCAGAGGGAACAGCGAGTGTGAGGCATAAGGTGAAGAGACGGTGGCCCACAGTAGCACCCAGATGTGAAGACCCGAGTGTGGAGAGACCGGTCTTGGAAGGTCTCCTGGGACTGGGTGAGTCTGGACGGGGCTGGCCTTAGACCTTGGTCCTCAGGGCTGTAAGAGGCTATTAGAGGGTTTATTTTAAAGGGGAGTTTAAGACAGAGGAACCCAGAAGGCTGGGGGCAGTGCGCCCCTGCTCAGATGAAGTCACAAGGACTCTCAAGCAGTTCTATCCTCTAAGCCAGGGATGCCCTTGAGCCCAGACAGTGATGTACCTGAGCTTCCTCTTCAGGTGCCTCTAGCTCCCCTGTCATTCTCAGCGTTTCAACCCCCGTCTGAGCGCCTGCTTGGGGCCCGACCCTGTGCTGTGTCCTTCACGCAGCAGCTGGTTCTGGAGCCACTTTCATTGTCATCCCCGATGTGCAGTGGTGGAAGCTGAGCCTTAGAGACTCGCCAGGTCCTCTCTTCTAGACAGTGTCAGAGCTGATCCCAAGTCCAGTGCCCCTGACCTCTGTCCCTTTCATGGATCGGCTCTCCTGCTCCCAGGATTCCAGGGTCCTCACCCTGCCCTGTGCTGGCCCCAGACCTCTGCCTGGTGCCCACCTGTTCCTGGCCCCTCTCAGGATGCACTCACTGGACTTCCTCTGGAATCCAGACTGAGCCTTGCAGGTCCCAGCTCGCTGGAATAGTAGAAGACCAGAAGAGCAGCCCTTCCCACTCTAGAGGAACTCGGGAGGCTCTCTGAGCCATGCCCATCTCCCCCAGCTCTTGCCCACTATCATTAATCCATGTTTCAATGTGTGTCTCTTGCCTTTCAACACAAGTGAATTGCACATAGTGAGATGTGAAGCAGCAGCAGAAGCATTACAGAGCTAGTTTGGGGCACAGGACCTCTCTCTCTATGAGAACAACCTGCTTCAGAGCCTTCTCAAAGGTGGGAAAATTGGTATTTACATGAGGTGAGGTTTTCATAATGAACTGAGGGCCCAGCTGCCCGATGGTGCCCTGCATTATTCTGGAGTCCACCAGTTTGTAAAAGAGCTACTTTTTTAGTTGCTTTGAGGCTGGAGGGCATTACACCCAAGCAAGAGATGGTTCCTAACTGCATTTTTGTGATTATTTTTATGAGTGAAAATGCTTTTCCTATTAGTGGAGATGATTTGCCTTTTTTTTCTAGTTCTTTCTTTAAATTGCGGTAAACATACATAACATAAAATTTACCACCTTAATCATTTTTAAGTGTACAGTTCAGTAGGAAGTATATTCACATTGTTGTGATGATTTGCCTTTTGAAATTCAGAAAAGAATGCCTGGGTATATTTTGTCCAGGGAGGTAAAAGCAAGCATAGAATATTCCTTCCTTGACTACTGCTAACACTGGATAGTTTATTCCAATTTGCACGGTTTCTGTCCCACATCTTGCCTCAGTGAACCCATCGGCAGAGCGGGGTGGGGTGGGAGGAGGGCTGAAAGAGGCTGAGGCTTCAAGCATGTTCTAGTGCCATCTAGTGTCTGCGGTGCCTTGTGCCTGCTGGGCTAAGGCTGTTGGGTTTCTTCCCGGCTTAGGGCGGTAGCTCTATAAACCCAGATGGATTTAAAAGAGCACCAAAGAGATGTTTGTCTTTCTGGATCAGCTGGTATTTATTCTGCCTCTGGTCTCTTGGAAACTTGCAACTGAAGTCCGTTTCATTAACAGTCAGAACATTTTGTCCCTTTGAAGCTCAGACAGGGTGAGATTAATATGAACCCGATATTAAGCTATTAAGCATCAATTTGGCGAACCTATTTATAAAGGAGTGCTGAGGACAGAAAATAAAGAAGGTTGCATTACGAGGCTCTGTTGCCAAGTCCACTTTCTCTTTGCAAAATGTGACTCAGTCACCAGTTGTGTGTGAGAGAAGGGAAAAAAGTGTGTGCGTGTGTGTGTGTGTGTGCATGCGTGCACATGCACGGGTGAACCTGTGTCTTGATGATGTGTGGTTATTCTTAATCACAGTAATAAGAGAAGTAATGCAGTGTAGCCAGACTTAAATAATGCTGACTATGGATGTGCCCAGTGCTATTGTAAGCACTTTATATTTTAAATTATTTAATCCTCATGACAACCCAAAAGGAGGAGGAGTGATTATCTCCCCATTTTACAGATGAGGAAACTGAGGCGCGGAATGGTTAAGTAATTTGGCAAAGGTCACAGAGTCACAGTGAGTGTCTTGTGATGGAGAAACTGCTGAGGACTTAGAGACTCCCGGATTTTAGTTAGGGTTGCAGGTGATGGTGAGTTGCCCTTGCTCCCTGTGTTCCTCAGGCAGCTTCTGGCCATGGCTGTTGCTCTCATGTCCATGTGTCACTCCTAGTCCTGAGGACCTCACAGAGGGCCCTGGTGTGCTTGTGTAGTGAATGGAGGGTTTGGGCTTGTTTGTTTTAATTGGCTCCCACTGTCCAGGCTGGGAGAGGCCGCATGCGGAGGGCACACCCCAGCTTGGAGCTGGCAGGTCTGAGTCCTATCCCCAGTCCTGCCATGACTTACCTCACCTGCTCCGTGACTGCAGGCAATTGATTGTCCTTCCCACATCTGGGTTCCTCCATATGGGGAATAATAAGTTTTAGAGTATGTTGGGTTTTTTTTAAGGATACATCAGGTAATGATTATGATAGCACCTTGCCCATTAAAAAGTTACTTTGTTTACGTTTGGTCCAGAAAGGTAATCTTACTTTAGCTTCCCATCCACGTGCTTCTGGCACCTTCTGCTGTGATGGTACATCTGCCCTATCACCTGAGAGGGCTGAGTCCATCTTCTGTTTAGAGGATGGAATGGTCCAGCTCCAAGGGGACATGATTCTTAAATGTCTTTTTTAGTTGGAAGAACTAAAAGCTGAGAAGGTTGGCTTTATCACCTCCTTCCCTCTTTCAGATTTCTTTACACACATATGCACACATACATGCAATATATATATACACACATACACGGACACACGTGTCTATGTGTATTTACATATATGCATGCATATATATAACATACACTCGAGTGTATATACACATACACACATGCATATCAACCTGGATAATTTTGCATGAAGTATAACAGGAATGGTGATAAAACCAGGACATCAAACATTTGGATGCCTGGCCAGACTCTGGAAAACAAATTATGTTCGTCTGCATGTTACCTCCTACAATGCAAAATTATAATATCAGCATCTTATGGAAACTGTGAGGAGGGAGATCCTGAGAAATTTCCTGCAAGCAGGGGATAATAAATCATGATGCATTAACAGCCCTCATTATTGCAGTTTAGATGTATAAAGTGTCACTGCTTGTCTCCTTGATAAACAGCGTGTGTTGTAGTTAGGTGAACTAACAATATTAATAAGCCCTTTCATAGGTCCTTATAAAAACTGAGTTCTCCTAATCCTGTTTTTCCCATCAGGTCTTAGGCTGCTCTATCACAGATTTTCACTCCATGGGGACTGTAAAATTTATTTGCATGTCTGGATGAATTGATTTCTTAACCCAAAAGTATGAGACTCTGAAAGGGACTTTTATATATTATCTTAATGGCAGTGTGGGAAATGAGATCTTTTTGTTCAGGGGGCTCTTGTGGGTCCCCTTCTCAGATCATGGAGGGGGCAGCCGTTTAGATTTTGCAAGTGTGAGCCCAGGCTTTCAGCTGAATGGTAGGAATTGCCCTGGTAGCAGCGACTCAGGGCATCTGCTCCTGACCCTCATGGAGAAATGGAATCACCCATCCAGTTCCTCTTGGGCTCATTCAGTTACGGTTGGAACCTCCCATCTGGCTGGAAAATCTGTCATTTGACCTAGAGCAGGAAGAATAGCTTGGACTTGGCAAGTTTGTGGTGGGTACCTCAGGTATTCTGGGGGCCCCGGAGAGCATCAGCTGCCCAGCACCATAATGGTATTAAATGGGGTGGAACGCTAATTATTTTTTCCAGTTCTCTCTGCTCCTGGTCCCCTCTCCTCCCTCCTCACCTGGTCCCTTTCACTGCCCCAGTCTCCCACTCTCTCGGCATCCTTCTCCTCGATTTTCCCTCTTTCCCCACTCCCTTCCCTCTCTCTCTTCCTCCCTGTTGTAGATGCAGTAAAATAAGGGTGATGTTTGATGGACACTTGGGATGCCCATGGCTTCCATCTTTTGACTCAGCCTAGGGATGCAGCCTCAGCATTTGTCTGTGCAAATCATTTAAACACAAGGTTTTGCTGTGGCTTGTTCCTGTAACCAGCTCACTCCAGTCGAAGCCAGAAGTCCAGGGAAATATCTGGGGAAGGTTGGATTGGACATTCTGGCTCTGTGCCATCTGATCTATGAAAGACTCATCGCCGGCTTTTGTCCTTTCCTGGGTAGAGTCTGGGTGGGTCAGGGACCGTTGCCATTTCTGGCCCTTAAATCTTGAGAGGGTGGCAACAATTCTGACCTTCCATTCCTCTTCCTGCCTTCTGTTCTCATTCTGAGTCTTTTCATTACCCTGAGTGTCTAAAATGAAAACTTTTTCATGCCATCTCCCAACACCCCCCCAAAAAAGTTCTGTGATTTAAGAAGTATGGGTAACACTGGGTAAAACCAAATTAAACCATTTTCTTTGTTTTGGGACTGTTTCAAGGCTTGGATGCACTTGGGTGCATTAGGAGTCCCTAAGGGGAGGAGATGGTAGCTGGCATTTTCCGAAAGTACTCAACCACAGGATTGTGTCTTTGAGTTACACCTGGATGGGCACTGCCAAAAGTCTGGTTCCCAAGCCTTTGCAATATCATCCCCTCAGGATAAGCTGTTCCTTCCATTACCCAGGTCATCATCTGTGCCTGTGAACCTGTGCTCGTTGAGTCCTCTGCTCTATGGCAATTTGCCTTCGTGGATGTATTACTGTGAGCGAGCCGATTATTTCTGGAAGGATTGAGTGGAGGCAGGAAACCTTGAGTGTCTACTATGCACTCGGTATTTCACATGCTCTCTCTTATGTAGACTTCATAAGAACCCTGCAACATAGCAAGCTCATTATCCCTATGTCACAGATGTGGCCACTTGTGTACAGAGGGGTAACCTAAGTTACCCAAAGCCACACAGCCAGTAAAAGAGCCAGAATTCAGCATAAACATTAGGAAGAGTCCATGGAGCTAAGCCATGCTAAGCCTTGATTGTCACTGACCAACGACCTGACCTGAGGTTGACCAGGGAACAGAGGTGTGTGATGGGACCATTCTCATGCTATGTGTGTGTGTGTGTGTGTGTGTGTGTGTGTGTGTGTGTGTGTGTGTGAGAGAGAGAGAGAGAGAGAGAGAGAGAGAGAGAGGGGGAGAAAATGAATAAGGGCTCTTCCCTGCTGCTGCAGCCAGAACACTTAGACCCTTTGGTTACATGAACACCATCTAAAATACAGGACTCGGGCTTCCCTGGTGGCGTAGTGGTTGAGAATCTGCCTGCCAATGCAGGGGACATGGGTTCGAGCCCTGGTCTGGGAAGATCCCACATGCCGCGGAGCAACTAGGCCCGTGAGCCACAACTACCGAGCCTGCGCGTCTGGAGCCTGTGCTCCGCAACAAGGGAGGCCGCGACAGTGAGAGGCCCGCGCACCGCGATGAAGAGTGGCCCCCACTTGCCGCAACTAGAGAAAGCCCTCGCGCAGGAACGAAGACCCAACACAGCCATAAATAAATAAATAAATAAATAAATAAAATTTTTAAAAAAATAAATAAAAATAAAAATAAAATACAGGACTCAATTCAACACCTACAAGTTCAGTGTTTATCCTCCCAATGTCTAATGACATAACCACGAGAGTTCATTGTACCTGTAACTTCTCTTGCCAGAATTAGCATATGCTCTACAATTTGGGAACTCTGGTCAAAAGCAGGGGGAAAGATTCCAAAGGCAGAGCATCCCTTTCTAGCAGCCCCAGTGGAAGCGTCATCACAGCAGGCCCTACATCTGCAGTCCGCCCAGATCCCTTAAATTGGTTTCTGGGCGGGTTTATGGTTCATGAGAACATTTGGCAGAGCTAAGCCCGTATTAATAAGCGCCTTGTGCCCACGGACAACATTGTAGATCAATACAATATGTGCTCCAAATTCAGATGATAAACGAGTACCATCATGACCTAATTAGCAAGACTTGTATTTTGAATGGATAAATTATCATTCCACCGCATAATCCTAAACCACTTCTTGAAAAATGCTGTTAACCTGCTGCACAGATGAAGGCAAAGGAAGCAGAACCACCATTTACATACTTATTTGCTCCAGAGATGAGTAACTGTTTTGTCTGTATTCACTGGCCTGTCTAGCTCAGCTGGGCTCATTATTTTTTAAGGTTAGACAATATTTAAAGCATTCAGACTGGGGGAAAAAAAAGCCAGACTGCCTCTTGAGGGTAGAATTTCCCGGGTCCCACATGACTTGGGGGCTGCACCGTCATCCTTTAATCTCTTGCATTTGAGCAGCATCTGCTGAGTACTTGACTGAAGGTCACGGCATTGGGTTCAAGGTCAGCAGTGACGCCAGCTGGCTGCCCTCGGTAGAGGACCACCACCTTACGGGCAAGCACATGGGCTCTGGAACCACAGAGACCTGGGTTCAAATCCTGCCTCTTACCTTTCTTAGTCTTTCTGAAAGGCAAGTAAATGAGGATGGTAATAGTACCTACTTCCTTGGGTGGCTGAGAGAATTAGTGGGATATCATGTCCAGCGCTCAGCACAGTGCCTGACACGTGCTGCGGGCCTAGATCAATGTTAATTTTTCTAAGTAGTTTCTCTAGACCTCAGGTTCATCTTCTGTACAATGAAGCAGTCGGACCACATCATAGGTTCCTGAAATGGGGTCCTCAGATTCCTATGCTTCCATAAACATATTCATAGAGGTGGCCCACGTGACACTTTCCGTCTGAATTCAGATTGCCCGATTTCTTTGCTCTTGGCTGGACTCATTTCAGCTTCATAGCAACCCCTGTTATCTCATGCAGATCAGAGGCTTGTAATTGGCGGTTACGTTTGTTCAGGATTAATAAAAAAATGGGAATCCGATGACTTAGTACTTAATAATTGCGTTGCGGTGATAGATGTGGTAGCCAGATTGCCATCACACATCTTATGTGAAAAATGCCTGTCGTCCAGAAGATGGCAGCTGTCAGAACGTGCGGTCCTTGTGGGGTGGGGGGCGGCTGGACACTAAAGCAGCCACGTGGTGGTGGAAGGTTTGGGACCTTGGTCGGGATGGTATTTGCACACAGCCTTGTGCTGTGGGAAATCCAAGCAGCTGTCCTCTGACCTCAGGTTATTATTTTAGTAAGAGTCATGACCATTTTTACCTATTCACACACCTTGCCTGCCCCCTCCACTCCCACCTATTATCCCCCAGCTTGTGGCCTTGGCTTGAGCCAGATACACATCCTTACAATCTCAGGAAAATGCTGCACTCACTCACGTCTGTTCCCTGCCCTAGAGTGCCCTTCTCTCTCCCATGACCTAACGCAGAGTTTCTCAACCTGGGCGCTTGGCATGCTGAGCTGGCTAATTCTTCATCGTGGACGGCTGTCCTGTGTGCTGTAGGGTGTTCAGCGGCATCCCTGACCTCTACCACTAGATGTCAGTGGCACCTCCGCCCTCCAGCTGTGACAATTAAAAATGTCCTCAAGTATCCCTGGGGCCCAGACCCAGCTTAACATCCCACCTTCTCCCTGAAGACTTCATTTCCAGCCCACTGAATTCAGCGGTTAATTCTGGATGATCCCGACTTTGGTCTGCATATGTCTTCACTGTGTCTCCCCAACCAGAATCTGGAGCACATCTTGACCTCTGTGTCTGCACAGAACTGATCTTTGTTTGATGTATTGATTTTTAACAAGGGCCTCTTGGTTTGCCATCGGTTACCGTCAATTGAGTGCCTGGGATTTTCCAATCCCTTCACGTGTAGCATATTTTCTCTTGGTTCTTACAACCACGCAAATCTTTCCTGGGAAGGTTTCTGAGACTCAGAGATGGTAGGTAACTTCCCTGTAGTCACACAGCTGATGAGTGCAAGCCTGTGCGCTTTCCACTAAACCTTCCAACCCCGCCAGTTAAGGCGGGCGGTGAGAAGGCAGCCAGCATCTCTGCCTGTCTGGGGGTCAGGAGATCCTCTGTGGCCAGTGTTTGAATTGCCTCTAGGAGATGACAGTGAGATCTGGGAGTGCCCTTTCAGATGGACATGGGGAGGAGCTACTGTGGAGAGAACGGGTGAGAACCTCTTTCTCCGCAAAGCCTCACAGCAGAAAGCCAGCTGAAGCGCCAGCGTGCCCTCTAATTGTAGAGTTGGGCGCTGGGTGGTTATTGGTGCTGCGGCCCTGAAGGCTGTGTTAGGATTGGGGTCAGCCTGCCATGCTTCGGGATGCCCTGGAAAGCGACATATCTCTCATTGGACTAAGCACCATGCCAAGGAAAAGTAAATATTCCCTCTGGCAGCCATGAAAAGAAGGGTCAGTAGTGGCAAGCAGGAGAAGGGGGGTGATTTGCTTTGCCTTGGACAGCTGTGTTTGTTACCTCTGAATGTGGCTTGTTTGTTCTTAACAAATACTGACCTGGGCAGCTCACTTCTAAAAGGGGAAGTCGGATGAGCTGGCAGCCTAGGAGGAGATGCTCAGCCATTTTAGTAGACAGAGTGAAGCGAATCAGAACAGCAAGGGCCCCTTTTCACACTGGAGAAAATCTTGCCATGCGTATAGAAGGATGTGATTAGGATTTTCTTGTCATCGTTGCTAATAATGAAAAAATTCCTAAGAATCTAAATGTCCATCAGTAGGAGATTAGACAAATCATACGATGGAATACCATGCAGCACTTGAGTTTTTAAAAAGAGCAAATCTGATTGATAGTATGGTAATAATACAACTTGTGTATACTTTAAAAACACATGCAAACCAATACTACGTATTGGTTATAGATGCAAATATGTATATGAAAGTATTTAAAAATGGACTTTAAAGTTGCAAACAAACTCAAGAAAATGATTACCCAGAGTCAGTGGGGCGGATGGCAGGCAGATATGCAGTCAAGAGGGGCTGGATAAGGAGACCTTTGCTTTCTCTGAAAGATTTTTTTAATTAATGGAAAGTGATAAAATCATGGCTAGTTTTAATTCTGTGTGTGTGTGTGTGTGTGTGTGTAATTTTTTTAAACATCTTTATTGGAGTATAATTGCTTTACAACGTTGTGTTAGTTTCTGCAGTATAACGAAGTGAATCAGCTATATGCATACATATATCCCCATATCTCCTCCCTCCTGCATCTCCCTCCCACCCTCCCTATCCCACCCCTCTAGGTGACCGCAAAGCACCGAGCTGATCTCCCTGTGCCATGCAGCTGCTTCCCACTAGCTATCTGTTTTACATCTGGTAGTGTATATATGTCCATGCCACTCTCTCACTTCATCCCAGTTTACCCTTCTCCTGCCCCGTGTCCTCACGTCCATTCTCTACATCTGTGTCTATTACTGTCCTGCCCCTAGGTTCATTAGAACCATCTTTTTTTTAGATTCCATATATATGTGTTAGCATACGGTATTTGTTTTTCTCTTTCTGACTTATTTCACTTGTATGACAGACTCTAGGTCCATCCACCTCACTACAAATAACTCAATTTCATTTCTTTTTATGACTGAGTAATATTCCACTGTATATATGTGCCACGTCTTCTTTATCGATTCATCTGTCGATGGACACTTAGGTTGCTTCCATATCCTGCCTATTGTGAATAGTGCTGCAATGAACATTGTGGTACATGTCTCTTTTTAAATTATGGTTTTCTCAGGGTATATGCCCAGTAGTGGAATTGCTGGGTGATATGTTAGTTCTATTTTTAGTTTTTTAAGGAACCTCCATGCTGTTCTCCATAGTGGCTGTATCAATTTACATTCCCAAAAGTGCGAGAGGGTTCCCTTTTCTCCATACCCTCTCCAGCATTTATTGTTTGTAGGTTTTTTGATGATAGCCATTCTGACTGGTGTGAGGTGATACCTCATTGTGGTTTTGATTTGCATTTCTCTAATGATTAGTGATGTTGAGCATCTTTTCATGTGTTTGTTTGCAATCTGTATACCTTCTTTGGAGAAATGTCTATTTAGGTCTTCTTCCCATTTTTGGATTGGGTTGTTTGTGTTTTTCATATTGAGCTGCATGAGCTGCTTGTATATTTTGGAGATTAATCCTTTGTCAGTTGCTTCGTTTGCAGATATTTTCTCCCATTCTGATGGTTGTCTTTTCATCTTGTTTATGGTTTCCTTTGTTCTGCAAAAGCTTTTAAGGTTTGTTAGGTCCCATTTATTTATTTTTGTTTTTATTTCCATTTCTCTAGGAGGTGGGTCAAAAAGGATCTTGCTGTGATTTGTGTCATAGAGTGTTCTGCCTATGTTTTCCTCTAAGAGTTTTACAGTGTCTGGCCTTACATTTAGGTCTTTAATCTATTTTGAGTTTATTTTTGTGTATGGTGTTAGGGAGTGTTCTAATTTCATTCTTTTACATGTAGCTGTCCAGTTTTCCCAGCACCACTTATTGAAGAGGATGTCTTTTCTCCATTGTATACTCTTGCTTCCTTTATCAAAGATAAGGTAACCATATGTGTGTGGGTTTATCTCTGGGCTTTCTATCCTGTTCCATTGACCTGTATTTCTGTTTTTGTGCCAGTACCATACTGTCTTGATTACTGTAGCTTTGTAGTGTAGTCTGAAGTTAGGGAATCTGATTCCTCCTGCTTCGTTTTTCTTTCTCAAGATTGTTTTGGCTATTCAGGGTCTTTTGTGTTTCCATACAAATTGTGACATTTTTTGTTCTAGTTCTGTGAAAAATGTCATTGGTAGTTTGATAAGGATTGCACTGAATCTGTAGATTGCTTTGGGTACTATAGTCATTTTCACAATGTTGATTCTTCCAATCCAAGAAACATAGTATATCTCTCCATCTATTTGTATCATCTTTAATTTCTTTCTTCAGTGTCTTATAGTTTTCTGCATACAGGTCTTTTGTCTCCTTAGGTAGGTTTATTCCTAGATATTTTATTCTTTTTGTTGCAGTGGTAAATGGGAGTGTTTCCTTAATTTCTCTTTCAGATTTTTCGTCATTAGTGTGTATGAATGCAAGAGATTTCTGTGCATTAATTTTGTATCCTGTTACTCTACCAAATTCATTGATTAGCTCTAGTAGTTTTCTGGTAGCATCTTTAGGATTCTCTATGTATAGTATCATGTCATCTTCAAACAGTGACAGTTTTACTTCTTTTCTGATTTGGATTCTTTTATTTCTTTTTCTTCTCTGATTGATGTGGCTAAAACTTCCAAAACTATGTTAAATAATAGTGGTGAGAGTGGTCAACCTTGTCTTGTTCCTGATCTTAGAGGAAATGGTTTCAGTTTTTCACCATTGAGAACAATGTTGGTTGTGGGTTTGTCATATATGGCCTTTATTATTTTGAGGTAGGTTCCCTCTATGCCTACTTTCTGGAGGGTTTTTATCATAAATGGGTGTTGAGTTTTGTCAGAAGGTTTTCTGCATCTATTGAGATTATCATATGGTTTTTATCCTTCAACTTGTGAATATGGTGTATCACATTGATTGATTTGCATATATTGAAGAATCCTTGCATTCCTGGGATAAACCCCACTTGATCATGGTGTATGATCCTTTTAATGTGCTGTTGGACTCTGTTCGCTAGTATTTTGTTGAGGATTTTTGCATCTATGTTCATCAGAGATATTGGCCTGTAGTTTTATTTTTTTGTGACATCTTTGTCTGGTTTTGGTATCAGGGTGATGGTGGCCTCATAGAATGAGTTTGGGAGTGTTCCTCCCTCTACTATATTTTGGACGAGTTTGAGAAGGATAGGTGTTAGCTCTTTTCTGAAGCCATCTGGTCCTGGGCTTTTGTTTGTTGGAAGATTTTTTTTTTTTTTTTTAGAAATTTATATTAATTAATTAATTAATTAATTTAGGCTGTGGTGGGTCTTCGTTTCTGTGCAAGGGCTTTCGCCAGTTGCTGCGAGCGGGGGTCACTCTTCATCGCGGTGTGCGGGCCTCTCACTGTCGCGGCCTCTCCCGTTGAGGAGCACAGGCTCCAGACACGCAGGCTCAGCAGTTGTGGCTCACGGGCTTAGTTGCTCCGCGGCATGTGGGATCTTCCCGGATCACGAACCCGTGTCCCCTGCATTGGCAGGCGGACTCTTAACCACTGTGCCACCAGGGAAGCCCCTGTTGGAAGATTTTTAATCACAGTCTCAATTTCAGTACTTGTGATTGGTCTGTTTATATTTTCTATTTCTTCCTGGTTCTGTTTCAGAAGGTTGTGCTTTTCTAAGAATTTGTCCATTTCTTCCAGGTTGTCCATTTTATTGGCATATAGTTGCTTGTGGTAATCTCTCATGATCCTTTGTATTTCTGCAGTGTCAGTTGTTACTTCTCCTTTTTCTTTTCTAATTCTGTTGATTTGAGTCTTCTCCCTCTTTTGCTTGATGAGTCTGACTAATGGTTTATCAATTTTGTTTATCTTCTCAAAGAACCAGCTTTTAGTTTTACTGATCTTTGCTATTGTTTCCTTCATTTCTTTTTCATTTATTTCTGATCTGATCTTTATGATTTCTTTCCTTCTGCTAACTTTGGGTTTTTTGGTTCTTCTTTCTCTAATAGCTTTAGGTGTAAGGTTAGGTTGTTTATTTGAGATTTTTCTTGTTTCTTGAGGTAGGATTGTATTGATATAAACTTCCCTCTTAGAACTGCATTTGCTGTATCCCATAGGTTTTGGGTCATCGTGTTTTCATTGTCATTTGTTTCTAGGTATTTTTGATATCCTCTTTGATTTCTTCAGTGATCTCTTGTTTATTTAGTAGCGTATTGTTTAGCCTCCCTGTGTTGTATTTTTTACAGTTTTTTTCCCTGTAATTGATATCTAGTCTCATAACGTTGTGGTCGGAAAAGATACTTGATACGACTTCAGTTTTCTTAAATTTACCAAGGCTTGATTTGTGACCCAAGATATGGTCTATCCTGGAGAATGTTCCATGAGCACTTGAGAAGAAAGTGTATTCTGTTGTTTTTGGGTGGAATGTCCTATAAATATCAATTAAGTCCATCTTGTTTAATGTGTCATTTAAAGCTCGTGTTTCCTTACTTATTTTCATTTTGGATGATCTGTCCATTGGTGAAACTGGGGTGTTAAAGTCCCCTACTATGATTGTGTTACTGTCGATTTCCCCTTTTATGGCTGTTAGCATTTGCCTTATGTATTGAGGTGCTCCTATGTTGGGTGCATAAATATTTACAATTGTTATATCTTCTTCTTGGATCGATCCCTTGATCATTATGTAGTGTCCTTCTTTGTCTCTTGTAATAGTCTTTATTTTAAAGTCTATTTTGTCTGATATGAGAATTGCTACTCCAGCTTTCTTCTGTTTTCCATTTGCATGGAATATCTTTTTCCATCCCCTCACTTTCAGCCTGTGTGTCCCCCTAGGTCTGAAGTGGGTCTCTTGTAGACAGCATATATACAGGTCTTGTTTTTGTATCCATTCAGCCAGTCTGTGTCTTTTAGTGGGAGCATTTAATCCATTTACATTTAAGGTAATTATCGATATGTGTGTTCCTATTACCTTTTCTTAATTGTTTTGGGTTTGTTTTTGTAGGTCTTTTCCTTCTCTTGTGTTTCCTGCCTAGAGAAGCTCCTTTAGCATTTGTTGTAAAGCTGGTTTGGTGGTGCTGAATTCTCTTAACTTTTGCTGATCTGTAAAGGTGTTAATTTCTCCGTTGAATCTGAATGAGATCCTTGCTGGGTAGAGTAATCTTGGTTGTAGGTTTTTCCCTTTCATCACTTTAAATATGTCCTCCCACTCCCTTCTGGCTTGTAGAGTTTCTGCTGAAAAATCAGCTGTTAACGTTATGGGGATTCCCTTGTATGTTATTTGTTGCTTTTCCCTTGCTGCCTTTAATATTTTTTCTTTGTATTTTATTTTTGATAGCTTGATTAATATGTGTCTCGGCGTGTTTCTCTTTGGGTTTATCCTGTATGGGACTCTCTGTGCTTCCTGGACTTGATTGACTATTTCCTTTCCCATGTTAGGGAAGTTTTTGACTATAATCTCTTCAAATATTTTCTCAGACCTTTTCTTTTTCTCTTCTTCTTCTGGGACCCATATAATTTGAATGTTGGTGCATTTAATGTTGTCCCAGAGGTTTCTGAGACTGTCCTTGGTTCTTTTCATTCTTTTTTTTTTATTCTGCTCCTTGGCAGTTATTTCTACCATTTTATCTTCCAGCTCACTTATCCGTTCTTCTGCCTCAGTTATTCTGTTACTGATTCCTTCTAGAGTATTTTTAATTTCAGTAATTGTGTTGTTCATCACTGTTTGTTTGCTCTCTAGTTCTTGTAGATCCTTGTCAAATGTTTCTTGTATTTTCTCCATTCTGTTTCTGAGATTTTGGATCATCTTTACTATCATTACTCTGAATTCTTTTTCAGGTAGGTTGCCTATTTCATCTTCATTTATTTGGTCTTGTAGGTTTTTACCTTGCTCCTTCGTCTGTAACATACTTTTTTGTTGTTTCATATATTTTTTTTTTTTGATGGGTGGTGCTGTATTCCTGTCATACTGGTTGTTTGGCCTAAGACGTCCAGCACTGGAGTTTGCAGGCAGTTGGGTAGAGGGGTCTTGGTGCTGAGATGAGGACTTCCAGGAGGCTCACTCTGATTGATATTCCCTGGGGTCTGAGGTTATCTGTTAGTCCAGCAGTTTGGACTTGGAGCTCCCACCACAGGAGCTCGGGCCCGACCTCCGGCCTGGGAACCAAGATCCCGCAAACTTCATGGCATGGTAAAAAAAAAAAAAAAGGAAGAAAGAAAAAAAGGATCAGTACAATACCAAATAATAAAAAACAAAATAAAATTAGAAAGATAAAAAATATATTAGGAAAAATAAAACTATAATTCAAACAACTGGTTGCTGGGGGTTCCTCCCATCCCCTTAGGTGTCTGTGGTTCCCCAGCGGTGCCTGGTAAGTGCCCTAGTTGTGAGGAGACGCGAATTCCACGTCCTCCTAGTATGCCATCTTGACTCCGCCCCTCTCCACAGCAGCCAATGATTCCAGGTGGGGGATTTCAGCATCTGGGTGAAGAACAGAAATATTGAGGAAGGTTGGGAAAAAGGGGACATAGCCCCTCGCCCCTGCCCCAAGCTGGGGCCACCCAGCACCCTGTGTGTAATTTTTTAAAAAATTTTTATTGGAGTACAGTAGATTTACAATGTTGTGTTAGTTTCAGGTGTACAGCAAAGTGAATCAGTTATACATATACATATATCCACTCTTTTTATATCAATAGATTCTTTTCCCATATAGGCCATTACAGAGTATTGAGTAGAATTCCCTGTGCTATACAGTAGGTCCTTATTAGTTATCTATTTTATATATAGTAGTGTGTATATGTTAATCCCAATCTCCCAATTTATCCCTCCTCCCCTTACCCCCTGGTAACCATAAGTTTGTTTTCTACATCTGTGACTCCTGTTTTGTAAATAAGTTCATTTGTACCCTTTTTTAGATCCCACATATAAGCGATATCATGTGATATTTGTCTTTCTCTGTCTGACTTACTTCCCTCAGTATGACAATCTCTAGGTCCATCCATGTTGCTGCAGATGGCATTATTTTGTTCTTTTTTATGGCTGAGTAATATTCCATTACGTGTATTACCACGTATTCTTTGTCCCGTCCTCTGTGGATGGACAGTTATGTTGCTTCCATGTCCTGACTATTGTAAACAGTGCTACAGTGAACATTGGGGTGCATGTATCTTTTTGAATTATGGGTTTTTTCCAGGTATATGCCTAGAAGTGGGATTGCTGCGTCATATGGTAGTTCTATTTTTAGATTTTAAGGAAGCGCTATACTGTTCTTTATAGTGGCCGTACCAATTTATGTGTGTGTAATTGTTTTCAGTCTTTTTCTATAAATTTTTAAAAAGTCTCCACCCTTAATGGAGATTTGTATGTTAATAGCCCTGCCTCATGCGTGGGGGGCTGTCATGAGGATCTGATGGAGTTAATAGATGTGAAAATGCTCTGTCAACCAGGATGCAAGGGAAAAGTAGGTAGTGTTTATTTAATAAGAATAATCAACCAGGATGCAAGGGAAAAGTAGGTAGTGTTTATTTAATAAGAATAATCACCTATTGGGCTTTTCTTTGGTCCTTGGCTAAGTAACGTTTGTAGCTTTTGGAGGCCTGGGGGGATTTGCAGTGATTTACACTCTTCATACCTTGAAGTTCATGTTCGTTTGTTTTGTAAAAACTCCTCAGAGCACACAGCAGGGATAAAAGTAAAAAGAAAGCAAGGATTGGATTTTTATGTGCATCTTGGAAGGCTGGGGAGGATGTGGGAGCGGATGCTTCCCTACAGGAAAACGGAGACAGCTGTCTTGGGGTCTGGGGTTTAATCTCCCCAACAGTCGTATTCTCTGGAGCAGATCCGGTAGACTCTGTTGCATGCTTGCTGGGCGGCGGTGCACGCCACGCCCAGAATTCAAGGGAGAGTGGAGTTTGGTGGGGTCGGGGGTAGGGAGTCAGTCAATAAAGGGAGACAGGTAAGCGGGAGGAAGGGATGTCGGCTAACCAATATAGATGAAGGGCAAGATGTTCATATAGTGGTTTCTATGACAACACGTGGACCGAGCTGGGTGTCCCCAGATGGAGGAGACAGACATGCTCTGCAGAGAACTCCTGCCCTCACCTGAAAAGGTAGCCAGCTGGAGTCAGCTGGGCCATGGGAAGTCAGCAGAATTGCTGGTGGGAGGCAGGCTGACTCAGAGTGTAGCCTCATCTGCATTTCTGAAGGCAATAAATTCTCATTTCAGCTGCAATATTGATCTGCTCTGTGAAATTGCAGCATCAGTGATTTTTTTTAAGCCATACAATTGGGACCTTTCCCTGAATCTGAGATAGGATGTGCAGGGGCTGATTTGTTCCATTTTCTGATAAAAATGAATCTCAATTGCTTGCTCCTAACCCCTGCCCCTTCTTCGTCCTGGGGGAAACCATCACGCAGCATGTGGGGGTTTGAGGGCAGACGGTGCCCGAAACCCCGCCTTGGCCTTCCGTCAGGGCCGCTCTGAGTGCAGGGACATCCTGAGGTCCACTCCTTGTCTGTGGCCTCTCTCTGATGGTTTTCCTCTGGTGAAGCATAGACTACAGTCTAGACCTCATTCAGACATCCCCGCTGGATTTGCTAAGTGAGCTGCAGGAGAGGTTGACAGAGAAAATCCATCTGTCTGTGCCTGCTCTGCAAGTCTGTTGTCTGGCTGTGATTGTAATTACCTTGGGTGTAGTAGCTACTGGTGAAATTTTGAGATGGAATTCTTTTTTTTTTTTTTTAATTTATTTATTTTTGGTTGCATTGGGTCTTCGTTGCTGCACATGGCCTTTCTCTAGTTGCAGTGAGCGGGGGCTACTCTTTGTCGCGGTGCACGGGCTTCTCATTGCAGTGGCTTCTCTTGTTGCGGAGCACGGACTCTAGGCACGTGGGCTCAGTAGTTGTGGCTTGCGGGCTCTAGAGTCCAGGCTCAGTAGTTGTGGTGCACAGGCTTAGTTGCTCCGCGGCACGTGGGATCTTCCCGGACCAGGGCTCGAACCCGTGTCCCCTGCATTGCAGGCGGCTTCTTAACCACTGCGCCACCAGGGAAGCCCTTGAGATGGAATTCTTAATAGTACAGCCTGTCCACCTGCCCGCTTTAAATGCGGCTCGTCATTCACTGAACGTTGGTTACACAGCCATTAGTCAGAACTGATGAGGATTCAATCCCTTGAGCCACGGTGCCCGCTGAACCCACTGCCTGGTCCCCGCCCCCTTCTCTCTCCTCCTTGAGCTCTACGTACAGATGTCCACAAGAGCCCAGCAGGTGGCAGTGGGGTAGCTGCTCAGGTCGCCCCCATGCACACCAGAGGGCACACACTCCATGAAGGGGGCACCCCTGCTCAGCACCAGCCAGGCACGGCCGCAGAGGAGGGCGCTTCGTGTAGCTGCATCTTCCAGGTTATCTGAAGCACTCAGAGGTTGGAAATTTTACCGGAAAGCTCTTGATTTTTAAAGGCTGGGAATGAACATTCAAAATCTTTTACCACACTGTGCAATCACACCAAAGCCCAGGCGCCCCCCGGGAGCATGTAACCACAGGGGGAAAAAGACCGAACTACCCCCATGGGATTTAGGTACCGTTGAAAAGAGAGCCAAATTTGGGCACCCTTTTCGTTAATATGCGTAAGAGACATTTACTAAGCACCTCCTGTGTGGTGGGCACGACGCTAAGTGCTTGGCATTGCAGAGTCATCCTCCGCAGTGGGGCTGGGTGGCGTTGGCTTCACTTTACAGTGAGGAAGCCGAGTCTCAGCCTGGGGAAGCAGGTTGCTTGGGGACACGCAGGAGGTACTGGAAGCGGGCTCTGAAGCCAGTTCCCTTCCAGAGCCTGTGACGCGGCCAGCACACCCTGCTTCCTACAGCCTTGCTTCCCCCGTCTAAAAGTCACAAAGCACCCCTGGCCCGAAGGGAAACCCAAGCCTTCACCCCCTGCCCCCGCCCCTCCCCCACTCACACTGGCGGACTGCGGCTCTAGGTGAGCAGCCAGAGAGGCCGGCACGTCCAGCGAATGTGGCTTTGACCACGCCACCCACCCAGTGTGCTTGGCGGACCTTCTGCAGAAGATAGATTTGCCCGAAGTCTTGGCTTTTGTTGCTAGCCCAGAAATAACCTCACTGGGCAGGAGAGACCTGTAGCTGGGAATTATGTATTTCCCTGCTTCCTGTTTCAGCCCAGGGAGGATGCCGCAGGAAGAGGAGATACCGGCATAAAGATTCTGCCTTCCAGCCTTCCTAAGCATCTTAGCTTGGGCTGCCATAACACAATAGCCAGACTGCATGGCTTCACAACAGAAACTTACACATTCAGTTCTGGGGCCTAGCAGTGCAAGATCACGGTCAGGGTTCTTCTGAGACCTCTCTCCTTGGCTTGCAGATGGTGCCTTCTCCCTGTGTCCTGACATGGTCTTTCCTCTGGGCATGCCTGCACGTGTCTGATGTCTCTTTTTCTGTGTGTACAGATTTCCCCTTATGAGAACACCTGTTGAACTGGATTAGGGCCCACCCTAAAGATCTCCTCTTAATTTAATCGCCTCTTTAAAAGACCTTGCCTCAAGTATGGCTGTATTAGAAGTGCTGGGGGTTGGGACTTGACCATGAATTTGGGGGTGGGAGGGACGCAATTTACACCCTAGCACTAGATAAATAGCCAGACGCGACTGGAGCTGCTGAGAAGCGCCCAGAGACCCAAGTTATTCAAACTCAGCCACCGGCTGCACCTTGATCACATTGCAGCTCCAGGTGCTTATCTGTAAAACTGGAATAATGTCCCCCTGCTCTCACCTACCCAAGTTATTTTGAAGATCAAATGTCTGGTGAGTAAGAAGTGTATCATGGGAGCGAGGTTTGGCTCTTAGCTAATATCACTGGTAAGATGGCAAGTTGCTTGTGCATTTTTAATAACTTTTTCGTTCTTTATAAGAAGAATACACACTCATTGTCCATCTGTTTTACAGAACCGAAACCATCCTGTAAATAGTTCTGTAAGCTGCTTCTGCTTATCACTGTACATTAGTTTCCTAGGGCTGCCATAAATGACCACAGACTTGGTGGCTTAAAACAACAGAAATTTATTCTCTCACAGTTCTGGAGGACAGATGTCCAAAGTCAAGGTGTTGGCTCCTACTGGAGACTCTGAAGAATCCATTCCATGCCTCTGTTCTAGCTTCTGGTGGCTTCCAGCAATCCTTGGCATTTCTTGGCTCCTAGGGCATCACTTTAATCTTTACTTCCATCTTCATCTGGCCTTCTCCCCTGTGTGTCTCTGTGTCTCAGATCTCCCTCTCTTTACTCTTTGGATTTAGGGTCATCTCAAGGTCCTTAACTCAATTACGTCTGCAAAGACGCTGTTTCCAAATAAGGTGATATTCACAGGTACCGAGGCTTGGGACTTGGACACATCTTTTGTGGGGAACACAATTCAACCCACTGCACGTAGTACCATGTGCCTTTTCTCAAATTGTTAAAAGTTCCTAAAACAGTAAGTGTTTCAGAATATCCCATCATATGGTGATGGTATCATCTGTTTAACATGGCAGTTTACTTCATGCCAGCCTCCTGTGATTCTGACCTCTTACGTCACTGCAAAGCTGTACCTGGCTGTCCACGTGCCCTACCGTGTTGCAAGAGCGAGCTACCAGTTTGAGTCTGTAGTACCTGTTCTTTTATTTCTTTTCCTTTTTCCCATCAAGCTTTTTTATTGCTTCTTTTTTCTTATTCCATAAATGGTACATATTTGGTATAGGGATTTTAGAAAATACAGAAAAGCAAAAAGAAAACTATGTAGTGGGGTTCCGGGGATGATGCTTTCCTTGTTTTTCACCCCTGTGTTGTTCGTGTTTTAACATCTCCCAGTCATTTCAGGGATTTAGAAGCAGAAATGAAATGTCGGTGGATGCTCGGCCCACCCTCCTGATGCACTCAGGAGAAGTTCTTTCTGAATTCCTATGGTGACTCTGGTTGGGGGGTGGGGACGGGCGTCTCGGTTCATTCAGTTGCAGATCCAGCTTTTCTGTTCCTTCACTGGGACATTGCTGCCTTTATTGTTCTCCTCTCGCTGCCTGCTTTGGGGAAATTATTCTGACAGCTATGTTTACCAGTGAGATCAGAAGGGAAAGCATCAGTCTGAGAGCAGTTGCGCTGAGGGGCATGTGGAATCGGGGGTTGGAATTTAGTTGGGGGTCTGAGGGATGGCCAGGAAGAGGAAAGAGAAAGGGTCGTCTTGGGGTTTCTGCTCTCTCGGACTCTCGGTCTTGGTGACCCTTTTGGGCCCATGCAGCAGCTGGGAACCTGAGCCAGGACTGCTCCATCCCAGTAAGGCTCCCAAACCATATCTTAGAAGCTCTGAGGGACCTGGAGAATTCAGTTGTCTTCTCCCTCCACAGATCACCAACCCTGTGAAGAATGTGCTCCCCTGGCTCGGATAGGCAGAAAATGTTGGTAATGAATTGAAATAACATTTTGCCTGGAAGCTTTTGTGATAGACCGTGGTGGTAGAAGCTCTAGAAGGGGCAAATGAAGTGCGAAATGGACCCTCATTTATCCCTTCATCCATCCGTCCATCCATCCACCCATGTAGCTAACATTGTTGGTACCCACTCTGAACCGGCCCCCATGTTGTGCACTGGGATTGTAAAGGGAAGGAAGATCTGGGCCTTCAAGAAGCTCAGGATCTAAGAAGAGGAACAGACTCAAGGCCCACTGGTGAGTTCTGTCGAGTACCAAGGAGGCATATAAAGGGAGAGTGTAACTCCATTTGGGGGCCCAGGGAAGGAGACCTTTCTGCTGGATTCTTGGGGACCAGCAGGCACGTAGGACTGGGTGAGGAGAAGACATGAAATATCAAGGGCCTCTGTTCAGAAGGTAAGGAAGGAGTTGAAATCTGCCACCTCGAATCTGTGAAAGAATAGAGGGAAGCAAATGCAGAGACTATCTCGGATAAAATTAAGTTGGCAGAAAGCAAGAGGGAAAATGGAAAGAAGGTAGCAGCATGTAGTCCATAAAAAGGAAAGGACCAAATATCCCAATTTGGAAGGCCCTAGAAAGACAAATGATTCAAGAGACACCACCGTCTTTGGCTGAGACGCTGACCTTGCACAGCAGTATCTGTCAGCTGGTGAGAGATGAGGACGGGAGGGAGTTTGAGCCCGAGCCCTGCTCCTGTTCACTTCGTGTTGAAAACGGAGCCTCCTGTCTGCTTCTGTGCTGGTGGTCAGGGGTCCCCGCCTCGCAGCATCCCACCGTCCTGCCTCGTTCATCTCAGGAATCGGGAAGAAAACCATTGCCCGGAGTCAGTGATGGGGGTGGGAGAGGGCACACAGCACCGAACCCGAGCTTCCTCGGGGAGGGAGTGTGGAGGCAAGTGCAGTCCTTGCCAGGGGCAGGGACAACCTCCTTGAGGCTCTGTACCTGTTTCCACATGTCCTCCACATTGCTGAGTGAGAAGGTAAAGCCCTGCTTCTTTCTTACAGCGTCACTTTTTTGTACGTAAGGCCCAGGGAAGCGGTGGGCGATGGGGTAGGGCGAGGCGGAAGGAGTAGGGGTTGATCCTTTTCCATCCCCAGCAACAGCTTTCTTGCAGTTACCATCAGGCCACAGGGGGGTGTCATTTACCTGGGTGTGTGGTGTCGCATTCTCTAGGAAAGAGCGGTGTCGCCTCCTAGTGGTCGTGTCTGTCTTGGATACCACCCATCCCTGGCCCAGGAACATTATTTGTTGAATGAATGAGGCATCCGTTGTTGCAGCTGAATGCCTGTGCCCTAATTCTGGGCTTCTTTACATCATGCCTTCGCATAGCTTCCTGATAATGAGGCTTCCTGCCCCTCATCCTCCCTCCCTCCAATCCATTTTACTCCACACCTAGTCCCAGCTGTCTTAAAGTCCCAACAGCATAAAGCCAAGCTTCTTACTCCACATCGAAGGTTCTCCAGATCTGACCTGTTCACCATTGCCTGTATGCACTTCTTGGTTAAGCACCTTTCACTCACACGTTTCTCTCTTCCTGGAATGCCTCCCTGCTCTCAGCCAGGCAAAAGATTTCCAGTTCACATTCTCATTCAGATGGCTCCTTTTGGTGAATCCTAATCACATCTGGGAACGACTTCTGAATTCCGTTATGGCTCAGACAATTGTTAATTCTCTTAGGGTGTTCACCACACAGCAACACCACTGACAATAATAGCACCACTGTTTATTGAGCCCTCATTACATGTAGGTGGCAGGGCTGCCAGGTTGCACAGCTTAAGGACTTTGGGGTCCTGTTTACCTGGGTTCCCGTCCTGACTCTGCCGTTGAGCGTGTGTTTGTGCAAGTCATTTCTCTGCTCTGAACCTCAGGGTCCCCGACAAAGGGGATATTGACCCTGGAGGGTTCAGCGAGGTGCCTGGCGTAGGGGAGATGCCTGATCAGTGTGGTTCCACGAGTGCAGAGCTGTGTTGTCCGTGATGCACCCCTGCCTCTGAGAACGGGGTCTCTCGCAGGTAGCTGGTCCACAGTAAGTAGTTGTGGAATTCATGCTCCAAGACTGGATAAATGCCACTTTACATTGCTGCAGGAAGCACACGGTCCGGGAGGAACCAGAGGTTATTGTCAAGTGAAGTGAGTAAATTTCATGGAAGTTTCTGCCTGACCGCTGGCTGACATCTGGGTGCTGTCGAGAGAACCTTTAATTGAACACCCCCGGGCTGGGGGTGGGGGATGGAGGAGAGTATCTCCACTTTACCCAGACCTCCTGCCTGGCTGGCTCATCTATCCAGACTTAAGAGCCCGCCCCTTCTTGCTACCCGGGGCACTGAGACTTCTCTCTGGATTACCTTGGTTTATCTGTTTCTGGATCAGTCGGTAAAGTTGTTGTAAATGTAGACCCAGTTATCAAGTACATGATCTAATTAGCAAGACTCTCACTTGGAACGGCTAAGTAGAACATCCCCACGTCACAGTCCCAGTGACCCATTTCCCAAATGCTCCCTTTATGCTGTTTTTTTTTTTTTTTCTCTGCTTCTTGAACAAAGGAGAGGGGAGAGCCACAGCCATTTGCATATTTATTTGCTCCAGTGGTGGGCAACCACTTGCACTCCGTGCCATAGGGAGTTCCTCTCGCTTGCTTGTTTGTTAATGTTTCTCCTACAGGATAAATAATGTGAAAGTGTCATCATAGGCCAAAAAGAGGCAGGCCAGCCATGGGAAGGCGGAATTTACTGCCTCCCCCCAGCCCAAGGACACAGCTCCTCCTGAATTTTTAAACACAGGTTGGAGTTGCGCTTTCAGCAGGAGACCAGGTGGGAGGGCCGCCAGAGGAGTGGAGGGAGCTCAGACCCCGAGGGTCAGGGACCCTGGGTTCTCATGTCATCTCAGCCACTGAGTTGCCCCTGGGACCTTGGCTGTTCCTCTTCTGTAAGCAATGAGTTATCCAGAAGTTTCCCTTACATCTCTGGCATTCTTCCAGAGTGTCAGTCAGCACACAGAATCCCAATTTTGATCTCTGAGAATATCACACCCACTGAAAGTCACATATAAGCACCAGGCAGACTTAACTGCAAAGAATGTGCCCATTCTGCCACCACCACCAGCGTCGCCAAGTGGGGAGATGGTGACACCTCTAGTGTCCACGAGGGGACCAGACCCCACATGGCACAGTCAAGGGGCACTCGGGTCCCATCGATTCCTTGTGAACCCAAGTAGCTTTCCTAAGGCACCGCCCTTGGAATCACACATCTACAAGCAGCTCTACCTGTGGTCTCGTGAATTTGGGAGACACCATCCCGCTCGTAGAAATCCCATAAGACATAAGGAGAAATCTTACTTCAAAGAAGAAACCTGTGTAACAGTGTCTACCTAGTGTGTCCCGAACTTAATTGACCAAAGAATCCATTCTTTTCCCCTTTTCATACCACCTTTCCCCTCCTGTGCAAACCCATTCTGGACACTGTGGCTGCACTCAGCCAGGTAACTTAGTAGGGAATCCTCTCCATGTCTCTGTTAATTTTCTTGGATCCTGTGTCAGACTGTTAAGGATTGATTGTTTGTGTCCGTCCCCCAAATTCATAGGTTGAAACCTAATCCCAGTGTGGTGCTATCAGGCGGTGGGTCCTTTCGGAAGTAATTAGGTCATGAGGGTGGAGCCCTCATGAATGGGATTAGAGCCCTTGTAAGAACAGGCCAGAGAGCTAGCTTGCCCTGTTTTCTGCCACGTGAAGATACAAGGAGAAGTCGGCAGTCTACAGCCCAGCCCCGAAGAGGGCCCTCACCAGAACCTGACCACATGGCACCCTGATCTTGGACTTCCAGCCTCCAGAACTAACTTATAAATAAATTTCTGTTGTTTATAAGCCATCTAGTCTATGGTACTTTATTATGGCTGCTCGAACTAAGACACAGAGGGATGTCCTTGTCCATCCTAATGGCAGGCTTGGGGCAAATTTTTCCATCAGGGACAGTTAACCAGCTCACCCTCAGCAGCTGCCCCCTGGCCCCAGTCTTTCTCTGAGGTGCCCATCACACCATCAGGCTCAGTCTGTCCGTTTGTGTGCTTCTTTCTCTCCCTTCTTTTCCCCTTCCTTGGGCCTACACCTCTTTTTCTCCATTTCCCCATTCTTCATCCTCTCACCTTCCCCTTAGTTTGAACTCTGCTAGGAAGGGGATGGCCTTGACCTCAGACCAACAGCTAGCTCTTCCAGGTTCGGGCTGGCTTATTTGCCATCATTGGGCTTCTCACTGATCAGGAATTAATTGGTGGCTGAAGGACTCCTCAGAGTGGATCTCAGCTGTCTAGGAAATCTGCTGATCTAGAAAGATTTTCAGATGTTGTTAGCAATCCAGAGAGCATGCTATCAAGTGATTCTTTTTCCGGCATGCTCTTGGCACTGTCTGCATGTGATTCAGCCACTCTGCCCTGTGTCCTTTTGGTGACATTTAGTCTTTATTCAGGGCCTTTGAAACTATGCCTCAAAATGTCATTAAGGATTCTAAATTATTTTATTTTCTTTCTGTTTTGTTTAAAGAACTGTAAGTAAAAACTTTGTTTTGAGACAGCTCGCTTAAGTAGTAGCTAGGTTGACTTCTGCCTCTGCCCTCCAGTTCATTTTTGCTGCCTGTTTTCTCCCCAGTCTGGTTCTGAGGTTTAGAAAGAGTCAGACTGGCGTCACTTCCTAGCTTTGCGACCTTGGGCAATTGCTTAATGTTTCTGAGCCTCAGTTTCTTCCTCTGTAAAATGGGCTTACTAATACCTCACAGATTGGTGATAAGGATTAAATGAGAGCATGGGAGAATGCAAAGTACTTAGCACAGTTTCAGAGCATAGTTGTCTGTAGGGGAAGACAACGCTCTTAGGTTATTTGCAGGGGCCTGCAGATTAAACTGACAAAAGACAAGCTAACAGAAAAAATTTTACTGATGTTAATATTTTTAATTTTATGTCCACAGGGAATTCATGGAAAAGAAATGAAAACCCAAAAAAGTGGTTAGACCTGAGGGCTTATATACCATTTTAACAAAGGGTGATGAATTGTGGAGAAGTGACTAGACAGTGGGAAAGGGGTTTGGGCTTCTAGGGGTGGTAAATTGTGGGAAGTTAAGTATATGGGGAAACTAATGGTAGGCAGGGTTATTCAGTAAGGTGTGCTTATGCAGACTCATCTCAGTGCCACCTCTGTCCCTGATAATAAGGTATTCTCCTCCTGGTATAAGACCAGCGGGCACCTTCACAAGGGGCACTTAAGCCACCTTTACAGAGGGAAATGGATGCCCTGCTTTTAGGTAGGTAGAGGGCAGGGCGAGAGCTCCTCCTGTGTCTTCTGTTTCTCACTTGACTTCAGCTCAGAAGAATCCTTACGACAAAGTGGCATATTTTGGAGTGGCATATTTTGATCCCCTTGATATCCATCACTTTAGGCGAAGGAAGAGGCCTCTTGTTCACTCCTGTACTTCCAGGGGTATCTGGCTTATAGTAGATGCTCAGGAAAATTGGAAAATTTTTACAGTGGAAAATAGAGGCGTGGGATATGCCTGTTGTGAAAGCCTCTATCGAAGTCTAGTCTGGGTCCTCAGCAGTCCTGGGCCTGCCTTCTTCCTGGCTTCAAGGTGCTAAACCTGCCACAGTAGCCAGGAGGCTACCTGCAAGATTCTATGGAGGAAAGAGCATTGAGCTGGGAAAGTGCATTACTAGATAAGTAATTTTTCTGGCTCTCCATCTCTTTAGCCATTTCATTCCTGGTTGCACATTAGAATCACCCAGGGAGCTTTTTTCACAGTATTGATGCCAGGGCCATCCCCAGAGACTGACTCTGCTGGTCTGGGGTGGGGCCTTGCGATACTAATGTGCAGCTAGGGTCAGAAAGCCTTGGCTTTAATCCAGGAAAACAGACTGAGTGGAGATCGTAAAACCTCATCGAACGCGAAACATTTGAAGGGATAACCGAGAACTCCAGTAGGTTGTGTCTTAATTGGGGCTTCAAGATTGAATCAGAAGTGGTTAATTATCTCTATGGGGTGACACCAACTTAGGAGCAGCTTGTATATCCACACTGTCACTGCAGACTCAAAGTCCGGGTTGGCTCCTACAGCCAGCTCTGCCCAGCAGGACCGTGGGCAGGGCCAGGTGTCTTGGCAAAACATGAAGCAGGTGGTCCAGGGCCACTTGGAACCACACCACCCATTTGTCATCGTCAGCAAAAGAAGTCGGGTCTTCCCAAAGCAATTCCACCTCACTGAAGTAAACAGCAACTTTCCTACCATCTTTAAAGAGACCCAGCATCTTTAAATAAACACAGATTGGGTTTTGTTTGTTTACCCAGACGAAGCTTCCTCTTGAGGGGAGGTTAAGTGAGGAACACAGTCTCAACACTCACACTCTGATGTGGCACTATTTGGAAACAGTGACTCGTTCTTCTGCCACCAGCCCCCCCCACCCCGCTCAGGCCACCCACATGACTAGTGGAGGATGACAAAGGTGGAAGGTCAGCATTCATCATCTTCAGCACGATAACGTTTCAGAGCTGTTTAGTGTCTGATTTGTAATGTTTTCGGAAGGCAACAAAAATCACGTTGGTAATTTTTTTATCGTGTTTAAAAAAAAAAAATGGAAAGTGTGAATCCATGTGGGACAGCGTGTGTGTGTCAGTCACAGCCTGTTTGGATCTGGTTGAAAACCTGCAAATATTTTTTTTCCACGCAAAGTGTATTCAGGGTTTTGTTGATAATGTTGTTGTTAGTACAAATCTCCTCAGGGACTCAGAGTAACTCTAGCGGGGAGGATGGGAAACAAAGCGCAAGGGCTGTAATCTTCAGCCTGGAGTAGAAGCAGCAATTTTAAGCAATTTAAAAAATTCTATTAAGGGCAATCTGTTGGTCTCCTTCTGGAAAGAGAGGGCCTTGTTCAGAATGCTCTTGGTGACACTATAAGGGGTTGATGGAATCTCCAGATTTTGACAGAGTCTCCTGCACCCCCAAAGCCATCAATAGGACCCTGCTCCCCACTTCTGCCCCCTCATGCCTTTAAATGGGAACGTTCATAATTTCCTGCTTAGTGGAGGATCTATTACAAACACTAGAAATGAGTTGCCCAGATAAAGCGAGATCTCTGGGGGCTGCCCGACAGTCTTGGCTTTGTCAGAAAAGAAAAAATTCGGGGAGTTGACTGCAGAGTTTCCCACATTGCAGCCTGTGAGCGGTGTAGTGCCTTTGTTGATTTTTAAAATTTCTTTTTATTAAGTCATCATTTTTTAAAGTCCCCGCTGAGCCAAGAGAACAGATGAACACTGGTTCAGCCATGTTTCCCAGCAGGCTGCCCATGAATTGGGCTCCACTCTGTCGAGTGGGGGTCACGATAAGGAAGGAGAGACGCCCCCCTAAATTTGTTGTGCGTGTCTCTGTGGGTCTTAAAATCTAATGGGGCACGACCGATCAGGGCCGTTGGGTAAGGACCCACCCTGTGGCCAGGAAGCTGGGTGTTAGTCTTTGGAGAAAATAGCCTCTATTTCATTCATTCCCGAGACAGGCAACATCTGGTGGGTGAGGAAATGTCTTCATCTTTCTGCTCTTTATTTTTTGAGCCTGCGTCGTAAGGAGTCTGGATTTCTCAAGGGAGATGCTCCCAGGTGCTGGGGACGGAAGACACAGCCACAAGGCGGCAGGTTGGGGCTTAGTAGAAGGTAGCCTATGGGCCAGTAGCTTTCAAACTATTTTTTTAAGTTATTTTGATTGAAGTATAGTTGGTTTACTATGTTGTGTTAATTTCTGCTGTACAGCAAAGTGCCTCAGTTATGCTCTCAAACTATTTGGACAGCAACCCACAGTAAGAAATACTTTTTCTATCACAATCATGTATACAGATAGGAATGTATTCTATATGTAGCACACTAATGGGTTTAGTAGATCCTATTTCCTTCTGTTAATTTTATGTCGGCCCTGACCCACTGTGTGAGGTCTACTTACTATTTGGTGGAAATCTGATGTTTAAAAAATTGCCACAGTAGGGTATTCTATGAGGAAGACCTCGGCACGTGCATTCTGAGAGCTGCCTCAGCTAGACCATTTCCGGGAATGTTGCTGTCCGGGTTCATTCCCTTTGTGTTCCATTGACTTTTAAAGAGCAAGCCCCCTGCTGTTCCTGACCCCAGGATCTTTGCACTTATTCTTCCTTCCACTGAGAACAAGCTTCTTCTAGATATCCAAAGGTCTAGCTTCAGTTCTTTATCAGGTGTCACCTTCTCAATAAGTCGCCCCCTGGCTTCCCTCTTTAAAACTGCAATGCATCCCCCATCCCGCCCCTGCTCCCTCTTCATTCCACTTCCCATGTTCTGGAGTGTTTTGGTTGTGGTTTGGTTTTTACCACCATGCTTATTACCTCTCAACAAACAATATACTTTATAATTTATTTGTTATATTTACTGTCTGCCTCCCTCTGCTAACTCGTAAGTTCCACAGGAGTTTTTCGTTGTTGATCAACGTATCCCAAACAGCTGGAGAAGTTCCTGATACGTGATGGCTGCTCGCTCAAGACTTTGTTGAATGAATACATCAATGAGTATGTGATTAAAAATTACAGCCTCTGACTGTGACTATCTTGAATTGAGTAAATTAAGGGAAAGGCTGAGCCTCTGCTTGGGTAAGAACAGAAATGAGGAAGAACAGTGAGACCAGGAGATGGGGACGGTGGTAGAGAGCAAACATCTCCGGGATAAAGGAGAGATCAGGGGACCAGCATCAAGGTGACAAGGTGCCCACAGGAGAACCCACCCTCACCCCAGGGGCCCAGGGCTAATTAGGGGGCCGTCTGGCTTCCTCTCCTTCTACCCCAAGCCCCAATCTTCCATTCATTGGGTGCCCAGCGGCAGATTCTTAAGCATCTCATCCGCAGCACCTGGCTGTAGGGTTTTTGTTGGGACCCCCATGAAATGCTCGGGCCCACGTTGCTGCAGGTTGCTCATGGTTGATAAGACCACTGCGGGAGAATTTATAAATCCATTGCTTTAGTGGCTGTGACTGAGGCAGATAAGCAGCGGTCTGACAGAAATAAAAGCATCTTTCTCCCCCTCCCTTTTCTTGCCTGAGACACAAAGAGTCAACCTGAATCTGTGTGATGAATGAACATTCTGGTGAAGTAAAAAATGATAAAATTCCAACTTGCTGCTTTGTGGGGAATATTGCAAGCCGCCCATCTTTGTTCTTCAGACCACTGCATTCTTTGTGTAGGCCGGCCACCAGGCCCTTTGCCCACCAAAACCTGGAGGAAAATCATACTCACCAAAAACCAGCGTGATTTTCCAGCCAGACGAGATAAGGCCGCTGGGGAGCGTATTTCCATGAAGTGATGCCAGTTGAGCCAAATCCTCCTTGAAATATTTAATTATAAGATACATGAATGCATATCCCAGCAGTTCTTTTTTCCCTCTTAACCTATATATTTAGCCTTGTAGAAAAAAAAAAAAAATTCTGGGGCTTTACCTTACTTTTAATTAGGATCTCAGAGGTCAATTTTATAATATTTTTATCCCATTGGTCAAGCCAGAAACTCTCCTTGTCTAAGGTGAGGATATTTGAGTAAAATAATGCCGTCTGATCCCTTTATAGTCATAGCTTACCTTTTATATTGGTTTTCAGTTTAAAAATTATTTTCACATAGAAGAAATAGGGACTGAAAATGCGCTCATGACCTGCTCAGAGTTGTACAGTGACTCGGTAAGAGCCCTGTGGAAGCTGAATCTTGAACCTGGAAGGGTGCCGGTCTCTCCATTTCTACCCAGTGAGGGCTCCCATGTCTGATTTCTCTTTCCACTAGGAGAGAGGGCAGGAGCTTTCTGGGTGTCAGGCCCTGCGAGTAAAGTAGCTTTCACATGTTACCCCACTGGCTCCTCCCCGGGATCCTGTGAAGCAGATCCTAGTACCGCATTTTCTAGTTGACGGAATAGAAATTCAGGGTGGTTTTATTGCAAATGGAAACCAAGCTTTGGCATCTGAGCCCCTGCAAGCAAGGTGGGTTGTGAACTTTTACATATGGCGGAGAGACCACCAATATGTAGATGTATTTATAGGTAGAAAAACAAGCAAACAAAAAAAACAGGTGAAAATCCCTGCCCTTGTGGAGGCCGCCTTCTAAGGATTCCTTTTGGGATGGGTGGATAGTCTAACAGTCCTCAGAGGCCAGCTCCATTTCCAATCCAGGAATAATAATTAGCCCTCTTGTGAAAGGGCTAGCACAGATGCATTTGTAGACATACACAACCTGGGCTCCAGACCAGGGAGGTTTGATTTGGCCAGTAAATTTGGCCCCTGTGGCAACACATCTCACGACTCTTAAGATGACTGAGAAACCCATGCCTTAGTGAATTCTGTGTGCCCCGCGTGCTTACTGCTTCCTAGGTGCTTATGGAATGTTTAAATGGACGAACCATGTAAACGAGCTAACGTGAGGCTCTCTGAGAATGAATTAACATCCATCAAGAGTCGTGCAGTCCACAAACTTAGAAACATCCAAAAATAACCACCACCCTCCCAAGAGATCTCTGAGAAGCAGCAATGAAAGAGCTCAACGGAAACTGTAAATCTTCATGATAGTTTCATACGTTTACAAGTAAGTGGTTTTGGAAACAAGATTGGTGTAGAGCTGCATTTAGCCTTGGTGTGCTAAGCAAATTTGCACCAAATATAAATTCCTGGCGTGGTATTTTTAAGCCATGCGGGGTGGCGGGGCTGGAGAAGAAAGAGTATTGGAGGCGCATCAAAGCTATTTTTGAAAGTTTAATCTACATTTTTAGAAAGCTGCGTTTTTGAAACATTGGAATATCAATCACCTCCCACTGGCAGGATTCTCAAGGGAGAAATGACAGCACATCCGATCTTCCTTGAGTTTCTTCAGATCACACTAGGAAAATGGTTTCTGTTGCTGTGCACCACGTGTGAGAAGAAGCCCTTCCTTGGCATGCTGCCCTGTCCTTCGCCTCCTTATTTACAGCCTGAGATAGACTTGTTGAGTGTGAAGGGAGAACCCAGACAGAATGTCAATGCAGAGAAATGACACGTGAGTGCTGGCGCCCTGGGCTGTGCGCAGGTGAAGGACGGGAGGCCCGGTCAGGTGTGGCTCTGTTCCTTGAATTAGCTTTGATGAGCTAGACATTGCGTGCAGAATGAATCGAACCTCAGCCAGAAGGCCTTCAGCCAAGAGCCAAGCGATGGCCCTTAAGTCTACAACATCCCAGTGAGATTACTTAATTAGCCAGGGTCCTGAGCTTGGCTGGTGGTGGGCCCAGTGAATGCTTGATTTGCAATGGGAATCCACAATTTGGTATGGAGTCTCCCTTTTTTTAAAGTGTTGGCTAACATTGCCGCTTCCCCCTATTCCCTTTTCATGACAGTTTTCCCTTGTGGAATATTTCAAACGTGAGGGGTAAAACAGGTTTGTCGCTAGAACTGGATCCTCTCCAGGGGGCTCATTAGTCGTGACGTTCAACGGGACAAATATGGACCCAAGAGGCCAAACAGCATCTTCCTCCCCAGGTAGTTAAAACAGAGATTTGCTCACCGCCTTGCCCGCTTGTGTCTGTGTGGGTGTCTGATATCAGGGTAATCTAGGAGCTAAAACAGAGGGCAGAGAAAGCAGCGCAGATGCATTAGGCAGGAAGCCAGTGGATCAGGAAAAGGTCTGGAATTAGGGAAGGTTGAAGACAAGCAGTTTTGGTTGGTCTCCAACATGGGCAGTTGCCTGCTTTAATGTCTGGATAAGAACTTGCTTGTAGTTGGTAGATGGATTGCCTGGATGTAAATGGAGCCTGAAAAGAATCTATTCCCTTCCAGCAATTAAACATTCCCCTCCTGCTTTCTCCACTCTAGTTGTTCAGTAGACCGTTTCTCCTGAATACGCAGCACAGAAGTGTGATATAGCCCAGCCTGTTTTGAATTAGCTTATGGGCTCCACATAATGAAGTGTGGCCTTACTTGTGACTAGATATAATACAGTGACCGGGGTGGAAAAATGGATTTTGGAGAGTGCTGGTATAAGAGACCTACCGACAAGATGCAGGGCGGGGGTGTGGCTTTTAAGTATTCCTTCCCTCAACAAGAGAGTAAAGGCAGGAAACCGTTACTTCCTGCCCCTCTGGCTGACCCCATGTCTGCCACACCATCTGAAACCCACTTCAGTATTTAGAACACTTTCCCAAAGAGGGATGTGTGCAAGGTGACTCTTTAGGGTTCAAGTCAATATTTTTTACCTTAAAGAAAAAGAAAAGCTTTATTATTTTTTTTTTTGAAGAATCCACCTGCTTTCTTTTTTTTTTTTTTTAAGATTGATTGATTGATTGATTGATTGATTGATTGCTATGTTGGGTCTTCGTCTCTGTGCGAGGGCTTTCTCCAGCTGCGGCAAGTGGGGGCCACTCTTCATCGCGGTGCGCGGGCCTCTCACCATCGCGGCCTCTCCTGTTGCGGAGCACAGGCTCCAGACGCGCAGGCTCAGCAGCTGTGGCTCACGGGCCCAGTTGCTCCGCGGCATGCGGGATCCTCCCAGACCAGGGCTCGAACCCATGTCCCCTGCATTGGCAGGCAGACTCTCAACCACCGCGCCACCAGGGAAGCCCCTGAAAAGCTTTATATTTGATATATGGATTGACAGAGGATCGTATATATAATAAAAATCACTATGTCTGTATTGGGGGGATATGTTAAAAAACATATTAATAAAAATGTTTGGAGTCTACTGGTTTAGAGCACTGAACGGGGCACCCAGATTTTGCTCCCTTTTTCACTTTGTCATTAGTGCTGAATGGCTTCACTTTTCGCTACTTTCATCCCTGTCCTGCCTGAATGGGTTACGAAAACAGAGCCCGAGAGCTTCTAGGGAGAAGAGGGGAAGTCAATGCCATCCCTCCCACTGTCCTCCATGATCTCTAGGTTTCAGCCGAGTTTCGTGGACCTCGGCCATGCACGGTCCACACACTTCTCATACAAGCTTCCCAGACAATTAAAATTGTAAAGATGCTTTAGGTGAAGCATGGGGTCCATTGGGCTTGCCCATCCCAGGAGGCCCAGTTCTCTGTCCTGCTTTGCCATGCTGCTACTGCTGCTGCTGCTATTTAACCTATTTAGGTCACCCAAGTGTTGCTTTATTTAAAATTGAACAAGATTCAGGTACTTAGAAAATATATCAATAAGCTCATCGCTCAAATGAAATTGTTCCTCCACCCCTGCGCCCTGCATATGGCCTTAGATTGCTTCTCATTCCAGAAACAGATTGTTTGCTTCCAAAAACCTCAAGCAGAGTCAGAAAACTGGAGATGATAGCTTTCAAGTGCACAGATTTGCCAGGAAAGGAGGGTGCTGTGATTGGAGATGCTCTCTGGCAAGGAGAAATGTCCAATCTCATTTACTCCTGTCCATCCGTGCATCTGTTCTCCGGTGCTGCACGGTGGATCTCCTTCCAATGAATGAACTTCGGCAAATGGAGTGTCTATGACAGCTGTTTGACTCATCTGGAGTCTAGTAGTTTAAAGCTGGCAGCCCTGACTCTTAGTTTAACTTCTTAAGTGCAGTATTTTAGACAGATATAGATGCTTTGCAAGCAGGCAGCAGGTCAAATTTTTCTCTGGCCTAGATCTGGATGTTAGATTCAAAAATTCGGTATTTACAAATATGTCTCACCTAGAATTAGGTATGATTGAATTATTATTGTTTGTTGAAGGGGGCATCTTTTAAAATCTTGCTTAGATAACTGACTTGCTTTTCAAAAGCACGATAAAATCATATGTTTCCATTGTAAAGGTACACACACTTGTTATAGAACATTTGGAAAATAGAGAGGAGGGAAAAATTCACCCATATTTTCTCCATCCATAAATAATGATTATTAGCAATTGGTGTATTTCCTTCCATATTTTTTTTTCTGTGCCTATAAAATGGAGGCTTTTTGGTCTTCCGACCATGGTATTATTCAGTCTTGCATCCTACTTCTTCCCCACTTGTATTGATAAGTATTTTTCCATGTCGTTATAAACTCTTAATAAGCATTCTTAATGATTGCATTATGTTCTATCAAATGGATACACCTTATTTTACTTAGCCACACACCTAGTGGTGAACATTTAGGTTTTACCATTGAATTATTATAGACAAAGCTGTAACAGGCTATAAAGCTTTGTTTCATAGTTTGGATTACTTCCTCAGGATAGATTTCCGTAGGATTTATACCACGTATGAACACTTTTAGGGCTCATTGCCTGTAAATTACTAAATTGTTTTCCAAATGGATTGTCTCTTTTTACACACCCACAAGCAATTGGACGGAACTTTTTTACCACATCCTTGCCAACATAGGATATTATAATTTTTAAAAATCATTCCTGCATTGCTAGGCAAGAAATGCGATCTAATTGGCTTTAATGTGGCAGCTTCCTTTTAAGTGTTGATTGAGGCTTTATTTGAGAAGACCCTGCTGTGTTTTCCATAGTTCATGGAAATTCTGGGAAAAGTGCTCTTGAAAAAGGAAATAATTTATTTTCTTTCTGCTTTTTCAAAACTTTCATCTTTTCTCCTTCCCCCCTTTTAAGTCATCTGACATGAAGAAATGTATGAGCAAACCACAGGAGCAGGGAATTCATACTCCAAAGTTTCCGGTGATTGAGATGGCCACCCAGTTTTCAGGCAATAAACAACCTTACCTGAATTTTAATTTTTCTGACTTATACCATTGAGTGCCTACTGTTTACAGTCAGTAACTATTGAGTGCCTACTGTTTCCAGTCCTTTCTTCATTCCTCCTTCCCTTTCTTCCTTCCTCCCTCCCTCCCTCCCCCTTCCCTCCTCTCTCCATCCTGTGACAGCTCAGGTGAAGGTCTGGCAGAGGGAAATTAACTGGCTAATCCGTGCGCAGCGGCCCCTAGTTCCTGCTCCTCTTCCTGCTGAACATGATTTATAGTTGTTTGTCAGAAGGGCAAAATCTGGTTCCTCCGAGTCGGGGTTGGAGGGGGAAATACTTGATTTCTTTGACACAGTTCATTAAAAATTCATACACATGGATCTGAAAATGAAACATTTCTCCATGTCAGCATGAGTTACGGTGGGAGCCTAGAGCAAGACTTCAGTATTAGAGTGAGACAACGTACCCAAGTCATCATATCGGCATAGCAGTGCCTCTCGAGGACACAAGAAAGGGGAAAGGTGATCTGGGCTCTGGATGGTGGTAATGAAATTTTTCTCCCTTTTGCCTAAGGGCTTTCCTTGTAAATAGAAGCTGGTTTATTAGAAAACCTCTCTATCTTAAAGAGCCCACTTTATTCATTTATTCCTTTGTCTACTTGTTTGACAAATATTTTATCTAGTCTCAGCTATTGGTAAGGTGCATCTTAATGAGACATGACCTATTTCAAGATTCCCTGCTACTTCTACGCTCTTTCTTAGTTCCTCTCCCCTGACCCTTTACTTTAAGGTTGTCTGACTTTTACAATGTCTAGACTCCAAGCCTTTTATTATAAATACCGTAATGGCTGGAAACACAATCTTCTAGCCTAGAGAGCTTCTCAAACTGTAATGTGCGTACGAATCCTCTGGAGAACTGTTGAAGTCAAGATTCTGAATCACTAGGTCCAGTGAATGGGGATTGGGTAGGAGAGACTGCATTTCTACCAAGCTCCTAGGAGATACCATTGCCACTGATCCAAGCTCTATGCTTTGAATAGTGAGGCCCTAGTGTACATATCTTTACTGGGTTGAAGTGTTTCCCTGAAATTCATGTCCACCCAGGACTCGTAGATGTGACCTTATCTGGAAATAGAGACTTTGCAGATGCAGTCAAGTTAAGATGAGTGTATTAGTCAGGGTTCTCCAGAGACACAGAACCAATATCTACCTACCTATCTATCTATCTATCTATCTATATTTTGAGAGAGAAAGAAAGAGATTGATTAATTGATTTTAAGGAATAAGTTCACTTGATTGTGAGTGCTGGCAAGACCACATCTGCAGGGCAGGCCCATGGGCTGGAGACCCAGGGAAGAGCTGATATTGCAGTATTGAGTCTGAAGCCACCTGGAAGCAGAATTCCTTCTTCCTTGTTGAACGTCAGTCTCTTCTCTTGAGGCCTTCAACTGATTAAATGAGGCCCACCCACATTATGAAGGGTAATCTGCTTTACTCAACGTCTTCTGATTTAAATGTTAATTACGTCTAAAGAGATACCTTCACAGCAACATCTAGATTAGAGTTTGGCTCAAAGCTATGTGCCTAGCCTAGCCAAGCTGATGCATAAAACTAACCATCACAGTGAGGTCATATTAGATTATGGTGGGCCCCAAATCCAATATGACTGGTGTCCCTGTAAGAAGAAGGCAGTTTGGACACAGACATACTGGACCATGTGAAGACAGAGGCAGAGACTGGAGTGATACATCTACAGCCCAAGGCATGCCAAAGATTGCCAGCAATCACCAGAAGCTAAGAAGAGTCAAGGAAGGATTCTTTACTAGAGCTTTAATGTCTGTTCTTTAAGCCACCCCGTTTGTGGTCATTTGTTCTGGCAGCCCTAGGAAACGAGTACAGCATCCTAAGTAACAGGCCAATGACAAGCCTAGGAACATCATCACAAATGCTTGACTTTTCTGGTAATCTGCTACCTTGAAAGATGGACCCAGAGCCTGGAAAGTGCACGAACTAAAGTGTTTCATCACGAAGAGAGGTTCAGAGCTACTGTGGCTGAGATTGAATTGGTCAGGACTCTTCTTTCCCCGACTCGCAAGCTGGCCTGGAAATGCTCATCTGTCTTTTCTTCTACTCTCTTCTCCCTTTATCTCAGGTTACAGGACAGCTGGGTGACAGATGAAGAGGCGTTAAGTTTGCTTTTCTTTGAACAAATTATACTAAAATGTCCCCCCCACTGGGATTGCCATTTGCCATAAGTAATGCATATTTCATTAACATTCGTTTTAAAAACCAACAAGATCATAAAGTTAAGATTGCTTTAGCCTAAATGCTGTCCAGATTTAATATACATGATATAAACTCCCAGCATAGCAATAAGCTTAAGCAGGCAATTTTTGGTGCCTCGCCGATGCTTATTTTTAACAGGAGGGGAATCGATACTGGGTGAGGGTTAGACTAACAACGTGAGCTGTCAAGAACCAAAGAAATCATTAAAGTTATAATATTAACAAAGCAACATGGTTGTAGGGAATGGAGAGATGATATTATTCTGGGTGTTTTTTCCCCCCTGCCTCAGGCACATTTGTTGGCATTTTAGAAGGAGATAGAATCGGGAGGCATTTTTCTGCTAGGGAATGTTTAAGTAAATGTCAGTTGTGATCAACAGGGTAGCCTCCACAAGGAATACAAAGCTGTAAATATCACTTTTTAGCAACAGTTGTGTGTGTGTGTGTGTGTGTGTGTATGTGTTAGAGCTGAAATCTGAAACCAGTGAATTTGACTTTAGCCAGGAGGTATCAACCAAAATCAGCGGTGAGGAAACAAAATTACCCTGAAGAAGTTGAGTTCCTCATAACAGTGGTAGATAGCAAGGAGAAACCAAACTCCTAGACACTGTGATTTCTCGACTATCTAATTCAGCAAATTAAGATGTCCCTTTGGACTGCCTCGAGGCAGACTTCAGACAGAACACAAGCCACGTCATTCTTTGAGCTTGAAAATGATGCTTTTGAAAGAGTGTGGATATTTAGGTGGTAGTGTAGCTATAAAGACTGGCACATCATGAGTAATTCTGTTCCCATGGTATGACTTACTCTGCTTTTTGACTACTCAAGAAGGGTCTTCTTAATACTGGCTTGGGTTAGTGAAAGCTCTTGTTACCCAGCATCGGCTAGACCCTTACTAGTATGAGTACTAGTATTGGGGTGAAGCAGATCCTTCTTATTGATCTCCTGTGGGTCGGTGGTCCATCTACTACCACAGTGTTAAACCATCCTCATTCTCAACCTCCAGCGCCATCTTGCAGAAGCTCGTGCTTCCCACTCACACCCAGTGTGAGTTCCTTCAACTTCTTTTCCACCTCAGGATCTCACTTTGCTCCTGCCCCTCCCTCTTGAGGACCCTCTCCTTCTATAAACTGTCGCCTTTCTTTGCCTTCCGTGGTTCACATGCCAACTGGTCTTCCCACCTCCTCATTCTCCATCAGACCCATCCATCCTGCAGTCAGTGTCAGATTTGTTATCCGCAGTCTTACCTCCAGTATTAACTCTCCCATTCAAACGCCTTCCAAAGACCACCCTCCACCCTCACCACCACTTTGCCTTTTAGATCAAGAGTAAGCTCCTCACCCTGGCATTCAGAGCTTCAACCCTAATGGACTTCTTCACACTTAACCCTGTGCCCCAGCAAAACTGGATTGTTTATCATTCCCCAAACGGATCTTGCCATTCCCCATCTTCCACTGGCCAGTGGTTCTTCTCTTCGCATGGAATATTCTGTCTCCATCTCCACTTACTAAAATTGCTTCCATCCTTCAAGACCCATCTCACGTCCCACCTACCTGATGAATCATGCACGCTTCTCACTTCTAAGCCAGAGACCATCCTCCTGCCTTTGAACATCCATAGCATTTAATTCATACTGCTTTTCCAGCACGTATTTTGGAGCACTTATATTCCTGGCGTTTGTTTCCTTTTATTTTTCCACCTATTTGATTATAAGCCTCTTGAGATCAAGAGAAGTAAAAGAGTGCCATGTCACCTGAAGTATGAACCATCTGCCTTAGCTATCATAAGCCGTCCTTAAATGTGAACTGGGCTGAACACTCAGCAGGGCAAGTTCTGTCTGTTTGTAGCTTAATTCTTTCTGTGACTTGAATAATGCTGAGGCAGGGAGGCAGCGTGTCCTGGCTGAGAAGGGAATCCCAGGGCATTCACTCAGCACAGATTCTTGGGCTACGTCCCTGCAGATTCTGAATCAAAGGATAGAGCTTGTCATTTTAATAGGTATCTCAGAAGTTTGTTGCTGCTAAAAGACCTCTTGGGAGCTGCTGGTGCAGTGGATGATATGGAAGTGAGTTTGAATCCAGTTCTGCAGTTTCCTAGCTGTGCAGACCTGGTCAGCCTCCCTAACTGTAAAATGGGCTATTATCATAATACTTGCTTCTTTAGGCTACTGTGGGGGGGGGGTGTGGTTTAAATAAAACAACAGGTGTAAAATGGTCAGCCCAATGCTTAGATCAGAGAAGACACTGAGAATGTCGGTTTCCTTCACAGAGTGTCACATCCGATTCTGCATCCCAGAGGCAGGTCGTTCTTACCAGCCTCGGTTCACTCTCAATGTCCTCATCTGCAGCATTATTTGGAGGCCCCTTCCATCATAAGCCAGCAACTGTTCTCCCCCTGGGATCTGTCTATCTCTTCACCCCTTTCTGCTGCTTGTGGCCCAGTGGACCTGAGTTGCCAAGGACACAACTTCAATGCTACTTTTCCTAGAATATCTTTCTGTTGGTGTCATTTCTTCAACATGTACGGAGTATCTGCTCTGCCAGACCCTGAACATACAGTAGTGAACAAATTGAGCAGAAATCCCTGTCCTCAAGGGGTTTATATTCTAAACAGACTAGAAACATGATAACTAAGTAGGAGGCCATGCAGGGAGCCCTGTGAGGGGCGGAGGAGGGAGAGGAGGCTGGAACCAGATAGTGAAGACTTGTGAGGCATAGAAAGGACTTTGACTTCTACTCCAGGTGAGATGGAGCCGGTGGAGGGTTTTGAGTAGGGGAGTGGTGTGATCTGACTCACGTTTTCAGCGGATCTCCTTGGCTGCCGTGTTGAAAATAGACTGTAGGGGGCAGTGGTGGGCATGGAGAAGCAGCAGGGCGGAAGCTACTGCAGTAATCCAGAAGACATGATGGCAGCTGGTACCAACCAGGTGGTAACAGTGGAGGTGGTGAGAAGCAGTTGGATGGGAAGGGGCTATGTCCTGAAAGTGGAGTCCATTGGAATTGTTTATGGATTTGATGTGGAATGTGAGAAGAAAGTCAAGGCTGATGCCAAGGCGCTGGCCTGAGGAAACGGAAGGATAGAGGCACCGAGAACAGAAATGGGGGTCGCGTTGCAAGAGGAACGGTCAGGAACTCAGCTGGAGACATGCCACCTCTTGAGGTTAAGCGCGGCCTCAGGTAGCTGATCTCCGGGACAGACTGGAAACTCAACACCACCTGTGACCCAACATTAACTTTTTAAGAATATAGGACTCAAGTGGAAAAATAAGTTTTCCTCACTACCCCTGCTCCCCTGGGATAATTATTGTTCAATTTTTACTGTTGTTGTTCTGCAGGTAACGTTTTTCTACATGTTCTGCATAGCAGGCCCTAGGCTAATTAAGTGCTTGATAAGCATCACCTCACAATAACCCTCTTATTTATTGCCTGAATATTACAGATGAGGAAATGGAATCAGGTAGAGTAACTTTCCTAAGACCAGGAGGCTGGTGAGGGCAGGAGTTCATGGTAGGTCTTCAGACTCAAAAGCCTCAGCTCTTAATCATTGTCCTGGGAGCAAGTGGTCCAGGCTTTTGTGAAGGACCCTTCTGAAACTTCTCTAGCATCTCCTGCTATGGGCTTGGATGTGAGCTGTTTTGTGTTGACTGTACCTAAATTGAATTAAAATGGGCTAATTAAATGTGGCCTCTTTCAACAGACTGCTATATTTCCAATTACAGCTTTCCTTCTCTCCTGAGAAGGCAGCCCCAACATTGTTTTGAAAAGTTGCTCAGTTATTAATGGTTGGATAACACTTTGAAAAGTGTCATTAAATTGTTAATAAGAAGGCGGGGGGGGGGTGGGGGGGGGATGGGAGTCGGTTTTGCCTGCCTGCCTTCCTCTCCCCCTCCTTCCCTCCCTCCCTCCCTCCCTGTCTCTGTCTCATACAAACACACACACATTCTTAGTTCACAGTTGACCCAGAACATTAGAAATAAAAAGTCAGACTGACTGACCTTAGCTGTTAGTTAACATCTTATCTTGCCTTCCCTGCCTTTGGCCCTGAGACTTTGATCTGAGCCTACAGATCACAGAAAGGAGCGGGTTATCTAGACAGGACCCGTGGAAATAGCTGGGAACGAATCGTCACCGTGAGAAGGAGAACTAAGGAAGAGAAATTGACCAGCTTTAAACAGGAGGTGGCTCCCCATTCCTCTGGCTTGGAAATGGTCCCTGGGATGGAATTATGTCCCGGGTATGAAGTTGTTGTTTGTGATCCAGTCCTTTCCAGAGAGAATAAATGAGGTTTGAAACTATATAACGCTGATCACGAAGAGGTGTGCAAGTCTGTGGGTTTCAGAGCTGGAAGATGGAAGAAAATGTTGAAAGAGACAAAAGGAAGTAAGTGGGGAAATGTAGGAAGCAGGGTAATGGCCTTGAGTGACCTCAGAATTTGGTGGCCCAGGTTCAAGATGTTGGCATCATCTCAACATTATTTTTGCTCCCCTATTCACGTCCACCACAGCCTGCCCTCTGTTAAGAAGACAAGGAGTGGGTTCCAGTCTTGGCAAGGTCTGCTGCTTTTCAGTGCATTTGCGCTCCTGAGAGCCTTGCTCCCAGTGGAAAGTTGCGAGTCCCCTTCAGTGCCCTGTTGAAGCTCTTGCAGACCCCTGACTGTGCAGGACACCATTCTGAAGGCAAGAACATGATGACAAGCCATGAGGCTTTCATCTGGCATTTTCTGCAGCTTTGGGAAGGCATGCCTGGAATTACCAGGGCCCACGTGTCTCAGTTTAATAATGCAAGCTTTTAATATGTGTTAGACATTTAATATTCGTTAGACATATGTTTGTTAGACATATGCAGAGCCTGATATTAAGCAATTAGGCAAAAGAGCCAGGCTAAGACAGTGGTGCCAAGAAGTGGCTGTCTTTGAAGAAGCACAAGAAATTTGGAGAGAAAACAAGAAGGAGTCTGAAAGGTTAGGACTACAGTTCAAGAAATGGCTATATCATTTATTAATAATGGTTTCCAGTGTTCGAGCACTAACCGTGTGCCAGGCCCTGTGCTGAGCGTTTCGTGCATGTTGCTGGGGATATAGATGGGGGGATGCCCATGTTACAGGTGGGGAAGGTGAGACACAGAGAAGTTAAGTGAGCCAGCCACAGACACACAGTGGTGGTTAGCTAACTTTTGAGAGATGCTTTTCACAGGCTGGAGTGAGTAAAAGACAAGCAGCATGTACTTTTACTAAACCCCAATGAAACCAAAGATAATAAATTTACACACACTAAATTTGTAAAAAATTTTAAATGTTACTTGCTTTGGAAATACAGAATTACTGGGTTTCAAAACATGTTTTGATTTTCCTGTGTAAACCCCTATTGAATTAAAATAAAGCACATTTACCATAATCCACAGAGGAACATTACATATTTTGCCCAACTGTTCTGGGTGGGAAGGGTACAGTCAATGAGAGATGAAAAACTTAATCTAGTTTGGAAAAAAGGAAAAAAAATAACTTCTGAAGTCTTCCATCCAGAAGTCACCATTCCAATACTTCTTCAAGTACGGGTGGCCTCCACACCTGGTACTCTATATTCCTGGGACCCAGCCTAGTATTGAAGAATCAAAATAATGGGAGAGGGCCCCAGCTTCTATGTTTTAACAAGCTCCAAAGGTGATGCTATTGCACCATAGTTAGAATTTCCTTTAGACCACCTCTCTCTAAGTCTGTTAGCCTCTTGTCCGTATTTTCCATCTTTTTGTATGTCTCTGCTGTGTTCTGAATGATTCCTCCTGAGCCATTTCTCAGTTCATTTATTATCTTTTCATCTGTGTACTGTTAAAGTGGTCCATTGAGTTTTACATTTTAGTTACAGTGTGTTTTACTTCTAGATGTTCTATTGGTTCTTTGTTCAGATGTATTTGGTCATTTTTTAATAGCTTACTATTCCCTGCAGATGGATATATTCAAGCTTTTATTTCTGTAAACATAGTAAGCACCTTTATGATCTGGTCTGATAATTTTAATATCTGAAGTCTTTGTGTCTGTTTCTGATGTCCATTGTTTCTACTGGTCTATTCTTGGTGCCTTGGTTCTTCAAGTACTTGGTATTTGGTGCTGTATACTGCTCATTGTCTCTGAAAAATTATTTGTGGGGATTCATTAAGGGGTATGAGATGCCTTTCTTCAGAGAGATTTAGCTTGGCTTCTGCTAGGTGCCTGGGAGGACTACAGTTCAATAACATTCCAAACCAAGTTTATGAAGTTCCCTAGACCATGTACGTAATGTAAACTCAAGGTACACAATCCATGAGAGGGCCACCCACGGCGACAAATTCCTCCTCATCTCCCTTGTTGCACCTGTTGCAAAGACAACCTTCCCTGAAGTCCCCTCAGCAAAGGGGAGGAGGTTTACCTCTGGCTCATTCTTACCCTAAGAGGAGCCCCGGATCCTGACTTCAGTTGTTGGCAACGACCCAAGTTGTTCCAGATCACCATTGCTCTTGGGAAAAAAAGTTATTTTAGTTTTCCAGATGTTTCCTTTTACTTTTTATCATGTCTTCAATGATATTAAGATTTTTTTAAAAAAATATTTTACGCCAGCCTTGTAAGTTACTTTTTTCCAGTGGGAAAGTTGGTTGGAGGAGATAGCCCACCATATTCCCAGAACTGGCAGTCTCTAGGCTAGAGTTTAAGAACCATGCTTCTGGGCTTCCCTGGTGGCGCAGTGGTTGAGAATCTGCCTGCCAATGCAGGGGACACGGGTTCGAGCCCTGGTCTGGGAAGATCCCACATGCCGCGGAGCAACTAGGCCCGTGAGCCACAATTACTGAGCCTGTGCGTCTGGAGCCTGTGCCCCGCAACAAGAGAGGCTGCGACAGTGAAAGGCCAGCGCACCGCGATGAAGAGTGGCCCCCGCTTGCCGCAACGAGAGAAAGCCCTCGCACAGAAACGAAGACCCAACACAGCCAAAAATAAAAAAAAATAAAAAAAAAAGAACCATGCTTCTGTCCACTTTAGCTCATACTAACAGTGATAGAATAAAAAGCTCTACTTCTTGCTTTACTTGCCTTTGCCCAAAACTTTCACTTTTATTCTCCCTAGGGTATCTCCAGATATCTCAAATGAGATGGCCCAAGGCTCAAACACAACAGTTCCTTTAATGCAATAAAACAATCAAACAATGCTTTTAGAAGGAGGTCGATGGGATGCCATCAAGTTGAGAATCTTTAGTCTCTAGAAATTCAGGGAGTAGGGAGCACAGCTGCTGAGATGAACTTGGGCTAATCGTCCCTGTCCTATCACCGTGTGCCCCTAGAGGGAACACGCAGGGTGACTCATGCAGTGTTCACGGCAGAGACTGATAGATGTGAACTGGAGCCAGTACTCCAGTTTCCATCATTGAAAATTGGATGGTCAGTCAGTACCCAGGCTCTGGCACTCTCGTTTTCATTATCCCTGAAAATGGATGAATTGGCCTCTTGAGGTGCAGTTGCCACGAATTCTGAATGATGCCTCTCTTTGCCACATTACTGCTTGCCCTTCACTCTGCTCCTGAAAGTCGAAAACACACATTCCTCTGCACCTGTGAAGACTGATTTATCAGCCAACTCCTCCAAGAAGAAACAACAAGATAAAAAAAAAAAAATCTCCGGCTATAAAACACTATTCTGCATTATGCTCTGTTGGTTTTGTGTCTAGACGGAGCTAAGAGACCCCTTTGTGGCCCTAGCAATACCTGGAGGTGACTGTATATTTACCTCTTTTTAGAAGAACAATGGACTTGACAGTTTTATGGATTAGACAGAGGCCACAGAGTCTGGCAGAGAAAGCTCTAACCAAGAAGTCAGGAAGTGACACTTTCAACCCTGGTTCTGCCCGTCCTTCCCAATGAGAGGAAGCATAGCCCCTCAGGGTTCCAGTCTTGACACTATCACTCACTAATTCTGTGACCTTGGGCAAGTCACTCATATCTCTGCCTGAGTTTGTCATCTGTAAAGTGGTGATAATGATCAGACCTATCTCATGGTGTTGTTGTAAAGATAAATCATGTAAATTGCTTAGAATATAATGCTTGGCTATAGCAAGCACTCAATAAATGTGAGCTATTGTGATTATTATGCTAGCCCAGAGCGATTATATGCAGGTACTGTCAACGCCTGTAAAATAGTCCCCTGTTCCAATGAGTCACGGGAGCTAAGAGCTTCCATTTTGAAAGGGGGAATTGCCAGTGGTAGCTGGCTTATTTGAGAGAGCTGGTCTACCTCCAAGGATCTTTTCAGCTCAGTACATCCTTGCCAGACTGATTGCATGTGTGGTCTAGGGTTATCATGTTCATTGCCAAGAGACATGTGAGTTCCTGAGCCAGGAGACACCCATATTAGGAGTCGACAGAATCAGACAGTGTCTGGGGAACTCAGAGAGAAGACCCCATAGCACCACCAGGAAGGTGCTGGTTGGGCATTAGTGAGCTGGATGGGGTGTGAATCCCACAGCCAGCAGCAACCCCTGACCGGTCGCCAGCTCTTAGGGTTGGGACAGTGAACCATTCCTGCATTTGACGGGGGGTGAGCGAGCCCATCCCCTGCGGATCCACGCATCTGCGTAGAGCTAGGAGATTGCGTTAAAAATAAATTCCCCTTGCGGGTTACCTGGGTAAATGCATTTTTTAAAAGTCACTGAACTGCACACTCAAGGTATGTGCGTTTCACTGGTAATGACACGGTTTTTAAAAAATTGAGTTTTCCTTCCCCTTAAGTTGGTAGTGGAGCTTGCACAGATGGGCAGGTGGTTGTCATGGCCTGAAGGGGATCCTTTTGTGGTTATCAGCTGGGAGGAGGGACACCTGTTGTGTGTCTCTAGCAGAAGCAGGTGACCTGCCCCGACTCCTGCCAACCCTGGCCTCTTAGCCTCTTCTGGTCTTTCCCTGACTTCTTACTACTTTTACTGTTCTTCCGTTTTCTTTTTTACTCTCTTATGTTTAATCTTTTCTTTTTATGATTAGAAATAATATGTGCATGTTATGAAAAGAATTAAACCGTTGAGAGTGTATGAAGTAAAAAGTGGAAGTCCATCCCCACCCCCAATCCCATTCCCCAGAAGTGACCACCACGAGCGGTTTGGTGAGAATGCAACCAGATCTTTTCTATGTATATATGGTATGTAGCTATATAATTAAATAGATATGTAGCTACATACATACATATGTATGCGTATATATACGGTTTTGTTGTTTTATTATAGGGATGGAATCGTTCTCATGGTTCTGCATCTTGTTTTTATTACTTAATAGTGGGTATCTGTTCATGGCACCACATACAAAGCTACCACCTCACTCTTTTTCAATGGCTATAATATATCTATTGTTTGGCTATATTTAACCACTCTTTTTCCTGTATTTCTGACCTTAGTCAAGATGGACATATATATAGCTCAGCGGAAGACAGGCCCACTGTGGAATGGACCCCCAGAAGGAGTCCCGTTTCACTCCTCTCTTTTAGGTAACACTACCTTGGATGTTTGTTTGGGGGGATGTGGAGCCCAGGTGTCTTTGGCAACTGATTGGACAGTGTTTGTAGAGTGAGAAACACTGTGCCATGTCGTACGTCTGTATGACTAAAAGATATTCTTTTGAACAGCAAAAGGGTGATTTATAAGATTATTGGAGACAAACCTCTCTCCCCTGAAGACAGGCCAAGAGGATGTTAGGTTGAATTTCAGGAGATGAAAGTGAGGTTTTAAGTAATAGCAAAGCCTTGTGTTTCTGTAGTACTTTATGCTTTTTGAAGTGCTTTCACGCGTCATTATCCTATTTGATCCCATTTGGAACTCTGAAAGTCTGTCTGGTTGGTGGTTATTATCTTGAGACTGCAGATGAGACCAAGGATAACAATGAGTAGGAAGCTGAGCTGTGATTAATCCCTTTTTTCCAACCCCCGGCCCAGTGTTCTTTCTTCACTGAAAATGCACCCCAGGAAGAGACACCCGGCACAGACAACCAGGATCCCATTAGCATCACTTACCTGTAAATCCAGGTGGCCTAGATAGTTTTTGTTCAGGGGAGTAAACAGTGCGACTACCTATCTTCAAGACTTCTAGTTTAAAATGGCAACTCGGACACACACATTTACCTTTGCTTCCTCCTGCACATCTGCTCAAATGACATTTTAAAGGGTAAACCCTCAAGGACAAAGGAGAGAAGAAAAATCGGCAACAAAGATAGGGAAGCTAGGGAACGAATGGATGGGCAGTAACGGACTTAGTGAGCTCAGAAAATGGAATCCTCAGCTGGCACTCAGGAGAAACAAAAAGCAACCAGAGTTGCTTCCAGAAGGCCTGGGGATTGGCAGCATGAGATAACTCTGGAAGCAGAGGTGATGGTGGGGCTCGAAACAGGAAGATTGGATGGCGTTTCGTTAGGAAGCTGTCAGACTCCCAGATCTGCTCCCTACCTGACTCAGCCGCACGACTGCCCCTCGCACACCCAGAGAGAAGGATAGAGTTTATTCTCTGGTGAGGGTAAAGCAGAGGGTCTCAGGAACACCAGGCATCAAGCACAGTTGAGGGTGGAGGTACTTTTCTGAAAACAGATTTAGTGCAAGTTGACATAATGAACGTTGAAACCTCAAGTCATTTCCCAGAGCACAGGCAGGCAGGCTCAGGAAGCTTCTAGTCAGAGTTTAGAAGAGTCTTTTGTGTAGGAATCTCACCAGTTTAAGAATTGGAGATCCCCAGTGAGATGGGCCAAATGAGTCATCTCATGGTGAAGCCTGCAGTCGGCAAACCACAGCCAAGAGCTTTTTAGTGCCCCATGATTGAAAAGGAGTGGTCAGCCGAGAATCACCAGACACTTGGGGAAAGCCTTGAATATGAAGAACACTCACACACGTACACACGCACAGGCGAATGGGGGGAGAGAGAGAGACAGAGGGAGAAAAGTGAAAATCTCCTTAGAAGAAACAGCCTATACAACGAGAAGAAAACTTAAAAAAAAATAAAATAAAAGATAACTGAAAATACTGCATTTTTGAAATGAAAACGCCCCCCCCCCCTTTTAAAGAAGCAAACAGGAAACAACTCGCAAATTGAAAATATGAAAAAGCTGGGACGTAAATTTAAGGATGTATCCCAGAAAGTACAAAAACACAGAGAGATGCAAAATAAGATCGAAAAGATGGGAAATTCGAGGGCATGGTTAGATTAACACCCAAATAATAGGAATCCTAAAGAGAAAAGAGAAGTGAAGGAAATTCCCCCTGAACCCCAGGACAGTTTTCAGATAGGAAAGGGTCCACCTAATGCTCAGATCCATGAATGAGAGTAAACTTCACCAAGCCCATCGACGTGAAATTTCAGAACACTGGCGCAAAAAGAAGATCCTACCAACTTCCAGAGAGGGCATTAAAAAACTAAATATGTAAATAAAAACAGGTTTTATACAATGGTTCCAGAGTCAAAATGGCATTGGACGTCATATTAACATTGGACGTGAGTCAACAGTTCAGAAGTGAATAATTTCAAATTCTGGACCATAAAGGCATTTTCAGAAGTGAGAAAAAAAGTGATTTCCAAACAGCCCTTTCAGGAAACTACCAATGAATATGTTTCCAAAATGAAGGGAGTAAACCAAGGAAAAAGAAGACACAGGTTATGGGAAACTAGCAGAAGTGAGAGTGAAAGGGACCCTCCAGAAACTGATAGAATAGTAAATGGATTTGAATGTATCGAGAGGAGATTAACAAAGCTGGGAAGACTTTGTGTTTAGATTAGTGAGAAATATATAGACCCTTAAACCAAACTAGGGGCTCTAAGGAAAACCAAAAGTTTTTCCAGGAAGAAAAGTGTTTTTAACGAATAATATACTGTGTTGGTGCATCAACTGATAACATTTTCATGGTCAAGATAGCAAAAACATCGATTATCTAAAGTTACTGTCTACCGAGGGGGCTTGAAAGTGGTCTGCATGTGGTGGCAGCAGGGACGGAGGTATCCTAGAGCTAAATTCTCATCTTCCAGAGTCGGAAGTCAATAGCCAGTTCCTAAAGCTGAAAAATCAAGAAGTAGTACTAGGGGCTTCCCTGGTGGTGCAGTGGTTAAGAATCCGCCTGCCAATGCAGGGGACACGGGTTCGAGCCCTGGTCCGGGAAGATCCCACATGCTACGGAGCAACTAAGCCCGTGCGCCACAACTACTGAGCCCATGTGCCACAACTACTGAAGCCCGCCCGCCTAGAGCCCGTGCTCCACAACAAGAGAAGCCACTGCAATGAGAAGCCCGCCCCCAGCAACGAAGAGTAGCCCCCGCTCGCTGCAACTAGAGAAAGCCCAGGAACAACAACAAAGACCCAACGCAGCCAAAAATTAAAAAAAAAACCAAAACAAAGAAGTACTAAACGCGTGTTATTTAGAGATATGGAAGTAAACTACGAAAAGACCCAACCAAAATAGCAGAAAATGATTGCTTCTGGGAGAGGAGGGTCAAAGAATACTGTTTCTTTTATCAAGCCTTATACAGCTATCTGACTCTTTAAACTGTGTGCACATGTTCCTTTGATAAAAAATGAAAATGGAATTTAAAGAATGCGCTGGAAGGAACAATTGGTCTGGAGCAGCGCTTGCACTTTCAAAGTGAACTGTCAGAGGAAAAGCTCTTCCAAGTATCTCCAGCCTTGCTGCAGATGGCCTAGGCATGAAGAACACCTCTGTACCCCGACTTGTCCCCCAGTCTGGGGTCCACCTTAATGATGCAAGCGCAGATGCAGTGGTGACCTTTCAGGAACCCGTGGCCTGACTCTTTTTCTCTGCAGGATAACTGCAGGATGAGTGGTTTATTGAAAAATCCAATTCTGAGCATTTTGGTCTACCACAAACCAGAAGGGGCAGTCGAGGTGCCCTCTGAGTGGGTTTGGAGCACACACAAAGCATCACAAGGTCCCTTTGTGGAGTAAGTTGTAATTCTGCCCTGGTTTTCACAGCAAAACCACATGGCACATATCTGGGAAGCAGGATGGGGATTTATTCCCTTTTCTCCACCCTCCTAAGCGTCCTGGATTAGGTACATTGACTGTGGCACCTTGCTTTACAAGCTCCAAATGCAGAATGTTACTTGATTCATCTTCCCAGCCCCGCTCGGGGTGAATAGCAGAGGCTCCTTTTCTGAGATGGGATTCTGTACCGTGCTACCAGGCACATAGCCCAGCCGGCCTGGGCCACAGAGACCAAACAACACGTTCTCATGAGTGTAGCGGGTCAGAGCATGAGTTTTGGAGCCAACCCAAAGTGGGTTCAAACCTTGCTTCTTATCAGTTGGGTGTGACTCAGAATAAGTTACTTCACTTCCCAGAGCCTCTGTTTCCTCTTATGTAAAATAGGGATAACTGTAGTACCTCTGGTGTAGAATGAAATAATACGTAAAATGGGTCCTTAGAACAGCACCTATCACATAGTAGCTAGTAACTCAATATTAGAGTGCCTTTGTCATATCAGGAAAGTCACTGAATCTCTCAGAGCCTCACTTTCCCATTTGCAAAATGGGATAAATACCACATCTCCTGAGATTGCTGTGAACATTCTGTGAGCCGATGTGTACAGATTGCTTAGCCCAAAACATGGCAACTAGTGAGAGTTCAGTTCATGAAGGTAATTATTATTTCCCTTCTTGTCCATTTCCACAGCCTCTGTCCTCATTCGACTTCCTTGAATACCTTCCTCTTGCCTGGCCACAGAATCACTTATCTGACTACTCTGGGTCTCTCTCCCTCTCTCTGCTGTAGCTCATCCTCCAAACAGCTGCCAGAACCATTTTTCAGAAACACTGCTTTTATCCCTTTCCACCCCTGCCTAAGAGCCCACTGTGGTTATCAAATCGAAACACCCAGCCTGTTATTAAAAGCTTCGCACAGCTGCCTCCTGCACCGTTCTCCCACTTTGCCTCTTTTCTGTCCAAGTGGCCACACCGTCTTCCTCATCCACTCTCGTGTCTTCTGCTTCTGCGGGCTGCACACTGTCACATGCCTTCCCCAGCTTCTCTTGTAAGAGCATCACTTATTTGAAGAGTTGACTTGAAACTCGCTTCCATCAGGAAGTCTTCTCTAATCACTTCGTTATACCTTGTCCGACAGCACTTCTGGCGGTAGCCAGCACTGTCTCTTGCAGTTGCGGGTAAATCTCCCTGGCCAGGAAAACCGCTGAGTCCATTGGTGAAAAAGAGCATGAGGTTTTGGAGTCCTGACAGATTTGGATTCAAATCTTAGCTTTGCCGCTTACTAGCTGAGAGACCTCGGGAATAACATTTTATATCTTAGGGTCTCACTTGTAAAATGGGCATTTGTAAACTGGGAACAGTGTCATTATTCCCAGTTTACAAATGAGGACATTGAGAGATCAAATAATGCATGAGATCATTATGAAATAACTGCAGAAATCCCTTAGTATCCCGTCTGGCATTTAGTTGCTTCCACATCAGTTCTCTTCCCTCTGTTGTTTCCTATGTGCGTGCTTTGTTGCTTCACTACAGCATCAACTCCTTAGGTCCAGGGCCTGGATATTTTGTCATGTAACTTACCCCTCTGTATCAGTCAGTATATGCTGTCTCATGCCATGGTAACATATAAGCTCAAGTCTCAGCAGTTTAAAACAATAGAAGTTTCTTTCTTGCTCACCCTGCGTGTTCACTGGGGATCAGTAGGGCAGACTCTTCTCATTTTAGATACCCAGGGAGCTAAGTTGCTCACATAGCACTGACCAAAGCAAGTTGCAAGGCCAAGTCTAACTTCTAAGGGGACAGGGAAGTCTAATCCCACTGTGTGTCTGGAAGGAGAGAAATTCAGGGACATCGGTCAGCTGCCTAAAGACCACCATGCCCTCCAGGAGCCCACCCCAGACTTCATACATGGAGATTCCTGTTGGAAAGTCACTGCTGGGTGTGTGGTTCTCTGCCAGGCGCTGGGAGTCTTGGTGATTGGGTACAGTCCTGTTCTCTGTGGGCTCATGTTTCCCTCACTGCGATGCACAAGTTTTGCCAGAAACCCAGAACAAATTCAGCTATCTCAAGACTCACCGTTCCCGTCAGCCCTGAGGACACACAAGAAGGAAGCTTTCTCCCGTCTGAAATTATGACCAGTATTCAAGGACCCCAGTTCTCTGAAGTTCTGTCATCCTTGACTCATTTATTCATTTACCTGACAAATACTGTACTTACTGAGACCTGCTGTGTGCCAAGCACTATTTTATTTACAACGATATAGCGATAACCAGGACAGACACGGTCCCTGCCTACTCAGATCTGACAATTGGGCAGAGAAGGCAGTAGACTACAATGGTGGGGAATGGGCTCTAGAGTCAGACCACCCCCTGGGTTTTCATCACTTACTAGCAACCTTGGGCAAGTTTCTAAACCTCTCTGTGCCTCAGACTTACCGTCTGTAAAGTGGGAATGATAACCATACTTACGTTATAGGATTATGATAAAGAACAAAAGAGACAGAGAACCCATAAACATTTCATAAAGATGGTGGCATGTAGTATAGAAAGCCCTCAGTAAATGTGAGCCACGACTGCGGTCATCGTCACCATCGTCATTATCATCACCATCATTAGTAACGACGGTATTTAGGACACATGGTGGCGGGAATGGTAAGATACTGAACCAACAGGGAAGACTTGGCAATTTCCTGTAAGAACCGCATTTAAAATGGTTGTTTGCTTGGCACATGAGTGCATGAAAGCCTGTTTCACGTGCACCTGAAACCCCCTGAATGGCACCATTACAGTCACACCTCACCACTGTTTATAGTATTGTGCTGGATCTGACTAATCCCCTGTGATTGGCCATTTATGTGGTTCCAACTGCTCTGCTATTGTTGGCCTCTGAAGTCCCACGGTCTAATCCCTTTTGAACCAATTCAAGTAGCTTTTCACTGTTAAGTTTCAGACATCGGAAAGAACAGCTGAATATAAATTGAACATTTTAAAACAGGGAGAAAACGGCTAAGACTTCTGAAAGCCAGACTAAAGGGCTGCAGAGCATCTGCATGTTACATCAGACATGTGCCTGGGTACACTTCTTTATGACCAGATCTTGCTCACTGTTTCTAGGGAAAAATACAGTCTAAGTCCTACCCTCAGGTCACCCAGGACACTTGACCAGCAGTGATACGTTGGGTTTGGCAGGAAGGAGAGGAGAGCCAGAGAAATACCACTGGTAATTCCCCATACATGCAAACAATTCTGACATTTCTAGGTCTATAACTACTCGTTTTGAGGATGGGCAAGTAAAGGAAGGCCCTGCTGCTCAGTCAGACGTCACCTGAATCAAGGAGGTACCTATTCCATAGTCAGCCCCTCCCAACTTTTCCCAAAATCCACGCCCCTCCCTAGAAAAAGTGTACCCCATCCAAAAAGCTGGCCTAATTAAATCCTGACAGATTGCTGCTCTATTTCACAGCTGCCTGGTAGCTGGATCTATTTCTCAGCTCTGGCAGGAATCGGATACATCTGGCTTCACGGAGTTATTTAATACCTTTGGCATGAGCCAAAGAACGGTAGAAATGGTAGAAACTGTGTTCTTATCTTACTCTAAGACACTAGGGAGTTGGAAAAAAAAATATTTTTTTTTTCCCGCTTGAGTTTGAAATGGTCAGAACAGGAGGGTGGGAAAGCTCACGGGCAGCCAGTGAGTGTATTTTTGCATTCCATTCACAGGGCATGTTGTCGGGGTGTGGTGATTCCTGCAGGCTGTGAAATGGGCTGGTAGTTTAACCATATCAAATGCTTAGTGAAGTGAGGCCCTACCTCATCAGTATTCAGGGTGGCACTGACACGACATACATTGATCCTGAAACAATAAGCTGTAAGGAGATGCCTTCTTTCTTGGTTTGAAATGAGGAGAGCAGCCTGGATTATTCCAGTTTTAGCTCCTGCTTTAACCCGGAATGATGCCAGCATGTTGGGTTTTACCCTGGGGGATTCACATCATGTGAAAAACTTAAATCAGGTCTGTCTGCCAGGACACGTGGTCCTTACCCGTTAAATATCTCTAGCTAACAATGCATGTAGGGCCCTCTAGCTCCACAGACAGTCATGTTCTGCTAAGACCACGCAAACATAACTGCTTCTGCCTGCCTTTTTAGGGAGGAATCGATAATTTCCCATGCGTACATGGTTTTACCCAAATCCTTCACCAACAGACAAGGCATTTGTCATGTCTTAACCTTAGCGGTAGTACACTGCCTGTTCTCGAAGGCTGAGTTCTCTTACCGTGAGCCTGGGAATGTTTCAAATGAAGGATTGGCTTTCTCTTTGATTAGCTACATATGAGGAGCCAGAACCCTTGACTTTATCAAGTTATGGGAAGTTGAGTCCAGAGTCTGGCTGTAGAATATGTAGGGAAAAATGACATTGAGCCCTGTCGGTCCCTACTCCCTTCTGGGTTCAGGGAAATTAAAACACTGGTACTTGTTTTAACGAATGAACCCTGTGTGGAGCATTTTTCTTCAGAGTCAAGCACTGCTGTCTGAAAAAGAAAATTTCTTTCCTGAAAACTCTGGATTTTCATAACGACCTCTTTCACTCTTCTGGTTCACTCCCAGTGGAGTGGTTTTTTAACTTCCCTTCCTCCAAACAAGGAGATAATGTTTTTGGAATTCTAAAAAGGAATGTGCAATTGATCTTTCACTTAACGAACCTTTATCGGGCGCCCCTGGGTGCTAGATAAAGTGCTGGAGAAAAGGGCAGTGCAATGCAGTTGTTCCGAGCATGGACCCAGGAGCCCAGCGGCCTGGGTGCAAATCCTGCTTCAGCACTTAGTGGCTGTGTGAGGTTGTGCTGGGCACACAGCCTTCCTGTGTCGTGGTTTCCCCATCCATAAAGTGGGGACATCAGCCACGCTTACCTCACTCTGAAGTCCTTAGACTAGCACCTGGGATTTAGTAGGTGTTGTGTGTTGGCTGCCGCTGCCAAATCTGCTGCTGCTGCCGTTATAGACATTATATCATCATCATCATTACTATTATTAGATGCTGGGAACAGAGTTGTCCAAAAAACAAAACAAAACAAAAATCCACCATGGTCCCTGTCTTTATGGAGAACAAAGTTTCCTGGGGGAGGCAGACAGTACATATAAGACTGTAGTAAAACTATAACTGTAGTAGGTGGTATGATAAAAAGAGAGAGAACTAGTTCTATGTGAACACAAATAAGAATTATCCCAATCAGGAAGGTCATCAAAGGCTTCCCTGACAAGGGGGTGATTGACCTGAGATCGAAGGGAGGGGAGGCATTAATTCATTACAAAATATAATTAATTCAGAAGATATAGGAAAATACCAAAAAAAAAAAACACCCATAATTTATCCATCTAGGGATAACCACTATTAACATTTTACTCTATAGCCTTCCACATCTTTTTTTATGAATGAATAGAAATATACACCCACGTTATCTCATCCACAGAAATGACATCCTGCTCTTATAAAATATATACTTTTCACTAACGTGCTTTCTTACATCAAGCAACATACCTCGGACATCTTTTTGTGTCAGCCATCAGGACAGAATTCCTAAGAGCTGAGAACCACTCTGGACCTTCCGGCTCAGTTGTGTACCTGCTTACCTCCCCGCCCAACCCCTCCCCTGCCTTCCCATGACCCACCTGACAGCTCTTGTCACACCCTAGTGAACTGGGCTGCCCTCCATCTGCAAGGCTGCATTCCAGCACCCACTTAAAGCCTTCAGACACCCTATAGCATATTCTCCTGATGTGTAAATGGTATCCAGAAGCTTCATGGCTGTATCTGAACACCTAATTTGGGTTTGCAACTAGCATTTATGGGCTTATCTGGAATGGGAGCCTCTGTTTAATATGTGGAGGAAAAAATTATACACATGCACATCATCTTATTTTTAAACCACCTCTCATATTTTGAGAGCCTGAACTCTAAAGAATCATTGTTAAGGAATTTGCTCCTTTAGTCATAAGAGGGTCCCAAACCTTATGAGCCTCTTGGAGGATGAATTGTTTGTGCTGAAGTTGCTGAAGGTTCAGGTCACTAAAAGTCACCCATAAAGGAGATAATTTTATGGACTCAAAAAAAAAAAAAAATCAATGGCCTTGTGCTCTGTCGATTGGTTTTCTACCTCTTTCTCCTCCCCATCTACTCAGTGACAAGTTGGTTCATCCTTTTCCTCTGTGGTACAATTGAAGACATGTCTGGTCTCTAGATGAAGACCCCTGTTAGCGTATGTAATACGCATTCTGTCTCATTCCAGGTGGGGTGACAACAGCCCCTTAGCATGTGCTAAGCCTTAGCCTTGGAACTGTAGCCCATCCAGCTTCCTTTGTGTCACAAAGACATGTCTTCTCCCTCTTGACTTGGTTTTCACTTATCTTTTCCTTCATACTCCCACAGCTTCACCTTGTATCAGTCCGAAATGTGTAATGTGAGTAACCAGGGTCATTGAACAAAACGATGGAACACTGTCTTACTCTGCTCTGCCTGCCATAACAAAACACCATAGCCTGGGTGACTTAAACAACAGAAATTTACCTCTGATAGTTCTAGAGGCAGGGAAGTCCAAGATCGAAGTGCAGACCAGTTCAGTTCCCGGGGAGAGCTCTCTTCCTGACTTGTAGACGACCACCTTCTTGCTGTGGCTTCACATGGCAGAGAGGGAGAGAACAAGCTCTCTAGTGTTCCCTCTTATAAGAACACTTATCCTATGATGAGAACGCCACCCTCATGACCTCATCTAACCCTAATGATTTCTCAAATACCATCACATTGGGGGTTAAGGCTTCAACATATGAATTTGTGGGGGACAGAAATATTCAGTCCATAACAAACGAGTTTCAGGACTCAGGGTTAAGAAAAGCAGGGTACCAGGAGACCATGGCTGGCAGAAGATAAAATCTGAACTGTCAGGATGGTAGGGCATCAGAAGAAGGACAGAGAGGCAACGTGACACGATATCAGAGAATGGCACCAGCTCCCAGCTCTGCCATTTACTGGTTGTGTGAACTCGAGAGATGTACTTAGTCTCTTGGAATTTGCCTTTACTTCTCTGTACAAGTGATGCTGGTGATGCTGACTCGTGGGCTTGTGGCAACTAGTCTTTATTCAATCAGTCAGGAAATAACTATGGATTGACTGATTGATTGTTTGTGATATGTCACACGCTGTGTTAGGGGCTGAAATTAAATGAAGCTCATTGCCTACAACCTACAACCTACATTGCCTACAACCAAGTGCAGGACAGGGAGGTACCCAGTCAGTGATTCCTTCCTGGTCCCACACAGAACAGATCACAGAAATAGGGTTAATGGGAGTGACTCAAAGCAGCTGGGGATAGCCGAGCAGAACTGTGACAGAACGAATGGGGAGAAAGAGACGTTTTCTTTTTGTTAGCATGAAAGGGAAGTATCCTGGATGTCACGTTGCAGTTGGATCCTGAAAATGGGTACCAGCAGAGACTTTTGAGGGTAGAAGTGGGATGGGGTGATAATGAAAGCCACACGCCGTTCTTCTTTGGAGGCTGGAGATGCAGTTACTGAACGTAAAATGATAAACCCACAGCCAGAAGATAGCCAGACCATTGGCTGGCCTCTCCACCCATCACGAGTCTTGTTCTGTTGCTATATTGTAGAGATGTGACTCCAGGGGCAATTATGGGACTGGCCTTTTACTATAGCTTGACAGGTACAACCCTGCATCCAGGTTAGCAGTAATTGCTTCACATTTTTAATGCATATGATAAGTCTTAGTAACCAGGTTTGCCATAATTGCTGGTGGTGGTGTTTTTGTCATGTGGTTTTTGGGTTGTGGGGGTTTTTTTTTGTATCTTTTAAATTAATTTTCCATTAAGTTTTGAAAGGACAAAGTATAAAATTCACTAACTTGCAATTAATTTCAACAGTAATTATGCAGAAATTCTAGGCATGTGGAAGATGGGGAGCATGGAATAATTAGTCGTGGATTTTTTTCACTACTGTAATTACAGTGATGAATATGTATGAGGCCGTTTGGGAAAGGAAGGCACAGGAAGCAATTGTATTTCATTAAACTTTTAGCTGGCTTAGCTTGGGGAGCCTGCATTAGGTTTTAGTCTCCTCAAACTATTAGCAAAGTCTCCCCCAAAAGTAGCCCCCAGACATATAAAGGAGACAGTCACAGGTGCCTTTTTTCTCAACTTTCAATTTTCTAGACTTATGGCTTTCTTGGACCTTTGGCATGGCATACATCCTTGTCCAGGGTGTGGTCTGAGGAATACCTTGGATTCCCATTTTTATGGCAAGTAGGCATAGCCCAACCCTAGTACACAGGCCACCTTGTTTCCATTCAGCCTGTTGTCTAAGACCCCTCACTGGGCATTTCTTGGGGCATCCTTTTCTCTAGTGCAAGATACAGGAAGTAGGTTGTAACAAGAATATAAAGATAACCTCATCTCCTGGGTTGAGCCGATACTGAAGGCTCGTCAATGTGCTGGGCACTTGACACGCATTATTTTCTCCCATCCTCCTGCCGCCAAGGCCTGAGACTTAAGGAACTTGCCCAGGGTCACTTGCCAAGTAAGTGGCAGAGAGAGATTTGAACCCAGCTCTTTCTGAGGCCAAGACCTGTGCTCTCTGCCCCTTACTCACTCTCGTGTTTCTCCAAGTGGGAAAATAGAAGGAAATCCTTGTAGTCCCTAATTTAGGCTGCATGTGGAATTTATTCATCTCCTCTGTTTTTCCAAGGCCACTCTCCTGCTACAGATAGACTTTCTGGGGGTATCTAAGCCAGTTAAACAAGTCCCCCCTGCCCCCTCGTGAAGAATAACACAGCAGAGGTGGTGGTGATGGTGGTACTAGCAGTAGCAGCAACAGATATTTATTGAGCCCTCAGACTATTCACCGGCCTCTGTGCTACATACCTTATAATGACCATATCTGATCTTCACAAGCACCCATGAGATGGCTGCTGTTACCCCCATTCTACAGATGAGGAAAACTGAGGCTCCGAAGTTTAAGTAACTTGCCAGGATTGCAAAACTAGTCAATGATAGAGCCAGGATTCAAACCTGGGTTTGTCAGCCTTTGGAGTCTATGGTCTACACTGGACATAAGTGTATCATCTTCTCAACCCCTTTTTAATGTCCGTTGGCAGCCACTCACCAGGTAGGAAAACATGACCCAGCAAAGGCAGCCTCCAGTTTTGCCCCTGGTGATAAGTGCCAGAGTCTTAATGTTGGAAATCTTAGAAAAATTCCCCCTGGCTGCAAATAAGGTGATATTTGGATGGTTGTAAAGATCTTTCTAGAATCTCCAGAGCAAAGAATTAGAGAAGGGTGGATTGTGTCTAACTGTAATCATGACAGTATCTCGTGTTTATTCAACACAGAGCACTTTTTCTGAGGTTCCATTTCCAAATACATATAACCCCAAAGAAGGCCTCTTCACCTTTGCCTCTCTCTGTCAGGCTGTGCCCTCTTAGCCAAGACTTTGTTTTGATTTTTGAAGCACTCTCTTTGAGGTCAGTGGTTACTGTCTGGAAGAGTATGTGATTTCTGCAGGCAGTTACATCTCATCAGAGGGGCCAGGAGGGCCCCCATGAATGCTGCTTCTACGGCCCTCTCCCAATTCTCATTAAGCTGGACAGCTTTAGTTTAAAAAAAAAAAAAAAAATCCCATCACAGACGCACATACCAGACTGCCATTAGCAGAACCAGGGAGAACCTTTCACCAAGTGAAGCAATTTCCTCATTCTGTAATTAAAGCAATTTGGGGGCTGAATGTGTTTATGGGCAAACTTGCTGAAGTAAGACAGAAGCGTTTTACAATGTGCATGTCAGAGAAAAATCAGAGGGTCTGGGCAGACATCCCGGGTACCTCTCCATCATAAATACCACATTACAGGTGAGTCAGGCCTGAGCCAAATCTCTATGCTGTGTCAAGTGCAGCATTAAAAGATGAGGAAACTGAGGCGTGAAGTCAGGCAGTTTTCCAGAGTCAGAGAGCCAGCTGGCCAGTGGCTGAACTGGTCCAGTCCCACTCCTTCTCCTTTTGCTCCCATGTCCCTCCAGGGATGTACAGTGGAGCTGAACTCATGGGGCTAGTGTTCTTCTCCGGTCATTTTTTAGTTTTCTTGTTGTCATTGGAGTTTCTTTGTTAATGGTTTCAGTTTTCCTCTGGTTATACATTTACGAAGTTTTCCCAGAGTATCATTTCACTGCTTAAACTTTCCCGTCTCCTGCCAGGCAGCCCATTTAGGCTGTTATGTCAGCACTTGCTCTGCAGAAGTCTGTGAAGAGCTAAGGGCCACAGGCTCACGCTGCCTGCCCTTGTGCACCCCCAGCTCTAATACACAGCCCCAGCTTCCTCCCCAGGCTCCCAGATCCTTCCTCCTCTTCATAAATAAGTGACCCGACTTCTCTGGAACTAAGATTTATATTTTCCAAGCTCAGCTGGGGCTCAAGATCAATGTTCTGTTCAATATGGGTTTACCTTACTCTTAATTCTAACAAATCCTATGAATTTAGAATAAGGTAACAAAAGTCTGGTCCCTTCTTGGTCTCCAGGAGCATGGAGAGTGCTAAGATTCCTGCCATCAGCTGGGCTCACCCACAGGTGACTGTCATCAGTGTGAAAAGCCAAGGGACGCTCAAAGCTCGTCTCTACATAGAGTATGAAACCCCAGTGCCCTTCTCCTTCAGCGCCTCTGTTTCCTCCTCTCTGCTTCTTGAAATGTGGCTTTCAAGGAGTAGGGCAGTCAGAGGCTTCACAGGGCCAGCCCCATCACTGTTTTGACCCCCAATCGTGTCCACATTGAAAGGCTGTTTATACAGCATCTTTTAACCACAAAGAGAGCCCATGATGGTGGAAATGCCACAAATGACAGTATCTTTAGCTTAAGACTCAGGGTCGAAGGGTCTTCTAAACCAAAGGACGCAGGAAGGTCTGCAACATCTTCTCGTATTCCCTCAGTCTTCAGAGAGCAAAAAAGGGTTAAGAACTTGTTTACCTGCCATCAGACAAGATGCTTCAGAATGGCGTCAGCTTAAGTATGTACTGTTGAGACCACAAGAGGAGTTTGTAATCATGACTGATTACAAAAAAAAAAAAAAAAAAATCACAAAAAATTACACAAAATCACAAAATTACAAAATCACCATAATCATGACTGATTATGAAGCTTCCTCCTCTGAAACCAATAAAAAATACAATTAGCCAAGTCTTCCTTTATCTCCCTCATTTGTGTGCTCAATTAGTACAGTTGGACATAGATGCTGTTGCAAGAGGAGCTTCGCTGGGGATGATAGGGTGGCCAGAAAACCCTCAGAAATGAGGAGGAGAATTTTTTAAAAAATAAATAAATTTATTTATTTATTTATTTTTGGCTACATTGGGTCTTCACTGCTGTGCACGGGCTTTTTGTAGTTGCAGTGAGCGAGGGCTACTCTTCATTGCGGTACGCGGGCTTCTCATTGCGGTGGCTTCTCTTGTTGCGGAGCACGGAACCTAGCGCGCGCTGGCTTCAGTAGTTGTGGCACACGGGCTCAGTAGTTGTGGCTCACGGGCTCTAGAGAGCAGGCTCAGTAGTTGTGGTGCACCGGCTTAGGTGCTCCGCGGCATGTGGTATCTTCCCGGACCAGGGCTCGAACCCGTGTTCGAGCCCTGCATTGGCAGGTGGATTCTCAACCACTTCGCCACCAGGGAAGCCCTAGGAGTAAAATATTAATTGACGTGAATTTTGTCGATGCTCCTGCCTGGAGATTTCTGCTCCCTGAGTCTTTGGTAAAGGTTCAAGGTTGGCATTAACACCAGTATCCCCTTGTTGCTCTAGGTGGAAACATCCCAGAAGGAGCACTTGATATATAAAAACAGCAGAATTAAGCTAGAGGCCCTTAACTTTTGGTCTGGAGTTATTTTTTATTTCCTCTAAACTTGGAGATTCTGAGATTGGAGAGGAAGATCATGGGGAGTCCAGAAAATTCAATCCTTGTTAGAGAAGGGAACATTCATTCATGAAATATTGAGTGGTGATAATAATGCTCATAATAGCTAATACTGTCTATGGTAAGTGCTGTGACTGCCAGTAGAGCCTAAACCCCTAATTTAAGGCTTATTACTATTTACTGGTTCCACGGATATTATAGAGAACCTACTATATGTGTGTAAAGCTGAATTTAGTGCTTACAAGAGAGAGGGATAGGTTATAAACATGACTGAGACAGGAATCTAGCCCTTAAGAAATTTAGGGTTGTCTGCACGGGAAAGTAGCTATATCAGTAAGTCTGCAACAAGGGAGGGAAGGAGGAGTGTCATGACATGGATCAGGTGAATTGCAGGGGGAGGCTGAGGCAGAGAAAAGTTATTTCTAGTTGGAGAGCCTGGGGGAGAAGTCAGGGAGAAAGTGGCTCAGTGGCCATTTGAGTCCTGAAGGCCAGCCAGGATGTGGACAGGAGGTCATGTTGGAAAGGACATAGCAGGCCACAAGAGCTGCAGTCCTAGGAAGGAAGGACTGCTAAAAACATCTACCTGTAGAGCCTTGTAACTAGAAAGACTGCTTTCCACTCTAAGCTCTTCTAAAGCATGATTTGATTTTGCCCTTTGTACACAAGTACCTCTGGCTCAGGGCATCTCATGAGGTTGTAGTTATGCTGTTGGCTGGACTGTGGTCTCATCTGAAGGCTCGTCCAGGGGAAGCTCGGACTCATGTCGTTGTCAGCAGGGTTCGGTTCCCTGTGGGCTGCTGGAGGCCTCCTTCAGTTCTGTCCCATGTGTTCTTCTCCATAGGGCGGCTCCCATCATGGCCCTCAGAGCAGGTGAGCGAGGCAGCGAGAGAGAGAGAGAGAGAGAGAGAGAGAGGAAGAGAGAGAGAGAGCATCTAAGACAGAACAAAGCCACAGTCTTTTTACAATCTAATATTGGAAGTGACAGTTCATCATTTCTGCCATATTCTATTCATTAGAAGTAAGAAAATATGTCTAACCCCAATTCACAGGAAAGGGATCACACAAAAGCAAGAACCCTAGGAGGCGAGAATCAGAGGGCCCATCTTAAAGGTGGCCCACCACCCTGGGTGAGGGGGAAGGAGCAACAGGACCCAAGGTCAGAGAGAATGTGGGGGGCTGCTCAGGGAGGGCCTCGTAAGTCTTCGTAAAGATTTTAGGTTTTATTTTAACAATTACTGAAGTGTGAAATGACCCATCTATAAGGATTTTTCATTGTAAAAGGTTATAATGTGAAAAGATTGGAAATAGATCCACATGCTCACCAAATGAGTTTTGGTTAAACAAATGATGGCACATCTCTACAAATAGCACATTACAGAGAGCAGCTATTCATTACAGAAAGTCAGAGATGATTCCAGGCCTGGGGCTGGGAAATAAAAGATGAGCCTGAAGCATCCCCTACCAGAAAGTAAACAAGTAGTCAAATAAACAAACAGAATCATAGGGGTATTTTGAAAGGTTCCAGGAGCCAACCCAAAGAGCTCCCTGTGGCCAAAGTTGAAACGACTTGAACAACAAATTAAATAATAATAGGACTGGAGTCTAGCTCAGAGAGTGAAATAAATATTCATGAGTCCATCCGATGTAAATAAATAACCAACTAAATAAATAAATGGGAGGAAGGGGCAAAGCTTCCTTACAGAAAAATTCCAGTTAATGAATGTAGAAGGAAGGAGAGAAAGAGAAAATCACCATTAGGACAACACAGTAATAATTGCTGCAGGCAAAATCCAGGATGAATGCTAAAATTAGGGGGTGAAAGTTTAAGCAGAAACAGGGTATTTGCATAGTTTCAAAGGATCTCCTCCAAGATATTAATTAACTACAAAAGGAAAAAGTAACGTTACAGCGTAGAATCTTGGCGGATACCACCTTAAATTAATCAAATGATCATGGTTAACATCCTCAATAAATACACAGCAGGCATCCCCTGACCAGACACACAGAGAAGGGCCCATTACCTCTGTGATGTTGTTCTTAATAATGTATATAACTACTACACCTCTTCAAAAGTGTCAAGGTCATGAAAGATAAGGAAAGACTGAGAAACTGTCACAGGTTCACAGAGTCCAATGTAGCATGGGATTCTGGATTGGATGCTAGGACAGAAAAAGAACATTAGTGAGGAAATCTGGCAAAATCTGAATAAATCCTATCATTTAGTTAATATAATTGTTCCAAGGTTAATTCTTAGTTGTGACAGTCATTCCATGGTTAGTTAAGGTGTTAACATTAGGGCAAGCTGTCTGTGGGGTATGTGGGCACTTTACTATTTTAGTAACTCTCCTATAAATCTAAACTGATCTCAAAATAAAAAAAAATTTTAGGGCTTCCCTGGTGGTGCAGTGGTTAAGAATCCACCTGCCAATGTAGGGGACACGGGTTCGAGCCTTGGTCCGGGAAGATCCCACGTGCCACGGAGCAACTAAGCCCGTGAGCCACAACTACTGAGCCTGCGCTCTAGAGCCCGTGAGCCACAACTACTGAGCCCGCGTGCCACAGCTACTGAAGCCCACGCACCTAGAGCCCGTACTCGGCAACAAGAGAAGCCACCGCAATGAGAAGCCCGCGCAGTGCAATGAAGAGTAGCCCCCGCTCGCTGCAACTAGAGGAAGCCCGTGCGCAGCAACAAAGACCCAATGCAGCCAAAAATAAATTTTAAAAAATAAAATAAAGTTAAAAAAAGCATATAATCAGTGCTGTATAGGTAGTTATTAAGTGGGCAAAATGTTACTTGTTTTTTTTAAAAAATTATGTAGTTCATTAAGTGAAAAAAATTTTAATTACCATAGTGTTCAAAATAGTAGATATTTGCTAATATATGTCTGGAATATTTCTGGAAGCCTACACGCACGTGCGTGCACACACACTCACTGGTACCAGTGGTTGCGTCTGGGGAGGGGAATGTGGTGTCTAGGAGACAGATGGGGAAACAAACTAACTTTTCTCTACAAATCCTTTTTTACCTGTTGAGTTGGGAACCATGCATATATTGCCTATTCAAAAAATAAATGTTAAAAACCTAAGCAGCCGCGGTAGCCCTGAGGTTCCCAGGGGTCCTTGTCCATTGCCCGATAACTCCCAGCCATAGCTGTGCCCAGAATCCCCTGGCACCCCGGCTGGCCCCCAGCAGATGTTCAGTAAATGGTTAATGAATAAGCGGGTGTCCTCCACTGTCGGCACATCATAGGATTCATCTTTGTGTCACATCTGTCCTTCTGGGTCCTCTTATTCCTCTTCCTAAGGAGGCTGGCTTGGGCCCTCTGTCAGTGACAGAAGCTTTGATTTCTCCCCTTGCTTGTTTTAACACATCCCCATTAATATTTAAAAATGCTTGCCTGAGCTCTCCAGCCTGTCTTTGGTGTCTGGAGAGCGTTTGACAGGGATACACGGATTGTAAAATGGCCCTGGGGATACGTGGTGATTATTTCCTCTTTAAAGAATCTGGCAGGTCATGGACTCCTCCACTGCCCCAGACCCTGTAAGTTATTCATCTATTATGGAAGAGCCAGGTTCAGAGACCCACTGCCCGGGAGGCCCTCAGGTGTTGGAATGGAGCTTTCCAGCACCTCGTCTTGGAGAACATTAAAACCTCCAGGCAACCTTCATCTCAGGAAGCATAGATACGTACCATCCAAGCACCTCTCAGAAGACAGGATTGCAGAGTCAGGCAATATTACCTAACCAGCCAGGGAGGTGGTGGTGGCAGAGAGCAGACAGATGTTTAACCATTCAAGGTTTTTCATATCCAAGATTGAGGCCAAATTTGCCATGTCCTGTAGGAACACTTTAGTCACTTACTTCCATAGACAACAAAAAGTCAGAGCTGGTGAAGGCCGGGCTGGGAAGGGCTGTGCTTGATTTCTTCCTTGACTTCTTGGTTTCACCATTTACTCTCTGTAGTGGATACAGGCACCTTACCTTATCGTGATTGCCACATTTGGGGTATTAGAGTAACTTCCCAAAGGGACTGCACTCCGGGTAACAGCAGCCGGTATCCCTCTTAGCTCGTTGCTTATTACAGTGTTGATCTGCTCAAGGATTTAAAATTAGACTTGTGTGGCCAGTCAATATTTTAGGCTTTGTGGGCCCTAGAGTTGCTTGTCAGAACTATGCAACTCAGCCTTGTGGCACAAAAGCAGAAGTGGACAGTACATAAATGAAAAAAGCTGTGTTCCAGTAAAACATTATTTATAAAAACAGGCAGTGGGCCAGGCTTCACTGACCTCTGAGCTAAAAGCCTGGGGTGCCAGAAGGTAAATGGCTCAAGATCAGGTTGTGGAAGAGTTGAGGGCCAGATTAGAGAGGCCTCTCCGGGCCATTGTTAGGAGGTTGGATTTTGAGTACAATGAGCAGCCATCTTATTTACTTCCTAAAAAGAACTTTCTAGATGCTGTGCAGAAAATCGATTGGAGAGGAGCAAGGGTGGAAATTGGGAGACCAGCTAGGAAGTTCTTGTGCTAATCCATTCCACAATTTGGAAGCCAAATTAGCAAAACCTGCCTTTGGATATGAGTCGGCCATGAATGGAAAAGGGTTGGACATGAATGGAAAAGAAAAGGCGAAGACAGAGCTGATGCTGGGACTTCCAGCTCTAGGGTGGCTCGGGATGCCATTGTGGGGTCGTAATTGATATTTGATGGTATTTGTTTTCTCAGCCCCGTGCTAATGAGATTTTATTTGCAGCAACTGTGGCATGCCTCAGAATTCTCCTCTCCCCAGTTTTTAGGGTTAGCTTTTCCCTGCAGTGCTATCTGTTTATGGTTCTACGGCACTCACAAACTGATCAAAGCACCCCACTTGAGTTAGCAGTATTCCGCTCTGGCCGCTGACACTACAGGCTCAATAAACCATTGTATTGTAACTCTCCAAGCTTTATCACCAGACCAGAAACCAACTGACCATCGAGTTCAAAGAATGTCTGCTAAGCATTTAATTTTGCAGCTTCCACCAACCACTCCAGGTACATGGATACAGTACGCCATAGAAACAGTAATTCTGTACAGCCCTCCTTATTCAGCAAACTCCAGGAGACACGTATATCCATTTCAAGCACGTTGCCTGCAGGAGCCGCCAGGATGTCATATGCAGGAGCCTGAGTTGGCTGAAGGCACTCTGTACACAAGAGAGAGGGGCCCCTTTGATGGTTAGAATGATTAGAACATTGATCCCCATGTCGCACGCCTCTCCCCTGCCAGCTCCCATTGGCTTTTGCTTTTCGTGGTCTGCAGTAGAAGACGTAGCATAGAACTACAGTACCCCCCTCACTGCATGCACTCTTCTGTTGACGTTTGTGAAGCCATCACACAACTGAGCAGAGTTCTAAAAATGCCACAGAGGCCCTAGCTCCCACTTACCCTTATCACTGAGTTTTGGTAGCAATCTGAATTTCTATTTTTTTTAAAAAAGCCCTTTTCCACCTTAAATAGCCAATTAAGTTCCTTACCCTCCAGCCAATTGTGTGATACTGCCCTGGGCCAGTTTCTTAGCAAAGAGGCCATTCATCACCACCGCACTCGCTGGCTGATCCTTGGTGCTGTTCCTCATCAGAGCCAGAGAACCAGCTCTGAGCATGCACAGCAGCTCTTGGCAGGCTTCTGAGAGCTCTGGATCACGGGGGGCTTTCCTCCCTACCAACCCGCCCTCCTCGCGGTGAGCAGCTTGTAAATTAGGGGCTACTGCTAACAGCTGGCTGGCTCAATAGCATTTGTTGAAAATGCAGGGCCTTTTAGGGACACCTCCTGTCCCCTTTGCCCAAGGGTGCGCAAATGTGAGAGGTGGGGAGGACAAGAGCCCCTGGGGTCTCTTGGAATAAGAACCACTAGAATTCCCAGGGAGATATCCACTCATTCTATCTCCAGTCTTAGAACTTTCTCTTTTTTTCCTCTCTCCCGTTTTGAATGTAATCTTAATGCGCTCGTCTCTTGGCTCTCAATGGTCTTAGAGCCCTAGTTCCCTCCTGGCAGATGGATCCCCTCTCTAATTTTCCTCTGGCTCCAGGCCAGGATGCCTCCTGCTGTGGTCCGTCTGATGCTGGGCAGGCTGGCAGCGAGGATTTTCCCATCACCCTCCTTTCGGTTAATTTTAGAAACTTGCGTTGCCATGGCAATGGTTCAGTGGGCTTTTTGTGGTTCTCTTTTGATTCAGTCATTTGCCAGTCTGCCCTTTAAATTAAACTTTTTCAATCCGCATCTAAATTGGGACAGGAGATGTGCTTGGAATGGAGATCCACAAAGGTACAACAGCCCTATGGGATGTTTTTTAAGAAACAAGGAAAAGTACAGGTGGATATAGGGATGCCCTTGGCTTACGATGGCCAAGACAGTTCCTGGACGCTTCCCTGTTTGAGAGGACGTGGCTACAGGCTGGTAGAGGTGATCCTGGGGGAACCTGGAGAGAAGAGGGGCCCCAGGGCCTCTCCCACCTGAGCATCCCCAGGGTCAGGTCTCTGCTGTTTTGGTTCTGGCATCCCCAGCCATAAGCACAAGGTCCAACCACCTATCTGGGCTCTCAGTGATAAATGAACATGCCCCCAGCCAGACATCCCTCCTTAACTCTCAGCACAACACTTGGAAGACCTCAGCCTCCATTACCCTAAAATCCTGGCTATTCTGCCTACTTCCATCTGGGCATCATTTCCTCTTTTCCTCCAGTCAGCTCAGGCGTGAAGGGATTAGAGTCTTTGCACAGACAAGAGGAAGTCAGAGCATCCAGCTCACAATTGGTTCACTTGGCTTAGATTTAAAACAGCGGTTTTTAATGTTCTTATCAACTCTGTGGTGGGGCAGGTTTTTAATCCTGACATTACAGATGAGGCTTAGAAAGGTGCAGGAAGGACTTCCCTGGTGATGCAGTGGTTACTAATCCGCCTGCCAGTGGGGGGGACATGGGTTCGAGCCCTGGTCCGCGAAGATCCCACATGCTGCGGAGCAACTAAGCCCGCGAGCCACAACTACTGAAGCCCGCGCGCCTAGAGCCCGTGCTCCACAACAAGAGAAGCGACCTCAGTGAGAAGCCTGCGCACCACAACGAAGAGTAGCCCCCGCTCGCTGCAACTAGAGAAAGCCTGCACGCAGCAACGAAGACCCAATGTAGCCAAAAATAAAATAAATAATAAAAATTAAAAAAAAAAAAAAGAGAGAAAGACCTTGTTCAGATAAACCTTTAAAAAAAAAAAAAAAGAAAGGTGCAGGAAATTGGCCAGCGTCATTCATGGGGTCTGTGGCTGAACCAGAACTCTGAGCCTGTCCATCAAACTTCCAAATGTCGGCTGACCATCACACACGCCACCTGTTGTTCGTTGGATGGACCCGTCCTCACTCATACCCACACCTCACTTCCCTCGGAGAACAGTCAGGTACCTGAGGACCTTAGCAGCCTCGCCGCTCCAAGGCACGGACTTCACCTGCGTCAGCTCTAAGCTCCACAGAGACGCTGCACGCTGGATGTTTATCGCCCTTACTTTACAAGTGAGGAGGATGAGCAATAGACAGGCCCAGGGCAGCAGGGGGACTCAAGCAGAGGTGGGATTTGGGCCAGACCTGGGGACATGGGTTGGATGGTCAGTGAGAAACTGAATATACAGACGGGCAGTGGCCAGACCATGTGTAAAAGCAGAACTCCCACCCCAACCTCCAACAGCCAGCCCAGGAAGCCAAACAATAACCCTCGTAACAATGGACCCCAAACATCCAAGACTTGATTAGTAACTGACAGCTTCCCCAATTTTTGTCCCCATTTCCAGCTTAGGACCAACCAGAGAAAGCGAAATGTGCTCCCCGCCCCCTCCCCGGCTGTTCACATCCGATGCCCCGCTCCTGGTCCGCCCGCCGCCGGCTTCCCTGGGCCGGTAGCCTCTGGTCAGAGCACACCCGAATCCCTCCCTTTTGTCCACTGTATGCTCTCCCACTCCTCTGCCTTCCTCGGAGTCTCTGCCAGAATGCAGGCGATGGTGGCTCACTCCCTTGCTACAGTGAGCTCTGCATAGATAGCCTTGGCTTTCTCGCTTGGTTGCTTTGGTCCATTACCAGGTCAGGGTCAGGTGGGCGTGACCGCCAGCACGGAAGGAAAGCGTTTCCCTGCGTGGGGCGTGAGCACGGCCTGCGGCGCTGCCCAGCACGGGGCCAGAGGGCAGCGGGTGGTCCCTCTGCCGCCTCCGCCCCCTCGCCTCCTGCGTGTTGTCAAGCGTGGTATAAAGAAGCATGTCACTGGGGTCCAGCAGAGGGGACAGCTTGTGAGGAGAGCACAGGAAGGAACCCTTTCATCCCAACAGAGGGGACAGTGGAAGGCTTCACGAGAGTAGTGGCGTTTGAGTGCGGGCTGGGAGTCTGGTAGGGTTTGCAGGCTGAGACAGGGAAGGAGGGGGAGGGTCGCAGCCGAGGAGCAGGGCCCCCCCCACCCCCGCACTGGATGTTCTCACCAGCCAGTCTCCACACTCCTCCTCCCCGCCTGCACCGCTGACCCTCTGGGCTGCACCGACCGAACCTCCTTTCCCTCTGGCTCTGGGTGGGTTCGGCCAGGAGGAAGCATCAGCAAGAGGTTGGAGGGTAGAAAACAAAAGGTCAGCGTATCTGTCGCCCCAGCTCCCTGTCTGCAGGCCACAGATCGGCGAAGGGCGCATTCCTCCCCCAAAGGCCTCAGCTCCCATCGGGTCCCACCCGATTCCAGAAGCCACACCCTCACCCTCTCAGGCCCGAGGCTGGGAACAGCTTCCCACTGTCCCTTCATTAAACTCTTTCTGTCCCCCCTCTTAAACCAGGAGGCGTTGGGACCCAGCTTTCACAGGCAGTAGGGGCTCGGCGGGAAATTGCGGGTGTGTCTGCAGAACCGCGAGAAGCTTATCTAGGCTGGCGTGGCCGGCAAGTGGGAGAGCGGGGAGAGGGAAGCAGGAAGAACAGCGCAGGACGAGGGAGGAGCCGCGTGGGGCAGAGCTCCAAGGATCGTCATGAGGAGTTGGGACCTTACCCTTGGCAAGTAGAAAGTTCAGGAAGGGCTGTGAGCAGGGGCAGGGTCGGGTCAGGGCACCTCTCAGCCACTTTGGGAGAGGAGGCGCCACGCTCCCACCCCTGTGACGTGGTGGGTCTCGAGATGATTCTGGAAAAAGGTTATATTGCCCCCATTTAATTTGTGAGAAGGAAGATTCTAGAAGGATGGGACTGTGTTTTTTTTTGTTGTTGTTGTTGTTTTTTACAACAAACGTGGGTCTTCTCTGTAATCCCAAGCTCAGCCAGCTGCCCATCCAATAACAATGTGACTGTTTCAGCCCTGGGGGAGGTTGCACGTTGCACGGAGCAGATTGCCTCAGCAGACTTGTTGAGTGGCACCTGTCCTCGCACCTTGTATAGCTCTCGGTGTGACTGTACGAACCTGGGCTTGCATCTCAGCTCTCACTTCCTGGCTGTGTGACGTGGGGTGAGTGACCTTGCTTCTCACCTGTGGAGTTAACTGAGATCATAACCGTGAAGCACTTGGTGCATAGGGCGCTTAGTCTCACGTGAAAGATGCAACTGCTTCTGGCGGTCTGCAATGCACTGAGACCGAGACTTACAGAGCCACAGAGCTCTGTAGGCTCTGCCCACTTCCTCCAACACGTCCTTCCAGAGCACCACATTGGGTTTGGGGGATACAGCGATGAGTGAGCGGAATCCGGGGGTGCCCACACAGACTTACATTCCAGTAGGAAAGAGATGATTTGGTACAAATACACTGAACAATGACAGGTGGTCACCAGTGCTGTGAAGACAGATAAAGCAGGGTAGGAGTTGGGGAGGGATGGCAGTGGCCCAGGAAGCGGCCCCATGACACTCACCTAGGAGCAGAGACTTGAGTGGGATAGGGTGTGAGTGATGCAGATGCCCGGGCAGAGGACACAGCAAGGGCAAAGGCCCTGGGGCAGGCACGTGCTTGGTATGTCCTGAAACCACAGCAGGAAGGCCGGTGGGTCTTCAGCAGAAGGAGCCAGAGAGGGGCAGGAGTGAAGGTCGGAGTGGTATCAGAGGCAAGATTCTTTAGGACTGGGGAGGATATGGTGAGGACTTTGTGGGAAGCCACTGGAGGGTTTTGAGCAGAGGAGTGACGTGAGCGAATGAATTTAAGGTTTTAGAAAGAGCACCCTGCAGCTAAGGGCAGGGAGACTGGAGAGCAAGAGTGGGGGCAGGGCAGAGGTGCCGTGGCTGGGACGAGGGCGGCAGCGGTGGAGGGTGCCAGACGTGGGCATTAGGACTGGGGCTGGTGGTCAGAGTCCTGCTTGGGATCAGATGTATCCTGAGCTCCCCCTTGAGGACTCTGTCCTGTCAGCGCTGGGACCGAAACACTTTACCAGACAGATGGAGCACCGAGGAACTCATTATGCAGGGGCCGCAGTGAACTCGAGGATCCGGAGAACAGACCCAGGGCAGCCTTGGGCTCTTTGCGCATTTGAACAGGATCAGCTCCTGCCTACTGGGTTTTGTCAGGTGTCACGATGGCAGGGTGTCGGACCACCCTCCCAATGGAGGGAGTCTCTCATTTCACACGCAGGAACTGCTGCACAGTCCGAGGCTCCTGGTGCTTGGCCGACTTCAGTCAGTGATGGGGATGCTGGCCCACAACTGGGGGTGGCCTGGGAGGCAGGTGCCTGTGCTGCACAGAGGAGGAGGGGCGCTAGGCAGTTGCTCCTCACCTCCTGCCTCTTCAGTTCGCAGCGACAGCGGCAGAGCTTCCTCCAACAGCTTACCCAAAGGCCAGGGATGCCCCCGTGATCTATGGAAAGACAACTTCCGGAATGTGACGTATGTTCTGTCCATCTCAGCAAAGCACCAGGGTTGGTGAAATAGCCACATCATCTCAGGAAGCATCACAGTACGCATTTACCTGGTAAAGGCTCTGAAAAGTCCCATAATGATAGCTATTAATAATATCTAGGCTTTGTTGAGTATTTACTATGTGCCAAAGTTCTAAACTCTTTTTTTTAATGTATTTTCTCTTTTTATCCATAAAATAACCCTGTGGGGGTGAATTCTACTATTATCCCGTTTCACGGATGAGGATTTTGAGGCACAGGAGGTAGAGTAACTTGTCCTAGGTCACACAGCCAGTAAGTGGCAAAGCCAAGGATTGAATCTAGACAGTTTGGTTCCAGAGCCTGCACTCTGAACAGCTACAAAGAAAGTGGTTTAATTCGTCTAATCCACTTTTTCTCATACCTCTTTGACCGAGGTACACTTTGTCATGAAATACCTCTTACATCTCACAGAAGACATTTCAAAATATATTGATCAGAGTCATTGGAGTTATTGGAGCAATGACTCCATTGCTTATCATTGCTCATTGCTTCGATAAGCAATGACTTATCGCTTATCCAAGAGCAATAAGGTGGGTGACAACTGGACAGGACAAGCGGGAAAGGGGAGGGGAGGGCATATAGAACTACCTGGGACAGGGTGGTGACTTCTGGCATCAGACTCCTGGGCACAAATACTAGTTGTACCACTTGTTTGCTTTGTGACCTTCAGGAAGTTACTTAACCTCTCTGGGCTTCAGTTTCCCCATCTGTAAAAAAGGATTGTCATAAGGTTGAAGTGAGATCATGCATACAGGATGAATATCAGCAGTAGGGGGCCCGGTTCTCATGCCTCAGCTTCAAGGTTGCCCTCATCTTCTTATTCAATGTTTGACTCTTTCTGTAAATGGAGAGATTGTGAATTACTGTGTTTCAAAGTCAGTTTACAGATATCAAAAAATATGTGTGGAATACCTACTGTACTTACAAGGCTGCATTTGGCCCTGAGTAGGGCTCCAAGAAGGGGAGAGCCCGGCCTTTGCCCACCAGGAACTCCTCTTCATGGTGGGAGACAGGGGTGAACATGAAAGAAAGTCATACTTGAAGAGCAGGGATCCTGGAACGAGACTGGCTGGGTTTCTCCCTGTTCCCTCTCTAATTAGCTCTAACAAAGCTGTTGATCATAACCCAGGTGCATGGAGGACTTGGGCAAGTGACTTAACCTCCCTGCTTCCCCATTTCCTCCTCTGTAAAATAATGGTCTACTTCACAGGATGGTGTCTTTGGTTCCCAGGGCTGCCAAAACAAACTGCTGCTACTTCAGTGGCTTAAAACAACAGAAATTAATTTTCTCACAATTCTGGAGACCAGAAGTCCAAAATGCAGGTACTGGCAGGGTTGATTCTTTGTGGAGGCTCTGAGAGAGAATCACGTCTCTCTCCTCGCTTCTGCTGGCTGCCTGCAATTCTTGGTGTTCCTTGGCTTGGGGGCTGCAAGATTCCAATCTCTGCTTCCATCTCCTTATGGCCTTTTCCCTTGTCTGTTTCTGGGTCTTCTCCTTTTCTGTCCCTCATAAGGACACTCTGAGAGTCCACCCTAATTCATCTCAAGATCTTTACCTTAATTATATCTTCAGAGATCCTTATTCCAAATAAGGTCACATTCTGAGGTTCCTAGTAGACATATCTTTTGGGGGGACACCATTCAACTCACTGCAGATGGTTTAAGGATTACAAAATCAGAGGTCATATGTGTAAACACATAAGATATTGCTGATAGGATGAGAGCTGCAATGATAATCATTATGATGATATCATGATGATTATTACTCTGTTTTTGAGTTCACAGCAAACATGGATGGTGGTTGTTAGTATTAGTTGTATTATTATTTCTTTCAAATCAGGAGTGGGCAACAGGTCACAAAGCAAATAGCAATGCAACACTCCAACTCTGGACTTCTCTCCCCACATCCTCTGGGGGTTGGTACTGGGAAGCCAAGGTGGGGAAGGCTGCAGAGCCTGAATGCGTGGCTGGGGAGGGTGATGTGAGCCATTCAGGGTCCTGGATCTGAAGAATTTTATAAGAATGACACAGTGACAGAGCTGGGTTGTGTTCAATCTGATGAGAGTATTGCAGAAGGATTAGAGGACAAAGCGACTAAAGATAGTAAGACCACAACGACGTTTCTCTTCCTGGCCTGGGCCTGATGGAGACCAGAAGCAGAGGCTAGAGAAGCACTGCACAGCAGCAGTTGACCACGCTTGGTGGCTCAGTGTGGACAGAGAAAAGGAGAGCGTTCAAGACAGCCCTGGAGACTAGATGGCCAGGGAAACGCAGTCCATCCTAAGAAATCGTTGCACCAGTGACCACAGACTAATTTATTCAACCTCTGTGTTGGGCACTGAGTATAGAAGTAGACCAGCAAGCCTGGCTCTCGCCTCATGGCTCTCATGGTCTGGTTGGTCTGCCTGAATGTTGTTGTAGCATTGTTTGTCAGAGCGCCAAAAAAAAAAAAAAAAAAAAAAAAGCAACCAAAATGTACATCAGTAGGGAATTGGTGAAATAAATTGTGATGTGCCTATGTAGTGGAATAATACATAGCTCCTTCACAAAGGTGTGCGTGAGTGAGGAAGATGTCCATTTGTAGAAACGTCTGTACAGCATGAAGAAAAGCAGGTGTGTACATACACAAAGAAGAGTTTTGTGGGATCTATACTTAGCGGGTCAGCAAACTATGGCCAGTGGGCTGAATCTGATCTGCTGCCTGTTTTTTGTTTGATTGGTTTTTTGTTTTTAATCTTGCATTTTATTTGACGCTACAGTTTTTGAAGCGATATCTAGATGATTTTTTAAAATAACTTTGGATCTATGAAAATTATGTATAGTTACATGGTTATTCAGGCTTAATGAAGATATTCAGGCATTTTTACACATAAAAGATATCAAGAAATAAGATCTTCCTGAAACTGAATTAAAAGAACACTTACAATGAAATCAATTGTAAAATGTAATAATTGTTTTCTCTGCCTTAGCTGGAAGTTTTAAGAACTATTATCTCTCTTCCTGAAGGATTATTAATCTGAAGTTAATACATTCCTGAAAATTTTTTCCTTGTTAAAATCTAATGCATGGTCACCTACATGCATGTAATACAAACATAATTCTCAAAATAAGAGAAGATAAACAATGGCTTGGAGAAATCTATGAAATGATAGTTTCTCAGCGGTTGGTCTGGCTGACTGTCTTTTTTAATCAAGTTTGGGACACAAATACACTCATTCATTGACGTACTATTTGTAACTGCTTTTGCACTACAGAGGCAGAGTTGAGTGGTTGTAGCTGAAACCGTATGGCACACAGATCACAAAATATTTACTATCTGACCCTTGACAGAAAATTTGCCAACCCCTAGTCTCCACCAAACTGTGAACTATTTTTTTTCTAGTAGGTGTAAGGGGGGAGGGAGAGGTTGTCTGTCATGAGCATTTCTATATTACTTTAAATTTTAATTCTAATATATTTTTGTAATCAGAAAAATTCAATTTGGAAGAAAAGAAAGCATGCAGGGCTCACATTACCTGATTTTGAGACTTGCTATAAAGCTGTAGTTCTCAACACAATTACTGGCATAAGGATTGGCATGTAGCTCAATCAAGCAGAATAGATCATTTAGAAATAGACCCAGCCTTGTATGTGCAATTGATTTTCAACAAAGGTGCCAAGGTAATTCAATAAAAAAGGATAGGCTTTTCAACAAATGGTACTGGAACAATTGGATATCCAAAGGGAGGGGGAAAAAGGACATTGAACTTCACATTGTACCATAAACAGAAATTAACTTGCAATGGATCATAGTTATAAATGTAAGACCTAAAACTATAAAACGTCTCCTAGGCAAAGATTTCTTAGATAGAATACAGAAAGCACAAACCATGAGAGAAATAATGAATACAACGGCCTTCATAAAAAAATGTTAACACTTATCTTCAAAAAGACACTGTAAAGTAGATGAAAAGCCAAGCCACAGTCTGGGAGAAAATATTTGCAAGACACACATCTGGAAAAGAACTTGTCTCCCAGAACATCTAAAGGACTCTTACTACTCAATAATAAGTAGTCAGACAACCCAATTCTAAAATGGGGAAGAGATTTAAATAGGTGTTTCACCAAAGAAGATACACAGATGGCAAATCAGCACATGAACAGATACTCGACATCATTAGTCATTGGGAAGTGCAACTTAAAACCTCAGTGAGATACCACTATGCACCTGTGAGCATGGCTGCAATTGAAAAGCCTAGCTATGTTACATGCTGTGAGGATGCAACTGGGAGAAGGCCAAGTGCTATAGCCACCTTGAAAAACAGTGTGATAGTTTTTTATAAATTAAGCATACACTTCCCATACGACCCAGCAGCCTGCCCCTAGGTATATACCCGCCAAAATAGGAAAATATATGTCAGCACAAAGATATGCATTCCAGAAACTGGAAACAACCACTTCCCTCCCTTAACTGGTGGATGGATAAATAAATTGTGTTGCATCCAAACAATGAATACTGCTCAACGGTCTAAAGGAATGAAATAGTAATACTCAGAGAAACCTTGGTGCATCTCAGAAGCGTTATGCCGAGTGAAAGAAGCCACACACAATAGGCTACTTACTAAATGATTCCCTTACCTGACTTTCTGGAAAAGATGAATCTATTTGGACAAAAAAGAGATCAGTGATTCCCAAGTGGCTGTAAATGACAGGAGGGATGGAAATGTTTGATATCTTGCTTGTAGTGGTGCTTATGCAACTGTTACATTTGGTTACAACTCATCTAATTGTACATTTTAAAAGGGTAAGTTTTATTGTGTATCGATTATACCTCACTAAACCTGACTTTTAAAAATATTTACTCTGAGAAAAGTCAATTTTAAAAATAATTTTTTTTTTTTTTAAAGATGACAGGTTTTTTTTTTTTTTAACTTTGGGTTTATTTTATTTATTTATTTATTTATTTATTTATGGCTGTGTTGGGTCTTCGTTTCTGTGCGAGGGCTTTCTCCAGTTGCGGCGAGCGGGGGCCACTCTTCATCGCAGTGCGCGGGCCTCTCACTATCGCGGCCTCTCTTGTTGCGGAGCACAGGCTCCAGACGCGCAGGCTCAGTAGTTGTGGCTCACGGGCTTAGTTGCTCCGCGGCATGTGGGATCTTCCCAGAGCAGGGCTCGAACCCGTGTCCCCTGCATTGGCAGGCAGACTGTCAACCACTGACCCACCAGGGAAGCCCAAAAATAAATTTTTTAAATAAATTTTTTAAAGAGGCAGTTGAGCTTTCAGGAGAATGGTAAGGCGTCCATTTGAACAGGGCAGTGAACCTTCTAGAACAGGAATGCTGGACTCAGGGAGGGGTCCGAGTGAGTGAGTGGCAGTAAAACTCCCCCAGGAGCCCTCACACTACAGGGAGAGAAGGAAGGAAAACAGTGAGGAAACCTCTACTCACATCAGCCTAGGCAAAGCCAGAGGAAGAGACAAGATGCTTATTTTTTGACTGGATAAAACAGTACAAATAATACAAGGTAGAAAAGAGTAAACAATGAAAAATACGTCTCCCTCTTGCCTCTCTTCTCTCCCAGTCGTACCAGGTCTGTGTGTCCTTCTAGAAATACTCAGAACATTCTCTACTGGACTTTTTGTTGTTGTTGTTCAGCTTATCACGGTATCTTTCAGACTGTTTCACATCAGTATATGTAGAGCTGCCCTAGTTTCTTAAATAGGTGTGGTACTGTCTGGGTGCACCATAATTTATTTAGCCAGGCTGCAATTGATGGACATTTAGATCTTTCCTGATATATGTGCTATTGCGAACAATGCTTCCATGAATACTTGTATTAAAGAGTTACTTCTCATTTGTGTGAGTATATCTATCTGTTAGATTCCTAAGAGTGGAATGACTGGCTCAAAGGATATGTACTTTTTCTATTTTGATATGTATTGTTAATGTATGTTTGTTATTTTGATCTATATTGTTAACCCCGTCACCACCCTGGATTGTACCAATTTACCCTCCCACCAGCCATGCGTGAATAATTATACCTGTTTTTCCAAGTCCTGGCCAGCAAAATGTGAACTCAGACTTCGCCTTTGCCCAGTCTGAGAGGTGAATAATCGTATCCTGCGGGGAATGTAATTTGCATCTGGAGGAGGGAATCTTTTAGAAGCGAAGGAACCCCAAGTCACAGGTGTCACTTGGTTTAGTGCTTCTGTCAGTCCAGATAGCACCTCTGTGTGAATTAGAAGAAGGCCCTCCTCCTCAGGATGTTCACCATCTGCTCTAAAACTGTCGTGATAACTCCACAGATCTGTGATGACTGAGGTGACGAGCAGCCCTGGAGCACAGCCTGCTCCGCCACGGGCAGCAGCCAGAGCTCCCGGAAGCTCTGAGAGCACAGTGGTCCCCGGTGGTAACCAGATTGCCTGGAATGAATGCAGTAGAAGCTGCAGATACAGGACGGGAATTCAAGCTGTTTGACAGTGGAGCGTGAGGGCATTAGTTTGAGGGACAGCCAGAATAAATGGAAACTTCATTATCCGTGGATTATGCACTTGGAACTCAGGTCCCATGCAACTCTGATATTAGTAATTGGGCCAGCGGGCTCATCAAGCTCTTAAGAAAAGTGAGTCTAGTTAATGAATTAATACAAAATGACATTTTACACACAGAGCAGAAAAGAGACCAGGCACCCCTGAGTTATGTAACATCATAGTTGCTCAAGCGAATGTGATCACCGATTCTCGCCTGCAAGCATTTTACATTCCATTCATTAAGAGCTCCCTCTTGGATTCTTAAAACCTCAAGTGGTTATATGGAAGTCAGTGTTTTAAAATCTCTGGACCCATTTGTTTTCCATGTGAAAATCCATCCACATTTTTCTCTTAAGAAGTACATCTCTCTGGAAAGGAACTCATTCGGTTCTTATCCTCTATCCGACTCTGCCTCCCAAAAGGGGATTCTCCCAGCCTCTCCCTCTGGTCCAGAGGATAAAGGAAAGGATGTGAACACTAAGAATTCGCATCATTAGTTTGGGATGATGAAAAATCCTGGAGGTGGAAAGCGGTGGTAGTTCCACAACAATGTGAATGTACTTCATGAGCTGAGCTGCTCACCTAAAACTGGTTAAAATTGCAAACTTCATGTTGCATATGTATTTTACCACAATAAAGAAAGAAAAGGGAATCCTTGTGTACTGTCAGTGGGAACACAAGTTGGTACAGTCACTGTGGAAAACGGTATGGAGGCTCCTCAAAAATTTAAAATAGAAATACCATGTGGTCCAGCAATTCCACTTCTGGGTATTTATCCAAAGAAAACAAAAACACTAGTTCGAAAAGATATATGCACCCCCTATGTTCATTGAAGCACTATTTACAGTAGCCAAGATATGGAAACAACCCATTGACAGATGAAAGAATGGATAAAGAAGATATGGTATATGTGTGTATACACACACACACACACACACCCAGAGGCTCCCACCCAGCTTTTAATTATCTAAGCTGAGAGCAGACAGAACTCCCGCAGAACCTCTGGGTGACAGCTCATTGTCTCCAGAAAAATCCAGAACTGCCTTTCTCCCGTAACCGTCGGCAGCACGCTTCTGCCTCTCCTCTGGGATCTTGCTTGCTTCTTTCTGTACAGTTCATCATTGAAACAGTGACCGACAGGAACTTGGAGAATCTTCATAGCCTTTAGTCCATGTCTGAGTGACTGGAATGAAAATTAACACGGCCTGGAGCTTGAGGGGGAAGATCTTTCTTTGTGTCGGATTAGGATGATGTGGGGAATCAGGAACTGTTTGTGTCGGGAAAGGAGGGGAGATGGTGTGTTTCACAGCACGTGGATTTTTGAAGGAGAAATATCTGGGTTCTCGTTCTTACTCCTCTGCTTAGTTCTTCTGTGCACTTAGACAACTTAATTCACCCCTGAGTAAATTTGCTCATCTGAAAAACAGGAATAATAAACTAATAATAACACCTACCTTACCAGGGTGTGTGAATACACAGATATTTTTTCCGTTGAGTTGGATGCATTTATTGAGTGTCGACTCTGTGCCACACACCATCCTACTCACTGGAGATCCATGGTGAACAGACCATGTGCAATCTAGTGATGAGGGGCCCGGGACCCGAGCAGCCAGTGGACGGTGCTGCCACTTCACGTCTACACATTGGCCGCTGTCAACCCACTGAAACCTCTTCACTGCTTCAGAAGTTGAACGGGCACAGGGTGTGGTCGCAGACTTGCTCACTTAGGCTGCATTTAGATTATTTTTGCAGCTGGGCCACAGCTGTGGGTAGTTGTGGATCTTCCGTAAAGAAGAGGGGTCCCCAACTTTCTAGGAGGAGGGGCCACTCTGGTGTCCTGTGCCCCTGGGCCTGGCCACCATTGCCAGGTGTGTCCTGCTGGCGGGGAAGCCTCTCCCCTGAGTGTTTAAAGTGTGGCTCCTTAGTACACGTGGAGAGGAGGGGACCGGCAGCCTGCAGGGCTGGGGCGTGTACCAGGCCTCGTCCTAGGGCCTCTGAGGAAATGCCTGCCGATTGCCTAGCTGGTCTTGGTAGGGGGCTGCAGGGCAGTGTCAGAGGCAAGGCTCTGAAGTCAGACCACAGGGCTCAAATCAGGCACAGTCCCTTACCTCCTAACCCTGGGACCCCAGCGAAGGGACCCAAGCTCTCCAAGCCTCCCTTTCTTCATCTTAAAAAGAAGGCAGTTAGAGCACCTACTTCGCGGAGTTGCTGTGAGGCAAGTAGCTGTGATAAAGCACATATTTGTATGTCTTGAACACCCGCAGTGTGTCAGCTGTTGTCCTAAGTGCTTGATAATTATTCACTCGTTTCATGCTCACGACAGCCCAGTGAGGTGGGGACTAATATCATCCCCATTTCACAGATGAGGAAATTACAGCACAGAGAGGTTGACCACTTCCCAGAGGGCACACAGCCAGTCAGCTGAATAGCTTGAGTTTGAACCTAGTCTGGCTCCAGAGTCCATGATTTCAGCCTGTGCTCTGCTGGCTCTCCATCTCGAAAGCTTGGCAAAGGCCGGGCATTAAATAAATACTTTGCCGACATAAGGAACCCCAGACACACTAGCCAGTGTTCCTCATGTATGTGATATGATAAATTTCCAGAGAAAAACTGATTTCTGTCACTGTAACTATCACTCCTGTTCCCTGGATATTATATTTCCTGGGGCTGATTTTTTTTAACAACTTTATTGAGGTATAATTTACATGACATAAAATTTGCCCATTTTGACTGTACAACTCAGTGAGTTTTAGTAAATGTCAATTTGTTCAGCCATCACCACGTCCAGTTTCAGAACATTCGCATCGCCCCAGCAAGATCCCTGATGCCCATCACCAGTGAATCCCCATTCCCACCCCCGGCCCCTGGCAACCATTATCGACTTTTTGTCTCTACAAATTTGCCTTTCCTGGACATATATAAATAGAATCATACACCGTGTGGTCTCTTGTGTCTGGCTTATCTTGCTTAGCACTTTTTTTTTTTTCTAAACGTACTTTGAATTTTATTTATTTATTTATTTTTGGCTGTATTGGGTCTTCGTTTCTGCACACGGGCTCTCTCTAGTTGCGGCGAGCGGGGGCCACTCTTCATCGCTGTGCGCGGGCCTCTCACTGTCGCGGCCTCTCTTGTTGTAGAGCACAGGCTCCAGACGCGCAGGCTCAGTAGCTGTGGCTCACGGGCCCAGTTGCTCCACGGCATGTGGGATCTTCCCGGATCAGGGCTCGAACCTGCGTCCCCTGCATTGGCAGACAGACTCTCAACCACTGTGCCACCAGGGAAGCCTGCTTAGCACGTTTTTGAGGCTCATCCATGTTGTAGCGTGCACCAGTACTTTTTACGGCCAGATTATATTCCGTTGTATGGGCAGCCCACATTTTGTTTATCCATTCACCGATCCGTGGACATTGGGGTGGTTTCCACTTTGTGGCTATCGGGAACCGTGCTCCTGCGAACATTTGCACTCCCGTCCTGGGACTGACTTCGCAGCAGATGGGTGCGCCAACTTGGTAACCTCTCTCCTTTTCTCTCGCCTCTGGGGCTTCTCAGAACCAGGCAGCGGGCAGGTGTTCGTGACCTCGGAGAACCAGCTCGTGTACTATCCCAGCATCACCTATGCCATCATCGGCAGCTCCGTCATCTTTGTGCTGGTCGTGGCCCTGCTGGCTCTGGTCCTGCACCACCAGCGGAAGCGCAACAACCTCATGACGCTGCCGGTGCACCGGCTGCAGCACCCCGTGCTGCTTTCCCGCCTGGTGGTCCTGGACCACCCTCACCGCTGCAACGTCACCTACAACGTAAACAATGGCATCCAGTACGTGGCCAGCCAAGCCGAGCAGAACGCGTCGGAAGTGGGCTCCCCGCCCTCCTACTCAGAGGCCCTGCTGGACCAAAGGTGCGTGCTGGCTGAGAGAGACTCGGGGAGGGAGGTCATCCCACGCAGGGGCGGGCGTACACGTGCACGTGCCTGGGATCCTGGTCTTGCCAGGAGCCTGCATTCAGCTGCAAAGGCGGTGGCAGCTTTCGACTTCTACTGAGTCTTTGCAAAACGATTCACGTGTATCATCGCATTCAGTCCTCACAGCCACTCACCGAGGGAGGTTCTATATGTGCCTCAGTTTTACAGATGAGAAAACTGAGATTTTTAAGTTACTCATCTGAAGACATACCGCTAGGATCCTGGCCAGTTCAGATCCCTCCTCCTCCCTGGTAGTGCCACACGGACACACATCCAGGACCCTGACCAGCTCTGGGCATTCACCTGCTACTGCAGAACAGTGCCCAGTATATACTCGAGGTTTGGTTCCTATTTGAATGAATGAATGGATGAGTGAGTGAATGAATGAGTGAATAAATAAGTTCCTTAACTTTGCTTGGCTTCATCTATAAAATAAAGGAGGTGGCATAGAGAACTCTCAAGCTTTGGTAAGCAGTAGAACCTTCATCACAGGTGGAGCTGTACAAGGAACCCCAAAATATAAAGTTAAAACCCAGAGTTCTGTAGTTGGAGCCGGTAGTGGACCTCATTCCTGCCTGCTCAGCCTTCGTCTCTCCTTTGGTGACCTCCAAGGTACCCAAAGAACCCACTTTGAAGTCCCGGGACTAGAGCTACCTGAGTCCCCCTTGGTTCTCAGCATCCCCTGCCCTGCAGGGACCCCGCTCAGCGTCCCTCTTCCACTGAGCCCGGGATTCACCATGTGTGGCACGAGGCATTTTGCAGGCAGTGTTCCCGGGCCAACTGGGCTCCTCCTTGAACCCTCTCCGGTGGCAGCTCTTCTATTATTTAACTTTCCTTTTCCTTCCTCATAAAAGATAAACAAAGCTCCAAGGAGCGGTGCTTAAGGACATCTTCGCAAATAAGCGTAAGAACACAAGACCTCACTCATTTGGACCATCCAATGTAGAGCAAGGTTAAAACTGCTGCATCTGGAGACAGAATTCCTGGGTTCAAATCCTAGCACTGCTGCTTACTAGTTGTGATCCTGTGCAAGTCATTTAATGCCCCTTTGCCTCAGTTTTCTCCCCAGTACAATGGGCATGAAAGTAATGGCTCTCTCCTAGCATTCTTGTGAGCATTATATAAGGGATATAAGGTAGGTGGTGCAGTGCCTGACTTGTAGTAAGCCTTCCATAAATGAGAGCTGGAAAATAAAATGTCTTTTAAGTTATTTCATTGCAAGCAAGGTGTCATTATTACTCCCTTCTATAGACAGGGAGACTGAGGGTTTGAGAGGATATCTTCTCACTTACCCAAGTCCGCACAGCCGGGAAGAGCTGGCTTTCAGTAAGGACCCCCAGTTCTGTGGACTGTCAGGGGCTCTATCAAGACACCAGGCCAGGTGAATCCCTGCCAAACCACCCAGGATGAGCCAGGGAGTATTTAGAATTCTCCCTACCAAAGGTTGTGGTTTTGGCACTGTCCAGTCAGCACAAGCCAGGCAGAGCATGCTGACCTTTTATCTGTTCCTTTCGTCTTCTTACAAATCACTGGTTTTCCTAGTCCTTGGATTGCCTTTCTCCTTGGAAGGAAAATCTCATTCCTGATGTCAGCATCCACTCAGAAAAGGGCAGAAGTTGGCATTGCCTGCCGTGCCTGGGCTCCTAATGTTTTCTCTTCCCCCTCCTCTCCCCCCCTTCCCCCCACCCCGCCCCATCCTGCTCTCTCCATCGCAGACCCGCATGGTACGACCTCCCTCCGCCGCCCTACTCTTCAGACACCGAGTCTCTGAACCAAGCCGACCTGCCCCCTTACCGCTCCCGGTCTGGCAGCGCCAACAGCACCAGTTCCCAGGCAGCCAGCAGCCTCCTGAGTATGGAAGACACGGGCCACAGCCCGGGGCAGCCTGGCCCACAGGAAGGCACCACGGAGCCTAGGGACTCTGCACCCAGCCAGGGCACCGAAGAAGTATAAAATCCAGCTCTTCCAAAGTCCATATGGGTTCATCTGCCCTGACTTGTTACCATCCTAACAACTTGCGCTCATGGGAAGCTCCTGGGGATGCCCCAAGGAGTGGTGTGGGGTGTCAGCTGTCTCTCCGTTCACCTCCTTCCCCAGGTTTCAGGGATGTTCTTTGGAGGGCGACCTGCCACTGTTCTGGCCTCTCAGTTGACCTATGTACGTGCATCTTTTCTGGGCAGTTACTCTTCCTTCGGGGCCCAGGATCACAGCCTCACTTTCCACAGCATTCTGTTACTGCTGGAATCTTGCTGAGTAGGTGGCCGGAGAGTGCGGTACTTAGGTAGCCCTTGAGAAAGCAGTGTTTGTGCCGTATGGGGTGTTCAGAAGGGCAGAGGACACTGGACCAAATTCTCTGTGGGCTGCTTCCTTAGAGCTCCATTTGGAGATTTGGGTTGGATGATCCTACCGGGAGGCTGTCATCGGATGGCCACTCTGGAGAGAATCCAGGGTAACATCAGAACCCGCCTTGCACTAGGCTGTTCATTGCTCTGGGTCGGGGCCAAAGAACACTGTTGCCGTGAGTCACGCCCTTCAGAAGTCAACAGTGTCATTTTGGTTTTCGGAAGGACTCTGAAACCATCAGGTCCGGATAGAGTCTGGATTTAAAAATTTGTCCGAGAATCCTCGTTTTGAGAGCTTTCTCCAGCATCATATATCATCAGCCTCATCCCAGAACAGGCAGGGAGCCCCACCATGAGTTTATCTGAGTTCTCAGCTCCTAAAATACAGGCTGCCAAGATCCTGGGTCTGCTTTGGTCCACAGTCCTTTCCCTGGTTTCTGGATTGTCTCCCTCCCAGCTGTGACCTGCCCGTAAACAAGGGATGAGTACTAAACCTGAGTTGCCCAGAAATCTGATCTGGCCCTTGGTCCCTGTAAGCCACACCCAGCCTGCCTTGCCCATTCCTGCAGCTTCAGCACTCGCCCCCTAAGTCCCCCTGACACTCAGAAGTCATTTTACCTGTGCATTTGGACTTGAGAACACTGTAGGTCCTAACTCAACGTGAAAACCTAATTCAGTACCTCCCCCGAGAGAGCCTGGATTCCTGGGCTGCACTCATTCCCCTTCCCAAGGCCCAGATTCCAGCGCTGCAATTTAGGGTTAGGGCTAGAATCAGAGTGAGGGTCAGGACTCTCCGAGCATCCCATAGTTTCTCCTCTGAGAGACATGGATAATAGTTTGGAGTCAAGATTTGCCATTCGGACTTTTTTTTTTTTTAAATCTCTTAGAAATGCATTTGAAACAGTGTGTTTGTTTTTTCCCTTCTAGTTAAGGGACTATTTATATGTGTATAGGAAAGCTGTCTTTTGTTTGTTTGTTTTTCCATTAGTGAGGTCCAAGCAAAGATGCAAAAGGAGATCGTGCCTTTGTCCCGCTGAGCGCTAATAACAAGTCCCCCCAGACTGACCTGTGTGCCAGGCGTCTGTGCGTTGTTGCACTTTGAGTTATTATTTATCGAGTTCTTGAAGGATGCAGAAAGAGGGACGCCTTTCTCCCTCGGTTCATAGTCTCTGTGTTTATGGTAGCTTTCCGCTTTCTCTGTGCCCAGCCAGCCACAGTGCCAACCCCCTCAGGAAGTCATGGGTGGAAACGTAGATGTTATTCGTCAAGAAACCACACTAATGGCTGGGGGGGAACAAAACTGGAAACAAGTGGAGCCACTCCGGGCAGCTGTCACCCATGCAGAGCTGCTTTCCACGTGGTCAGTAACCTCTTTGATGCTTATTCAAACGGAGCCTGCAGGAGGGGGGATGAAGTGGCATTCAATGATCCTATTCTGTAGACTTTTTTTTTTAACCAAATTCAAAGTGTGTTACAGGAAAGCTAGCCACTTGGTGATTTTTTTTTTTTTTAAGTTAAGAAAAGGAACATAGTTGCTTACATCTTTCATTTTTAAAATAACGTGAGTTATTTTCTGAGTAATCCAGTGAAGAAAGAACTTCTGGTGGCAGCCAGAGTATGTGAGGAACTCTAGCTGAATATTTCATCTCCTGTGAGCCAGAGTGGCTTCTTTTCTCCCTTTGGTGGCCCCTGCTTCTTTCTGGTGCTCTGGAAGTTGTTTAGAGGAAAGGATTCTAATTTTAATTAATCGTGTGATGAATTAATCTCACGTGCTTTTCAGCTTCCAGGCATCTTAGGAAAGACGAATGGCCTTAGTAGCATAAGGAGAGCCCATTAATGTTGTTTTTTAAAACAAACACAGGGATGTTTTTATCATAGATTTGATTTTTTTAAATGGCTGTTTTTAAAAAGATATAAATAGGACACCAAAGCTGCAGGGGTTTTTGGTTTTGTTTTTTTCCCTTACTCAAAATAGCAAATAAGTGGCCAGCATTATTTTTTAACTCATTCCAACCAGGATTTTTTTTTATACATGGCCTAAATCTATGCCAATCAGAAAACCATCCCTGCTCTCTTTTCTCAAATGAGATCAGCGAGTCCTTTTTATTTTAGCATTAAAATCGTTCAGCTATAATCATTATCACCTGCCCTCAACTCCTTCTACTTTGAAATTGACATTTTAAAAAAGTGCAAGCAAGTGGTAAATAAATTGTGTGTGACATTCAAAGTTGATGTAAACTGGAAAGGTTGTGTGTGGTTGCTGTTTGTTTTTTGATTAGGTTTTTTTTTTAATTTTATACTTTCAAATAAACTTGCAGTTTCATTCTTTCTGTTGGTGTGAATGGTCCTTAACCCCCTTTTCTTCTCTATGGCGATATAAAGAGTGGACAGCCACTTCTGTCGTGGCTTCTGCAATGAATGTATGCCCTAATAAAATGAGAAAAGGTGAGAGAATATTGATGGGACCTCAAAATATGGTGGGCGTTTAAGGATTCCACAGTTGGTGTGGTTGGAATACAGAGGTAAGTATTCCATGGACACCCGTTCATATCAAGGGCCCTGGGATGTCAGTTCAGAATATGGTCATTAACTATGCCCTCTCTGCCCATAGTGACTTCACTGTGGCACTGCTTGAAGGAAAGGAGCAAGTGGCTGTGATAACTGGAACAGATTCTGACCACATATTCAGGGGCACGCTCTAACTCAGGCACAGGTATGTTGGTAATTAGTTTTGAACCGCAAATGGCTCCCGTTGGTCCCACCAGTGATGGGAGCATCTTTGTGCTCTTACAAGTCTCGTTTTATGCTGCAGGGACAGTTGCACAGGAAGTCAGCGTGCCCAGGAGGTCACCACCACCACCACCCATGAACAAAAGTAACCTTGGCCTTGACCAAAATTAAAATCTACATGGGAATCAAAACATAGGACCTACAGAACCAAGATGTAGATCATGTACTGGTACCCAGATATGTCAAAAAGAAGACTAAGCTATCAGATAGTGCTATCCCAAGTATATACCAGGTCATGTCCTGCCCCAAGTGGTCTAGAGTAGACTTTCGCAAACAATATGCCCAAAGGCTTGTCAAGATATTAATTCCTTTTTCTCTCAGAGTACCATTTTTTGTGGTACTAGGATGAGGAAACAATCGAGAAATGCTAATCTAGAGCAGAGATCAGTAAACTTTTTGTGTAAAGGGTCTGATAATAAATAATTTTTGGCTTTGCAGCCATATGGTTTCTGTAGCAACTACAAAAACCGCCATGGACAATACGTAAATGCATGGGTGTGCCTGTGTTCCAATAACTACCAAAATGGGCTGGATCTGGCTTTGTCATTTGCCAACCCCTGGCCTAAAGGATCATTCCCACATGGTGCTCATGGATCCGAAGCTAAGGGCATTGTAGAAAAGAAATGGTGTGTTAATGGCTGGCCTGGAATATTGGAACCCTTAAAATGACACCAACCTCCAAAAAGTTAAAACTGGAAGAACTTAGGAAGCAGGCAGTTCAAGGACCTGTGAAATTCATTTTAATTGACCCTATTGGCACTTTTCCAGTGAATAAGGAAATACAGGGTTACGATGAGCAGAGGCATTCCCAGTGAGGTCCTAAACAGTGGGTTGAATGCAAAGGTCTTGTTCAAAATCTACTCTCAGTAGGGATTCTCTAAGGTGATAACACAACAGTCTGCCTTTTAGAGAAAAGTTCATGGGGTTAAATGATCTGGGAGATATTGTTCATCTTCTCCATTTAACTTGCTATCCTCAGGCAAGGCAGTAGATTCAAAGAATGAACTGTATAAGAAAGAAGGAGCTTCTGATGGCTGCAGTGGATGTGTGATACATGTCCATAAGGAAAAGAAATGTATCCAGTAAGAAAATATGCAGACTCCCTTGACATCTTATAGTTAAACAAGTGAATGGGAACATTAATAGAACCCCCAATTGTAAGTGATAGTTATAAGGAATCCCACTCATACAAGCTGAATGTGTTAAATTTTAGAAGATGTATTGGCTCATGCAACCGTGTTCAAGGGTATGGAAAATGATTTTGGGCAGGGCTGGCTCCAGTTGATCAACAGCTGTCATTAGGAACCTGTTTTGCCCCCTCCAGCTTCTGAGTCCTGCTTTACCTGTGTAAAGCGGTGACTTCATGGCTTTACAAAACGTGGTGGAAAAGAGGGTCCCAGAAGATCCAGGTTCATGATCTAAGAAAACGAGATTCTCTCTGAGAACCAGTGGGAACTCCCTCCAGTGGACTGTGATTGGTCATCGTTGGTCCTGTGGCCACTGTTGTAGGTGGGAACTCTTGATTGATTGACAGCCCCACCAGAACTACATGGAGTAGGAGAGGGACAATTCTCACATGGAAGGGTCTGGTAGTATAGAGTCTCACCAGGGAATAGGACCCACAACTGGCTGGCACAATGTCTAATATACGTACGAAGATATCCTGCAACCACAAGCTTTAGGCAACATAGCCAGGTCTGAAAGGAGCAGAGGCAATGTTACAGTGAACATGTCAGGAGACTCAACAGCCTTTCCTTAAACCTAGGTGGCAAGGTCAGTTTCAAGCTGCAGGCATTTGGGGCTTGGGTTAGGTGTGCTTTTTATGAGATGGTCATGGAGGGTAGGTCACAGTAACATGGATAAAGCCATAGAAGAGGAATTCTACCTTGAAACCTGAACTCACTCGTGGGTTCTAGAACTGTCCCTAAACCACTGAAAGTATTGAAATGGGTGAATTACCCACCAAGAGTCACCCCCAACCCACATAGGATTTTTAAGTTGGTGGATCAGAGATGCATTCCTATCTATCACCCTTGTCAAGCTGCCCAAAGACTTAGATTCAACCATGCATGCTGTTAACTAGGCTTTCCACAATTAATTCTTTTATCTACCCCAAGAGGTAGAATGCATCAGTCCCTTAGATAAACACCCCTTGGAAATTCTAGGGCAGCTGGGCTCACAAGACCTGAGGGGCTGAATTCCCTTCAGATTTGGGGCTTAAAGGCATGACCATGGGGGACTGGGATGCAATATTAGGGGAAGCTTATTTATTTTAATATGACTGTTGCCTCAGCTGGGCAGGGCTTGTGTTCTGAATGAGGGTCATTCATGCTAAATTCCAGTGCCAGGCAGCATTTGGCTATACTTGGCTTTCAGGTTCACCCTGGTGAATCATCCCTGTGAGCCAGCAGAGGAAAAGGCAACAAAGGAGCAAAAATGGGCAGTGTTTATGGGCCATGCATGGAAGTAGCACGCACCCCTCCACTCAAATTCCATTGCCCGTAGCCTGGCCAGTCCCATAGCCGCACCTACCTTGAAGGGAGGCTGGGCAGGTAAATTGGCTATGTGTCCCGGAAGAACCAGAAGTGGATTTTGGCACCGGCCACCAATTATATGTTTATACTCTTCTTTTCACACATAGGATACCTTCACCCCTCCTGAAAGAAGAAACCCAACCATCCCATCTAATCAGATTTAAAGTCCAGGATCAGTGACAACTTCTATGTCAGATCTATGTGGTTCCTCTGGAGACACAATTTCTTAGCCCCACATGGCTCTCATCATCTCTCTTCTAGGTTGCCCCCCTTCAGCCAATTCTCAGAATGCTTGAGTAACTGTCAAGTCACTCAAGATAAAAGTCAAAATCATGGTCTCCTGGATCCCACACCATTGACTCTCCAGTACCTATCTAGCCTCATCTTCTGCTAATCTCCCCCTCTCCCTCAAGTCTGCTCCAAGTCTGGGCCACCTTGCTGACTCTTGAACCCACCAGGCACACTCCCAGCTCAGGACATTTGCTCTTGCCATTCCCTCTGCCTGGAACACCCATCTCCAGATACTCTTCCGTATCAGAGAACCGTCAGGAATTAAAATCCACTTAGAATTGTCATCTTTGGGACTCAGTTGTAGCCACTGTAGTCAAGACTCCCAGAATTAAGACATACCAGAGCTCTATCTGGACCAAGATATAGTTACCACCCAAATGACATTGAGGGATTCCTAGACCAAAGAAGCACATAGGACCTTGGGAAGGAGCATTGAGGAATATATTCAAAAAGTATGGTATGAAAACTTAATTTGGACCAATGCAAATGTTATCCATGAGTCAGGAGGTGAGTCAGTTTAAGAAATAATACACTGGAATGTGCAGAAGAGGACCTAGGGATTGAGGTGGTACTTGAACACAAGCCCACCATGTGACCCTGCATGAAGTGTGACTTTTTTTTTTTTAATTTTATTTATTAGTTATTTATTATTTTTATTTTTGGCTGTGTTGGGTCTTCGTTTCTGTGTGAGGGCTTTCTCCAGTTGCGGCGAGTGGGGGCCACTCTTCATCGCGGTGCACGGGCCTCTCACTATCGCGGCCTCTCTTGTTGCGGAGCAGAGGCTCCAGACGCTCAGGCTCAGTAGTTGTGGCTCACGGGCCCAGTTGCTCCGCGGCATGTGGGATCTTCCCAGACCAGGGCTCGAACCCGTGTCCCCTGCATTGGCAGGCAGACTCTCAACCACTGCGCCACCAGGGAAGCCCGAAGTGTGACTCTTTTGCAAAGGAACTTGAGCCAGACCTTCAGCTTGGAGTGTGTCCCTCGTGTGCTAGTCTGTGAATCAGCTAAGGGCATGCAGATGTGCCTAGAAACTTCCTAGGACCACAGATCCTGTTTGGAGAGGATGGCAGCCCCAGTTCAGAGATGAGGAACTGACACCTCGTTCAAGCAGGAAAATGAGTTATCGGGGTGTTATAGAAAGAGAAGAAGGGGTTGGCTTCCTTGTAAGTGAAAAATAAACCGTTTAAATAACTCATCCCTCCAGTTGGAATCAGTTACCGGGAAATGACTGAATGTGAGTGTCTTGACCCCAGTTGCTGGCTTGGCTTCGATCCGATAAGTGGCTCTTCATGAAAGTGTTGTTTGTGTTTGCCCAGTGCATCAGCTGGGATCAGTCAGAGCCCCTACGACTATTGCAGGAATAAAGGTTTGAAGATGGAAATTAGGGCTTACACTGATGTAGGAAGAGCTGGTGGAGTGACGCCTGGAAGGCTACAGCAGGAGGATCCCAGACACGGTTACCAACGACGCCAGCCTGAGCGTGGGGCAAATGGAGAACGGAGAGCTTGCGAGGTGACCAAGAAGGCACTACAGTAAGTCAAAGATGGCACAGCAGTGACTTAGCTCATGGAGAGGACTCAGCGTCTTGTGGTGAATCACCCCAGGGCAGAGTGGCGACTCGCTGCCTTTCCGCCTTCAAATCTCACGCGAGCTCCTTTCATTGACACACTGGCCCCTCGAACCACACAGGGAAGGGGATTCCAGGAAGCACGGTTCCCGGCCTGAGATGAGAGTGGAGACAACAGGCACCCAGCCCACCCGGGGACCGTGATCTTGGTTCATGCAGTGGTTTCCAGAACAGATACTCTCTCCCCCCAGTGAAAGGGTTCTTGTCATGTAGCAAATGAGACTCAATGAGTATTGGACCTTGATTTCTTTGTATTTAATGAGAAAGGGGAATTTCATCTTTGACCTTTAATTTTTCTAGGTGTATCTGATAATTGGAGTTCATAGTTTTCAAAACTGGAATGATTCTATTATTTAGTGTAATCTCTGATACGCTGTTTGGACAACTTGTGCTGGGAAATAGAAATGCATGGCGTCGGAGTGACTTTTACTGATGATCTGTGTTGACCCTGAACAGAACTTTCTACTGCCCACTTTGGGTCCCAGGGAGACTCATAAAGGGACAGTTGGGGGGTGTTGGGTAAGCAACTTCGTGAAGATGGGAATAAGATGCTCATCTCCTGCCCTGAGAGAAATGCCAGTAGGTGGACCACTGATTAGGCTGTCAAACCAAATGAGTTAGAATAGAAAAGATGGAAAAGTGTCAGGCTTCCAGGCCCCTCTCCATGGTTTCCCTCTCTCCTGCTTCCTGACACCCTGCTCACAAGAGCAAATTTACTAGGTAAGAGTCAAACCAAGTAAAAATATAATTGGGCCACATCAGCCAGAGAACCGATTGCTCCAACTGGGAACCGGCATTTCAGAGATTCCAGAAGGAGGAGTCGGCCTTGAGGAAAGGCCGAAAATCCTCTCTCCCTCCTACCCATTTCCCCTCATCCTCCCCTGTCCTCTTTGCCCCTCTCGCTCTGTCCTCCCCTCCCCCCCATTCCCTGGTTAATGAGTTTTAGAGGCAGAGCTCTTCCCACTCCTTGGACAGGCGGGGTGTCTGAGTGCCCGCGGAGTTTAATCTGCAGTCCCGACTCTCCCACTGGAAGATCTGAGGGCTTAGATTGGGAAGTAGAATGTAATACAAGACTCTCATTTTGATTTTAGTTAATAGCTATGTTTTTCTTATCATTCTTTCCTGGGAGTCCTGGGAGTACAGTACTTGGAAAGTTTTCTGGGCATCTCCTATTAAAACTGACATCTTGATGTTATCTTTGGCCCTCGCCTCTGGGTTCAAACAGAGTTCGCAAACCAGCAGCCCAAGGGTGGCATCCAACCCCGAGATAGATTTCAACCAGCTTGCAGACTCGTATTATTTGAATCTGTTGCCAACGGTTAAAGTTCAGGAGATTTCACATAAATATCTGGATGCCTGGCTTCTTTTAAAGAGCCAGGAGGTAGAGCAGCGTTGGGCTCCCTGCCCGGCTCCCTGCCCACGTGTCAGATTAGCCAGAGCTGAGGAGCAGCTGCCCCGTTCCGACGGAACCTCCGTTCCTCGGCGCAACACGGTCACCCCTTCTCCTTACTGTCTCCCATCCAACCCACTCACCTCACTGGGTCACTTGCCGGGCCCCCCTCCTATTTGTTAGAACATGGGGGAGCAAGGCTGAGGAGCTGTCACCAGACTTCTAACAGCCACCGACAGTTTCTTTCTGCAAGGAGCAAGTACTTGAGATTGACAGTTGCCAACTTTGCCACCAATCAGTCACTTTCTGGGCCTCCTTTGCCCCGTCTCGAAAATGAAATCTTAAGTCCTTAGAGTGCGTATCTGTCACGCCCAGCACCTTCCTTTGTGATAAAATATACATAACGTACAATTTACCATTTCAATCTTTTTTTTTTTTTTTTTGTGCCGGGTCTTAGTTGCGGCATGCATGTGGGATCCAGTTCCCTGACCAAGGATTGAACCCACGTCCCCTGCATTGGAAGGCAGATTCTTAACCACTGCGCCACCAGGGAAGTCCCGATTTCAATCACTTCTAAGTGTACAGTTCAGTAGCATGAAGTACACTGACATTGTTTTCCAACCGTCACCACCATTCAGCCCTAGGACTTTTTCATCTTCCCAAACTAAAACTCTGTACCAATTAGACAGCAATTCCCCTCCCCCCAGTCCCTGAAAACCACCGTTCTACTTTCTGTCTATGTATTTGACTATTCTAGGTACCTCATAGGAGTGGAATCATACCATATTTGTCCTTCTGCGTCTGATTTGTTTCACTTAGCATTTCATCAGCGTTCATCCATGTTGTAGCACGTGTCAGTTTCCTTCCTTTTTAAGGCTGAATAATGTTCCATTGTATGGATATGCCACATTTCGTTTGTCCATTCAGCCATACACAGACATCTGAGTGGTTTCCACCTTTTCACTATTGTGCATCATGTTGCTCTGAACAGGGGTGTACAGGCATCTCTTTGACTCCTCGCTTCATTTCTGTGAGGTTTAGACCCCAGGGTGGAGTCGGCTCAGCACGTTGGCCACAGCCTTCCTGGGTTTGGAGAATCCCCCTCCTCCTTTGCGTTCTGCCCCCGCCCCCCCCCCCAGGAAGCAGTCAGTAACTCATCTGGGAACTAGGGTCCAGACACATGGCGAGGCTCAGGCCAATAGGACCCTCACTTGAAGACTTGCATTTGAAAGAGAGTAACATGTAGAAGGGGGCACCGTGCAGGATTGGTTCTGAGGTGGCAGAGGAAATTGAACTTCAGGCTGCAGCAGGGGCAGGCATCTTAAAGGCACCCAGCGTCGGGCCAGCTGTGGCTCCTGTGTCAGGAGTGTCTGCAGCCGAGCACCAGGCGTTCTCACGGGGGTGTATTTCCCCCTTAACAGCCTCTAGCTCGATCCTCTGTTCCTCCCAGAAATTCTCCAGGCCACTTACTTAGTGAATTCCTTTTCTGTTTAAAACAGCAAGTTTATCATTTGCAGCAAAGATCCTGACTGATCCAATACTCAGTGCAGACGTGACATCGGGGCACGAGCGCTGGATTTGGAGTCCACAGACCTGGGATCAAGCGTCCGCTCAGCTCCAGATTCTCAGCCTGACTTTACACAAGTCAACCTGTTTTACCAAAGCTCAGTTTTGCCTGCAAAATGGTTGTAATCGCCTTTACTTCTTCAAGCAGCAGTGAGAAATCTGTGCTATATTACACAGGAAATCCCTTGTGAAGGGCAATAGAAACTTCTAATGGGGAGTCATATCCTTGTTGCTTCACTGGGGGTCCAAGACGCCCTTGCTTTTAAATGCTAAGCGATTTGAGAACCTGCATTATGCAGGCGAAATCCTGAATGCACCTGCACCCAGGAATTGAATGTACCCCTGTAAGTGCCTTTTTGGAAATTTAACACGTTGGTAGAGGCAGGGAGATGGGGAGTAGAGGTGTTTATTAGGCAGCACCTGATGATCCAAATGCAGAGCAGTGATGCCAGTAAGGAAGAGGAAGAGGAAGAGGACGAGGAAGAGGACGAGGACGAGGAAGAGGACGAGGAAGAGGAAGATGCTAATACTTATTGGTTAGTTTCTGTGCCAAGCACTTTGCTATCGTTTGCATTGTCTCATATAATCCTCTGAATCAGGCGTTGGCAAACTGTGACTCACTCACAGGCCAAATCAGACCCACCACCTGTTTTGTAAAGTCTTACTGGGACACAGCTGTGTCCATTCATTTACTATTTCTATGGCTGCTTTCATTCCAACGACCGCAGAGTTGAGTTGCTGCAACAGAGTTCCCATGGCCCCCAAAGCCTAAAATATTTGTTACCCAACTTCTATAGAAAATGTTCCTGACCCTTGCTCTAAATGAAGCATGAGAGATGGGTATTATTGTTCTACCCACTTTCCAGATTGGGAAACCAAGGGCCAGAGATGTAAAAAGATTGTTCGAAAGCCCTCAATTTCAGATTTGCGCTCAGAGACCATGCTCCAACCACTAACTTTTAACTTTTTCCATCACTTTATGACAGTGATGTCCCCTCCTTTTCACTTCCTTTCCCTTCTGAGGAAATTGGTGTATGACCCATATTTTCCACCTTCCAACTTCAAATGATGGCATCAGCTCTGGACTGAAACGTCCACTTCCTGCCTCCAGGCTCTCCATCTAAACTGGACGTTGTTTCCCTAACGATTATTTGCTGCCTTGCTGCTTTCAAAATTGATTGGTTCCCCGAAGCCACGGTGCTATCTATCTGTTAAATGGTTGGAAATCTCTGCCAGTTTGGGAGCTGAATCCAGGGACCCGGGAGAAATGCCGCTTTGCCAGGCAGGGCTGGGTTAGTAGACACTTCCCTCTGGAGCACGTGTGTCCAGGGTTCCAGCTCATGTCACTTTGGTGTCCCTGCACCACATCCTTCCCCGGCCACATTAGGGAGCCCTGAGCCCCAGAGGATGTTTTAGCGTTTTACTCTATTTCTCACCTGAGTCTAAAGCTTACTTGGGTTGGATTAGTCTCTGACAGTAAACAGCGGCAGACCGTGGAGAGGGGCTCCCGGGGCCGGGCACCCACTCACTGCCTGTTGCGCAGAGCTCAGGAAGGAGGGAGCCAGAGGGCAGCCACTTGGGAGGATGAACACTTCCAGCTGTGCTGCCTTTCTGGTTCAATCGCTTCCTCACCTCTGTGGTTTTCAATCGACTTTGCCATCTTAGTTTTGTTGTCTGTATGATTCATAAAACATTTCAGAACTGGGGGAAACAGGTGGCAGGAGCCAGTCTGCAAGCCCCTGGCAGATCTATCTATTAGGAAGGGGTTGGCACATTGGTACAAAGCCTGAGAGAGCAAGTTTGTGCCTGGGGTCCATGCAGAAGCCTCTTCCAGGCAAATGAACATTGATAGAATGATTCTGATCTTCAAAATCAGATGCCCACGGCCCTTACAACCACTCAGAATGGTCTCATTTGTCGTTTCAGGGTGTGCCAGAGAGATGCTTTGTCACATCTAGTTCCCAAAGACAGACAAGCCCACGCCAGTCCTGGCCTCGGTGTCCCCAGGACTATTTCCATGTGTTAGTCCCTCCTCTGTGCCTCAGCAAACCCATCTGTAAAATGGGAAAGCAGCTGGCCAGCAGCCCAGGGGGAATCCTCATTCCGGAGAGCCTTGGTCCGTCCTACCTCCACAGGGAAGGCAGGGAGTTCTGCACAGAGTCTCTCAATAGGCCTTATATCTTGGATAAACTGCATATTGGAATTTAATTTGGAATCCCTGCTGTTTCCTTGATGAACACAAACCACACTGCAATTAGAGTGATGAAGCAGGCTGCTGTCACTCCTGACAGGAGTGATCTGTCTGAGCAAGGAGGGAGGGGACAGGCCCTTGGCAGGTGGCTGGTGGACTCATGCTGGGCGTGTTCCCAGCCTCGCCCCTGCAGGAGAAAGGCCCTCAGGGGAGAAGGGCTGTCTACTCTAACCTCAGCTCCAGGGGCAGGGTGGAGGAAGGGTTTGGGGGACACTTTCTTGGTTTGCATCCATGGCTCATGGCCCACGCTGATCCCTGCTAACACTTGGTGGTAACAGCTAATTCAGCCCCTGACTCAGGTCTCAGAATCTCACCTCCTCCTCCATCCCAGTGTGAAAGGGAACAAACATTTATTGAGCACCTGTTATGTGCCAGGCACTGGGCCCCATGTTCTCAAGGCAAGAACCCATTTGATCCACTATGTAGCTTCATGAGATGGGCACACTCATTATCTCCATTTTACGGGTGAGAAACCTGGGATGCAGAGATTAAACACTGCACACGAGGTTACACAGCTTATAAGTGATGGCAGTAGGTAGGATGTGAACTCAATGGTAAGGGTCCAAGTTCATTTTCCACCTTACCCATGCATCCCCCAAGACCCCAGCCTTCCAGCGACTAATCTGGTCTCTCCCTGATCATCTGCTGTCTCCTCCTCCCCTGCACCTCCCATCCCCATATCCCCATATTGCCTCTTTGACATGGAATCTGCTCTCTCGCCACCCCCTCACTGGCTCTTCCCCACCGGAGGAGGATGCCTTCTCTGATGGATGAGTTCAGGAGAAGGGACTGTCCACAGGGCCATGAGGAACAGGTGCAGGGGGCGTGGCCTGCCCTCCCAGTCTTCAGGTGGAAAGCGCCCTCTGCAGGGCCGCTTCTGGAAGCCTGAGCCTGGAGTTTGCTCTCCTGTCCCAGCTCCTCCACCCGGGACTAGACGGAATGGTCAGCGTGGCGTGTTCTATGGAGGGATAGCAGGTAGAGTTGCTACAAAGTCTCATTTTGGCCTCAGGTCAGGGCTGCCCACACTCAAAGCTGATGTTTGAGCCTCGTTTTGTTCAGTTCATTGTATTGATGTAGTATAGGCCAGAATTCAGGAGAGGAAGAGAGGGACCGGTACCTCAAACCTAACCCCTAACTCCCAGGAACCAGAACTGGATATCCATCAGCATGCAAAGTTCATATAGCCAAACCGCTTCAGCCCCCAGGAGGTCTGCCATAGGTATTGTGGACCATGGCTGCCGCCTGAAGACAAACACAGTGTGCGTCTTAGGAGGATATGCAGAGGGAGCTTGTCCAATACTGGCTCCATTGCTGAGTAGGGTGGCACTGGATCAGTTAGGAATGCTTTTGGCTGCAAGCTACTGAAAACCTGACTTAAATAATGTTTTCGATGTTTTTTTTTTTCTTAGTAGCAAAAGTCTCTAGGTGGCTGGCTGCTGGCATTCACTCCATGGTTCCATGATGTCAGGGCTGGCATCTGTGTGAGTCTCTGGACAGTTACTTAATGTCTTTGCTCCACAATCACTAGGTGTCTTCCCCAGCTCCAGGCATCAGGTCCAAACTCAAGGTGAGGAAGATGGAAAAGATGGCACCAATAACTCTTGTGCCTGTCAGCAGGAAAGCAAGTTTTTCTATCTCGTTCGTCTGAAATAGTCATGTTGCCATCCCTAGCAGTGAGGGAGGCTGGAAAAGAAAATATTTGACGTTTCTAATCTATAGTGAAGCTGGGCAATGGAGAAAGACATTAGGTATTGCATTAATCAAACAAAAGCATGGGTCACCACCTTTCTTGGATTCACTTGGTTGATCCCATTGAATGTGAGCCTGAAATATAGTTGGTTTGGGCTGATCATGCTTTGCAGCAACTTTCATCTCACCCTTTCTAACTCCCATGGCAAAGTTGGCTCTTTGGAAATGACTGTTTGTCCATCCTTGGTGAAACCGGGGGCCTAGCAGCCAGTGCTGGGACACAGGGAGCTCACCAGAGCCCCGTAGCATGGTTGATGATGACCAATGACAGTGGTGGTGGTGATAGAAATGGTCACATGAGGTAAGTTCTATTATTATTCCCATTTTAAAGATAAGGAGATGGGGGCTTGGAAAATTTGCGTGGCCTCTCAAAGTGACACCACTACCAAGAGCCAAAGTTTTTGGTCACTGTGCTATACCACCTCCTGGAATTCACTTTCCAGGACCAGGAGACCAAAAGCCAGCAAATCTCCAAGGACTACAAAAGCCAGAGGAGGAGTGTTTCTAGATTAATGATCCAAGTGATGCCACCAGTGTCCAGAATCCGTTGCATGTATAGCTACAGTGGAGGTGAAACGTGATCTGAAGAGGCAGCAGACACACCACACACTTAGCTTTAACCCACAGCTCATTAATCACCCTCAATTCAAAAGCATTTATCATGATTAGATCCAGCCCAGTGTCTGTGATAATGGAAATTTTTTAAAATAATGCAAATAGAAAACCACACCTTCCCCGTATATCATACAGGTCAAGATCTGGAGGTCAGGATCATTTGTTCATTTAACAAATATTTGTCGTGTACCTACTGGGTACCTACTGTGTACTAGGCACTGTTCTAGATGCTGGAAATCCAGCAGGGATCAAAGTGAATAAAAATCTCTGCCCTCCTGCAGTGTATATGTCTCTCTCCTCCAGGGGAGAGACAGGCCATAAACAAAATAAACAGGTAAGATAGAAAGATTGGTACTTGGTGGTCCCACACTCCTAGGAAAGGACTGATTATTCTGTAGTCATGGGCACAAGTTTCCACCAGAACTAGTTTTCAACCTGTCTAATCCATCAATGACAATTCTATACTTGATGAATTGATGAGTGACAACTCACTTCAATGAATGCAACTTGGAAAGCCAGGTAATCAGTGACAGCATCATGGTGTGGAAGCCAGCCAACTGCTGGTGGACTGGCTTCTGTGAACACTTCTAAGGCTCACATCAACCCATTCCTGCCTCTAAAACCAACACAACCCAAAATACACTCTTCCCAACAACTCAATAAAAGACCAGCACTTTGCTTTGCTCAGAGAAATTTGTGTGATCAGCATGGCTCTTTCTTTACTTAAACTTAAGAAATATTTTCAGATTTCAAGTGGTGGTCTCCTCCTTTGATAAGTCTGGAGGTGCCAGTGAAATTATTTTGAAAGTCCTCAGTCCAACAGGTACACTCACCTGGTCCTTTGTGCCCAAGGGTAGTTACTCTATAGATTTCCCCGACATGTTTCATTAAAATGTCTTTGCTGAATTTATTTTATTATCCAAGAATTTGCAACCAGATGGTTCTTTGTACAAGGAAATTAGGCCTCAGTCATTGTATAATTAGAACTTTCTTTGGAGCTGTATCATTTGGTGAATATTTTTGCCATTAATTGACTTATTCTTTTCCTGCTTGCTTTGCTTTTGGTTTTGTTTGACTATTTGTACAAAGTCTTGTCTTGTGTGTCTTTGTTTTCACCTGAATTGTCTTGTGTCTTTTGAATGCATAGAGAATGCTCCACGGGGAACATAGGCTCCAATCCAATCCAAACCAGCCCCAAGGACTCTAAGCTGGAGATCCAGATACCAACAAACGATTCATGTAAAAGCGATGGATCAAATACTGCTCTTGGTCCCCTTCAAAATTTTATGAGGATACTCCTTGTCTTATCAATTTGTAAAAGAAGTCACTTTGTTCAGTCTATACCAAGGTCAATAATTGTTGGGTTATTATTTATCTGACCCCTTCTTAGCCTCTGTTTGGTTGGGGAATCTAAAACATCATTCATAAGCACACAGACTTTTGACCAACTGTATTGGTTGGTCTTTTTGTCATGGGTTTGGCTATGTCAAAGCTTCAACCTCCTCCTGGCAGAATTCCTGCTTCTCATACAAGTTTGCATTTAACTGGGTAAATGGCAAAATATTGTTTTTACTTGGTGTATTAGTTTACAAGGGCTGCCATAACAAAGTATCACAGACTAGGTTGTTTAAACAACAGAGATTTATTATTTTCTCACAACTCTGGAAGCTTGAAGTCCAAGATCAATGTGTCAGCAAGGTCGGTTTCTTCTAAGGCCCCTCTCCTTGGCTTGTAGATAGCTGTCTTCTCCCTAGGTCTTCACATGGTCTTTCCTCTGGGTCTGTGTTCTCATCTCTTATTCTAAGGACACCAGTCACACTGGAGTAGGGCCCACCCTAATTATCTCACTTAAACTTAATCACCACTTTAAAGACCATATCTCCAAATACAATCACACTTCGAGACAGTGGGGTTTAGGACTTCAACAGATGAATTTTAGGGGGACACAATTCAGCCCATAGCATGTGGAATAACTGTTTGGAGGAGACATGTCAAAGTGAGGAAATTAATACATTTAACAATAGTTCTAGAAAATTATGAGAAATTATATTAAAAATTCAATAATCAGTAACTTTGTATGGGGACAGATAGTTACTAGACTTATTGTGGTGATCATTTCATAATGTACATATATATTATGCAGGATATCTGAAACTCACATAATATTGTACATCAACTATATTTCAATTTTAAAAATTCAATAGTCAGCTTCCTTGATTGATATTCTAAGGACTCAAAACAAAACACCGACTCCAAGAGAGTCCATCTCCATAAGTTTCTATTTCAGTCCCATCCAAGCTTTCAGGATTCTGTCCTTTTCGCACTGCTCTACTTTATTGTCACCACCCACTTAGGTCCCTCTCTTCCTTCTACTCTTTCTCCCGACTTTCTAAGTGAGTTTGTCTCAGGAAAGGCACAATAACATCGCAAAATATCCCCTTAAAACTACTAGATCAGAAGGCATATCTATAGCAGCTGAAATTTAACTATAGTCTAGTGCTAAATTGAGGGCTATAATTATAGAATTTTTGTAAACCTCAGGAAGGAAGAAATTTGCTGTAGAATTTAGGATTTTGCTAGACATTGTCCTGGGCTATCAGATTTTTACCAACCTAACTTTAGTTCACTTAATTGCTAGTCCCCCTGGTGAGGGACAATGTTAAAAGCAGCAGCGGAGGAGAGAGAGAAACTAAATAACCCAGCTATGCCACAGTTTTTTCAATGGTCCTGAAAGGGCAAGAAAAATAAGAAAGTTACTAAAAATAAGACCATTTCAGAAGCCTTTTCATTATAGGCAGTGGTATGCTGGCAAATATTTAACCACCAGCCCTCAACCTGAAAGGGGAGCCATGAATTGTAGGGTTTGCAGATTTCCATGGTGTAAATGTACCCACGCTGGCCAATTCCAGGCTAACAACATGACATCATTGAATGCAGTATTGAGTAGAGAGGCTCTCAAGAGCCGGTGCAAGCTGGCTCCAGCACACACTGCTCCAGGCTAGCTTGGCTAGATTCAGATTCGCAAACAAAATAAGGAATCAACAGTGACTTCAGGAAACTTCCAGTGATATTCTAGGGTAGACCTACAGCCAAAGTCAAGAGAATCTATTTTCGTTTTTAATGTCCTCTGACCTGAAATAAGAGAATCGGAAAACAATATATTGGAATGAAAAGTTGCCAATTTAGACATTTCTCAACAGGAAGCCCTATAGAAATAAAAAAGTTAAAAATGGAAACAAACATCTGGCTTAAGCCGCTGGTCCAGAGACCGGAAGGTGCTCTGTGCACTCAGAATGCAGAGCTTGTCGAAAGGATCACCTGCAGGTGTTGCAAACATCGGAAGGACTAATGCCTCACGATGTGTAGAAACTCAAGAGCAACTTTCCAAAATCTGTCCAGCGATGCCCCTCAGGCAGACATTAATACCCAACACTCCCTGCCCTTCCTTCCTCTAAACTCCATCTAGAGCAGATAGCTGTTCTTTTTGTCTACCTGGGTACCTCTGGAGTCTTTTCATGTGGTTCAAGTGAAGCTGACCTCAGCTCCATCCCCCTCTTCCTTCAGACTAGCAGGTGACTCAGAGGTGGCTGATCAGGAACTCTAGCCCATTGGTTCCATGATGGGCAAATGACCCAACCTGTGTCCTTGATCTCCAGAATTTTTAGGAAGGATGGTATCTCTTCAGTGGAGTTAAGCTGGCTGCCAAGCTAGAAAGCAGAATCCATTTCTCCTTATACCTGGGCTTGCCCTGGGGTGGCTCACATGTTTTTGTGCCTCTGCTTCTGTTTCCCTGCAATTACTTTTCCCTTCTCCCTCTTCTCACAACCTCATGGCTGCTACTTTTTCATGGCCACTGATGCGCCCTCATTCTTGCCTTTTGCCTTTGCTCTGTGCATCTCTCCCTTTCTCCGCATTCCACCCCATGATGCAGAGACCATGTCTGTTTTGTGTACTATTGTATACCCAGTGCCTGGAATACTTTTGATTAAGGAATGATTTTTGCCTTTCTCTGAGTTTTCCATTCAAACTTGCCAAGACATGGCATCTGATGGGGCTGAGCCCCTTCATGCCTGTCTTTGGTCAGGCATCACCCCGGTCCAACCCATTATGGCCAGTGTCTAGCAGGGCCACCTGCAGGTAATTAAAGGCATCCAGAAAGACGGAAGTATAACTTGTTCAGTGCAAACAAGCTATGATGGGCAGATTCTGGCTCAGCTTCTGCATCCTGGTATTCCTGCCCTTGTGTAATCCTCTCCCCTTGAGTGTTGGCTGGGCCTGGTGACTTGCTCCTAACCAAGAGAATACAGCAAAAGTGATGGAAGTCATTCCCATGGTTAGGTTAGCAAAGATTGCGACTTCTGTCTTGCTGGTATTCTCACTCTGGTTCTTCGTATATGCTTGCCCTGTTGGAGAGGACCATCTGTCAAGGGACCGTGGGTGACATTCAGCCAACAGCAGAAAACTGAATCCTACCAACGGTCACGTGAGCTGCGAAGTGTACCCATCCCAGCAAAGCCTTCAGATGAGACCAGAGCCTCAGCTGACGCCTGGATTTCAGCCTTGTGAGAGACCCTGAGGCAGAGGACCCAGCTGAGTGGTTCCTGGATTCCTGACCTACACAAATTGTGAGATTATAAGTGTTGTTTTAAAGTCACTAAGTTTGGGGATAACTCACTTATGCAGCATTAGATAACTATGCTTAAGCCAAATGATATCTGAATATCATTTCTACCATTATTTCTTTTTTTTAAAATTTATTTTATTTATTTTTGGCTGCGGTGGGTCTTCGTTGCTGCGCATGGGCTTTCTCTAGCTGTGGTGAGCGGGGGCTACTCTTCGTTGCAGTGCGGGCTTCTCATTGTGGTGGCTTCTCTTGTTGCGGAGCACGGGCTCTAGAGGGCAGGATCAGTAGTTGCTCTTTCTAGCGCATTAACTGTGCCTGAGTGACCCTGTCACTCAGAGCTCAGGAGGCTTGACCCTAGAGCCCTGTGACCCTCAGCCAGAGCCAGGACACAGACTCACCCAACCAGGGACGGGGCAGAGGCCAAGCCTCTTCCTATTCTTCCCCAGACCGGCTGTCTCCCTGAGGACAATAAACACCCAGCTGAGGCCTCAAACAGGAGACAAAGAAAGCATCCCTATTGAAAGAGTTCCTCTATGGCTTCCATCCAGTAGATTATCTGTCTCCTCAGAGAGCAGCCAGGAAACCAAAGACAAAAGAGTCATTGTTTCCATCCTCCACAGGCTGCTGGGTGAGTGGGTGACAGAGCGGGTTATTGCTGCCTCAGAACCTTTAGGGGGGCCCCCTCCCCGCTGAAGGGGCCTCCCTTGGGCCTTTCTGATTTGAGAGCCCTTCCCTCTCCTTAGCTCCGTGTTGCAGGGCCAGTGTGCCTGGTGGGCCTGCAGAAGCTGTGACCACGTCATGCTCATCTGGCAGAGGAGGGTCCTGATGCGGGTTTCTGGCCAGCTCCGGTGGGCAGCTCTGAGAGGAGAGTGGTCAGTTTGAGAAGCACAGTCCTCGTGTGGGCTGCACGCCTGAGTGACTGAGGAAATGCTCAGGGGGCAGCTTGGAGTGGTGGGAAGAACAGAGGCACTGGGCCAGAGAAGTCTGGGACTGAATCCAGCCCAAGTCACCTGCAGAGTGACCTTGTGTAAATTACAGCCCCTCCCAGCCTCACCATCGCCGTCTGTAATCATGGGGTCGTTTATTCACAGTGTGTCAGCCCTTACCTAGAAAGGACAGGAACTAGGGTTCGAGGCGAGTGGGACACTTGCCTTGGGCACGAAATTTCAGAAGGTGCCATTTTGTTTATGGTTTCCTTTGCTGTGTAAAAGCTTTTGAGTTCAATTAGGTCCCATTTGTTTATTTTTATTTTTATTTCTATTACTATAGGAGACGTCTCGGAAAAGATATTTCTGCGATTTATGTCCAATAGCGTTCTGCCTATGTTTTCCTCTAAGAGTTTTATAGTATCCAGTCTTACATTTGGGTCTTTAATCCATTTTGAGTTTATTTTTGTGTGTGGTGTTAGGGAGTCTTCTAATTTCATTTCTTTACATGTAGCTGTCCAGTTTTCCCAGCAAGACCCACAGAGTGGGAGAAAACATTTGCAAACGATACAACCAACAAGGGATTAGTCTCCAAAATTTACAAACAGCTCATGTGGCTCAATATCAAAAAAACAAACAACCCAATCAAAAAATGTGCAGAAGACCTAAATAGACTTCTCTCTGAAGAAGACATACAGATGGCTGAGAGGCACATGAAAAGATGCTCAATGTCACTAATCATTAGAGAAATGCAAATCAAAACTACAATGAGATATCACCTCATACCTGTCAGAATGGCCGTCATCAAAAAATCTACAAACAATAAATGCTGGAGAGGGTGTGGAGAAAAGGGAACCCTCCTACACTGTGTGTGGGAATGTAAATTGGTACAGTCAATATGGAGAACAGTATGGAGGTTCCTTAAGAAACTAAAAATAAAGCTATGATATAATCCAGCAATCCCACTCCTGGGCATATATCTGCAGAAAAACATGGTTCGAAAGGATACATGCACCCCAATGTTCATTGCAGCACTGTTTACAATAGCCAAGACACAGAAGCAACCTAAATGTCCATCAACAGATGAGTGGATAAAGAAGTTGTGGTACATATATACAATGGAATATTACTCAGCCATAAAAAGAATGAAATAATGCCATTTGCAGCAACATGGATAGACCTAGAGACTATCCTAAGTTGAAGTAAGTCAAGCAGAGAAAGACAAATATCATATGATATCACTTATATGCGGAATCTAAAAAAAAAAGATACAAATGAACTTATTTACAAAATAGAAACAGACTCACAGACTCAGAGAATGAACTTATGGTTACCAGGAGGGAAGGGTCGGGGGGAGGGGTAGACTGGGAGTTTGGGATTGACATGTACACACTGCTATATTTAAAATACTGTAGATAACCAACAAGGACCTACTGTAAAGCACAGGGAATGCTGCTCAGTATTCTGTAATAACCTAAAGGGGAAAAGAATTTGAAAAAGTATAGGTACATGTATATGTATAACAATCACCTTGCTGTACACCTGAAACTAACACAACATTATTAATCAACTATGCTTCAATATAAAATTAAAAAATTTAAAAAGTTGCCAGAAAGCTCAGTAACCAACATAAATAATATTTTAATGCAATATTTTTTAAAAAAATCAAATTTAATGCAAAAAAGTCATGGGCAACAAAATATCACAATTTTAAACAAAGACGGGACCTGTGAACATTAGCAGCCTTTGTGAGATGCTCCCAGGAGGCTGGAGAGGTGGGTCGTAGCCACATGAAGATCTCCTGTCGGCCAGCTCAGTCCTAAGTTCAAGTGCGCCATGCTGGCTTGCTCTGTCTAGTGCAGTGGTTAGACATACAGGAATGGGGGGATCCCACAGACCCGGGTCTGTGTCCTGTCTTTACTGCTTACAGCTTTGAGGCCTTGGATAATGTTACTTCACCACTCTAAGCCTCAGTTTCCTGACATGTGAAACAGAATAATAACAACACTGTCTCCACCAAAGGGTGGTTGGAAAACAGGACGCCTGACAGTAAGTGCTCAGTCTTAGTGGTTGTCATTATGACATCATTTAACATACTTCAGAATCAACACGAAAAACTCCCTTGGCTGGGCAGAGGATAAAACACGCCGGCATTCTGTGGTTGCCTGCGTGCTGCCTTTGTGAGCCCTCCAGATAAGCTGCCTCTGCTGAGCTCTCTGGTTAATCAGATACACAGGTGGCCTGGGAGCTGCCTGACTGGAGCTGCCTTTACTGCCGCGTCCGCTGCCATCTGGATATCAGAGGGAGCGCGAGAAGGGGCCGGTTGCCAAGGCAGGAACAGCTGGGGTGGATGGCCTGGAGAGTCCCGAGCTGCAATCTGCTTGCTGCACACTCTTTTGGAATGCATGATTTGGGGCAAGGATCAAAATAGCATCTCTGCGACACAGCCAGCCACCATCTGCCTTGGCATGCAGGGAGCATGGGGCTTTGGCTCAGTTCTGACCAGTGAGGGTTCTAATGGCTGCATTGTCCAGTCTGGGGAGTGCTCAGGGTGCAGGTGACCCCAACAGGACAAAGGAGGGCATTTGCCATTTGGGGTGGATTTTTTTCCTTCTGATGCTTCTGATGTCAGATGCTGGAAGAAGGGCTTTGAACAGGAGTTAGGAGCAGGTGACGGCATTACTTTGTTCATTTAATGAGCTGCAGGCACTATACTAGGCTCCAGGAGGACTCACTGCAAGGGAGGAGAAGCGGCAGACTCTCAGGGTACAGGGCTCTCAAACTTTCAGGTGTATCAGTATCAGCGGAAGAATTCATTGAAAAGTAGAGTTTGATTCAGTAGGTCTGGGGTACAGCCCCCAAATTTGCATTTCTAACAAGCTCCCAGGTAATACTGATGCTGCTGGTCTGGGTACCACTCTTTGAGAACCACTGATGCTAGTGGATATGGGATCTGGGATCAGGCTGCCTGGGTTTGAGTTGAAACCAGCTCAACTACTTACTTGCCTGTGGGACCTTTGATGACTTAGTCTCTCTGAGAATCAGTTTCCTCATCAATAAAATAGGTAAGTAGGGATGATCATGACAGTACTTATCTCATGGGTTTCTTGTGAGAACTAAAAAAGTTATGCATATAAAGCACTCAAAACAGTGTCCCACATAGAGGAATTACTTAATATGCATTAGCTATTATGATCTGTAACATTTAAACATTTTCCAATGAGAGTTATTACATGGATGCTTTTATAAATAAAGGTGAGTAAGAAAATGTCCCTGTGTATTTATGCATATACAAAACATTTGCCTGTGATTTCGAGTGGTTCACAGACCCCCAAAATCTCATCCTTCTTAATGCCCCTTGTTTTGTAGAGTATAATAGCTACCATTTCGAGCCTCTACTATGTTGCATGAAGTGTGGCAGGTAATTTACATTCTAAGTTACTTCATTCAGTCCCCACAATCACTTCATAAGGCAGTCATCATCATTCCTATTTTACAGACAAAATAATTGAGGCTCAGAAAATTGCCAAGAGAGATTTGCACCCAGATCCGTCAGACCCTACATCACACTGCCACTACTCACCTCCTTAGAGGTATTGTATCACCAGTTTATCCAGAAAAAGGTATTTAGCAATATCTAAGTGCTCAGTCCTATAGGGGGAAAATAAATGTTGCTCTTGACCTCCAAGAAGTTACATCTAATGGAGGGATCAAGAGGAACATATAAATACTCAAACAGTACATAATTACAGGCCAAATCATGGGTGTGGCAGAGTTCATGTGGTTTGCCACATATTCCTTTGCTTTTCACATTTCCCAGCCTCCCTTGCAGTTATGTTAGGACCGTGTGACTGGCTTCTAGCCCATGAACGTGGGTGGGCATAATAGAAGTTATTTCCAGGCTTAGCCCTTATACATATATCATGTGATCACTCCTTTCTTTCTCATACTTGCAGCAGTGATTTCAGAAGCCACGTGGTCCAGGTGGCATAGCGCAAGATGGAGGAGAACCACCCAACCAGTATCAGACTGAGATCGGAGGGAGAGATGAACCTCGGTGGGTTAAAGCCACAAGATTTCTAGTTACTGCAGTGTAATGCAGCCTCCCCTGACTAGCCAAATGGGATAACCATCATTATATACTGAAAAGTTCTGGGAAGATTAGTGAGTCATGAGATATTCAGGTGTTAAGTCAGCTGAAGGTCCCATTCTAGACCTAGTGAGCCAAAATATTTAAGGAAGAGCCCTGGGAGTCTTTATTTTTAATAAAGTGATATTGAGGAATCGCCAAGTTTGGGGAGCCTGGCTTTGTAGTCTGCTCAACATCTCCCAGAAAATTTTACACAATAAAGACACCATCAGGTGACCATCTAGCAGGCAAACTGTGGGAGATGGGTGTGGGTGCCCAGGCTGAAGTCCTGCCTTTACCTCCTTCTAGCTGCGTAACTTCAGGTTATTTATTTATTTATTTAATTTTTGTTGGAGTATAGTTGATTTACAATGTTGTGTTAGTTTCAGGTGTACAGCAAAGTGAATCTGTTATACATATACATATATCCACTCTTTATTAGATTCTTTTCCTATATAGGCCATTACAGAGTATTGAGTAGAGTTCCCTGTGCTATACAGCAGGTTCCTATTAGTTATCTATTTTATATACAGTAGTGTGTATATGTCAATCCCAATCTTCCAGTTTATCCCTCTCCCCACTTACCCCCGATAACCATAAGTCTGTTTTCTACATCTGTAATTCTATTTCTGTTTTGTAGATAAGTTCATTTGTACCCTTTTTTTAGATTCCACATATAAGTGATATCATATGATATTTGTCTTTGTCTGACTTACTTCACTCAGTATGACAATCTCTAGGTCCATCCATGTTGCTGCAAATGGCATTATTTTGTTCTTTTTTATGGCTGAATAATATTCCATGGTATATATGTACCACATCTTCTTTACCTATTCATCTTTTGATGGACATTTAGGTTACTTCCATGTCCTGGCTATTGTAAATAGTGCTGCAATGAACATTGGGGTGAGGTACTTTAAGTATCTGTAGAGTTGCTGTGATGATTGAATGAGTTAATGTATTAGCTATCTATTGCTGCATAACAAATTATCCCAAAACTTAGTTGCATAAAACCAGAACTTTTTATTATCTCTTATAGTTTCCATGAGTCAGGAATTCAGGGGTGTTCCATCGGGCAGTCCCCACCCAAGGTATCTCATGAGGGTACAGTCAGATGTTGGCCAACGCTGCATCATCTGAAGGCTGTAGCCTGGAGGATCCATTTCCAAGAGGGTGCACTCATGTGGCTGTTATCAGAAGCCTCAGCTCCTTTCCACACAGTGATCCAAGACACCAAAGAGGAAGCTGTGATGCCTTCACACACTGTCACTTCCATCATATAAATTTCCTGGTCACACAAGTCAGCCCTGAATCAATGTAGGAGGGAACTCAACAAGGGTAAGAATATCAGGAGGCAAGGATCAGTGGGGGCCACATGCCAGGTGGGACAGCATCAAATGATGCCTGACATGTGATCAGCACTCAACAAATGTTAGCTATTTTTATTACTAATAGAATGATCAATAAGCTCTAGCTTGGAGCTCCAGCTTGAAGGTCCATCTCCTCCACCATCTTACTGTTCTTCACTCATTCCTCAGCGGCCCTCCTGCATGGAATCTACCTGAATACCCATCTGTGTGGCTGTGTGCTGGGCACTGGGCTCCCACCTGGGTCCCTTGGTATCCCTGAGGTAGAAATACCATCAGATGGGGACTTCCCTGGTGGTCCAATGGTTAAGCCTTCACCTTCTAATGCAGGGGGTGAGGGTTTGATGCCTGGTTGGGAGTTAAGATCCCACATGCCTCGAGACCAAAAAACCAAAACATAAAACAGAAGCAATATTGTAACAAATTCAATAAAGACTTTTAAAAAATGGACTACATCCAAAAAAAAAAAAAAACTTAAAAAAAAAAAAATACTGTCAGAGACATGGAGAGATGCTGGGAGCCAGGGAGGAAGGGACGATAAATAACGAATTCTTAAATGCGGGTGTCACATTTAACATGGCTTGTTCATCTTGCTTAAGGGACCTGGTGGGTGCAAAGAGCAGAAGGTCTGGAATGAGGCTGCCTGGAGCAAATTCTGGTTCTCATCTTTACTGGCTGTGTGACCTTGGGTGAGTTGCTTAACTTTCCTGGATCCCAGTTTTCTCATCTGTTACAAATGGAAAGAATAATAGTTCTTATTGTACAAGGTTGTTAGAATATTTAATGTGTGAATTCAACATTCTAAGCATCTAAAAGGCTCAGAAGAGTGTCTGGCTCATAGTAAATGCTCAAAAAGATGAGCTATTATTATTCTTCCTTCTCATATCCTCCAGGGATGGAGGTTAAGGACGAGATAAAGAAACAAGGAAATAAAGAGATGTGTGGCCCCTGACTCAACAATTCCAAGGCAGAGCTAGTGTTAAATGTCACTTTCCTTCCAGGACTTTCCCCCAGACTGTCTGGCTCGGTTGAGAGTGCTGTCACACAGGGGCAAGCTTGACAGAGACTGTGTCCGTGATGCTGTGAGTCCCTGAGCCAGGTGGGCACCCTCAGAGCCCCCTGGCACGCGCCTAGGCTGACTTTGTTCTCTCCCCCCAGCCCCCATGCTGCTCTCCGTCTTTGTCTCCCTTCCCTAGTTGCTCTTGCTCAGTTCAGACAACTCAGGGGTTCCTGAGAGGATCTTGCCTTCCTTTGATGGGTGAGCGGCAAGGGAGGTGAGACTGGGGCTGAGGGGCCTGGCGTGGAGGCGGATGGAGTGAGGCGGGGAGCGGGAAGGTAGAGGAAATCAAAGGGCTCCACGTCAAAGGCAAGAGGAACCGATCAGCGGAGGATTCTTCATCCTCTGAGCGCTCTAATTCGTGAGTCTTAGTCAAGTATCAGAAACTAAGGGGTTGCTGGACCTCCTGCCTGCGACGGTGTTTGTTGAAAGGATTCAGGAATGTGACCAAGAAACAGCTCCCGTGGAACTCTGCAGAGAAGGGAGTTCAAGTTCTAGAAGGTGGGACACAGCAGTGAAAATGACAAAGGTTCAGGCTCTCCTGGAGGGTGGCTTCTGGGGGAGGAGACAGAACACTAAACAAGATCATTTGAGCAAGCGTGACACAGGACAGAGAGAACACTGCCTTGCATTGGGCTGTCTGGGAGGCCTCTCGGAGCAGCTCATGTTTCAGCTGAGCCCTGAGCAGCCACGCGTGGATCTAGGGGGAGAGCATTCCGGGGCGACGGAAGAGCTGGTGCAAAAATGCAGAAAAAGTCCAACATGGTTGAGGAAGACCTGGGGGGTCAGCACGGCTGGAGCAGAGGGAACACAGCCCAGGGGGCCCTCCAGAGAGGGGGCTTGGCCCTCAAGGCTGGGGCAAGGTCTGCTGTTGTTGTGACGAGCCCCGAGCCCCATGGCAGGTTTCAGTGCAGGAATGATGACCCCTGATGGGTTTAAAGTGATGACTTGGCTACCAGGTAAAGAATGGACTTCAGGGGCAACAGTAGAAGCAGGGAGGCGGGTTAGGGGGACGCCTGGAGTCCCCCTGTGAGAGGTGTTCTTCTCCCGAACTAGCGTCCACAGGGGGACTGAAGGGAGTGAGCAGCTTGGAGCCGTGTTGTGACTCTGGGACAGAGAACTTGCTGTGTTACCGGTGGGGGGTGAGGAGAAGGACGAGTCACTTAGGTTTTGAGGTTTGGGGCTGAGTCCAGGGGGCTCTCTGCCTGCACAGGGTCTGCCTCTGGGTCGTTCTGCACCCCTCATCCCCACCAAGCTAAGCAAGCAGTTGGAGTCCCAGAGCTACGGAGAAGGGAGCCTCTCTCTCCTTACGACGCCCAGGGGATGGACCTCAACGGTTCCTGGCCTGATGACGGCACAGGCAGGGCCCTGAGGAAAGGAAGGCTGGTTGAGGCAGGTCCTGCACTGTCCAGAAAAGGGTTGGGGAGAGTCCCTGGCTACAGCCCCATCCCCTGCATCCTGGGACTCAGCGGCAGGGAGGATTGGGCAGCCGATGTCTGGCCTTCCTTATGGACGAGTGGCACTCTCATTAGTGCAGAGCTTGGAAGCAAGAAGCTTCGGGAGGTTAGAAAAGAGGAGTGCCTTGGGTCAGGCCAGGACATGTGTGTCATGGGAACCAGAGTTCTGTGCCATGGTGGCCTCTGGGCCCTGACAGCCTCAGCCCTGGGGAGGGTTATCCAGGCGGCTTCAACTCCTGGTCTGGACGGAGCACAGAGATCCCGTGGGATCTTTTCACCTGCAGCGAAGTCCACAGGGACCCGGTTCCCAGAGGATGCCTGAAGGAAGTGCGGGTCCCCTGGGAACATCTTCCTTGCCGACCTGTCCTCCCCACCCTCCACCAGTGGGCCGGGCTTGGCCTCCTGCAGGCGGAAGCAGCAAGGGGGCTGCTGAGGACCACATGGACGTACTGGGGAGCATCCCTGGGGACCACTGTGTTGGAGGAGAGGACGAGAAGAGGAAGGGTCTCGGTGACTGATGCTGACCACCTGAGACTCGGTTCTCCCTGGGGCAGCAGGCCCCCTACTGAGCCCTCCCCTCCAGACACGAGTCCGTTCACTCACTCACTCAGGCAACGGTATTTGAGATGCCAGCTGGCAGGAGTGCTGGCGGCTACTGCAGGAGACATGGCGCCTATGTGACAGGAACCTCAGGTGGAGGCTTCCGAGAAACCCACAAAGGCACCTCAACGTAAAGCACCGGTTTAAAACCTCCCCCTGGAGCCGAAGAACTTCCCCGCAAAGCCAGCACATCTCCCGCCCCTCCCGCTTTCCTCCCATCCCCAACCTTCCCTCTGCTGCCTGGAATAACGCGGATTCCAGGAGCTAGCCCTTTTGATATTGGTCCCCAGCCCCAGCCCCGGCGTTCTTCTTTGCTTCCATCCTCTCTTCCCAGCTGCTCCTAATGACACAGGTCCCTCTGACCCTCGGGTCCATCTGGGACGGGACAGGCAGCCTGGAGCTCGGAGCTTCAGATCACTGGCACCCTCACTCCCACCCCCCAGGGGACATCTTCTCCTTGATTTTGACTTCTATTGTTCCGGGATGATCCTTCTTCACACTGTAAATTCCTGCACCTTAATTTTTCCGGGAATGGAAAACCACTCGACTTGGGGCCAGAAGGCACTTAGCCTGTGACCTCCAGTGGGTTATTTCACAGCTCTGAGTCTGTTTCCTGACCTGAGGACGGCTTTGTGCACATGCCAGCCAGAGGCTTTATGTGGCAATGTCTGACGCCCAGCATTGAAGTGGGGTCACTCCGTCCTCTTGGTGGATCCATGGGTTGATGAGAAACAAAAAACGGTTTCTGAGTTTGCTCTGGAGAAGCTCATGCTGCTCGGAAGGGCTGTGTCGTGGAAAAGCGCCTAGAAACCCCCAGTTCCTGCTCAAGATGCCACTCCCTCCCCCCACCCCGCTCCCACCGCAGACACTGGACTTATACCCATGGTAAGGGCTGAGCCTGGAGGCCCACACCCAGAGCCACACACTGGGCATGTAGGAAATGTTTTCTTCGGGGGCTGAGCTGGAGACTCAGAAACGCCGTCCTCAGTCCTGGCAGCTGCCTGGTGCCGGGCTTGGAAGCTAGAGCAAGACACCTTGGCTCAGAGCCACTTTGCCAGCAGCCAACAGAGCTAAGTTTAATCTGCCAGATAAGTGTTTCAGGGTGGGGAGCAGAGCAGAGGCTGGGCCAGAAGGAGACCTGCACCAGGGGCCTGAGGCTCGGTCAAAGTCTCTATAACGGGGCAGGGGAGGTGGGGAAGCGGGCCAGAGAGCCCCTCCCTCCCCTCCAGAGAGGCTTCTCATTCATAGGGACCATGACCCCTGGGGGCTTTTTTGCAGTCTTGCTGCATCTTAGTTATGACATGAGTGGGACAGGATCTCTGGTCCCCATGCACACGCTTTCACTCAACTTGTCACCCAGGACATACGATGTGCCGAGTACTGTGCTAAGCGCTGGGGCTGGAGTGGGAAGTAGTGGATGTGGTACCTGCTCCCAGATCTGCTGACTTCCAGGACTTGACACTTCTCTTGCTGCCTGGCCTGAGACAGCACCAGGGAGTCGACCATCTGCATACCCCTTCCCAGCCACGCGAGACAGCCAGAGAGCGGTCTCTGCCGGTCTCAAGTTGTACCTTTGGTTTCTTGGTCCAGAGTTTAATCCTTATTATGGTTAAAAAAGAAAAAATTAGACATCATAGAATTGAAGCACTGCCTAGGATCATGAAGATCATTTTCACTCCCAGGCCAGTGCTTTGCCTGCAACATGGCACACCTCCTGGTTTAACTGTTTCCATCTTGATTCCCCATAGGCCTGACAAGGAAGCCAGGACAGGTGAGCTCAGGTGAGTTGGTAAGGAAACTGTAACGGAGCCCAGGGAGTTTGGCACGTATACTGAGGGCAGTGGAGAAGCATTGACAGGCCAAAGTAGGGCAGTAACACGATGGATCTTTAATGTGTTTATTACATTCATTTAACAAATATTTATTGAGCATATACTCTGTGCAGGCCTGTGCTGGGCTCTAGGGATATAGTGCTGAACGAGACAGACAAGCTTCTCACCCTCACAGTACTTTCTAGTGGGGAGAAAGATAATGACAAATTAAATAAGTATGCACCTAAATTCATTAAATAAATAAGACTTTATATTGGGGAGTGGGAAGGAAATAAACAGGATTCTGGGATTGAGAATAAAAGGAGGAATCCTCTTTAGAGAGAGTAGCCCGAGAAAGTCCCTCTAAGGAAGTGACTTTCTTGCTGAGCCCTAAAAGATGAGAAGGAGCCCGTCTTGTGAAAACCAGGGGAAAGAGTGTTCCAGGCAGGGGTGGGGGTGAGGGTGGGGGAGCAGTATGTGCAAAGGTCCTGTGGCATGAAAGAGCTTCGAGGACCCCTGGAACTGATGGTTGGTGTGATGAAGAAAGTGACATGAGATCAGAAGGCAAACTGACAGATGTCACCATGCTTAGGAGCTACTGAGAAATGACGGTACCGTGAATGCAGAGATGAAGAGATATAGATCAATGTGAATACGTTTCACAGGTAGAACCAACAGGACTTGCGAGTGGGTTGAATGGGGGGAGAGCGAGGAGACAGTGATGTCCCCCACATTTCTGGTTGGAGCTGGTATTTGCTGAGATGGAGAAGCCTGGGGAAAGGGGGATCCGGTTTGGAGGGTAAAACAAGATCAGATTTACTTTCTGGAATGCATTGTGAAGGCCGGATTAGGGGAAGACAACAAGCCCAGGGCGGGGAGCCCAGTTCAAGGCTGATGACGCGGGGACCTAGGGCGGTAGCCATGGGGATGGTGGGAAAACCCACGTCCCTGCTGAACAAGCCGACAAAGGGAAGAGCGTTCTGCTTCCCCAAATGCTCTGGGTTTCTGTCTGCCAGGTGGCTGAGCAGGCTGACCAGAGGGAGGAGTTCCTTTTGGAGAACATTGAAGTGAAACTACCGTATGGAGAGGAGGGAAGGCCAGTGATGTGGAAAATGGGGTCACGAGAGAGACCAGGAAGAGGCTGCGGCAACGCGACATCTTCCGCAGCCGGCTGTGCGCCATGGAAGGGGAAGCGCGGGACATGCGGCATCTGTGCAGGGACAGGGCCGTCCCGAAACAGATGGCCGGGCAGCCACACCCAGGCCCCTGGCTGACCAAGGGGTTCACGGGGGAAAAGGAGGGTGAACCTTCCTGTGAGGTTCAGGATGGAGCATTGAGAGAGGCCACGGGCAGAGCAGGCCCAGGCTGCACGGCTGAAACCAGCTCTCTTCTCCTTGGCCTCGCTGTCCTCCAGCACTGCCTCTTCCGGCCTTGAAGGCCAGCCAAGGCAGCAGGGAGGGGGGCTAGCCCGGCAGGTGGGGGAGAAGGAGGTATAGCCCCTTACAGGCAAAAAATAGTGGCTGTAGGACACAGGAAGTGTCAATCAGTCGACCCTAGACCCTGCCATGCATGCATTCATTCATTCACTCGTCCATTCATGCCTGCACGCATTCAACCAACACTGACTGAGCACCTCTGATGGCAGGCAGTGTCCCAGGTGCTGGGCAACCAGTCTCTGCCCTTGAGAACAGACAGAACAAGGCCTGGACAATGCTGGCCACCAAGGCCTCTCGTGTCTTTCTTCCTCACTCTGTCCCCACTTCCCTTCCTGGTGCCCAGAGTTGTCCGGAATCATCACCCAGCGCCCACTCCCTTCAGCCCCTGGACCTCACGCTGTTTCTTCTGATTGAAGTCCATTTCCTTAGTCTTGTTTCATGAGCCTGAACTGTGGGGAGGAATCAGATGGTAAAGAACACCGAACGACATTTTTCTGCGTTTGGCCTTTATGCCAAGAGTACAGAGAGCACTGCAGTATTTTAAGTGAGGGACGGCGTTCGATTTCCATTTAGGAGACACCTGCGGCAAGGATGCGGCAAGCTGGGAGGCCAGGAGAGGAGGACGGAGAGGCTGGAGGCGGGGCAGCATTAGGAGGCCCCTGGCCACCCCACTGGCCACACCCACCCACTCTCAGGAGAGGACGGAGGCGTCTTCCAGCCTGCGGAAGGCCCTGCCCCAGCAGAGGCATCTGAACGTGTTGGAAGTTTAACCGTCATTGACTGGGCAGCTTCCATTTCTCAGACACCTTCATGTATAATGAATCCCCTCCAAGCTGCCTTGTCAGGAAAAATTAAACTTAATCTCTCCGTTTTGGAGATGAAGAAACTGAGACTTGACTCCAAGCTGACCTGAACTTGAATCCCGGCTCCACCACCTGCCCACGGATTTAGCTAGAAAGTTATGCAGTACAAGGCCTTGTGGGCGTTGCCACTAACAAAACCTTATTGGAAAGAGTAATATCTTCCAGCCCCAGGGCCGGGATTTCTGGCACCCACCGGCCTGCGGTGGAAGCTGGAAGCGATGAGAAGGCAGTGGGTGCTTCCGACCTCGGCCCTGGGAACAGCCTTGAATGGGCTCCCTGGGCGGGCCTGCCCTGCCGCCATGTCCCTCCTTCGCTCTCATTTGTTGCTCTGGGCCTGAGGGGGAGGGTTCTGCAGGGGAGGGGACCTGGGCCTGGGGGCTTCCTGCGCAGGAAGCTTCTCCCCGCGCCGGGGTTCTAGGAGAGGCCTGCCCACTACCCCACCTTCCCCATTCTTTCCCGGTCTTTGTTTCCTGTGTTAGCCCGGGTGGGGCGATAAGGAGGGCAACTGCGCCATCTGCTGGGCATATTGGGGAAGCTCCAGCTGCGCGCAGGCGAGGCGTGGGCGGAAACTTCCCTGCGGTGTGTCTTTTGGGCCTAAGAAGAATCTTGGGTCAACAAAGGGGGGATAACAAGTGACAAGCGAGCTCTTCCATAGGAGTAACCCTGGGAACAGAACCCCATTTCAGCTGATGGGAAACTCAGTGCCAATAGGAGCTGCCTATTACCTGTGCACTTAGGTGATAGGGATACAGTGTGAACAGTGCGGGGGGGGGGGGGGGGGGCGGGGTCAGAGGCAAATACCTAGACGGTTAAGATGCAGTGCGGTAAGACCAATGATGGGGGAAATACAGGCAGAGAAGACAGGTGGTTAAGTTGACTAGCTAGGGCCCCGTTAGGCCCTGCTCCTGAAGCCAGAGGGATGAATAGGAGCTAAGCCGGGATAAAGGAGGACATTCTGGAGAGAGGGCGCAGCAAGGCCTTGATGTTTGTGCTGCCATCCTGCTCAGGCCCAGGGCTAGTCTCTCCTTTTCTGCCCCCTCCAGCAGCTGGGGAGAGCTCAGCACCTTCCCTTGGCAACGCCGGTCCCTGAACTCTGTAATAGTGACAGGAGCTCAGAGCTCTGCCCTCCACTCTCACCCCGCCTGCGGACTCCCTCCCACCCTCCAGGGCTCCTATCCCTTCCTCCCCCTACGCAAGCCCAAGCCGAACTAGCCTGATTGGGAGACTGCTCTGCGGCCCCCCCACACCCACAGATCTGAAGTCAGCCAAGGCCAGAAAGCGTGGTGGCAACAGGGGAGAATGGTCCCAGTTGGTGAGTTTGGGCCCAGCTGCCACAGGTCCCTCTGCAGGGATTTGGGTGAACTGAGCTGGGGTGAAAGGGGGCACTGCTGAGGTAGGTTTAGGAAGAGCAATTCAAATCAACGTTAATTACGTGAGTCTGCCATTCTGATCAATGCGATATTATTCAACCGTCATTTACTAATAACAGGTCAAATCCTGTGTGAGTCTGTGGAAGCAGGTGGGACACAAATGAACACTTCCTGGGGCGTCTCCTGCCTGGAGCAGGAGCTTTATCAGAGTTCCTGAAATCCTAACCAGAGGCCATCTCCTGAGCTGTGGATCCAGTGTACATTTATACAGACCCCAGAGCCCTCCGATATCCCATAGCATCTCTCAATTCATTTATGATTTAACCTGTTGGGACAGCATTGTGTTTCACTGTGTGGGATGTGTCTAAGGTCACATGGCTAATGCAACACTGAAACCGATAGCCAAGAGAGTCCCATTCTTCAGCCAAGGGGTCTGCTTTGTAGTTTACTATAAATCTATGAGATGCATTACCTAAGTAGTTATCTTATCTCCGCTTACAGATGGGGTGGAAAAGCCCATCAGAGTCTTTCCCAAGAGCCCAGGGCTAGTAGAAGCTCAGCTCCCCAGAGCTCTTGACATTCCCTCAAATGAAGAATGGTTCTCTCCCCTCAGAGATTAGGGTCCTCTGGTACCAACCAGGAAATGCTACTGAGAAATCTTTTTTCTTTCTTAAAGTAGTTGTAAAAAGGACAACTAAACCACAGAAATGTGAGCACTAAAGAAAGAAAGAAGTTGTACAAAAGTCAGCATCATGCGGGTGAAAGAATGTTTAAGAATGATCAGTATTTAGAAGTCAGTGGGTACAGGTTCAAAATAGTTCTTGTAAATGTCCAACCACTGGAAAACTTTCAAAATGCCAGGTAGCCAATGGTTTCTAGATGAAAATATTTTTAAAATGTAATAAAAACCCTCTCTCACTTCTGATAACATCTCACTTTACTGAACAAAATAACGAAAAGCCCTCTGTACCACACTGGACTCACTTCCTGGATATCCGTAAATACCAGAGCACAGAGCTTGACTAACAACCATTAGACATGGCGCCCACCATGTGTGTTTAGAAAACCGGCGTGTGTGGGAAAGACCCAAATGTCTGGTCCTCAGGTCACTCACTGCCTTTGGACCTGAAAATCACCAGAAGCAGGAAGTAGGAAGGCAGGACTGGTGAGGGAGGGAGCTGAATGTCACTAGATTAAGGGTAAAGTTCTGCTATCTGTGAAGAACCCAAGTTTTCTTTTTCCAAGATCAAGGCAGGAATGGAGACAGCACAAGCCTTTGAATTGAAGGATCCAGACTGGAGTTCTAACTCAGCCCTGGCCCTGTCCTCAGAAGGAGCTGACACCTTCTCAGGAAAATGCACAGATCTTCAGGGAACGATGCGCCACTGACTTCAGGAGGGTAAGGTGGACAGGTGGTAAGCTATTTGGGAAAATGTTTCACACCTTTCTAGTGCCACACAGGTGATGAGGTTTATCGTGAGAAAAGGTGATGAGACGGGCATGTGTGTTGTTACTCAAATTCTTTTGTTTATAAGTACAGATGAGTTTAGGCAAAAAGAAGTCTTCGGTTCAGATGTCAGGGGACAGTAGTTATAAGAGCTGATCGTAAACATCCCATTTCTCTTCCTTCATGGTACATGGACGGACTAACGTCCTCTGCCCTCTTTAAAGCCAGGTGTGACCACGTGACTGGCCTGTCCCTTCTGGGCAGAAGTTCAAGTGCAAGCCTGTGATCCGCCATATTCCCTCATCCTGCCTCGGTGACAGGGGAGGCGTGTGTTGAGATGAAGCTTCCCTGTCCTTGGTCCCTTAGTAAGTATGGTCAGCAGAGCACTTGCCCTTTGTCCCCAACCTGCACTGACTGTTGTAGCAAAAATACACTTTTGTTGTGTAAAAGCCACTGCAATCTTGGGATTGTTTGTTACTATAGCATAACCTTGCATTGACTACATTTTCTTATTTTCTGTATTCTTGATGCTTAGGCATTTGGGGCCTTGACCCTGAAGAGACTGACCTCCTAGGGCTAGCTAATTCCTAGAGATAGCAAACAGCTCCTGTGAGAACACGCCTTTGATACACAAACCAACCAATCTACAGCCACAGCCCCAATTATGTCTTCTATCAAACTCGCACCCAAGCCAGTGTTCTCCCTGCCCTGAACCACCCCAGGACCAGGTACTGGACAGCTAGGGGCCACACCTGTAGCCCAGACCTGCCAGAATTATCCAAACTAGTCAACCCTATGCTTACTCAGCGTACCCACTCTGCCTTGCCCATTCCCTCCTGCGAAAACCCCAATTAAGGCTCTGGGCCATGCTATTCCCTGGCCCTCTGTGCCTCCCGACCAACCCCGGTCCCTCTCCATGTGGCACTGCAGGATGTTCCGTGCCTCCTGCTTCTACGGATATGTGAGTAGAAACTTCTTTATGATCATCATTTTTGTGCCTGCATGTCTTACCATTCCTGATAAAAATAAGTCCCACTCCATTTTAACTCAAACCTGACCCATCCTGATGGATACACTAGGAGGAAGATTGGGACTGGCATCAGCCACACCGGATTTTCTTACCCTCTTCCCCACCTCTGGGTTCTGCTTCGCTCCGGGCTAGCCTCTCCTACTGCAGGTGGGCTTTCGTGTGAGGAAGGTGGGCCCGAGCATCCCCGGCTTCACTATCAGAGCCGAGAGGCAGGAGGCTGTCTTCGCTGCTGATTCCAGCAGAACAGGCATAGGGAAAGATCAGTCTGGCCCAGTTTGAGTCAGGTGCAATCATGGGACAATCTCTGCGGGGCACGGACGTCGGTCAGGACTGAGCCATCCACTCACCCCTGTGCCTGGGTGGGCGGACAGTGCTGGAAGCCAAGGGGAGCCACCACCGAGGCCTATCATCGCCCTTCCGTGAATGGAGTCTGGACACCCAAACCCTGCCTCGCCCTGAGGGAAGGAGTTTGCAGGCAGCTGCTCATTGCACAAAGTACTACTGGGAAACCAGACAAGCACGGAACGAAGGAACTTCATTTGAGGTAGAAGCTCGGAGGTTTTTTCTGAGATAGGGTCAAGCCAACCCATTAACATGGTATCTACACACCATCCATCCTCGCCAATAGCAGGAAAACCACCCACTTAAACGAGCGCGTGAGGTGAAGGGTAGCAAACGTTTATCGGTGTTATTTTTTTTTAATTTGTTTTTTAATCCTCGTTCTTTATTATTTATTTATTTATTTATGGCTGTGTTGGGTCTTCATTTCTGTGCGAGGGCTTTCTCTAGTTGTGGCTAGTGGGGGCCACTCTTCATCGTGATGCGCAGCCTCTCTAGTTGCGGAGCACAGGCTCCAGACGCGCAGGCTCAGTAGTTGTGGCTCATGGGCCTAGTTGCTCGGCGGCATGTGGGATCTTCCCAGACCAGGGCTCGAACCCGTGTCCCCTGCATTGGCAGGCAGACTCTCAACCACTGCACCACCAGGGAAGCCCTATGTGTTATGTCTTGAATGCTATGTGTCATGCACCCAGATGATTCTGCTCAGGTGGATCTGTGGCTAAAGGAATGTTCATCTGTCCAGACAGCCATGCCAGGCTTCCTGCTTCTAGTCAGCTTCTTACGGAATCCCATGGGAAGCCCAGCGAATGGGCTTTTGGAGATCTCCGTCTGCGGGTCACAGAGAGTGGAAGGAAAAGAGAGGGGGACGAATTCATGACAAGGCTGAACTCAACCTGAGGGTGAGACCAGGGGCCCTTGACCTGGAGATAGTGGGCAGGTCTCCAGGGTCCATAAATGCTTGTCCTTGAATGTGAAAAATCGAGTGTTCATCTCCTACAGAAGGGATCCATGGCTTCCATCAGATTCTCAATGGTTATGGCTCCAAACAGGTGAAGAACTGCCATTTTGACAGTAGGTAGCTCAGCTTCCAGGAGACGGCAGACAGAGAAGGGCTTGGGGTTTTTTTCTTGACTTCCCTAGCGTTTCACTGGGGGGATGGGGGGGAGAAGTAAGATTTCTCATCTCTACTTCAGTTCCAGTATTTTCCAAATGGAGCTAAAATCACAGAATGTCAAGTCCCTTGCACAGTCCTGTGTGGTAGAGAAATCTGGGACCAAGTCCTGATGAGGCCATTTACTAGCAGGGACTTCACCTTGATGAGCTGATTCCCTCGTTGATAAAGGGAGGATAATAACATTCACAGTCACACCAACCCCTTTACAGTAGATGAAGCAATGAATGCAGAGAGCTTTCTATTTTCCTTCCCATTAGTAACCAAGGCCAGCATTATCCAGTCCTTCCTATTTGCCGTAACAGTGCTAAGTGCTTTTAGGTACATTTTATCACTTAATCTTCACAAAAGCGCTGTAGAGTAGGTATGATTATTCCCATTTAATTAAAACAAAACAAACCAAACCCAACCTTGGGGTGGGCAGGAACTGAGCTCAAGAGCATCCCCTTAACCCGAAGTCCTGCCTCCCCCACCCACCCCCCACCCCGTCCACACACACCACCAGAGAAGCCGCCAAACAGAGCGCTCAGAGCACGCAGGCTCTTGCTACTGGGTGACCTGGAGAAGGGAGGGGGACACCTTACACGGAGCCCCCGGGACTTGTCCGGCCCGTGACAGACGACTCCGTCTGCTTAAATTCCTCGAAGAGCGCTTTCATCACAGCTCTCGCGACAAGCACCTGCTGATGTCACCGTGCTTTCTTTTGCTCTACGTGACAGACGGATACGCGGAAGGTGGGCCGGGGCCCGGTTTCAGGTCATCCCATGGTGATGAGCTGAGCCAGGAACGAGGAAGCTGGGGTCGTCTTTACAAACGAGAGGCAGCACTGGCCTAAGGAAACGACTCAGGCTAAGGACAGGAGCTACAGAAGCGTGACCGGAATCGTGAAGTTTTTGGAACTGTTATTTATTTCTAATCACTCCTACTTCTTCAACCTGAGTGGCTGCATTACATCAAGGAAGGGGCCTCTGGTTCTATGGAGAAGGAAGTGAGTTCCCATTTCAGACTTCCTACGCTGCCAGGTGGTCCAGCAGGGCTGAGGGAGCTCGGGAAGGCTCCGGACTCGGGGCAGGCAGGCACGCAGAGGGGGCCCTGCCCTGTGGGATCCGCCTGGCTTCTGTGACAGAGAAGCAGAACTGCTGGCGTCACCCACCTGACTCCCTGCGTGCATTCCAGAGCTGGAAATGGGCTCATCAGAGCGAAAGGAACTTATTAAGACGAGTGCCGCAGTTTGGGCCTGAATTTTCCAATCAGCCAGGCGGAGGCGGCTGACCAAGCAAACGCTCCCTCCTGCTGCCACCGGGGTCATGAAGTCCCACACAGGAGCCTCGCGAGACAGCAGCTTCTGCTCCAACTTCGGAAAGAGGAAAAAGCAGCGCGCGGGCCTGGCTGCTTCCGCCTGGTCCAACCACGCCCGGGCTGGATGGCAGCCCCCACGTCCCCACCGCTGCCTGCTGCAAGGACGGCGCGTGCTGGGGGCCGGCTGGCCGCGTCACTTGCTGGCCACAGCGGAGAGCTGGTCCCGGATGCGGCCCAGCCCGTCTAACATCGTGTCCAGGGTCTCCTTACTCAGCTCCACGGTGACAGCTGACATGGAGGGCTGCTCCCCACACAGACTGGCATCTTCCTGGATCTGAAAAGAGAACACTGCCCCAAAGTCAGAGCTGCCTCTCTTCGACCGGCAGGCCCTACCTACCCCGTTCTGGCGAAGCTTGAAGCTCGGAAGAGAGGCTCTTTGCTCAGAGTCACGGAGAGTCGCAGCCTGGAGGCACTCAGCAAATGGGGACAGGGAGGGAGCTGTCTCAGGGGCTCCGGGCAGGGGTCGGAGAAGCCAGGCTCACTCACCCTCCCACCCCCAACTCCCTCTGGGCACCCGCGTGAGGAAACATCCTGGGTTCATGCTGGTACTTTAGGCCGTGGGCTCTAGGGGTATGTAAGAATCCTCTGGGATGCAGGAAAAATATTACAACCTCTAGTTATATGTATTTGTACTTTTTTTTTTTTAAAGTAAGCCTTAGTAATAGTTAAAAACTTAGTTGTTAGAGGCACCCTCTTTCATTTTCTTACAGCTGTTGAGTTTCTGGGTGTCTGGTGGTTAAGTAAATACAACATTATGCTACCTAGTTTCAACTAAACAAACCCTAAAAATGGGTATGTGGCTTAAAAAGACTCCTGAAAATAACTGCGAAGTGAAGATAACACCAATGAAGAATGGGAACAATAAGATGAAGAACTGATACTTCTCCAACTGCTAATAGGAGCCCTTGTTCAGCACAGTACAAACAGCAACAGCCTCCTAAGGTTGGACAAGAATTTGGAAAAGTATACCAAAATTCTCAAGAAGGCAATTGGAAATCTGAGTGCGTGCTTCTATCGTTAAAGCCAAACCTTCCTGTAAGCCGTCTAAGACAACCTTTAGGTATCAGCAAATTATTTTAAAATTTATATTTTGTGTTTGTCTTATTTTAAAATTTCTAGTTTCGCTATATGTTTTATTATGACTGTGCTATGTTAATACACATATACTTTCTAAATAAACACTGCATTTTGGGGGTGCTAAATTTTTTTTATTTATGGGGTTGGAGATCCTAAAACTTGGAGTCTGGCATTTCTGCTGGCCCGCAGGGGCGCCGAGTGCCTGCTGCCCCTCCCTTGCTTCTAGTGGGCATGAGAGCGGATGTACCTTCATCTGGAGCAGGCAGGTCGGGACGGCCATGCGGCTGATGCTGTCTGAGGAGGTTCTGATGTCCACCCTCCAGTCCAGGTCGACCAGGCGCGGCAGAGAGACTGTGTGGGGACAGCTCGGCTCAGTGCGCACGCCGCCTGCGTGACTAAGCCTTTCCTCGACGGCAGGCAGCTCCAAGGGCTGCACATGTGCAATGCATGGGATCCACACAGCAAGCCTCTGAGGGAGACAGACAGACAGGGCCCAAGACCCCACAGCAAGCCCCGGGCCTTCCTTACCACTGATCGTGGCCCCTGCACTTAGTGCGCATTCGTGGTGGTCAGCACCTCCAGGCTTCTGCCTTAACACCCAACCCTCCAGATGTCCGGATAGAATGAGGAATGATGCAGGTGGAGAAGAGGAGGCTGTGGCCGGAGTCTTAGGAAATGTGTAGCTTTGACAATAGCGGAGAGAGCTTTTGTTTGAGAGACACACAGACTTGGCTTGAATGTGGGTTCTACCACCTGTCTAACCTCTGAGCCTCTGTTTGCTCACCTGTGAAATGGGGATGATCTCAGCCTAGCTCACAGGGTTGTTGGGAGGACTAAATGAGTTAATGCAGGTAGAGTCTGCGGCACTGTGACCGGTGCGGAGTGAGTTTAGTGAACGTTTATCAAACACCCACTTTTATTCAATCTTTCACACTAATTTCAATTATGGTTAATTTGTTTTCCAATGGAAATATAGTTATTTTAAGTACTTCACTTTCTGCTTAGGATATTTGTTTTTTAACAACATGCCTCTATTATATTAGGTTTATAACCAGAAAAAAAATTAAAAAGTGGAATTAAAAAGAAATACTTAACACTACTCGATTTGGGATTAGGTTAATTCACTTTGACTTTAGTTAAAAACTCTGGTAGATTTCGGGCTGGGGCTGGGGAGGAGGGGGAGGGAGGAAGAGGCAGGTTTCTCAGTACTCACTCTGATTTGTTTGGGCTTCAGCTCTCCAAGTAGGTCTGTTTAAGAGGGAAAGATAAGAAAAATATAATGGAAAAGGGATGCGAATTGAGTCTTCTGATAATGAGGCCCATGGGCCTGGGCCTCTGCTCCTTCTGTGATCTTAAAACCTATAATCACCTCCTGACACGAAAGGACCACAGAAACGCCTCCCTCCAAGAAGCAGTTTTTTGTTTGCTTGTTTTACAAAACTGAGTGATGTTAAGGCCATAGGCGCTGTTAGTTTTCATGGCTTAGGAAAAGCAAGAAAACGCTAAATGCGCTGTAACTGTGCTATTGTTCTCAGAGACAAAACAGAAAAGGTCAACTTATCCCCTTTTTACTGAGCATCTACTACGCAGAGTACGGCATCTTACGCAAAACACATCTAAACAGACGTGTCTGATGCTACACACATCACGCCATAGTGAGATGCCGAGCAGAGTCAGAGTAAACTGTGGTCACGCAACAGAAAGTTTCTAAATAAACAACAAAACCCTTGGGAAGTAAGCATCATCAGTTATTACTATCAGAGACGTCTCTTCAAGCCTGCTGCTAACCAGCAGTTAATCCGTTCTGCTTAAATTGTATGTATCTAAAAGGATTTGCCCAGCTAGAAAATGTACAGAAAATTCACAAAAGAATAAAAATGACCAATAACGTGAAAAAGATATTTGACATCACTAGTACCAAAGATATATAAACTGAAATGAGGTACCATTTGCCATTTGTGAAACTGGGAATAAAAAGTAAAAAAACAAAACAAAACAAAACACCCTCAGTGCTGGTGATGGTGTGGGGAGAGTGGCACATCAATGTCCTCCTGGTGGAGGAGTAGCTGGTGCAATCTTTCCGATGGCGGACTCGATAATAAAAAGCCAAAGCCTCAATACCACCATTTACCAGTCAGGAAATAAGGAAGCACAATGTGGGCAAAGGTTCCACCATAAATTGTTCACTGCAGTGAAAACTGCCAATAGCCTAAATGTCCAACCCTAAGGAATTTATTAACTAAATTACACATAATTTCTTCATGTAATGGAATATATTTAGCCATTAAGAATGATATTGAAGGTAAATATTTATCGACCTGAAATATCATTAATGTTAATACTGTTAAATGAAAACAAGCAAGTTATAAAACGGCATGATCCCATTGTGTTAAAAACAAAAGCAAAACCAACTCCTCTATGTGTAAATGGAAAAAATAAACCAGTCTTAAAAGGTTTCCCATTCAGGAATTAACACTGCTAACCCTCTGGGTGGTGGGATTATGGTTTCCTTCTTTTTGCTTACTTGTGCTTGCTTTTCAAGAATAAGCATATTTTTTCCAGAACAGGAATAAAAAATACAAGCATTACAAGAAACTCCCAAGAAATAAGCACTTACACGTGTTCTAGGATGATTTTTGTCAGCAGGTTTTTGAGGTTTTGGTGGAAATTTTCAGGAAAGAGTGCCAGAATCGCCTCGGCGGAGGACAGGTCACGGAACACCACTAGCCTGGTGAGGCGGTGCAGAGCCTGGAGCAGCTGCAGGATAGACGGGGAGCCCTGGGTGGTGAGGGGCAGCGGGACAGGGGACAGGGCTCTATCTCCCCTGCTGGGAAGAGGGCCTGCCACAGACCACCACCGTCATTCAAACTGAATCCCAGGAGTCCGGAGGCCCCTGGTGCAGATGAGGATGCTCACGTGCCTCGGCCCGCCTCCAAGTTCACCTGTTGCTTAGAAGACATGTAGCTGCCTGACCGAGGATGCTGTCAACCTGCCAGAAAGTCTCTGCTTGTGGGCAAAGGGTTAATAAATCCCCTTCCTTGTGCACGGACTCCTACCTTAAGCTAACTTTCTAGCCTGTTCCCCTCTTAATGTGAGAGAAGCAGAAAGTCAGCAGTGTTACTAGACAGCGCTGCACCACTCCCCTGCCTCTGGACCGCGAGGGCTGCAGAAACACCGGGGCCCGTGGCTTGGGCTTCCGAGTGTGGCTGCATGGTCTGTGCCAGCACCCAAAGCCGTGCTTACTGAATTGCTGCCAGAGGCACTTGCTCCTGGGGAGTTGGGGCTTTTCACCCAGGCTGGCTGGACTGTCACGTCCTTGCCCCTAGGCTGTCACCTGGTGGGGCGAGGAAAAGTAAATCTGCTGCTCAGCTGAACAGAACAGGACTCTCTGGAGGTAACTTCCTCCTCTTTAGGACTTTCCCAGATGCCACGGGAGGTTGCTCAGCTCAGAAAAGCACAACCCAGAGGCGAGGGGACATTAAGCCTCTACTGGTGAAGGGTGGGAGTGAGTGGATAAATGCCCCAACCTCCCTGCCTTCCAGGGTGACAGTGCTGGGGCATTTATCCACGTGGTTTCTTACAGGATCCCAACTGCAGATGCCCACAGCGGTGACCGCTCACTAACATATCCTTTTATTGGCTTCTCTCTCTTCCCGGTCTGATATTCCTCACTAACATATCCTTCTACTGGCTTGTCTCTCTTCCCGGTCTGATTTTCCTCACTCCCTCCTTTGTGCTTTCTAGAATCACCTCCCAAGTAACTACCAGCAGCCAAGTCGTTGCCTCAGGGTCTACTTTTGAGGAACCCAAACTAAGACTCCAACTCACTTTCATAACCTTGCTGCTGCCTCTCACTTCAATGAGCCAAGCTCCAGATTAAAAAATAACAACAACAGCACAGGTCTGCTTGGATGAATTACTGTTTTAGAAACATAGTTGCCACGGAAAGATAAGGCTGTGAGTGCTACATACATCCTTGTCCTCTTGGCCACCTGAGATCAGGTGAGGTCCAGCAGTACCTCCTCCCTAATCATACTCAGGCCTCACAGCTTCTGCCCAACCATCCCGGAAAAGTCTGCCTAAGCTATCCAGCCAACAATTCATCAGCACCGCTAAGTTACAGGCTGGGAAAGAAAATCATAGCAAGGTTGGCTTTTGTCCATACTGTCTAGGTAACAAGTCTGAAAAGGAAATGGTCAGGAGCTCCGATTCTGGGTATACTTTTCCCATCCACGCCTCACTTATCATAAGGAAGTGAAGGTTCAAAGACAATGAATGGCTTTTAAGTTCACTAACATTAAAAAAGAAAAAAGCATCTATTTTAAGTTTGCTATAATGTCAACAGACACTTCAGGGGAAAAATTCCCTTGGATGTGGCAACAACTGGGAAGTCAAGGAAGAGACTAATGAGCCGAGAAGCCAGGGGCCAGAGGTCACTTCTGACCCCACTTACTTGTTCTGCCTCCTCCTGGGTCACAGACAAGCTGGAACACGTAACATCCAAGAGCTTTTTCGAGCCAAGGGCTGAACTGGAAAAGCTCTCTTGGCACAGCTGTCTGACAACATCTTTCGAGGAGGCCTATAAATTCACAGATGGAAAAAAACAAAACAAGCAACAAACTCAGACTCTGAAAATACATTTTTTTTAGAACGTAATACTGTCTCCGTCATGGTGTGACACCTAAGAGGTGCAGAGGACACTTCCGTTTCTGGGAAGATGACATAGATGTACTTTTCCCTATTTTTCCTGCTAAACACAACTACATTCCCTGGGCACTTTATACAAAACAAATGTAAGACGACTCTGAAAGGGGAGAAGAGAAGACAGACCTGCTACGGACCTCATGACAAAGGAATGACGTGGCCATATTACGTTCCGAGCCTCTGGCACTTATTTAAATCTTCTATTTTGCTGGCTTTCTCTGACACTGCTCAGGTGGCAGGGGGAGCATGGCGGGGCTGGGGGTGGTTGTTTCATTACTACCAAATGCAGACGGAAGTCCAGCTCCCCTACTTGGCTCCTGCTCACACCCAAAAGTAGGGGTTCCTTGTAGCTACTGGGCGGGGGTGGAAGTTCTGGCTCCAGTAGTTTCCACTAATACCGTGGGGTGGCGGAACTTGTTACCAGCTCGTGGGGATGGAGGTCCAGCTCCCTACTTGGCCTTCTCTGACACCGCCCTGAGGGGGATGTTCCCTCTCAGACTTTGTTGACGTACAGTGGAGCGCGGCCACAGTGTTTTCAGTGGTGTTTTGGTGGAGTAGAGCAGTTATTGTCTAAAAGTTTTCTGTCTTCCTAAGCCACCCCCTTCTTGGTCTTTGGCTAGAGAGAGCAAGTATTTGTTGGAGTTTGTTTGTTTTCACCTACTGGCGTTCTGGGTGGCCCTGTTCTTCAGCTCGAAGTCTGGGATATATGAACAATAAGAAAAGCCACTGTCCTATGTGGCTGTAAATGTATATAGAGGAAATATTTAAGACAATTATATTATAAATAAGGGTAGGACTATAAAGGGATGACTTCACTCTAACTGGTAAAATGATGACACTGACATGTCACTGAGATTGTGATGTTATAGTAAATAAATGTAATAAGTTGAACAACCACTATAAGAGTTATAAAGAGAAATGAATTTTAAAACACTACAGATAAATCAAAATGGAATTCCAAAAAATGTTCAATTGATCAAATAACCCACAGGAAGGCAGTAAAAGTAAAGAAACAAAAAATAAATAAAAGAACAAATAGAAAACAAAAAATAAAATGGCAAACTTACGTTCTAATATTTCAATAATTACATTGGCTGTAAGTGGTCTAAATATACCAATTAAAAGACAGAAATTGGCTGAGTGGATTATAAAATATGACTCAGTTAAATGCTATCTACAAGAAAGTCCCTTCAAATATAATGACAGAGACAGATTAAAAGGAAAAGAATGGAAAAAGATAGATCATGCAAACATTAATCAGGAAAGCAAGAGTGGCTATATTAATATCAGATAAAGTAGACTTCACAGCAGAGAAAACTACCAGAGACAGAGAGGGACATTACGTAATGGTAAAAGGTTCTGTTGACCAGAAGACATCCTGAATGTGCATGCCCTCAGCAAGAGAGCTGCAAAATATGTGAAGCAAAAATAGACAGAACTGGAAAAAAAAAAAAAAAAAAAAAAAAAAAACAGACAGAACTGAAAGGAGAAATCGACAAATCTATAAATACAGTTGGAGTCTTCAACACCCCTCTTTCAACAATTGATAGAACAACTAGACAGGATTCAACAAGGACACAGAAGAACTCCACAACACCATCAATCAATCTAATTGACATTTACGGAACACTACCCAGTAACAACAGAATACACACTCTTTTCAAAAGCTCACTGAACACATACCGAGAGAGATGATATTCTGAGCCAAAGAGTAAACCTTAACAAACTTAAAAGAACTAAATCATACAGAGTGTGTTCTCAGTGATCACAATGGAATCACATTAGAAATCGATAACAAGAACATGTCCAAACATTTGGAAACTTAAACAACACACTTCTAAATAATCCACAGATTAAAGGGAAAGTTGAACAAATTACACTGAATGAATGAAAATGAAAAACAACACCAAAATTTTGGGGGTACAGCCAAGATGGTGCTGAGAGGGAAATTTACAGCATTAAATGCCTATATTAGAAAAGAGGAAAAGTCTCAAATAAATAATCTAAGCCCTCATCTCAAGAACCTAGAAAAACAAGAGCATGATAAACCCAAAGGAATAAGGAAGGAAACAACAAAGAGCAGACACCAAAGAAATTGAAAACATAAAAAAGGAGAAATCAATGGAACAAAGAACTAGTTCTTTGAAAATATCAATAAAATTAACAAACTTTTAGCAAGACTGACAAAATTAAAAAGAAAGGAGACACAAATTACCAATATCAGGAATGAAGCAGGGCACATCACTACAGACCCTGTGGATTTCGAAAAGAAAATAAGAGAATAACTACAAGCAACTCTATACACACAAATTTGACAGTTTAAATGAAATGGATCAATTTCTCAAAAAACACAAACTACCATAACTCTCCCAATATAAAATTGAAAACGTGAGTAGTGCTATAACTGTTAAGGAAATTGAATTTGTAATTTTAAAACCCCCAGAAATCACCAGACCCAGATGGTTTCACTGGAGAATTCTAACAAACATTTAAAGAAAGAATTAACTAATTCTACACAATCTCTTCTAGAAAACAGAAAAGAAGGAAACACTTCCCAATTCATTTCACAAAGCTAGGATTACCCTGATACCGAAATCAGACAGAGACTGTATAAAACAAAACAAAAAAACAACTACAGACCAATGTCCCTCATAAAAATAGCTGCAAAGATCCTTAACAACATACTAGCAAATAGAATTCAGCAATATATAAAAAGGATTATTCACTATAACTAGGTGGAATTTATTCCAGGGATGCTAGGCCAGTTCAGTATTTGAAAATCTACGTGATCCACCATATTACCAGGCTCAAGGAGAAAATCATAGGATATCAATCAATGCAGAAAGAGCAGTTGACAAACTGCGGAGTTTTCATTCTTGATGAAAACTCTCATAAAATTAGGAATAGAGGGGAACTTCCATAACTTGACATAGAGCATCTACCAAAAAACCTAGAGAAAACATACTTAATGATGAAAGACTAAAGTTGGGAACAAGGCAAGGATGTGGGCTCTCACCACTGTTATTCCACATTGTGCTGAAAATTCTAGCCACTGAAATAAGGCAAGAGAAAGAAATAAAAGGTCTGCAGATCAGAAAGGAAGAAATAAAACTGTCCCTATTTGCAGGGACATGACTGTCTATGAGAAAGTCCCAAGAAATGTACAAAAAAAATCATTAGAATAAGTGAGTTCAGCAGTTTGCAGATCCAAGATACACATACTAAAATCACATGTATTTCTACACACTAGCAATGAACATGTGGATGCTGGAATTAAAAGTACAATATCATTTGCAATTGCTCAAAAAAAAAGAGAGAAATACTTAGGTATAAATCTAACAAAACATGTACAGGACTTGTATACTGAAAATTATACAATACAGATAAAAGAAATCAAGGATCTAAATCAATGGGGAGACACATCATGATCATGGATTGGATGATCCAACACATTAAGACGTTAATTTGCTCCTAAATGATATACAGATTTAACCCAATTCCTATGAAAATCTCAGCAAGTTTTTTTTTTTTAGATATATCCAAGATCATTCTAAAATTTATACAGGAAGGCAAAGGAACTAGAATAGCTAAAACAATTTTGATAAAGAATGAAGTAGGAGGAATCCATCTATCTGATTTCAAGACTTATTATATAGCTACGATAATCAAGACTGTATGGTATTCTCAGAGGGATAAACAAATAGATCAACGGAACAAACTAAAGAACCCTGAAGTAGACCCAGTAAATATGCCCAACTGATTCTTGACAAAGTTGCAAAAGCAATTCAATGAAGGAAAGAAAGCCCTTTTCAACAAATGGTATTGGAACAAGGGCACATTCACAGGCCCAAAAAAAAAAAAATCTCAAACTTTTTCACACATCTTATACAAAATTAATGCAAAATCAATCATGCACTTAAATGTTATATAAATGTAAGGACTTCCGTGGTGGCGCAGTGGTTAAGAATCCGCCTGCCAATGCAGGGGACACAGGTTAGAACCCTGGTCTGGGAAGATCCCACATGCCGCAGAGCAACTAAGCCCATGCACCACAACTACTGAGCCTGCACTCTAGAGCCCGCAAGCCACAACTACTGAGCCCGCGTGCCACAACTACTGAAGCCCACGTGCCTAGAGCCCATTCTCCTTAACAAGAGAAGCCACCACAATGAGAAGCCCATGCACTGCAACGAAGAGTAGCCCCCGCTCACCGCAACTAGAGAAAGCCCGCGTGCAGCAATGAAGACCCAACGCAGCCAAAAATAAAATAAATTTTTAAAAAATGTTATACAAATGTAAAGTATAAAACCATAAAACTTTTAGATAAAAATAGGGGAAAATTTGGAGAGCTATGGCTTCACAGAGTTCTTAAGACTTTACACCAAAAGCGTAATTCATTAAAAAATCATAATTCATAAAAGGAAAAATTTTTGAAAAACTGTATTTCATCAAAATTAAAACACTTTTTGCTCTGCTAAAACTCCTGTTATGGGTTGAACTGTGTCCCCCCTAAAAGTCATATATTGCAGTCATAACCCCCACTATCTCAAAATGTGATCTCATTTAAAAATAGGATTATTACAGATATAATAGTGAAGATGAGTTCATAGGGTGGACCCTAATCCAATATGACTGATGTCCTAATTAAAAGGGGAAATTTAGACACAAAAATGCAAACAGGGAGAACTCCATATGAAGATCAATGCAGAGATCTACAAGCCAAGATACACTAAATATCACCAGAAACCACCAGAAGTTAGGAGAGAGGCACAGAACAATTTGTCCCTCAAAGACCTCAGAAGAAACCAACTTGGCTGACACCTTGATCTCAGACTTCTGGCCTCCAGAACTGGGACACAATAAATTTCTGTTGTGTCAGCCACCAAGTCTGTAGTATTTTGTTACAGCAGACCTACCAAATTAATACACCTTTGTGAAGAGGATGAAAAGACAGTTAAATACTAGGAAAGAATATGTGCAAACCACATATCTGACAAAGGACCACTATCTAGAATATATAAAGAAATGCAAAAGTAACAAAGCAAACAATGAAATTAGAATATGAGCAAAAGACATAACGCAATATTCTGCTGAAGAAGATACACAGATGGTAAATAAGCACGTGAAAAGATGTCCAACATCATTAACCATTAGGGAACTTCGAATTAAAACCACAATGAGATGTAAATACACACCTATCAGAATAGCTCAAATAAAATATAGCGATGCCAATAAATGCTGGCGAGGATGGGGAGAAACTGGACCATTCATGCATTGCTGTTGGGAATGTAAAGTAGTACAGCCACTCTGGAAAAGAGTTTGGCAGTTTCATAAAAACAACAAGAAAACCCTAAACATGTAACTACCAAATGATCCAGAACTGTACTCCTGGGCATTAATTTCAGAGAAATAAAGACTTATGTTCATACAGAAATCTGTATACAAATGTTTACAGCAAGTTTATTTGTAATAGCAAAAAACTGGAAACAATGTAGATGTCATACCATAGACTACTACTCAGCAATAAAAAGGAAAGAACTATTAAAACACATAACACGGCTCCAGAAAATTGGGCTCAAAGAAAAAAGCCAATCCCAAAAGGTTACATATTGTATGATTTCACTTATATAACATTCTTTTTTTTTTTGAATGTTTCATTGTTTATAGAAACAATTGATTTTTTTTATAGTATTATGTTTTTGGCTGCGTTGGGTCTTCGTTGCTGTGCACGGACTTTCTCTAGTTGCGGGAAGCGGGGTCTACTCTTCCTCGTGGTACACGGGATTCTCATTGCGGTGGCTTCTCTTGCTGCGGAGCACGGGCTCTAGGTGCACGGGCTTCAGTAGTTGTGGTACGTGGGCTCAGGAGTTGTGGCTCGCGGGCTCTAGAGCACAGGCTCAGTAGTTGTGCTGCACGAGCTGAGGTGCTCCGCAGCATGTGGGATGTTCCCAGACCAGGGATTGAACCCGTGCCCCCTGCATGGGCAGGTGGATTCTTAACCACTGCACCACCGGGGAAGTCCCTCACTTATATAACATTCTTGAAATGACAAAATTACAGAAATGAAGAACAAACTGGTGAATACCAGAGGTTACGAAAGGGGTGAGGGCAGAGGGGAAGGGGGTGTGGCTATAAAAGGGCAACATGAAGAACACTGTGGTGATGGAAAATGTTCTGAATCTTGACTATGAACGTCAATATCCTGGTTGTGATATCATACTATAGTTTTGCAAGATGTTACCATTGGGGGAAACTGAGTAATGGGTAAATGCGATCTTTCTGTATTGTTTTTGCAACTGCCTGTAAACCTGTATCTCAAAATTAAAAGTTTATGTAATTTTTTTAAAAAAGAAAGTACATAGGACAATAGGAATGCAAATGAATGAACTACTGCTACATAACAGCAAACAAAAGAAGCCAGACACACACACAAAAATATGCCCTATTATTCCATTTATGTGAAGTTCAAATGTGAGCCATATTAAATTGACATATTAGAAGTAAAGATAGTGGTTACTGTTGGGGAGCAGAGTGAGGGAAATAACGAAGGGACAACAGAGAGACTTCTGTCGTACTGGTAACATTTCATTGTTTGACTGTGGTGGTGGTAATAAATCATTAAACGGTGCACTTATAATCTGTGCACTTTTTTTGTATGTGTGTTACACATTAATAATGATTTTTATAAGTGTATTAAAGAAAAAAAGCCCATAGAACGAAGAGGGATTGGGGTGGAGGTTGGGGGCAGAGCAGCCACAGTAAGGGTGAAAAGGCACTGGGTTGGGAGTTGAGAGCTCTAGGTTTCCAGTCCCAGCTTTACAACATTTATTAATTCATAGAACAGCTATTTATTGAGCACATGCTGTATGCCAGGTGTGGAGGATACGCTTGTTACGCATACATTTGTGAATAACAGAGTAGATGCCTGTAGAGATTGGAGAATACAAGTGAACACTGGAGAGGCGGTTAAAACAAAAGGACCATTGCGTGGACCAATGATGATGCTGTGCCATGAACTGCTGAGTGTAATTAACTCAACCCTCTTCGTCTGGAGTTTTTTTAAAAACAAGGTCCCTCGTGGATCTCACGTTCTTGTGAGAAAGGCAGACAACAGGCAACCAGATGCATAATGTCAGCCAGCGACAAGTTCTACGAAGGAAGATAAAGCCGCCGCTTCTTCTATAGGGAAGGTCATAAATCAAGCAAAAAATTCCAGTCTCCTACAACGCCATATGAAGTACATCCCTTCCATCCGCACAGTTTTTCAAACGATTGTCAGGAGAGTGTTTTGGCCCTCACACAGGTCAAAGCAAATTAAAAAACCCAGGACTCAGGAGAATATAGAACGCACACTTGACTCAGGGGGCGGACGCAGAGGAGAGAACTGGACAGCGCAGATGGGCTGCGGTATGAAATCGGGAACTGGCAACACGGATCTAGAGATTACCACCCCAACGCACCAACCCCGAAAGCCAGCCCCAGGGACTATTAGTAGGGAACATCTGTACAGCGCCTTCAGGTCCATTGTCTTGTTTCCCCACTATCCTGTCAAACTGGTATTAATTTTGTTCGTACTTTCAAAAAGCTCGGAAAAGCGCAACGACCTGCTAGGAGTCACAGTGAGAGACAGTGGCAGCGTCGTGGCTCCAAATCGGGGTCCATTTATTCTCAATTCCTGCTCTGTGCAAAGTCTCGGAGACAAAGGCCCGCCTCGCGCTGTCCCCACCCCTCTCATTTACCTTCAGCAGGCTCTGGAGAGCTGCAAAGACCTCCGCCGTCAGCGCGGCCATCTTCCCCGAGTCACGTGACCTAGGTACGCGGAGACGCGCGGTCGGGAGACTCCGACAGCCGCGCGGGGCATGCCGGGGGCTGTAGTCCTTTAGGGTGGCGGGAGCTGCCTGGGTCGTGGCACTACGGGATGGGGAGGAGCCGAGTAGGGCGCGGAGGCTGGGTAGCTCAGCGTGGGGACTCTAGGACCGTGGGGTTTGGAGGACGCGGGTACTGGATGGTTTTCAGGGGAGGAAATTGGCTTGGCTTGGCTTGTCTACTTACCAGGGCAGGGGAAACTGATTTTCTCTTGACTCACGTGGGTGGGCTGGCTAATTTGGGGAATGCATCTGCAGGCTTGACAAGCGCCTTAGCTGTTCTGGAGTGATCTTCGCACCTGGCCTCTTAGAATTAAAGTAGCTGTGCACATCATTGCAATTCTTGGAATTTACCCCCCACCCCGCCTGTCTTGAAGAATGTAAAATTGATTTCATGTGTACAGTTTCCTTTGTGTCTCTGGGGTAGGTAGGAGCTGGTATTATTAACCTTATCCAGATGAGGAAAGGGTGTTGATGACTTTCTCTAGTCCAAGGGGAGATCGGTTTTGATGAGCAGGTGAGGAAGTGTTTGGGACAAGGAGTAGAAAGGGAATCCAATGAAAGATATTACCTAACTAGGTTCCTATTACACCTATAGTGGGGATGGGAGGGGTGGTTCATGGATATGATTTAATTCATTTATTCAACAAGATAATTATGATGAATGTAAGGATGGTTTTGAGTGGGTAGTCCAGGACTCTGATTTGCCCAGTGATCAGAGGTCCTACCTCGGAACAGACTCAAATTGTAAAGTTCTGGAACTTGGTTTTAAGGAACCTATCTCCTCTGCCTTCTAACCCCAGCCTCTGACATTTCCCTTATCTATCTTTAGAATCTAGTTGGTTCTTTCTTTTTCCATACCCAGTTCCTTAGCAAAATTTGGCTTGAAACAGGTTCTGATAAATTCAAGCTAGAGAAAGAATGTCTAATTGTGCAAGTCCGGGAATTGGTCATTTGTTTTTCTGCCTCCTACTCCTCCCCCTCCTTCTTTTCTCTCTCCCATTTTCTGTGAGGATGTTATCCAGCCCCAGGAAAATAAACCCAGGTTGTCTGAGGATGAACCCATATCTGGACTAGAAGATGTTAGACCCACCCTGTCCTGGAGTCCTGACCCCAGCTCTCTTTCTTGGCCTCTCCCTCTTCTCTTCTTCCAGGACCACATGGCTTGATTCTTGTTTTCTGCCATAAGTCCCTGTAAGCTCTAGGGTTACTCCTGCCTGTGTTCATAGGGCCAGCCCAGTGCCTTGATTGAAGTAAATGTTTTCTTAAATAAACAAAAACCCCTCAAAAGTGGTTAGACTAAAATTGCTTTCTGTGACTTTTCTGCAGGGATTTTACCTTATTATTTGCAGGTCTGTGCCTTCTTGTCTTACTTTGGAAAGATGGGCAGAGTGGTCACCAGCCTCCAGTATGGCTCCCAGTGACCCCTGCCTCCTGGTAGTCACATCCTTGTATCATCCCCTCCCTTGTTGTGCCACGATTAGTCTCTGTGACCAATAGCAGGTGGCAGAAGTGGTGGTATGTCACATCTAAGATTAGTTATAAACTAATTAGTTTAACTTTTGCAATTAGTTAACTGCAGCTTCTGGGTACTCTCTTTCGTCTGCTCTCTTTTTCTTGAATCTCTTGCTCCGGGGAAAACAAGCTGCCATGTTATGAACAGTCCTCTAGAGAGGTCCATGTGGTGAAAAACTGAAGCCTCCGGCCAATAGCCAGCAATAAACTAAGGCCTGCCAACAGCCCCATTACTGAGTTTGGAAGCAGATTCTTCAGCCCTGGTAGAGCCTTGAGATGACAGTAGCCTTGGCCAACATCTTGACTACAACCTTATGAGAGATTCTGAGTCAGAACCACCCAGCTAAAACACTGCTGGCTCTCTGGGCTTCAAAAACTGTGTGATTATGAGTATTCGTGATTTTAAGTTCATAAGCTTTGAGGTAATTTGTTACAGAGCAATAATAACTATTTCATGTAGGCAGAATAGCATAGGGGCTTTAGAATTCAACCTAAGTTCGAATCCCACATGTAACTCTACATGTTATTAACTCACCTTGAACAAATTCTTGAAAATTCTCTGAGCCTCTTGAACTTCAACTTAAGCTGATGTTGATCAAAAAAATGATGTTGATCACACCTACCTGCCCCAGTGGGAGGGTACCCAGCTCTCCTTGCCCTCGAGGGCAGGCATGAAAGGAGAGGAAACCCTGGGCTACATCAGTGCCAGGCAGGGCCTGCAACCCTGCACCAGGTCATCCCATTGTTCTAGGACTGCCCGCATTGCCACTGCCATGTTGCATCTAAAGGTTTGTCTATGGCCTGGAGAGCTTCCAGCAATTCCTCAGCCATAAACATTTACATGGGAAAGAACAGAACAGAATGTTAACTTCCATGATTTGGTCTCACTACCTGGTTTTTGTTAGGCCTAGTCTGATTTCTTTCCAATTCTGGGTATATGGATCTGTGCTTGCTTTCATTTATTCAATAAATTTGTATTATTAAATAAATGTATTAAATAGATTTATTTAATAAATATACCACACTCCATTTTAAGGCTCTTGGACTTAATGATTTATTTACTTCCCATAACAATCCTGTGTGATACACACACACACACACACACACACACACACAGTACTATAATTTTTCCCATTTTACATACGGGAAAACTGAGGCACAGAGAAGTTAAGTAACTTGTCCAAGATCACACAGCTAAAATTTTGGCAGAGCCCCGGTTCAAACTTGAGCAGTTCGGTTCCAGAGTCTGTGCTGTTAACCACCAAGCTCTACATGTCTCCTTGTCTTGCTATAGCTGAAAACTCATGCTTTTTCTGTCTGGATGTCTGACTACCTTCTCCAGGGGGTATTCTTGGACAATCAACCCAGTGGTATGGTAAGAGACAAGATGATGAGTGGAAGGCGTAACTTGGGCTTTGGAAAAAGATCGAGGTTCAATTTCTGGCTCCTGTGTGCTTCTGGCGAGTTATTTCATCGCTGAACCTCAGTTTCCTCATCTGTAAGTTAGGCGCAACAATAATAAAAATACATTTTGACCATGAGGGGGAGCTCAGGGATGACTTGTACCCAAAATGGGGATGGATTATTTATATGGAGACTTGGTTCTAGCCATTGGCAGCACTGAAGGGCAGAGCTATCCAGTGCTCTGGGAAAGAGTTGGCATTAGGGTGATGAACCAACCATCTCAGTTTGCCTGGGACAGGGGACTTTCCGTGCCAACAGTGGGATAGTCCTGGGTAAACCAAGCTAGTTGGTTACCCTCGTTTGAGCCCTGTGCCTTTGAGGAAACCATCCTTTTAGAGCTCTTGTCCTGTCTTCTCCAGTGGGGCTATGGTGAAGAGAATGACATGGATAAAGGGTTTCTTTTTAATAGAAGGTAATTAAGGGCAGCAATCTTAGTTTTGAGGTTCTTTCTTTGGTAATGGCTTTATTGAGATGTAATTCACATACACAGTTTACCCACTTAAAGTGTAACAATTCAATGGATTTTAGTGTATTCACAGAGTTATGTAACCATAACCACAGCCAATTTGAGAACATATTTTATCACCCCCGAAAGGAAAACTATACCCTTTAGCTATCATTCTGCCAACTCTCTTCATCACACCCAGCCCTAGGCCACCTTTAATCTCCTTTCTATATCTATAGATTTGCCTATTCTGGACATTTCATATAAATGGAATCTTATGAAATGTGGTCTTTTAATTAATTTCTTCCACTCAGCCTAATGTTTTCCTGGGCTGTCCTAATGTTCTTATGGCCCGTATCAGTACGTCATTCCTTTTGACTGTTGAATAATTTCCATTGTGTGGATACACCACATTTTGCGTATCCATTCATCATTTGATGGATATTTGGGTTGTTTCTACCTTTTGGCTATTGTGAATAATGCTGCTGTGAACACTCTCAAACAAGTTTTTGTGTAGATTTATGTTTTCATTTCTCTTGGAGTATACACCCAGGAGTGAAATTGCTGGGTCATACGGTAACTCTGTGTTTAACTTTTTGAAGACCTGCCAGACTGTTTCCTAACATGGTTGCACCCTTTTACATTCCCATCAGCAATGTCTGTGGGTTCCAATTTTCCACATCCTCACCAACACTTGTTATCATCTGTCTTTTTGATGGTACCCATCCTAGTAGGTGTGAAGTGGTATCTCATTATAAGCACTCTTGTTTTGAAGTTGCGTTTGCACGGTAAGCACTTGTGGTCACTTAGACCTATATTTATGTTCCTTTGAGGTGACTGGTGGAGATTATGGGGGCTTAAGCCCTCGGTCTGCCCTTTATCAGAGGAATGCCAGCAGTGGGTGGATTAGGCCAAGGGACCATCGTCCTTGAGGGAGAGCCCCCCTCATTTCCCTGGTTTCCCTTTTCGTCACCCCCATTTCACGGACTGAGATGAGGACAGGTGTCCAGGGAGACCGGCCTGCTCATCATTTCTGATCTTACACCGCCTGCTCCAAGTCAAGGAGGGCTGTGAAGCGGCCTGATCAGCTCACCGGAGGCTGCGGGCAAACAGAGGCCAGTAGATCTGAAAACGACAGGCGTGCCCTGGCTTGGGAATGCCCTGTGTGTCCAGACCAGGCATCACAAGCTGCATGATTCAAGACTCACTTTGCACTAACAGTGCTTGGGAAACACTGTTTCAAAATTGGGAAATCTGACATAGAAATCCAGGTTTCTGGGTTGCTTTAAAGATTGACAGGCCTGGCCATGCCATTGCCACCTTTCCACACTGCCACGGTTGCCTGGAGCTGAGCCCTGGCTGCTCCCAAACACTGGTTCAGGTGCTCAATGGGTATTTATTGGTGCCCAGCTTCCCTGAGGGACCTAATGGGGCAAACGTAGGCCATAGTAGGTGGCAAGGCTGAATTTGGGTATTCGAGATCCTGGGTTTCCAGCCATCCCCATACCCTCTCCTCATGAATCTAAGCAAATCGCAGGTATAATATGAGCATCTAATTTGTCATTCATGCTTCTTGAGCAATTTTTACAGGCCAAGTAATGTTCTATGAATTTTACATGTATTAACTCATTTAATCCCCACAGTAATCCAAGGATGATCCCAGTTTACAGGTGGGAAAACTAAGGTTCAGAGAAAAAAACCCTTGCAATCTATGAGTAATTAGTGGCAGAACCAGGATTTAAAGGCAGGAGCCTCATTTTGTGAGCTTGATCATAACAGAGTGTCTGGTCTGTGAGGGGGTCCCATGGATACTACCACATAATGATTCATCCGGCCTTACCAACTGCAGCTGACATGGCACGTGGCCGGGCATCAGTCCGGGCCAGGTGCCTCCTCATTAAAGCTGAGAGTTGGAGTGTTTGAAGAGATGATAGCTGTGAGTCTTTTCAGCTCTAACTTGTGGTGAGTCTCTGAAAACTGGTAAGAGAAGAAGAGAGGGAGGGGGAGGGGCACTTGGCAATCCGCCATGCCTAGAAGACTAGTACGCACCCAGGTCACTCCTGACGGGGTGTCCCTGGCCCCCACTACAGAACACCATGGGCTGGGAGTCTGAAGTTGCTCTCCCAGCTCTGACTGGCCTGGTGACTGTGTTAGCAAAGTCCAGAGCGCACCAGACCCAGAAGGGCACTGTGGCCTCGTTTCCCGTTTCCCGTCCCCAGGAATAACACAGAAGTGGCTGGTAACACACAGCATCGTGCTCACACACAGAGGGCCTCTTTGTTTCCCGATACACAGAGAGGAGGCTGTAACAATGGCCTTGAATGGCACGTTGCTCTCCTTTCTCCAGCGTCACACTTGTTTTTTTTCAGTCCTGGAATCAGTTAAACAATGATTTCCTGCGGAGGGTGTCAGCTTTTCATCTTCTCCGCCTGCTTCCCCGCTGGTCCTCAGGGCCCAGGGCGGTGGGAACTGAGTGGAGAGCCAGCCCCAGGGACAGCTGGGCACTGTGGAAATGTCACCTTCTCGGGAGGCTGAAAGGCCGTGGTACCTCGCCTCTCCCCTGCCAGGTGGGGCCTGCCCTGGAGGAAGGAACCAGACCAGGTAACAGGAGAGAGGCTGAGAGCTGCTGGCGGGGAGGGGGTGCTGGAGGTCATGGCTGAAGGTCTGGCCCGAGGAGGATGGGTTTCTGCTTTCAAGGTACCCTGTTTGCTTAAGAGCCACTGTCTGCTGGTAAACAAATAAAGAAGCAAAAGCAACTGAGGTCAAGTTCTGCCGCCTCCCGAGTAGGGAAGCACTCTTCCCATCTGACCCCCATTCCATGCCTCTGATGTCTTTGGGTGACCAGAAACTTCAGGGTCCATGTGAGTTTGTTGAGAAGACTAGTTCTCTAATAATAGCTGCCGGAATTAAGCTCTTATTCTATGTGTTGTCTGTGTATATGTATGACTGTACGTATCTGACTGTACTGCTAGGAATTATAGCAAACACTTATACAATGTGCTTTCCATTCTTGGTTGATTCTAACCCAGGCAGTCTGGTTCTAGAATCTGTGGTTTGCATCACCATGCATCTTGTGTCATGTTCTTTACAATAAACCAAGGTTATTGCAAGGTTTCACTCTGAGGGGCACTGACCTATAATGCTAGCTGTGTGTAACTATGTATAATGCTAACTTTTGTGTCAGGCAGGTTCTAAATGTTTTGCATCTATTTCCTCATTTATTCCACATAATAACTCTATGGGATGGCTCCTTTTATCATCTCCATTTTATAGACGAGGAAATTGAAGTAACAGAGATATTAAGTAACTTGCCCAGGGTCACACAGCTGTCAGGTGGCAGAGTCAGGATTTGAACTCAGTTTTCTCTGGAGCATTATGTGACTCTAAAGCTTGCCCAGCCCTGTGGCTGGTTTGGAGTTAGTTTCCTTCTCTGGGTCATGAGGTATGGAGAGTGGTGTTCGGACCCTGGCTTTGTAGAACGTTAGCACTTGAGTAGTAAGCTCCAGGAACGCAGAAGCTCTTAAATGGTTTGCCTGTTGTCCTTAGCTTTTGCCGAGCTTGAGGAAGATGGAATTGTCCAACGGTGACAGGGAAGGAATTTGGAATGATAATAATTGCTCAATGAATGCCATTGCTTACTTGACCAGAGACAGGCTAAGCTGCCACATATGTAGGAGAACAGATGTTAACTAAGCAGGAGTCACCAGGTATATTCAGGAAGCCAACTTTATTTGAGGCTATCACTGCCCCTAAATTTTTTTGTGGCGCCCCACTCTTTCCTTGCCCTGGGATGAAAATTAGCGCAGGTCCTTGACTCTTCTGGTTACCTTTCTAGTTCCAGCACTGCCTCAGGTCAGTAATTGATACATCCAGGTCTGTGCAATAACCCAGACCTTCAAACTCCCTTCCAAGTGGATCCTCCTCCAGTGGGGCCTGGAGCTGGGAAAGGGGGTCTGTGGTCAGTTTCTTGCTTCCCCCCTTGTGCTTCCATCTGGCTGACTGGGGATTCTGCCCCCTGGCGTGGAGGGGAGCAGGAAGTTCTTACTTCCTGGTTGACACTGTGGGAAGCTGGCATCCCACTGGCTGGGCCTGGTGGGTGTGAAACCTGCTTCTTTATCTCTTGGTACAATTTTGTGGCTACTTCAGAGAACACCCTCCTTCCTTAACTGTGGAGATTTCTAAGCTGCTGGTCCCTCGAAGCAGGTGCCTAAGACTCTTTCCTTAGCTTCCCAGAATCTGAGCAGTCTGTATTAGTCAGCTAGGGCTGCCAAAACAAATAACACAAACCAGGTGGCTTAAACAGCAGAAATTTATGTCCTCACAGTTCTGGGGGCTAGGAGTCCGAGATCAAGGTGTGAGTAGGGCTGGTTTCTCCTGAGGCCTCTCTCCTTGGCTTGTAGACGGCATCTTCTCCCTGTGTCCTCACGTGGCCTTTGCTCTGTGTATGTGCATCCCTGGTGGCTCTTTGTATGTCCAAATCCCTCTTCTTGTAAAGATTGGACTGGGGCCCACTCTACAGGCTTCATTTTAACTTAATCACCGCTTTAAAGCCCTATCAGCAAATATAGCTACATTCTGAGGTACTGGGGATTAGGGCTTCAACATATGAATTTGGGAGCACACAATTTAGCCATAACAGATGCTGTCAGCTTCTTTCTTTTTTCCTTTTTCTTTTTTTTGGATCCTAGTTCCCCGACCAGGGTTTGAACCTGGGCCCCCTTCCGCCGAGTCCTAACCACTGGACTGCCAGGGAATTCCCAGCTGTCAGTTTCTTTCTGTGGAAGTTTCTTCCTGGTGGTTCTTTTAAAAGGATCTACACAACACACAAGGTTGCCTGTTGCACACCTCCGGCTTATAGAAAATACTCAACTCCCCTCTCCCCTGGTCAATCCAAAGCCCCCCCTCCCACTCCAGCTGGCCACCCATCTCTCTTGCATCCTCGGTTTCTAAGGCATGATTTAGACACCAGCCCTTGATGACATCCAAGCTCCAGGGACACAGTGCCTTTGAGATCACTCCTGAGAAGTAACGACTGGGCAGTTGGGACTTGGAGGGTACCTACTGCTCTCTCCAAAATTCCTCCTCTGCTCTCCCACTGTTTTCCTCATCCAACCCTTCTTTGTGGGCTGGAGGTGGTCGGATAAGGGGGAGAGGGTTTTCTTTCACAAGTCCTGCATGATGGTGTCATAGCTCACTTTGGAATGCATCATCCATTGTCTTGTGGCTTCAGCAGAAACAGAGACTAAAATCATGTTTTTCATCCTGCTACACATACAGCACCTCCTTTAATTTTCATAAAGATCCCTATGAGAAAGATAATATCCACATACAGCTGAAGGAGAAGAATCTGCAGCTCAGAAAGCTTAGGGAACTTACCCAAGATAGATTGTTCAGCTCGCAGAGAAAAGGAGGTGTAGATTGCAGCTTTAACCCATTTTACTAACCCTTCTCTGGGCCTTCACCACTCCGGGTTCTTAGAGCTTTTACCTGCCGAATTTTGTTCTGTGCTGGTAAAAATTTCCTTTTAAGTAGAATGTTATAAAGATAAAAAGGTGAAATCCTTGTTTGTGCTCCAGTTATAACGCAGGGGCTGGTGCCAGGGGTGACAAGTACACCAGGAAGGTTCACAGGTCCAGTGTGAGATGAGCTCTAGGTACCAAAAGATCGCTGCTTGAAACCCTTGCCCCTCCCCCAGTATAACTTAATCAGTGGAACCATGACGTGGGTGGAATATATTTTTTTGTAGAAGTGCATCAAAGCAATATTGTGTTCTGAAAACCTTATTCGAGGCAGAAGGGGCCATATCATCTCACCTTCTGTCTCCTAGGAGGTACTCTACCTAACAAAAACCTTAAAATACAAAGATTTTTAAATTTTTTATTTTATATTGGAGTATAGTTGATTTACAATGTTGTATTAGTTTCAGGTATACAGCAAAGTGATTCAGTTATACGTATACATATATCCATTCTTTTTCAAATTCTTTTCCCATATAGGTTATTACAGAGTATTGAGTAGAATTCCCTGTGCTCTACAGTAGGTCCTTGTCAATTATCTATCTTATATATAATAGTGTGTATAGGTTAATCCCAAACTCCTAATTTATTTTTAAGAAACCTTTTTATTGTTTAGACTTTTAATTATTTTCTTTAAATATAAAAAGTCCAGGCCTGCCATTGCCCATTCTTGCACAATTTCCTAGGAAAGGGAGGATGAAAAACGTGTCTGGCAGCTGTTCAGAAGTTGCGTGCTAAGGCTGTGTCCAGGGTCCATTGGAGGCAGCCCAGGGCTGGGCTGGGCTGGGCTGGGCTGGGCTGGGTGGCATCGGGGGCCCAGGGGACTGGACTGGGGTGGGCTGGGGCTGCAGCTGACTCGGACCAGGGAGGAAGGAGAGGATGATATTCCTGTTCATCCACTGAGCAATTATTTAATGAACAACTATTATGCCCAAGGCCTTTGTGGGCACTCTGCCAGGAAGGGATGGGTCATTGAATGGGCCCTGGAAAAAGTGAAGTCCGAGCTTCTCTCTGGGTTCTCAGAGGAAGACAAAACGCTAGAAGGAGAGTGTTTCGGGTGGAGGGAATGGAAAAGCATCATGTGCTTGGAGGCCAGCAGATGGCTTGGAACGGCCAGAGATCAAGGGTGAGGGTGCAGCAGCAGGGACAGGGAGAAGGGAGAAGCTGGGAGATTACACCTGAGGCTGGAGAGGGAGGGCCCAAGTGGGAACCCAACAGGGCTTTAAACAGAGAAGCCCCCAAGTGGGTTTGCCTTGTAGAGGCAGGACGGGAATGCATTGGAGCAGTGGAGGGGTCAGCACTCTGGGAGCTGGGCAAGGCAGCACGAAGGGCCAAACCGAAGCCTTGGCCTCAAGAATGAAAAGGGGAAGGGATTTGGCCCGAGAGACTATGAGAGCCATGTGAGGTCAACCAAAGCCTCTAGAAATGCCCCTCTGGTTTCTGACTTGGACCACTGAAGACATGCTGAGTGAGTGTGTGTGTGTGTGTGTATCTGTATCTGTGTGCATGTGTGTGGAGAGGGAAAGCTGGGCTGGGACTGCAGGAGGCTGAAGACCTTAGCAGGAGGAAGTGGGACTCGGAGGTTATTCTTTCAACAAATACCTACTGAGGGCTGAGTGCCAGGGTGCGGGAAGCAAAGGGACACATTTCATTCCTCTCGGAGCTCACAGCCCAAGGAAAGGAGCAATTCAAATGCAATGTAGCAGAAAGACAGAAGAGGGGAATTAGGGAGGGGCTGGGGAAATTTGGATACAGACCAAGTATTCAGTTATTAGAGAATGACTCATTTTTTGTAGGTGTTATTATGGTATTATAGTTTAGGTTGGAGAATAGCCCTCAGCTTTTTTTTCTTTTTCGAAGGTGCAAGTTGAAATGTTTAGAGTTCAAAGGTCATGATGACTGTAATGTACTTGGAAACAAGAGAGCATCAGATCCAAGTAGGGGCCCTTCTTTGTGTTCCCACAGTATCCTTACTTCCCGTCAATGCACTTGCTACTTTATATTTTTAAATTTTTATTATGAAAGATTTCACACAGAAAAGTCAAAAGCCAAAAGAACAGTACAAGAGTACAATGAACTCTCATATATTCCCAACAACTGATAACATTTCACCATAGTTGCCCCTACTTGAATTTGATGGGTGAGAGAAGCTTCCCAAAGAAAATATGTAAGACCTGAGAGATAAGTTGTCGATGGGCAAGGGGGATTGGGAAGAACTTACTGGAGAGTGTTCCAGGTGGGCATAATAGCATGTGTGAAGGCCTGGTAGTCTGTTTTGCTAGAGGAACAAAAAGACATTGAATGTGAGTATAGAGTGAGAAGCAGGGAGTCACCAAGAGGTGAGATGGGAAAGGAGAGCTGGTCCTGCAGAGTTGTGGGATGGTAGGAAGGCCTGGATTTTGTCCCGACACTGGTGTGAGCAAGGAGGTTGCATTTCAGAAAGATGTCCCTAATGAGTATTGAGCTGTTAGCATCTGGCAGCCACTGTTCTACGCACTTCATCTAGATTAGTTCACTTAATCCTCACTGTGCCTTTTCCAGGGACCTACAAAATTCGCATCTCTATTTTAGAGATGAGGCAAACTGAGGCACAGTAGGGCTCAGTAACCTGCCCAAGGTCACAGATCCGGAGGAGCCTGGAGGAACCAGGATCTCCTGGTCCCCAGAGTCCATGTTCTTAACCACTAGGCAGTACTACCTCTCAAGTCCTGTCACTCTCTGTGTGAAGAAGGAATTGGAGGAAAGCAGGAAGACTGCTTAGGAAGCGGTTGCACACGCCCAGACATGTGGTGATGGTGACTTGAACTAAGACAGTAACGGTGGAGATGGAGGAAATGGACAGGATAGTCATTTTGGAGTGAAATCAACAAGGCTTGGTGATTAAACAGTTGTGTGCAGGGGGGAGTCCAAGATGGTGCCAAACCCTACCCCACCGAGGACCTGCCCCCTCTTGGCCTGCGCCATGGGACATGGTCAGAGGATGTCCCGTAGTCAGAGAAGAGATATCCTTCTCGTGATAAATGCAGAGGGTGTCAGTAGATCCCTAACACCCCCTTCATCTGTGAGGAGCAGCCTGCTTTACATCCAGCTCCCATTTCTCTTGCCCTGGACTCTGCTAGCCATCTTTTTTGCTACAACTTGACATTCTCACTGTTTGAATTTTGTCATCTGCAACTGTTGTAACCTGTAGGTCAGTCCTGTCCCCTAAGTTTACCAGCACAGTTAGGCCACCGCCCCTGGTCCCTTTCCTAATTGTCTCCTAACCCACCCGGCACGCTGTTACCTTTGAATGATGCGAATACCTGTGCTGTTTCACCAGCAGCCCTTGATCCTTGGAACTCTTCAGAGGGCTCACAGGGACGGCAAATTAAACAAATATTGAAAAACAGTAGAAAGAAAAATACTTGGCTGTGTCCTTCTAATGCTTATTGATTTTTAAGATCTCCTCAGGCATGAAAACAAGATTCACAGCTGGCATCTTGACACTGGATTCCTGTTAACTGGAAGAGCGGCTTATTGACTAGGCCGGGGATACCAAGTAGGGCAGGAGCAGCCAGTGTCCCCCGCAGGTGATCAACCCCAGAGATGGAGCGCCATTGGGAGGGAGCCGTATTCACTGGAAGGGAGGGGCACTGCGGCCCAGGAAGGTCCTCGTGTATCCCAGCAAGCCACTGAGGCTGCGTATCAGTTCCATACCAACACTCCGGGGGCCTCATTTTTTTTTTTTTTTTTTTTTCTTGCTAAAGGCCCCAAGAATTCCAGGTTTTTAAAATTTTTTTTTAATTTTTAATTTTTTTAAACCATCCAGTTTTTATTCATTAATATTCATAAATACAGCAGCTACATTAGAGGTTTCCATTTTCCTCTTCAGTTTGAATGTAGAGTATTAGGAGAGCCTTTTGCATGTCAAGGTACAGGAAGCAGAGATCACCCCCTGCGCTGCTACCTATATTTAGCTAGGTTATTTCTTTTTCTGTGTCAAAAATGATACAACTACTACATGAATTCATGCCCAGAGGACATGGCTCTGCAGAGTGAAACATGAGCTCTTCTGTGTGTACTCCTTCCTCCCATTCCTCTCTCCAAAAGAATTGCTCATTTAACAACAAATATTTATTTAACTGCTACTATGTGCTACATCCAGTTCTGGGCATTGGTGATACAGCAGCTCACAAAATGAAAAGATCCCTGCTCTTCTGGAGTTCACTTCCTAAGGAGCTTGGTGTGTAGCCTTCCAATCTATATTTATATCATTTATATCGGTCACTATATCGATGTCTGTAGTTCTGTATCTGTAGGTTCATGTTGTACACATGATCCTGTGACTGGACTTTTCACCAACAAATGTCTTGGAGTTCATTTCATGTCAATAAATGGGCCTTCCTCATTCTCTGAAAGCTGGATAATGGTTTTCTGTAGGGATAAACCCCTACAGATAGACATACAGGTTGTTCTAGTTTTTCTTCCAAGCAAGCAATGCTGCAGCAGACTTTCTTCTGAATACACTATTGTGTCCACAAGAGTCTGTACACTTACTAAGTAACTGTGGGTAAGATCATTAACCTCTCTGTGCCTCAGTTTCTTCATGTATGAAATAAATATAATAATAGTACCTCTCGCTACTCATCAAGGAAGTGCAAATTAACCACAGTGAGATGCCACTTCACATCCACTCAGATGCCTATAATTGAAAAGACAGATAATGACAAGTGTTGGTTGGTGAGGATATAAAGAAATTGGAACCCTTGTACACCGCTGGAGGGAATGTAAAATGATGCAGCCACTTTAGAAAAAAGTTGGCAGCTCCTCAAAAAGTTAAACGTAGAATTTCCATATGACCCAACAATTCTACTCAGATGTATATACCCGTGATAAATGGTAACACAAGTCCACACAAAAACTTGTACACAAATATTCATAGCAGCTTTATTCATATTAACAAGAAGAGAGAAACAACCCAACTGCCCATCAACTGATAAATGGATAAACACAATGCAGTGTATCTATACAATGGAATATTATTTGGCATTAACAAGATATAAAGTTCTGACACAAGCTACAACATGAATGAATCTTGAAAACATTATGCTAACTGAATGAAGCCGGTCAAAAAAGACCATATATTGTATGATTTTATTTTTAAGAAATGTCCAGAATAGGCAAATCCATAGAGACAGAAAGTAGATTGGTGGTTGCCAGGGGGCTGAAGGCTTGAGGCAGTGAGGAAGGACAACCAATGAGGGTTTCTTTTGGGGGTGATGAAAATGTTCTAAAATTGTGGTGATGGTTACACAACTCTATGAATATACTAAAAACTATTGAGTTGTACACTTTAAGTGGGCAAATAGTATGGTATGTGAATTGTATCTCAATTGAACTGTTATAAAAAATATAGTATCTCCCTCATGGGTTGTGAGGATTAACTGAGATAACATAAAAATGTGGAGAACAGTGCCTGACATTCTATAAGCTCTATCCAAGTATCCACCACTGTTATTGTTTCTGGGGAATGGATTCCTAGAACCAGAATTGTCAAGCCAAAGTGTAGGTGCATTTTTTAAAAAATTTTTAATTTTCAAAGACTCTGCAAAGTTGCCCTCCAAAAAAAGTCTTCACCAATTCACCCTCAGAAGTAGCATACAAGGATGCCTGTTTTTCTCTTTTCTTCTTCTTTTCAAAGAAGCTCGGAAGAACCATACATCAGCGTTCACAGTGGTTTCCTTTGGGTGACTGGATCACGTGTGAATTTTCTTTTCTTTTTCCCATATTGCTTATCTGCATTTTGTCATATTCAAAGGAGAATATGTATTAATTACATAATGTTTAAAAAATAAAAGTATCCCCCTTCTACTCTTCACCATGGGACTTTTACCCCTCACAGTCTTCAGAGGTTCAGGTAGGGCAACTTACATTTATCAGTCCATCCTAAAGACAGGTTTTATTGTAACTTTCTAGAAGAAACAGCCAGAGGGCGACAACTGTAAACATTGAGAAGTACAGAAGTTGCAGTTATTAGCCCAGGCCTGCACTTCCTTGCTTGATGGTATCCCAAAACCCTATAATACAAACCTTGCTTGTGAGTCATTTGCACCCTTACCAGGCACCAGACGCTGCAAGTTTTCAGATGCTTCATATTCATTGTCATTTAACCCTCACAACAATTCTATGCCATAGGTACTGGTGCAAAAATGGAGTTAGAGAAATTAAGTGACTTGCCCAAGGACACAGTGCTGGTCAGTGGCTGAGGTAGATACTGGTTAAGCTGTGAGTCAAGAGTCAGGAACTGGGATCTTTTATGATCTCATTGAAAAGCGAGGACATGGTTAGGGCCAGATTCATGGGAGGTTGATTCAGCAGTTCAGTGATGTCCTCAGGACACTTGTCCTTTCCATCTCTCTGCTCTGCCATCTTCAGGTTGTTTTCATCTTTGGGAAGACAGAGGGCTCTAGCAGTGATGTCTTGACATAACAAGGTTCAGGGAAAGAAGAGAGGGTCAGTTTCTTTCTAGGGCTTTCTCCTTACAGTGAAGGAATGTTTTCCTTCCAGCAAACTCTCCCCACAGGCACAGTGTTTGTCTCACCGGCCCATTCCAGGTCATTACCTATTCTCGAACCAATCACTGGCAAAGGGAATAGAATCACCCCAAGTCAATTAGCCTGAGGTTTGTGTTGGAAGTGGGTCATTGTTCCCTGAGGAGGAGAGTTCCCTGAGCAAAATTAAGATTCTTCTTGGAAGGCAGAAGGGGAAATGGATGTTGAGGAGTTGGGTGGGGAAACCCATAGTATCCACATAAGAAGAGATTCAAGCTTATGTTGTCACACTCAGGGGTCTCTATTCCTGGCCACTGCACTTTCTGCATCTTGGCCAAGACTTCCATTGCTAAGCATTGATTATTTAGGATGAAGCTTATAAATCACCCACATCTGCCTCTTCTCTCTGCCTGGAGGTCCCATGCTCTCTGAAGGCGGGCTTGAAAGCTTGATTTAGGGCAGATCATGAGGACTGAAGTAGTGGGTTTTAAAAATATCCCAGTTCAACTAGATACTTTCTACCTTGGTGATCTCTAGTCTGGGAGACTGCCATTTCACATTCCCCTTGGGTCTCTCAAGAAAGGTCCCTTTGGGATGGTCTCCTCTTGGTAGCTTACAGGACTGACTTGATTAATAAGACATTATCAGGTTGTAGAGTTAGAGGGCTTTGGGAAGATATACTTGACCTCGCTTCCTGGGAATCACGCGTTTAGCTAACGTGATAGATTGGAGTTTTATTCAGCAAATCTTCACTCATCTCCCTTGCAGCTTGGGACATAGTATGTTTCTTGCCCCAGTGACTTTGGGCTTGGCCATTGATTTGCTTTAGCTGATGGAATGTGAGTGACTATGACACTAGCAGAGCCTTTAAATAATGCTTACACTGTCTGGCTTCCGTTGTAACCACTATGAGAAGAGCATGACTTGGATAGCCAGTGCCCCTTCTCTCTGGATCCCACGATTAGTCACATGGAACAGACTCAAACCCAAACTGAAGCAGGGTCACCTTAGCCAATCTGCAGACCTGTGAATAAGAAAGATAAATGCTTGTTTTCATAAGTTACAAGTTTTTATTTTGCAGCAGTGGTGCAGCCATAGGGGACTGCTACAGGTGATATTTTTGAGTGTCACCCAAAGGTTATGGATGATCTGGCAGTCTTGTAGGAGAAGATGTGAGAACATGTCCCATTAAAACAACCCCTGGGAGAGTTCCCTGGTGGCCCAATGGTTAGGACTCCATGCTTTCACTGCTAAGAGCATGGGTTTGATCTCTGGTCAGGGAACTGGGATCCCACAGGCCACATGGCACAGAACAGCACGTGTTGAATATAACTCAGGGAAGGAGATGTTTTGGTGAATTTCTTGGAACAGCTCAAATTCTAAGAACTTTCTATAAACTGTTCTCTGACCCATTCTCACCAAAACAATCCTCACGGCCAATAAAGTGCTACACCACGTGTTTCATCATCAGTGCTCAAATGTAGTAGAATTGTAAGGCAAAGAGCACTGGGCATGGTGTGGTTTTATACCAAAGTGCAGCTCATGTCTAGTCTGTGACTTTGGGTAAGTCATGTAAACTCTCTGAACCTCATTTTCCTCACCTGCAAGTTGGGAGTGGTTATAAAAATAAAATGATCATGTAGAGTTATGGTTTTTAAATTGTACTTTTGGTTAATTGGAGTTCTTTTTCAAAATCAATATATAAAATTGATAACTGGCTACCACAGTCAGTTTAAATACTCATTATTTGGCACCATGTCTTTCATTGTTGGCAGAACCTGCCAGCTACCTTCTCAGAGTCCTTAGGGTTTCCTACAGCCCAGTTTGAAAACAACTTACAGTGAATTTCCTCTACAAATGTCGGTGGTGGTTGTAGTGGTTATGGTGATGGTGATGGTGGTGGTGAGAGTGGTGGTGGTGGTGATGGTTGTGATGGTGGTGGTGGTGGTGATGGTGGTGGTGATAGTGGTGGTGATGGTGATGATGGTGGTGGTGGTGATGATGGTGATGGTGGTGGTATAGTGGTGGTGGTCATGATGGTGATGATGGTGGTGGTGGTGATGATGGTGATGGTAGTGGTGATAGTGGTGGTAGTGATGGTGGTGATGGTGGTGATAGTGGTGGTGGTGATGGTGGTGGTGGTGATGATGGTGGTGGTGGTGGTGATGGTGGTGGTGGTGATGATGGTGATGGTGGTGGTGATGATGGTGATGGTGGTGGTGATGATGGTGATGGTGGTGGTGGTAGTGGTGTGTAATTTCAGTCTCTCAAAATGTTTCCTTGCCTTCTCTTCCTCCCAGATTTCTCTCATTGACTATAAACTGAAAGCCACAATTAAAGAGTTTTGAGAGTGTTTTGGAACACTTTTAAGCTTGAAGGGATGAAGAGACTCAACCACACTCACCAAGTCAGCTATAATTACAACACAGTCACTGCCAAAGTTCTGGGATGCACCTCTGCACCAGAACCTGGCAGATACTGAGGTGAGAAGAATAAGAAGTACAAATTCTCTAAGTGGATCATTGGGAATGATGGCAAGAGGAGCCACTCTTATTTAAACTCCTTGGTATCCAAACCTGTGTAGCTTAGTTACTGGGGACACAGCACCATATAATGATCATTGGTTCAAAGTACACACTACATTTTGAAGCATCCCCACCCCACAAGGTGTCATCTTGAAGCTGGCATCTTCCCTGCATTTTTAAGAGGTCATTCGAATCTTATATTAGACAAATAGCTTCTGGGTGATGTGGTATAAAGTGAGGCCAGTAGATCTTTTGGTTATTTTAATATCTCCTTTGCTGTAAAGCGAGTCCCTTGGCAAGGCAATGTTATGCAAGATCCCATGACAATAAATCAGACATTCTGTGAGCCCTCGAGCAGTATTGCTATCTGAGGCAGTGCAACCAGGAAAGGCAAATCCATACTTGTAATATATTGTTAGTTCCAGTACCTCTTCCCTACCAGGGCTTTGACTTTAGTATAGGAGACTTGCTGGGGCTATGAATTCAACATGCTTTGCCACTTTGCTATTCACACAATCAGATCCTGTGCTTGATTTTAAGCACAATCTGCTCTCTGGCTGCAGGAGGTGAGGCTCTCTTTAGGAGCTTGTAGGGACTCCTGGCTTTTACATCATAACTTGAGTTGCTAGTTGAATGATTGGAGTGCGTCATTTTCTTCCTTCAGTGCTCCTATTGAACTCAACCTCTAATCAATCAACCAGCTCCACAGTCTTTACAATGACGCTTACTCCCATATCTCTCCAATGCTGGATATTGCATTCCCTTCCACCTGTGTCTCACCCCAATTCACTAACCAGAGTCTTAGTCCTTTGATGCTACAGCACCCTAGGGATTAGCAGCACCTCACCTACCACCAGCAACTGGTCCTTGCTGCCATCTAGCCGTCAAGTGATCCACCTCCCAGAATCCCATCCTGAGATTTTGTTTCTTAGGAGCACTTCTGGTACCAAGAAGACCTTGAGACAAGGATTCCAGTACCAGGAGTTCATTTGACAAAAGAAGGAAGCACCAGCAGGGAGTGGGGAAGTGAGATAGGCAAGAGAAGTCCAGTAAATGGTACCTTATCAAGCAAGTTATTACAATGAGCTTAATCCTACTGGGTAATACTTGTAAACAATATAAAACGGAATCCTTTGAGTTTTCCCACCTGAGGGGCAAAGGAGCTGGGTTATTTATTTATACCAGCTTTGGTCAGTCATTGGTTGAGGGCTGCTGGGGTGGTGGTGGTGGTGGTGATATTAATTCCTGAGCCCTTCCAGCCTGCCCTGCACATGCTCAGAGTGGACACTGGTAGCTGGGAAAGCCCTTAGGCAAAGAGATGCTGATGCCGGTCATCGAAAGCCAGGCCAGTGTGCCCTGAAATGGTACCACCTAAGAGAATGTGGGCAGGGCACCAACGGCATCAACTACAGGGTGGGAGGAGGGAGGAGGGAGGAGACAGCTTGAGAATCCAGTGACTGAGTTTAGGGAAGGCAAGGATGTTAGGACAAACCGAAGGGCATCCAAACTGTCCTAATTCTCATTATTTTAGTGCTGGTCCCATTCTAAGGAGTGGCTGCTTGGCACAGCTGTTTTTAGTAAAAATCTTAAAGGGGTAAGAGAAGAAACACATACCATTTCTTGGTGACAAATCTAGCACTGATGTGCTAGATATTTTCACAACTGCAGGCGTGCATCTCTGGCTTGGATGAAGGAGGGCTGGGGAAGCGAATGTCTTAGTGGAGAGGACTATTGCTCAGCCCCTAATGGGTCCAGCCAGAGAGGCAAAGGAAAGGCCTCCCTGCTTGGCTTCCTCCTGAGTTGTAGGCTAGGCTGGGTTGAGTTTTATATTATCTCAATAACCCACCCCCAACATTATAGTTAGAAAATGTTCTACGTATAGAGTACCTAGTTCAAGATGTCAGGTTTTTTCTGGGCTGAGGGGAAATGGAATATTTAGGAAAAGGTGGACATGGCAGTCTCTCCTGGCGTAGTAGGATCTTCTTAGAATGGGGCTCTTGCTGAGTGTGTTTTGCTTCTTTGCTTTGATAGATTGTAGTGGTAGACCATGTCGGAATTTGGGGATGCCCATCAACCTCCCTCCTTTTCACGGAGTTCTAAACATTGAGATCTGAACACAAGGAGTCAGATTATCAACTTACGAATAGCCAAAGTTGTTGACCATCAAAATGTCTGTTAAGCTTAAGTAAATATGACACATCCATAAAATGGAATACTATGCAACTATAAAAAAGAATGAAGATGCTCTAAGTATTCACATGGCAAGAGCTCCAAGACAATGGGCAGGAGTGAGAGGGGTTAATAACTACTAAGTTTGTAGTGTCTTACATATATATATATGTACGTTTGGAAGGAATCACAAGAAAATACTAATAGGTAGAGCTTGGGGATGGGAACAGGGTGGGTGGGGGCCTGGGGGGAGACTTTTCACTGAATGCCATTTTTGGGAAACATGTACATAAATATATTACCTGTGTATATCTAGAGATCTAGAGAATGGCTCGGAGAGGGGAAGACATAGAGGGGATGGATTAAAATAGTTGCTTTGCCTCTCACCGTAAGTCACCTGACTGCCTCTTGCCATGACTTTGGGAAAGGGAGAAGGAAAAGAGTAGGTTGAAAATTTGAGAAGGTACAAGTGAAGAGCAGAGGGTGGGGTGGGTGCTGTGCCTGAGGTGGAGAGCACCGTCTCCACCTGCTGATGATGTCACTGCTGTGCTCCCAACACTTCGGTCCGCTGGGGGTGCTTGACACTGAGTAGGTGCTCGGAAATATGACTGCTGGGCTCCAAGCCAGCCAGAGTGCTGTAGAATCTTGTCAACTGAAAAAAAAAAAAAATGCAGATCCTAAAATTTAAGAATTATGTTTTCTTTGGTGGACTTGCTGAGGACTTAAGCACAGAAGACAGCCTCTCGGAGAGCTCTGAGGGACAGCTCCGAAGAGGTAAGGGCGGAACCAGGATATACAGAAGTTTTGCAACAAAGAGCAGGTAGTCAGAACATCGGAAGAATACTGTTAATTAAAAAAACAACAACAGACGTCTCAAGTTAATGAATTTAGTGCTTTTCTACATATGGGAAGATGCAAGAGTCTGGGCTCATTGAAATCATTCCTTTGATACCCACCTTAACTCTCTAGGGCCAGTATCCTGCTTTTCTCCATCCTGAAACTCCTCAGGGTAAACAGTTAGGGGTGGCTGCAGTGGCTTGTGGCCACCACATTCTTTGTTTACTCAAATAGCAGGTGACACTTTCCATGCACAATGTGTTGGCCCACCTCTTCATGACCACCCACTTGGGACTTAGCATATGGTGATGGTTAAGAGCATGGGATCTAGCATCAGAATAAACATGTTCAAGTCTTGGCTCTGCCACTAACTAGGTATGTGGGCTTGAGAATTCCTCCCTTCCTCACTCATTAAACAGCAATAACACTAGCACCCAGCTCACTGTTACAAAGCATCACGTACAGAGTGCACAGGACAGCGCCTGGCCCATTATAGATGCTCAATCACTTTGGGTGTTTATTTTTACTAGTTTAGTCATTTCTTTCTGTGGCCTGGAGCACAGACCCTGACTCTGTATATAAGACAGAACAGAGCCTAGAGTTTCTCGTGTGGTCAGGGCAACCCGCCCCTTCCTGACTTCACTGGCTGATGACGCAGCTGCCTTTCCCGTCCAGCTTCCAAGGGGCTCTCCAGAGAAACCGCTTTGCTGGCAGACGTGTCTGCTAGGATTCCAGAGGTAACGCCAGATGCTGGTGTGCAGCTGTGCTCACGGAACACCCTATCGGAGTTTATTCCCTGCATAATTGCAAAGTAAATGGCTTAATGTTATTGTGAAAATGACTCTAGAAGTTAATGGTTCCCCTAATAGGAGAACCCTCCTCCCATTTCTCAACTGCACCAGCTTATCTTTCTCTGTCTTCTTTCAGTGTCAGGGAAAGAAACAACACACCCGAGACTCCACCCTGGGCGAGAAACTTACTTGGAGTTTTGTTTGTGTTGATCTCATCTTGATCGGGGGCCCGGGAGAAAAAGTAAAGCCAGTGTAAGCCAAGTTATTGGGGATTTCCCACTCTTAACATTGTTACTTTTTTTTTTTTAACCCCACTTTGTGAAAGAAGTTTTAAGCCACACCAGTGTCCAAGGGTCAAAGAGTTAAGTGTGTTTCGGATTTTAGAAACGTTGAATACATCAGAGTTAGTTTTGTCCTGGTCCTCAGGTTCTGGTGAGAGACAAGCATTGCTTTGTCATGTGGCCAAAAGCTGTCTCCTTTTGAAGCAGAAAGTGAGCCAATGACAGACAAGCCTGTCATGCTGATGTAATCAGACCGAGAAGGCTGTGCTCTGGGCAGGGAGAGGCCTGGGGACTGGACATCGGGCTTGTGAGCCCCATCGCATCCCCAGGGTCTTTTCCTTTATGAACGCCTCAAAATAGGGGCCCGGCAGCAGCCAAACATCACTGACCTCGCCTGCACTGCCAATTAAATCCAGCTAAGGGGGAATACAAGCTAGAGTCTGGACGACTCAGGAACCAGATATTGGAGGATAGAGGGCCCTGCAATTAGTGTCACTACTGAATTCTCCATGCACTGTACTCCGGGCAGAGTGTGCTGGGCGGTTTAGTGTAGTCATTCAGATCCTGGGCTCTGAAGCTAGATTGTCTGAGTTCAAGTCCCAGCCGTGCTTCTTACTAGCTGCTGTGTGGTTTTGACCCAGTTGCTTAACTTCTCTGTGCCTCAATTTCTCTTCCATAATTGTGAGGGACAAATGAGTTAATAATTGGTGTTTATGTCATGACTAACAAAAAAGCAATGTGAGAGGAGGAGATCCTGAAAATGAATGGTTCTTGAGGAAACTCATGCAGGAAATTGCTAACCTATGGGGCTTTAGAATTGTAAAGCTTGGTCTGAAGTTTCGTTTATTTAGCTTTGAATGACTACGAGTGTCCTAACTCCTGAAATAAAGTCAATGGGCAAATGCAAAAAATAAAAATTGGTAAAGTACCTGTTTCATAGTAAGTGATATAGAAGTTTGGTCTCAAATACCCTGTAAGGAGTCTTTTTTTTTTTTTTTCTTGTTTAGTACCTGATACTAAAGAGTACTTAATTCGGTACTAAAGAGTACAGTTGAATCAGGTGGTTGGCAAGAAGGAACTGAAATGAGCTCGCTGTAGAGGACTGTGTAACCTGCATGGATGTCGGTTGACCCCTTGGGCTTGGGCTCTTGCATCACATGTGCCGTATCTGTTTTCGCTTTGCAATAATCCGGATCTTGGCACCTGACTAAGTTACCCTAAAAGAATCTCCTCACACATCAGTGGGCAAGGTGCACTTTACTGACAATATTCTGGCAAGGTCTGAGGAGGAGATGAGGGGATATATTGAGTGCATACATACATACATACACACACACACGTGCACGCGCACGTGCACACACACACACCATTGTAGCAACTGCTTCCCCCTCGGGATTTCTTCCCTCCAAAGTCCCTGCTTGGCTGTGTTTTGAGGGTTTCCTTTGGTGCCCTTTTCCCCACACCAGCCTCCAATGGTGTTCTCCTCCCTCTGCCTCTTGGGAACTTTAAATTGTTTACTTTTTAAATAAGCAGAGCTGTTTGGCCCTGCCCTGGCTCCAGCGCACCAACTTGCCCAATCGAAAGCATCATAGCCCGACATCCTCAACTTGATTCATCAGATGGATCAAGATGTTGCTCTCCTTAAGGGGCTTCAGAGCACTTTGCAGACATCCAGATGCCCATTTCCCTTATTGAAAACCTACCGCTCTGTTCTTTTCTAACTCTGTGATGGCGGGCAAGGTACTCAACCTCTCTGAATCTCAGGCTAGTCACCTAAGGAATGAAGATAATGATAGGACTGACGCGGCTGTTGTGAAGACAAAGTGAAATCATTCCTGCAAAACACGGAACAGTGCCTCGTGTTTAATAGAAATGCAATCTATGCTTTTTGAATAAATCATAGCCTGAGCGCTCACAAAACATAAATGGGATTTCTCTCAGTGGAAAATGGGCATTGTTAACTTTTTTATAAGATGCGTATGAGGCATTAAGAGCACAAACGAGGGAACAGTTAGGGCTGTCTAGATGACATTGGGAACTTTTTTTGTAAGTTACTTAATCACTCTGCACATTAGTTTCCTCTATCGTAATATAGGGATAATAATAGTACCTTTTCATATGGCTGTTGGGAAGATTAAATCAATAATGCACGTAAAGACAAAGACTTGTCCAAGTTAAAAGTTTAAGAAACTGTAGCTATTATTATTAAAAGCTTATGCCTTGAATTGAACTATTAGGACAGGAGAGTATATTTGCCTCATTTCCTGGTATAAAATTCACATTTGCAAAGTTCAGATGTATTTAGGAAATCCCAATGCTATTTTACTAAAGGCTTTAGTCAAGACAGAAATTGATTAATTTAAGCTGATAGCTCTGGCTTTAGAAATTTTAAATCATTACACAATTCATAAACTTCCTAACGGTTCTCTCTTGATATTTAGTTTTGGAATTTGTAACTTCTTTGGGGGCTGTTAGCTTTGTAGTCATTTCCTTTCATCAGCTACACTTAAGAATTAATTTGGGATACGAGCTAATAGCCCAGCACTCCTGACCAGAGTTCCCTTTGATTTTGTGTAAATTATGAGCAATTGGCCATATTCCACAAGCAACTAGTTATGAAGATAGAATATGCATGAGCAGAGTTTAGTGTTGGGATCAAATAAGGCTTGCAACAAATTTAATATGACATTGTAAAGGATACACAAAATCAGTATTGTGCTGGGGAGTAATTAGACATAAATGCAGTTCACACAGCTGACCGTAGTTACCTTGCCCCCAAACAAGTCCTTCCGGGATTCGCTACCAGAGAAGGGATGGGTCTGTTAGGAGCAGAAAGGAGCTTTGAGGCGCCTCAGTTCTCCTGAACCCAGAGCATCCAGATGTCTCTCTTTTGGGATGGGGCCTAGGTGACCCAGAGGCTTATTGCTTAGAACCAGGACATGATGAAATCAACCTCCTCCTGGTTTTTACAGGGGTTTGACTGCAAAGGAAGTTTATTATTCTAGGCAGGGGTCAGCAAACTGTTTCTGTAAAGAGCCAGATAATAAATGTTATAGGCGCTTATAGAGGGCCATATGCAGTCCTCTGCGTTGCAAGGACTCAAGGCTACCACTGCAGGGCAAAAACAACCATAGTCGATACACAGGCTAATGGGGTGGGCTGTGTTCCAATAAAACTTTATTTAAAGAAACAGGTGAAGGGGTGGATTTGGCCCTTGGGCTGTAGTTGTGGATTCCTGGCCTAGGCTAAGGCTCTGAATGGGAACCTGGAAAAGAGGAGAACCCGAATCAACAAGTTCCTGAAGCAGGCTTGCATCTGGGTTGGTGGATGAAATAGGGGTGTGGGAACCCAGAGCACAGGGAAACCTCAAACCCCCTTTCCTCTTCCCCTCCTTCACAGGGCTTGCCTATCTCAGTGAAGGCAACCAGTGGCACAGGTGATACAGAATGGGTAAGAGTGTGGGGACTGACTGGATGAGGTTTAAACCCTAGCGCTCTCCTGAGGTAGCTTGGGCAAGTTATTCTACCCCTCTGAGCCCATCTGTAGAGTTGGGGTGATAGAACCCGTCTCAGAGTTATGAGGGTTAAATGAACTTTGTGATGTAAAGCGTTCAGCACGCATGAAATGGTCTGCATCCTGTATTTTATGGGCAGTTTAAGGGAGCCTCAAGAGTGAGTTTGCCTTTTGGGTTTTTTTTCACCTCTCACACAGACTTTAGAATACAACTGCCCATAAATTGGGTCTGCTTAGCATTATTGGATTAATTCTACGATATACCTAGAGGTGGAGTTGTTGGGTCATGGGTTGTCCGTGTCCAGCTATAGTAGATACTAAACTGCTTAGTAGACACTAAGTAGGTTTCCAGAATGGCTCTACCTATTTGCATTCCCATGAGACTTCTTATGAGAGTTTCAGTTGTCTATCATTCTGGTTTCTGGTGGTTTTCATTGGTGTCTCCCAAGGCAGTGATGAGTTTGTCTGCTTTTTCATATACTAACTAGCCATTTGAATACCCTCTTCTGGAAAGTGCCTGTTGAAGTGCCGGGTTTCTTACTGATTTGCACAAATTCTTCATGGAGTCTGGATATGAGAAGCTTAGCCGTTACAGGTGCTTTCTGATAAACAGAAGTCCCTGATTTGAATATAGTTCTTCTTATCACTCTTTTCTTACCTTTTTTAAGTTCAACGATTTAAGTAAGTTATTTGGTACTATTTTCACCACCTTGCTTAAAACACTTCACACACCAGTTAGAACCATGGGATTAGCTAACTAATTTCCTTCCAGTCCTGAGATGTGATGGATCTATGAAACCCATCCAGTTGGTGTTCATTTGGGTTCATTTTCAACACACCTGGAAAAGGTGTGTATGAATGTGCAGGGCTGCTGTCAGCCGTGAATGATTAAGGACACTGAGGGTGGACATTTTGCAGTGCACAGCCTGCACTGGGACGGGATTTCAGGGATACGTATAGTGAGAAGGAGGCTTGAATAACCATGCAGTACAGCCGAGGAAGTGTCCTGGGTACCTGGAAAAGTGAAAAGGAATCAGAGGGAGTGGATCACAGGATAGGTCAGAGGGAAGGGAGACGGGGGAAAAGGCAGAAGAGAAGGTTTACATTTGGTAGCAAATGTCAGAGACTCAAATATAGCAAAAGGAGGTGTCCTTGGGAGCTTGGCCTGCTGAGAGCTGGTTTCCTTGAATTTTCTTTTTTTTTTTTTTTTTTTAACTAGAAAAGCCCTGATAGACCAAATCACATAGCAATAAATTTTTTTTAATAATAGAGGCACTTAATTCCCATCACTTTTTTTCTCTCCTGATGGGAGATAAAATGGGTTATTAACTCTTCAATAGGTACTGTATGAAAAAAAGGGAATAAAGGAAATTTAGATCCAGCAGCAAGCATTGTGAAGAGTATATATATCCCATGCCAAGATTATAGAACTAGTCTAGCCTCCTTTTCTTTGAGGGTTCTGTGTGGGTCATATTGGAAGGCCCATTCTATCAGACAGAACTCTTGTTTGCAAATGACTGAAAACCCAACTTGAAGGTTTCAATGGTAAAAGGAAATTTTTGATTCTAATAACCAAAAAGTCTAGAGTGGGTGCTGGCCTCCAGTGAGGCAATTTCTAGCAGCTCATATGATGTCATCAAGGATTGGGATTTTCTCCATATCTTCACTGTGCCTTCATTACTGTTGACCTCATCCTTTGTTTATACGCAAACCCGAATCCCCTGGTACTTTCCTGCTCCCCCATCATGAGAACAGCATAACTATAGCAGTTGCAGCCCTCAACCCATACTGGACTCAGGAAGACTGGGAATCTCTCTAACGACTCCTGCTGAAGACCTAGCATTCACAACCTCTCACTGGCGCATACTGGGTCACGTGCCCATGCCATGCCCAGTCACGTGGCCGAGAGTCTAAGGCAGGCTAATTGTGTCAGACAGTCAGGATCCTGTGTGGAGCTGAGTGTGGCGTTGGTCCTGCCCAAACTGCATGGCTGAGAATGGGGGAGGAGTGGATTCTCCCATGAAAGGAAGGGTGCTGATGCTGGAGAAGCATCAGAGACCGGCCATTAAGCCCAGCAAGGGAACGTGGGTGCATCAGGGAAGCTTTGTGAGCAAAGAACAGCACAGTAATTTAGCAGCTAAAAGGCTAAGAAAGTGGAGCTTCGTTTGGTAACTGCTGGAGTCAGGAAGCCTGGCTAGATTGCGGCTCCAATACTTAACAGTTAGGTTAGTCAACCTTTCTTAGTCTCAGATCCCTTAACTGTCCAGTGTAGACGTGATGCCAGTCCTCTTGTTAATGGTGGAGTAAATGAGAGAATATTTTCAGAAAGGTTTCGGACAAGGTAAAAAAGATGTGGATATGAGTGTATGGTGTTTTTACTACTAAAGATCGTAGCAGGAATAAACAAATCCCAAATGCAGCATATCCATTTAAAGTTTGACTTCTGAAGCTAATATCTGAGCAAAGTAAAATCAATAATGTTGATTAAGATAAAAGTACTATCCACTAACATCTATCAAGTGCTTACTATGTGCCAGGCACTGTTCTAAGCATTATTTCATTTAATCTTCAAACAGTCTTATGAGTTAAGCACCATTATTGTCCCCATTTTACAGATGAGGAAATTAAGCCACAAGGAGGTTAAACAACGTCCTCCAGCTAGCAGTGCTAGAGCTGGGATTCAAATCCAGGCAGCCTGTCTCTAGAATCTGAACTCTGAACCACTATATTATCCATACTAATAGTGTTGAAATCTACTGCTTTGAAAGTCAAATGATGGAGCCAAATTTACCTACCCCATTTTGGGCATTAACATATGTAATTAAGCAAAGTACATTAATGGACTCATTAGCCTGTGAAAATAAATCCCTGAATAGAAGAGTTTATTATCTTGGTATTTTTTCTTGTGGTGACTTGGTTCTTTAGTTTGGACCTGTTTATGTGTGTGTACATATCCCAAGGCAAAAGCATGTTATTTGTGGGCTTACAGCTCATAGAGTAGAGTTTGGAATCAAAAGACTAGAATTATAGGCACAGCTCAATCAATTATCAGCTATAACTATGTTCACATTTCTATTTTCTCATTTGTAAAGCCCCAGAGAGTGAGCATGGGGCTAAAATCAAATGGTGCATAGGACTGTCCTTTGAGAGCTTTCAAGGACCATACAGATCTAAGACATTTCTTAATTCTCTTATTATTAATACTCCCAGAGACCTTTTGTGTCATCAATGAACTGTGTTCCATAGGAACAGCATTTAATACTTATATGTATTTCCATGGTATTGTGCTTTTAAATTTCCTTGGAGTCTGGCTCTCCTAAATGGCCTGATTGCTTTCTTTCTTTCTTTCTTTCTTTATTTATGGCTGTGTTGGGTCTTCGTTTCTGTGCGAGGGCTTTCTCTAGTTGTGGCAAGCGGGGGCCACTCTTCATCGCGGTGCGCGGGCCTCTCACTATCACGGCCTCTCTTGTTGCAGAGCACAGGCTCCAGACGCGCAGGCTCAGTAATTGTGGCTCACGGACCCAGCTGCTCCGCGGCATGTGGGATCTTCCCAGACCAGGGCTCGAACCCGTGTCCCCTGCATTGGCAGGCAGATTCTCAACCACTGTGCCACAAGGGAAGCCCCTGATTGCTTTCTAATGGACCTTTCTGGATCACCTCTCAGTATGGCCGCCTAATGGGTTACTTTCCTACTTTGGGGGCCCACCTGAAGTCAGCATAAACCAATACTTTATGGAGCTCCTTGAGGGGCAGTGGGCAGCCCGTATAAGCACACACATTTCTAGCCTCACAGGGCCTGACTCTAGCTTCCCACCACTGTTGGATTCACCCACAGGTGCATATATTTCATTTCCTTAGTATAACATGCCCTTTATCAGTTTTTCCACAGTGGATACTTGTGTGGATTTTTATTTTATTTTTTGTTTGTCTACTTAGCATCTAATATCTATTTATTTTTATTGTGGTAACAGAAGTCTCCATAATGTTTTGCGCTGTGCTGGAGCTGGCGAGTATAAGCTGACTGTTAAGTATCTGCCAGTTGTCAAACACGGCCATTATTAAAAATTAAATTATATAAATGTGCAATGAGTAATCAATGTTCAAAGTTCATCACTTCCTAATTATTTTCTGCACTTTGTTATTATCTCAGCCCTTGAGATATTTATGTCTATTGTATCTATGATGGAAATACTATTTAATGGTGTGCTACTGTGCATCTCCTCCCAACTTTGCATGTAGTGACATGTTGATGGCTTGAAGAAGGCCATGGTAGGAGTATTTACACAGCAAATCTGGCAAATCAGGGCTCCCACCCCCCTGTAGAATCCTGGTTTACCCCACTCTTAGCTTCAGGGGGTGAATCCTTACAGACTTAAACCAATTAGTAAGGCCTGTTCCTCTGCCCACACTGAAAGGCTGATTTGGGCCAATGGATGCCTGACCCAACACTTTTACTTTCCTGTGGAGGGGATGAAGCTCTTGTCCCTGCATGGGTTGCAACCGCAAGGGGAGAGCTAGTCCAAGAATCAAGCTAACACATGGAGGAAAGCAGACAGAAGCTGAGAGGTGGAAGGCCTGGATTTTGGAAGTATCATTAAACCCCAGGATCCAGCGGCACCTGACTTTGAGTCTGCCTAAATCAGAGATCAGCAGACTTTTGCTATAAGGGGCCGGGTAGGAAAGGTTTCTGTCAGAGCTACTCATCTCAGCTATTACAGTGTAAAGGCCATAAACAATACATAAACCAGTGGGCATAACTGAGTTCCAATAAAATTATTTACAAGGGCAGGTGGTGGGCAGGATTGGGCCCAAGAGCAATAATTTGCAGATCCCTCATCGAAGGCAATAAATTCCCTTTTTTGCTCAAGCATATTTGGCTTGGGTTTTCTAACACTTGTAACTGGAAAAGCCTTAACTAGTCCAGGTTCATGCGTTGTGAACAATACAAACTGACTCTGAATTCCTTAAGGAAAAACAGAGATTTATTATCAAAATAAATGGTAGCCAAAATTTAAATTTCCAGAAGAGAGATTCCCATTGTTCTAGCTCAAGTCACATCTGTAAGGGAGGGAGATTTACAAGTGCTTCCAAGACCACATGTGGGGGGAAGGGGTTGTTTCTATACGGAAAATTAAGGGGCTATAATCAGATGAACAGGCCCTGGAGGCTCAATCTACTCCATTAAGACAGGGAAAAGTCCCCGAATCAAGCACATTTAGACATTTAGCAGGCGCCCTGTACACGCAGAGCATCAAAGGAACTTTCGTGTGTTCGAAAATAGCTTTCCTTTTTTTAAAAAATAAATTTATTTATTTTTGGCTGCTTTGAGTCTTTGTTGCTGTGCACGGGCTTTCTCTAGTTGCGGCAAGCGGGGGCTACTCTTCGTTGCGGTGCGCGGGCTTCTCATGGCGGTGGCTTCTCTTGTTGTGGAGCATGGGCTCTAGGCGCGCGGGCTTCAGTACTTGTGGCTCGTGGTCTCTAGAGCGCAGGCTCAGTAGCTGTGGCACACGGGCTTAGTTGCTCCACGGCATGTGGGATCTTCCCGGACCAGGGCTCGAACCCGTGTCCCCTGCATTGGCAGGCGGATTCTTATTGCGCCACCACGGAAGCCCTAGAAAATAGCTCTCCTTGACAGAAGAAGTGTGTCCTAGTTGTACCTCTGCCACTAACATGCTGTGTTTCCCTGGGCAAGATATGAAACTTCTCTGGGCCTTAGCTCTTCAAGTACTAAAAGAAGGTGATGAGCCAGGAATCTTTAAGGGCTCGCTGAGTGCCCAGTTTTGGCGGTTCTTTCCATATATCAATTATCTTGCCTGTTAGTCTCTAAGACTTAATACTCCGTGCCCTCTGGTTCACCTTTTTTTGCATAATCATGAGCTGAGGGAGCTCCCTCCTGTTACTTAATTTCTGTGAATATGAATTTCCTCATCTGTTATGGGTCCCACCCTGGAAAGTGGTGTAAGGATTAGACTGATGGATGATTGGAAGGCAGTGTGTGTACTCGTTCAAGGTGGGGCTTTGGAGTTAGACTAGCTGGATCCAATTCTTCTTTAGCCTTTTTTACTGTACCATTGAGCAGGTTATTTAAACTCTTGGAATCTTTGTTTCCTCATCTGTAAAGTGGGAATATTTGTAGAATTCTCTTCGCAGGAGTGTTGTGTAGATTAAATGAGCTACTGCATGTGATATGCTTAGTACAGAGCCTGGCACGTAGTAGATCATCTGTAAAGGGTAACTGTTTATTATATTTGCTTATCATGATTTTATTCGGTTTTTAGAAATAAGTTCCTGATAGAAAATTCCTCCTGCTTTTTACTTTTCTCATTACGGAATTTTTCAAAAGTAATTCTTTGGGTTTTGCTGTCAGTTGCTTTTAGTTATTTCTCTAAACTTGTGAAAGTAATCCATGCCTATTTTTTTTTTAATTTGATTTTCTAACCATTATAGTAGGATGCTTTCAGTTAAAGTAACAGATTTATATGAGAAAGGGCATTTATTGGCCCATGCAATTGCAAAGTCATCTAAGGTTTCATACAGCACTCGAAAATGTCACCAAAGATTGTTTTCTTCCTCTCAGTACACTCTGCCTTCTGTGCGGACTATTTCATGTTAAAATGATCTCAAATCATGGCCGTAAGATGGTTGCCAGTAGATCCAGGGGTTACCTGCTTCCTCTTCCACAGCCTTCAGAAAGAGAAAAGGTCTCTCCCAGTGGCATTCTCAGAAAAGCAAGAAAGCTGCTTTCCCATAAGCCTCTAACAAATGTCTTTTCAAGCCTTATTTGCCCAGATGAGGTCATTCACTCATGCCTGAGAGAAATTGTGCCCCCAGAGGTTACTGTGCTTAACCCAGTCTGACTCACCTCTGAAGCTGCCTGACTGTCTGCCCAGCACACTGAGGATACAGAAGAGGCAGGCTCCAAGGAAATTTCTGCCAGGACTGAATGGTAAGGGCAGAGCACTGGCTCATGTCCACCACCTCTGTTTTGATCCTCTGTGTTGTTTCTAAGTCCCTGTATTAGGTTGCTACAGCTGCCATAGCAAAGTACCACACACTGGGTGGTTTAAACAACATAAATTTATTTCCTCCCAATTCTGGACGCTAAAAATCCAAGATCAGGGCGTTGGCAGGGTTGGTTTCTTCTGAGGCCTCGCTCACTCCTTGGCTGACAGGTGGCTGACTTCTCCCTGTGTCTTCACCTTGTCTTCCCCTTGTGTGTGTTTGGTCCTAATCTACTCTTCTTATAAAGGACACCAGTTATATTAGATTAGGATCCACCCTAAGAACATCATTTTACCTTAATTACCTCTTTAAAGACCATATCTCCAATACAGTCACATTCTGAGGTCCTGGGGGTTAGGATTTCTACATATGAGTTTAGGGGACACAATTTAGCCCGTAACAATTCCCAGCTTCCAAGACTACTCCTCAAAATAACTATTTTTAATGGTTTGTTGCATAACTATAGTTCATAATTATTCCAAAAACATTCTTTGAAATGAACCTACACTGACTTTGCCTCAGAGATTAAGGCAGCTGTTTTATCCATGAGATTCTCTCAACAGTCAGGAAATGTTTCACGCACCTGACAATTTCACCTTAGAAAAGTTTTAAGGCAGGTGTTACCAGTAATTTGGGCACCTATATTTGAAAAGTAAAATATACCCAACATAAATTCTTGGTGAATCTCTCAAAATGAACTGGTAATAAACATAATCCCAGAAAATGGAATGATTTAACATAATGGTTTAGAGTGAACTGTGGCAGCTTTTATTTTCATCCACCGCTAGGTGGTATGACTTTGGTCATACCATTTCTTTTGTATTTTTTGAGGAATTTTCCCAACTCCAAGTGACTTTTGGGTACATGACAGTCAAAGCATTGCCCACGGCCCACCACCATGCACCTCTGGCCTCATCACAGGGTTAAGCAGGCGGTTTCATCCTCAGGACAAGGTGATTAGCTGAAGAACTGGGCACATGGCCCAAGTCAGGACTTACCCGGATGGTAGAAATTGGAGGCGGAGGGTGGCCCTCCTGTTGTGGGTTGGATTGTGTCCCCCAAAAAGATACGTTGAAGTCCTAAACCCTGCTACCTGTGAATGTGACCTTATTTGGAAATATGGTCTTTACAGATACAATCAAATTAAGATGAAGTCATCCTCTGTTAGGGTGGGCCCTAATCCAATATGACTGGTGTCCTCATAAGAAGAGAAGTATGTGTCAGATACCCACTGCTATATATAAAATAGATAACCAACAAGGACCTACTGGATAGCACAGGGAACTATACTCAATAATTTGTAATAACCTATAAGAGAAAAGAATCTGAAAAAGAATATATATATGTATACATATATATCTGAATCACTTTGCTGTATACCTGAAACTGACACAACATTGTAAACCAACTATACTACAATTAAATAAATAAATAAATAGGAATAATAATGGCAGAAAAAAAGAAGAGAAGAGAAACAGAGGCACATGAGGAGAACACCATATAAGGATGGAAGCAGAGACTGGAGTGATGCCGTAAGCCAGTGGGGTCTACAAGTCAAGGAACGCTAAGGATTGCAGCTGCACCAGAAGCTGAGAAAGACATGGGCAGATTCTTCCCGACAGCCCTCAGAGAGAGCGTATCCATGTGAACACCTTGATTTCAGACTTCTAGCCTCCAGAACCATGAGAAACTAAATTTCTGTTATTTTAAGCAATCCAGTTTGTGGTACTTTGTTACAGAAGTCTTAGGGAATTGATACACTTCCCATTCTCTTGAACTGTAAATTGAAGCTGAGGATTCTGAGTGTCTACCATTGCCAGCCTGGGATTATTTCCTTAGGATGGATTCCTGTGAGTCAGTTGTCAAAGTTAACAAAAACGACAATTTTTTTTTTTACGAGGTAAACATTTTTATTACTTTTGATATGGTTTCCAAATGGCTTTCCAAAAAGTGTATATTAATTTCCACTACCAGCAATGAGGTATGCCATTTTATTTTACTTTTAATTATTTAAAATATCAAACATGCAAAGATCAGATAGTATGGTGAACTCTCATGTCCGTATTACCCAACTTTAATGATCATCATTTTGCTATTCTTGTTCAATCTGCATCCTCTCTCCCCCACCAACATGCATCATTTTTTTCTTTCCTGATATAAAGTAAATCGTAGATGTTGTAGCTTTTCGTCCATAAATACTTTAGTATGTATCTCCAATAGATAAGGATAAGAACATCCCAAACCCAAACCAATAACACACAATTAAATTAACACAATCCATTCAGTTTCCCCCTATTTTCAAAAAAAAGTTTTTAACACTTGCTTTATTGGAATCAGGATCCAAACCAACATTGCATTTGATTGATCTGTCTCTTGTGTCTTTTTTTTTTTTTAAACTTTGGGTTTATTTATTTATTTATTTATTTATTTATGGCTGTGTTGGGTCTTCGTTTCTGTGCAAGGGCTTTCTCTAGTTGCGGCAAGTGGGGGCCACTCTTCATCGCGGTGCGCGGGCCTCTCATTATCGCGGCCTCTCTTGTTGCGGAGCACAGGCTCCAGACGCGCAGGCTCAGTAGTTGTGGCTCACGGGCCCTAGTTGCTCCGCGGCATGTGGGATCTTCCCAGACCAGGGCTCGAACCTGTGTTCCCTGCATTGGCAGGCAGATTCTCACCCACTGCGCCACCAGGGAAGCCCTCTTGTGTCTTTTAATGGCTAACAGTTTCCCCTCTCCTCTCTTTCCCACTTTTCCCCCCAGATTCCATTTATTTGAAGTCTCTGGCCAGTCACGTGTCCTATGCTCCTCATCTGGGCCCCATTCCTCATTTGACTGACTGCAGCCCTGTGGGATCCTTAATACATCCCTCCCTCCCCTATCTCCCCACCAGATGGTAAGTGGCAAGGGCTCCATTAGACTGTTTCCCTTAAAGTTGCTAAGCTCTTGAAATGACTTTTTAAATGTCCCCTGGAAAGACTAACTATTTAAAGAATCTAAACCATCCTTAAGGACCCAATTAAATGTCAGGGTAAGTGATTGTTAAAACCTTGCTTTAGTTAGGGGCAATAAAAATAAAACCCTGTTATCCTTGTCTGGGTAAATTCCCCTAGAGGCCAGCGGGAGAGGAAATATAGAGGTGGTATGAAGTCTTTAAGACATAAGCCAAAGTCATTCTATATTTACTTAGTGAGCGTTCCAGCTCTGTGCCCCACAGCTGGAGCCATCAGACAAACAGCAGAATGATGAGAAGATGGGTAGCAATCCATTTAATACCACCTGCAAGGCAGTCAGTCTCTGTTTCAATTAACCCGCTGGGGAGAAAGAACTTCTCATCTACACTCTTAAGTTGAGTGTTTGGAGCTCTGCAAATTAATCTGACAAAAGATAGATTAGCAAGAGAAAAGGCAGATTTTTATTCACACATGTATGTGGGAATTCACAGAAAAATGTGACTCAAGGAGACAGTTAGAATGTGGAGCTCATAAACCAACTTAGTAGAGGATGAGGAGGAGGAGAAGGGCGTTTATGGAAAAACAAACGACTTTTAGAAAAGATAAATGGGCCCTTAGGAATTACTTGAGAGATATGATTGTTTTGTGATCATGTCTATTTAGGTAATTTCTTATTCTGGTGCCAATTTCTCATCTCTAATGATAGAAGTCAATCTTCCCTGGTTGTGAATTCCTAGCGCAGAGGTTTATGACAGTTTAATTCTTTGGGAAGGTTCTGCTTTTATGCAGATAAGGGGAATTCAGAACAAAGACTCTTCACAACGGTATATTCCAGATCCCTTCATTTACCCCATCTGAAACTTCCCTAGAAGTTTCACAGGTAAGGAGCTAAGTTGTCTGATTGGCCCGCATTCCACTGACCCAGCCTCTCAGTCCTGGGAACAGATCAGTCCAGTTAAAGTTTTGTGTCATTTTAGGAGGTGATGGTGCAGAGGGAAGCAGGGCCAAAATTAGGCTTTTATATGGTGCAAGCAATCAGGCATTTAAAGAGGAGCATTTCTATGAAAACAAAAGAAAAGCAAAGATTTATGTTTGGAGCTGATTACGAAACCCAGTTTCCTTCTCTCTTCTCTTCTTTCTCTTTTCTTTTCTTTCCTTTCCTTCCTGGTCCAGAGTGCAGCCAGCTGAGATTTCTAAATGTTGAGCTCAAAATGTCTTTGGGTGGTAGCCTGATGATGGTAGTGGCAATGTCACAGTCATGGCTGTTCCCTGGAGGGGACCATGGAAGATGCAAGTGTTCTGGTGAACTTTCTGAGTGGCCCACACTGTTCTGGTGATAAATCTTTTGAAGTTATGTCAAGTTGTCCAGTTCAGCGTGCAGGGCTTTGGAAAAAGGACATTTTAGTTCTCAGTGGTGCCAAGACAAGAGGGTGGGAGAAAAACTGGAAACATTAATTACTGACAAAATGTGTGAGATAGCAGGATCCAGTTTACAAAGAGGTGAAATAAGCTCAAAGACAATGAACAGAACTAGAATCTGATAACCCACAAGGGTGAATGATAGTTTTCCATCGACACATAAAATTGCTGTCTACAATCACCCCCATTCTGATCAAAGATAATCAAGGTAAGATTACTCTTATTTTCAAAATAATGAAATGGGGGAGGGGCAGCAGTATGCTTTAACGTGTTTATGTTGTTCATTTAATTAGGGAGGCAAGACCATGTTGATCTACCTGAGGGACAAATTATTTTCAAGTACATGGTATTTATTTAGAATGCAGATATGATATGGTCTACTTAAATGGAAGCTTTGACAGGATACTTATAGGATATTAATAGATTCAGAAAAACAGGTTCTCCATAGGGCAACTCGTGGTTAGCCAACTAGATAATTAGCAAAAGTGAAAATCACTTTTCTTTATAAATATTTTCCTATTCCAAGTTTCCTTGATTTACAAAGCTTTGCTAGTTAATCCAATTAGTGGGTTTTCTTGTAATTTCAAAATGGAAATACTCTGATTTAATCTTGCATACACCTCAAAACACAGTCAAAGAAATAAATAAAAGACGAGATATGAACAGAGGAAGAGGAGGGGGTGGGAGTGGGGATGGCGCCAAGCACTTCTTGTGAAAGCGCCAGTCTGGGAACTCCTTACTGTAAGCGCTAAGTGAGCTGCCTTCAGGCCCAGTGCATCCCTGATGTGGCTCATTTTATACCACTTTCACCATTTTTTGCCATATCTACACACCAACAAGGTATTGTTCACTTAGTAAGATGGATTCTACTTTTCAAAGTTAAATTTACTTAGAAAGGAAAACCATAGTTAATTGTAAATGAAAATTTATAACGCCAGCCCCAGCAGCTCAAGGATTTTCCTGTTTTGCTTTCTGCTATATTCCCTTAGTGCCTAATAAAGTGCTTGGTAGGTACTCAAGGTTTTTGTTGTTGTTGTTTTTTAATTTATTTTCTTTATTTTTTTTGGCTGCATCGGGTCTTCATTGCGGCATGGGATCTTCGTTGAGGCATGTGGGATCTTTTTCTCGCGGCACACGGGCTTCTCTCTAGTTGTGGTGTGGGGATTTTCCCTCTCTAGCTGTGGCGTGCGGGCTCCAGGGTGCGTGGGCTCTGTAGCTGCGGCACGCGGGCTCTCTCATTGAGGTGCGCGAGCTCAGTAGTTGTGGTGCACGCGGGCTTGGTTGCCCTGCGGCATGTGGGATCTTAGTTCCCTGACCAGGGATCGAACCCGAGTCCCCTGCATTGGAAGGCGGATTCTTTACCACTGGACCACCAGGGAAGTCTCCGGTACTCAAGATTTGTTGAATGAATAAATGTCATTATCATCAATAGAAAAGCAAGCATTTCTGGACTTCCCTGGTGGCGCAGTGGTTAAGAATCCACCTGCCAATGCAGGGGTCACGGGTTCGATCCTTGGGCCGGGAAGATCCCACATGCTGCAGAGCAACTAAGCCCGTGCTCCACAACTACTGAGCCTGCACTCTAGAGCCCATGAGCCACAACTACTGAGCCCAATGCTGCAACTACTGAAGCCCACACGCCTAGAGTCCTTGCTCCGCAACAAGAAAAGCCACCGCAATGAGAAACCCGCGCACCGCAACGAAGAGTAGTCCCTGTTCTCCACAACTAGAGAAAGCCCGCATGCAGCAACCAAGACCCAATGCAGCCAAAAATAAATAAATAAAATAAATAAGTTTATAAAAAAAAAAGCAAGTATTTCTTTAAGATACATTGTCAATCTACAAGTATTACAAACAATTAAAAATGTTCATCTGCTTTCCATGTAAAATCTTCTTGCATGCCACCAGCAAGATATACTATGGACCATACTTTTCTCAGCCACATAGGAATTGTCACTGCAGAAAAGATTTCATTTCATTACTTACTTACTGTCTTTCTCACTCACTAGATAAGCAACACCATTCTTAATTGTTTTGTCCATCCCTGTATCCCCAGCACCTAGCACAGCGTGGGGCACACAGCAGGTATAATATAACAACCCATGAAGGAATGAGTGTCTTCCTCATTTAATGCTTACAGTAACTCTAGCATGTAAACTATTGATATTATCTCCATTGTCATATAGATGAAGAAGAAACCAAGGCACAGAGGAATTAAATAACTTGCCAAAGGTTGCAGAGCTGGTAACTGAAGCAGCCAGGATTTGAACCCAAGCAGTCTAACGTAGGAGCCCTCCTTTTAAAATGTTATATGATATTATTTGATTTTCTCAGGTCCAGTCTGTGCCACTAAGGTGAGATTTTAGTTAGATCGATTAAGAAGCAACAACTTTTTTCAACATTATCAAAGAACATTATACTCCGTGTATTTTTTACTTTTTTATCCCAGTTTTTAGAATGATTTTTCCTCAAAACAGGTTTCAGCACATGCTCATTTATGTTGGTTAATTTTATGCATCAACTTGACTGGCCAGAGGGTACCCAGATATTTGGTCAAACATTATTCTGAGTGTGTCTGTGGGGTTTATTTTTGGATGAGATTAACATTCGAATCCTCAGACTGAGTAAAGCAGATTGTGCTCCCTAATGTGGGTGGTCCTCATCCAATCAGTTGAAGGCCTGAATAGAACAAAAAGGGCTGAGTAAGAGAGAATTCCCTCTCTCAGCCTGTCTTTGAGCTGGGACATTGGTCTTCTCCTGCCTTTGGACTTGTACTTGTACTGGAACTGTACCATTGACTCTGCTGGGTTTCTAGCTTGTCAACCGCAGATCTGAGGATTTCTCAGCCTCCATAACTGTGTGAGCCTATTCCTTATTATATATATAATTCTATTAGTTGTGTTAGAATTTTATTAGAATATATATAAATTCTATTCATTCTTTTTCTCTGAAGAACCCAAACTAATACACTCATTTATTCATTTTGCCTAAATTACTGCATTAACCTCCTCCCTGAGCTCTCAGCCTCTGGATTCTCCCTCCTCTCATCTCTATTGCACAGTTGCTTCCAGACTGTTCTGCATTGTATCCTCCACACCAAATATTCATCTTGTCACTTGCCTGCCCACAAATTTCCAATGGTTGCTTGATGCCCCAGGATAAAGCATACAGTCTTTGGCTTGCGTATCAGTCAGGAATAGGTTTGGCTGCAGGTTAAAATAGACCCCAAATAACACTGACTTAAACAGTAAGGTTTATTTCTCTCTTGTGTAACCTTTCAGAGGTAGAATATCTGAGGCTGATATAGTTATCAGGGTGCTTGGTTCCTTCCTTCCTCAGCCAACAGCCTTAGCTTTCTGCCTCCTGATCTAAGATGGCTGCTAAAGCTCCAGCCATTGTGTCAACATCCCAGAATTTGCACATAAGACTTTCTCTTAAGTCCCATTGGCCTTAACTAAAATCAGAATTTAGTCACATGGCTGCACCCACCTACCAGTTAGGCTGAAAAGTACGATATATTTTGGGCAGTATATTTTAGGTATTCTGTTTAAAAGTAAAAAAGAGAGACATCTAGCAATCTCCATCATAGCCTGGCATTGAAGGTCTTTTTCAATGAAGTGTCAATTCAGCTTTCCAGATTTCCTTCACTTACTAGCTGTTCTGAACACTCTGTCCCCATCGAGTTCCTTTGCTCACGGTCCCTGAAACACACCTAGTGCTTCATCACCATCTCTCCATTGACTCAGCCCTCTTGGAATGCCTTTTTGCTTTATGTCCAAGCCGCACCTCTGTTTCCATGCCACTTTCCCCTGACTGCTTGAACCTGAGATGATTTCCTCTGAAACTGAACATTCCAGCAATGGCATTGTATTTGATTCTTTCAGATACCCCACCCTTCTGCTCCAGATTGCCCTTCTTTTGATGACTTGAGTAGTGTAAATCTTTCACTGTTAATTTTCTACACATTTAGGTCTTGTCCCCTTCTGCCACCCCCTATTCTGTAGATTCCCTGAGGACAGGAGCCCTTTATTCAATGAACATTCATTGGCCTCTTACCTCATGGCCCACGCTGTGCTCCACATTGGGGATTTAGTAGTGAGTAAGACTCAGGGCCTCTCTTCAAAGTCCTAATATTTCCCATGAAGTCTGGTTTTAAAAGTTGGACTCATTAAGTGCTTCATAAATTTCTGTTGCTTTGTGAGTAATAAAAGCTAACATTTATTTGTGACTATTACTTATATTTGTAGTAATATTTATTAATTATGATGTGCTAGGTACTGTGCTAGCTTTTCACACATATCACTTTGTTTCTTATGACAGCTATGAGATAGGCACTATTCATTTTTACAAATAAAAATGAGGCACAGAAAGGTGAAGTTAATTGTTGGAAGTCACACAGCTGATAAGGGGTTGAGTCAGGATGTAATCTAATCCAGGCAGCTTGATGCCTGAGCCCAGGCTCTTGGTCATGTATTAAGAAGGTGACTGGAAAGTAAGGGTGGTCTTGTGATTTGAAGATTTAGTGGCATCATTTAAATAGCCATCCACAATTTGGACTTTGCCTGCCACCTGTCCCAGCAGGAAGCTTGCCTAGGCTGGGATGCCTTTTCCCCATGGAATTTCCCCCGGGCTGGGCACTCCACTACCTGAGTCTCAGCTGATCACCCCTGTCCCCTCTCTTCCCTTTTGATTGTCAAATCCTACTTTGGATGCAATAAAAGCAATTCATCCACCTTTGTATTTCATGGAAGCTGCATGGCTTTGATCTCCTCCGTTCTGCAGTGACAGCACGCAGTAAGTAAGGAGAGGTTGCAGTCTGGAGGCTCCCAGCTGGGTCAGGCTCACTGACTTGTTTTGTCCTGTGCGGCCCAGCATTTAATGTTTTATAAATTCGCTGTCAGCATTTACAGATTAGAAGACGTCACACAAAATCTGGATTTGGGGCTTCTTTTGAAAAGCTGGAAGATTTTGGAAACACTGGGTGTGTATGCCCACAGGCTCAGGCTGTCAAGTTCAGATGAAGCACGTTCTGTCTAAATGGCTAAGTGCCCCGCTCTCTATTACCAAGACACCTTCAGCCACATTCATTTTCCTTACCAGCCAGCAGCAAATAGCATATATATGTAGCACTATATGCCAGATACTGTTCTAAGGGCTTCACCTTTCATTGTCACAGTCACCTTTGGGAGAGGTACGATTACTATCCCCATTTTACAGATGAGGACGTGAAGACCCACACTAGTAATAGTGTGAGGGCTGGGACTCTTAGCCAGGCATTCTAGCCCCACTGTCTTTGCCTTCTACCTCTCCTGTAGGCATTGTGTCCCTGCTCTAAAGGGAGAGGGAGGTGGGAAGGGGACCTGGCCCCTATGCTGCCTAAAGGTGACACATTGAAAATCCAAACCCACAGATCTGATTTCCTATACAAATAACAAGTAAGCAGGGAAAGGCTGCTTTTCCGTATTGCTCTGAACAAAGCTAACCTTGCCCCAGAGGAAATCAGGGCAGCGAAAGAAACTAATGAGCACCTGCCAGTGTCTTTGGGTCCATCTGAGAGCCAGCTGTGGTGGAGAGTTTTCCCTTATCTCCTTTTCCCTTCCTTCTTGGAACACACAGAATTAATTAATTCTATCAAGCCTGCATCCAACTCCCACTTGAAACATTAGCCCATAAACAAGTGTAATCCCTCTCAATCCTGATTGTCTCCCAGCGAGGGAGGTGGGGATGAAATATGATACCAGGCTGAACAAACATCTCAGCCTTCGTGAAGGGGTCTACGGTGGTCACCGAGGCTGTCTGAGCCCCACTGGGCTGCAGAGGCTACAGAGAGATAAATGGAGCCTGTAGCACAGAGAGAGATTCACTTATAGGCTAACTGCCTGACAGCCTCGGCAAACAGAGCCCGCTTCATATGCTCTGAGGCAGAGGCAAGGGCTGTACGGCCGTCCCAAGACCCGACTGGGGAAGTGTCTCTGAAGCTACTGAACACTTCCGGATTCCAGGCGCTGTGGATATAAAGATAGACAAGTCTACGGCCTAGTTAGAGTGATCATAAGATTCCAGACCAGGGCACTGTGGAGAGTGAAGAACACTGACTTAAACCGGGACTCTCCAGGGCTAACTGGGACATATGGTCACAGTAAGGTGAGCCATTAAGACCACTCACGGCTCTGGATTTCTTGATCCTGAATCTGGCTGAGTGACTGTAGGCAAGTAAACCTCTGAGCCTGTTTCTCGTTGTCTAAAATGGGAATGATTACAGACCCCAGTTCTTCCCTCTCAAGAGTGTCATGAGGATTATATCAGATAATGTAGTGTCCGGAACATGCTGAGAACCCCCTCCCCACGAGGGAGGCGCTTGAGGCCAAGTAGTTGGGTTCTGGGGATGAACCTGGCTTTCCTGACCTGAGATGTCAGGTGGGTTTTGCAAGGTGAGGGCTACTGCTCTGGAAGATCAAGGGAATTATAGAGCCTGAGGGTGGGGAAGAGAAAGAGGAGAAATGAAGAGACAAGTGGAAGAGGAGAGAAATTTGGGGATGGTGGTGAGAGGAGACAGCTATTGGGAAATGCTTAAAGTAACCCCTGGGTGGTACACCCTGTGATTCGAAGACCACATGTCCACCTCTGCTTGGGTGTTCAGTGGAAGAGCCACTGCTCACAAACGCCGTGCTAGAGGCAGATCTTTTGGGAGGATGCCACAGACTCAAGGTGGGCTGGTGGTGAGAGCTGAGCCCCTCCAGTGAAGGCTCACTCCATGTGGAGTTCGTGAATGCCTTGTGGGGGTCTGCAGGGAAGGTTCCATAAGTGTTAGTGCCCCCTCTTATCGCCATAATCATTCTCATGCCGCCAGGTCCCATCTATCAACACCAACCTGGAAATACAAAGCTGAAAACCAGTGGGGCTGACAGGAGGGGGAAAATGCCCCATGAGAACAAAGAGGAGTTTTCTTACAACGCACCGTTCCTAGGGAAGGCTAGCATTCCGCAGAGCCGACTGCAGGAAATCCCAGGCCAGCCGTGGGCAGCCCACCTCAGTAAGACCGGCAAGACATAGGTGGCCCTCCTCCCGGTTGTCTGCAGAATGAGAAGAATGTTAATTAATCCTGTTATCTGAGCTGCATACTTTCTGGTTTAATTCCTCTGATAAAACTACCCTGAATGGAGAGCTCTCAGAACACCGAAGGAGGCCTTTTAATGGGATTCCTGAGGTGCAGTGAGCCCTGGAGTGGGTGTGGGTGGGAGGTAAACTTTGTGGCCCTAGGAACGTGGGCATCAGCACTGACTCTTCCCTTTCAGTATTCTGAATGGAGACCTTTTACCATCCAGGCTTCTTGCCCCATTCAACATGGCCACATTTCAGAAAAGAATGGGAAAATAGAAATTCACTGAAAAAAAAAAAGAACAAAACCTTAATCTGTTTGACCTTAAAACATAAAACAGCCAGGTATTTTACCAGTAAAATGGGTTTATTCAGGAATGGCAGAGAATTGCAATTTGGGACCAGCATGCTCTAGCAAAAACTGAAGGCAAGTCGTGAGAGACAGAGAGAACCCTTATTTCATAGAGGAAAAGGGGAAGTTGGGAGGGGCTGTTACAAACAAAGAGTCTATTGGAGGAAACTGGGAGTGCAAATTGTGGTGGCTTTTCATTGGCTGAGCTGTTGCCAGGCAAGGCAAAAATCTTCCTTTCTCCTGCTGAGGTTGCAAAGCAGTAACCTTCCAGTTGGAGATGCAAGGCAAGTCTCTTCCTGATTGGGGTCTGCAGAGAGAAAGAAGTAGTAAGGCCTGAGAACTCCTCTCTGGCCTCCTTGACTCCATTTTAAGTGAGGTTTCCTTTTTCCAGTTTCACAGTTCAAAATCTCTAAGGGAGTACATGTAAGAAATGCAAAATTCAGAATATGGAGCTACCTAGAATTTTTGCATCAGATTTAATAATCACATAATTGTGGTGTGTTTACATGTTTCAGGGCTTTTATTACTTTACAGGTGTTATATGTGTGATTACCTGTAAAACACTTCAGCATAGGTCCTGTGATATTTGTGTACACTATTTGAAGTGACACCCCAGGGCAGCTACCATTCTAATCAGGCGTCTCCTCTCCATGGGTAGTCAATTAGAATTATGTCTGAAAAATATCCCTCCAGAAGAGGCCATTTTAAGTGCTTCAGCTATCTTTACCTCTGAGAAACACCAAGTGTTTCACCAGTTAGCAAACTAGGTGTCAGAAATAGATTTTCACTGGTGAAATTAGTAGCCTGTTGATAGGTATAATGGATGCTAGAAACTCAATTACTATCAGTGAGTGGTATTCAAGATTTATAAATTGGCTAAAACGTTTTATTATTGATACCCCTACCCTTGTGTGAAAAATATGTAAGAATTCAAGTCTTTACCCCCAAATGGCTCTCTGTCTAACTATTTGGAAAATTTCTTGGTTGTCTGAGGCTGGCTATAAGGGTTCTACAATCCTACCTCTGAAATATTGTTTCAACTGCCTTGGGGATCCTTTCATGCAAGGTGGTAGTTGGTCTGGGCAGTTAAAAAGACAGCAATAAGGGACTTCAGCTGAGCATACAGCACAGGTTATAGGAACTACATTATTCCTGCTCACTGATAAAAGTTTGCAGGTGTTGGTAGTGTAAGGGAGAAAAAAAGAACTTCTTCTCTATCTTCTTAGGTTCAGTATCTGGGACCTGTGAATTAAACTGACAAAAATATGAACAGGAGAAAAGGTTTATTTCGTATGCACATGGAGGGCCTCATAGAAAAGAGGTGAAAACCACCAAGGTGGCTAGGCCTGGGAGCTTATATACCGTTTCAATAAAGGGTGATAAATTGTGGAGAAGTGGCAAGACAAAGGGAAAGGGGTTTGGGCTTCTAGGTGGTTAGTTGTGGGAAGGTAAATATATGGGGGGAACAAATGTAAGAAAAGTGTTGTTTAGTAAGGTGTGTTATGCAGGTTCAAGTCTCACAATAATTCTGTGATGCAGGCATTATTGTTACCTTCACTTAGTGCTGAGGAAACACATCTGGAGAGATTGAATCACTCTAAGGACACAGAGTCAGGATATAAATCTAGGTCATTTGACTCTAAACTCCATGCTCTTTCTACCATGCAAATATAAGTTTTATGATTTTTTTCTTTTTTTTAAATTTTTATTTATTTATCTTATTTTTGGTTGCGTTGGGTCTTCATTGCTGCGTGCTGGCTTTCTCTAGTTGTGTCGAGCGGGGGCTACTCTTCGTTGCGGTGCATGGGCTTCTCATTGCGGTGGCTTCTCTTTTTGTGGAGCATGGGCTCTAGAGCACAGGCTCAGTAGCTGTGGCACACGGGCTTAGTTGCTTCGTGGCATGTGGAATCTTCCCGGACCAGGGCTCAAACCCGTGTCCCCTGCATTGGCAGGCTGATTCTTAACCACTGCGCCGCCAGGGAAGTCCCAATTTTTTTCTTGATTTTACAAATATCACATACTCACAGGAAAACTGGAAAACATATGAACGTATAAAATAGCATAATTCCACTACTCAGAGGAAACCAGATTAAGCTTTGACGTTTTACTTCCAGATTTCTTTTTTTATGCATATTTAGTTGCGATTGTATGTGTTTATGGTCTTGTGTCTTGTTTTACTTAATATATTATAAATATTTCTTCATATCATTAAGAAGCCTCCATTAACATCATTTTAAGGTGAACATAATATTCCACCCTATGGCTGTGTTATACCACCTGTTGTTGGACATTTAACCTCCTTCTGTGTTTTACTACCATCAATAACAAGATGGCCATCTCTGAAGGTAATCTCTTGTTTACATTTCTTGCTATTTCTTCAGGGCAGATTCCTGGAAAGGAAATTTCTGGGTCAAAGGCAAGAACATTTAATGGACATTATGAAGGATTGAAATAGACCACAGTGAGGGACTTCCCTGGTGGCGCAGTGGTTAAGAATCTGCCTGCCAGTGCAGGGGACACGGGTTCGAGCCCTGGTCCGGGAAGATCCCACATGCCCCGGAATCACTACTTGGCCTGTGTGCCACAACTACTGAGCCTGCGCTCTAGAGCCCGTGAGCCACAACTACTGAAGCCGGAGCACCCAGAGCCCGTGCTCCACAACGAGAGAAGCCACCGCAATGAGAAGCCCGTGCACCGCAACAAAGAGTAGCCCCTGCTCTCCCCAACTAGAGAAAGCCCATGCGCAGCAACGAAGACGCAACGCAGCCAAAAATAAATAAATAAATTTATATTAAAAAAAACCCCACAGTGTACCCTGCCTTTGTAAATAACGAAGACCAGCATGACTTTCTAAGACTCTGATTAAAAATCAAGATAAATTAAAACTGTGAGGATTTTCAGTAAGAAAGGACTAACCAGCAGTCAGGTTTATTTAGTGCTTCTTTTCTAACCAGGAGGGGGCAGCACAAACAAATACCAATGGAGATCCTCCTTGGTCATTGAATTTGACATTTTTGCAGCATTTTTTTTTTTTTTTTTGTGGCCAAACTTCCCTTGTAAAAATTTAGCAACAACAAAGTCATCACATTTACAGGCAGGGGCCAGAGAGGAAAATCTAGTGTAGTTGAAAGATTTACAGCTTTCAGGAAGGTTCTGGAAGACTGATGCAGATGGCAAAAGGCTAGAGAGAAAAGTGTCTTTCCAGTGTGGCCTTGCACCCGAGGCTAGAAAAGCAGGTCAGGGTAATACAACAGCAGGAAGAATGGTGTTGATCCGTGGGATTGATGATGGCGTTCTGTGCCCAGCGAGAGGTGTCTGAGGGCTGGGAAGTGGGTTTATCTTCCCAAACAGGATAGCCGGAGGAAGAGGGAGGCACATGACAGCCAGCCTGTGGAAGACCTTTAGAACGGCAGGCACAAGGTCGGGGATGCGAGGAAGGGAAGCGTTAATGAATCACAGAGAAATACGCTGTGTCAAACTCATGACAAGGGCTGGGTAAGCCTCAGTAAGGAACATGATTGCAGTGTACCTGGAGCCGGGGTTGCTGACCTGAGGACTGCGTGCCATGAAAGTTTGTTCATACCCTGAATTTGCACAGAATTCTTACAGAAAAATAGACATGTTTTTCCGGGAGGAAAGATCTATAGCTTTCAGGAGTCTATGACCCCAAAAAGATTAGAAACAAGTAATCTGTATACATTCCCTCCATCTCTAGGATCAAAGGCACTCTCTCTCTCCAGAGCTGAACTCCTTCTGCCCTGTTTCAAAGGCACCTCTTTCCCCACAAGTGGCAGAAAACCCTGCCTGGATGGAACGGCGGGGTGCCCCAGCCTAACTCCTGGGTGATGGAGGGCTTAGCAGGAGGCGTGGGTGGCTCAGGTGGCAGAGACTGGATGCTCAGGGGAAAGCTCTTTGGCACAGCTGAAAGCTGGGAAGCATCCAGGTGAATCTATCAGGACAAAATTTCCACTTGGAGCTGTGCTCTCTTTTCTAAAAGTTTAATTCCTCCCGTGTAAGCCTGGCAACACCCAAGGCTGACTAGAAGTGCTGCCTGAAGAGGCTTACTGGCACAGTGAGAGCTTCATGTTTGAGCCCGTGGATCTGTTCATTACATCCCATTTCTTCTGGAGCATTTTTAAAATAGGCATTTTTTTTAATTTTTAAATTTTTTATTGAAGTATAGTTGATTTACAATGTTGTGTTAATTACTGCTGTATAGCAAAGTGATTCGGTTTTATATATATATATTTAGTTATATATATATGTATATATAATATACACATTCTTTTTTTGTATTCTTTTCTATTATGGTTTATCACAGGATATTGAATATAGTTCTCCTGTGCTATACAGTAGGACCTTGTTGTTTACCCATTCTATATATAAAAGCTTACATCTGCTAACCCTAACCTCCATCCCTTCCCCACCCACCCCCCTTGGCAACCACCATTCTGTTCTCTGTGTCTGTGATTCTGTTTCTGTTTCATAGATAGGTTCATTTGTGTCATATTTTAGATTCCACGTATGAGTGATATCATATGGTGTTGTCTTTCTCTTTCTGACTTACTTCATTTAGTGTGATAATCTCTAGTTGCATTCATGTTGCTGCAGATGGCATTATTTCATTCTTTTTTATGGCTGAGTAGTATTCCATTGTATATATGTACCACATCTTCTTTATCCATTCCTCTGTCGATGGACATTTAGGTTGTTTCCGTGTCTTGGCTATTGTGAATAGTGCTGCTATGAACGTAGGGGTGCACATATCTTTTTGAATTATAGTTTTGTCTGGATAGATGCCTAGGAGTGGGATTGCTGGATGACACTGTAATTCTAAAAAATAGACATTTATTACAGCATTGACTATAGCGGCAGAAACCTGTGAACAATCTGAGAGTCCATCAATAGTACAACTGCTATGATCAGTTTTTTACCCACACTCCAGTTTTGATCTCAAACGTGTGGGTTTTCCACACCAAGCAATTCTCCTGTTCTCTGTGGACACCAACTGGGTGTCCTACAAGTCAATTCAATTTTGACACTAATTACCCTGAGTTAGCCCAACCCACAGGTTAAGGGTTCAGCCCCACAAAATTGCCTGCCTCACTTCAGATGCCAATTGAAAGTAGTGGGTTCTCAGATTACCCAGGCTTCTGTCTGACCTGGCTACAAATTGGGGGTTCCCACGACCCCCTCCTTAGGTTTGATAATTTGCTATAAGGGCTCACAGAACCTGGGGAAACACTTTACTTACGATTACCAGTTTATTATAAAGGACACTATAAAGGATACAAATGAACAGCCAGATGAAGAGGTATTTAGAGTGGGGTCTGGAAGGATCCTGAACACAGGAGGTTCTGTCCCTATGGAGTTTGGGATGTGCCACCCTCCCAGCACGTGGATGTACTTCCCAACCAGATGCTCTCCAAACCCCTCCATGTCGTGTTTTACAAGGTTCCGTTACATAGGCATGATTCATTAAATCACTGGTCATTGGTAATTAACTCAATCCCCAGCCCCTCCCCCGCCCTCCCTGGAGGTAGGGGCATGGTAGAAAGTTCTAGCCCTTTAATCACGTGGTTGGTTCCTCTGGCAACCGGTCACCATCCTGAAATGACCTAGGGGCCCACCAAGGGTCACCTTATTAGCATTAGCTCAGGTTTGGTTGACAGGGGCTTATTATAAATACAAAAGACACTCCTGTCGCCCCTATTATGCAGGAAATTACTAGGGTTTTAGGAACCCTGTGCCAGGAACCAGGGAGAAGGATAAAATATATATTTCTTATTATATCGTAATATCACAAATAGTGAAATGATAGAATAAATTATAATTCATCCATATTATGAAACATTAAATAGCTTTAAAAAAGAATGTTAGATCCACATGCAATGACCTAAGAGGTGGCCATGATACTTTCTTTAAGTGAAAATACAGGTTGGAGTGTAGTGCATAGGGCAGAAATGGGCAAATGTTTTCTGAAATGGGCCAAATAGCAAATATTTTAGGCTCCTGCCATTGTAGCGTAAAAGCAGCTATACACAATATGTAAACGAATAGGCTTGGCTGTGTTCTAATAAAACATTATTTACAAAAGCAGGCAGTGGGTCAGATTAGTCTGCAGACCATAGTTTTCTGACACTTGGCATAGAGTGTGATCTTTTTGAAAAGAACCCTTGAACATTGTGTCTATATTTCGTAAAGATAGGGTCCAAGCTGTTAATATTGGTTACCTTGGGGAGAAAAAAGGCGGCATGGGGAGCAGGGAGATTATTCATTTTTCTTTATTCATTTCTGTTTTGTGTGATTTGAGATATAACACATGTATAGATTTTGTAATTCCCCAAATGACGTAATTAAGGATTGGGAATCCTCAGCTGTACAGCTGAGCGTTTCTGCCCGTAGAATGGGAAAATTGTGACTTAAGGAGGTTTTAGTTAGCCACAAGCTCCAGAGAAATCAGTAATTGCTAAAAAAAAAAAAAAAAACCTAACCCAGTTTGAGACTGATAATGAAAGTGTTACCGAATCAAGTCTGGCTGCTCACCACTCAAAAATCAATACTCGAGAGAGAGACAAATGTTGGTAGAAAGTTGCTTTTAATCAGAATGTCGGCAATCTGGGGGAGATGGTGGACTCAGTGCCCCCCAAAAACCACCTCTGAAGATTCTGCTCAGCCATTCTGCTCTGAAGATTCTGCTCAGAAAGTTTTTAAAGGGAAAAAGGGAAGTAATCTCAGTTAATCATTGAAAAAGGGGGTCAGAGTCATCACCGTCCCTCACTGTGTGCAGGTTTGTGTTGACTTCTTGTGATTTTTCTTTAGGTGCTATCTTGTTCACAGAGTTTGTTCACGAGATTACTGAAGGGGTAGCTGGGGAAGAGATCTGGTCATCTCTTAATTACTCATTGTGTGATCAAAAGATTGGAAAGGCGTGCTAGGGCTGGAGATGAGTAGAGCATGGGGGAGCCTGGTTTGAAGTTAGTGACAAGACAAAAGGGTACCTCCTGCAGAGAGCTCTTTCCTGCCAAAAGCTGCTTACACAGGCATGATTTGATGATAAATAGGGGGTCACTCTCACTGTTCTTTGTATCAGTCAAGCCACATCCAGGGCTCTCTTTCGAGCTTGGGGTGCTGGAGTGTAAGGCAGACACGGGCAAACTAGATGACCACTGAGGACGGAGGCTGGGAAGGTAGAGGACCAGGGAGCTCCTTCGAGCGGAGCAGAGCCTGCTGAGCCTGAAGCAGAGAGGGTAGCGTGGAGGGTGAGACAGCTGCTCTGACACAGTGGAGAGAGGATCCACTCACCCAAGCCCCAGAGTCTGTGCCCCATCGTCTCTTGTCAAGCAGAGGACAGTTCAGCCACCGGGACTATTGGCTGGGAAAAGACACCAGGTGATCCTTACACGGCCCCTTTCTAAAATAGCCCAGAACAAGCTGGTCTCGGCAGGACTCTGGGGACAGTTTCTATGGGCCTGAGCTCAGGGCCTGAGCTTTGGGGTGGACAGACCTGGGCTTGCAGCTGGCGCTGCCAGTTAAGAGCCCAGCAACCTTGAGGCAAGTTTCTGAACCTCTCTAAACCTTAATTTTTCCTCTGTAAAGGAGAGAACGTAATAATAATAATAATATAATACCACCACCGATTTCATAGACATTATGAGAACGAAATGAGCCAACACACATTTAGCACTTTCCATGACGCCCGATACAATGAATAAGTGCTTAGTAGATGTTAATAGTTTGTTGTCGTGACATTTATCACTGCGATCGTTACACAACAACGGCCAGGTGACTCTTTTGGTTCTTTCGGTTGACTCCTGAAGCCGTGTTAACCTTTTGTTAACTTTTCGCCTCCTGATCTTTGCCAAAATGAGGCTGGTATTGGCTTGGCTGCATTTCTTTCTCTGGGGCTCAGTTTCTCACCTATACAACAGACTTCCTGGCACCCGTTGTCCCTATTTAATCAGGCAGATGAGGTATGAAAGACCCTGGGCATGGGCGCTGGGAGGGTAGAAGGAAGGATACAAACGGAAGTTGATGTGGTACCCAACGCTGGGAGCTCCCCGCTCACCTTTCTTGGGACCAAATCCTGCTCCTCCTTCAACCAACTCAAGTCTTGCTTCTTCTGACCACACAGATATCTCCCTTCTCAGGACTTTCGGGCATTCTGTCCACCTTGCCCGTGTGGATTGGTAGTGCTACACCTACTCTAGTACCTTGTATCATGAATGAATCATTTCATATGGATGTGTCGCAACCAAAAGTGAGATCTTGGAGAGTTGGGACTTTGTCTTATGTATTTTCAAGTGGATAACTATTAATAAGAGATGAATTAAAAACTACTCATAGATGCTAAATTCAAGGAGATTGCTGTGTGTCAGATATGGTGCTAGATGCCTTCACACAGAATTTACATTTAATATCACAACACCTCTGTAAGGTAGGTATCAATGTTCCCACCCTACTGAGGAAAAATGGGGTTCAGGAAAGTCATTAAGTAGCTCTAGTAATTAAGTACCACTCAAGTATATTAAGAGGCCGACTCTCCTATTTTCTTAGTGCCGAGTATCAGCACACACTAGGTTCAGGGTAAATATGAAGTAATATTTAGCACAGTAAGTCCCCTACATACAAACCTTCAAGTTGTTAACTTTCAAAGATGCAAATGTGCATCTGGTTCCAGCAAGGAACCGGAACCCGTGCCATCAACGTCAGGCATGAGTGAAATTGCAGCTTGCCCTCCGTCTCCTATTGCTGACGATCCTTCAGCTCTACCATCTCCCACCTCCTCTCCCTCCTCCAGTCAGTAACTCTTCTTGCCTGTTCACTCGATGCCAGCCCCTGTATGCCAGCTGTTGTATTGGACTACTGTGCTTTTCAAGATACTGTACTATAACATTAAAAATGTTTTCTTTATTTTTTTGTGTTTGTTTTTTATGTATTATTTGTGTATTATAAACCTATTACAGTATAGTACTATATAGCCGATTGTGTTAGTTGTGTACCTAGGCTAACTTGGCTGGACTTACGAACAAATTGGACTTATGAACGTGCTATTGGAATAGAACTCATTCGTATGTAGTGGACTTACTGTACCCTTCTCTGATGAATCTGAGATTTAAAAAATTGTTATTTCTAAAAGCAACTAAGTTAAAATTAACAACAACAACAAACTGTATGAATTGCACTCGATCCTTTCTGTCTATTTACCAAACAGGCAGAGCGCTCACCTGGAGCTGAACCAGGGCAGAGAGGGACGGGAAGCAGGAGGCCCTCACAGGGCCTGGGTTTCCTGCAGGGAAATCCAGGGGCTGAGTGTCCCAACTTCCTTCTGGTCGATTGTTCAGGGGAAGGAAGGCAAGGGGCCTTCTGTTCTCTCTCCGGAATCCCATGATGCTCACACTTTATAGTGGGTGAGAATAATTAGCGCCTCCCCCATCCCGCCCCCAAACCTCCACATCCTCCAGGGAACTCTCCACTCTTCCCCCTGGAGGGGGGAGGAATGAGGAGGGAATGCGGGTCATGGTGGGGATTGGGGTGGAGTGGTGTGCAGCTACCTACATTTTCTCCTGGACGGCAAGGACAAGCAAGTTTAGCTTATCACTTTTTTTAAACTCATCATTTTTTGAACCCTACTCTACCTAAGGCATCTTGGGGTGGTCCAGATGGAACTGATCTCACTCTTTCCTCCAATAACCAGAAAAAATACTGTGAGACCTACCCATCCCCACAGAGGATTCAGCAAAGGAGAGAGCCCAGCACCATCTCTGGCTTTGACCTCCTGCCATCTGCTTTTCCTCCATTACCTCTTGCCCATCCTCACTGATGCTGGGGGCTGCTTTCAGCTCTCTGTACCACTTAGCCCCCAAGCTAAAGAGAATAGATTTCATTCTCTCTCATTTTACTTCCCATATTTTTCTGAGCTAATAGAATTACATCACAGAGCAAGCACACCCACCTGCAATATAGTAAAGTCATTAAAAGCACAGATCTTCAAGTCAGATTGCCCAGGTTCAAATCCCAGCTGTGCCTCCTACCAGTTGTGTGATGTGAAGTAAGTCACTTAACTTCTCTGTGCCTCAGCGTCCTCGTCTATAAAATAGTGATAATAAATAATACAAGTGGAATTGCCATAAGGATTAAATGACTTAATACTTGTGAGGTGCTTAGAACCTTGCCTAGCACATAGTAACCACTAGATAACCAGTTATTAAATAACATAGCAATGTTATTTACCATAGCATCTAGGTCATCTCTGTCTTTGACCTGGTCAGTTTCTCTGTTGCTGGGGCCTGTACCCACCTTCACCCTGAAGAGCAACTGCTTTCATTTTCTTCTGTTATGTGACTCCTGAGCCCCTCCAATATCCCTATGGCTCAGGCTTCAAGGGAAAAACAGAGAATTCTTGTTACCTTATTCTGGAGAACACTTTTAGCTTCCTTTATTTCTGCTTCCTCATTCCAGTCAGAGCCAGATACGTTTTTTAAAAATTAATTAATTTATTTATTTTTGGTTGCTTTGAGTCTTTGTTGCTGTGCACGGGCTTTCTCTAGTTGTGGCGAGCAGGGGTTACTCTTCGTTGCGGTGCGTGGGCTTCTCATGGCGGTGGCTTCTCTTGTTGTGGAGCACAGGCTCTAGGCACATGGGCTCTAGGCGCGCGGGCTTCAGTACTTGCGTCTTGTGGTCCCTAGAGCGCAGGCTCAGTAGCTGTGGCGCACGGGCTTAGTTGCTCCACGGCATGTGGGATCTTCCCGGACCAGGGCTCAAACCCGTGTCCCCTGCATTGGCAGGCAGATTCTTAACCACTGTGCCAGCAGGGAAGCCCCAGATAACTTTTTATAGCTAAAGGCTCATCACCATGATTTTCTAAACAGAAGATCCTCCCCGCTCCCCCACCATTGGAACAATGGACAGTGCCCCTCAATGTGCTCATTGTGTAGAAATAGCTGTGGTCAGTAGTTTTCTAATAATTTTGCCTTTGTAGGGGAAGAAAAACTTTTCCTCTACTCTCTTAGGTTCTGAGACTCAGGAGTGTGAATTAAGCTGACAAATGACAGAGTAACAGGAGAAAAGCATACAAATTTTATTTGATATTAATATTTTTATGTGGCATGAGGGGCTTCACAGAAAAGACGTGGAAATCTCAAGAAGCAGTTAGACTGGGGGTTAGATACCATTTTAACAAAGGGGGATAAATTGTGGAGAAGTGACTAGACAAAGGAAAGGGGTTTGGGCCTCTAGGGGTGGTAAATTATGGGAAAGTGACCAGGAAATATATGGGATGATAAGGGTTATTTTAATAATGTTTATTTGTGCAGGCTCATTTTGCCTCAACTCCCCATCTCAGGTAATAAGAATGTTCTTTTCTTCTTGGTACCAGGAGGGCACCTTTCTCCAGGGAAATTTATGCCCTGCTTTTAGACAGAAAGGGTTACTAGAGTGTGAGCAAAGAAGAGGCAATTCTGCTGACTTGGGGGAAACTTCCATGAAGAAGGATTCTGAAGCATCAGCTGTTCTCCAGGGAAGGTGGAGAGAAAATGAAGAGGGGAGAAAACATGCCTTACGTCACAGATTAGGGGATATGGGGCCTCCAGGTCAAGCTCCTGAATCTCTTGAGGATTTAGCCTGGAGGGAAGGAGGTCGATTAGGAATTTCATCCTGTAATCCAGGTGGTGACAATGACGGTCTGGGTAGAGGAAGTGGGTGTGTGTGGTGGGGAAGAGGAGGTACAGAGAAGTGAAAGGAGAAAATTGCAGGCGTGTCTTAAAAGTAAACATAAAACTTGACCTGGGATTGGATGTGAAGTCAGAACGATACGTTAAAAAAGAAAGAAAAGTTCAACTTTCAAAATGTGTTAAAACCTGAGGATTTTAGAACTAAAAGGGGTCACCCCCATCCACACCCCTTTTACAGAGGAAAAGTTGAGCCCAGCCCCTTGTCTATGGCGCTAAATCATGTTAGTTCCAGGTTTTAGGACCAGGAGTTACATCTCTGGATCCTCAAGCTGGATCCCCAATTTTTCCCCGTTCCTTCCATTCAAATAAGAGGGCAATACTGACCCTGGATTATGGTACTTGGCACTCAGATAAACAGAGGGTTTATGCATCCCTGCCCCATCCCAGCCACCAGGACACCAGCTTTAGGAAGAACAAACCCTTACATCAGGTTTCTCAACCTCAACACTATTGACATTTTGGGCCAGATTGTGTTCTTTATCATGGGCGACTCTCCTGTGTATTGTAGGATGTTTAAAGGCATCCTTACCACTAGATGCTATTGGCGTCCTCTTCCCTTCCCCCCACCACCAGTCGTGAGAATTAAAAATGTTTCTGACACCGCTAAATGTCCCCGGCATGGTGGAGATGAGGGTATAAAATCACCCAGGGTTGAGAACCAATGCTTTGCATCAATGTGCTTACAATGAGCTCCAACATCACATGGGCCAAAACCCATAAAATCTTAAAGGTTGAAGCTCTTAGATCATTCCTCAAGAATAAAATGATTACCATTTTTCAAATAATCTTTAGAAAGGGGATTTGTTCAATTAGTCAACAAATATATATTGGTTATGTACTACGTGCCAGGAGTTATGGAAGTCTTTAGAGAGATAGGAGTGAATGAGATGACTTTAAAATGTTTATAGTCAAGATTGGTGATAACGTGAAATGATCTCCTCCAGGACTGAAGAGTCCCACGGGGAATGGGAGAAGGGAGAGAAGGCAGAAAAGACATTGGCAGTCAGGTGTCTTTTTTCTCTCTGGGAAAACTTGGAGAACATACTGCTGCAGAAGTCAGCCTAGGAATTGAGCTGCTGAGAGCATGGGCTTTGAAGGCAGATGCACCTGTGTCTGAATCTTGGCCCAGTATGACTTGGGCAGATTATCTTCTTAACCTCAGTGTCCTTATCTGTAGAATGGAGACACTAACGATACTCAGCTCATGATTGTTTTGAAGATTCAAGAAGATAATGCGTGTAAAGCTCTTAGCACAGAGCCTGGGACTTGGTAAACACTCAACAATCCTACAGAAGCTTCTCTGATCATCTTTCAGCTTATTTTATACTCAGGAACAAAGTCGTGCTCTGGACCAAAGCATATCCACTGCCACCAAAGAGAGGAGGGAGTCAACGGGGCAGTTACTTTAGCTTCAGCCTTTTGATTGTCCCTTATTTATGGCTTGTTGGTTGTGTGTGTCCTTGGTTTTGAGGTGTCTTATGAATATTACTAAACCTTTTATTTCCTATATGCACAAAAGCAGGGAGTGTTAAACATGTTACTTCGAGATTCACTCATAATGGAAATGAAAGTAGAAGCCATTTTTAAAAACTGAAAGCGAGAACAAGAATTCTACATGTGCATTTGAGGTGAAGTGGGGATGGGGGGGCAATGATACACTTAAAGTGCTGAGAACCGAGCTGCGCACATAGTAAGAGCTCAAGAAATATCTTCCATCCTTGTCATCATCATCAAATCATCAACACATAGAATCAAGAGGGGATCATATAGTATGTGGAAAATGTTGCGCTCATGTACGCTACAGTTATCAGCCTGAAGCAAGGAAAAATGAAGAGCAAAATAGAAAAAAATCTCAATTAGGAGACTGGAGCAGAGCATCAACCCCAGAGGCCTCATGCAAATTTAGGAGCCGGCTAGGCATTGGAAAATGCAAGGGCTTAGCTTGCGGAAAGTGGAAAGCGCTGCTTGGAGATTTTTGGATTTTTTTTTTTAATAAATTTATTTATTTTATTTATTTTTGACTGCATTGGGTCTTCGTTGCTGCACGCGGGCTTTCTCTAGTTGCGGGGAGCGGGGTCTACTCTAGGTTGTGGTGCGTGAGCTTCTCATCGCGGTGGCTTCTCTTGTTGCGGAGCACGGGCTCTAGGCGCGCGGGCTTCAGTAGTTGTGGCTCGCGGGCTCTAGAGCGCAGGCTCAGTAGTTGTGGCGCACAAGCTTAGCTGCTCCGTGGCATGTGGGATCTTCCCGGACCAGGGCTCGAACCCGTGTCCCCTGTATTGGCAGGCGGATTCTTAACCACTGAGCCACCAGGGAAGCCCACTTGGAGATTTTTGTTGCAAGCCTGGGTGTTCCATAAATTTAAAGTTCATATGAATCTGTTCCTCATTAAAATGAACCTTGGGTGATGGGGGTATGGATCACATAGATCTCTAAGATACTTACGGAGACCATCTGGGGAAGGAGTGTCAATTGCCTCTATAGATTTCCAAATTGATCTGTTTTAAGGAAATATACCCAAGAGAGATGTATGACAGCAGCAAGGAGAAACAGAAATGTCACAGCATCAACCAATGCTTCCATTTGGTGGGTATGTGAATGGACATTGCAAACGTAAACTCCTCTCGGTCATCTTAGATTTACAAATATTATACCGACAATAGCAACTCACATTTATTGAGCATGTAATATGTGCCAGACAGTGTTCTAAACATATTCCATGGACTTTCACCCAAATTCTGTGAGCTAGGTAGTGTTATGTTCCCAGTTCATCACTATGGAAGCTGCGGCACAAGGCATCCCGCTAGTCAATTGTGCAAGCAAGAGGTGAACGAGGCAGTCTGGCTCCAAAGCCCTTTTAAATACTGAACTTACAAATGGCTTTTTAAGACCTGACCTATTTTTAAGTATAAAAGCTTCTGTATTATCACAACGACTTTCACTATTAGGGAAGCACGGTCATTGACGTCAAGGAGAATTACGACCAAGTCAAAGACATTTGATTTAGGACAAGCACATCATTGACCCTTGGTTTCTGTTAAGCGCTGGGATGGCAGCCAGACTGCAAGGGCTTACGGGAGTCAAGGGAGGTGAGAAAAGGGAGGCCTCGACGTATATATCACTTGCAGGAGTTTGGCAGTAACAACCGAGAAAGAAATAGAATTATAACTACGAGGAGCAGCTAGCCTTATGAAGTCTTGTTTTTTCTTCTCCCCAAGGCAATAAATACACATTGGAGGGAAGGAAAAGGGGCCAGTGGAAGGGAAGAGGATAAAGATGCTGAAAATGGAGGAAAGATGTTTCAAACGAACATTGGGAAAGGGATGGTAGTCAGGGCACTAGTGGAGGGTTTGATGTCCCACTGGATTTGGAAAAGATATTTCAGGCTTTACTTGTTAATGATCCCGGATGAAGCAGTGGTTAAATTTTCAGTAATCTGGACACACACTGTCCTGAAAGCCCACATTATTCTGGTGTGGATGGTCCATTATCTAACTGTTTGGAGAGTTGGGTGTGTGTCCCAGAGCTGCTATTAAACAGCTCTGTGATCTTGGACAAAAAAGTCACTTCATATCTCTGAGCCTCAATTTCCCCATCCTGTAAAGTGGCAGATTTGAACTCAAGGTCCTGGGTCCTTTGCACTTGCAGCAGTACTAACTTCTCATATGAGTAGAGGGAGGTCTATTTTAGGTGAAGGATTAATACTTCTATTGTGTGATTTTTGTCTTAGAGTGAGAGAGAGGTCACAGTCCCTTCCCTCTGTGCTGGAGAGAGAGGTGATTTGACCAGAATTGTAAATGGCTCTGTATTTTATTTATAAACGTGTGTAATGTTCATTAAAATAGACTAATTTGTTACCAGGAATCTAAGGGCATCCTTCTAAATACTATAAAAACTTAGGCCCTTTATTAGCTATATACATACCTGAGCCTCAGGAACATCAGGTAATATTGGTCACTTGCTTCAGGAAAATGATGTATCATCATTTGAATGCACAAGTCCACCCATTGGTCATGGGGTTCCTGATCTCCCGAAGAGCCTGGTTCTCGGGAAGGAGGATCAATTGCTGCATTTGTGTTGCCAACCGTCAGTTGTTAACAGCATTTAGTAAGTAGAATTTCCCCCCAGCCACTGGAATTATAAAATTCAACTCAGCTAAAGCATAGAGCGCCTACTATGTGTTAGGCACCAAACAGGAAAATGGGGACCATAGACATCAGTTCGGCTGATCAAAGCCTGCAACCACACAAAAAACACAAAACAGGAAACCATGATGAATGTCTGAATATCGGGTGTGCAGCTATTTGGAACACAAGGGGTGCAAACTTTCAGCTAGAGGGGTGTGTGTGTGTGTGTGTGTGTGTGTGTGTAATAGGCTGAACAGGGCAGATTATGTGGAAGGCACCCAAGGGGAAAACCTGCACAAGTGATCAAGAACACTTATGCCTGGTGATCCAGAAGCTCAAACAACACACACACACAGACTGCTACCTCTATAGCGTTTTGGTGTATACTTGTGGCCCTAAGTCAGCCACTTGATGCAAGATGCAGGTCATATTCTGCAGTAGCAGTTCTCAAAGTGTGGTCCAGGAACCTGTGAAGTAGCCCTCAGGACCTGTGCAGTCATTCAGGGCCCCTTGATCAGAAGGGCTGGTGCTCTGTTTAATGCTGTGCTGTGGCTGTCTTGAAATTCTAAGTAACTTTTGAACAAGAGACACACCCCCACCCCAGCCATTTTCAGTTTGCACTGCAAATTATGTAGCTGGTCTTAGTTGCTTGAGACCCCTTCGTGGGGTGCATGAGTTCAAAACTATTTTAATAATCCTAATAATGATGACGATGAGGAGGATAATCATCTTACTTTATTTGCCTTTTCCACTCTCATTCTCACGCATTGGATGGTTGCGAAGAGTGAAAATGTGTATGTTTGCCTCTTTTCCCCAGTAAGATGTCAGCTCCATGAGGGCAGGGCCTTTGTCTCTCTTGCTTATTGTTGGGTCTTGGCAGAAGGGGTGCCAGCAACATTTGTTGAGAGAATAAATGAAAGAAAGAATAAATGAATATACAAAATGGTCCCAACTGGGTTCTATAAATTTTTGTATAGGAGTTTACCGGGTGGTAATGGTAGGATTAAAGATGACTTTTGTGTTATATAAACTTGTATATTTTAAAACATATTTTATAATTAGACCAAATAAAAACAGCATGGCAATGTGATCAAGGCACTGACTGATTATATCAATGGCTTGCCCAGACGGAACTTCAGGTGGCCCTATTTGTCCTTAGAGCAGCACCAGGATTTACAATTAGACCAAATAATAAATGTCATTAGAATTGAGAGTTTTAGCATCAAAGGCTTCAGAAAGCAGCCTCAAGCCAGGCAGGTGAGCTGACCCCTGCAGCACGCTGAGGTCAACGCGGAGGGGAGGGTGTGCAAAGAGCTGGGCAGGCCGCCCTGCGGGGAGGGGAAGGACAATCCTGCCCTGGCCCCTGGAGGGGGACGTGGGTATTTATAGGGGGAGCAGGAGAACAGGGTGCTCCAGGCCCAGAGAGGTTAAGTAATGTGCCCACGTTCACGGTGGTAATGTTGCTGGATGAGCGCTGAAATCTGGCTTGTCTCCATCACCTGAACCCTTGCCCTGAATGGAATCATCATTTGAATGCACGAGTCCACCCATTGCCTTTCCAAGAATGCAAGCAGCTTAGCGTGACTTGGCATAGGGTGGGGTGGGCGAAAAGAAAGAGTGGCTGGGAATGAGGCTGGGGTCCAGCCTATATGTAGCATCTCTTCAGTCATACTGGTAAACAGAAAAAGGAGGCAAACATTTATGGACCAGAGAAAAGTAAAACCCAAAGTTGTAAGGGGCTGTTCACTTATATTCATGTCACAGGTTATTCAGTACATATTCATTGAGCCCCTGCCCTGTGCCCGGACAGACATCACTCCCACCCCGTCTCGGAGCTCACGCCTGTCCAGCACAGCTGGGGGCAGACTTACTGTGCTAGGCAGGATTCACTGTTAATAGTTCAACGTCATTTCTTAGGTGCTGTGTTTGCAGCTTCTCATGCTTCCTTTGAAGACCTTTTGCCCCTTCTCCTAACAAATAACCTGACTCACATCTTTTCTTTCATCCTTTCCTTCCCCCAGCTCCCTCTGTCAGAGGCGCAGAAGGGCTGTGAACTGACCCAAGGCAGGTTTCCTGCAAAGAGAGGAGGAAGGGGCCCAGCTCCTAGACCAGCAGAATAAGCAGGAGCAGACCCATCTCTGCCGGGTCCTCTCGACAAAGAGATTTGGTCCCTTCACCTACCAGTCTTTACCTGGCTGACGCTGGCTGAGAGCCTACTCTTCCAGAAACAGCGGGGGCCCAGGGAGAATGGCCCACCCATCCTGCAGGAATGCAAAAAACAATCGGCTATTAATTTCTAGTAGGATGAGCAGGAACATTTTCAGCCAGGAAATGTAAAGCTCCCTGGCCCCCGTTTAACTTCCAGGACTGCAGATGGCTCTGAGTTCCTCTTCGAGATCGTTTTAGCCACTGGTCTTGGGAGGGTATTTCACTTTTAAATGAGATGCCTGCCTGTTCCCATTGGGCAGCACCCCGTAGCGGTTAAGCCTAAGGACTAGGGATCCAGACTGCCTGGGTTTGACTCCCAGCTCTGCCACTTGCTGTGTGACTTTGGGCAAGTTACTAAACTCTCTGTGCCTCAGTTTTCTCATCTATGAAATGGAAATAATAATAGTACCAGCCTCATACTGTTTTGCGGTATTATAAGAATTAAATGAGTTGATACTGGTGATGTGCTTAGAACTATGTAAACATTTTTCAGGGTTAAATTAATCAAATAAATATATTTAATTATCCAGCTGTGGGTGGTACTTGCCTCTGTCTTTTCCTTCTCTTGGGATGTCTATCATTGGACTGAGGGAATAGATGTAGCAAAGAGGCTAAAAGCAGGGATTTGAGGGTCAAACTGCCTCAGTTCAAATCCTGACTCCACCACTTAATTAGAGATTGTCATCTAAATCTCTCTGCTCCTCAGTTTCCGCATCTTTAAAATGAGTTTATAATTGTACTTTCTTCTTAGGATGTCATGGGGAATGAGCTGTGTCATGTTCTCAGTGTAGTAAGTGGTACATAGTAAGTGCTCAATAAATTTTAGCTGTTATTACCAGGCACTCCAAAAAAAAAGTGCAATTTTGATTGCATAAGCTACAGTAATGCCAAAGCTAATGTACAGAGCACACATGGCCAGAGCCTCACACCAGCTCCTCAACGCTGGTTGTGCGCTAGTTAACAAAAAGCTTGACAGTTGGTGAGATGTGGGAGAGCTCAGCTATTTGGCATTTAATCCTGCTTGCTAGAGGTGTGATGTTGGGCAAGTTAGCATCTCCAAACCTCAATTTGTTTCCTTCCTCCCACCCTTCCTTCCTTTAATAAATATTTATTGAGTGTCTACTCAGTGTAGGCACAGTGCTAGGTTCTGGGTATTCCCCAAATGGACAGGCCCGTGAGGCATCACAGGCAGGCTGTACAATTAAACAGGTCACCCACTGTCTGCTGGGGGCCCAGCCTGGGCCTGGTACCTGGTGTGCCCTCAGTAAATATGGCTGCTTGCGCTAATTTACGATCAAATGCCCTTGATCACATCTCCATCGGGTCTCAACAGCCTTCCTCGTGAAGGAGGTGGCTGGTTCTTATTCTTTTCTCCAGCCCGGATGAGATGCATAGGCAGGTCAGAGGGAATGATTGTGAAGGTTACTCATTTGGTTTCTGCAGTGGAAAGTAAGGAGGGAGACATTTTCCCTGTAAATTTGGATAGTATCCGTAGATTAGTCATTCAAGACATTAAAAAACTGAAAGCAAAGTCAGCTGAGTAGATTCTGTTAAGAACTCCTGTTGATCTTATTTAGTCCTGGGACCTCTTCAAAGCAAATTTGACTAATGTGCAATTCTCCTGTCTAGGACAGCATTTTCCCAATGGTGTTCTGTGGAAAACTATATCCCTAAACTGTTAATAGTAGTCCATGAAAAGAAATTACATAACTGAATGTTTCTTTCCTGCAGACCGCCCCCAAGTTCTTAACATACAGATGCATGTTATGATATTGTGTGCATGATATTTCCAAAAATATTTGAGTGAAGAACCTTTTTCCAGTAACACTAGCAACAGCTTGTGGTTTACTCTTCCTCAGAGGAGAGCTTGAGAAATGCCCTAAGTTAGACTTCATTGATGAAAGCCAGGCTGAAACACCCAAACTCTGGTAACATGAGTACCGTACTTAGGAGAAGTGGAACAGACGTTGAGTGATGTCAGATCAGAACTGCCCCACTTAATGCCAGAGAATGAACAGAGAGTTCTCTCTGAGCCACGGCCGTCCATGTGCTGGCTTGGCTCACCTTGACCCAGCTGCTAGGGACAGTTGTCCAAAGGGACAGGGCATCCTGGCTCTGCCCACTTTCTCCTACTGCAGAGTTCTCCTCCTTTCCCACGTCCAGCAGAAAACCTCCCTACAGTTGGTGGTTTGGATGAGAATATTTATCTTCCCCAAACAGCTCTGTAACTTCCTCTCCCTAAATTGGGAGGTCGAGATGACTCAGGGTAGGGAAGAACTTACAGTGGGAAAGAAAACCTTGTAATTTGTGGTTATTTCTACTTCTGACAAGCTGGGTGACCTTGGGAAAGGACTAAAGCGTTCATTTTAGCCTCAATTCTTCATCTGTAAAATGGGGGTAATAGTAGCACCCATGTCATAGTGTTTGTCTGAGGTGTGAGATACTGCTTGCAAAGCACCTGACACAGTGCCAGTACATCGTATGTCTGCAATTAATATTAATGTCAGTTGTAACTGTTGTTATTGTAGATTCCACATTTGTGTGTGTGAGTGTGGGGGGGGGGAAGGAAGGAAGGAAGGAAGGAAGGGAAGAAGAAGAGAGGGAGGAGGGAAGAGGGAGGCATAGGATGCAATGTTTAGGGTATAATGGGAATTCCATCGTGCAGAGGAAGATTTAGATTAAAATGGAAAGTGAATAAATTTCCTACTAATGCAGGAAAAAGAGAAAATTTATCAATGTGATTCTAGGCAGAGTCCTAGAAACCAAAATTACTGGTTACATATTAATTAGTATGTTAGTTTATACATCAGGCTCTGGAGAATTTAGTTAGCATGAGTCAATCCCCAGAAGCTTACTTTGCATGGGATACACCTTGTGGCTGCATCGTGGTACCCAGGACACTGAATTTGTGGTTAGAGACTTGAGAGATGGGCACGGACTCTGAGGAAAGGGGGATAGATTGCCTTGAGGGATTTTTTTTCATCAGGCCTCTTGACTACAGCCTAGATGAACTCTCCTGGCCAGAACTCTTTCACTGGCCAAAACCATCTCTCTCCCCCTGTCTTTTTCTTTCTCCTCTTCCACACTCTTCCCTTTCTTATCCTCCCTCTTCCTTTCCCTTCCCCTACCCCAACAGGAATGAATAAGCATAAACACACTCCTACTTATTCCATTTGTCTTTGTATATAACCAATGAAGACTACTATCTTATGTCCTTATGTTATATTTATGTGATTCTGCTCCTTATTTTTATTTTATCTATTTTTGAAGTGAGGAGCATGTGAATATCACGTTTTAGGATTACCATTTTATTTCCATATTCTTGGACCACTTGTCGAAGTCTCCTTTATACTCAACAGTATTTTTTAATAAAAGAGTACATTTGTATTGCAGTAATACAATAAACATTAGAGAATAAAGAGAGGCTGAAACATATGTGAATCAAACTGGGAATCAAGCTCAATACTAGGCTTTATCATAAAGGAATTGGGATTATATATCTAGGGAAACAAACGTTATAGACAATAAACACACAAGATCTCCTGTTTTGAATATGATCCCTCGTTACTTTTCTATTGCTACTAAAAAAATGTACTGCAGTGTGCCAAGCACTATGCCAAATATTTCACATAACTCTCATAAACTTCATTTAGACTTTATAAAAATCCCTGAAAACCAGATTGTGTCTGCAACTGAGACTCTCATGGATTAAGGAACTGCCCTGAAATAATGCTACTAGGTCTAAATCAAGGTTTAGGCTTCTTCCCCACAAGGAAGCATTTCTTGATGGTAAGATTTGGGTTATATCAATACTAGAAGAGTTGACTGTTCTGGTCAAGATACCTGTGTCACAAAGGACAGCCTTACCCATACCCCACTCTTAAATAAAAGAGGCCTCTCAAAGACATAAGGCCAAGCCAGGCTTTGTGGGAGCTGGGGCCAGGAAGAGTTCTCTCTCTCTCTGTCCTTCTGCCTCTCTCTGCCCCTCCCCCTCTATCTGTGTGTGTGTGTGTGTGTGTGTGTGTGTGTGTGCACACGCACACACATGTGTGACTTTTCTGTTGGGAGATCCTCACTCTCTGAGAATTCATTCATTCATTCCTTCAACAAGTATTTGAGTTCCTATGTGACATGGAGATCATGGATGATGTTGACAAGTAGTTTCAGCAGAATGGAGAAGATGAAAGACTGATTGGAGAGGGTCAAAGAAAGAAAAAGAGAATAAATATTAGGGACAATGAATATGGAAAAATCTTTCAAGCTGTCTTGTTCTACATAAACTGGAAGGGTGGGAGCGGAGTAACACCCCGCTAGGAGATGTGGGGGGATGGGATCAGTTGCACAATGGAGGGTTTAGCCTCAGATTCGGCACTGGCAGTCCATCTCCAGCAATAGGAGGGAGGCGGAATATGGCTACAGAGTCTAGCAGGTGCATAGGTACAGAAGTGGTGGTATGTGTGTCAGTCAGCTCAGGCTGCTGTAATAAATACCATAGACTGGGGGGCTTAAACAACAGACATCCATCTTCTCACAGTTGTAGAGACTGGGAAGTTCAAGATCAAGGTACCAGCAGGTTTGATTCTTGGTGAGGGCTCTCTTCAGAGCTTGCAGATATTGCTTTCTTACTGTATGTTCACATGGATTTTCTTTTTTGAGAGAGAGAGAGAGAGACAGAGAAATACAGAGAAACAGAAAGAGATATCGCTTTTGTGTCTCTTTCTCTCTTTATAAAGGTATTCGTTATTTCATGAGGGCCCCAACGTCATGACCTCATTTAACCTTAATTAACTCCCAAAGGCCCCACCTCCAAATACCATCACATTGGAAACTAGAGGTTCAACATATGAATTTGGGGGGACACAATCATTCAGTCCAAAGCATTATTGAAATTGCTATTAGATGTTCTTATATTATCATGCAAAGAAGGAATGAAGGTTCTCAGATGAGAGTGAGGATGAGGAAGAAAACTTTGGAATGTGGGAGACAGTAGAAGCGTGAAAAGACTAGAGACATTTGGTGCGGGTGCAGAGTGGCAGTAGGGGCCCAGGAAGGTGGTGGGTGTGAACACACGGTTGCCTGTATTTCTCCAGCTATGTTTATATGGATGTAGGCACTGAGTAGAGGAGAATTGGATTGAACAACCTTGGCTTAGCAAAGCCATGCAATGAGAAAGGGGCAAGGGAGTCTAGGGTGTATGTGAAGAAGTTAATATAATAATGGAATCTAATCTGAATGAGGAGGGAAGTGAGGACCTGAGGGGTTGAGAGCCATGAAAAGGTAGTATATCCCAGGGAGTTGAAGAATTATGGGAGTCAGGGAACTAGAGGGAGAGAAGTGGAAAGTTAGAGAGTGGGAGAGAGTGGCAAGCAATAGGAAATGACAAGGTCAAGGCTGACCAAGAGAGTGAGTGGCTGCGGTAGAGTGAAGGACAAGGTCATTGGAGCAGGGGTCAAGGAACTGAGCGTTGAGGATATTGGAAGGATTCTATCTATGGATATTGAAATCACCAAGATAATTCTTCAATGGACATTGAATGGACATTGAAAGCACCAAGAGCAATACCTAAGAGAGTGACCTTGAACTGGGAGTTAAAGCTTCAAGGAAAGAGAAGGATAACCCAAGAGACTGCAGTGACCACAACAAGGAGGGAAAGTGGGTAGAATAATCTGATGGTTTGATGGGATTTTCAGGGAGGGACTATGGTCTGGAAGTGGCATAAGGAACAAGGAAAACAACTACTCTCCCTCAAAATTCAGTGATACAAGGAGTGCGGGAGAAGAAACACCGCCATTTGAGAGGACTTTGGAGGATGGAAGGCCCTCAGGGGAGAACCAGTGTTCATTTACAATAGTGATTCTCAAAGTGTAGTTCAGGAACCCCAGGGAGTCCCCAAGACCTTGTCAGAGATCCATAAGTCAAAAACTATTTTCATAGTAACACTAAGATATTATTTGCCTTTTTGCTCTCATTCTCTCACAAGTCTACAGTGGAATTTTCCAGAGGCTACGTGATGTGTGATAACACAACAGATTGAATGCAGAAGTGGATAGAAGAATCCAGCTGTCTTCCATTAAGCTGGAAGTTAAAGCGATCTGCAGAAATGTAAAACAATGTCATTCTTCCTGTGACTTAAAAAGATACATATATGTAAGGTTATTTTTCATAAAATACGTGATGGTTTTACTATAGTTATTTTAAATTAATAAGCTAATTTAAATGTTGTGTTTCAAATCCAGTAAGTATTGATAGATATAACACACACAAACAAAAGTTTTTTGGGGGGTCCTGAGACCAAAATGCTTGAGAACTACAAGGTTATTGCATACAGGCTAATGAAATGTTCAGAGAAGTTGAACATAAAGGGGATTTTGCTGATGATGGACTGCGGGTTCCAGAGCACACAACAGAAGGTTTGGGGAATGGGGAAGGGCTGGGAGACAGGTCAGAAATGGGAATGGAAAGACCAAATGTGGCGATGACAGTCTGGAGGATTAATGGTGATCTTGAGCCCTGGTTTATCATGTTGAAGGCATAGAGTGGTGTGAGCATTTCCAGGAAGCCAGGGGCACATGGAGCCAGCTCCTGCTGTGCGAGGTATGAAGCTGACTTATATGGTATCTGGGCACCTTAGTTTGAATTTTTAGAGGGCAGTCTCATAGGCACTGCTCATCTGCCTACTCCCAGGACCAGTCACCTGTCACAACTCACAGGATGATCTGCTGCCCGATCCTGCAGAATCTGAGTGTGATGGTTCTTAGAGAAGGGATTATGGTCTGGGCAGGCATTCTCAAATGCCTGCTACAATGATGGAGGAAAATAAAAAAATATGTTTGGAACAACTTTGATTATTTGGAATTTTTCCAATTCAGTTCTGCCTGAAGGTGCAGAGATGGATTGGGTGTGTGCAGATTTTACACTGTGACATGAAAACTGGGGTGTATGGTTTACCATGAATGTATTCCATTGCCTCTGGATGCAAAAGACCTTCTGAGAGGTGCATCGGGCAATACAATGACAGCATCTTTGGAGGTGCCAGTGGTGGGTGGGTTGATGTATGTAGTCAGATTCTTAAATCTGCAAAGAAAATTTGGGCATGGGTCTGCACCAATGGTTGGTTGGTAGAGGATATAGCCCAAACAATCTTAAGGTTAAGTCTTTCATATTGCACAACTTCTAAAAGATACCATTTGCACTGTGGTCTAAGTGACTGATGTTTCTTGCAGCTGTGAAATGCAGAAGCTCTGATGTGAGAACCTTCCCTGTGCGCGTCAGTATCTTACTTCCACATGGTTTCCTCTAACATCTTTTCGTCATAGTCTCAACATGTCAATTTATTGCATTTAAAATGTGTTTAAATGGTGCCACGTTTGGAGAATGTGTTCAACAAGAGCATTTATTTCCCTATCCCCTCCCACCAAAATGTGTGTAGGGATATAAATCAATTTCCCTCTCTACTGGATAATTCTTGTCAGCCTTTAAAACATGCCTTGCTATCTATCACCCATTTAAAAATAAACCATCAATCAAACCAGCAGACTATCTTTTGACCGTTCACCCTCCAGGTACAGCCCCATTTCTCTGCTCCCCTTCATAGCAAAACTCTTTGAAAAAGTTGTTAGTATTCCCTGTCTCCATTTCTTCAATTCTCTTTCTCTTCTCAGCCCACTCTGATGGAATTTCCTTCCATACCGCTCCCCTGAAAGGACCCTTATCAAGGTCACCAATGACCTACATTTTGCCAAAGAAATGTTATTCTCTGTTTTCATTTTACTCGACCTTTTGACAGCACTGGACATACTTGATCAATCCTTCCTTCTTGGAATATCTTCTCGAAGCTTCTATATCACACTCCCTTGGATTTCCCTGTCTCATTAGCAACTCATTTCTTTCTATTCTGCTGGTTCCTCCTCTTTCACTAGACTCCTCTATTCTTCCCGGCTTCTCTTCTCCATTCATACTGTCCAAGGCATCATACGTAGTTCCTTGGTTTTCTGTACCATCTATGTACACTGAAAGGTCTCCTATTTCTCTCTCCAGTCCTCAATGCCATCTCATATATTCCAATGTCTGTTTAACATCTCTGCTTGGCTCTCACTTCAGGCATTTCAAACATAACATGGCTAAAGCAGAACTACTAATTCTCCTTCTAACTTCACTCTCCATCCTGTCCTTGCCATCTCAGTAAATGGTACCACTATCCACCCCATTGCTCAAACAAAGAAATGGAAGTACCACCCATGATGGTTGTCTTTACGTCACACATCCAATCTATCAGAAAGTCTCATCATCTTTAATTCTAATAATTCTATAATGTTTTACAAACATTATTGCTTCAAACTAATTCAAGCATCATCATCTCTCCTTTGATCTACTGTGGCCACCTCCTTTAAGGGACTGCCAGCCCTCACTTTTGCCCTTTTCCTAGTTTATGAACCACATATCAGCCAGAGGGATCTTTCTAATACAGAAATCAGATCACATTACTTCCTACCTAAAACCCTCCAATAACTTCCCACTGTGACCCAACTCTTACCATGACTTACCAGGTCCCATATGATCTGACCCTGATCTATTTCTTGGACCTGTTTGCTAGGCTTCAACCATACTGCCCTTCTTTTTATCCCTCTAACTTGATAGGCTTCTTCTTGACTCAAGGCCTCTACACTGACCTTTCCTTCTGTTTGGAACATTCTTCTGTTCCTATGGCTGCCTCTTGTCATCATTTAAATCTCAACTCCAAAGCTACCTTCTCTGAGAGACCATCCATGATAACCAAAGATAAAGCATTTCTCTTCTTCCCTCCAATCACTCTAATACCCCATTTTATCCTCATCATAGCACAGATCAGTACCTGAAATTATGTGAAATTACCTTTATGTGTTCGTTTCCACGTTTATTGTTTGTTTTCTGCCTCTTGATGGCAGGGACTTTGTCTTTTTTGCTCACTGTGGCATCCCCAGTACCTGACACCAATAAGTGATGGTTCAATATTTGTCGACCAACTGACTGACTTGGAATTGTGGGAAGGAATAATTGATATCTGGATTATCTGGGGAAAATTCACGTAGGATTGCTAAAGTTCTTTTCACTTTTAAGATTTGCTCATTCAAGTTATTCTCAAAACACATTCAGACTGAATTAAATACCAACCCCTTTAGAATGGAGAGGCACTTCCCAATACTAAAAGATAAAATTGATAGAAAAAACCCCAACATACCAGAAACAGCCCATTGCTATCAAACAAAGAATGAAACGAACAAAACAATTTTTTTTTTGTATCATCCAAAATTCTTCCCGAAAACAAACTTCAAGGTTCTCAGTTTTTCTTACTGTGGAAGTTAAAAAGAGGGCAGAAGGAGAGCAAAGAGTTTTCATTTGTGTGTTAAGTCCTCCTGCTATACCAAAGGTCACTGATTTTATACCCCAGTGTTAGATCAGATGCTGAGCTTATTTTTCAAATGGTCCTGTTTTTATGGATGGTGCAATGCTGTGGACATATATTGAGGGCTTATGCAAGTTCTGTATCTAGATTGGCATTTATCATGAGTAACCACATTAACTTATTTTATGACCTGAGCTCCAAGGTCCTGAAAAACTATGTGTTCGAAACTGCATATGCCTGGGCACCTACCTGTGCTCCTCACAAGCTCTGTACCAGCCATTAGCAAAGGATCTTGGATTTTCTGGGCCTCCAGTTTTCTATTTATAAAAAGGAGAAAACTTATGGAATGATCTGATGATTTTTTTCTTCATTGGAATACTTTTATGATACGATATGAGACCTTGAGGTGTCATGGAAGGAGGTCTGAACTGGAGATCAGAGCTTAAACACCTAAATTCAGCAGATATTTATTTCATACCTATTATATACCAGACCCTTAAGCTACTACATGCTATGCTTCTGCAAATTGAAGTAATTTTAATTATTATTTAGAGAGGAAAGCAGTTAATCAGACCAAGAGGGAGTATAGTATAGAACAAGAGTCCTGAATTGGCATTAAGGGTCCCTGCTCTGTCCTTCCTTGTTTGTGTATAATTTTAGACACGTCATCTAACCCTTCCTAAACTTGGTCTGATTAGGCTTTGGGGGGTAGAAATGAGTAATGGATTGGGAGAGGTAGGCATTGTCATGGGAACAAAGGAAAAGTAGGAACAACAGACCTCTGGAAGCGCAAGAACTGGATGGCGGCTTTGATCCCAAGGCAGCCCTAGTGAGGGCCTCTGCTGCCCCCTGTGCCCACTTGCCTCCCTACCTACCCCATAGCTTCCTTCACCTCAGTAGTATTCAAATTCTGCAATTCCATGCAAAGTTTGTTTATAAAGGGGTTCTCTTGCTGGGAGAAAAATGGTTTGAACCAATGCCATCCTCTTACATAATTTCTGCTGACTCAGACCTCTGGCCCCCTCCCCCACCCCCGCCCCTCCAACTATATGCCAGCATCCCTTTTCTAGCTGCATCTGGATGGCAGGGAAGTGGGTGAAGCAGGCTGGGAACAAGAGAAGTAGAGAGTAGGGAGTGGCTGGGCTTGTGGCAAACTGGAAAGTGCATGCCCTGTTTAACAGGAAAGAAGCACCGTCGCACCAGCTAATTGTGGCTGTGTGGGCCTGCACCATGGACAATGCCAGGTCATCCAGAGTTTTCAAGGCAAGCTGAAAATCCACATTTTTGCATGAAGTTTGCTGCTTTTTACATGTTGGCAAGTAATTTAGAAAATGTTGACACCACGGGGTTCAAACAGTATACATCTAATATATATCTAGTTAGTCTACAGACAGTTTTTAGAAACTAGAGTTCAGATAAAGTCATGACCTTTCAGCTTTTGTTCTGGATACTAGGTACATGTGTGTGTGTGTGTTTTCACATTCCTGAAATGGAATCTGATTGGCCCAATGTACCTTTTCAGGCCAGAGTTTCTCAGAGGAGTTTATCACAGAGTTTGGCTGCATTTGGGTCAGTGCCCACCGGGGCTGCCTAAGGCCTAGCCTTTCAGCAGGAACCTTGATTGGGCCAACTTCCATTTCAGAGGCTGTAGCCATGGTAAGCTGTGTACCTGATATATCTAATAAAGAACTAGAATTTCCTCCTCCATAAATGAATATTTAAGTAGCATGATCTGTATTGGTTTCTTCTAACAAAATTCTATTTCTTAATAAGAAAAAGCAATGTTCCACTGATATTTAGTTAGAATTTTGGTAAAAATGTGGGTGGTGACAAGTATAATATATTGGTATTAATGGTCCTTAGAGCAAAGCTCTGATTTGCACCAAAATGTTGGCTCCTTCTTATTTTAAGAAAATTCTGTTCACAAAATTAGCAACCCTTAGGGTTAGAAGAGAGTTTAACCTCTTTAAACCTCCCTTCCAATCCCTGAATATTCTTTTATGGCATCCCCACCAAGCTGGCATCGCCTATATTGTGAATACTTCTCTTTACAGGGAGTGTAAAGGGAGCCACGTTTATCCTCGGATAGCCTGGTGATTAAGTTTTTTCTTATTGCACAGAGCCCAACCCACCACACGCAGTCAGCATAGCATAAATTTGCTAAATGAAATCTATTCACGTATTCTTTCATACGATGTTTACTGGGGAGATACTATATGCCAGGAACTCTCCTAGGATCTTGAGTAATATCAGAGCAAATCCACGTTCTTGTAGAGCTGATGTTCTAGTGCAGAAGCAAGAGGTGGTGGGAGAGACAATAAATGTTTTTAAAAAGTAAATCACATAAAATGTTACAAGATGATAGATACCATGGAAAAAAGAAAGAGTAGAGTTGAATGAAGGGGATTGGGAGGGAGGAGTGAGCTACAATTTTAAATAGACTGAATAGGGTAGGCCTCATTGAACAAAGATTCCCTTTCCACTTTCCAGACCTGCAGGATAATAATAGTAATAATAATAGCTTAGTATCTGTTGAATCCCAGCAGAGATTCTAAGCACTTTCTCTGTATGAAATTCATTAAATCCTCATAACAACCCTGAGCTAGCTACTACTTTTATCCCCATTTTCATAGGAGCACACTAAGGGGTAGCGGTTAGGTAAGTTGGCTAATATCATGCAACTAAGTAAGAGATGGTGGTCGACTAACCTTGACCTTCTGGCTCCAGGCTTTGGCTCTCAAACGCTCAACACAGCTGCTTTTCAATGCATCTCCCAAGTCTCCTCGTTGACCACTGCCCTCTCAATTGTTTCTTTCCCAGGCACGTGCTTTGTCCAGTGCCTTTCATTGTCTGTGATTCCTGGGATGAGGCTTAAAGTCTCTTCATCGTCCTGGGGTTTGTTGAGAATACTTTAGCTTTATCTGATATCACTGGACAAGGCGGGGGCACCCAGAGCTTCACGAAACCCTCCTTGGGCACACTCTGACCAGCCACCCTTACATCGGTTTTGTAAGGTCACAGTGATCAAAATAAACATGAATTTTTTCTCTCAGTTTTGACATAAAAAGACATCTTTTTTCAGCAAATGTCACTGTGGTTTCAAAGCCTAAGTGTGATGTGTGAACGGGGCAGCATTTGTAAAGTATTTCCTGCTCAGCCATAGGGTGAAATTATGCAAGCCAGTGAGTCCTGAAAACAGCTGCATCAAATTCTTAACACCTGCAAAAAAAAAAAGTTTTGAAAATAACTTTTCATTGTTTTTAATTTGGAGATTGGTTGGTTTTCTGCTGTTTCAAACTCTGAAGGACCCTCCAATTCACTAAACCTTCAGTTGGAAAGAGAAGTGGGGAATTTTAAGAGAGTTTTGCAAATCTAAGGGAGAGACTTCACTGGAATTATATGTTCATTGATGCACTTAAAACAACTTCTCCTGGAATCAGCCTCAGGACTGCTCCTTAAAGCCACGACAAAAGCCCCAGGCTCTAGTCCTCTAGTGCGCCCTAGAGTCACTCCCTTGGCTTCTTGGTAGAGTTTCTCTTCGTAGGGGTGGAGGTAGGTGGGGGGTCTCGTCTTGTGCGAGGGGAAAGCAGAGCCAAGCTCCCATGACCTGTTGCATCCTCCCCAGCTTTTCAAGTTAAAGCGTTGGATTTCCTGAAATTGTTGAACTGGATCTAAGCGCAGGCGCCCCCTTTCCCCTGCCCCCCTCCCTAGCAAGGTGAGAGTTGCTGTTGGGGAGGAGCAGTGGGAGGGGGTGAGGTGGGGCTGGGATGGGGGCTGTTGGAGAGAAACTGAAGCGATGAGCACAGGACAGGAAAAGTGGGAGGAGGAGGAAGAGGAGGGGGGGGAGGAGGAGGTCGTAAGATGAGAGAGGAGGGAAACGTGTCACCAGCTCGGCTCCGGGAGCTCCGCTGCCGCCGCGTTTGTGGACTCGCGCCGGAGAGGACTTGAGTCTGGACCGGACCCCGCGGAGGGCAGAGCCGGGAGAGGAGGTAGAGAAGGCGGCTGAGCGGAGCGCGGCGGCGAGAGCCATCCAGGTCGCTCACTGCTCTCGGGTGAGAAAACTTTCTCGGGAAGACCGGAAACTTTTCCCTGGGCGCGCGGAGTCTGGGGCGGAGGCGAGCTGCGGGTGTGCGTGACTCGAGGTGACTCAGGAGGGGCTGGAGTCTTAGGCTCAGCAGTGGCACGGGATTGAGAACAAAATCGCCGGGCACAGTCCGGCGGGGCACGGGGAGGGGCCTTGGGGAAAGCGTTACATTTGGGGGCAACCGGGTGGGGGCCCCCGCGTGGTTAAGGATTCTCCGATCGGACGCTGCAGGCGGGTATAGAGGAAGGGGCTCGCGACCACCATGGGGGGCGCGGGAAGCGCGCCCAGCGTCCGCACCTTAGGGTGGGCGAGGGACCGCTGTGGGGTGGAACGCGGGACGCCGCCGATCCTGGGACCCAGGCTGTGCCAGGAGATCGAAAAAGAAAGTTTGCTTGTCGGTCTTTCTCGTTCTCCTCTTTGACCTGAGGGGCAAATCTAAAGAGCTGCCCCTACTCGGGCGCGGGCGATTCGGCGCCCCGAAACACCCCATCTTTTCCTGCCATTCCCCCTTTTTCCGGAGAGAGGCGTGGGAGGGGAGGCCAGAGAAGTGAGCCGCTTTGTCCCGAGCGCCGCTGGACGTGCGCGCTCTGCCGACTGGGGCGGGCCCGGGCGCAGCTTGCGGAGACCCGGCGGGGCGGGCGGCTCTGCTCGCCGGCGGCATCCCCTTTCTGCTTCACCTTTCCCGCCAGACCTCCTTTTGGAGACGCTTTCCCCTGTGCGCCTACTGTGCGCGCGCAGAGCTCCTTGCGCGCACAGGGGGCGCCCTGGAGCCTCCGCCCCTGCAGCCGGCACCCTCTTGTCCCCAGCCTTCCGCCCCTTTTCCGAGGGGCGGCCGTCCGAGGGCAGATCAGGTTGTGTTACTTGCAAACCGTGCTTCAGGAATCGGCTGTGGGGTGCCTCTGTGGTTGGCAACAGGGTTTTCCCCTTGTTCTACCCACCTGCCTTTGGTCACATGCCACCGCCTCTTCCCCCGCGGTGCCGGGAGCCCGCGTTTTGTTTGTCAGCAGTAAGGCGGTGAGTATTTATAGACGCACTACAGTCTGCGGAGTGCAAGGTTTCAATTACTGCGATGCGCCCCACAAGACGGAAGGCTCACGCGAGGCGGCTTAGCGGCAGGTCTGCTCCGGAGACCCACTTGGAAATAGTTCTGGGCCGGAGTCTCCGGGCATCCCTGTTGGGGCAGAGTTCTGGACCTGTTGCCCAGACGATACGTGCAAATCCAAATGACCCATTGCAAAGGACCAAAGCAGTCAAGGACGCCAACTCCAGATTGTCTCCATCCCCTGCCCCTCCCCCATCAAAGGCTGCTCGCTGATCAAGCCTCAGAGACTGCCCTTTTTACTTCCCTTTAGTGACCACCGTGGGTGCAGTCATGACATTTCACTGGCCTACATGCTGCAATATTTCACGGTGCTGTGCTCTGGTAAATTGCTCTCTGGCTGGAAGGCGCTGTTACTGACAGCATGAAGCAGCAAGCGGGTCAGGAGGAGAGGTGGAACTTGCAGAAACTAATTCAGCCACATTTTAAATTTAGCCCCTGGTGAGGTTCCTAGTACGAGTGAGGAAAGTGCAGCCCTCCTCTCTGTGGAACCTGGCTGGCCGATCTTCTCTGGTTGCATTCAGCCCAAGAATCTGACCAAGGGTGCTGTTCAGAGTGTTTTTGTAGAATGTAGCAGATAAGGGAAACAATGCTTGGTCAGTCCACAAAGTTGTCTTTGGTTTTTTCAGCTCCAACCATTGTCCTTTCAGTATTTTACTGAAGCTTCTAACAGCCAGAACCATTAGTAGTGTAAAAAAGAAAGCCATTAGAAATAGACTTGTTTGACTGGGTTCTTTCTCAAGGGCTTAGTTTAGACAAAATTATTTCTCAATGAGGAGACCTCGTTTCTTTCAGATCCAGAGGGTCATGGATGTGTATTTATTTCAATGGGTGAAATTTCAATAATGGTCTGTGTTTGAACATTACAAAAATGTTCCCTTTATTTTAAAAAAGGGGAGGGGGCAAGCGCCTCTTGTGGTCTTAATAATGTCTTAAACTCTGCACTAACAGACTCTGATAATATTATGTAATCTGCACCAAAACAATGGTGAAATAGGTACTATCATATCCCCATTACATAGGTAAGCCCACTGAGGCTTAGAGAACTTCAGTAATTTGTCCAAAGCGACACACACAGGGGTGGAGCTGAGAATGGGTTCCAGATCTGTTACTCCAGCCTTGTAGTGCCAGCCTGTTCTGGAGAGGTCTTTCCTTTCAGGGCCTCAGTTGTTAATTAGATCATCTTATAGTTGATTAACTTGGTGGCTTTTTTCTTTAAATGTCACATAATATCACAGAGTGGCTCAATAACTGAAAAAAAATAATCCCAGTCTTGTCTTTAGAAAACTATCACACTGCTATCTGAAAATTTCATGTTGGAAATCCAGAGCTAATGTCATAATCTTCAATTCATTCATCGACAATGTATGTGCAACACTTAAACCATTCATCTGTAGAAAATTGAAATCAGTAAGGGCTTTGTGGATTTTTTTTTTTAATATATTTATTTATTTTTGGCTGTGTTGGGTCTTCGTTTCTGTGCGAGGGCTTTCTCTAGTTGCGGCGAGCGGGGACCACTCTTCATCGCGGTGCGCGGACCTCTCACTATCGCGGCCTCTCTTGTTGTGGAGCACAGGCTCCGGACGCGCAGGCTCAGTAGTTGTTGCTCACGGGCCCAGTTGCTCTGCGGCATGTGGGATCTTCCCAGACCAGGGCTCGAACCCGTGTCCCCTGCATTGGCAGGCGGATTCTCAACCACTGCACCACCAGGGAAGCCCTGTGGATTTCTTAATGATTTCTCTGTCTTAGGGAATTTGTAGGTGTGCATGTATATAGTCCGCTGTGGTCATTCCTTTTGTATTGCCCTTGTACAAGGTAAAATATACTGAAATCTTTCTTGAATTGTAGCCTTTTTCATGTTCACCTTTTTTTGCAGAGCTAGACCAATACAGAATTGATTTGAGAAATAGAGTGTGAGGCCCTATGAAAGATCCCTACTGTGTTTAGCGTTCATCATTGAAAGTTTATTCCCTAGAGTTGCCTCTGTATGTGCAAAATGTAAATGCTTGCTAAAAGCAATGCTTATAGAAAGTATCATTTGTGAACAAGTCAGTGGGAATTAATATTTCAGTTGCTGAAAGTTGGGAATAAAATATTTTGTGGGCTTCGTATGGGGTATGAGGTTAGTAATTTTGGAACAGAGACGGTGGTACCCTGTTAAGCAGAAGGTACTGTTTTACAAGGGAAGATTCCCCTTTGGAGCTAAGAAGGAGGTTGGGAGCATAGACGATGCAAGGCAATAATGGGGCATCAGAGGTGAACTTGAGTTATTTACGCTTTTGTCAGGGGCTGGAGATCCAAGGCAAGGTTTACCTTGAAACTTGTACAGTTAAATGAGCCAACTTATTTACTGGGCCGTAACTGTGAGCCAGGTCCAGCCATGGTAATGTTATCTGAACCTTCCAACAACTGTGCCGGTAGCTATTCTTTTCTCTATTTTAAGATGTGAAAATGAAGGCTCAGAGAGGTTAATTACTTTCCTGATGTCACACAGCTATTAACTAAAGCCCCTTGTTCTTTCTAGTTCATTTTGATATCTACCCTTGAAGGCCTTCCATGAAGAACCCAGGGTCCCAAGTACTCAAGAAGGTCCTACTTGTTCACATGGAAATTTCTGGAAGTTTCTGGATCAGAGCAGTGTGGTAGCACTAAAATGAGGGCACAGGAGTTGGGTGAACAATGGAGGAACTGAAGGGACAGTCTGGATAATTCTGACAGTAGTTATCCCATGGAAGAAGGAGAGAGGCCCAGAAGGTATTGTGAATTTAAGAATTATTGGCATTGGTCTGGCTGGGGATGGCTGTCACATTGCTGGGCAAGACCTGGCAATTAGCCTGCCCGACAAGGTGCTGAGAGGGGAAAATGGGGGAGGAAGTACTGCCACCTCCCTTGGCATGGCTTCTGTTGTGAAGAGGACTTGTTGGAAACCCCAGGTTATAGTTGATGTAAATTAGGGAGTCCGTGAGACCTGTTTCCATTTTAATTGGACTTGGCTCTTTGAGGTAACAGTCGCCCAATCTCTCTCTTTATTCTTTTCTTATGTTTTGCCAGTTTATGGCCTTTGTAGATCAATCCTTGGATTTCATTTAGAGGCGAGAGAGAGAGAAAGAGGAAGAAAAAAAAAAAAAGCAAAGGTTAGTGATTATCTAAATTGGATTAAGCTCTGTCTAGTAGCCGTTTAAAGAAATACTGCTGGCTCTCTAATTACCATCAACTAGGAATTTAAACAGTCTATTAAATTTAAGCTGACTTTTTTTCTTTCTTTCTCTTTTTTTTTTTGGCCCTCTGATAGTTGCAGCTTTAACATATTCTGGAAGTTTGGGGGCTTTTTATATATTCTTCAAATGTGTGGAGGACATTCTCTGCCTCCTCCCTTTAAAAAATATTACATTTCTGTAAGAGGATAATAAATGATATTATTATATACTGGCTTGGTTAAAAAGCAGAAGCTCATAGCCAGGTTCAGCCGGCTCTGGCTGGCTGGAGAGCGAGTCAGTTAACCGAGTTCTTTGTCAGAAATGTAGAGACACCTATGTTAGGCTTTCAGGGTGGAGTATGGCTCGCTTATTTTTTTTCTGTAGTAAAAAGTTAGGCTTAGAATGAAAATCAGCCACCTTTACTCTGTGTGGAAGCTCTGAGTCAAAAATATGAGTGTTCTTTATCAAAGTGGGTGGTGCGTGTGCTTTGGGGCTGGGACTAAGGTGAGGCGAGCGAGGCATCAAGAGCATGGCCCTGAGAGAGATGCCTCACTCGCCCCCCCCTCTTCCCAGCCCTGCTGTGCTTACGGTGAACTGTGCCCAGAAGGGTTCTGGAGAGCAGTGGAACGCACCAAAAGATCTCTCTCCCTCTTGACCATGGCCTATGGAAAAGCCAGGTCAACATCTACCCCTGCCACTGCCCAAACAGCCTCTCATAATTAGTTGTACAATTTATTTTGCATATAATCATATGGTACAAAAAGCGTGTATTTCCCTCTAAGCTTTCATTCTCTTTCCCTCACCTCAATTTTAGGGTGTAAATATGAGATTTCTCTCAGGCACTCATCAATGTTCTGCTTTCACTTTAGATGATCGCCAAACACCAGCAACACCTCCAGTTTCTTGCTTCTCTCATTTCTTACAGAACTTCCTTCAACTTTGCTGGTTCTTTTGGACACAGGACGAGTTCTGTGTTTTGTTGAAGGCATCTGTGACAGCAGTTAGGTTTCTAGCAAATACTAGGATTAAGGGGACACTTAGGGGCTCCCTTGGCCATTCAGGAACTAAAGTATATGTCCATTTAAGCTGAGCCTGGGAGAATACGTGAAGGAATTTGTTTTCCTCTTCTTCCCAAGGACTGGGGGCAAAAATCCAGCAAGGGCTCTGATGTGTGTCTGTATTATTCTGAACTAAGCTGCCTCAAACCCTGTTACAACCTGCTCGTGACCTCAGCTGCGTAAATCCTCCGTGTAAACCCTTTTACGCTTGCTGTTGAACTCTAAATACTCCTCTGGAACGGGTTCAGTACCATTCCCCAGATGTCTTTGGGGGAGACCACGTCAGCTGCTACTGTCATTCTGGAGAACTCCACTACAGCTTGCTGGCCGCTGGGGTCCACCACCGTGCAGCTGTATGGCCACTTTCATTGTAAAATATCTGGAGGCAAAAGTAGTGGGTGAACATGGTAATCCTTTGCAGTGTTCTGAGATAATCAAAAAAAAAAAAAAACTTGACCAACAGGATAATCGATTCCTTTCAGGCTTCAGAAAAGCCCCCAAGACACCCCCAAAGGTTGGAATCAACTTTGCAGGGGGGAGAGTTGTTCAAAGAGGGCACGCGTGGGTCCTAACTGGCATCTTGAAGACAACACAGGTCAGGGATTTGAGATCTGGAGTCTGATCCTGACTCTGCTGTGGGCAAGCTGTCTGACCCTGGGCCAGTTGCTCAGTGTTCCTGTCTACAAAATAATGAGATTGGTCTTCCGCGAAGGTTCCTTCTAAAATTCTGTGATGGCCAAGGAATTGTGGTCTAGAGCAGTGCTTCTCCAAGTGCATACGAATCACCCGGGGATCTTGTTAAGCCACAGAACCTGATTCAGTGGGTCTGGGTTGGGGCCTGAATGACTAACAAGCTCCCGGGTGATGCTGATTCCGCTGATTCTCAGGTTGCTGGTTAAGTAGCCAGGCATTAGAGTCTGGACCAGGGTCTCTCAACCTTGGCCCTATTGATACTTGGGGCTGGACAATTCTTGTGGGAAGCTGTCCTGTGCATTGGAGGAAGTTTAACAGCATCCCTGACCTCTACCTGCTAGATGCCTGTAGTACCCTTCACACCTCCCCAGTATGGCAGCCAAAAAATACCTCCAGACATTGCTGAATGTCTCCTGCAGGGGGAGACGGAGGCAAAATCACCCCTGGTTGAGAACGTTGGTTCTCCCTACAACAGTGTTATCAATCCTGGTTGTACATCAGAATCACCTGGAAGATGTCTAGAAAATACAATAGTCTGGAGTTCTCTTAAATTCTGGAAAAGTACTAGTCCCAGACTTGAGTCCTGGTGCTATTATCCTTCCATAGCTGTGGGCCAGCTCCTCTGGCCTCCGAACCAGAAACTCTTCACTTCTAAAATAGAGGTCATAATGATGCCTACTTCCGAGGGTTGTTGGGAAGATCAACTGAGATGACATGAAAATGAGCTTTAGAAACCACAGTCATCCCTCAGTATCTGCAGGGCACTGGTTCCAGGACCTCTCCCCCCTTCCCTATACCAAAATCCAAGGATGCTAAAGTTCTTTACATTCGGCCCTCTGTACCCAAGGGCTCAGAACCCGCAGATATGTAAGGCTGACTGTATAAAGTGCTGTGCAGACGTCAGTGTTGAGTGTTATACCACAGGCCCCTGGAGTTTTATTTTATTTGTTCAATTACTTTATTTATTTTTCCCAGGACTGGATTCATCTTCCCACAGGTCTGCCTAAGTGACCTCCATACTTTTCCCTCATTATTCCTCTGGCGCTGGCAGTTAGGAGCTGTGCGTCTTTTTCTGCAGTCAAAATCTGGCAGCCCGGGAGCCAAACTTTGGCATCAGAAATGTCTCGTTTGGTTTGAGTCGTGTTTTGAAAAAAAAAATGATTATTTTTTCCAGTATTTAAAAATTGGGATATTTGACATATAAACACAGGTTTTCAGCTTTTCTTTACAAAAACAAAAAGAAGACTGAATGTTCTCTTTAGTTTGGTATGGTCCCCACCTGGCCTTCTAAGCGTGGCTGTGTTTTCTGCCTTGGCCCCTGTAGGCACTGAGTTTGCCATCTCAGCTTTAGGCCTTCCTGTGTTTTTCTTTCATCGTGACCAGATTACTGTTCCTTTTTTCTCTTTTCTTTATTACTGGTAGGACAACGTCTGGCTTATCTCTGCATCCTGGGTAGTGGATGCTCGCTAGCTATTTATTAAAATGCGATATTTTGTCCCATCCTTTCCTGTCACAGATGAAAAAAAAAAAGGATACTCGTTGAGCTTTACCTATGAAAGCTTGCTTTTCCTTCCCCAAATTTCCTTTCCAGTGTCCAGTGCCCATATTCTTTAGAGAAACAGACAAGAAAATGGAGAACGTGTATTTTCGGTTGACCTTTCATTAACTTTACTTTGTAACTGGAGAAGGTGATTTAACCTTTCTGCATCAATCTTGTCTCAACTGTCCATCTTCAGTTACAGCCCTCGGTGTCGACTTGCATTTATAACATTACCTCTGAGTATTTCCTGCGAGCCCCTGAGCCCCTTGGGGGCAGATACTTTATTCTTCTTTGCCCCGTATGGCTTCCTCTACTTAGATCCTGGCACACAGCGGACCTTCTAACATGTGGTGGTTGCATGAACTTGAATCGAACTCATGACCTCCCTGAAATGATCAGATCCCAAGAGCCCCTTCAGGCTTCTGACTCTCTCTATCCAGTGCTGTTTACACTTGGCCCCATGACATAGGAAGAAGTGCCCTTTCCCTTCATCTCCTTTTCTTACGAAAAAGCACTCCATCCTGTTTCTGCAACGGGAGAGTGAAGCTAATTTTTAATAAATCGCACATGTTAATCTAGAGCACATTTCCCCACACTGAAAACTCCTGTTGGCTGCCAGACAGTAGCTTTTGACCGCTCTGTCACCCCCCAGGGATTTATGTCTGTTCCATGTCAGCAATGTAATTGCTGACATCACGGTCGGTCTCGGCTACTGCCGGTGTCTAGCCTTTTGTTTTATCATCTGGGAGGCACTGCAGAATTGCTCTGGATGGCATTTATAGGCCACACCCAAACAATCTGCACTCCAAGAAACTCCCTCCTCAAAGTGGGGCTTATAGAGGAGTAGATAAGATGTGTGGGTGTTCCCCACGGTTTTGCTTGACTTGTATCACAGGAGGGGATTTTTCTGGTGATTATACTGTGGTTTGCAGGCCTGGGTGGTGATGATGATGGGATGAAATAATTACTTCTAGATGGATCTGAAGTGTCAGTGCTCTGAGTCCTGTGGACATGTAGCCAACACTTTGAAACAGAGAGAAACATGCGCTTGCATCCTGTGTGTGCCGATATTTACTCTTGCACAAATTCAGACTCCCAGACTCTTCTGTCTGTGCTTGGTTTCCAGCGGAGTGCTGAGAAAGTTGCCTCATTCTTCCTGTTGAGCCTTTTCCATAGTCCAAACTTGACCTTTAACATTTTCTTGTCTGTGGGAGTGTCTGTCTCTCGGCTGTCTTTTGTCTCCTCCAAGTTGCGAAGTTTGGTCCTTAATCCCAACAAGCGCGCTGTGCTCTGCAGCAGTCTCCTTCCTCTGCTGTGCTTGTAGGATCCACTGGCCAGCAATGCAGACCCAGGGCTCTGTGGCCGCGTGACCCAGGTCCAATAATGCTTAGGCGGACCCCAGTTCACGCAGAAGGAAGGGCATTTTTCTGGTCCCCCAGAAATGGGAGGGCTGCTCTTTCTGCTGGCTCGGAAGTCCACATTTCATCCCGTCATTCAGAATTATTTACTGGGCACCTTTTATGTGCCCAGCACTGTGCTCATAGCGGGATACAGCAGTGAACGAGACGAGCAAGGTCTTACAGGTCTTTAAGGAACTTACGTGCTCTCAGGGCCGGTCAGACAGTGAACAAGTAAACACAATGACTTCAGCTCGCTTGAAGGTACCATGAAGAAACGAAGCTTCCTTCCTGTAAGGGACAGAGCATACAGGCTGCCTGAACCTGGTAAGAAGCTGTTGGTGATGGTTGAGAAGGGAAGCCATGGGTGGTGACTGTGTGGCAGGCAGGAATGTTGTTAAAACAGAGGGTTGGGAGTTCAGGCCCTGGAATCAGGTAGGATTTGACTTTTGGCCCCACTTAATAGTCTTCTGACCTTGGGCAAGTTAATTCCCAGGCTTCAGTTTCTTCCTCTGCAAAACGGGAATAACAAAACCTACTTCCTGGGGGTTGGTTTAGGGTGGAAATGAACTAAGGCGATAGATGCCCGTAGAGGCTCGGCACCATCCCACCGTCACGACCAGCCTCTGAGGATGGTTAGTATATTCTTAGGAGCAACAACAATAGTAAAATCGGCGTGGTAGGCAATTGATTTGCAAAATGGTCCCACTGCTCTTAAAAACCCACTTCTGACTTGGTTTCCATCCCATGGGCGGAGGCTGGGGAGTTCAAATCTGGTTTCCTAGGTTGGCTTAGAGGGTTCTGTTTGGTGTGTGTTTCTTTTAGTGAAATCCCAGGTGCTGCTGGCTCTCCCTGGTGAAGAGTATACCTGGGTGTGTATGTGATATCGGGGTGGCGGGTTGCTTTTGGCTCTACCGAGGAATCGATGATGGGGTAAGAGTGAGATAAGAGAGAGAACTGGTTGGTAAAGAGGCTGGTCAACTAGATGATGTGGCAGGTGGGAGCGGATACATCGGCTGAGGGCTGGTTCTGCGTACGCACCGTGTCAGGGTCTGATCCCCCTCCAAGTCTGTCAGAGGCACCCAGTTTCGTGTGGCTTACAGGGTAGGGACTGAATGCATGGCTGGTGATGCTGAGAGGTTATCATGGCCATCAGCAAAGCCAAACTCTTAATTAGCTGAGAAGTCAATAGATCTAGGGAAGGGAAGTGACTTACCCAAGGCCACAGTGGCTGGGTAGTGCTGGCTTACGTTACACCCCCATTAGGCTCTGGGTAAAAGGTGTGAGAAGGTTTGGTGGTCATAGCTACGATGGGAGAAAATAAAGGTCACCAACCTATATGTGAGGCCCCCAAAGTGTTAGTCAGCCTGGTGAATTAGTTGCCAATACTTACATATCAAGTGATTTCAACATTTTAAAAACTCTGGATTCGGGGCTTCTCTTAGAAAATTCAGATCTGGGACTGCTGGGCTTTTATACTGAGATGGCAAAAACCAGATTGGATTGAGCAATGGCTGGCTCCTTTAGCCTGGGTTGGTCCTGCCCACTCTCTGGAATGTTCCAGACTCAGCCCTTTGGGCTTGTTTGTGATGCATGATGCAAAGACGGAAAGAAATTGGTTCTTCCTTTCATCTTCTTTTCTTACCAGGGTTTATTTTCTGGCCCATGTATCCCTAACAAGGCAGCTCCTTTCATAGAGTAAGTGTGCTGAATAAATAAATTTGCGTTGAATGAATGAGTGAATGGATAGTTATGGATAGAGGGCTGCGCTTGGGATCAGGAGCCAAGTTTGAATCCTGACTTCCCCCTGATAGCTGAGTGACTTTGAACAAATCATATAACCTCTCTTGATTTTTACTTTAGGAGGAGGGAGGCGGTCACTGTTGTTTTTACTTATTTATTTGAATAAGTAATACATCTTCATGTTTCAAAATTCAAAAGGTACAAAAGGGTTTATAGAGAAAAGTGTTCCCCTCTGTATCCCTACCACCCAGCTCCTTTCCTGGGGAAAACCTGTGTTACCAGTTCCTGGTTTGTCCTTTCAGAGATGCTTTATGCTCATGCAATGAAGTATGCAAATACTCTTTTTCATCTTTTTTATGTAGATGGGAGCCTAATATACAAATGATTCTATGCTTAACTTTTCAACACGCTTCACTCAGAGTGTCCCCTGGAGAGCATCCCTGGCTCTCCCCTTCTTTCTTAGATTCCAGAGTATGGGATACCATAGTTGACATAGTCAGTCCTCTGTTGCTGAGCATTTAGGGTCTTCCCAACCCATTGCTTTTATGAAGAAGGCTGTAGTAAAAGCCCTGGTTCCATAAGCCACTTGACATGCCTGGAATAACATTACTGGGAGTAGACTTGCTGTGTCTGAGGGTACAGCCGTTGTTATTTTGGTAGACCTTGTCAAATTTCCCTCCATAGCAGTTGCCCCAGACTGCTGTCCCTCCAGCAGGGCGTGAGAGTACCTGTTGCCCCACACCATGGCTGAGTGTCACCTTTTGGGGACCTATGAGGGCTTCGTGAAGAGCAGTGTTCTATACAAATTTTAATGCTAGCTACAATTTGCGGGGCCCCTACTATGGGCCAGGCCATGGTCTGGGCTGTCTCATTTAATGTTAACAACATCGAGGGAAGTATCACAGTCATTTGACAGATGAGGAAACTGAGATTCAGAGAGGTTGAGCCATTTATCCAGGTCACCCAGTTAATAAATTGTAGAGGCTGGATTTGAACCCAGGTTTGTCAGATTTCAATACCAGGATGTTTTCATACAGTAAAGCCGTATGTAATGTGAGGTGTCAGTATCCTCAGCTGACACTTGCTTATAGTTTCTGTGTCTCCCAGCAACAGTACCTCTCAGGGGGCTGGTTCATTTGCTCATTCATCAAATATCTGTGGAATTCCTGCACTATACCAAGCTCTGGGGATGCACCTGAGAACAAGATAGACATAGTCCCTGACCTTATGGACCTCATAAAAACAATAAGAAATAATTCTGTAGTGATTTATTGAGGTAGATTGTGATATGACAACAAAGGAGGTGAGGAGGACACTCTATGGGGTGATGTGACCTGATCATGGGGGAGGGGAAGGAGGGCCTTTCTGAGCAAAGGAAGTTTAGACAATAAAGGGTGTGCAGGTTTGAGCCTGGAGAAGTGAGTGGGAAGTATTTCACACAGAGGGCACAGCATGTGCAAAGGTCCTGGGGCAGGAAGGAGTGGGTGGTATTAGAGGAAATGAAGGAAAGTCAGTGAGCTGGCGTGCAGAGTGAAGGGAGGTGAGAGTGTGAGGTTGGGGTTTGGGGATTTATTCTAAGACCTGTGGGGAGCCTTTGAAGTCATTGAAGCAACATCGGCCGTAAGCAACACAGGCACTGGGCTATTGGGTTCTTGTCCTAAGCAGCACCTCCATTTCCTTCTCTGTAAGATGGGGATGGCGATGGCACACAGGGCTTTCCAAACATTTTGAATGTTACAGACAGTAGGAAATACTGGTACATTTAGACTCAGTACGAGTACATGTGTAATATACACGCTTCTCCCAAATGCAGTGCACTCTGATATTTTCTGTTCTAATCTATATCATTAAAGGTTTTTGGACAAGATCCCCTAAATTTATTTTAGAAACACCGAGATAATACATGTCAAGTGCCTGCACCTTACTTCGCTCTCAGCGAATGTGCTATCATTCTCCACTCTCATCATTATAAAGATCTCTCTGGCCACAGTTAGAGAATGGATGGGTGAAGTTGAATGACAGTATCTAAATCCTGAGGCTGCTTAAGGACGTTGCCTCTTCATTTCTGTGTTTGTGTCCCAGGGAAGGAGCTCCACGCTGGGCTTCCTGCCTGCAAGGTCTCCTGGGCGGGGTGGGGTGGGGGGGCGGATGTGTCAGATGGACTTTCTGTCTAGTTTCCCTGGGAACTGGTTTCTCCTTGTTTTCCATTTTCTGCGCGGCCACATCAGACTGAGTACCCAGTTTTCTTTGACTTCTTTGTTATTTACACTCAGAGTGGCTTTTTCCTGGAAGCTTCAGAGTCATTATAAGCCACCCACTTCTTTATTTTAAGTTGTGCCATGGTCCTACTTCCCTTTTCAGAGTTGAGTGTTGGAGCCTTAGTAGAATTCATTTGCATTTTCCACTGAGTGTACCACCTTCTGCCCACTGGCCTGGCCTGTAAGCTGCACCCCCCTCCCCGTGCCCTGGCCCTGGAAGCTGGGAGGAGAAGGCGAGAAACCACATTCTTTTTCTCCAAGAAACACATTCTGGATCATGTGTGCAGAGGTTTCCAAAGAGACCCCTGTGCAGTGAGCCTGGGAGAGCAAGGCCGGTGACAGCACCCAGTAACCCTCTAACTGCCTCACGCTTCATGGACACAGGACCCTGGCTTTCCAGATTACTGAAGTGAATGCTTCCAGCACCCAAAACTTAACCCCTTAAACCATCTTAGAAGCACATTTTTCTAAATGTTAACCTCATCGGTCCTTCACAAGGGAATATCTACTGAGACGCTGTGGCTTCTGTAACTCAGAGACTTTAGGCAAAGAAGGTTTTGTGGTGGTGACAATGATGATGGTGGTGGTTGTAGCTGAAGTGTGTCCCCCCCAAATTCATATGTTGAGACCTAGCCCCTAGTACCTTCGAATATGACTGTATTTGGAGATGGGGCCTTTACAGAGGTGATTGAGTTAAAATGAGCTTGTTAGAGTGGGCCCTAATCCAATCTGACTGGTGTCCTCATAAGAAGAGAAGATTTGGACACACAAAGAGACACCAGGGGATGCACATACACAGAGGAAAGGCCACGTGAGGACACCGGGAGAAGGTGGCCATCTGCAAGCCAAGGAGAGAGGCCTCAGGAGAAACCAACCTTGCTGATGCCTTGATCTTGAACGTGTATCTCCTGAACTGCAAGAAAATAAATTTATGTTGCTTTAACCATCCCGTCTGTGGTATTTGGTTATAGCAGACTGAGCAGGCTAATACAGCAGTGATGGTGGCAGTAATAAAAATAAACAATAGGTAGCATGTATCAAGCACTTGGTGCATACCAAGACTATTTTAAGCCTTACTTGAATCATCTCATCCAGCCCCCACCAATCCTAAATCGCCTGCCTTGGCTGGAAGTGGTGACATGGGGCCTGGCTCCGGCCCCTTTGCTCTGAACCTCCACTGCACCTGTGGTAGCACCTGCATAGTTCCAGGAGCCATGCCAAGCACCTCGTAGATAATCTTTCTCATCAGCACCACAACTCTCCAAGTTCCCATGTTTTAGAGGTAGAGACTGCAGTTTAGAGTGGTCCAGGGACACAGAGTGAGTATATTCTCTTTCTGTTGGCTGCACTAACAAATTCCCACAACCTTGGTGGCTTCAAACATCAGAACTGTATTCTCTCACAGTTCTGGAGTCAAAAGTCCAGAATCAATGTGTCACAGGGTCACACTCCTTCCAGAGGCTCTAGGGGTGAATCTCTTTTTCTCTTTTTCCCCGTATACCCACTTCTAGCTGCATTGGGAGAATCTATTTCTTTCCTCTCTCAGCTTCCTCTGTTGGCTGCCAGCATTCCTTGGCTTGTGGCTGTATCTCTCCAGTCTCTGACTCCATCTTCACATCTTCTCTGTGTGTATCTGTGTCTTCTCCTCTTCTGTCTCCAGTCTCCTGCGTCCCTCTTATCAGGATACATGTCATTGTATTTATGGGCCCACCTGGATAATCCGGGCTAAGCTTCTCTCAAGGTCCTTGACCTAATCACACCTTTTGCCACCCGAGGTAATAGTCACAGGTTCTAAGAACTAAAAAGTGAATATATCTTTGGGGGCCGGTTTTTCTGCCTCATACAGTCAGTGAGTGGCAGAATGAGCATTGATGCCAGGGTTTGTCTGATTCCAAAGCTTCTAGTGACCCCTCCTCCTTCAGAACTACAGACATTCGCATTAATTTTAATGGTATGTTAACTCTTCCATTTAGGGGGTACCATACTTGATTTAACCTGTCCCCTTTGGGTGGATATTTCGGTAGTTTCCAGTTTTTCGTTACTGCAAGGAATGAGCATATCTGCCAGTCTTTGGGGACATGTGACTGTGTCTGTAGGGTGCATTCTTAGAAGTGGAACTGCTGGGCCAAAGGGCTGGTAATTCTTAGCTTGCTTCACTCTGTGACCAACACCCGCCCCCGCTGCAGCCCGGAAAGAACGCTGCAGGAAAGGAGTTGAGAGGCATCATGCCTCAATAAATAGCATCGTGAGTTACCAAAGGCCCTAATGCGCTGTGACCACCATGGGAGGTCAGAGGCCTGGCCTGCTCCCAAGTGGAGTATTTTCCAGATGCTTGTGAGGTCGCCATAAGCTAGAGGAAGTGTTGCTCTGTGTCTACGGCTGTCATTGCTTGGAGATTTAGAAAGAACAGCAAGTTATTTTATTTATTTAACAAGCACTTACGAAGCATTTGCTCTTTGCCATGTGCTGTCCTCTCTAAGTGCTTTACAAATATGTACTCATTTTATCCTCATTCAACCCTGAGGTTGTCGTGCTAGCAAGCTCATGTCGTGCAGGGGGAAATGGAGCCTCAGAGAGGTCAAGAAACTTGCCAGGGTCGCGCAGGGAGTAAGGGGTGGGGTGTCTAACTAAGGCAGTCACGCTTTCTCTTTTCATTTTCTCTCCTCGTTCTCCTCTTGTCGGCACCAAACGTGGTCTTAGAGTTCCTTATGCCTGTTCCTTATGCCTTATCTCCTGGGCGTGAGATTTGAACTTTGATAAGAAATCTTGTGACTAGATGTTCCTGACTAACTTGGTAGCTTCGATGCTGATTTTCTGGCTGCGTTTGGTAGCCTGGCAAAGTGGGAATGAGCTGTAGAATTAGGCCATTTGTCAGCCGGCGATTTGCCGCTTATTAGCTGTGTGACTTAACTGGCCGGTTCCTTAACTTCTCTGATCTTCAGATGGGGTTTTATGAGGATTAAGTTTCCCTACCGTGACAGTGCTTGTCATCACGTCAGGCAGGCAGTGGTGCCTTATTAGCTGCTGTCCTGTCCTTCTTTTTTATCTTGAGCACTGCGCTTAGGCTTGAGGTAACAGAGGTAAGTCCCCATGCCCATCTTCAAGGAGTTTACAGATGGCCTAGGTGGGAGTCAGGGAACCTGAGTTCTAGCCAGTCCTGGCTCTCTCCTACCTCAGACACATCGGATGTTTCCCTGCTCCTCTGGGCCTCACTTTTGTCACCTGTAAATGGGGGCCTGGACTGGCTTCACACCAAAGCCCCATCCGTCTCGTCACTTTCTGATCTGTCCTATCTAGGTCAGGACAAGCCCACGTCTGAGGAGCCGGCACCGTAGCAGGTGGATGCAGGGTGTGTCAGCTTTTCCCTTTAGACCACTCTTGCCACCACGCCCAGCAGCTTCCTCTGCGTGCTCTGGGGCGTCCTCTTGGCTCCGTCCACAAGTGAGAATGGTAGAGACCCAGACAGCTTTGGCTTGTCTGTATCTGAGGGTGGCATGGGTCTGCCCATGCGTCTTGCTGGACGCACACACGGCTTGGAGCAGGAGTCCTGGTGGGGGGCGCTAACTGAGAAGTCGGGCGGGGCCGGGGTGGGGACAGGAGCCCACCCTGGGATCCTCCGTGTCGCCCGGCCTCCTGGAGAAGTGGTGTTTCAGCAGGAAGCCGGAAGCTGAACACCTGATCGATCCGTTCTGCTCACCTTTCTACTTCCCTGTACAAGTGCCCCTGAGTGGGCGGCAACTGCATCACCTGGAGTTTAGGATGCTCATAAAAGGAGTTAATAGCCCGTAATTACACAGATGAATTGCACTTAGCAGGCCCATTTAAAGAAGGGCGGTGAAACAGAGCCTCTCTTAGTAGTGTGACCTTTACCGGGCAAATCAAATCCCAAAGCTAGCTAGTTTCAGGCTTCCCAAGGGGCTTCTGGGGGTTGTATGACTTCCTTGCCTCACTCATTGATTTGCACAGATCTTTCCACCTTCCAGGGTCACTTGTGGAAGTATTGAGACCCTCTGAAACTGAGCGGGCTTGTTACAACTTCCCCAGCATTTACTGGTAAAGTTTAGTCACTATTTGCTCAGTCTGAGAATGGGTCGAAGGGCAGGAGATTGTAAAAGAAAATGGGACACAAGTCTGCTTTCCTTTAAAAAAATGTGAGAGGTGGGCCGAGTCATTGCTTTTTTGGCTCCTGGCTTTACAAGTTCACTGTCACTGTGCCCATTGTCTGCAGACAGTGTTAGCAGCACCCGCACCCTCTGGATGGACGGCCTCAGTGCCCGTCTAGCAGCCTCACTCCCCTTCTGACCAGAGCAGCGTGTTTCCTTAGAAGGAGGCACCTCGGTTCCTCCTTCTCCTGACGCTGCAGCTGGCCCTGCAAAACTTACTGCTCCTGCCAACCTGAAGGTTGGCATTTATGGCTGGAAAGTCGTCTTCTTTCAGCATTGTTTTCGGGGTCATAGCAGAGTAAGCTGGTGAGAGAGGTGCCAGTGAGAATACTTCTGGGCTAAACCTTAAAGCCTTGGAAGGAAAAAGTAACTATGACCTTTGGTGGTTTCCTTCTGTCCTTCACTCTGACCAGTTTCAAAACTCACTTTAAGTCGTCAGTTTGGACTTGAGGCTCACTAAAGATTAAAAGACTGAAATGACAGGTTCAAAAGTGCCGAGGAAAGAAAGAGGTGAGTCTTGAACAGAGACAGCTGATGCTTGAGAGCCTTGGGTCTGCTGTTCTGCTGGGCATGTCACACCATCTCATTTCCTGTCTCATCAGTCCTGGGAAGTTGGCAGTGCTAACAGGTGTGGACTCTCAGACTTAATGAGCTCAAAGTCACACAACTTGGGAGTGGCCTTGTTAAGACTCAAACCCAGATTCACTCAAAGTCACTGCCATTAACCACGAAGCCTTAAAGGTTTCCAGGAGACAGTATCCTTGAACCCAACCAACCCTTCAGTGTAGATTTGATTTAGACAAGCAGAGAGGAAGAGGGAGGGGGTTCTGGGCAAGGGAAACGGTAGATACAATCAAAAGCCTGGGAGGGAGTCAGCCTGGCATGGAGCATTGCCGGCCAGTTGTAAGCTCCATGGGGCAGGGACCACATTCTCCAGGGCCACCATTGTATCCCCAGTACCTGAGTGCCTGGAGCATAGTAGGTGCTCAATAAATATTTATTGTGTGAACAAATACATGACCAGTCATCTTCCCATACACCATGAGCCTCTGGAGGGCAGGGACTAGGTCTTAGAAATCTTTGGATGCTCCACAGCTCACATGGGTAATAAATAGTAAGCAATAAATATGTTCTGATGGAATGAACAGCAGGTAAGAGGGGGTGAGGAGATGAGCCTGAGTGAAATGGCACTGACGCTTTGGGAAATACTGAGCGATACGCATGGGCTGCCGTGGTCAGGGCGTGTCACGGACGGTCTTCAGTGCCAGGACAAGGAGCTCTTGTGTTCTCCATTTTTAAAAAAACCATCTCTTAACGCACAGCATCGTGGGGTCTACAGAAACCCAGCCAGCACCCGAACTCTGATGAGCGTGCATGGGAACCACAGTCAAGTACAGCTTAGAAATCACTTTTCTGTAGGACTGGCCTCAACCCACTGTCACTGGCTTCCCATTTTGGGAAGTGACCACACTGTTATAACTAACAAGAGGCCTGTAAACACTTGTGAATGGGACCCTGCAGGGTATAGATAGTGCTGTGGGGTCCTGGAATTGTTTTTAGGATAGTTTGGCCAGGAAGCCCCAGCCAACTTCCTCCAAGATGGGGTCTGCTCAGCCTAGGCGTTTTTCAACAAAAGCTGCCCTCTCTTTTCAGGTGTTGGCTAACGTTGTGGTTTTGAGAAAGCCTGAGGGCCAGAAAGCAGTCCTGGGAGAAGCCCTCTGGGTGGGCAGTCGGAACCTTCAGGTCCAGAGGAGAAGCCGTCCCCTCACCTGGACTTATGACCCGTGGCTTCGCCCCCAGCCTGCCTGTCGAGTTCCCCAAGATGGGCTCTTTCCGCAGGCCCAGACCGCGCTTCATGAGCTCCCCGGCGCTCAGCGACCTGCCCCGCTTCCAGGCAGCCCGCCAGGCTCTGCAGCTGAGCTCCAACTCGGCCTGGAACAGGTACAGGAGGCACGGGCGGGCAGAGGGGCACCGCCAGCACCAGAGCAGGGCCAGCGGCTGGCTGAGCTTCAGCATCTCCTGAGATCTCAGCTCCAGAAGGTCGTGAGTATAGGGGTGATTGATGAAGAGAGTGCTTTTCCTTACAGCAACTGTATCCGTTAGCTTTCCTTTTTTTAAAAATATTTTTTTTCTTTTTTTATTGAAGTATAGTTGATTTACAAAGTTGTGTTAGTTTCAGGTGCACAGCATAGTGATTCAGTTATTTTTTTTCTGATTGTGTTCCATTATAGGTTATTCCAAGATATTGAATATAGTTCCCTGTGCTATACAGTAAATCCTTGTTGCTTATTTATTTTATGTATAGGAGTTTGTGAATCCCATACTCCTAATTTGTCCCTCTCCCCCTCCCTCTCCCCAGCTTTCCTTGTTTTAGTAGAGGGAAAGCGGACCACTGGGGGCCTCTGGGCTCTCAGAGTCGGTTAACCAGCCCGGGACAGTTGGATGTGAACTTACAGTTACCGTTCATGCCCATCAGTCACACGCCAATTGTAAGAGGACCCGGGGGTGCGAACATATAAGTAACCTTAAGTCACCTGTTACCTATTTGGAGAGCTAAGACAGCATCTGTGAAAAGCTAACTAAGCAGCGTAAACCAGGGGTGACCCATACCTGGGAGCCACAGGTGGCTGGGAGAGGAGACACTTAGCCTTTGTAAGGCGCCCAGCTGAACTTTTGTGCACCCAGCACTGAGTAGAGACTGAATCTGTTCTATGTCTCGCCCTTCTCTGAGCTGTTTTTCAAATCTGTGTGGTTCCTCTTTGGATAAATCAATGCATCATTATTTTAAAGCATTATGGAATTCTTTGTCATTTGGATCATTATGGATTTTTTCAATGAATGCCCAACCCTTATGATGGGGAGGGAGGGGGTGTCCGAAATGTTTTGACGTTAAATGGGGGCTTGTTCATTTAAAAAGGCCTGGAACCCTTGGTAAAGACAAGCTTGTGATTAACTCCTTGCTGAAATGTTGGGCTGGGGTCCAGAGAACGTGGAGTCAAGACTTACCTGGGCCCCTCAACGGATTAACTCTTCTGCCTAGACAGTGGCAGGAGTGGGAGTGGAAGGGGAAGTGAGGCCAGCCCCGCTGGAGTTCTTCCCAGAGGGTACTATTAAAAGGCAAGGACATTTAAAATCCATATTTGAACAATTTTTTAAATTAAAAATTAAAAAAAGGCAAGGAATTATTCTTTCCTATTGGCCCTGGGTGTCCAGGCTGCCCTGTGAAGACAGGTCTCCTAAGTGAAAGAACCCCAGACCTGGGTCAGCTCCTGCTTGCAGGTAATGCCACTGGGGATTCTTTCAGGCCCAGCGGTGGTGGCCACGCACTTTCCTGAGAGCAGATCCCACTGCCTGCCCTTCATTAAGGCTGCTCCCCAGCAGGGCTGCCAGCTTGTGAGAAAGTGCGGGGGGGAGAGGGCCTACTTTTGGGTCTTCCTGGCCTCAGTCTCCCTTCCTCTCCAAGGACCCTCAGATGGAAGTGACGGATAGAAAACGTGGCCGTGTTTGTGCCACAGGCTTCCCGGCCCTTCCACCCACCTTCAGCTCTGAGCTGCTTGTGGAAATGGCCCCGGGGAGACAGATCCACTCACCAGGGGTCGTTTCTATTTCTCTGCAGTGTCCAGACTGCCGTGATCAATGTCTTTAAAGGGGGCGGCTTGCAAAGCAATGAGCTCTACACACTGAACGAAAACATCAGGTATGTGGCTGGCCAGGCCAGGACCCTCCCACCATGGGCCTGAGCTGGGGTGGAAGGGGCTACCCCACCCCCAGGAGCTTTACCTTAAGTTCTGTTTTCTGCTTGGTTCCTATGGCTGCTTCTGTTGGCTTTAATGAGACTCTTGTAACCGTTAAGTTCTGGGGCCCTGATCTGTCTAGACTTCTGCTCCAGAGAGGGCTCGTCCATTTGTCCATGTATATAATGTATGTTTGGGTCACTGGGGTGCAGGGGGTAGAGGGTTGACATCTGGTAGCTGCCATTTATTCTGTAAACATTTCTTGTGCCCCGCTTGATTATTAGGTGCCGTATTAGGCAAGGATGGCCTAGCAGTTAGTAGCAGACTGCTTAGGATTTTGTTACTATTCTTCCTTTTACTAAGTAGCTTGCCAACTTCTTTGTGCCTTGGTTTCCTCTTCTGTGAAACAGAGATAGGAAATGCACCTACTTCCAATGCACAAGATTCTTGTGAGTTATTGAGTTACTACATAAATAGTCTGTAAGAACAGGGTTGGAACACACCAAGTATTTGGTACTTGGAGCTCTTATCATCATCCTTACTGTCATTGCTGTTAGGTTTTGGTGATGAAACCCTCAATAAGACATGGTCCTTGAGGAGTTTAATGTCTTCGAGAATCTTCCCAGTAGTGTCCGCTACTTGTTCATTCATTCGTCAAATATATGAGTGCCTCCCTATTAGCCAGGCACTGGAAAGAACAATGAGCAAAGACGGATGTGGCCCCTGCTCTCCTGCAATTTATATTCAGTTGAGGAGATAATCATTAGTCAACTGATCACACACGTAAAATGTAATAATGCACCTGTGACGGCTACTACAACACAGCTGATGTGATGAAAGTGTATGTTAGTAGGACTTCATCTTGCCAAGGAGGCCAGGAATGGCGATGTGACACTTGTGCTGTCATCCGAAGGATCGGTGGGAATTAACTAGATGAAGAGGGCTCCAGGTGGGGGCGACTGCACGTGCAAAGGTCCAGTGGTAGCAATGAGCAAGGAACTGAAAGAAGGCCCACATGCGCAGAGTACTGGAGGTTGGGTGGTAGTGTGGTTGGGTTTGTGTTTTGGTGAAATGAGGGCAGAGAGGCAAGCAGGGCCCAGAGCCCCAAGGTCTCCCGGGACAGGAGGTTGAACATCAGGTCTTTTAATGCCCTGGTGTTCATTCCTCTTGGGTGTGTTAAGTGCAGAACATCAAGGGTGAAGACCCAACCCTGGAATGGGCAGAACGTTAAACAAGGCCATTATTCAGGTCTTGTTTACATTTAGTTAAGACCTGTGTTAAGGGGCAGTGAGGTGTTTTAAGAGCTCTGCTTTCATTAAAACCTTTAGAGCTCGGAAGAAAACAGAGTTGTGTTAAATTTCTAGCCAGGCACTTGAATTTCACCTAATAATTACACAAATATGGAAAAAGACAATAGAGATCATCTCACCCAAGCCCTCCTTTTACAGAGGAGGAAACTGAGGCCCTGAGATGTTGAGTGACAAGGACAAAGCTGGGTCGGCCAACCTCCCAGCTTGCAAGAGCTGAATCTTACTCCAAGAACTAAGATCTCGGTCTCTTCCGTGAACGTTCCTTAGCTCACAATAGACGTATAAATAAATAAAACGGTGACTCAGGAACATGCTAATTGTTCCTCACATCAGGGGACTGATCCTGAAATTGTACTTAAAACCTTTGTGGGCAGCTAGGAAAAATACAGGCCACGCTAGATTTCAACAGCCCTGTTAACCCCGGGCTGCTCACTCAGAAGTCCGCAGGTACCCAGCAGGTCTAAGTGGGTGAAGCCAGCCTGGAGAGTGGAGATGAGAGCTCACCCTCTGTCCAAGGGGATCCCTCCCGCCCGGAACAATGCAGGTCCAGTGACATACCATCTTATTTCTCAAGAAGAACCAGAAATTGAGATTTTTATGTGAAATTTTCTGTCTTTTAAATGTTGATAAGTAATCCAAATGTCCCCAAACATTGGTACAGGCCAAACAAAACACATCTGTGGGCTGAATTTGACCAACGGGCTGCCCATTTATGAGATCAGCCATAGCATACATGGGGCGGCATCGCTGATGGGGTGTCGTGTCCCACATTCTAGCGCTAAGGACACCCAAGTGGGGGAGAAGGGAGCTGACTTGGATAGAGGTGCCAGGAAAAGTGCCAGGCACCTTTCACATACATCATATTCAACCCTCCTCACAGTCCTGAGAGACAATCATTGTTCTCAGTGCATAGTTTATCCACAAAATGATGGGCAAGAGAAACAAAATAGCTTGTCCAAGGTCACGCAGCTATGAACGATAGAGTCAGGATGTGAACCCCTGTCTGACGTAGACACCTATGTTAGTTTGCTCAGGCTGCCGAATGGTTTTTGTAACCATAGACTGGGAGACTTAAACGATAGATGTTTATTTCTCACTGTTCTGGAAACTGGGAAGTCCAAGGTCGAGGTGCTGGCAGATTGGGTTCCTGGTGAGAGCGCTCTTCCTGGCCGCCATCTTGCTGTGTCCTCGCACGGCCTCTTTGTGTACAGGACGGGGAGAGAGCAAGCTCTCTGGTGTCCCTTCATAAGAAGGGCTAATCCCAACATGAGTGTTGAGGGGGGGTCCTACCTTCATGACCTCATCAGAACCTAATTACTTCCCAAAGGCCCCATCTCCAAATAGTGTTACACTGTGGGTGTAGGGCTTCAACATATGAATTTGGGGGGTGAGGGGACACAATTCAGTCCCCAGTGGAATCTGTGCTCTTTGCACTATATCGTAGTGTCAGAGAGGGAGGTTCTAGGCTGGAAGAAGTGTTAAGCCAATGGTCTTGATCTTTCTTTCTGCCATTGTTCCTTTCCCAAGGCCTCCGGGACTCCATCTCTACCATGTGCTGTGATTCTTAACACCCCTCCAAGGATCACAGCACTCCTCCAACACTCCTTTCCAGTATTGGGTTTAGCGGGGGCTGTTGGATGTTCCTCTCTATGTTTTGAGCAATTTTCAGGCTAGTGAGAAACACATATGGTTGGGGTTTGAAACTAATTGCCCGGATGTGAATTGAACCCAGAATAACTCAAAGCTGTTGAAAACCAGAGCTTCGATGACCATGTCCTGGACCGTCTACCCTCTGTCCTTCTTTAGGATGGTGGTTAGAACGGAGATGGGCTTTCCCAGCACAGACACTCAGAGTATAACTGAGAACATGAAACACGTCCCAGGCATATGTATGACCTGGTCGTCCCAAGTTAAATAAAGTGAACCCACGTCTGCAAGAGCCAACATGGAAATAAACACAGCTGCCTTTATTTTAGTAATTAAAACACCAAAACAGACATACTACTCTCTGGTTACATTTAAATAGACAGGTTTTGGTTTTTCTTCACTCTCTTTTTTCTGTGAAAAGACCTGTTCGCAGAACACAACGGCAAACTCACCAGCGTTGAGGCCCGACCAGGTGGGGTGAGGGGCAGAGGCGGTAGGGATGAGGGAAGAAGATGCCAAAGGAGAGAAAGCTATTAATCTCAAGCCCATTTTTCAATCAATTATGACAGTTCTATGTGCAAGAAGATCCCTGCCAGATTCAAGAGAATAGTTTAACTTCTTAAGAGAGTAGCTTTTGGATTCAGAGAGACTAGGGCTCAAGATTAGGCCAGCTGTGTGACATGGGCAAGTTACTTCATTTATCGATCTCTGTTTTTTCTTTTATGAAACGGGGATAATAATGACATGAACCTCATAGTGGTTGGGAGGTCTAACATAATGCTAAAAATGTCATTATTACAAGATCCGGTGCCGAATAGATGTTAGCCATTATTATTCCTATTGTGAACATTGAGCAATAATAAAGTGATAAATGCTGGCTGAGTACCATGCGTGAGAGCACAGGGCAGTGTGATGAATTGCCCCATGAACAGTACTGTATACAAAGTTCTCTAGCTGTTTGGATGAGGTGAGCTGACTTTGAACTAGAGAGGTCCGGGACAGGCCCTTCCAAGAATGTGCTGGCCTGGAAGTGTGGGTGAGGCTAAGTTCTTACAAGGAGAGCCAGCTGTTTCTCCTTTCTGCAGAGGAAAGAACAAGAGGAAATGACTCTCTCAGTTCTTCATTCTACTCCAGCCAAACAGTAATAAACTTTGATGGATTATCCAAGTCCAATGGCAAAGCCTAAATCAGCTTTCCCCGGTCACACCAGCCAGCCCTGGCCATCTTTCTAACTGTGGAGTTAGTTAGTGAGTTCCCTGGGAAATGTGAATTCGTGTAAATACTAGTCAATGCAAAGGATGACCAGGAAGGTAAGTTTTATATAACTGGGTCCTGAAATGCAGTCGTTACAAACAATTGATCTTTTCTTCTAAGACGTGTCTCCATGTCTTGAAAATGAACTTCAGTTTAAACTTAAGCAGATAGACTTTGGGGTATCTCTGAGGAAGAGCTCTGGACTAAGGATGGTCAACTTCTAAAACACATTACTAGATCAAGAGAAGGATGAAGAGACCTTTTTTTTTTTTTGAAAAAAAGACTGGAAAGTGTCCAGCCATAGTTTGCATTTTTATTGAAATGAAAATTATTGGAGGTACAGAGGTAATGCCTTTCCATGCACTTGTGTCCACATTAATTAGCAACTTAAAGGATACAAGATGCTTGTGTATATTATGTGTTTTAGAAAACAAGAAGACTCCTTATATAGTGTTCCTCAAGCTAACAATGGAAATGTGGTTCTCACGCTACCCATTATTATTGCCAAGAACAGATATGCTTCTGAACACAACCCTGGAAGTGGTGGTCTAATCTCACTGGTATATTTATATAGCTGTTGAAAGAACATAACAGAGTATGCTATTGATACATTGTCCACACCCTATGGATGGAGCTACAAGTCCTTCACTATCGCCTTTGCTGTTAATTGCACATATTTCTGGATCACCAAATTTACACAAAGGTTTTTTACAAAAATAATAAATTAAACAGGTTAAAAATATAAGGACATTTATGATAACATGCATGGTAATTATGGTAAAATTAGCAGTCTGAAATTTCATGCTTTTTCTTAAATATTAATTTAAAAACAACTTTGCTCACAGTGAGCCAGTTTACCTCCTGATGCAGAAGCCAGGATATAGGATTTTTGTCATCTAACTCCACATGATCTTAACCCCATTTCTCATTAGCATTTATTTCCTCATTAGTTTTTTTTTTTTTGAATTTTATTTTATTTATTTTTTTATACAGCAGGTTCTCATTAGTCATCAATTTTATCCACATCAGTGTATACATGTCAGTCCCAATCGCCCAATTCATCCCACCCCCACCCCCACCCCCCACCACTTTCCCCTCTTGGTGTCCATACGTTTGTTCTCTACATCTGTGTCTCAATTTCTGCCCTGCAAACCAGTTCATCTGTACCGTTTTTCTAGGTTCCACATATATGCGTTAATATACGATATTTGTTTTTCTCTTTTTGACTTACTTCACTCTGTATGACAGTCTCTAGATCCATCCATGTCTCAACAAATGACCCAATTTCGTTCCTTTTTATGGCTGAGTAATATTCCATTGTATACATGTACCACATCTTCTTTATCCATTCATCTGTCGATGGGCATTTAGGTTGCTTCCATGACCTGGCTATTGTAAATAGTGCTGCAATGAACATTGGGGTACATGTGTCTTTTTGAATTATGGTTTTCTCTGGGTATATGCCCAGTAGTGGGATTGCTGGGTCATATGGTAGTTCTATTTTTAGTTTTTTAAGGAACCTCCATACAGTTCTCCATAGTGGCTGTATCAATTTACATTCCCACCAACAGTGCAAGAGGGTTCCCTTTTCTCCACACCCTCTCCAGCATATGTTGTTTGTAGATTTTCTGATGATGCCCATTCTAACTGGTGTGAGGTGATACCTCATTGTAGTTTTGATTTGCATTTCTCTAATAATTAGTGATGTTGAACAGCTTTTTATGTGCTTCTTGGTCATCTGTATGTCTTAGGTGGAGAAATGTCTATTTAGGTGCGGAGACCTTTTAAGAACAAATTCATCAGGAATGTCATACCTCAATCAAGTGGCCAATTTTCCCCAAATTAAAGTCAGGGCTCATGGTCTGTCAGTATGAAGACCATAAATCAGGATCTTTTCTATTGAAAATGACCCCTCAGAATAGACATATTCTAGTGAACTCCCTCGTCATCACAGTCTACAATTCTGCCTGCCCTGAGTGTCCGTCTGCACTGGTGTGGGCTGGACCTGAGTGTCTTCTTGGTTTAAATTCTCTACGGGGCATCGATGTGGTTTTGAACGCCCCTCTCCAGCCTCAATTCTAATGTGGCTGCATTTTGGCAGTGGGCACAAGTCTCTGTTAGAGGTTTGGGTTTCATGAGCTTTCCCAGGAACAAGAGTGGCCAAACTCTGACACAGAAGCATGCTCTTGCTAAACATGCCTTTCGGCAACTATTCCACTGATGAAAGAAAGTTAGGAAAGCATGAGAAAGCTATGATTTATTTGTACTGGTTCTTATAAGAACCCATGCAAGTAGTTTCTTAAAAGTGCTTTCACTTTTTGGTTGGCTGGTGGGAGTGGGGGGTACGTGTAGAGGGAGGGGTCATTGATGCTTTTCTTCATTTAATCAGTGAATATTTGTGGACTCTGCCAGGTACTGGGCCAGGTTCTGGGGCAGCCATTGAGGTGGGTTGTTCTTGCTTTTGGGGAACTTACGGCAGAGTGAGAGTTGGGACTGAATAGGCAGTTATCATAGGATGTTCTAAATGGGGTGGTGGCAGAACCCAGAGTGCTGGGGAGTGTGAGGGGCTGGGCACAGGATTAAATTTGGGAGAAAGCCATGCCTCCTTTGAAATCTGCAGGATGAGCAGGGCAAGTGAGGATATAAAAATCTTGCCACTACTCTCTCCATACCCTTTCACCCCTCCTTCTTCCTGGGGGGGATTTTTTTTTTTTTTTTCTCAGCAGAAATAAATGCTCAGAGATGAGGTTTCCGGAAACCAGAGATGAGTTATCTGCAGCTGGCCTGAGGCAGGAAACTCGCATTTTCCTTCTCTCTCCAACCACCCTGTTTCTGTTCTTGTTGGGAGGGAGGTGTCATGAAGGAAACCCCAGAGATTTTCAAGGAAAGAGGAGATTGCAAGAATCGAGCTTGGTCTCTGACAGGTCGGAGTTGAAACATCCTGGTTCTGAGTCAGTTGGCTGTCTGAGGCCCGGAAGGGAGCTCCACCTCAGATGCTTCCAGCTCCGTGAGGGTGTCTGTTGACTGTACTGGGACCCACAGCTGCGGGCAGAGCTGGGAGGGGAGGAGAGGAGAGGAGAGCCCGGATGGAGCCCACAGACTGGCAGAAGGGACCAGTCTGAGTCAAGATTCTATGAGGTAATAATAACAGTAGACGTCAGCAGAACATTTATTTAGTGCATGCCAGGCTCTGTGTGTTAACTCTTGTAAAACTCACCACGCCCCTGTGAGCCGGGTGCCACTGTATCCCTATCTTACAGATGAGGAAATAGAGGCACAGAGGACTGGAATAACTTGCCCAGAGTCGCAGAGCTAGTTAGTAGCTGACCTGGGACTTGAACTTGAGCCTCCCGTGTTCCTCAACACACAGTAAGTGGGCTGCAAGAGGTACATGCCTGGCATTGTCCAGATTTAGGCCTGATGCTCCTGGATGTAGATTCATGAGCAGATCATCAAATGAGTGGGGCACTGTCTTCTGAGGACCCTCGTTTGGGAGGCCTGCGGGCGGGATCTTCTCTTTTCGGCCCAGGCCGCTCTGCCTGGCCGTGTGTTGATACCTTGTGTCTGCTCTAGTTGAGAAACAAACTCATCTTTGGGGGCAGGAAGCAGAGTTGAAGGGAAGTAGCGAATCAGAAACCTCCAGGGTTGGCCCATGAGGGGGTTGGCCTGCACAGTGTTTGGAAATATGGACATCCCACCTAAAGATCCAGGCCTCTCTGGAAGGTTTACATCGGGCAACGCTGCATGTGGAAGTGGTCAGTGGGAGCGAGGCCTGGCTGCTGGCTTCGGTGGAGTTTGCTGCAGCCCCACTGTCTGTGCCCGTCTGCTTGCCTCACTCACCTTACCTGCCTGCCCCTGTGGGGATGGGGGTAGCACTGCCTGATGTTCAGGTGGGCCTCTGTTTGAGTTGGGATCTGCCTGTGTGTGGCCTCAGGGAAGGCTCTGAGCATCAGTTGCCTCATCTGCAAAATAAATTCCTACCTTAGAGGCTACCGGAGAATTCAAGATGCTTTGTGCCATCCGCTTAGCATAGTACATGCGACATAATTAGGAACTCTGGAAATGCTTTTTGTTGGTTTTCTCCATCTTTTTCACTGTCCCCACTGCCACCCGCTGGGGTGCAGAAAACAGAGAGGTGTGAGAATCCTAGAATTTCATCTGAGTTATGCACACAACCTCCGATGGGCCCCCATAGAATGGGCCAGCAGAGGAAAGGGATGTTTCCCTGTGTTACTGCTTAAAAGACGCCACCTCCTTGAAACGTGTCCTATTGCAGAAGCGAGGTGGGTGATCTCAGGAGGATTTAATGATCAGATTGGACAGGCACTGACTGATGAGCTATAGCGTCAGGCACAGGACCCTGAGGCCCCCTGCTGTTCCTAGACCATGAGGACATCTGGCTAGATCCCACCAAAGGGCCTGGGTACTTGCGGCAGCCCCTGATTGCCAAATGGCACAGAAATACTTCGCAGCTGATATGGTTTCCCCACTCCTGCTGGCTAAACTTTAGCCCTGTGGCACCTGTCTCCAAGCTGTTTCATTATCCTTTGGGATTTTGCTGCCTTGGGGCTTTCCCTGTGCACAAGAGAGATTGTGGCTCGCATCTAAGGTGATTTCTCTACATCATTTCTGCCACTCCATTCCCTGCCTGCCATCTGGTCCTCCCTGTACCTCGTAACCAGCTAGAATCCAGCTTGGGCTGTGCCTCGTTTACCTTCAAGCCCACAGAAGTGGGAAGTTGAGTTGACAAGATGGTGCGGGGTGAGATGACGGTCTGTGTAATAACAGGAAATCCTGTCATCTGGGGTGGTGTCTCACCCAGTCAGCCTGGAGGAAAAGGGGGTGAGATAGTACAGATCGGCCTGTGAGTGGTTCCGCATTTCTCCTTATTACCGCCCTTTTGGCTTCTGACTGAACTTCATGCCCCATTTCCCTTTTGGGTTGAGTCCCACATAAGCATTCACTTCCCATTACTCTCAGGTCCCCACTTCCTTCTCTTTCTAGCTCAATGGCTGATGGTGGTGATGGTGGTGATGATGGTGGTGGTGATGATGGTGGTGGTGGTGGTGATGGTTATGGTGGTAGTGGTGGTGATGGTGGTGGTGGTGATGGTGGTGGTGGTGGTGGTGATGGTGGTGGTGGTAGTGATGGTGGTGGTGGTGGTGGTGATGGTGGTGGTGGTGATGATGGTGGTGGTGGTGATGGTGGTGGTGGTGGTGATGGTGATGATGGTGGTGATGGTGGTGGTGGTGGTGGTGGTGATGGTGGTGGTGTTGGTGTTGGTGTTGGTGGTGGTGGTGATGGTGATGGTGGTGGTGGTGGTGATGGTGATGATGGTGGTGATGGTGGTGGTGGTGGTGGTGGTGATGGTGGTGGTGTTGGTGTTGGTGTTGGTGGTGGTGGTGATGGTGATGGTGGTGGTGGTGGTGATGGTGATGATGGTGGTGATGATGGTGGTGGTGACACTTGCCGAGGCTTGCTGTATGCCGGGCTCTGTTCTAGGAACTCACCATTCAAGGATTAATTTGTTTAGCCCTTGCAATAATCCTGTGGAGTGGCTACCCTTACTATCCCCAAATTCCAGTTGAGGAAACAGGTACAAGGGACTAAACTGTACAGTTAACTTGCAAAGGTTACTGCTGACCACAGGCTTCAGACCCAGGCAGCTGCCTCCAGACCCTCACAGTCAGTGAGACTTCTCTCCTTTCCATCCTGAGTTTGCTGCATGCCCTCCTCAGTAACCTCTGCGGTTCCATTTTCTTGTGTATAAAAAGCGGTTTTGTTTTATGCTTAAATGAGGAAATACATACACGTTGTTGACAATGGTGCCTGGCACTTAGTAAGTGCTCAGTAAACTTTAATTGGGAAAAAAAGCTAGGCTCCATCCTAGGAGCAATTTGTTTTTTGTTTATTATTATTATTTGCTCCAATATGTAATTACTTTCCTGTTTCCTGGGAAGAGACCCTAGGAAAGGATGGAAAAAGTGGAAGGAAGGCTGCCAGGTTCTGTGCCTCTGTGCCCAGAAGGAACATATGTCCTAGGTTTCAGGAATCAGGATTTCCATCTCTTCTGTATCTAGGGAACCACAAGGCACGGGCTCTTTGATTCTGTTGTCTTTCTTCTGCTTTTCTCTTCTTTCTCGTGCTTTACAAGCTAAACTGGCAAATGTAGTGAGGAAGGTTCTAGGGTGAGTGGTCCCTCTGTGAATTTAGGTCTGTGCATCCCTAATGCCTTGATACTTTCCATTTTTTGGACAAGATGGTACCCCTGTCTCCTGAGAGAGGGGTCCCAATGGGGAGGAGTCATTGTCTGAGCTCTTGCATCCTTCTCTCCTAGCACCTCACACCACATCTGACACAGAGTAGGTTTTCAGTAAACGTTTGTGATTCGATGAATTAACTCATGGGGTCCCGATGTTCTATCAGTCACCCTTTCCTGTTTTGGAGGGAAGCTACTGATGAATTCCCCCTGGAGATGGTACCTCAAGGTAGAGGGGCGGAAAATCCCTTTCTCTCAGTTCAGCTAAGACCAGGGTAGAGTTTCTGAGAAGTACCCTTTCCTTGTAAACCAAGTGCAAGCAGAGTAAACACAGAATATAGAAATAGATGGTGGATCTCACACTGTGACTCAGCGGAAGACTGTTCCCAGCTTGGCTGGGCCAGCTCTGCCCTCTCCTCACCCCCCTCTCTCTGCATTAAGTTCTCCGGTTACCAGCCTGGGGTGGGTTTGCATTGGCAGATTCTCAGGACTTGTGGGATTCTCTGTTCCCCTAGGACAGTCTGCTTCCTGATATTGTGCCCTTGATGTGGGAACACACTCCCACAATTCCTTCTTGGCCTCAAGCCATCTGTTGGTAACCCTGATGGTGGTTATTGTTAATTAAAAAAATTTTTTTTAACGTTTTTGAGTAGGATGTGTTCACAGTGTACTAAAAATTTACATATATAACGAGATATACATTGAAGAATCTCCCTCCCTTGTACTCCAGAGACCCAGCTCCTACTCCCCTGCCAAAGATAACTTTTATTACAGTAGTTTATTGGTTATTCTTCCAGAGCTTCTTTACACATATATGAGGAATATTTGTGGAAAAGCAGCTGGGGATACTTGACACTTTATACGAGGTCCACAGACTGGGGTCTAACGAGGTGGTTTGGTGTTTCTAGCACAGCGTTTCCCAACTTCAGGGGATAAAGTTTGCTAAAGTGTTTTGTTGCCCTACTTAATTTCCAGTAACAGCTTCAACCTTCTCCAGCCTCCTACTTGGGAAGACGGAGAGGAGGAGACACAACCCAGTGCATTTATATATAATTTTGAAAATGCATGTGTGTTTTGTGTGTTTAAAAATCAAGGTACTGTATATTTCAGTTCAAAGGGCCTCTTGGAAACCAAATCATAGCTATGACAGAACAGCAAGTTAGAGCAGATTTGACAAGTGAATTTGTTGCTATCGTGTAAATAAAAAATACATATATTTTCTCTTCCCGTTTCACAAGGTAGCACATTATACACACTGTTCTGCGTCTTGCTTCTTTTTGACTTAACGTAATGTAGATATTTTCATATCATTACTTAAGAGCACTTCCTTATTCCCTTTTGTTTTTTTATGGCTACTTAGAACTTCATTGTATGAATGAACCAGGTTTGTTTTTTTTGTTTGTTTTTTTTAAATATTTTATTTATTTATTTATTTTCGGCTGTGTTGGGTCTTCGTTTCTGTGCGAGGCCTTTCTCTAGTTGCGGCAAGCGGGGGCCGCTCTTCATCGCGGTGCGCGGGCCTCTCACTGTCGTGGCCTCTCTTGTTGCGGAGCACAGGCTCCAGACGCGCAGGCTCAGTAGTTGTGGCTCACGGGCCCAGTTGCTCCACGGCATGTGGGATCTTCCCAGACCAGGGCTCGAACCCGTGTCCCCTGCATTAGCAGGCAGATTCTCAACCACTGCGCCACCAGGGAAGCCCTGAACCAGGTTTTTATGAGCACTTTATTGGTGCACATTTACGTTGATTCCATATTTCACCACAGCGGAAGAGCTGTACATGTATGTATTGACCTTGTCTAACTCGTAACACGTGCAGACACAAATAAGACAGGATTTTGTAAGGAACAGGGCAGCTTACTGATTTACCCACCCAGGACAATAGAATGTTGGCTTAAATGATCAGCTAGGGTCTATTCTGTTCTGATGATTCTGTACAACAATACCTAGTAGAGAGGGTTTTAAACATGGAATTCTCTTACGATACCTGGTTATAGTCTATCACATTTCACATATATAAAGCAGATTGCCACACCCGTGTCTGGTTCCGCTTCCGTGAAGGACTGAGGACCACTCTTACCAGTGTGGTGGGAGCACCTCTTCATAGCCTGCTTCCTTATTCTTATCCATCACCATCTTGCTGCCCCTGCTATGGCTGCCGCTAGCTTCTGAGTCCTTTTTGCTATGCCTTTGTCTTGGCAGTTGCAACAAGTTCACTCTTTAACCTCTGCTCCTTTATCAGCTGATTTCTACCTCAAGCTTTGTCTTCCTGTAATGCTCTGCAGAATTCTGGCCTTGGCCGGGGCTTGCTGCAGTCCCGGCTGTAACATAAGGGTGATGTACCGTTCCCGTCACTGCGGTCTGCAGCCTTTCCGCCCTCCCTGATAGGTAGGGGAGGAGACCTCTTGGATTCCTCAGTTGTGTAGCATCCCGGGGTACCACCTGTCTAATCACGTCCAGCCCCAGTTCACGATTGTTACTCCTCCGCCTTGCTCCAAGTGGGTTTCCATAGCTCTTGACCCTGAAGGCTTACCTGTACTGACGACCTCTGTGTCTCTTTCCATTTTACCTGAAGCGTCTACACGAACACAGTGTCCTCCCAGCGTGGCTTCCTCGGGACACCAATTCCATAGCGTGCATGTTAGTCTCAGAGCTGTGTTGACCCCTCAACATTGTGAGTGCCCAAGATATGCTTAAGAAACTCTGTTAGTAGTAGCCCATTATGAGGACTTGTTTTTCCGCTTTTTGATGAAGCTTGGCTTCTTCACCTATGGTTTTGAGACTTCCCAGTGGCCATGAAGACTTTGTTGGGAGGTGCTTCTCTTTCCAGCAGCCAGAAGCAGCCTCCCTGCCTCTTCCTGTTTCAGGGCCTCCCTCTGGGGCTGCCCACTTGATTTCTGTGTCCCGTCTGAGCGACGCCTCTGGCCTCGAAGACCAGCCACGACCCACCTGCTCTTGGCCCAGTGACCGATGAAGGCTTCCCTGTCTCTGTCAGACCCACCCACATCTGGGTGAACCCCTGGGTTCTGTGGATGGGATGGCCTTCCGAGAGCCTGCCATTCACTTGGATCTCAAAATGCAGTGTCCACCACAGATACATTTTCTGTCCTGGGAAAAGGAAGGTATTTTCCTTGCTCAGCATGAGTTTTCAGCTTTCCAGGGCTCTTTCTGGTGCAGAAATTTAGATCATGGGTGTTTCTTCTTCTCGTGACTCAGTCTTATTGTGTCTGTCTTCTGCACATTGTGACATCTTGTTGTAACTTCCTGTTTATCCTACAGCGACACGTGAGAATGCATTTTTTGAGGAGTTAAAACCCAGCAGGTGTTGTCAGAAGCTTGAGTGTTTGCTCTTTAGTAACCGTGTCCGGTGGGATGCGTAAATGAAATTATTGGAAGTCCTGAAGACTTTTTTCCCCTGGATTCTTGGTTTTAGTTTCCTCACCTTATTTGGATCAAATTAAAGAAAGAACAGTAGGGATAGTCCCATGATTTCTCTCAGGGAGAAGGAGGTCTGCTGCCAATACCGCCATTTTTTATTTTTATTTTTTAAGCACTTAAGACTCTTTGCACTTACCTCGGGAGTGTATCGACTAACCTGCTGGCTCCCCACACCCCTCCCCCCAAGGATGTAAGCTCCTTGAGAGCAGAGACTTCGCCTGTCTTGTTCACTTCTGCAAGCCTGGTGCTAGAACAATGTCTGGCTCATAAAGAGCAGCTGAATAAATGTTTGTGCTGGATAATAAAATCGATCTGTTCTCCTTTGAAGGACTTTTAATTCCCTTTGGGATGGGCAGTAAGGCCACCGAAACCATGGCACCAAGCTCAATGTCTCTGATGGATTTGGAGGCGAGACTGGGTTGGGTTATGCAAAGAGATGTTGAATTTGCAGAAGGTCTGGGTTTGAATCTTAACTCTGCCACTGAGTTATTTGGGAGACCTCTCTGAGCCTCAATTTCTTTATCTATACACGAGAGATAATAATTGCTCCCCAACACACACACATACTTTACAATCCTTGGGTGAAGAATGTAAGAAGAATGCATTTTAAACCGTAAAGTCTGCAAATGAGGGGGAATTACAAAACCATGGCCTTTCTCTTCCTTATTTTTTGCTGCACATGAAGCCAGGTGCCCCTGCCTGCCTCCACCTCTGTTAGAATTGGGATCTCCTGTGGCTGCCCTCTTGAGATGCTTTATCTGTAAAAGTGAACTAAGGAGCAGATGCCTTCTAGGAGTTCCATCCGCCCCAATTCCCTAATGACCTTGGTGGGGGTGGGGTATTACTAGGGCCTAGGAAAACACACTTCCTGCTCAGGCCTGGCCTCGGCCCCTGTGCCACTGGTGAGCACGGCAATTCACCACGCATCCGTGAACTCCAGGAGCTATACCATCAAGGGCTGCTTGACGGTTTTTCTCTCTTTCCAGGCGGCTGCTGAAGAGTGAACTTGGATCGTTCATTACAGACTATTTTCAGGTAAGCTGTGTGGGTCTGAGCATGTGTTATATTGTGCACATGGGTACATGTACCTAAAGGGGTGACCGATACTGTACACCTGGACATGCCTTCAAAATTATGTATCCCGAGTTCCTACTACGTGCTGGGCATTGCAGTGCAGCCCTACTACGTGCTGGGCACTGCAGTGCAGTGGCAGTGGAGGCGTACAGGGCAAGCATGGTCCCTGCTCTTATGGAGACTATAGCCTCAGACAGCGGTTCTCAGGCTTTTTGGTCTCAAGGACCCCTTTACGCTCTTAAAAATGATCATTTGTTTGGGTTATCTCTATGCATTTTCACCATATTAGAAATTAAGCCTGAGAAAATTTACTTTTGCCTTAATTCCTTCAAATAATAAACCTACTACATGTTAGCATAAATGGCATTTTTATGAAAAATAACTTTTTGAAAATAAAAAAATAGGAGAGTGGTATTGTTTATATGTCTGCAAATCTCTGCCTGCAGACTGGCTCCTCATATCTGCTTCATAGTCAGTCTATTGTGATATTGCCCGTCTGGAAAATATTGCACCTAGTCTCTGGAAAATTCCACAGTACACTCACGGAGGATGCAAGGCAAATAACAGCTTAGTGTTGTTAAGGAAATCGTTTTGACCGTGTGGAAAAGGTCTGGGTGATCCCTCAGGGGACCCCAAACCACACTTTGAGAACTGCTTTCCTAGTGCCATTCCCTCCCGCTTCCCTCCCACTCCGTGTATGGTACCTAATTGAGTGTAATGCTATGTCCCTTCAGCCAAGTTCTTTCTTGTCACTAAGCCTCTCGGTCTGTTCTGTTAAAGATAGAATTGAATCAGATAAGCTAACATCCCTCCTGCCTAGACACTGTTGTTATGCAGCTAACGAGTTCAAGATTCCAGGTGCAGTCAGGATGGTTTCTAATCCACTGACACGAGATGCCTTCCTGACTCCATCCAAAGACACGTGGTGGGAAGTCCCCACACAGATTTTTTCAATAGTCAATACTATATTACTGCAGGATCCATGGTTGGTTGAATCTGTGGATACAAAAAAACCTCAGATACAGAGGGTCAACTATAAATTATATGCAGATTCTCGACTACACGGAGGGTTGGTGCCCCTAACCCCTCGCGTTGTTCAAGGGTCAACTGTATACATATTTGTTATTCTAAAGTGTAATCCATCCCTTTTAATGGGAAGGTGACATAAAAATCCATAATAAATTGGTTTCAGGTTGGTGATATTATTCTGTATCCCAGGTGAGCATACTTTTAAGACAGTTTAAAGAGTTTTTAGCTTTTAAAAACAACACAGGCATCCTTCCATTTTCTTTCCATAAATCAGGAAGCTAAAACTTTTATGTGCACTTTAAAAGAATGACAAATGTCAGTTGTTTCTCTCTCACACGCACACACACACCCACACACACCAGAAAATGACCACTTGGCCACTCTAAATCTGGACAAAGCAAGACCCAGCAGAAGCCTGGAATTCAATCAGGTCAAATGTCTCAGCTGCTTGAAAGAAAACCCCTGTCTAGGGAGGGACAAAGATTAAAAAAGAGATAATTAGTCACAAATGTGAATCATTTCAGTTGCCCTTGACTCAAAGGTCAATCTTGTCCTCACTCTCTTCTCTTGCTGTCTCTAGTGATTGAGTTTTAAATCCAACTACAGAGAAGTGGTTTTTCAATCCCTCCTGGTGAAACCTGCCAGCCCAGCTGCCTTCCTCATTGACATTTAAAATAGACAGGGTTCTGTGTGGTTTCAGTCAAGTTTGAAATGTCAGTCATGTCTTGGCTTTGGGGGCTACCCCTCGGATGGGTGGGGAAGGGCATTTGGGCGGGGATTTATTTATCTGGAAAGCCCTGAGGTTTTGGGGGCAGTAAGTGCTGCTTACAAAGTATGCCAGACACTTAACAGCTGGTAACCACATGTCATTTTTTATCGAGTGCTTAATCAGAGAAACTGCTTGGTGAATATTGAGTCTCTTTCTGGGGGTGTGGGGTCTGAACTGGTTTTCACAGTTTTGAATCCGGGTTTTTCCTTAGTTTAAGGTGCTAGACTGGAGAAAAGGCTATCCTAGACACTGTTTATTAAAATGTAGGTTTTAAGTCTCATGTGGGCACAGAGCCTTTTTAAAAATGTGTTTGGTTCTCCAGTCCCTAGAAATTACCTAGCACATAGTATGTGCTCAATAAACTTTATTGGGAGAGAGGGAGGGGTTGTCCACCACAGATACATGAGAGATTTTAGGAGTTGCACACAATGGTATTAAATAACATTCGCCTTTGTGGTAAGTGTTTCCTTTCCTTATTTTCCTTTAGCACTTCTGATCGTGCCAGGGAGAGTCTTGGTTTGCGCCCTTGTGTCTGTTACACTTCTGCAAGACTTGGTGATCTCTCTTGTTTAAGGAAGAGAGAGCAGGTTTCAAAATTAGTGTCTTCAGCTAGAAGCAGTGTCTAATTAGGATTACATAACATCATTTTGTTGGCATTGAGTTGATCCTTGAGATACATTCTATTTATGGTAAATGGTGTGGCTGTGGTTTCTTTTATAAACATATTTATGTTTTTAAAAAGTGGATCGATTGAAGAAAAATAGTATACAAAGAATAATAATGTACGTGGCCCTGGCTGTGACCAAGTGGTGAAGGTGGTTCAAGAGAGACTCAGGTTTGGAAAGTCCTTCGCTAGGCACCCTTGAAAATGGGCTGGTTTCAAAGCCACACCAAGAAGAGCTTTTCAGATGAAGAGGGAAATCCAGGAGGCAAGGCTGATAGAGGTGACCTTAGCCTTCATACTCAACTATCAGAGGTAGTTTCAAGAGGGAAAGTCAGAATGGGCTCCAGAAAGAACATTCCTCCAGCAAGGAGGAGGGAGGAAGGTCTGGGGACAAGTGAGGAGCCGAACCAGGGGTGTGGGCAGGTAAGACCCAAATGCCATGGACGTGGCTGTTGGGGAAGGTGACGAGTGGGTTCCTCCGTGTGGAGGATGAGATGGCCGCCCCCCGGCCTGGACATCTGGACTCAGCAATGAGGTCTGTCTCCTGGGACCCAGACCCGCCACGCCAGAGATTACTACTTGTAAAAGCCATCACCGTGGCTCCGCTTTTTTTTTTATAATTTTCCCCTTTTCTGTTTTTGAGAATACCGGAAGGTTGCCTTTTTTTTTTTTTTTAAATTTATTTATTTTTTATTTATTTATGGCTGTGTTGGGTCTTCGTTTCTGTGCGAGGGCTTTCTCCAGTTGTGGCAAGCGGGGGCCACTCTTCATCGCGGTGCGCAGGCCTCTCACTATCGCGGCCTCTCTTGTTGCGGAGCACAGGCTCAGTAATTGTGGCTCACGGGCCCAGTTGCTCCGTGGCATGTGGGATCTTCCCAGACCAGGGCTCGAACGCGTGTCCCCTGCATTGGCAGGCAGACTCTCAACCACTGCGCCACCAGGGAAGCCCCACGTGGCTCCGCTTTTGAAAGCGAACATTCTCATTTTGCAGCTTTGAAGAAAGACTCACAGAAAGGTTGTCTTCAGTGAAGAATAATGACAATGACCCGAGGTGAGGGCAGGGGCAGAGCAGGCGGAAAGATGGTGCTTATCTTGTGTCTGCACACAGAGAAGACAGGCTGTTTGACTGACAAAAACACAGATAGATTTCCATAAGACAGCGGCCAGAAAAATCTTTGACATTTCCAGTATTGATTTTCCTTTTTCCTCCATCTGTTTTGAATTGCACCCGGAAGGAAAATTGGGGTTTCCAGCAGGAACTCTATATCCTAGAGACAGCTCTGCGGGATAATTGGTTTCTTTTATCTTTGGAAATGGTTGACAGGAAATGCTCATTTTTCTCTTACCTGATTAGGTGCCTTGGTGGTTCGGGGCATGGGGATGGGAGAGGTGGCAGATCATACTTTCTGTGCTTCTGCATCTGCTGGCTGTGTTGTGTCTATTGAAAGCTTTTCCCCAAGCCCAGAAAGTTAAATTATTTTTGGTGGAACTAGAGTTTTGCTTGATACAGAGACTCAGTGTGTAGTCAGTGGCTTTGAATAAGATAGTACCTAAGAAAAGGGGAAATGTGGCCACCATACTTGTCAGTAGGGCACAGATGATGTAAAGGTTTGATGTAAAGGTTTCCATCTACTGCTCGTATCGGTGGCAGTCACAAGAGGCCACTATCCCCTTAGCTCATCATTATCAGAGAAGATTCATTAAGGGCATGTGGCATGTGGCAGGGAGCTGAAGGAGAGACCCACGGAAGCATCCTGGTCACCATGGAGTTTGAAATTGAAGTGAAGGGAGGTAGATGCATCCGTATAGGGAACACACAGCATCGTGTTAACTGAAACCCTGAGTGGATGGTAAAGGCTTAAAAACAGGCCCAGTATAATCTTTACTATTCTTTAAGATTATTCATCTTTATTATTAACAATAATCTTATTATTTAAGATTAATAATAATCTTAAAGATTATCTTAATTCTTTAAGATTATTAAATAACAATCTTCTTTAATCCACCTGGGAAGATTTCTAAAACAAACGGGATTCCCAAAATGGGAAAAGAGATAATTAGGTGGGCAGAAGGTAGTAAGGCACAATTGCCATATACTTTGCTTTGAAGGTAAAATTGGGGCCAGTATACAGAGGGGCTTTGAACAAGAGGAGCTGGGCTCCAGTGAGGAGACAGGCAAGAGGGGAGAGGATGATGTCTTTAGGTGAGAAGGTCGTTAGAAGTTGCATCTTGGATTTGGCCAGTACTTGGAAGAGAGGCCTTGGGGTGTCTGTGAACATTGGGGTGGCCTAAAGCTCCCCCTTGGCTGTTGAGAGGGGAGAGAAAAGGTGCTAGTCTGGGGGCTGCCAGAGGACCCCTGGATGTTTCAGGCTGCCCTCTTTGCCATACTTAATCTCCTCGGCAGTTACTTGAATTTTATGCAATTATTTGAATATTTTTATTGGACTTTCCTGCAATTTTATGAAGATAAATGGAAAAATGAGTCTTGAAATTGATAACCACAGATCTTAATATAATTGAGAGAAGGATGGAAATCAATGGGTATGCTGAAATGGCAGCTCTTCAGCCTCATTGGACTGAGGTTATTACACATTCAGTTGTTAAGAAGGGAACATGTAGGTACCAAATGCTGCAAATATATCACCTGAAGACTAGCTCTGAAAATGAGGTGTAATTTGGGATTTTATCATCCTTTTTGGCTCTGTGGGAACAGAACTCCCCCTGATATCATGTAAGTGTCTAGGTCCACATGGGTATGTGTTTTCAGGAACCCATTATGGATGAAATTGGGTGACTTCCAAGTAGACTAGGCCGGAAATGGCAGGAGACAGGTTTAGGGAACCATTGGGGGGAGGGATGGAAGGCAGGGGTAGATGCTGGAAAAGTGGAAACATCCAAATACTGGAAACATCCAGCAACTCAGTGGCCACAAGAAGTAAAGACCGAGGTGGGAGGTCTGAGAAATATTTGTTAGACTTGGAAAGCAACGGGCGACCTTGCTCGGAGGCTGTTTCACAGCTATAAGGAAGACAAAAAGAACCATCATTGTAACAGCTAATATTTTCAAGCATTTATGTGCCAGGCATTGTTCAACAGTTCTGAGCGGTTGGTTCTCAAAGTGTGGTCCCTGGACCTGTGTCTTCAGCGTCACCTGAGAATGTGTCAGAAAAGCAAATTCTCAGGCCCCACCTCAGATGAACTGAGTCAGAAACTGAGGGGACTGTGGCCCAGCAGCCTGTGTTTTAGCAAGTCCTCTGTGATTCTCATGTGTGCTCAAGTCTGAGAACTGCTCTAAGCGTCCTTCCCGCACTAAGTCATGTATTCCTCCTGACAGCTGATGGGGAAAATTCATTATTACCGTTTAGCACATACTGCAGCTGAACCTGGGTAAAGGAAGGTTATCCACAACCATACAGCTAGTAAAAGGTAGAGCGGAGATCAAACCCAGGCCATCTGGCCACAGAAGAAAATCTTTTGGATTATACTTTAAATGTTAAAAATGCCCTGAAGATATCCCCTGAAAACCCCAGAGAAGAGATATTTCAGTGCTTTTAAATTTTATTTTATTTTATTTTTTTAGTATCCAGCAAAACAGACATGGGACTATTTTCCTGCTTCCTTGTAAAATAACTTTGAAAAAAGCCCAAATTCACCCTTTTAGTGAATTTTACCCTTTTACCAGTGAAATGGTGCTAAATGAAGATTAAACTTGTACCAACTTTCAAATTTTCTTCATTCACCATCTGGGGCTTTCTCTCTGGTCTCATCATACCCACACACACACCCCAGGACTGGTTTATTAAGAACTCTCTGGGGCTTCCCTGGTGGCGCAGTGGTTGAGGGTCTGCCTGCCAATGCAGGGGACACGGGTTCGAGCCCTGGTCTGGAAAGATCCCACATGCCGCGGAGCGACTAGGCCCGTGAGCCACAATTACTGAGCCTGTGCGTCTGGAGCCTGTGCTCCGCAGCAAGAGAGGCTGCGATGGTGAGAGGCCCGCGCACTGCGATGAGGAGTGGCCCCCGCTTGCCACAACTAGAGAAAGCCCTCGCACAGAAACGAAGACCCAACACAGCCAAAAATAAATAAATAAATAAAAGTTGGAGTCTTTTAAAAAAAAAAAAAAAAAGAAGAACTCTCTGGTCCTGGGGGGTGAGTTGTGTGTATAAGACTTTTTGTTGCTTATCTAGGAAGGCATCCAGGTTCACAGGAAATGTAGACATCCTAAGAGATGATGGCTGTACTTTCAAAGTTACAGAAGAGTAAAAAAATGGAGGTGGCCCATGATTTCCATCACTGGCTTGGTGCCAACAACAGCAACTTTTGCAGACATTGCTATCCCTGGAAACAAATGCCTAGAATGGAATTATTGGTTAATACAAGTTCTCAGTAGGCAGAGTGACATGCTGCCAGACACCTCTGGGATGGGAAAGAATGTCTCATTTGGGAATAGCATCCACCTAGGAGCCAGGTGTATGACTTGCCAGACGTCACATATGGTAGTGGAGAGGGAGACCCCAGGAAAGTACTTTTGGAGAGGCGGAAGTTGAGAAGCTAGTAGCAGGATTGGGCAGCAGCAATGACCCAGCTGGATGGAAGCTTTGGTGGAACCCAGTTACATGGCCTGAAATTGCCAAGCCAACTTCCCCCAGTATCTGAACCGAATGGATCTCATCTACTTTCCCTTGTGGGCAAGGGCACTGAAAACCTCTCCAACTGATAGGGCAGAAGAGTGTGATGCCTAAAAGCACCAGCCTTTCTGCCAGGAAGGTCTGGATCCCAGTCCTTGCTACAACACTTACTGGCTGTGTGACTGTAGGCATGTTACTTAACCTCTCTGAACCTCAGTCTTCTTAGTGGTAATCTAGTTGTAATCATAGTCTCTACTTCAAAAGGTTGATGCAGTTACTAGATGAGATGACGTATATCAAGTGCTTTGTACAAAAAGTGAGCAGTGAATGAATGATAGCTGTTCACCTTAGTATTTTTTAAATCATTGTTGAAGTAAACCAGAGTAATATCCTGGGGGAAAGATTTGGGCTTTGGATTCCAGCCAACCTGGGTGCAAATTCTGGTCTCCCATTTGCTAGTTGCTTCTCTGAACCTCAGTTTCTTCATCTGTATAAAGGGGATACGTTTGTGGCAAAGGTAAAGTGAGATAATGCATGAGAAGGGTATAATACAGTGCCTGACAAAGAGTAAAAACCAATAAAAAACTCCACCGTCATTCTTTGTATTCTCATTATTATCATCACTGCTAAAGCATTAGAAGCGACAGGTGGCTAGCAGCCTTAAGCATTTACAGAATTGCTACCTTGTGTGGGAATAGCATCATTCTCCTCACCCCCTAGCTTGTTGGTTCCCCATTTTCCTGAGTCCTTCTGGCCGGGTTGAGGAGGAGCTTGCTTGGCTGGAGATGCATGTGGTTGACATTGACAAACCCTGCACTACAGCGGCCCACCCTCTCCTCTGCCTTCCTCGCCTCCTCCTGCCCACCCTCCGTGATTACCCAGGATGAGCTCGGTCTTTCCAACCCACTGAAGGCTGCATGGTTTTGGATGCCTTTCCACAGACATCCGTGTTTTTTGCATTTTTCCTTTGAGGCTTGTTCTTCTGTCGGCAGCCCATTTTCGATGTCTTAATAAAAACAGATAGGTCAGCTGTTTTTTACTTCCGGATCCTCTGCCACTTCCTTAGAGTGCTGTGTGTTCCCCGTCCAAGTTCATTTATGGGGGCTGCGTTAAGTAACAATGGGCCCATTTCCTAGGTGGCTGCTACTGAATGTAACTAGTAATGTTAGCTAGTTAAGTTAACTAGTAATGTTAACTTGTAATGTTTTTTGGCTTGAAGCCTTTGGGCGGGGGAGGTGACGCGGTTGGTGCCATCAGGCAGGGAGTGGGACAAGAGAAAAGTCAGGAACTTCTCCAGCTCTGTTCCCATACATTTTCTCAGCACCTTCCAGAGTCAGGCTTTTGTCTGGGGCTGGGAATACTGGCAGGTGAGGCCAGAGGGAACAGACACTTCGAAAGACTAACAACGCAAGATAGCTGTCTAAATCGAGGCTGGTTTTCTTTTCTTTTTTCTTTCTTTTTTTTAGGACTCAGTAGCCTTAAGCCCCACAGATGTCCAGTTGGCGTGTCCTTAGGTGAAGGGACCAGCAGACAGGGTGGGCTTTGTAATTTTCAGGGCCCAGTGCAGAATGCAAATGCGGCTCCCACCAGGGTGAGGAAGGCACTCCCCTTCCCATGGACCTGTGGCCACAACCCGTCGTGGACAGGGGGCCCCCAAGAGACTGTAACCTTCATGCTCTCGGTACATAGCTCAGGGGTGGTCGAGAGGCCCCCAGCTGAGTCATCAGCCCTCAAGCCAGAGCTCTGCCAGCCCAGGGCAGGGAGGGGGGGCTGCCACCAGGCCTCTCCCCAAGATGCTGCTGAGCACCAGGGCCTGGGCCCCTGCCGACGCAACCCTCTCACCACCTTGGGAATAGAACGATGGCAGTGGTGGGGCAGGGCAGGGGAGACCAGCAGGGTGGGGAACAGCAGGGGGTGGGGAGCAGGGGCCTGAAAACCCCTCCTGGGGTGACTGTAGAAGGCAGGACCATGAGTGAGCTGAGGCTGAGCCCCTGGGGTGTGTTCCGTTTCCCCAGCAGGCTTCACTTACAAAACACAGATTCAAAGCTAAAACTGTTAAGAAGTGAAGATGGCAACTGCAGAGCATTAAACCCCAAGCATGAGGCCCTTCAGAGCACCGGGCCCTCAGGATTACAGGGCCCTTTGGGGCACAGGGGGCCTGTGTGACTACAGATTCTCAGGGGAGAAAATGATTGGCTCAGTTTGAGACCCAGGTAGGGTGGAGGGCAGGCACCAAGCCAATCAGCTAAGCTGAAGATGCAGGCTGGATTCAAATGGTTCGAGCATGCAAGATGGGGCAAAGCACCACTGTGTCGGTAGCGGGCGATTCTCCAGAGAAGCGGGGCTGTGAGCCAGGCTGGCCCAAAAGATCCTAACTCACTTAGCACGTGCCAAGTAAAAGATGGAGACCGTACTTCTAGCTGCAGTTTATTCAACTGTAAAATAAGAGCAAAATCTACAAAGCGTAGGGGTACAAACATTTTCAAGATGCTTTTGAAAGGTGCTTTAGCTTCCTGGAAAATATGTCCACCTAAAAATGATTGAAACTGTATGTGACCAATTGATTTGGACCACAGGGCTGGGGAGAATGACTAGATGGTTCTTAAGGCCCCTTTTAAGTTTTTGTTACTGTTATTTTGGTCTAAGCTACAGAATTTCTATGCCGTGTATCATGAGAAATTTTAAAATGAATGTTTTCCATTTCTCCATAGGACACAAATAACTTCTTCTCCTTGAAAAAAAAATTTTTTTTGCCCCAAATATCTCCTTGAAGGGGGAGACATAGAAAAGAGGAGGAAGGAGAACCTAGGCCACTTATAAAAGTTTATCTCTTAAGATGCAAAGTAGTTTTTATAAATGAAAATAAATGCCATTTGTAAAATAAGAGCAAGATGTACAAATGCACAGGGGTATTCGAATTTTAAGGACCGATATCACTTTCTCTCCTCTTACAAATATTCTATCTCTTATCTTGATTTCTTAAAACCAAAAAATGGTCTGTAGCATCAAAACAGGCAATATATACTCAATATTTATTAGCTTCTACTATGTTCTAGGCACTGTTCTCAGAGCCAGTAGGACTAAGTTAAGTGGTCCTCACTCCTAAGGACCTATTACCTAACACATAGGATATAGGGTTTGAATTAATTTCCATTATTAACTCATGATATAACCTGGACTAGGCTTTTATTTCTCTCAGGGCCTTGGTTAGCCCCCCACACCTTTAAAATGTAGATAATTACAGTGATCGAACAAATTTATGAAGCCTGCATCGTAGGGAGGAGTATCTCTTACATTTGTAGGTGCATCTCGGAAACATGAAATTAAGGAGGGTTTGTAGATGTTTTGGAAGAAGTCTGAGGTGTCAGTGTTGGCAGTAGAGGTGGTGACAGAGAGCAGTGCATCAGGAGTCCTTGCATGGAGTGCCAAGGGGACTCCCTGAGGCCCTCCTCTGGGCCAGTGAAAGGGACCCGGGCAGACACTTCAGACCTCAATTGGGATTTTTGCTCAGAACCATTCAGGGGGAGTGACTGCCATCTGGAAACACCTCCACCATCCATTCCTGCCCAGCTCAGCTGGCACAAAGTCTTGGATCGTTTCAGTTTGGTGCTGTGGTGTTTTCTTGCTGCTGGGATCCGTGTGCTTGGCTAGAAGGTAGAGAACACAGAGTTTCACCTTAAGTACCTGTCTGTTCCATGATTCCTAGTAAAGGAATCGATTTTTTTTTTTCCTTTAACAAAGTCGGTAGACTCCTATAGGATGTCACTCTAACTTTGAGTTGGGGTTCCATCTTGAAACTAAATGGTGGCCAATTACTTTTTAAATTAGGTTATAGCTTGTGAATTTTAATAGGATCTATAAAATTTGGTGTATATGTATTAGTCACAGGACAGTGATAGTACCTTTGATCAAATACTTTAATATATTTGATGTAGGTCCATTCATTACTGACTCTCTTTACCTCCCACTCCTTTTGTGAAGATAGTTGGGCTAAACGAGCAACTCTTGTCATCACTACCCATTTCCACAGATTACTGGGAACATAAAACACCATGTGTGTGTGTGTGTGTGTGTGTGTGTATTTATAATGATTAATTATTATAAGAACTTTATGATATTGCTGTTGTGATGCCATTTTGTAGATAAGGGACTCAAACTCAGGGAAATGAAGTCCAAGATCACACAGCTAGAAAGTAGCTGAGCTGGGACTTGAACCCCTGTCTGATGTCCAGGTTCTTTCTTCTCTGCCATGTATGCTCCCATCATCACTGTAACAGGGTTTTAGGATTTTATAAAAGAGAGTACTAAGAAACGCATTAGGTTTTGGGTAGGATATATACCACTGTGTGTCCCCTACCCTGTAAGCATAGGCCTTTGCTAATCTAGGGATGTGAGGTGAGTGGGGAGGCATCCTTACTCTCTGAGCTTCCGTGGCCTTTGGAGAGGCTGCCCGCGTCGTGTGGGACCAGCTGTAGCCTTCTGAGGGAAGGAGGGGTCTGGGTGGGAAGACTTGCTGGAAGGCAGCAAAGCAGAGTGGACAGAACGTGGCTTGTGGAGCCAAGAAGACCAGCTCTGTGTCCTGCATTCCAGCCTCTTCCCCAACCATCAGTAAAGTCAGGGTAATGGCACCAACTTGACCAGACTATTGGGAGGGTCAGAATTAGATGAGCTGAAGAATATAAACCCTCTGATACATGCAAAACACTCAGCGGTTGTTAGTTGTAATTGCAAAGGGACTTCCTCTTACTCCCTCTTTCCACAACTTTCCCACACACATGCTCATTGACGGACACACACTCACTGCTGCTTAAAGCCTTGCAGGCAGTCTCTTTCATGCTAGCATGAGAGATTTATCGTTTTTATAAAAAATCATTTTTATAAAAAAAATCCATTATTTCTGCATAATTTCCCATTGCCTCCATGCTCCCTTTTCTGAGTTTTACATGAAGGGCTTGAAGGACATTGGGTGTCTACCCTAGTCCTTCCAGAGAATTCAGCCAAGCTTGGGGCAGCCCATTCCCTGGTCGGAGGGATGGGGATGGCACTTGGCTTTGGCTCTCATCTCCTTCCTTTGCTTCGGACTGTCTCACTGATGCCTCCGGAAGCCTCGGCCTTCCTAGAGGATAGAAGGCTTCTTCAGCCTGGAGGCATGAGCAGTGCCCGAGTGCCTGGAACCCTGTGCCCTCGCCCACTGGGAGTGGACCTGGATTTGTCACGTGGTGAAGTAGCCCAACTCTTGTGTCCTTTGTTCTCTTTCGGCAGAACCAGCTTCTAGCAAAAGGACTGCTGTTTGTGGAGGAGAAGATTAAGCTGTGTGAAGGCAAGTACAAGGCAGCCCCCGTCCGACGGGCCTCTGACTCAGCCTTTGATGCTTGTACAGCTGGAATGCTTCTGTCCCAGGGAGGCAGGCTCCAAGCGCGTGCGTCGCCCCGGCCGCCCCTTCTCCAGCTAGGGGGACAGCATTTCCGCCTGAGTTAGCCACTCCCAGCGGTGCAAGTCAGACTGCGTTTTGAGAACTGAGGGGGAGTTAGGGTGGCCTCTTTGGAGACCCCGTTAAGGGGGGTTTTCTTGGGATGCATGCTGGTGGTCTCCTTTGAAGGGACAACTTATACCGCAGATCCTGCCATGCTGTTCCGTCTGGTTTGATACAGGCTATTTCCTACTGGCCTTTGTATAATCCTGTTTCTTGAGGTGCATGTCAGGAGGCCAACCCACTTGAGGGACAGGAGGCTAGGCAGGCACCTGCTCGATGCAGGCTGATTTAATCAACAAAGAAAAATCTCCCAGCCTTAGAAGATGCTAGAGTCGAGCTGACAGGATAGAAAGGCACTGAATGGATCTGGGAGGTGGCCAAGGGCAAGAGTCGGCCGATCCCGTGACTCCACCAACGGCTAATCTCAGCTCCCACCAATGTGGATCCAGCTTACCACCTACTTCTTGGCTGACTTTTGGCAAGTTTCTCGTTTCTTTGAGCCTTGGTTTTTTTTAAATAATTTTTTTAAAAAAAATAAATTTATTTATTTTATTTACTTATTTTTGGCTACATTGGGTCTTTGTTGCTGTGCGCGGGCTCTCTCTAGTTGTGGCGAGCGGGGGCTACTCTTCGTTGCAGTGCGGGCTTCTCATTGTGGTGGCTTCTCTTGTTGCAGAGCATGGGCTCTGGGGTGCATGGGCTTCAGTAGTTGTGGCTCATGGGCTCTAGAGCGCAGGCTCAGTAGTTGTGGCTTGCGGGCTCTAGAGTGCAGGCTCAGTAGTTGTGGCTTGCGGGCTCTAGAGCACAGGCTCAGTAGTTGTGGCGCACGAGCTTAGTCGCTCTGCGGCATGTGGGATCTTCCCGGACCAGGGCTTGAACCCGTGTCCCCTGCATTGGCAGGCGGATTCTTAACCACTGCGCCACCAGGGAAGCCCTAAAATAATGTTTAAAATGGTAAAATGGGACTAGGGATTGTAGGGAGTAAAAGGAGTATAACTGGCGTAGCTCCATACCTGGCACATAGTAGGTAAGCAAACTGGTCCCTTCTTTTTTTTTTTTTTCCTATTCCAGGCTAGAGACCTCCATCTGTAGGTCAAGTTTACGTCTAGATTCAGACTTATCAGCAGTAGGTCATTCCTTTTTCCTTCCCCTTCCCTGGGAGAGACACTTGTGTCCAGTGAAGGGTCTCCTAGAAAGACAAAGTAGGAAGAAAAATGAGAAATTGACCCTGGAAGGTCCCAGTGCCCAGCACACAGTGAGTGCTCACCAAACCTTTGGAAAATGAGAGGTTTGAAATTAACCTCTGTCTATTCAAGAACTGACTGAACCTGCAGCCTTGTTTCCCTCAAATGCAACTGCGTTGAGATTTTTTTTTCAACCTTAGAGATACTCAGTAACCCGAGGCCTTATTTTTGAGTGACTGGCTTTGACAAGAGCTTCGTGGCCCTTTTGCATGTTGGAGTGAGGCTAGTACACCAGTGTGAAACGTAGCTGCCTGCCCGGTCTCCGGCCACATGGTAGTAAGTCATTTGCAGTTATTCCGTGCTCCTGGAAATGCGGAAAGCCAGCATTATGAAAGAGATGCTGAGCAAAACCAGAGCGTCAAGGACCCTTAAAAGGGAAAGCTGACTGTCTGTCATCCAAGTGACACTTAACATAGCTACGTTCAGAGTGAAAACTCAGGCACAGAGCTAGACGGGATAAACAAAGGGCATCCGAGGTTCTGTGTTTCTGCCCCAAAGCACGACTAGAGAGCAGTGGGCCGGGATGCTCTTGCTGGGTCCCTTCTTGTCCTGGGGTCTGGGTGGCAAGGTTCTTTCTGCACAGTGAACGGGCAGGTGGGAACCTGTAAGGGTCTTTCACATCTTTCACCAGAACATCTCTACTTTTTCATTTTGTGTGTTATAACTCCAAGAAAGATTTTATTTGGATAAAAGGATTCTTTGGCTATAAAATAGAGTTTTGGATCCATCCTATCACTGAACAACCTTTACTTTATTGACGTGGCTTGTACACAGCGCCTCTACCTGACGGCTGCAGAAGGGGCAGAGGTAGCCCCTCATTATGTGGTGCACTTTCGTGGACAGAATATGCCTTGTTACTTTCTGTAATCTTTTCTAGAGCTTTAGTGATCTTGGCTTTAAAGAAGTTTCTCATAACTATTCTATATACCTCTCTGGTGATCTAAACTTCTGTGGCAACTAGAGGACAGTTTTTATAGGACAGTCATCTAGAACCTCCCATCCAAACCCCTTTCATCGTTGCAGGGGGCTCAAGCCTTGACTCGTGGGCTGTTCTTGGAGATGGAGTCACCTCCTTCCTTTAACTCTTTCTTCCCGGGGCGACTCTGCTTTGTTAGCCTGTGTCTCTCTGATGTTCTTCTCTGAACACTTTCCAAAACCTCCACTCCCCTCTGAAATTTGCAGCAGGCAGTTAGACCCAGGCTCCCAGGAGAGGCGCCTTCCTGCTGCCGGGTTGAAGGATGACTTCACTGCTGATGAGTATTCCATCTTGGAGGTGAAGGGGAGTAAGTAGGCACCAGCACTGAGCATCAGGCTTCTCTGTCACTTCCTTCCAGTCGGGAGGGCCTCTGCTTGTCTTTGTGATGGAAGACTTAGGATAAGGCCATCAATAAAGGAGCCGGCATAGCCTTTTCTCCTTTGAGATACACTCTCCAGGTGTTGGGATTCACCTTGGTTTTAGGCACCAGGATGCCCTAACATTTCAGACCATCCTCTTGACTTCCTGACCTCCTCCCTGCAGTGAACTAGCCTACCTTTGAAGAGAGAATGGTGATTGATGCATTCATTCAAACATTTATTGATTATCTACTATTTTTTTTTTTTTTTTTGACTGTGTTGGGTCTTCGTTGCTGTGCGCGGGCTTTCTCTAGTTGCGACGAGCGGGGGCCATGCTTCATTGTGGTGCACGGGCTTCTCATTGCAGTGGCTTCTCTTGTTGCGAAGCATGGGCTCTAGGCGCACGGGCTTCAGTAGTTGTGGCACACGGGCTCAGTAGTTGTGGCTCGCGGGCTCTAGAGCGCAGGCTCAGTAGTTGTGGTTCACGGGCTTAGTTGCTCCATGGCATGTGGGATCTTCCTGGACCAGGGCTCGAACCCGTATACCCTGCATTGGCAGGCGGATTCTTAACCACTGCACCACCAGAGAAGTCTCTGATTATCTACTGTTTACCAGGTACTTTGCTAGGTGCTGGGGACACAGTGGTGAACAAAACTTCATAGGATTACAGGTCCTCGAGGTCCTCACTACCTGGTAGTGGAGACAGGTATTAATCAAATCACCATCAGATATAAAACCCCAACTGGGACAAGTACTAAGAATATAATCCATAATAGGAGGATTTGGCCAGTGGGGGAGACTTTCTTGTGGAAGTAATGCTGGAGTTGAAAATATTAAGATAAACAGATGTACGTTAGGCAAAGAGAGGAGAGCGAGAACAGTCTAGCCAAAGGAACTATCACGTGCAAAGGCCCTGTGGCATGGAGGGGGCATGGTGAGTGTGAGGGGCTGAAATAAAAGTCACATACAAGGGGAATACAGAAGAGGATGAAGACACAGAAGAAGGAAGCAGGTTGCCCAGCCAGGTTGCCTATGCTGTGGTTTCTTTATCTAAGAGCAAAGGAAAGTGTTGGAGCTAGCTATTAAGTCCTGCTCTGTCCTGTCCCATATCTGGCTTAAAAGGTAACCTCCTTCCACTCACCAGCCCCAGCATTTGCAAAAACCTATGCACTCAATACTTGCCATTCATTCATTTAAAGATTGCCAAACATTGATTTACTGATGTGTCTGGCTAAGTGCTAGAAATAGAACGGTGAGCAGGACAGACAGGGCCGGGGCCCTCACTCCCATTCTAGTGGAGGAGACAGAGAAAGAAGTAAATGAGCGATTCCAACAATGCGTAATTAGCACACGGTGAGGGAAAGTAGAGGCTGCTGTGGATTTGCATTTCTCTCCAGTGTATTTCACTCTGACCTTTCAAAATCTGCGCAGCTTTGGCCCCGCTAGCTACTAGTCGTGCCCTCGTTCTGTTTTCTCTCCCAGCCACTGCTTTTGTTGTCCATTAAATTAATAGATGGACGACACTAAATGAATCTTTCAAGATCAGTTCAGTGGAACTGGCCGTGCATTGCCAGACGCATCTCTCAGGGTCTAATCTTGGCTGACCCAGTTTCCCTGCCTCAGCTGAGCAGAGATAGTGCCCAGTCAGCTCTGTTATCTAGGTCATTAAACAGCAGCCACCGTGCAGGCTCTGCCCTGCCAGTGCCTGCCTTTCCTGCAGGTGCAAAGTCCCTCGAACAGCCTTCCGGTGGCGTTGGGTGACCTATGTCCATCTAGCCTGGGGGTGGCGCTTGGCCAGGGCTCGGGCTTCCTGATCCAGGGGATGAGGGTAGGCATAGTGTCAGGAGGTGGGTCCCGTGTTTTGCAGGCGACTGTTCAGAGAATAATGCCCTGCCGGTTACAGTGGGTGGAGGTGACAGTTTCTGAGCCCTCTTTCCGTCTCTCTCAAGTGACAGCTCAAATCTAGACTGAAAAGCCAGTGTCTTAGTGATTATGAAAAACAAAATAATTTACAACTGTGCACATGATCTTTCTGGAATATATGGGTAAGAGCACGGGTTCTGGAATCCCAGCTTGGTCTTCTACCTGTGTGACTTTGAGCCCAGACACCTGGCCTGTCTGAGCTGTAAAATGGGGTAACAGAGTCTACTCATGAGATAGCTTATAGATAAATAATCTAGCAGAAGGCCTGATAATGTTGTAACCATTCTCGTGATGATAGCAGTTATGGCGTGCTTTTCAAAATTCAGCTCCCTTTTCTGGATTAAGGGAGAGAAGGCATATTTGCATATTTTCAGTCGAGTTTTCCCATCCAATCCCATGTCTACTGTAGTAACACTTCTGGATCAAAAGTAGGTAATGAGCTTCCTCTCACGACCATCCCATGCTCCATTTGACGTGGAACTGTCTCCTGGCCTCTCCTGCAAGTAATGACCAAGTTCTTTTCTTTCTTTCTCCCCTCCCATCTTCTCGCCCTCATGTAGGTGAAAATCGCATTGAGGTTCTGGCTGAAGTCTGGGACCACTTCTTCACTGAGACTCTCCCCACCCTGCAGGCAATATTCTATCCAGTTCAGGTCAGTCTTACTGGGGAACATCCTCCTGCCGGCCTGGGCAGTCTGTCTTATTCCTTGGCCTTTGCCCCCTGGGGCTTGCCAGTGAATGGGGGAAAACCAGGGGATTGGGCGCTGCCTGAGCTGGCTCAGGACCTCGGACATCTTTGGAAGGCCACTCTGTTCTATATTCAGCATCTAACCTCAAGCAACGAACAGTGCCTGCATACCTACCAATTTGTAGGCGCTCTCTTCCCTCTTGGTTTTGAGTATGTCTGTATATTCTTGGAGTGGTTTGTTTCTTCTTACTTTTCAGAAGTAGGGAAGATGGGGGAAGGAGACTTTTTCTTTCCTTTTCTTTCTTTTCTCCACCCCCCCCCTTCTTTGAAGCACAATTTTCCAGCACGTTTTCTGTGGCTCCCAAATTGTGGGAAAGGGACAATGTTCCTTGCCCTTTGTAAGGGATTCCTGAATATGAGAAGGCCCATGATGTCGCAGGAAGAACTGTGGACCTGGAATCAGTTGCTGGGTTTGGGTAAACTCATTTCCTGTTTCTAGGCACAGCTCTGTTTCATCTCCTGCAGAATGAAGAATTTAGAGTAAAACCGAGTAGCATCTCTTATGCTTCTTATTCTGTGAGCTCAGCTCATTCTACCACCTGCGTTGGTTTCCCTCTACCTTCCTGAAGGGGCGAATAGCAGGACTGGTCAGTGCCGGGTCAGAAGGGACAGCCCCTCAGGCAGACTGACCAATAAGTATTCTTCTCCAAAATATATGTCTCTGTCACTCGCTTATGCTGCTATGTGCTCGTGAGCGCTCCTCCCACTGCGGTTAAGACATCATATCTAACCAGGTTTGTTGAAGTGCAGGCGTGGGCGCTGCAATAATACAGCCATTAGCAAAGGTAGGAATTACCTTGTACCAGAGGTAAGGGCCCACGCGCTTTGTTTGCTCTGAGTGGTATTTTAAAGGAAGTTGGAATTCTTTTAAAAACATGTCAAATATTTAAAAATTGGGAGGTTGTGCCTTCAGAGTCCATTTCCCAATTCAGGTTTGCCCCTAACAATTCCAGTAGAAGCGCCTGGCCTGCAGCACACTGCTCTTCTCATCCCAGCCTCAGCTCCACCCTGCACCCCTGTGAGAGGATTTGAAGCATTTATGTGGATGGTTCACTCCCTGTGTCCACAGACTTCTCCCTTCTCTGCAATACTCACTCCTCGGCCAACAGTGGGTCTTAAGAAGACACACCAGGGAGGTAGGGTTGCCAGATTTCGCAAATCAAAATACAGGATGCTGAGTTAAATTTCAGATAAACAATGAATAATGCAGTATTTGGGATATACTTATGCTAAAAAATGATTCAAATTTAACTGGACAGCCTCTGCTTTATTTGGCAGTCCTACTGGAGAGGGGGTGTAGACCTAGGTCCCCCTTAGGACCATTTGGGCAGGGAACTCCAAGGTACGGATACCCAGATGGATTTAGAATGGGGAGGGAGGGATCTGAGTGGGCATGGCCCTGTACAGTCATTGGAGGGCCAAGAGGGGCCCTCTTAGCCTCAAATCCAGGCAGGAGCCCAGCTGCATGAGTCTGAGGATGATACTGTCCTGCTTCTCTTGAAAAATTCTAAGATCTGGCAAGAGTTGCTATTGCCCCTGTCTGCCCCTCCCCCCCACAATTTCCCAAGCGCTGCTGCTGGTCCAGACACCCCACTCTGAGGACCCCTGAGTTAGGGACTCTTACCACTGGTAGTAACACCCCCAGAGGTGTCTGTTAGTCCAGCTGGGTCCTTCTCACAACTCGCTGTGTAAGTGTCTGTGTGAGACCTGCTTCCTCACTGGACAACGTGTTTGCGTGCCCACTGTGTTCAAGGGTGTGGACCTTTGCCTGCCTTTTTCTGTCTTGTAAAGTGAAAGGAGTCCTGGCGATGAAGCGAGGGCACAGATACATCTGAGATGATAGAAAGTCAGTGCCGAGTGCTGGGATGTGGTGCAAAGAATAGAAACTGTAGGACCTTGGGAAAAGTGGGGGGACCACTGCCATTGGAGCTGGTTGGGGAAGGCAATCAAGGAGTGGTTAAACTGAGCCTGTGAAGCATGGGTGGCGTGTATCTCTTGGGACTGGAGGGCAGGGGGATGCGGGGATGGCAAAACCACTCTTGCCCATGTTTCTGTGAAACCCTAAGGAGTTGCAGGAAGTGCAAAACTTCCTTAAACCTTGGTCAACTTGAGGGATGGGAAGCTATGTCGTCTTTGGGAGGAGACCCTAGTGATACCTCACCTCTAACCAAGGTGATTTTTGTTGTGTGCTGTATGTACATGTGAAAAGGAGAGTCCAGGAAATGGGCCCTCCTTTCCCTTTCTGTTTTGGGAAACTTTAGGAGCTCTAAAATCAAATAGTTTAGGTTTGAGATCCAGCTCTATCTTGGGCAAATTCCTGTCACTCTGGGTGTAGGGTTTTTCATCGTGGAGCGGGTTTTAGAATGGTATCTATCTCAGAGGTGGTCGTGAGGATTAAATGTGCCATTTACATCTAGGATATTGAGAATCAAGCCTAGCACATGGTCAGAGTTTAGTGAGGGTCAGCTCTTACGATGATTAGTTACTGTTTTCATTCTCTGCCCCCAGCCTACATGGTTGAACAAGTCCCCTTCTTCTACTTTCCCAGTGATTTTTCTTCCTATATTTCTTGCATTTGCAGAAGAGTCTAACAGGTCCTATATTTCCTTCTTTGCCTGGCATATGATAGGTGAGCAAGTATTGAATGGGTGAAGCTGAGGAAGCAGCCTTGGCTGCAGGGAAGCGCTGTTGATCTTCCATCTCGTTTCTCCTCATATTCCTCCTTCCTGACCACTAGCACACCACGGCCCCCACTGTACGTGTCTTGTATCATCTTTGGGTCATCTAGGCAGGTTGAGTCACACCTTATCTGAAGTATAATTGATTTACAATATTAGTTTACAATGTTGTACAGCATAGTGATTCAATGTTTTTATAGATTATACTCCATTTAAAGTTATTGTAAAATATTGGCTATATTCCCTGTGCTGTACACTATATCCTTGTATCTTATTTATTTTATACCTAGTAGTTTGTACCTCTTCATCCCCTACCCCTGTGTTACCCCTGCCCTCTTCCCTCTCCCCACTGGTAACCACTACTTTGTTCTCTGTATCTATGAGTCCGTTTCTGTTTTGTTATATTCATTAGTTTGTTTTATTTTTTAGATTCCACATATAAGTGATAAGGTACAACATTTGTCTTTATCTGTCTGACTTATTTCACTAAGCGTAATACCCTCCAGTTTCATCCATGTTGTTACAAATGGCAAAATTTCATTCCTTTTTATGGCTGAGTAGTATTCCTTTATGTGTGTGTGTGTGTGTATTTATATACACACACCACACCTTCTTTATCCAGCGATCTGTCTATGACATTTAGGTTGTGTTCACGTCTTGGCTATTGTAAATAATGCTGCTATGAACATTGGGGTGCATGGATCTTTTCAAGTCAGCGAGTCACACCTTATCGTAAATGAAGCTTTTGTTCTGAAGGACAGGGGCCAAGGCTTTGACTGTTTGACAGCCCCCCTGGGCCTTGCAGACACCTCGTTCCCCCCAACCATCCATTTGTTTTGCTGGCCCCCATGTGGTTGGTGGCAGATCCCGCCAGCTCTCACCTCCCGACGCTGCTTCTTCTCTCACCTCCCAATGCTGCTGCCTCTCGCCTGCCAGGGCCAGGAGCTGACCATCCGCCAGATCTCCCTGCTGGGCTTCCGCGACCTGGTCCTGCTGAAGGTGAAGCTGGATGACTTGCTGCTGCTGGCCCAGCCCCAGCTGCCCTCGTCCATCGTCCAGATGTTGCTCATCCTGCAGGTGAGGCCGGGCGGAGACATCACCGCAGGTTGAGGGGGAAAGGGCCCTGTGGCCAGAGCACCCTGGCTCAGTTTAGTGTCCTTTAGTGTCATTGGTCACGTTCCAGTTCATTTGCCGTGTGTCCATGGTGCACCGTCAGGGTCCCTGGCGCTGTGCTGGGTGCTGGGATCCTGGGGGGAGCAAGGGGAGCATTGTCCCGTCCTTCAGGGCGTGGACACCCTTCTCCCCCATCCGGTCATGTCAGGGAGCCTCGAGCTGTAAGTTACGACCAGAACCCACTGCATCCCAGCTCAAGCCAGACCAGGAACCCACAGGAAAGGTCCTCAGGGGCTACAACCACAAGTGAGACCACGTCAGGCCACAAAGCTGCCAGCCTCTCTCCACTTACTGGTCTCTACTCATATCTGGTCCACCTGGTTTCTCTCTGACGCTGCCTCTCCTGGCCCTCTTGGACTTGGTCTCTCTCTCTCTCTCTCTCTGCAGAGTTGCGTTCAGTGCTTTAGTTTGCACCGACAAACGTGGCATCCCACGGCTTGCATGTTTCCACCAAGAGATGACCCAGGTGGTTGCCTAGCATCTCTTAATCCCAATTCTAAATCAACGATAGGAAGATGAGCTAACCCTGGCTGGCTCCCGGCTACCTGCCAGGCATGGGCCAAGGACTTAAAGTGTGTCACTTTCTGAATCAAATAATCCAAACCTTACAAGCTGGACACTGTTGTCAGTGCCATCTTACAGATGAGGAGACTGAAACCCAGGAGGTTTATGTGTTTGCCTGAGGTCCCGCAGCATGAGGTAGTAAGATTTAGAACTGTGTACACTCAGGGGAAAGACTGACTGGCCCAGCTCGGGCCACATGACTCCCCTTTGCGCAATCGGCTGTGACCTTGAGTAGGATCACATAGAATACACATGGCCTCCGTGAGGCCAGTTCTATGGATAGGGGTGCACAATTCCAAGAAACAAGGCTTGTGGCCTAAGGACATCCCCAAAAAGGTGGCTACTTTGCCTCTCCAACCTCTGTACTGAGTTCAGATGCTCAGCTCTGAGCCCGTCCTCAGGGAAGACAGTTTCATTCTTGGTCAGGCTGGTGAAGATCCCTGGCTGCCGTCTCGGCAGGGGTGGAACGTCAGGCGTGGAACCCCTGATCTCTCCCTCCCCACCAGCTGCTGTTTTCTTCCGGTTCTCTAGCTGGGCCGTCCTTCTGGGCCGTCTCCCCCTTTCCTGCGGTCAGAGAGGAGGAAGAGTTACCTAACAGAACGAGAGGGGGTGTCATTGGCTAGAATACCAGGTCAAGTATTTTTATGAAAAGGAAGGAGAAGGAATGGGGATAGAAGAGTATGTGTATGCAGCTCAGGTCTGTGAAGCATAAAATAGGGCTTGGGTCCTGAAGAAGGAGTCTAGAAAAGGAGCCCTTTGGGATTCGGAGAGGAAGATGAGGAAAGGAAAGTTGGGCTTCCACACTTCCATTTCCATTTATATTCTGGGAAGTCGGGCAAGGAAACAGTCTCTGTTTTCCCATTTCACAGATGAGATGGAGGTTCAGAGAGGTTGGCAGACTAACTCAAGGTCACGTACTGATTTGTGAGAGAGCTGGATTTGTCACCCATTCCTCAGTTCTTGCTGTTTCTACCTTCCCACCTAGCCTTTCCCGGCTGCCACTGCCTCCCCTCCTGCAGTCTCCCAGGGTACTTGGAGCCGCCCCATGAGCTTCTGAGATGGTCTGTTTAACACAGGACATTTGACATCATTTCCCCGAGGGCCTCCTGGGACTGGTTCCCTGGTCCATGTTCTTCTACACTCTGGGAGCTAGGAAGCCAGAGGCGCGAGTGTGACAGTGACAAAGGCAGGTTTTTCCCCAGTCCAGGTCCAGCTCCTTGGGTGGCAGGGGCGGCAGCTTCTGGATCTGAATGGAACGTGCAGGCTGTACTACCCTGGGACCATCCCCGCTGTGGGAGGTTTAGGCCCCAGTAGTTAGAATTGCTCTGCTCTCTCCCTGGGCCCCTACTTTCCACAGCGCCATGAGATCTGGGGCTGGTTTTTCCCTGCCTAACTCATATGGAGAAAAGAGCCATTTCTCAGGCCATCTCTCCCTTTTCCAGTGCTTTTCCAAAATGTCCCTGAACAAACCCCCCCTCCCCAAAATATACAAGGGGTTCAAACTTTCCTGCTGTGGGCCATGAGCTCCTGTCCTTAGGCTGTCCAGGAAGAGGCTGAGCCAGAGATTTTGACCACGGTGGAGATCTGGTTCCCCCTGGCAGGGGCAGACAGGTCTGAGACCATCCTAGAATGGTCCCTTCCTAGGGGACCTGCCAAGACAAGCAGGTGTGCTCCCTGCTGGGCCGTTCCCCAGGGCCCCCAGTCTCAGCAGGGCCCCGTGCTTGGTTTAATTCTCTCCTGTCGCCGTCGGGAAACTCTTAACAATTTTTGAACAAGGAACCCCACATGTTCCTCTTGCACTGGGCCTTGCAGATACGTAGCCGGTCCAGCAGCCAGGCCAAGGGCTGAGGGCAGCTGCCTCCTAGAGGGTTGTGTGCAAGTCAAGTTCTCAGCCCAGGGAGAAAACCATCCAGCTCCGAATCAATGCATTTGTTAGTTAAACATTTTCTTCCCACCTCCTTCCTCTTTTCCTTATTCTGTCATCCCTCTCTGTTTAGTGCTTAGGAATTGTAGAGGGGGAGAGGCTTAGGGAGAGAAGGCAGATGAGAAATATCAAGGCATAAAAAAATGAGAAAAAAAAGTTTCCTCAGCTCTGAAACCCAACCGAGGTGGTTTTGGGGCTGAAACTGGTCCACTTTTGAGGCCGAGGGTGGGTCTCTGGGTGCATGAATAAGGCTCCCCTCTCCCTTCTACTGCCTGGAGGAGCCCCTTCCATTTGGGCAGATTTGTGTGTGAAGCATCTTATTTCCACTGCTGGCCTTTCCCAATGCTTCAGCTCCTGCTAAGCAGTATTGGAACCTGGGGGCGTGAAAAACCACCAAGTGGTCTCCCCTTCATCACCCACTTCAAGCGCCAGGCAGCCCCATTCGCATTTTCTCTTCATTTCTTTTCCAAGCCCTTCCCAGCCCTAACTTCCAAGTCTTCTGCACCATAGCCCCCTCCTCAGCCTCCTCTGTGTTTCCTTAAGCTTCCCCCTCCCTCCCACTGCCCCCAGCCACCTCCTTCGCACGGTGATGGAGCTGACGAAGGACCACGTCAGCCAGTTTCCTTGGGGGCTTACCCCTCACCCAGCGATCTCCAGCCTGTAGGACTGGCCCTTCCCTCTTCATGGCCCAGCCTCCAAAACTCCAGTGCAGTGGAGAGTTTTCGCTTTTCAAGTGAGGGTGGTATAAAATCTATTCCGTGTTGAGAATTTGATGGGACAACCCTTTGGGCTGAGCATAGGCCCCGCAGAGCCTTGTCTCTGCTCCCCTGCAGCCCCTCACCATGAGCACGTGGCTTCTAGGCCTTTCCAGCGAGAAATTGAATTCCCTTGGAGTCTGCTGGTTTTCTAGAAAACCTTGGTGACTTTCTGGCTCCTTTTAGCTCTGAGGACTCCTGTCCCGCTGGGCTTTAGAACTGATCCTTCATCTTGGTGCTGAATGGGTGTCTAGTTCCACAGTGACACTCCCTTTCTTCTACTCTTCTGGACTTCTCCATATTCTGTCCCCCTTTCTTTTCTAGCTAATTAACAAGGGGCAGTAAGATGGGCTTGGAGCCAGGCAGCCTGTGTTCCAGTCCCAGGTTTTTGCCACTTTCCAGCTGTGTTTCCCTGGGCGAGTTACATGAGCTTTCTGGGTCTTACTTTCCTCATGTGTAAAAGGCAGATGATGAGGGTTGTCGGGAGGCCTCTGTGCTCTGATACACGTGAAGTGCTTATCTAAAGCGCCTGTGTGCCAGCTGTGAAACAGTCATTGTGACAGGGAGGGTGAGAGTGCTGTGGTTGGAGCCATTCAGACCTCAGCCCCGGAGCTGGGGTGGGGACAGTTCCCACGGGCCCGGCATCGGGGTGGGATCCAACCGCAGAGGCCACGGTGCTCTCCGTGCGCAGTGCCGATCACCGCCACCCACGACAAGGGCCTGAGGCTTCAGTCCTGGCTGTCCTTCATTTCAGCCACAAGGATGCGGCCTGCCTTGAATATAGTAGGAGGGCAGTCAGAATCAGCTGGGCATCGTGACTTTGACTGACCTTTGTCTCTCTTGGGTGTTTATTTCCAGAGTGTTCACGAGCCCACAGGCCCAAGCGAGGGTTATTTGCAGCTGGAGGAGCTGGTGAAGCAGGTGGTTTCTCCTTTCCTCGGCATCAGCGAGGACCGCAGCGTCTCAGGCCCCACGTACACACTGGGTAAGGGGCACGGCTCTCAAGCCGCTAGGAGCCTCCGTGGCAATGGTACCAGCTATGTTTTACCGAGCCCCGATTACACCCCAAGCCCTTTGCTTCCCATGTGGGTCGTGCAAATCTCTGCATGTCCATCACTCATGTTTCCCGCTGGCCTGTGTCTCGGTAACCTCCCCTCTTGGCAATTCCTCCCAAGGCGCTGTTACCACACCTCCGTGGTGGCGCTTGTTTGATCCGCATCTTTGATCGGTGGCTTTGATCTTTTTCGGTGTCTGCGATGTTAATTTTCCTGTATCTCGTACCAGAAACTGCCTTACTGCACCCCATCCCCCCATGAGTGGAAAAACCACCAGTGATGAATTTCCCTGTGAAAGCAGCTCAGGATGTGAAGCCTGCTCATTGTGTGTGTGGCTGGAGATAGAGCTGCTGGCTGCCCACTACATTTCTATAGTTACCGCCAGGGCTTTCCCACCAAGGACAGGGGCTCCTGGACTGGGGGACAGATCCCGTTGTGGCCTTTTTCAGTGGCTGTAAAGCTAGCATTCAGGCTCTGTTCTAGTCACCCTGGCGAATCTAGAGTTGAATTGGGTCTGTTCCTTCTCTCAGTGAGACCACAGCCTAGATGGGAAAATAGCTACAGGATATCATAAACGATATGGCTCAGTTACCCTCTGAAATGAAAATCCCCCAAATGCATGAACTTTTGGTCTGTGGTTCTACCTCCAGCATCCAGAATGGTGCCTGGCATACAGTAGGCACTCAAAAAAAAAATATTTGCTAGATGGATGGGCGGCGTCTGTACCTGGGGCTGAGGTGACCAGCACCCACAGACAGGTGCAGAGGCGGAAAGGGATTCCCCAAATTTGGAACCTTTTGCCCCCTCTTCTTGCTTGAATGGAGACCTAGCTGAGCTTCAAAGAAAAGGGGGGAGGAGCAGCCTCCAGCAGGCTTCCCGCCCCTTCCTGGGCCTCAGGACTGCAGAAAAAAGGCAGGGCCGGCCACAGTTTTCAGGGCCCCTTTATGCTTCTCTGGAGACACCAGTATAAACACAGCCACCACAGATCCGAGGGTGCTGGCCCGAGCCTGGACCTTCACACTCCCTCCTTCTCTCCCTCCCTCCCTCATTCCACCCAGCTGAAGGAAAACAGTTCCCTGCCCTCCCCATGAGGAGGCCTGGGCGCCACCTTCCTGCTTTGGCCCGGCAACTGGCCCCCGAGTTTTTCGGGCAGATGTCAAGATGCCAGCGGGTTAGCCAGGCCATGGCACGGAGCCCGCCATCCACTGGGCCTAGAGCCGGGAACAAGAATAGATTTGGAAGTTTGTTCAGTGAGGACTTGCTCTAAGAAGGGATACCTTCAACTTTTCGGCTATAATAAGACTAAAACATACTTTCATCAAATTGTAAACCAAAAGCCTGAGGTTTTATTCTTATACCAAGGACAATCCTTTGCTCTGGGGCGTTGTCACAGTAGGGGCAGAGAGGGAAGGAAATGACCTTCTTTTGATTATTTTTTTATTATATTATTATTTCAGCAAATGTATACTGAGACCCTGTCCCTGGCGCCTTGTGAGGTGCTGCAGGTATATCTGTGACAAAACTGACCCACCCCTGCCCTCTGGGACGCAGGGTCTGGTGAGGAAGTCACAAACAATAGATGATGACTCATCAGTGTACCAGTGCTCTGAGTGGGGAAGTCCAGGGCCCACGGCAGGAGGACTTCACCTGGACTGGGAAATCAGGGAGGACTCCCTGGAGGAAGTGGTATCTGCAGTGGGACCTGGAGGATGAATATAAGTTAGCTGAGTAAACGGGAAAGGAAGACTGTCCCAGGCAAAGGGAAGGATCTTTGGGAGGGTTTTGGAGTTGGGGGGAGGAGGGCGGGGAGCAAGAGGGTGTAGCATTGGAGGAACTGAGAGGGCCTTAGAGTTTCAGAGTGGCTGATGGCAGGGGAAGCCCCGGGACACAGACCACATCCTGGGCACTGTGCGGGTGGGCTGGATACCACCTTCCCACGCACAGCGGAGGCAAATGAAGGTCAAGGTCGCTTGGCTAGTGGAGACAGGCTTCCAAAGCCCCGAGCTGTTTGCACTTTACCAGCTTTTCCCCACACTCCGCCCGCACCCCACCCACCCCGTCAACTCCTAGGAGGTGACTGATTTCACTGAGGGACAGCAGAGGAGCTGGTCCTTCCCTCTCTGTTGTCGACTGAAAAATATATACAACCTAAAAGTTGAGAATTATGTTTTATTCGACGGACAAACTGAGGACTCACGTGCAGAAGACAGCCTCTCGAGAGCTCTGAGGGACTGGTCCAATGAGGTCAGGGAGGAGCCAGGATATGTAGAAGTTTTAGCAATAAAGACCAGGTAGTCGGAACATTGAAAGAATACTGTTAAAGGAAAACAGACATCTCAAGTCGGTGAATTTTGCGCTTTTCTGCATATGGGAAGATGCAAGAGTCTGGGCTCATTGAAATCATTCCTTTGATACCCACCTTAACTCTCTAGGGCCAGTATCCTGCTCTTCTCCATCCTGAATCCCCTCAGGGGGCAGCGTCTGTGGCTGATGGCTTGACGGCCACAACCCCTTTGCTTACTGACACGCAGGCAACATTCCTTGTCCACACACTCCTTAGCCCAAGGGGTATCCGAGGCCGACATGTCATCCCAAACCCCTGGGTACCAGAAAGCTCACACGGCCACAAAGGTGCCCTTCCTTATCGAGGACACCCCTTTCTAGATAAAGAGAGGAGTCTCTGGGCCTCAGTCGTCAGTTGGAGGCAATGACATTTCTCCTGCCTGTGGAAGAGGCAGCTGCCTGTTATGACGACCGGCTGAGGTAGAGACTGAGGAGATGGAGTGGACGTGAGAGATCCCTGGACCCTCAGGAGGGCTTTGCCACGTCCGCTCTGGGCCTGACTCAGTGGGAGGGGTCAAGGGCAGCTGGGACCGTCATCTCCACAGCCACCCCTTATCAAGTGCTCGTCACCTTCCAGGCCCTGAGCAAGGGCTTGGCACGTAATCATCCTCACGGACTGCTGCGAGGGTGCCTGCTCTCGTGACCTCAGACTCAGCGTTGGTAAGAAACGTCCCCCGGGTCACATGGGGTAGGTGACCAGAGCCAGAGAAGTGGTTTTCCAGGGGGCTCCCCACTGCACCCACGTGCCCACACAGGTTGATCTGGGGACTCAAGGGCAGGCCCTCTTCCTACTGGCCAGGCCGATGGGTCTGAGAGTTAAGCCTCTCCCTGCAGATGTGCAAGGCTCACTTCAGAGAGAAAAGATGAGTCCAAGGCCGTGATGGAGTGTGTGTGTGTGTGTGTGTGTGTGTGTGTGTCCTCCCTGCCAAAGCTGTCGCTTTTCTCGGGCAGACGGAGTGTGGGGATGAGGAGGAAGATAATGAAATCTTAAAAAAAACCCAAGAAAACAAAAAAAACCAGGCTGATTTGTCAGAGGCCAGGCCCGTGTTTCTACCTTTCTGGTTTCCCAAGTTTCCAGGCTGCTGCCCTGGCCTGGGTAGTGCGCGGTTTCTCCCACATGGAAGCCTGGCCTCCCACCCATGTCTCTCCATTGTGTCCTCCCTCAGGGGGAGGGCCCTTTTCCTCAACATATTGTAACTTGTCCCCGTGACCAGTAGGCATTCACGGGCTTTCAGGTGCCGGGGCCTGAGGAGGGACACCCACTGTGGACGTGGTGGGCAGGGATCACAATGCCTGCCTTATGGGGGCCGGTGAGGCCCGGCCAGCGAGCCTGGGAGATCAAAGGCCTGGGAACTGAGTCCCCAAGAAAGGACCGCCTCCTCCAGGCTTTGCTTCTCTCTGGGGGGTTGAAAGGAGCTGCCATGGCTGGCTCCGGAGCAGGGCGATGAATGCCAGGGCTCAGCGGGGTGCCCGGGGAGTGAGGGGGGAACAAAGGCTCCCCTCAACATACCCCATGTGACAGGCAGGAGGAAGCCTGGAAGTGGGTACAGGAGGTGGCAGGGCCCAGCCCCTTTCCCTGCTCCAAGGGCCCCCTTGCAGGGGAGGGACCAGTTTTTAGGCCCCAGCGGGAGATCCACAGCTTAGTCAGTCCCTTAATGGAAATTTCCTTCTCTGAGTGGCAGGGCCCAGCTTTCCCTGATGCAAATAAAGAAAAAGAGGGGAAAGAGAGCAAGCAGCCGCAGTGTGGGGAGGCCACTATCAGCTCCAGGCCTACACTTCAGTTTTAAGGCCTCCCAAGTGGCCCTAGCGGGGTCTGACCTCGCCGGGGACACAGCTTGGCGTGTACTTGTCCTGGGGTTGGCTCTGGAATCTGGTGGGAGCTTCGTAAGGACACACTGTCTGCCCAGGGGACTCACACAGCCCAGCGGCCCCTGTGGTCTCGGCTGTGCCCACACCCAGTCTTGGGAGCCAAAACATTCCACCCAGAAAGCAGGAGGAAGAGCTGGAGGCCTCTCAGTCAGCGTCAGGAAACAGCCCTACGGAGAGAGGTGAGGCCAGCCGCAGAAGGAGCAGGGCCCTGGAAACCACAAGGGCTGGGCTTCAGCTGTGTGCCCTGGAGTAAGTTACTTAACGTCTCTGAGCTGCAGAGGGCCGAGCACAGAGGAGGAAGAAGACGCCCTGTCTCAGGGCAGGGCCCAGGCAGAGCTGCCACCTGCTGTATTATGGGCCCCAGATAGGATGGCCTGGGGCCTGTGGAATCACCCCAGGTGAGGAGTTGTGTGTGCCTCCCCTTCCCTTCTCTGGACCCCAGACCACATTCTGGCCCTTGCCATGGTGTGTAGTCATGGCCTGATTATTTGTTGGTCTCCCCCTTAGACCGGGAGCTCGTTGCATGTGGCTCACCTGTATCCCAGGCCTGGCATAGACCTCTCCTCCGAGGGAGGGAATAAATGAACCGCCAGCTGGGGTGCAGTCTGTCCATCCCTCTCAAAGGAGCGGGCCCATCTAGAAGGACCCCTCTTCATGACTCCTCCTCCTCTGAATCCCCAGAGTGCTCTGTCTGTAGCCCTGCCCTGCCACTTGACACTGATTTGCGTGCAGGCCTCCCAGAGGTCAGGAGCAAGGGCTGTGCTGTCAGCCTTGGGTTTGAATCCCGGTTTCATCACTAATCGTGACTGTAAAATGATTTAGCATCTCAACCTCAGGTTCCTTTTCTGCAGAATAGTTAGCAGGAGATCATGTCAGTGAAGCTTCTCCTTTTTTGCTACAGTGCAGAGTAGATGCTCAGTTAATGATTGCGCCTGAGACCCTACCCCTCTCCAACGCACACACCCGCTGCGCTCCAGCCCCTGCGCAGGCCCCATATCAGATTTACATTTCTCTTGCTGTCAGCAGTGTGCACAGCATCTTGCACAAAGTTCAAGATGTGTTTGCTGAAAGAGGGGGCAGATGTCATGGGGACCCCCTCCTCCAGGCTGGCCGCCCTCCCTCTGGCTCCGTCTCTCCGCATCAGCCCAGGTGGCCTCTCTTGTCAGTTTGCTGCCTGTTGAACCCTCCAGGGCCTTTGGGGTGCTGAACTAACGGTGTGAGAGAGATGGGCAATGCCCAAGTCCCCATCTGTGACACCTTGCTAGCTCGTTCTACTATGGAAATCATCAAACGAATTCTTTCCCCCAGAGCTTCTGTGTGTGTCCACCATGCACATCTGTCCCCCAGGCCCTCACCTCATCCCATGTCCTGGGCCTGGGCTTTGTCCTAGCTTTTTCCTCTTCCTGGATCTGCACGTAGTAAATGCTCACCGAACAGTCCAGCCCAGTCTCCTGCCAGGCTGGTTGTAGGGCCACAACCTGGGTTTTGCCACTGCCAACCTAGAGTGTGCTTGCTTTTAACAGCAGCAGGAGAGAAATGAATTGTTTTCAAGGGCATTTTTTAAAGGATGTTTCTTTAATGAGGCCCCTGTTTCTTTGAACTCTTCCGGTGCTTCTGCTTTATAGTTGTCGATTTTTGTGATCATAAAAGTAACACATGGTTATTGTAAAAATGTGGGAACATTATAGAAATGTGCGGCTTGGCACGTACGAGCACCCGTGCTTCAGAGAGGACCTCTGCCGACGTCTGGCATCGATGCTTCTGTCCTGGTGGCTCCTTGGCATTCTGTCTCCTATTCATTCTTCCCCAGAGAAGGGGCTGATGACGCAGTCTCTGTCTGGCACTAGTGGAGGCCGTGTTTGCTGTTACCTGACTTCAGAGAGTGGGCCGGCTCAAGGGCAGCGGCGGAGCCCTGAGAGGCAGTAGTGTGTAGTGGGGAACGTCTGGGCACTGCCATTTAGAGCCTCAGAGGGTTGGGCCAAGTCTCAGTCTTCCTCATCTGAGCAATGGGGATGATGAGAGCCGTCCTAGTGTTTCAGAGGGAGATTGGGACTCAGCAGTGAGACGGCAGATGGGAACACACTCAGTAAGCTCTAAACTCTATGCATTATTATTTGGTTTTGAGAAATATCAGTAATTGCTGTTCGCAGCAAACAGCTCCCTTGGGGCTCTGAGCCAGTAGTCTCGGTGAACTTAGCCCTAAGGGTTAGGATTTCATTCTCTTGTCATTGTTTATACCTATGTGTGTGTGTGTGTGTGTATATATACATATAGAGAGAGAGACACATGTATGTATATACATATGCACATATACGTAAATACATATGTGCATATATGGACATGTAAAATCATCCAGTGATGGGAACTGCTGAGAGCTTTGCAGCTGGACATGGCAGCCTCACTGCGATGCCCATCTAGGAGCACGTGCTGAGAGCATGTATCAGGGCCTCCAGATCCATGGGGAGAACTGAGAGTAAACTAGAGCAGCAATGGGCCGAGTGTCCCCAAGGCCAGTGTGTGACCAGCGAGCACTGTCTGCTCTCCCTTTAGAGACTAGTTTCCCCCTCCCCCTCTGTGATCCTGTCAGGGGTGGTGGGAGCGCCAGCGCGGTCAGCCCTTCTTCATTTCTCCCCACGGCATCCCCTGCTGAGAGAGGGATGTGTTAGGGGTCTTTGGGGTTCCAGGGATGAGGGAGCTGGGGAAAGCAGTGACACACGCAATGGGGTGGGCGGTTGGAAGGCTGGGAGACGTGTGCACTGGCAGGAAGAGGGCCAAAGAAAAGGAGAAAAGGCTCTGACCAGAACCCACCGTTTCTCAGCCCTCCATCCTCACCTCCTCTGCCTCGCTGGGGTCTTTCTTCCAGTTCGTGATGCAGATGCAGTGCCTGAGCAGGAGAAGAGGACAGTGCCTGCAGAGGAGGCTTCCCTGGGACCTTGGGGATGCAGGCTTACCCTGGTCCCTACTCCGGCCACACTGTAGGTCTCTGGACTGGCCTCGTCCTTGTGAAGGCGGGAGATGAGAGGCCATCAGAACTGGGTGTTGCTGGTACACGTGCTTCCTCCTTTGGACTCTTCTCCCTGGATTTGAACCCCATGTACTTGGCTTGTCCTTCCCACGAGATGCTCAGTCTACTATCACTATGTGTACTTTGTGTGGGCAGCTTGCAAGAGTGAGGTCTGGAGTGAGACAGACCTTGTTTGCATCCCAGCTTTACTACATTCTTTCCGTGTGAGCGTAGGCTAGTTACTACCTCTCTGATATTCATATTATCTCCCACTTTACAGATGAGAAAACGATCATAACTTAGGTTCAGTTTAAGGAGGATTCAAAAGACAAAAGCATGTCGAGGTTGAGCATATTTTCTAGAATGTGGTGAGAATTCAAGAAGCAGCAGTTTTATAATAATTCCTGTCCAGCCCTCTCTCTGTCTTCCTCAGTGGGGCATCCACGGAGCGTCACCCATTCTTTGGTGCTGTGAAAGGCTGGTTGAATCCAGAGTGTTGACTTGAACAGAACACTGACCTGCTGGGAGCGTTGATAGTCCTGCTTCAGGACGATCTGGAGGACGTCCCACTGCCCTCGCTTTGATAGCCGAGCGCCCCCCCCAGTTACCTGTTCCTCCGGACTTAAGCTTAGGAGGCCTTTTCCACTTCCTGTCAGACACTGCAGAGGGCACGTCATGCTGAATAGAGCCGAGGGCTTCTTTTGGCAGCTGGTCCTGGGTCTTCAGAGGAGACTGGTTGAAAGAGAATTGAGGGCAAATCCAGTGAAGCTCAGGCAGCAGCGGGGAAAGCGGGGGAGACTCCCTTGGACCTAATCAATCATGGAAAGTCCTTTGGTGACCCCTACTGTGGGGGGCAGTATCAGGCATAAACAAGCAAAGTTACAACAGAAGCCTTTAGACGTAGCCAAGTTCTTCCCCTACGTTTCAGGGCTTCATCTAAAGCTCTCTCTGAAGGTGGAGCCACCACCTCCCTCTTCCCCCAAATTCATTAGAAGCTTTTGACTCCCACTATCCCCTCTGCAATCACAACCTTCGCGGGTCTTTCTCTTGCAGCCAGGCGCCACTCCAGGGCCCGGCCCAAGGTCACGCTCTTGAACTACGCCTGCCCGATGACCACCGTCAGCCGGCCCCTGAACGAGATGGCCCTGACCCCTCTGACGGAGCAAGAGGGGGAGGCCTACCTAGAGAAGTGTGGCAGTGTCCGGCGACACACGGTGGCCAATGCCCACTCGGACATCCAGCTGCTGGCCATGGCCACCAGGATGCACTCGGGCTTAGGGGAGGAGCCTGGCGGCGAGGACAAGTGCCTGCTTCTGCCACCCAGCTTCCCGCCGCCCCACCGGCAGTGCTCCAGTGAGCCCAACATCACTGACGGCCCCGACGAGCCGGAGCAGGTGGCAGCGGGCAGCCAGGAGGACTCAGAGCTGAACTGTGCATCCCTCAGCTGAATGCCCGCCTCTGGGACCTCCCAGCTCCTGCCTGGCCACCAGGATGAGGGCGGCTTCATCCCCGAGGACCGCCGAGCGGAGCTCTTCCTTTGGGCAATGCCGCCTTATGCCTTTCCAGGTACAGGCTAGTCTGAGCGCCCTAGGGCAAATCCCGGTCGTGAGCCTCTCCATTTTCGGGACTGCGACCACCTGCCTCTTGGCGGCCACACAGATCCAACTGCCTAATGTTCACCTTCTGACTTTCAGCCTTGCCTGCCTGACTCAACTCAAATCCTCCTCTCTGGGCTTGTCCCCGCAGATATTGGACTATCTGATCCTCCCAGCCCTATATCGCAGTGCCCCTGGCGTTCCTATAGCAGGAAGTCGTCCGACCCACACACACAGCCAGCAAGGATGTGTTAGCATGTGGAGTTCCCCTTGAGGGTCCTTGTGATACAGAGGCCGATGGGTGAAAAGAGGCAGTAGAGAGGTACCTCTTCTCTCCGTCTTGTGTGGAGTAAAAGTAGACTGCAGCCCTTCCCAAGCCTGACTCTGGGAATGCAGCTTTCATTTCAGTTTCAGAATTACTGGGAACGAGTGGCCCCACTGGTGGGTGAGGGTCCATCCTCACCTATATCCAGACCCTATGTGCTGCCTTTGGCTTTTGGCCCAGGGGGGCCACAGTGCTGGAGGAACCCCGTCTTTGATTAAGCCTCAGCATTCCCCTCTCAGGCTTCCTCCCCGACTCAAGGAACTAACCTTCCCAGTGGAGTAGCTGGTGCCTTCCTCCCTTTCTCATTTCAGAAACCGACCCTTTTCCTATTGTGGGGAAGGGGCCAGCTGATACCAACCAACCAGTCTGTTCCTGGATTTGACTTGAATTTTTAAAATGTGCATCGTTTCAAAAATAAATTGCTTGCAAGTATTTGCACGTAGGATCTTGCACCGCTCATTTCCAATGGGGTGTGTCTTCAAACTGAAAAATAGCAAACCCCCTAGGAAAGGAGACTGGAAGTGGTCCAGGGCGAAAGTGATCCGTGGTGGGCAGGGCTCAGAGGCCGCAGAGCTCTGGAAGCCGCTGGACTTGAATCCAGTGTGGCCTGTGTTTGTGAGTGTTGTGGTTTATAGGAAAAGCTGCATTGAGATGAGAGACTCAGCTTGCCTCATGAGCAGAGAGTTCTAGCAAATGGGATGTCTCAGCGCTCTACAGTGCAGGGAGCTGGGAAAGATGTGGGCAGGACCTTTTGGAGAGATGTCCATTCCCTGTGATTAAAGAAGTGCCTGGAATGTATAACCTGTGGGGCCTTGAAATGTTTTTTGGGGCAGCAGGCTTTGGTACTGTGCTATATATATATCCTCAGCACTCCTCCCTCCATCCAGGTCTGGGCTTTTTATCTCCTTTGACCTCCCTGTTCTTTTTGTATTTGCCTGTTGGCCCCGCTGATAACAGCTCCAGAAAAAAGAGAAGGACCCTGGGCCCTTCTGGCACCTTCTAGGTATCCTGTTAATCTTTGGAAACTTTGTTTATGAAATGTCAGAGACACGAGCCAGTTTGGCTTCCAATATGGCAGGAGGTGGCCGGGAGAGAAAGAGGACAGTTTAAGCTGCCAGCAGAGGAGGAAAGCTTCTAAGCTCATCTAAGCCTTGACAGCATTTCCCTTCTGGGTGAAGATTTGAAATATGACTAGAGTCATGCTTTTGATGGCTTTTGGTTTGGAAATTTTCTTTAAAAAGTTGTTTCGTTTTCATCCTTTTAAGAGATTGATGGAAGAGAAATAATCTGTGTATGCGTTGGATAAAGTCCACAAGTTCACTAACAGGTATAAGTAGGTAACAACATGATGATTTATTTAACTGATGGCTTCTGTCCTTATTGGTACACTTAGCACTTGGGACTAGTATTTATTGATCCAGGCAAAATAATTAGTCATGCTTGGGTTTGCTTTTTTAGTTTACAACCTGAATGATATATGTCTTTAAATGCTTTTTCCACACACTAAATGCCCCTCATGGGGTCAGCAGTCATCAGTTAAGTATGTAAGCTCTTAGGTTGAGAATGGGAGTGTCAGTACAGACCCAGTGTACTTAATTGCTAATGAATGTTAGCCAGTTTACAACTTTACCTTTGATGTACACACCTGATATTTGTACAGTATTTCACACTGTACATATAAAAATTGTGCTGATGTCTATGAGCATTCTAGCCATCAGAGCTATTGCAAGAGCGACAACTGTAGTGTTGTTTTTTGTTTTTTTGTTTTTTTAAAAAATTTTATTATTATTTTTGGCTGCATTGGGTCTTTGTTTCTGCACATGGGCTTTCTCTAGTTGTGGCGAGCTGGGGCTACTCTTCGTTGCGGTGTGCGGGCTTCTCATTGTGGTGGCTTCTCTTGTTGCGGAGCACGGGCTCTAGGTGCGCCGGTTTCAATAGTTGTGGCACGCAGGCTCAGTAGCTGTGGCGCACGGGCTTAGTTGCTGCACGGCATGTGGGATCTTCCCAGACCAGGGCTTGAACCCGTGTCCCCTGCATTGGCAGGCGGATTCTTAACCACTGCGCCACCAGGGGAGTCCAACCGTAGTGTTTTTAACCACTTTTTCTCCCCTTCACAAGATGATTAGTTTTCGTTATTTAAGCTAGCATCTTCCGGTGGCTGAGGTTTAATGACAGGAAATGATCACGACTCTTAAACTCCGAGTGGGCTCAGAAACCAAAAGCCTTTCATGCTGTCTGTTTCCAAAATGGAGTCAATAAACATCATTTTGTACATGCTGCCCTGTTCCCAGGCTGCGTGTCTTGATTGAATTTGCAAGCGCAGAGCGTCCGTTAGATGTTTTCTGCCTCCTGTCCTCACACTCCCTGTGTGAGGAGCCTGCCTTCCCTGGCGCCATGTTCCGTTTCCTGTTGCCCCCACCACAGGGTTAGGCAGCAGCCTGACCTCAGCCAGTCTCCCCTGGGCTTGGCTTGCCATCCTTGTCTGGATTGGCAAGTCATTTCCTGGAGGAACAGCCCGTCTGCAAAGGAGCTTGGAAAACACCGAACAAAGTCTGAGAAGGCAAGGCCTCTTCTGAAGCCAGCTTGGTCTCTTTCCTGAGTGTTTGACCTGGAGGGAGCACTTACCGTATTTACTCGTGAACCATCTCCTCGTATATGCCCCTTCGGTTCTGTTGGGCAGAGGCAATTTATTTATTTATTTTTTAAATTTTTATTGGAGTATAGTTGATTTACAATGTTGTGTTAGTTTCAGGTGTACAGCAAAGTGAATCAGTTATACATATACATATATCCCGCAGAGGCAATTTATAATATTTTACTCTCCACGTATATTGGGTTGGCCAAAAAGTTCATTCGGGTTTTTCCATACGAGCCTATGGAGAACCCGAACGAACTTTTTGGCCAACCCAGTATTTTCTTGGGAGGGCTGCAGCAGTGTTACTTGAGACCTCTGAAGGCTTTGTAAGAGGCTTCAGAGAGGTGTGACCTGAACTGATTGAAGATCCTGGAGGAGGTCAAGGAGAGCGTTCACATTTTTTATTGTGCCTTCAGAGGCTGGAAGTATGAACTATGAACACTGAGCGTTCTGTCTTGGTAGATTTCATGCCATTGGCGCACAACCTGTATTCACTCAGCCAGCCACTCATCTTCCGGCCAAACATTTGTGGAACTGCCACTGCTTTGTAGGCACTTGTGGGTGCTGAGGATGCAGTGATGGATGGATAACCTACGTGCCTGCTCTCTTAGAGCTTACCACTGAATGCGGGAAGGCTGGCAATTGGGTCAACACAGGCACTTCAAAAAATGAACAACACTGGATGACATAAAATGGCAAAATGCAGTGACTAGAGGGTGATGTGAAGGTGACCCTAGGTCAGGTGGCTAGAGAAGTCTCTCTAAAATTGGAGCCAGCTTTACAACCTGCTTTTGTTCCTGCTTGCTGCCATAATAAATTACCACGAATAAGTGGCTTAAAACAGCGAACACTTATAATCTCACAGTTGTGTAGGCTGGAAGTCTGACCTGGGTCTCACTGGGCTAAAAGTCAAGGTGTTGGCAGGGCTGCATTCCTTTCTGGAGGCTCTGCGGGAGAGTCCATTTCATCGCCTTCGCCTGCTTCTAGGGGCCACCCATATTCCTTGGCTCGTGGCCTCTACATCTTCAACACCAGCAACAATGGGTTGAATCCCTCATGCCAGCCTCCATTCTGCCTCCCTCTTCCACTTTTTTTTTAAAATTAATTAATTAATTAATTAATTTTTGGCTGTGTTGGGTCTTCGTTTCTGTGCGAGGGCTTTCTCTAGTTGCGGCAAGCAGGGGTCACTCTTCATCGCGGTGCACGGGCCTTTCACTGTCGCGGCCTCTCTTGTTGCGGGGCACAGGCTCCAGACGCGCAGGCTCAGTAGTTGTGGCTCACGGGCCTAGTTGCTCCGCGGCATGTGGGATCTTCCCAGACCACGGCTCGAACCCGTGTCCCCTGCATTGGCAGGCAGAGTCTCAACCACTGCACCACCAGGGAAGCCCCTCCCTCTTCCACTTTTAAAGACACTTGTGATTCCATTGGGCCCACCTGGATAATCTTTATCTCAAGATTTCTGTGGGCAAGGCCTCTCCTGCCCCCTCTGCTGATGTCTCAGTGGGAGAAAGGCCAGCCACCTGGTATGCTGGGGACCCCGAGAAGATGAGGCTGCGTCGAGCGGGTGGGTGCTGGTCCCCAGGGAGACTGGCCCGCCTAGCCCAGGGGCCTTTAAGCCTGATTTCTACCCACTGGCCCAGACTCCCATGGTGACCATGATTCTGGAGTCCCTCACTCAAATCTTATTTCCCATCTCATATGCCTGTCAGGCCCACATCATCCCTTGAATGCACTTCTATGACTTGGTACTCCCTGTATTGGTCTCCAGATTCCATTTCACCCTATGGACACCCCCCAACTGATGATCTTTCTAAAATGCAGTCCCTGCTTAAAACTTCTCCCTGGCTTCCACTAAAATCCACACACCTGAACTTGACTCCCCGAGCTGATCCCCACCTGCCTTTCCCGCCTCCTTCATTGCTCCCTGACTGTCCGTTATCCCAGGAAGCTGCCTTCCACCTCCACACCCTCCGCCGTGCCCCTGCTGCTCCCTCTCCCTCATCCAGGTAGAAGCCTCTGCACACTCTCAGGTACTGTCCTGGGAAGGTGAGGATGTGTAGGATTTCTGTTTGCACGCCTGGAGCCTAGCCATACACAGAGAGATCCAAGTCTTGCGCATTGAATGAATTAATGGGGGTGGTGATAATTCTGATCTCTACCCCCTCCCTCCCAGGCATTTATAGAAAGCACCTTCATCCCCTTTCCTTTCTTCCTCCGTGGGGACCTTCCCCATGATGCTCTCTAGGGATGTTCCAACTGAGGCTGCGCGGCCAGGTGACCCTGTGAGCAAGGCAGGGGCTGGAGGCAGGTCTGAGTCCGTCCCTGTATCCCTGCCCCCTCCTGCTCCAGCCAGTGGCTGCCGTGGCCCTGCTGACAGCTACCTCTGTCCACAGGGCTGCTACCTTGCTCCTGAGCCAGCCACCTCTTTCTTGGCCTTTCCCCTTTCTGTCTGTGGTGAGAAATTCCTTTGGAGCCTGGACCTTGTGCCTGAGGGAGAGAGAAAGCCCTTGCTTGTCGCAGGGCCATCTCCTTGAAGAAACCCTCCTGCCACAAAGTAAGAGGGAGCGGCCTAGGCCCCTGTGCTCAGGCAAGAACCTCCTTGTCCTAAGCCCCCTGCCCTCAGGATCCAGCACAGGGGAGGTTCCAATGCTGCCACCCTGGTGTGCCCCGCACCGTGCTGATCCTCGTGGCAACCTTGCAAGGCAGGTGTCCCCTCATTTTGCAGATGGGGAAACTGAGGCTTGGGTTCTTTAAGCGGTGGAGCTGGGACTCAACCCCAGGTTCTTTCACCTCAAATCCAGTGGTCATCCCTATCTATTCCATGGGGGTATCCCAGCTTTAGACAATGAGAAAGCAAAACAGATAAGCCAGGGGCATAATCTCCTTTGCCTGCTGCAAGGTGAGTTGGTTTCAGGGTTTCCAGAAAAGCAGAGAAACAAAGCTGCCTCTCTTGGTCTTCTCTAGCTATTTCTAGAAAACCTGAGAGCAGAGAGTGGGGAGGGGGGCCCAGGAAAGTGGATTTCTTATGTAGGAAAGATTTCAATGGATATTTTTATTAATGAGTTTAATTTTGGCTTTAAAATACTATTTTAATAAGTTTAATAATTAGTAATCATTTAATAAGTAATACAATTAATAATTTTGTCTTTAGAATCAATATTCAATTTAAGATACAAGTTAAACTTTTTCAGGCTTTTAATTTTATTATCCTACAAATTTCAGTATTCTATTTATAAGTCTAGCAGATTGTAGCAATAACTTTGGAGGAGCCTTCTGCATAATGCTTGGTCCTATTTACAAGCTTAGCTCAGCACTTGAAACGCTTTTAAATGCATTTATAAATTTAATATATTAATTTCTTTTTAAAGTACTTCAGTTTTTCTGACGGCATGCAAAATGTTCCCCAATCCTAAATTCTTATAGAAACTAATAAATTAAACTTATAAATAAGGGAAACTTTAAATGTTTTCATACTCTACTTAAACTTTTAGATGTCACCATAAAAAAATGGCAAGTCTAAATTAATTACTCAATTATACATTTTAAAGTGGAATTATAAAACTGTCATTCTAACGGACCTTATTCTCTTAAATATCACGTGTCTAAAATACCAAATATGCAGTTTGCTTTCTAACATAAAAATATTAGAGCTATAGTTTTGTTTCTTTTAAATCTTTCTCCACTTAAGCCTCAATCTTCCTGGTGTGGTGGTTGTTAAGCTCTTGTCTCAGCCTCGAGACTTTTCTATACTTGGGGAGTCTGGGGCTGGGATCCTGCACATCGCACATCTGACTGCTAGCTGGGTCCCTGTTAGCTCTGCCAGTGCGGGCCGCTAGAGGGAGCCTGGGAGGCTGGTGGAGTCTCCGCTTCCGGTCCTGTCAGCGTCGCACTGACAGTTGCGTCCGGTGGCAGTAGCTACCTCCAGTTTGCAGGTTTTCCTCCCCCCCAGAACCCGCCTCAACATTCCTGCTCAGAGACAGCAGCACCGCTGGCCTGGGCCCCCCCTCAGACGTCTGCAGCCCAGCTCTCAGCGGCCATCCTCCAACCCTTTACATCTCAGTCATCCCCAGCTCTTCCTTCTAAGGGTGGTCGTTGCCTCCTGCAGTTACTTCTGTGATTCCTCGGTGTCCACTCTTTGCCGTTTTACTTGTTCAATACCTGATTAATAATTCTTTCTATTAAATGCTCTCTGTTAAAATGATGGATGTGGCTTTTGCCCCTGACTAGACCCAGAGTGATGAACCAGGGTTGAAAACTACACGCCTGCTAAAGAAGACAGTAACCATCCCAGTTAACCAAGGTTACGCATTACCAGAAATTTCCTTTGGACGTGAGACTCAGACCTGCAGACATTCAGAGTGATTCTTCTCACCTCCACCTAAGGAAACCGTAGTATTTCAAGTAATTTTGGTGATTGTTCCTCAGCATTCTTGAAATGATGAGCAAAGTGTACTAGATTCTTGTCAGCATCCCCAAGAGACACTGGGTGCTATTTATGATTGTTTAGTCAATGACTTCAAAACCTAAAAGAAGTATAAGACAATTGCCTACTTCTTCAGTCTACCTTCAGAAGTATGCCCTTCTCACCAAGTCACTCATTAAATTGGTTCTTAATTTCCCTGGTTTTTCTGGCCTAAGTCTAATCACCTTTGAGAAGAATACTAAGCAATGTAAATATCTTGAACCTAACCGTCTCCTGAATTCTTTCATCTTCTCAGGAACACATAACTTTTAACAAATACCTAACTTCAGTCTGATATCAGTTATATATCTCAGATAGCTTTGTCTGGGGTCCAAGTTATGAGGTCATTCCATTCTCTGTAAACTGAACCAGGATCAAGTCAATTGCCTGCCAACAGAAACTTTTGCTGCCCACTCCAAGGCAGTTTTGAGAAGAAGGGCTCAATAGGTGGAAATAACATACGGCTTCTGGTTCTGGCCATAGGGGAATGGCTTGTATCAGATGAATCTTTTTGCCAAATAATTATAAAACCTGGATAAAATATATAAAGCAACTGTTCAAAGGAACTGGAGAGCACCCAGTGCAGGCAGGACCTGAACTGCTATGACCCCAAGAGAAGGGAAACAAATGAGGCAAAACTTCACATTCATCCTGGTTTTTCCAGGGGTCTTCCCAAAATCACTGACAGAGGTGGCAGTAAGAGGGAGCGGGTGACAGCAGCAAGCAGCAGTCTTACTGTGCTGACATCAGAGGTTCACGTTGCCAGAGTAGCTGGAACTTGAAGGGAGAATGATGCAGAGGACTAAATGGGAAATCTGCATACTAGGTCCCCTCAAGTTGTTGGCTCACTCCTAAGTTGAGCATGCAGTGAGAACGCCAAGAAACCCAGCAGAAAACAGCAACTGGGACCCTAAAGAGCTGAACAGATTTCAGCTGTTGCAGAATGCTGAGGAGACAGAGGTTCAAGTCCCACCAAAGTGGAGGGGCTTTTGGTTGAGGCCCAAGAAAGGCCACATTCTGGGAGTAAGGGTCATGCCCAGTAGCAAGATGGTAGACTAAACTACAATGATATCAGAAATTACATCAAATGTAAATGAACTAATAAACACGCCAATGAAAAGGCAGAGGTCAGACCAGATTAAAAAGTAACAATATGCTGTTTATAAGAGACACACTTTAAATCTTAGAACAGAGAATGACTGAAAATAAAAGGTTGGAAGCATATACCACATAAATGTTAGCAAATGAAATCTGGCCTTGCTAATTTAGAATTGTGCAAATTTCATAATGATAAAAGGTCAATTCAAAAGAAAGATATATATTATAATATGTAAGTTATCATTTATTGGTCACCAACTATATGCCATGCACCAGCCTAAGTATTTTACATTCGCTGTTTTGTGTAATCCTCTGAGAAATTTTATGAAGTAAAATTTATCATCCTCATTAGATGAGGAAATGGAAACTCAGAGGATTGAGCAGTTTTCCTAAGATCACGTAACCAGAAAATCAGAGAGACAAGATTTAAATCTAGTTTGGTCTGCCCTCTTGCCAAAGAGATTTTAATCACTGCTCTGCTTTCTAAGCACCATATTGCTTGTGGTATGCTCGCTTGAACCAGTTGGAGAGGCCCCTGAAAGCACAGGAGTACATTGTAACCTAAGGGGAAGATAATTCTGTGGGGATTCCTGGAATTCTGGACTGGGAACCCTTCAAGAACTAAGATCCTAAGATAGTCTGTTCGACTCTTACACACACACACACACACACACACACACACACTTCTGTATAAATGTTCTACTCTTCTATGCACATGATCCCTGAAAGGTACAGAGACCTTCCAGTTCATGGACTACTGTGGCCTGACTTCTTTGAATTTCTCAGTCCAAATTCTCAAGAATCTGGTCTAGTTCAAGAATCATGTATCCATCCTTGATTCAGTCAATAGGCTGCTGCTAAGGAGTGCCATCTCCTAGGGTTTCAGATTTAACTCTGTTAAATCCTTCCCTTGGAATTTAAGGGGAGGTTCAGCAGTTCTCAGGGAAAAGGAGAGACTCGTCTCTGAATCCATGCATACGTGGGTAGTGGGAACCAGAGCAGGAAAACCCCTGATAATCCTTCCCAACTCAATTCTAGCAATAGTCTTCCCCCAGATGCTAAGATGCCTGGAGGGGAGGATGGGTGGCAGAGCTAATAAGGGGCCACACCAGAATGTGGACCTAGGGTAGTCCAGCTCCAGAGGCCTTGCTTTTAAGCACTATGATAAACTCTTCTTCCACTCTTTGGAAAATGTAATCTAAATTACTAAACCAAATTACAGTCATTGAGAAAAGTGAGAGCTTGCTGGGTGGCCCCTCAAAGCCCCCGATTTTCCACAGGGAAATTGTTGCACTGGAGGGAAATTCCCTCTTGAGGCTCCCCACCAGTGTGTGAGAGCTGCCCTGAGGCTCGGCCCCCCAGATTGCCCCCAGAGAGCCGGTGAGCACAGGAAGAGAATTAACTCCACAGGGAAACCAGGGCCACTATCTGTAGTTTCATTCTCTTTCTCCTCTGTCCTGCTCCACTGCAGACAGACCTTTTTCTATGCCCAGCAAAACTAGCTGGTGACCTTTGACAAATTACTTAACCTCTCTTTTCTTCCACAAAATGCAACTAATTATGCCTACCTTGCAAGATTAGAGAAAAAAAAAAACATATATATGTGCATGCACACACATATACACACATATACACATACTTAACATACACACACATTCACGCATACAGATGGCATAGAAAAGGTCCAGGCTGTCTCCGGGTTAGGTAAAATCATGAGTGTTCACAGCAGCCTTCTGTGTAATGGCCAAAAACTGTAAACCAAAACATCTGTCGATTGATGAATGGCGAGACAAAAGGAGATATATCCACATAGTGAAGTTCTACTTGGCAACAAAAAAGGAATAAACTACTGACACATGCTACATCATGGACAGACTTCAAAAATGTCATGCTAAGTGAAAGAGACAGACATAGGAGACCATACACTGTATGATTTCATTTATATGAAATGTCCAGAAAAGGCACATTTATAGAGACAGAAGGCAGATTAATGGTTGCCTGGGGTGGGGAATCGGAGTGGGGATTAACGATAAACGGGCATCAGGGGTCTTACTGCAGGGAGGAAAATGTCCTAAAACTGATTTATGATGATGGTTGCACCACTTGGTAAAGTTACTAGAAGTCGTTTGAACTGCACACCTGAAACTGCATTTTTCTTTTTTTTTTATTGTGGTAAAATATACATAAAGTTTGTTATTTTAATCTTTTTTAGGTGTATAGATCAGTGGCATTAAGTACCTTCACACTGTTGTACAACCATCACCAGCATCCATCTCCCGACCATTTTCATCTTCCCCAGCTGAAACTCTGTCCCCATTAAACAATTATTCCCCATTTCCCTCCCCCAGCCCCTGGCAGCCACCACTCTACTTTCTATCTCTATGAATTTGACTGTTCTAGGCTCCTGATGTAAGTGGAATCATACAATCTTTGTCCTTTTGTGACTGGCTTATTTTGCTCAGGATAATGTTTTCAAAGTTCATCTATGTTGTAGCATGTGTCAAAATGTCCTTCCTTTTTAAGGCTGAGAAATATTCCAGTGTATGTATGTACCACATTTTGTTTATTCATTAATCCCTTAACGGACATTTGTGTTATTTCCATCTTTTGACTATTGTGAATAATACTGCTATGAATATTGCTGTGTAAATATCTAGAAACTGGTAGGGTTTGTGATAAGTAAAACATATCTCAATTAAGTTATTTTAAAATAAAACTTCTTTTTCCAAAATTTAAAGAGCCAATAAATGGTAGATGCTGTTATATCAATAACTTAGAGTGGCAAATTTGATCAATGAAGTGAGTTTTTAAAAATAAAATTAATTTAATAAAAAAGACATGGTTTAGAAAAAGGAAAAATACAGAAAAGTACAAAAAAGAAAAAAAATCTGTAATCTCACTTGGAGATAAACCGTTGAAAGACTACTTTACAAGAACTACCAAATTTTAAATTTTACTTGAAATTAGAAGGAACTGAACTGAACTGAAATGAAGAAGTTGCTGAACTTCAGATGTTTATCTAGAACAGAGAGATTCATTCCTAAACTCTCTCTCTAAAGGCAAAAAAAAAAGTTATGAGAAAATATTGAGGTTGGGTTGGGACCCATGGTTTTTCTATTTCAGTTCATGTTTCTTAATGGTCAAAGTTTAATCTCCCAGATGGACAACTGTTTCATAAAAATCAGAGGATATTTCTGATGTTTAAAAAAATTAAGTACCTGAAATTTTAGATGAAAAACAAAAGAATGATGTTGAAAACCTCAGCCAACTTATAAGATAAACTTCTAAGAGAAATTATTAGGGAATGACTAGTTTGTAAGCCAAGTAACTACAAAAATGACAAATCACTTTCAAAGCAGGAGGAAGTGATTGTAGCTAGTGTCTAAAATAAATAAATAAATAAATAAAATAAATCCAAGGAGGTTACACATGAATTCTGAGTATCTGTCAGTTTCCTCCTCCCTTGAATTAACTGGTTCTTGTTTTTGAATATATCTGCTCCAGCCTGAATTTTTTCACCCAGAGGTGTGGAGTCCACACGTTCTATGTTCAGCTGTCTTTATTCACTGCAAGAAAGAATTAACCGAAACTTGAAAATAAGGCAAAAAGTTGGGCAGCCTTTCAGAGTCACACTGGGGAATTATTTAACAAGTTGCCTGAGGATTATTTAATTTTCTGGGAGAATATTTCTGTTTGACTTTGCTATTTATTATTTGATCATAGCCCAGATACTGCAAAGTTACATGTTAATTTGTATTTTTCTATTTGGTAGGAAAGATAACCCCAAAGGTTATGGCTTTATTAGCTTGCAAGACATTAACCAGTTTCTTCTGTAACCTAGCCATTTTATTCTAACATTCTTTTTCTGTTGTTTTGAAAATGCTTTTCCTGGTAGATTACATAAACTCTTTTTACCCAGATGCTCTTGGAATCAGCTTTACCATCTAATGGTTCCGTCATAAATTAATAAGCTGAACAAAACCTTTGACATATTCTATATTTGAATAAGAGCCATGATTTTACCATCTTAACAATTATACTTTTATTTAGCTGGTAGACCTCAGATCATACGCTCTCCTTCCATCTCCTGTGAAGAGTCACCTGGAGAGCCTGTTTAGAATGCAGATTCCCCAGCCCACCGCTCAAAAAGTCTAATTCTGGGGGTTTGGCCAGGACCCAATGATATGCATTTTAATAAGCACCCCAGAAGATTCTGAGGCTGATGGTCCTCAGACCAGACACCTTGCGAAAGCCCCCAGTGAACTGTGTGGTGGCGATGGTACTAATACTGACTTGATTCTCACTGTTCAGCGAGGACAGAGATGACCGGGGTTAAAGGTTGAGGCCTTGGGATGTGCTGGAGTCCAACAGTCCATTTTCCTAAACTTCAACTTGGAGATGGCAGTTGATCTCAAATGTTCATCCACGCATTGGCTGTATCAGAACAGGGGCAGAGGCGTGGGGGTGACCAGGAATCTGAATACATAGGTTGAACCTCGAGAAATTGCTGATACTCAACTCTTTATCGACCTTACAAAAAAGGTGATTTTGTATGGGTCGACCTAATAATTCCTCAGGTGTTTCTAATTTGAAGCTAATTTGGCAACCAAACTGTGAATATGATAGTTGGGGCGTGTAATTTCTAATATGGGGGAAAGTGCTTTGTGGCATTCATCAGACTTAAAGCAAAAAAAATTAAGGACTCTCTTCCCCTAAAAAGCCACAAAGTACACCTTTTTGCATATAATCTAGGGGAATTTATGGACTCCTTAAAAGTGCAAGGACTCCAGGCTAATCCTATTTTCCAGTTTCCTTCTGAAGGTTGCTTGCTTTAGGGGTGAAGCTCTGCTGCCCCCTACTGCCAAATGAGGCTCCAGCTGGCTTTGCTCTACGCAGGCCTGTCTTCCAGTTTGGAGTTTTGTAGAAGCTAGAACCTGCTGTCATCTCACACCAGTTGGAGTCGTCCAATTCTAGGCAGGAATGGGCCCCACAGATGTGTTTAATCATCATTCACACACTGCAGGGAATTCTTGTTAGCGCAGGGTGCAGGGGCATTTTGTGCTTTGATGGAACACTACGCATTGTCTAGTCCAAAGCACACCCTTCACGGTTATCAGAGTCTCATTCTAAGGAAGCTGCTACTTTACAGCTCTGTCCTGTAGATAACCGAGAGCAATGCAAAATGATTCTTGTTTCTAGAAACAGAAATTATGTCCTGTGGGGAGAGATTTGCTTGACTTGCCCCCCTCCGCCCCCCGCCCCACACCAAGGAAGAAGCTGGGTTTGCTTCCATTTGGACATTCATGTAAATATTCCTGGTCTCTAGGTGTGTCTGTTCTTTGGGTTCTCATTTGGACGGTTATAGCATCTGCCTGATTCCCTCATTAAGAGTTAGAGAAAAATCTTTAACACATGCTCATTTGATATCTGTATGAGAACCGTAATTTGACTCTTTTGAAAATTATCCTTTAACAAAGGCCAGGATCATATTAGAGATCTCTGATTCCCATCTGATTGCTTTCCTTGAAAGCTCATAGTCTGATTCAGAAGACACTCAGTGTTGCCAGCAACTCTTTGAGATATTAAGAAATCCTCCCCTCCTCTCCCTGTACCCCACCTGCCTCTTTCAGGTAGCATGCCACCTCTTTGCCTCAGGGGAGGGAGGTATATGGCAAAAGCCAAACAAAACGAAACAACTAAGGATTCTGTAAATCTTTCTGGGTTTTGTTTTACTAAAGCTTCAGTCCATAGAAGAATTTAGAGGAGCAGTGGAGCAGGAGAGGACCTGAATCTTGGAGAAACAGGAAATGGAGCTTTCCTTCTACGGAACCATGAGGTTCCCTCAGGCTGAGAGAAGGAGAGAGAGGCAGGAGCATCAGGACCAGGCCCTGAGAGGCGAGGCTGCAGGGTTGGGATGGATGGAACAAGAGCAAGGCACAGGCTGGAAGGCCCCGCTAACCCCAGTGGACACTTGTGTGTGTTTGTGTGTGTGTGTGTGTGTGTGTGTGTGTGTGTGTGTGTGTGTGTGTGTGTGTGTGTGTGTGTGTGTGTGTGTGTGAATTTGGCCTCTAGCCTTCTGGGCTATTTAAAACCCTCAGATCTTGACTCATGAGGCAAGCTGCATTCTGTTAAAGTCGTTTGTGTTCTGGGGGCTACATTTTCAAAGTGAAGAAAGAACAGAAAATGTCAGAACGGATCAGGTGTAGTAAAAGCAAGTGTTTCAGAAACCTTTCATGTCAGGTGAGTTGGTGTACATATTATTTATTCATTTATCTCTATCTATCTAATTTACTGTGGGTAGTGAGAAAAAAAAGATTGCAAAACTGATCCTAAAAGCATTAATAAACAGTCGATTTCTGTTCTATCGGTCTAGTTGTATTCAATAAACCTGGCTGGCTTCTTTCCTCTTCTTTCACAATGGCTCCAAAGGAATTTCAGGTTAGATTGGAAAAAATTTTACTTTCAGGCTCCTAACTAGTCTAAAGGGAACGACTAGTTAGTTACCATCTTTAAGCACTTTTGGTGGGGCTTCGTCTACTTTAGCTAGACACCTCAAGAGAAATGACCAGCCGGGGGAAAGGAACCTGGGATTGAGACAAAGAGGCCAGACCTCCTCAGACAGAAGCTCACCATTTTTACATCAACCCCTGCCAGTCAGGATAGAGCAGCCAGGAGGAAGGTGGGGTAAGGAGGGGAAGGATTATTTTTCAGGATTTTGAGATCTACTTTTCAGTGCAGTTTTATTATTTATCTTTCAGCAGTATAAATTCTGTGAAGATCAGACTTGCTGATCCACTTTTATATTAAAATGTACAAATCCCTCCCCAGACCAAGCAAACATTTTGTGATTATGCATCATTTTCTGCCACGGCTACAGCTGTCACTTTAGAAAGCAATCCTACTCCTGCTGGTCCCTTAATTACAAAAGTTAATTTTGAAAATGTGACAACAGCGTAACAGACATCTGTAAGAATGGACTAGAAGACAGACGCGTTGTTAAACACAAATGAAGACCACACTTGAAAACTCCCTGAGCAGACACAACCAGTTTGGTCATACAAGAAAAGCTTAATTTAGCTTATTTTGCAAGACAAGCAAGGCTAACTTGACCCGAGTCACTTCTTGCTTATGCCTCTGAAAATCATAAGCAAAACTTAAACTGTTCCCCAAAATTGCTATGAAGTAACCACTAACCAATTTCCTTTCATTTAAGAAAATTCTAATATTGTAACCAATGACTGTGAAGAATAAGCATTGTCTCCACACTAGATAAGCTGCATTATAACAATAGACAGGAGGGGTTAGGTGTGTCAGTCTGGCATTTGTTTTCATCTAAATTAATATTCAACAAGATCCCAATCAAGGAGCACTGTTTTGGTCATATCTTTGCAACCACTAAGATGCTATCTAAGGTAAAAACTCTAAGTGCCTTTGGAGATAAACGTGAATCTACATTCATCACCTGGGCTTAGAAAGAACAGAGCACACTTATCTGCTAAATGGAGAACAGACCATCGACCTGATGGAGGCCACCTGAGGCCGGGCTGGCAGGAGCAGGGCCGGTGCTGTGTGCGGTGTGGGTTGATGCTCGGGGAGCAGAGGAGGGTGTGGCAGTGAATCAGGACGACTGCGTTAAGCCCGGCCCTTCCACACAACCTGTTCTTAAACTGAACACTGATTTTCTATCTTTCTGTGTTGAATGTCTGCCTCCTCCCATCTTTGTATTCACCACCACCCACCCCACCCCCAACAAAACACATTATTTTCAGAGTTCAGATGGATTAGGAAAACACAAATTCTGTGGCAATAGTAAGTTCTAAGCAACAGCGGGTTTTTGATAAGACACTTTGACCATTTCCCATGCTTCAACTTTTCAAAAGTCAGAGTTCATTCCGTAGCTTGTCATACAGTTAGAGAATTATGAGAGCCTCCCCGGATTCACAGTGTATTTTTTCTTTTCTTTTTTTTAAGTCAAGTGTCTTTCTTAATAGATCCAAGCATTAATAAATGTTACCCATTACTTAATAATATCTAAATTTCAAATTCTAGTCCCCACTTTACAAGTAGATAAATGGACACGAAGAGAAGTGATTTGCCTGTGGTCAGTCAGGAATAAAATCTAAATCTCTTAGCTCCTAATTTACTGGTTTATACGCTAAATTACCCTGCCTCTTCAAGCCCTCTGGGAACATAATCCTGGAACGCTGTATAAGCAAAATGGGGCCAAAATTGCACTCTCACCAGAGAAATTAATTGGATAATTAATCAAGTGTGGAAATAACATTAGAATATTCTGTACAATTGATCAAGGACTTCCAAATAATTCTATTATAAAAAACATCCCTTCAGGCAAAATAAATAAGATTGAAATTCAGCATGACAGATTTACAAGTTTAAAACTAGCTTAAAGGAGGGACTACAATTTTAGCTATAATGCAAATATGTTTCCCCGAGGAGCTTAAGACAACTCAATTAAAGGTGTTCAATATCTTAGCAGTGTGATTTTTAAAGAGAAACCCACCTTAAGAAGTCTCATTAAAAGGAGCATCTCTGAAGCGAGAAGGCAAATGTAACAAAATGCTATTTGTGGATTCCAGGTGGTAGATGGCCATTGTACAATTCTTGCAACAATTCTGCATGTTTGAAAAATTTCATAATAAAGTGCTGGGGGAAAAAAGCAAAATAAAAGTTACATTTATTCCTTATCACCGAAAACTTACATGACAAATAACCTGCCAAAAAGTGGTGCACCTCAACCAGTATTTTCACTAAATGTTCATTGTTAATATTTGAGTGTGTGCTGTGTGCCAGGCGCTGTGCTAAGTCTGGGGTTTCAGCTATGGACAGAACCTTGCCCCTGCCGCTCACAGCTGATGTTCCCCTCAGGGTCACTTATAGCATCTCTTTCTTGGAATACAGAAATCCATCTGCCCTTCTTCCCAGTGGCGTTCTATTTAGCTTTTATCCTGAGATCTATCTGGGAGAAAGCTGGGATAAATGCAATTCGTCAGCAGAGACAGGGAAGCTCTTTCAAGAGGAGGTTCTCCCTTTGAGAGACCACATCTTAGCAAAGCAACTGGGCATCTCCTTGCAGGTGTTTGCCTTTGACTAAAAGTGAGGGCTGTGACTGAACATCATGATCTGCAGAGATGCATCTGATTTGATTTCATCATATCACCTTTTTGGATACTAGGAATTTGGAAGTGCCAAATCCATTCTACAGACTCTACAATAGCAACTGTGAAACTAACTACAGCTTATCATATATATGCACCCGGGAATTTTTTTAAAAATGTATTTCAAAGGAAAAACACAAATGACTATTTATTGTCCCTTTTTCATTTCCTCAAGGCACTGCACTGCTTAGGTTCTATGGAACTAGGCATCACAAAAACACCTGATGGTATTTCTCATAAAACAGTGAGTAGAATTTAACTGAGGCTAAACAAGAACAGCAGTAACTGAATTAAGGAAAGCTATTTCAAAGCCTTAAGTTAGAAAAACCTCTCTAATAATTAAAAATGTTTTCTGGTCACCAGAGACTTGAGGATTCCCTGGATAAAGGAATGAGAAGCAACTGCTCCTTTTTGATGAGAAGGTACTCTAACTGCATGCATAATTCATAAACATGCTCTTAGTTTATCTAAGACTTACGGTATAAAAACAGCAATGGGGGACAATTTCATAATTTTATACCTGCCACAAAAACTAATTGCTAGAGATCATTCAACATCTCTATGTTAGTCCATCTTTTAGGGGGAAAACCCCTCAATTTTCATCCTATTTCACTTTTTTCTATTCTATTTTTATTCCCCCCAATAAAAGTTTAATCATTTTGTAGTATAGCCAGAAACTGTCATCGCTGCAACCGCTAACGGACAGTAAAAAAACTACCAAACTACCACAACATCCTGACTTTGTTTTCCAGTAACAAAGGGTATGACCTGCAGCAAGTTTCATCCAACATTGGGTTGGACACCTCTGGGAAAAGAAAAAACAATTTATTTTTAATTTAACAATGTCTAAAAGCAATGTCCAAAGATAAATGTTAAAAGGTTAATAAAACATAAATACACAGCTCAAATACTTGTTAGCCAGCTGGGTGAAACCAGCATGTTTCAGAGCATGCCAAATGTTGGGGGTTAAAAAAAATTGTTCAAATTAAAAGGAGACCCTAAATTGATACTAAATTTAAGTATTATGTCAGCAAAAAAAATAAGTTAAAGCAATTTTTCTACTGGCAAAATCCTCTTGTAAATACTGCCAACTTTCTACTGGTTAGCACTTCATTTCTTAAAACAGAATTTTATGGTTGGCATGGACCTCAGAAACAGCTAATCCAACTCCTTCAGGGAAACCGGAAGCTAAAAGTTGAAGTGAGGCAAAAAACTGGTTTTGTTTGGATTAAGGCTCCCAAGTTCGTAGAAAAAAATAACATAACCAAAGCAGGAAATGGCTCACATCAGTACCTAATGCACAGCCATGCTTTTAATAGAAATTTGACCAGGAAGCTTTTAAATACTATTTCCTTCTCTGTTAGGGTTGAATGTTTTGTGGCAACATTTTTTTCTCTGAGAAAAGGACATGTTTCTTGTAAAAAAATGTAAAACATGTAAGAAAGCACAAAGAAGAAAATAAGTCATCAAAAAGTTTAGTATATTTCCTTCAGGCTTTTTTTTTCTATACAAGAGTAACTGCCATTTATTTTTTCCATGGAACTCGACAGTTATTTATTTTTGGAAAACAATCACAGGAACAGCAGCGGTGCCGGGTTCCTCACCTAGAGGGTTGTGCTGCCGTGATTCTCAGGAGAGGGTTGGAGAGCTCAGTAGCCATGGAACAAACTGCCAACAAGCAAACTGTGAGCTCGTGACGGGTAGGTGCCGCTGATGGTGGCACTGGGAACAGGGTCCCTGTATGACCTTTTTTTGTTCCACTTTATAGAATAAACCCATCAGAGCAGGAGCCTGGATGTGGGGTGGGTAAGGAGAGTAGAAAGAAAAGTAAAGGGAAAGGTCAGAGTGACACTTGCTGGGTCTGCCCGGAACCGAGACCATTCTTTTGCACGGTCTCTTGGCTTCCTCTTGAAATGAAGGCTGATCTTGATCACCGGTCAGGGGCTCTGATTTGTCCTCTCTGGAGTTGCACGACTACCTCAGACAACTTTAAACAATCTTGTGTAAACAGCACGGTGTATGGGTCTTCTCAGATTCTTTATAAGAGCCTATACTAGTTGTGGGACTCCCTGAGAACTACATTTCACCATAATCTTTAATATCTATAGGCTTTTAACAAATATATAGTGGCACAAAAACCATCTCTCCCTATTCGGAACAATTGGCCACTTCAATACATTCCACATGATCCTCCTCAGGTATGACCTGTTGGACTAAAGCCACCCACTCCAGCCAAGTCCTGATATAATCACTATGACTTCCAACCTTGGCTTGGTGACCTCTCAGGTACACCAATGATCTCCCAAGTATTAAGAAATTCTGCATTTAGGACAGCAATTTTCTTCCATTAATTGAACTAAACCAGAAGGTGTTCAAAAGAGCTGAAAATTTCTGGCTCAAATAGCTTTTCTCACCACCAATGAGCTGCCCTATTGGTTGACTAGTTGAGCCATTTAAAATTTTTATGTTGGTGATTATGTGTGTGCATCTCCTTGTCCTACAACCATTAGGCAACAGAGAACATAGGTAGGGCTGTGGAATTCACTCTGCCTGGAACAGACAAAAGGGATTCATAGCATAACACCCAGCAGCTGGTTTCCATATGGTTCTCAGAGTTCTCAACTCTGGATAAGATGCTACTTTGTAGCCTCAAGGAAATAAGCAAGCAAGGTACAATGAAACAATTAAACAAGAATTATTCAACAAACAACACATCCACACTTAGTAAGGTTATATTTAGGGTTTAAACTAGTCCCTGAATATCCTTAATAACACCCTGCAGGCGGAAAAAATAGGGTTAATGAGAACTTAAACTTTCCAAGGATTATGGTTCAAATCCTCTGAAATCTATAGGAGGTCAAATAAAATGAGAACTCAAGAGTAATAATTCTTCTTGCTGGCACCAGCACGAGGCGGTAGTGATTCTCAAGTTTAATATATTGCATCTAACACTATAAAAATACGTGGAAATTTTATGGAACTTCCATTATTATTAAAAGGTTTGAGCTTTACTACTCCAACCCTGGGTTTGACAATAAACCCCCCTGGAGCAAGAGCCCATGAAAATAAAACAAAGAGATATCCTACTAGACAAACAACTGCTGCAGTAGGCCACAGGCACTTTGAGTGTAACAATTTTGAAAAGGCATGGAACACTACATTCCTGAGAAAACTACTTCAGATATTTTTAACAGGAAAGTGGTAAGTGACCTCTCTAACCACATTCACTGGTGGGTATAATATCTTCCCCATTGCTTTTTTTGTTTGTATGTTATTGAAAACAGGGCAAGTTTTCTCCAGATGTTTTTTCTGTTTTTTGTTTCTTAAACAAATGAGGGGATGCTATATCCCCAAGTCAGTACTTCGTGGCTGAAAACCCTCCCTCCGAAGACTGCCCATGTCGAAGCGGGTGGAGACCTCACAGCGTACTAATAACGTGTCGTCCTTGATGAAGGTTCTTTGTCTTAGGGCTTCCAGATGCATAAAAGTCACATAGCCAAACCCTTTGGGGTTCCGTGGGATTGTGGGTCTCTGGAAGGCAAGCAGCTCTGGTTTGGCATCCATTATCTCTTCATGGTTTTGCCTCACAGGTGCTTCAGACTGATCAAGGATGGTAAGGCGTATCGTACCCTGGAAGGGCCAAGGGAGGTGGCTGTCATACTCTCCTTGCATCGTGTGGACAAAGAGGGATATGTAGTTGGCACAGCGCTGCGCAGTCGGTAGCTGCAGGTGCAGGCGCATGCATAGTTTGTAGCCGGGTTTGCCTGTGTAGAATCCGGGGCTGTGAATGACAACAGGTTTCTCCTCTTCTTGAGATTTCAAGTGCATCCCAAAGTTGCCAATCTTCCAGATGTAAATTCCATTGCACTGCTGTGCTTCTATTTCAGCAACTTTGTCCTCAAGGGTTCGAATAGTTCGTTTTAGCTCACTTACATACGTGCTCTGAGTTTCCATTTTTGCGGTCAGCTCCCGGATTTGATGGTCTTGTCTTACAAGGCGACCCTCTAACTGTTGAATGGTTTCTTGGAAATTCTGGACCTCTGAGTGACACCCAGAGGAAACCCGGGGCAGAGAGGTAGAATCACATGGCAGCATGCCACGCTGAGGTGCGGGAGCTATCGCAAGGCTTAAAGTCTGAACAGCCTGGGCCATCATTCTCATGTGCGACTGGGTATCCTCTTGCAGGTGGCGTGCCAAGTGATTCCTCTGCATCTGAAAATCAAGCACAGGCCTTAGGTTAGGAACAGAGACGTGAGCACCAGGAAAGGGACCTAGCCGAGCCAAATAAAAGGTTTTTAAGTCATGTCATCACTTCCCTCAATCCCCTACAACCTTCTTTGACTTCATCAGATTCTCGATCCAGTAAGATGATCTTGCCTCCTAATTCCCTGAAAAACCGAGAGGCTATCTGCTGAATACTCGTTCAGGGACTCAGAAAAAAACCTCCCTCCCACCTGTAAAAGTATCAGGATCTATACTCGTCCTTCTTTTCTGATTCAGAGCTGACTCTCCTCTTGTCCTAGATTAATGCTTCCCCTGGGCTCTAACTGGCACCTACCTGCCCCTTTTCAACACCTCAGAGATTTTGCTTAGCTATCCCCTTTCTCCTTTATCTTCAAACATTCTCTCCTCTTAACCCTTCCCCTCAGAATAGAATTAGTAAAGTCTTTCCTGTTTAAAAAAAGGGGCAAACCTCTCTATTGATCTTGTATCTCCCTCTAGCTAGTATCATTTTCTCCCTTTTCCTTTTATAACCAAGAGGAGTCCACCTGCACTGCCTGCCCCCAATCCCTCACTTATTTTTACAAATCTCTTGCAAAGTGGAGTCTTCCCTGTCTTCATACTCTTCTAAGATCATCAAGAATAGCCTGTTATATGAAAAAAAAACATATAACAATTTTTATTGTAAGAGTAATTCATGTATATTATAGAAAAATAGAAAGTGTAGATGATCAAAAAGAAAATAAGTAACCTATTATCTCACCTAACTACCATTAACATTTTGATACATTTCCTTTAAGTCTTTGTCTCTACGCACACAAACAATACAGAATTTTCTCACAAAGTGTAACCATACTATACACTATTTGCTCATTTTATTTTTTTAATTATTAAACACATACTTACTGTAAAAAAAGTCAGATAAAAAGGCACAGTGGAAAAGCCGAAGTGTAATCGCACTCTCCAGAAAGATCAACTTATCATAAACAATGCTCCCTCTCAGACATTTGACACAACTGATCACTAGGTCTTGAAACTAATTTTGGAGATCATAACAATACCTTCTCCTTGCCTGTTTCAACAACGTCTGAGACTGTTCATTCATGGCTCCTTTCCTGGTCTACTTCTCTTTCCTGTACACTCTATATGATCACAATCACACCTCCCATTATCATCACCAACTACTTCCCCAAATTAATATTCTGAGTCCCAATTTCTTGGAGCTTAAGACCACATAAGCAATGTGTGTTGGCCATCTCCAATCCCACTGGTATCCTCCACTACACTATATAACTTAATTTTCTTGATCTATATTCAAGAATTAAAAGGAAAAAAAAAACCTTACCTTTTCATGGCAACCAAAAGTACTGAATGTGCATGGAACTGGGGCTGTAGGACAGTCTAGATCATAATGATTAGGCATCTGAAAACCAAAACAAAGGCTGAAAAATGTTTTCCCCTGCATATCATAGTCCAGTTGGACAAGATCACACTTGAAATGAAGAGTTACACTTCATCTAAACAAAATCATATACTGTCTGTGGCTGATTTTGTTACAATGGCTGAGTGACTAGTTGCAACAGAAACCAGTTAGCCCACAAAGATTAAAATGATATTTACGGACATCCTCCAGCTGGATTTTAGCTTGGACAAACCACTCTCCCTGCCCCACTGTTGGTCCACCACTGGAAAGAATAATTAGGAACAATAAGATGTCACTGAAATATCTGCAGCTGAAGAATGAGATGATCAGATTGGCATTTGAAAAAGGCTGATTCAGTGTAAAATGATTGTGAGAGGATCAGCTTGGTACCTGGGAGAACAGCTGTGTGGCTGACAGGGTCTTAGTGCTCGGGCCGGGTGTCAGGCCTGTGTCTCTGAGGTGGGAGAGCCGAGTTCAGGACACTGGTCCACCAGAGACCTCCCAGCTCCACGTCACATCAAATGGCGAAAGCTCTCCCAGGGATCTCCATCTCAATGCTAAGACCCAGCTCCATTCAATGACCAGCAAGCTACAGTGCTGGACACCCCATGCCAAACAACTAGCAAGACAGGAACACAATCCCACCCATTAGCAGAGAGGCTGCCTAAAATCATAATAAGGTCACAGGCAGCCCAAAACACACCCCTGGATGCAGTCCTGCTCACCAGAAAGACAAGATCTAGCCTCATCCACCAGAACACAGGCACTAGTCCCCTCCACCAGGAAGCCTACACAACCCACTGAACCAAGTTTAGCCACTGGGGACAGACACCAAAAACAACGGGAACTACAAACCTGCAGCCGGTGAAAAGAAGACCCCAAACACAGTTAGTTAAGCAAAATGAGAAGACAGAGGAACACACAGCAGATGAAGGAGCAAGGTAAAAACCCACCAGACCAAATGAAGAGGAAACAGACAGTCTACCTGAAAAAGAATTCAGAGTAATGATAGTAAAGATGATCCAAAATCTTGGAAATAGAATGGAGAAAATACAAGAAAGGTTTAACAAAGACCTAGAAGAACTAAAGAGCAAACAAACAATGATGAACAACACAATGAATGAAATTAAAAATTCTCTAGAAGGAATCAATAGCAGAATAACTGAGGCAGAAGAACGGATAAGTGACCTGGAAGATAAAATAGTGGAAATAACTACTGCAGAGCAGAATAAAAAAAGAATGAAAAGAATTGAGGATGGTCTTAGAGACCTCTGGGACAACATTAAACACACTAACATTCGAATTATAGGGGTCCCAGAAGAAGTAGAGAAAGAGAAAGGGACTGAGAAAATATTTGAAGAGATTATAGTTGAAAACTTCCCTAATATGGGAAAGGAAATAGTTAATCAAGTCCAGGAAGCACAGAGAGTCCCATACAGGATAAATCCAAGGAGAAACACGCCAAGACACATATTAACCAAACTATCAAAAACTAAATACAAAGAAAAAATATTAAAAGCAGCAAGGGAAAACAACAAATAACATACAAGGGAATCCCCATAAGGTTAACAGCTGATCTTTCAGCAGAAACTCTGCAAGCCAGAAGGGAGTGGCAGGACGTATTTGAAGTGATGAAAGGGAAAAACCTACAAACAAGATTCCTCTACCCAGCAAGGATCTCATTCAGACTCGACAGAGATATTAAAACCTTTACAGACAAGCAAAACCTAAGAGAATTCAGCACCACCAAACCAGCTTTACAACAAATGTTAAAGGAACTTCTCTAGGCAGGAAACACAAGAGAAGGAAAAGACCTACAATAACAAACCCAAAACAATTAAGAAAATGGTAATAGGAACATACATATCGATAACTACCTTAAATGTAAATGGACTGAATACTCCAACCAAAAGACAAAGACTGGCTGAATGGATACAAAAAGAAGACCTGTATAGATGCTGTCTACAAGAGACCCACTTCAGACCTAGAGACACATACAAACTGAAAGTGAGGGGATGGAAAAAGGTATTCCACGCAAACGGAAATCAAAAGAAAGCTGGAGCAGCAATTCTCTTATCAGACAAAATAGATTTTAAAATAAAGACTGTTAGAAGAGACAAAGAAGGACACTACATAATGATCAAGGGATCAATCCAAGAAAAAGATATAACAATTGTAAATATTAATGCACCCAACACAGGAGCACCTCAATACATAAGGCAAATACTAACAGCCATAAAAGAGGAAATTGGCAGTAACACAATCACAGTAGGGGACTTTAACACCCCACTTTCACCAATGGACAGATCATCCAAAATGAAAATAAATAAGGAAACACAAGCTTTAAATGACACATTAAACAAGATGGACTTAACTGATATTTATAGGACTTTCCATTCAAAAACAACAGAATACACTTTCTTTTCAAGTGCTCATGGAACATTCTCCAGGATTGATCATTATCTTGGGTCACAAATCAAGCCTCGGTAAATTTAAGAAAACTGAAATCATATCAAGTATCTTTTCCGACCACAACACTATGAGACTAGATATCAATTACAGGAAAAAATCTGTAAAAAATACAAATACCTGGAGGTTAAACAGTACACTACTTAACAACCAACAGATCACTGAAGAAATCAAAAAATACCTAGAAACAAATGACAATGAAAACACGAGGACCCAAAACCTATGGGATGCAGCAAAAGCAGTTCTGAGAGGGAAGTTTATAGCAATACAATCCTTCCTCAAGAAACAAGAAACACCTCAAATAAACAACCTAACCTTACACCTAAAGCAATTAGAGAAAGAAGAACAAAAAAACCCCAAAGTTAGCAGAAGGAAAGAAATCATAAAGATTAGATCAGAAACAAAAGAAAAAGAAATGAAGGAAACAATAGCAAAGATCAATAAAACTAAAAGCTGGTTCTTTGAGAAAATAAATGAAATTGATAAACCATTAGCCAGACTCATCAAGAAAAAAAGGGAGAAGACTCAAATCAATAGAATTAGAAATGAAAAAGAAGTAACAACTGACACTGCAGAAATACAAAGCATCATGAGAGATTACTACAAGCAACTATATGCCAATAAAATGGACAACCCGGAAGAAATGGACAAATTCTTAGAAAAGCACAACCTTCCGAGACTGAACCACAAAGAAATAGAAATTATAAACAGACAATCACAAGCACTGAAATTGAGACTGTGATTAAAACTCTTCCAACAAACAAAAGCCCAGGACCAGATGGCTTCACAGGAGAATTCTATCAATTTAGAGAAGAGCTAACACCTATGCTTCTCAAACTCTTCCAAAATATAGCAGAGGGAGGAACACTCCCAAACTCATTCTACGAGGCCACCAGTACCCTGATACCAAAACCAGACAAAGATGTCACAAAGAAAGAAAACTACAGGCCAATATCACTGATGAACATAGACGCAAAAATCCTCAACAAAATACTAGCAGACAGAATCCAACAGCACATTAAAAGGACATACACCATGATCAAGTGGGGTTTATCCCAGGAATGCAAGGATTCTTCAGTATACACAAATCAATCAATGTGATAAACCATATTAACAAACTGAAGGATAAAAACCATATAATCATTTCAATAGATGCAGAAGAAGCTTGTGACAAAATTCAACACCCATTTATGACAAAAACTCTCCAGAAAGTAGGCACAGAGGGAACCTACCTCAACACTATAAAGGCCATATATGACAAACCCACAGCAAACATCGTTCTCAATGGGGAAAAACTGAAACCACTCCCTCTGAGATCCAGAACAAGACAAGGTTGTCCATTCTCACCACTATTATTCAACATAGTTATGGAAGTTTTAGCTACAGCAATCAGAGAAGAAAAAGAAATAAGAGGAATCCAAATCGGAAAAGAAGAAGTATTGCTGTCACTGTTTGCAGATGACATGATAGTATACACAGAGAATCCTAAAGATGCTACCAGAAAACTACTAGAGCTAATAAATGAATTTGGTAAAGTAGCAGGATACAAAATTAATGCACAGAAATCTCTTGCATTCCTATACGCTAATGATGAAAAATCTGAAAGAGAAATTAAGGAAACACTCCCATTTACCATTGCAACAAAAAAGAATAAAATACCTAGGAATAAACCTACCTAAGGAGACAAAAGACCTGTATGCAGAAAACTATAAGACACTGATGAAAGAAATTAAAAATGATACAAACTGATGGAGAGATATACCATGTTCTTAGATTGGAAGAATCAACATTGTGAAAATGACTATACTACCCAAAGCAATCTACAGATTTAATGCAATCCCTATCAAACTACCAATGGCATTTTTTACAGAACTAGAACAAAAAATTTCACAATTTGTATGGATACACTAAAGAACCCAAAGAGCCAAAGTAATCTTGAGAAAGAAAATCGGAGCTGGAGGAATCAGGTTCCCTGACTTCAAACTATACTACAAAGCTACAGTAATCAAGACAGTATGGTACTGGCACAAAAACAGAAATATAGATCAGTGGTACAGGATCGAAAGCCCAGAGATAAACCCACGCACATATGGTCACCTTATTTCTGATAAAGGAGGCAAGAATACACAACGGAGAAAAAACAGCCTATTCAATAAGTGGTGCTGGGAAAACTGGACAGCTATATGTAAAAGAATGAAATTAGAACACTCCCTAACACCATACACAAAAATAAACTCAAAATGGATTAAAGACCTAAATGTAAGGCCAGACACTATAAAACTCTTAGAGGAAAACATAGGCAGAACACTCTATGACATAAGTCACAGCAAGATCCTTCTTGACCCACCTCCTAGAGAAATGGAAATAAAAACAAAAATAAACAAATGGGACCTAATGAAACTTAAAAGCTTTTGCACAGCAAAGGAAACCATAAACAAGATGAAAAGACAACCATCAGAATGGGAGAAAATATTTGCAAATGAAGCAACTGACAAAGGATTAATCTCCAAAATTTACAAGCAGCTCATGCAGCTCAGTATCAAAGAAACAAACAACCCAATCCAAAAATGGGCAGAAGACCTAAATGGACATTTCTCCAAAGAAGATATACAGATTGCCAACAAACACATGAAAGGATGCTCAACATCACTAATCATTAGAGAAATGCAAATCAAAACTACAATGAGGTATCACCTCACACCTGTCAGAATGGCCATCATCAAAAAATCTGGAAACGATAAATGCTGGAGAGGGTGCGGAGAAAAGGGAACTCTCTTGCACTGTGGGTGGGAATGTAAATTGATACAGCCACTATGGAGAACAGTATGGAGGTTCCTTAAAAAACTAAAAATAGAACTACCATACGACCCACCAATCCCACTACTGGGCATATATCCTGAGAAAACCGTAATTCAGAAAGACTCATGTACCACAATGTTCACTGCAGCTCTATTTACAATAGCCAGGATGTGGAAGCTACCTGTGTCCATTGACAGATGAATGGATAAAGAAGATGTGGCACATATATACAATGGAATATTACTCAGCCATAAAAAGAAACAAAATTGAGTTATTTGTAGTGAGGTGGATGGACCTAGAGTCTGTCATACAGAGTGAAGTCAGAAATTGAAAAACAAATACCGTATGCTAACACATATACATGGAATTAAAAAAAAAAAAAGGTTCTGAAGAACCTAGGGGCAGGACAGGAATAAAGATGCAGACACAGAGAATGGACTTGAGGACACGGGGAGGGGGAAGGGTAAGCTGGGACAAAGTGAGAGAGTAGCACTGATATATACACACTACCAAATGTAAAATAGATAGCTAGTGGGAAGCAGCTGCATAGCACAGGGAGATCAGCTCAGTGCTTTGTGACCACCTAGAGGGGTGGGATAGGGAGGGTGGGAGGGACACGCAAGAGGGAGGAGATATGGGGATATATATATGTACAGCTGATTCACTTCGTTATAAAGCAGAAACTAACACACCATTGTAAAGCAATTATACTCTAATAAAGATGTTAAAAAGAAAAAAAAAAAAGAGCAGCTTCCAAGATCATTAGAGTCTGGTGGGTCTAGGAACATGAGCCCTGTTGGTTTTCAGAGTTAGATATTTGGGGAGCTTATCTCTCCAGTGTATGTCTTAAAAGTTGAAATGCCTGAGGAGTGGGTTTGGACCCTTCAGTCCTCAGGGAGAAGCTCCAGGGTTTGAGTTCCCTCCTGCTTGTGGGTATATGGTGAGATTGTTTCCTAGCCTTTCCTACCCACTTTGATGTGATTTTCTTCTCATTTGCCTAATGTGTAGTTATTAGTCAGCCAGCCTTCAGGTTTTTATAAGAGGAAGTTGTTCCATGTGTAGCGGTAGACTCTTGGGAGGAGGTGAATTCACAGGCATCACATTGGGTTGGCCAAAAAGTTCGTTCGGGTTTTTCCGAACATTTTATGGAAAACCCGAACGAACTTTTTGGCCAATCCAATACATAGCTGTGTTGAACAGGAACTGCAATATGATGTTCTTAAGCAATTTTTTCTTCATTTTCAAATTAACTCCAGGTATCCAAGGGCCTCTTCAAAGCAATACCTGGCTGGATTAATTTAGATTGGCTAATGCATATATATAAAAGTTGTTTTGCAGCTCTGTTAAGCTTATTTTATAATTTAGACTTAGCTGATTTAGACTGGCTTTGCATCAACATAAAATGTATTTTATCAACTTAAAAAAATGCTATTTATTTCCAAAAGTCACAAAGAAAGGAAATATCAACGTCTCATACCATGCCCCCAAAATCACTCAAAATTCATTTCAAGAAAATGAATTTATTCCTATTGCCGGGGAACTGGCACCCTCTAGCGGCATTTTAAAGAAAAAGTACCTTCTGATGTCAACCATGACCCAACTAAGACTCTCACTGTGGTCCAGGCCACTGAATCCCTATTCAGTAAACTGTATACGTCAGAGCCACTGACTGCACCCTGTCTTTCCCTCATGACCACCTTTCATAAATCTTCTTACTTTTTGTTAACCTGCGCATGCTTTGACTACAATGGGGAGACTCAGATGCTAGAGGATATTTTAAGCACTTTAATAAAAGTTTTAAAGAAAAGTCTCAGGCTTTGATTTGGGGACTCTAAAAAACATTCTTTAAGATAAGATCCATTATGTAGAATCATGTTCTTTGAAAGTGGTACTAAATTTCCTTTAGAAATTTAGTTTAGCTGTAATCATAGATATTTCAAGCAGAAACAACATCAGAGACCATTTAAACCAATCCTTCATTTCACATAATCTAGAATAGTGGTCAACAAAATTTTTTGCGAAGGGTCATATAGTAAATATTTTCAGCCTTGTAAGCCATACTATGGACTCTGTCCCAAGTACTCAGCTCTACCATTGTGGCACAAAACCAGCCACATACAACACATGGGCATGGCTGTGTTCCAATAAAACTTATTTAAAAAAGCAGGCAGCAGCCAGATTTGGCTGGTGGGCTGGTTTGCTGATCCCTGATCTAGAATGTCCACTTTCTTGACAGAGATCAGTGGGCAAGTTAGTGGCACAGTCAGGGTTAAAATCTAGGTTTTCTGACTCTAAACCTAGGGTTTTTTTCCTACATTAAGTTTTACTTTTGCTGGATTTTAGATGTGCTGTGTGGTTTCCTTAAGTATTAAAACAGAGCAAAAAGAAAAACCCGGGAGGTGAGACTTCACAAGCAAAAAGTTACTTACACCTTCGAATTAAGGCCCTGTTGGAAAAAAAACTAAAGGACTCTGTTAACAAATGAATGGAAAAGTTTAGTTGAGGGACAGGTTTTGCTTGTTCCTACTTAGTAAGGGAATCAATTATGATCTCTGGGTTTGCAGATTTCATGAGTGTATAAATATTTAGTGACTAATATTCATATTTTGTGGGTAAACCCTCCAAATGTCAGAAGATAGCAATCACATGGAATTTTCCTTTCTCTATTAATAAAAAAAATGAATAGTTTTCTAATATAACTACTACTTCTGATGATGCCCCATCAGTGGTCTACAGGCAACTGAACAGAGGGGCTACAGATCCTGGAAATCTCAATATCTCCCAACATGCCTCGAGGACACGGCTACAAATAACGTCTTGCTACTGAATAGACTTGCTTCCTTCTATTTCATTGTTCTTACTCTTTCAACTGGTTTCTGGATACCTAAGATCCTTATTTCACAGAGTCTAAAGATGTATTGATATTTCTTATAAAGTTTTTGGTGTTTAAATGAGCATTTTAAATTATTTTTATCTAAAAATTACTTGGCTTTGGAACTTCTATGAATATACATAAACACAGGTATTACGTTAATGACTTAGGAATTTTAAGTACTCAAGGGCTGAGTATTTTGTTCTTTCTGAAATTAAATTATTTGAAAAAATTCATAGTTTTCTTAAAATTGAAATATAGATTTACAATATTGTGTTAGTTTCAAGTATATAGCAAAGTGATTCAGCTATGTATATATTTATATTTTTCAGATTACTTTCCATTATAGGTTGTTACAAGGTATTGAATATAGTTCCCTACTGTGCTATGTATATCCTTGTTGCTTATCTATTTTATGTATAGTAGTTGGTATCTGTTAATCTATACTTATTTATCCCTCCACACTTCCCTTTCCCCTTTAGTAACCCTAAGTTTGTTTTCTATGTCTGTGAGTCTATTTGTTTTGTATATAAGATTCATTTGTATTTTTTAGATTCCATATATAAGTGGTAACATAAAGCAATTGTCTTTGACTTACTTCACTTAGTATAATATTCTCTAGGCCCATCCATGTTGCTGCAAATGGAAATATTTCATTCTTTTTTATGGCTGAGTAATATTCTATTATCTATATATATCACATCTTCTTAAACCAATCGGTTGTTTCGAAGTCTTGGCTATTATAAATAATGCTGCTATGAACACTGGGGTGCATGTACCTTTGCTTTTTTTTTGGCCATGCCGTGCAGCTTGCAGGATCTTAGTTCCCCGACCAGGAACTGAACCTTGCCCTTGGCAGTGAAAGCGCAGAGTCCTAACCACCAGACCGCCAGGGAATTCCCCATCTACCTTTTCAATTAAGAGTTTTCATCTTTTGGGGATATACGCCCATGAGTGAGATTGCTGGATCATATGGTAGTTCTATTTTTAGTTTTTTAAGGAAACTCCATACTGTTTTCCATAGTGGCTGCACCAATTTATATTCGCACCAACAGTGAAGGAGGGTTCTCTTTTCCTCACACCCTCTCCAGAATGTTATTTGTAGACTTTCTGATGATAGTGTGTGAGGTGATACCTCATTGTGATTCTGATTTGCATTTAAAATTCACATAGTTTTAATTCTTCTTCAACCTGTATTCATTTTGCCTTATTGATTTAAATTTCCAATTAAAAACCTAATTCACTTCTTTAACCTATTTATGGAAATACTGATTTATGAAAGGGAATCATTATACCTGTTCTCTGATGAGCATGGTGTTGCAGTATTCACAGATGACATTTGCCAAAGGACAGTTCTGGTCATGAATCTAAATTTTATTAAAGAAATGTAAGAAAAAAAGTGAGAAAACCTGAAAAGGTAAAACCAACCTATTTTTTTTTGATGTGTGTAAAACAAAAATGTGAGAATGATCTATAAAGGTTATTTTCTCTCCCTTTGCCAGTGTAGTAATGAGATTCATCTCACCCTCCAGCTCTTTAAAAGAATATGACAGCATACAAAAGATGCATCTGTGACTGTTTGGGCATCATTTAACAACATTATAATTCTCCAAAGACACCTTTCCAAAAACTTCCAGCAGCAGCATGATTCAATTAAAACTCTTATCAGGAGGGTAAAGAACAGAAGCATGATTAGGGCAGGAGGCCCATGTTCGCAAAGGCCCCAGAAAGATGAGCCTTGTTTTCTAGAATACAAAAAATTTAAGAAATAATTAACCCTTCTGGTTAGATCCATTTAATTTACTGAAGTTTAAGAAGACACCAATTTGCTCTAATTATGCCTCAGACTTTCTAGCAAGTTAGCTGACATTTTTTTTGAATAATTCATCAACTTAATGAGCATAATATGCTTGATCTCATAAGAAAGTAGGGAAAATTAACAAGATAAATTTGTAAGAAATACAGTTTAAGGAAGTACCTTAATAGTTACAAAAGAACATAAATTGTATGTACACTATTTTAGTAAAAAGGACATAGGATACGGATCCAGGATCTAGGATCTCACTCAGTGCTAGCTTTGCCATTGATAATATTAATATAAAATTTATCTCTTAATCTCTCTACATCCCAGTTTATAAATGGGAAAAATATTCTATGATCATGCTGCTGACAAGTGCCATGAAGTTTCTTTTTAAAAATAAATGTTTTAATTGAAGTATAACATAAGTACAGAAAAGTGAATTCATCATATGTGTGTTTGATGAATTATCACCAAAGGAACACACTTTGTAGGATTTAATTTAATCTCCTAAAAGTTTTAACAACTCATTCTCTTTTTTAAAGAGAAAAATATAAGTCTTACACAGTAATTATTTTATTTATTTGTCTCTAATCCAAGACTGGTCATTAAAATATCACATAGGGAAACAGATCAGCATATACCTTTCCTAAAAACTTTTGTTACTTGTAGATCTACTACTGTGGTAAGCAGCAGAAACAATGCTTTCTCAGAAAGAGATGAAAATATAAACTCTACACTCATTTACTAGAATGGTTTATTGAACTTACTTTCTGAAAAATCAGTCTTCTCACAATTTATAATACAGACTCAGAACTGGATTAACATCTCCATCTACTGCTAACCCCCTCCACTAAACATTAAAAAAAAATAGTAGTGGAATTAACAAATCCAAGTTAGTACATGCCTCTTTATCTTCAAATGCCATCGATACAGCACAGTTTACACAAGAAACCTGTCTCCTTGGACACTCCTTGACAATGTGAATATTAAGTTGGCATTTTTGGAAAGGACGTTGGCATTGGGGACAATTCATAAGAGCAAACTCACAATGTGCTTGATGATCCTATGATGAAAAAAATTATCAATTAGTATTTGCCAATCCTTAAGAAATCTAAAAATAATCTCTTCTAAGAATATACTGTTCTCTTCTATAGAATTGTCCACTGAACCTACTTTGTCTAGTACACACCACAGAACCACAATATGAAGGCCTTAATGGGTTTTTTTTCAAAGAATGGTTGTGAACTGAAGTTTATACAAAGGATGTGACTTTTCAGGTTCATGTATCCAATTAGGGAAGAGAGTTGGAAAGAAGTCAGATTTTCTCATTGTCGATTTAGTAGTGTCGAAAAGGCTGCTCCTCCAAAAGGAGCTAAGTAAAGGGGGCAAGTTACAAATATATTTTAAATGCTTAATTTCAAATGGAACATAAGCAATATTTAACTTCTTGTAAAACCACCACACTAAGGATTGATTAATTTAAAAGCAAATTCTTTTATCTCGTGGCTTCAGTTAATCTCAAGCTATAGGAGAACTATATTATAGTTCGTAATAAAATGAATAATTTAGAAAACCAGAGAAAAAAGTATGAGGGTGCTAAGACGATGGCGCTAAGACGATGGCTACATGGGACTTGCTGCTTATTTCAAAATGAGAGAAATGAAGCTATGGAATTAAAATGTGACACTTGTATTTAAAATGCTCTTCAGTTTTACTGCAGATAATGCTCACCCGAAAAACTTATAGAATACTGATTTATTTTTTATCATCACTGGGGCAAAGCCAGAGTAGATGGAAAAAGAAATTTCTGGTTTCTACTCATATTTATACTCAATAATGAAAGGGAAAGGGTTGGTATTAATTCAGCAAGAATTTGCTAACCAATCACTATATGCTAGGCACTGGCAATATCCAGATGGACACGGCAAAGTTCCTATCCTCTAGGAACTTCCCTGCCTATATGCTAACAGCTAGAAAATAACTTTAATACCTCAAGATGCCTCAGTTCCATCTTGTGCAGACAACCTTCATTTGGACACTTCACCATCAGAGAAAGAATCTCTCGTTTTGCAAAATTGTCAGGAAATAGTTGATTTTCCAGCAGTATTTCATTGTCAACTGGACATTTGTGACCTGCATCTCTAAAAGAAACAAATAAAATACATATATTTGGTAGATTTAAACAAACATTCACATTAGGAAATACACACAACTTTAATTCACCACATATAAATTCTCCACTTATTTCCTATAGAAAATAAATTAACACGTTATATTGTATAATATCACTAAAATAAACTGTCCCAGTTTATGAACCATTCTTTTATGAAATGGATACAACTAGCACCATATGGATTTATCTATCAAAAACTAGTATGGGATTTCAGATTGTGGGATAGATTCCAACCAAAAAACGAGAAATTAATTGAATAAAATCATATTTTGAACAACACAAATGAAGTGAAAGTTAAGGATGGGAATTTTGGCAGTCTAGCAGGCCTCTGTTCTATCAGCAGCTATTCAACATACTAGGGAGATGTAACTAATTATATGCTGCTCAGAATATACTAATAACATGTCTATAGTTATTAGTCATAAGTAAAAATTAACCAATTGGCAGTAAGTAGCCCCACGAGGCCACATTTTAAGGTTTACTTTGAACAGTCATCAACACTGGCTCATGGGCAACAAAGGTTTCCTTTATTTTTATGTCTAGGGTACATACAATGCAATCAGGAGTTAAAGGACCTCTATGTCCTGCTTCCCAATGGTTTATTCCATCTTACGATGGGAAGAACTATCCCCAGGAAGCTTGGGTGTCTGTCATTCCCCTTTAACTTTTTGGGATGTTTCAATCTTCACTCACGAAACGTGGCAGGTCAGATAGGCTACAGAGCGTCAATCACTCAAACATTTGTTGCACACCTCCTACGTGTAAAGCAACAGTGGTGGTTCTTGTGCATGTAAAGGTGCTGAAAATGGGAGTCTGCTGTCAAATGCCTTAGAACTACAAAAGGTGACCGACACAGTCAATCTTTATAGGGCCTCTCTCACACTGCATGATGTTATTATTCTACTGTCGAATATTTTTTGAGAACCAGGGACGTAAACAAGTTTATTGAAATATATTCCCCAAACATAAGTGATGGATATCTAAGAGAAAATAAGAACCTTTCAAAGTAAACTGGAAACCATTATCCACCGCATTAGCAATCACTCCAAAGGAAAATGGAATTGGATTGAGATGCTGCCTTTTGATTCTCTGAATGACTATAACCGATGAGAAATTTCCGAGCCATTCCTTTAAGAACATTAAAGTTGAAGTAAGTGGTCATTTCTAGCTTAGAGGGAGGTAGAAAAAAAAAAAAGCCTCACACTTCCTTTTGTAGGTTTTACTTCCTTTTCAGACCACTGTTCCACTACTTTCATGAATATCTTGCTATTAAAAAACTGCTAAAGATTAGCTACCTTCCTGGGCATGGGTGACACTTGGGTTTTTCTGTACACCTCCACCTACAGGAAAATCAACGATCCATAATATGGTCCTATTTCTACCTAAATACAATATAAACTGAAAATCATTATAAACAGAAAAAAAAGGTGAGCCTTTAACACTGCTCTCATGTATACCTTAAACCAGTGGTCTCAACTAGGGCAATTTTGACTCCAGGGGACATCTGGCAACGTCTGGAGACACTCTGGGTCTCACAACTGGGGAAGTGGGGCTATTTCACCATCCAGTGAGCAGAGGCCAGGAATGCTGTTAAGCATCCTACAACACCAGGACATTCTTCCACAACAAAGAAGTATCTGGCTCAAAATGCCAATAGTGTGGAGGATGAGAAAACCAACCCTAAAGAGATATTGCCAATTCACCACTGGGTAACATATCTTTCCCCCAAACTGAAACAAGACACATGCTCCCTTGTAACTTAAATTAAGCCAATTCCCAAGTATGGATGTAGTTACCACAAATTCAAATTTTATAGAAAAGTTTAGCTCGACTAACAAGAAAAAAAAAAGAGAGGACTCAAATAAAATCAGAAATGAAAGAGGAGACATCACAACTGATACCACAGATACAAAGGATCAAAAGAGACTACTATGAACAATTATATGGCAACAGATTTGACAACCTAAAAGAAATGGATAAATTCCCAGAAACATACAACCTACCAAGACTGAACCATAAAGAAACAGAAAATCTGAACAGACTACATTACTAGCAAGGAGAGTGAATCAGTAATCAAAAACCTCCCAACAAACAAAAGTCCAGAACCAGATGGCTTCACCGGTGAATTCTATCAAACATTTAAAGAAGAATTAATACCAATCCTTCACAAACTCTTCTAAAAAACAGAAGAGGAACACTTCCAAACTCATTTTATGAGGCCAGCATTACCCTGATACCAAACCAGACAAAGATGCCACAAGAAAAAAAAAAAAAAGGTAATTTAAAAGTCGAAAGAGAAAAACTTACAAGATGAGTGAATAGCCAGCTAACCTACTTAAAAATGATTTCACCAATATGACTAGATGCTTATTAGTTGAAGAACCTAAAATTCCCCCACTTGTTCCATTTTTTTGTCCTGTACAGAACTCCTCAGTCACCTAAAAATATTCCCATCTAACTTCTGAATTATAGTAAAATGTATCTATTTCTTAGGAGATGAATTTTAATCATTTGTGGAAACCCCATATACTTTCATTCAGTTGATGCAATCGTGATTTACTGAACACCTACTAGGTATCAGGTGCTATTCCCAGCACTTAGGAAATATCAAGAACTAAAATAGATCTCAACCCCTGCTCTCAAGGAGCTTATACTCCAGGTGAGCAAGCAGACGATAAACACACAAATTATCTGTATTTTTAAATATGAAAAGTGTTAAAGAAAAAAAGGTAGGTAAGGGAGATAGAGAGTGTGGGGAGAGGTGGGGGAAGGCACGCTGCGGTATAAACAGGGTAGCCAGGGTACCTACGAGAAGGTGAGATCTGAGCCACACTGGAGGGAGTAAAGGGCACTGACTAAGCAGTTAGCTGAAGTAAGATGCAGAGAGAGCAGCTGAAGCCAACTCCCCAAGAGCATGCTTGACAAGTTCAAGGAACAGCAAAGAGTGAATTGGTAGAGCGGAGGGGAGCCTAATAGAGAAATGATCAGAAAATTTATGGACCTATCATATAAGGCCTTACAAGGGCTTTGGCTTTTACTCCCAGATGACCTGCTGCAATGCTCTGAGCAGAGATGACATCATCTTACTTATTTTACCAGGTTCATTCTGGCTGCTATATTGAGAACAGCCTGGAAGAAGGCAAGGGTGGAAGTAGGGAGGCCTGTGAGAGAGCTGATGGTGATTCAGAACAGGGTGAGGCAGGGATTGAATTTTGGATACATTATGAAGGCAGAGCCATCAATCAATACTTTCCTTAAAAATACTGGTTATTTTACAGTTGTCCATAGGCAGCAGGTAGCAGACAAAATTTAATGTGGCTAAAATGAGAATAATGATTACTCATAAAGTCAGCATTATTTGTATGGTTGAGATTATCGTATTCTAGTAGGATCATCATTTAAGGTACATTATTTTAAATTATTTTCTTAAAGCTTAGAGACACACTCTAGTCTACAACTGCTTTAAGTAGAAGTAGCTACTTATTGTTTATTTATCTGAGGGTCAAAGGAGGAGAGGACATAGTAATTACCTTTCATACTACAGCAGGAACTGGAATAAGAATGTAAATTTCTCAGTTTTCTGTCCAGTGTTCTTTTTCCTGAAGTAGCTTTTTATGTATAAGACTATTCTTGGGATGCCCTGTGTTCTATTTAATAATGTTCTATTTGGTTGTTACAGGTTCATTCTTATGCTCACGTACCTTATTGATTTGATGATGCAGGCTTTGCAGAACCTGTGGCCGCATGGTGTTTGCACTGCTTCCCGTAATGCCATCAAGCAGATGGGGCATTCATACTTGCTTTCCAGGGGTGGGTCAAATTCCACGTCATACCCCTGGATCTCTTCCATAAAAGAGCTGGAAAGATTCCCTGTGCTGGCCGTTCCACTCACACTGTCATCTTTTGCTGCAGCACCACAGGAGCTGGCGGCCATGGCAGCACAGCAGTCGCTCTCAGACTGGCTGGATCCACAGCTGTTTTCACAGTGTAGCAGACTCATAGTAACGTGATTATCGACTGCTCTGAAGAAATAGCAAGACAAAAAGTGCCTTCACATATACACACACACACATATATCATAGCTATCTATGCAAGCCACCTTCTAGTTGATAAACATTAGCTCTGTTAATATTATTTACAGAAAACTTTCAAAGTTTTTTCAGCTTTGCTTCATGACTACTATTTTACAAGTTAAGGAGTTCATGATCTAGTAGAAGGATGGAATATAAGGTTAAAAGAAGAAAAATACCTCAACTGTAATAATTAGCATAATTATCTGTTTAAATGTCTGTTTTCTATGACTGGAGTTTCAAGAATTTTCATTTCCTCAGTACTCAGCACGAGCTCTTTCGCCTAACAGGTGTTCATTAGGCAGCTGCTGAAGAACTTAATTATGCTGCTGAACTTCCTTCAAGTATCCAGAGCTGAAGAGAACAGCACGGCCAGCAGGCAGTGCGAGGACGAGCAATGCACAAGGGATCAGATGATCCTGAGAAACTATTAGATGTGTGATTTTGGGCAACTAACCATTTGGATCTCAGTTTCTTCTTCTAGATCTAAAACTCTATTGACTACAGTTGAGCCCTGAACAAGGCAGGTGTTAGGGATGCCGACCCCCACGCAATAGAAAACCCGAGTTGGCCCTCTGTTCCCAAAGTTCCACATCCTCAGAGGCAATAACCACAGATCCTTTACTGAAAAAAATCTGCGTTTAAGTGGACCTGTGTAGTTCAAACCTGTGTTGTTCAAGGGGTCAACTGTACCTCCAAATGTTCAGTGTGGCAATTTCTGTTACGCAGAAAGAATGGAATTGAAAAAGTATATCTGTATGTCCTCGTGCCTTCAGTCGTGTCAAGTGACTATGTTTCATTACTAATGACTGGAAAAACAAGTGAGGTTTTGTTTGCCTATGGAAAACTATTGCTTTCACGGTAGGTGGGATGCTTTCAAATTCTAAACCATTACGAGAATTTACAAGTGAGAAGCTAAGGTCTAAAAGCAATTCACAGCCTAATTAACCAGGTCTCTCTTGTAGGTAATTACACGTAAGGAAAATTCCCACTATGTGCCAGATATACAGTTGACCCCTGAACACAGGGGTTAGGGGTGCCGACACCCAAGCACTCAAAAATCCACAAATAACGTTACAGTTTGCCCTCTGTGTCTGTGGTTCTATATCCACTGATTCAACCAACCTCTGATAATGTAGTGCTGCAGTATTTATTGGAAAAAATCCACGTATAAGTGGACTCATGCAGTTCAAACCTATGTTGTTCAAGCGTCAACCAGAGTTCTAGAAAACAGAATGTAAGCCTCCAGCCAATATGGTAGACAATGTATCCCCCGCCTGTCTCATTTTTATATAAAAATCCTGGCTGCCACCATGTCAAATAGTGGGTTAAGACAGTAATCCTCTATTTTTTACCACTATAGATACCTTTTTCTTCTTCTCAAAAAGATTTTGAGTAGCATTTGATGGCCACCTACAAAGGATGAGGCACTGTTCTGGCTGGAGAGGCAATATCATGAAGTGGTGAAGAGCTTAGATGCTGGAATCGGATGATGTGGGTTTAACTCTTGTCTCCATCATTTGGTGTATGACCTGGGCAAACTATATAACCTTTCTGTGCTTCAGTTTCCTCATCTGTAAATGGGGGTAACAAAAGAATCCACCTCAGAATTACCGAGAGGATTAAATGTGTTAATATGTGCAAAGCACTTAGAACTGTGCCTGGAAGTAAAAATGAGTTGTTATTATGTGTAGCTCTATAGAGTTATTTAACCATTTTATTGCCCTCCCACCCCGTTATCAAAGTGGAAACTCTGAAGCTTTAAAAGGCTCAGTAACTTGCCAAGGATTACCCAACTAATAAGAAACAGGGTTAGAATCAGAACCCAAGACTACTTCCCCCCAGAGCCTGTGCAATTTGTACTATCCTATGTTTGTCTATGTTTTGACAACTTTGTCTATTATAAAGCTGAATTTAAAATTTCTTTCCATTTATTTTTATTATACTAGACTAAGATGCTGACCACAGCTTCTGTTAAACATGAGCTGTCCAGTGTTATCAGGTTGGGTTGACAGAATTCCAAAAAATCAGTAAAGAAAAACTGGCATTTTGTTTTACCTTTTTAGTTTCGATATAGTATTTTTGAAAAGTTAAAAACAGTTTGCAAAGCCTTGTTGTAACTAATGCAGAATCCCGTGGAAGACTCAGTACAAGTTGATAAAAAGGAAGGGATGGCAAGATACTGGCAAACAGCAGAACTAGTTATTACACCTGTGCTCCAGGATGGGGTATAAGGCCCCTGTTATACCCTCCAAATCTGTTGATAGATAACACTGTAATGCTATACTAGTGTTTATATCCTTTGTTATTTTTCTTCCCATATACATTTTTGTGTTCAATTACTACCTTAGTTAAATTTCTTAGAAGTAGAATTATTAGGTCAAAAAGTATATAATTTTTTATAGTTTCTGATAGATGCTGGTTATCCAATATGATATGTTTTGATATCCAATAGCAAAGGCTTTATAATTCCCACTCCCAAAAGCAGAGTAAGTATGAGAGAACACATTTTATATACCTTTGATAATTCCAGGTATAGTTACCTTTTGAAACTTTAACCATTTTATTTTTTTAAAGTAAAATCACTTTTGAGAAATTAATATTTGTTTGGTTGTACAGCATATATCAAAATGCTAGCCAGGAGACAAAAGCAAAAGTCCCTGAGCTAAGTCTACCTTTTCTGCCCAAATGTCCAGTTAAAATTCAGTTTATTGGATAGTCGATACACTGCCCTCTTGCTATCCAGTCCAAAAGACCTGAAGGTCTTTAGATTTAGAGACCTTTTATAGCAAATGTGTTACAAAGAACATCCGTCCAATCAGTCACAATTCCTTAAAAGGAATTCCACTGCAGGAATGCAGTGTCAAGACATGAAAGTGAGCACTCTTAAAAATATAGATGCCATTATTTTTCATGCTTTAAGAAGTAATACAGAAGCTTTACATCTTTCAAATAAACTTCTTTAGGTAGTCACTCTGTCTACAGTATGTAGTCCCATGTAACTATACTGCAAAGGGAAAATTAAGCTAAAGCAGTATTCTGAGTGCCATTCAGTATTTTTAGGTTTACTCTTTCTTTTTGGCAAGTTAAAACATTTTTTCCCTTTACTTTTAGGGACTGTGATGACTTAATTGAAAATCACTTTCTTAACTACAGTGAGTAACTATTTTAATTAACACCGAGAAAAAAACCCAAAAAGTGCTTAGAGTCAGCTATAGAAGATGATCTGGGGGCTTCCCTGGTGGCGCAGTGGTTGAGAATCCACCTGCCAATGCAGGGGACACAGGTTCGAGCGCTAGTCGGGGAAGATCCCAAATGCTGCGGAGCAACTAAGCCCGTGCGCCACAACTACTGAGCCTGCGCTCTAGAGCCCGCAAGCCACAACTATTTAGCCCACGAGCCACAACTACTGAAGCCTGCGCACCTAAAGCCCATGCTCGGCAATAAGAGAAGCCACTGCAAGGAAGAATAGCCCCCGCTCGCTGCAACTAGAGAAAGCCCGCGTGCAGCAACAAAGACCCAACGCAGCCAAAAATAAATAAATAAATTTATTTTAAAAAAAAAAAGATGATGATCTGGCAACCGTGTAGAAAATACTATGCTCTATTAGTATTTCTTTTTTTAAACCTCATATGGTGCCTTAGGTATCCACTTCATGAGACGCTACAGAGGTACGCTTGGCTTTACATAAGCTAAAATAAATAAGAGTGAACAGATATTCTTACCTTCAAATAAAGATTTCTTTGGCCTCTTTTCTATTCTAACATTCAGAATTCATGTGGCTTTCTATATGAATTAATAGAAGAGACAGCACAAAGGTTAAATGGTTCTTTAGTACGTTAAGAGCTTCATGACTGTAATTCCCTCTTTGTAATTGTGAGTCTAGTACAGTAAGCACTGCCTTAATTAAATATTGTGGGATGTAACCACTGCCAACTTATTTTGACTGCAAAATGAATATCAAAAATAACCTTATAAGAAATCATGGCTTAAATTCACCTATTAGTATGCGGTTACATATTATGCTCCAAAGAGTATACTGTTAAATATCTTGTGGGAGGGGGAGTAGGGCGATACACAAAACTTTGTTCCTTTAAGATCAACAGATGCTAATGAGAGAAACGTACCAAGCTAACGAAATCAGTAAGTTATGTCTTCAACTGGTCAATTTTAAGTTTTTAAGTAAAACCACATAATACAAAACACTGAGAAATTACCTTTAATTTGCTACTAGCTTTAGAAACAAGAACTATTTACCAAATCCTTAAGATCTATTCTTAGAATTGCAAAGACCTGCAAAAGGGCTGCAATGGCCAAGGTGCTGCAAAAGAGTCAACTGCTATGCCTAATTTTTGATCACAAATTTGAGGGGACATTCCCCTTCCTAGGCATGATTTGTTCTCCTCCAGGAGGCAAAGATTTGAACTTCTTTCAAAATCTAAGTGGCCAAAAATTTATCAGCATCACGTATCCAAATTTGTCACAGAAAAGACTTCAAGTTACAATTCTTAAATACTGTGATGTATATAGTGCGTGCAGGTTGAAACTCTGATCATCACATGGGCAACAAGGGCCTGAGACACATTCCTTCCTTGAGTCACAAAAGAAGCCACAGCGTCCTCACCCCACTCCCACATCAACATCAGAAAAGCCCCTTCTCCCTTCCCGAGTAATCACAGGGGAGTGGATAAAATACCAGTGGCCAGGTTCACAAGGCCAACACTCAGAATTTCAAGTTTTTCTTGTTTCTATGCCTGTGTAGCAAGACATTTAGTGATTTACACTCCCGAGAAACCAGAGAAAACACGCAAATACTATACGTTGAATGAAGCTCCTAAAATTTGCAGGTGCTTTCTGTTCACATTCAAGACAGTCGTAACTCAGCTGGAGTTCCCCTGAAGCCAAATACTAGGAACAGCTTTATCAACCCAGCGTCTGGAACAATCGCTAGAACTCCCGCGTGCAGGGGCGGGGGAGGAAACATTCGTGTCAGCTGAACCTTTTCTTTAAAAAAAAAAAAAACTTGCTGCCTGGGACGTCTACCGAGTTCAACAGAGAACCCAAAAATAGCTCTCCCATGACAGTGACAGAGGGAGTCGCTAAGAATCTAAAGGGAATTTTTTTTTTTAAAGCCGGTAACATCCGAGCGACGGGAAAATACAGGAGGCGATTTCCTTTTCTGGGAAGGGGAATGCGCGGGGTGGAGGAAGTCGGGCCGAGAAAGTTGGCGCGAGATTCCAGCTGGGGGATGGAGTGAGCCGGGGAGGTGGTCCCCACCGGCCGGCGGAGCAGAGGTGAGGAGACAGAGGGCGGCGTCCCCAACCTGTGGGAACCCAGGGGAGAGGAGGCGGCGTCCCTAACCCGTGGGAAGCCAGGGGCGGCGTCCCCAAGTGAGAAACAGGAGAGGAGGAGGCATCCCAGCCCGTGGGGAGAGAGGCCGCCACCGCTGGGAGCCGTCAGAAGGAGACTCACCGCTCCGGTCCGCTGGGCCGCCGACTACGCCCGGCCGCAGAACTCCACTCAGCCAAGGTGCCAGGAGAGAAAGGCACCGCATTCCAAGCCGAGTGGGCCAGGACGCTGGTCTCTTGACCTGAAGGCCGCCGTTACTGCGTCCCCCGGGAGCCCGAGCCCCAACCGCGGACGCCCCTACTTCCGCCTTCTCTGCTCGCCCGGGGGAGCGAGGGGCGGGGAGCGGGCAGGGGAGGAGACAGAGCGGCCCATCCGGGCGTTGGCGCCCCCTGGCGGCGGTCCTCCACGGGCGTGCGCTGCGGCGCAGGCGTGGGTAGGTCCAGCTGTCAATCTAGAGCTCTCCCGCTGCGCTTCCGCCTCGCTTGGGTGCGAATCCCACCTGGGAATTCCTTACCCAGCAATCCTGAACTGAGATCTGTCGCGGAGTAACTGTGATCTAGTGAGCAGCAGCAACAGCAGTAATCCCAAACTGTGTGTTTATAGTTTCCTAATCCAAGCAGGAGAAAAACTCCAACTCGGCGAGATTACTTGACCTTCGGAAAGTCTTCACTCCTTCCCTAACTCCATCCTCCTTGCCAAGGAAGTTTACATGATACGTAGAGCCCTCTGTTATCACCTGGTCCTTCCCCTTCAACCAGTCCAAGGGAGTCAAACCCATATATTTAAATATTTCTTTGAAACTGCTGCCAAACACATCATCTCTTTTTCTGTCAACGTCACAAGAAAGCTATTTTTAATTCCTTGTTTAACTGCATGCAAACCTCTAAGGAATGTAACATGAAGATGCGTGAAAGATTTTGGCCCAGCTCTGCAAATCTGACTCATCCTCCACCTCTTGGGGGAGGTATCACAGGGTGTTGGGTTTCATATGTACATGTCCTGAAACCAGAGTGCTTCGTTCCAATCTAGTTTTTCCCCTTTGTAAATTATTTGACTTTAAATAATTTACTTAATCTGACTTCAATTTTTTCATCTCATTAAAATAAGGATAATGACAGTACCTACCTCATTGGTAGCATTGTTGGAAGGGTAACATAAGTTAGTACATGTTAATAAATTATTTAAAACTAGGACATAGTATGTGCTCAATAAATGTTAACAATACTGTATTTCCTGCTTTCTGGTTGCTGATATTCATAAAAACTACTTATGTTTTTAAGATAAGAAACTGTCACAAGTTTTCAAACTCACTCTGCCCCCCCCCCTTTTTTTAAAGTGTTTTGAAATAGTTAAGACATAAAAAGAATTATACACACATCTGTGTGCTCACCACCCAGCTCAATAAATAAAACATTGCCAGTAGAATTGCCAGCTCTTGTGCATCCCTCCCCACTGATTCCCAGGGCCCTGTAAAAATAAATTCCCTATGCGATGGTGAAGAGATCATTATATAAAACTGAGAGATGGAGAAAAAGAAGAACAAGGGAGGTAGACTTTCCTCCACGTATTAATATGTGCTCTGGGGCAAGTTTTGTAACTTTTACGAACTTCAGTTTCCTAAACCATAAACTAGGGGATAATATTTACCTTCCAGGCTCTTGTCAGCATCAACTAATAAAAATGTATGTGAGAGAACCCAGCACTGGGCTTTCAGAAAGATTAGATATTGTGCGTGTATTTCACCATTTTCACACGTGTCCTTGAGGGGCTTCCTCCTACTTCTACAGATCCTATTTATTCTTCCCTGTTTATACTGGTAGAGAGTGTTGGCGCTCACCCATGCCCTGGGCACACAGGAGACTTACACTACCCTGTCCCCTTGCAGTCAGATGGCGCCATATGACTAGTTCTGACCCACAGGCTGTTCAGGGGAAGGGGTGTGTGTCATTTTAAGACCAAAGCATTTGATTTTCATTGAAAGACCCTCTTCCCCACGTGACAACCATGGGTGGGGCAGCTGTAAGAGGCTGGATCGCTAAATTGCTGTATGGAGGGCAGTTGTCTTGGAAAGTCAATCCACCTTCATTGGACTTATATGAGCAGGAAACAAATCTCTGTTGTTTTGAGCCATTGAGATGTTAGGGCTGTCTTTTCTGCAGCACAACCCAGCCTATCCTATGCAAATTCCTCCTTAAAGTCTCTTCTGATCGTTCACACCCCTGCTGGACTAGGAATCAGAAAACAAAGTTTTCCTCTTGGCTCTGCCTCTTATTAAAACTGGACCTGGTCAAGTATCCTCATCTGTAAAGTTGGAATAAAATCCATCCTGTCTCCTTCTCAGAGACTTTATTGGTTCAAATGAGATCATACATGTGAAAACTCTTTGTAAACTAGGAAGCTCTATACAGGCGGAAGGAACTGAATATTCTGATCAGTAGGGTTATCTGATATGTACAGCAACCACAGTATCTAGTTTTCCTGAAATTGTCACTAATTTAAAATATTTTCCAGTGTCCTATATAAGTATTCAAAGTGGGCAAAAATATCATCACGGTATCATTTCTGGGTTGCTGTTTTTCACACTCTATTTGAAAACTGAAATAAGATTCACCTTGTAGGCTGTCCCAGGTAGGGGTGGGAGGGTGAGAGATTGTCCTCCATTTAGAAATAAGACGGCTCTCTAAGTTTTAAATGATAAAAGTAGAACACAGTTCTTTAGTTCAAACCATATTTATTGAACAACCATCATGTGTGTGTGGCAGTCAGCCTTGAAGATGCTATTTATGCCCATATGTGATCCCCTTGCACAATGAACAGGGTACAGCCAATAGGATGCTGTGAAAATGACAGAATGTGACTTCCTAGGCTAGGTTGTCTCCAGCGTTCCAAAGGATCCAATTAAAGAATTCATAGCTGGCAAGGGAGAATTTCTTTGTGAACAAGGACAGATTCAGTAAGAAATATTCTAAGTGATTCCATCTTATTTTATTTAGGTAACAAACTCAAAACAAGTCTCAGTGCTCTATCATTTCTCTCTCTCCTTTCCTTCCTTCCTTCCTTCCTTCCTTCCTTCCTTCCTTCCTTCCTTCCTTTCTTTCTTTCACATCCAGCCATTTGTCTATCCACCCATCTATGTGGATATCTGATATGTCAATTTTAGAGTTAAAATTCATAAATGAGATGGTTTTCATGATGCATATTATTAGATTTATTTTGATTGAAAACTGATGGAGAGTGAATCTGATTGGTTGAAATGGTTTGTCAATAAGGACTGGCTTTATTAATTAGGTTGTGTAGTAGATTTCCCCCATAAATGGAATGAGACTTGAATGAGCTAAATGTGCAAAGTTTTGTCAAAAAATATGTACAGACTTGTAAAATATACAGTATGGTAGAATTACATCTTTCGCAATTATTTAAACTTATCATAAAAAAATTTACACGTGCCAACCTAAGAGTATGCAATGGAATATATCATCTTACAAAAGCACTTTAGAGTCAGAAACTTTCTCACACCAGAAGCAGGAAGAGCAAGAAAGTGAATATGTTAACCTTGGATAAAATTACAGACCAAGAAAGACTGAGTCAGTCAGAGGAGGCATTAGATATGATGGAACCTAGAAAAGGTCAAAGAGATCCAGTCTGGCATCTCCCATGTACATTCAGCTTGGGGGAGGAAGTGTCCTGGATCAAAATCTCCCCTTAGCAATCCATGTTCAAAGGCAGAAGTTTTGGAGATGTCCTGATGTCATTAATCGTTGAGTTGCAAAAGCAATTTACCTATTGAATGATTTCATGGTCACTAACAGTAGCTAAGTGAAACCAGAGGAGCACAGGAAGGAAGGTTACCCAACAGAGGGTTCCGGTCTTGGAATATACTCCAAGTACAGTAAGTTTCAGGGTAGCCTCCTCCACCGTTTCTCCCTCTCTCCTCCCACCCCGCTCCACCAAAATAAGGGAAAGTTCTCAGAGAAGAGGAGGGCATGGGTGATGAGAAATGAAGGAGATGGGCAATAAAGGAAGATGAGTGAGGCGTGTGGACATGTGGGTGTGTATGGGGAGGCTCCTGGGGAGACTGCAGACACTAATAACAGGATTTGGGACTATGCCCTTGGCTCATTTCACTGTCTAGGTTGAGAACAAGACTCTGAGCCACTAGGAGGCAGAAGCTTAGTTTTGGAACCTACCTTGGAATCTATGGAATTTCCCAATATTGTCCATAGCAGAGTTTTCTTTGGTAAAGCCTATCCACTGGCAAGGAGTAAAAGTACTCACCATTCCTCTCCACCCTCTTCCCAAATCCCAAGCAAGAACCTAGACTTTTTGTGGCCATACTCATTTTTCCTGCTCTTGGAGAAAGGAGGAGATCTTTTTCCGCCCTTCATTTGGGAAAATGAGGAGGGTGGGGACATTTCCACAGCATTGCAGCTAGATTTTCCTAGCTAGTTTCACCAGAGATCATCAAGCAACATTGAGATGGTAAGTGGACCCAATTTACTGCTTTCCTTGGGGGAAAGAATGTACCAGCCATAGAATAGAAGAATCTGATCTATTCATGAGTTATATTTTTAATGAAAACAAATTGCTTTTGTCTGATTTGTAGATTTGCTTCCTGTGAGCTGAGTTAGTGTATATAGGCACACTGGGTGGAAAAAAAAATCAGCTTTTGAACTTACAGAGCTAAGGGTCAGAGTATTTCACCAAGGTAAACAATACCTTATGATTTCTCTTGGTACAGTCTCTTCTAAACACTTTAAAAAGCATTACTACGAAGAAAAATCATTCAAAACCTGAAATAAAGTAAGAGGAAGGCAACAGTGTCATTGTTTAACATGTTTGCCTAATAATTAATTATCTATGTCTGAGAATTCTCCTGTTTGACTTTGCTATTTACTATTTGATTCGAGACCAAACACTGAAGTTATACATTAACTCATAGATTTCCATCCAGTAAAAAAACATACCCCCTGAGGTTAATGCACTATGGGATATTAACTAATTTGTATCTATTAAGCTGGTAAATTTCAGCATTCCTTTGACTGACTTTAATATCTCTGTTTCTCCAAACTTCCTCTGGACCAGCTTTATCATCTTACTAATTCTCTCATTAATTAATGGGCTGAATAAAATCTTAGAATGTGTTCATTCTCAATTTCTGTGGCAGTCTTGTGTTGAAGTTTCTGAAAATTATGCTTTAACATTACAACATTCCTGCTTAACTCTGCTTCTATACAACATCTGCATATTGAATGAATTTCTCAGTCAGATTTTTGCATGGTTGATGTTTGAATGGAAGAATGTTAAACCTTTCAGGACATTAGGATCCTTAAAAAACAAAACAAAACAAAAATCTTAATCATGGCACTGGAACACAAAATCAAAAATGTATACTTAAGCGTTTGGCTTATTTATATTTTGAAACAAATAGAGGATTACCATTCAGGAAGGCTCTTGAGTTCAAAAGTCTCTTGTGTGTGAGTTCCTGCTCCTTGCCAGGTGTAGAAACTCTCACAGAGACAGCGGAAAGCAGAGAAAATCTGAGGCACGAAAGAGGAAGTGTTCAGAACTGTGGTGTGAGCTTGCTTGGTGGGAAGAACAGGAGATATATTTCCAGTGTTCCTCATTAGATTTTATAATATAATTTCCCCAAAAGACAGTTAAATAAATAAATGTTTAGTTTCCCTGAATTGTCCACAATTGAAGTTGAAATAATGTGTCTTTTATGCAACAGTATTATTTTCCGTAATTGTATCTCTTTCATTGCAAACATTTTTTCAGATACAGTATGAGTCAAATAGTCTTTTGTGGGGCAGACAGCGGTGGGGAGAGGGAAAGCCAGTCCCAATTAATAATATTGTTTTTATAGAATATGTAGTTGGTTGCAAATAACTCAATAAAAATGCTTTGGGGAGAATATACAATTCTTTCATAGGTTGGAAACAGCCTAAATGAGGATTATTACAATGACAAAATTAAGTAAATTAAAAGCTGCTTTACTATGAAAGGGAATGGAAGGTGTGTGTGTGCTTGGGGGTTAATGCTGTCACTCTTAAGTTTTTCATCACATAGAGTAGGACACATTCCAGGTTCCTGAAGCCTTTGCCCACGTTTACCCTTTTCATGTGGTGCTGTTGTTAATGGCTTGTAATTGTTAAGACGAAACAATTTTCACTTTCAAATTGAACTTTCAGCATTTCATCCACCCAAAATATCATACTTTCATCTCAGTTTCTGCCAGAACAGAATATATTTCTTTCTGGATTTTCTAAATAAAACATTGCTTTGATGAACAACATGGGACTGACTACTTTCTTATAACAAAGTAATTTTCATGTTCTGAATGATAGCTAATCCTCTAGGCTTTCCTGAAGGAGTTTCTGTAGGGGGTACAACATGTAAGAATTCTGTTAAACTAATAACGATCTTTGAAGATTCTACATGTGCACATTGGAAGATTTCCAAAATGGTTTCTTGAGGATGGTGGTGGTAATTTCTTCTCAAGGCATTTATTAAGGGTCATTTGCATTTTTTGTTTTCTGCACCAGTGAACTAGGGATATAAAGGGTCAACACTAGAAATCAATAAACGAGAGATCATTTTGCCCATGACCAGAGAGGCATTGTTTTCTGATAGGCAATTCCTCAAAACTAAATTAGGAAAGTGCCAAATAACAGACTCCAAAGAGGAAATAAAGTATTAGAAATTGGAACACAATTGGAAACTGGAAATGATTCATCAGCTTTAGTTCTGTAGCCCATAAAATAGTTTATATTTATCTCACTTCTTACATCAAGCATTTCCTAATTAATTAAAAATGCCTCAAGATAATATTAAAAAATGTGCAGTTTCCTATCTAAATGCCTGCATCTGTAATAAATTAACTATTCCTCTAAGTTTGAATATCAGATTATTTCTATTATAGTATTTGCTTTTATAACGTGTCAATGAACTTTTGTGGATGAATCTTTGCCCACATTTCAAATTACGACTTTAAGATGGGTTTCTTCAATGGAAATTGGTAGGTCAAAGGCTATGGATATTTATGACTTCTGTTTCAAATGACTTCCAAGAACGACTGTCAATTTTTGTTCCATCTAGTTCTTGGTGTGTATCTTACTCATTCTCCTTAGGATTCTAGGTTAGTGTATTATTTTAAAAAACAAATGGACACACATACATATACCACATACCCCAATAACTTTAAAAAGAAATTAAAACTCACATACAAGATAAAATATTCATTACAGAAGGTAAAAAATATAAAACAAAAAATGTCCCCTTACAGTTTTGAAACTCACTTCTACTTTCCTGAAGAAACCACTGTGAAGGAAAAAAAAATGACTAACAAAGTTTTTAAACGTGGCCTTGCTATTTACATGACTACATTCTGGAAGGAGGAGAGTGCTTATTGCTCAGATCTGGGGACCATTACACCCCAATCCCTGCATTCATCAACATCACAACACTTTAATGAGTACAATCTAAAGCCACCTTTAGGAATTTCCTAGCAGCTTACTGACATTCCACCGGGGAATATGAGACCCCAGGACACCCAGACAGGAGGGGAAGGTATACTTTGGAGACATAAGTTGGCAAGCTTGAAAAAGCCTATTTAAAGGTACTGAAACAGGTCACAGTAGCTGATCAGTAAAATGTTTAAGATTTATAAAAAGTTTACAGCATTTATCTAAAGGACTAGAAAAGGAGATGGTGTCTGTCTAGGCAAACAGGACATTAAAGATTCTTAGTATGGGACAGAGTTCATAACTACTGATTATGGAGGCTGTTTCCCTCATCATCACTCTTACCTATTTGCTTATCTTTCAGGAATGTTCCATGTTGGCTGGCTGGCTTGCTCACTCTCTTTTTCCCTCCTTCTCCCCTCTCCCTTAATTATTTGAGAGTTTTCAAAAAAACTTATTTATGAATTACTTGAGAACTAGTTGCATATTATCATATTGTCCCTAAATAATTCAGTGTACTAAGAACAAGGACAGTTATATAGGTTCCTATATAACCACAATGCTATTATCACACTCAGAAATTTAACTTGTACAATAAATATTATCTAACATACAACCATATTTAAATCTCCTCAGTTCTACCCCAATAATCCTTTAGAGCTGTTACTTTGGTTTGATTTTCCATCCAGGGTCCAGCCCAAGTTTGCAATTACATTTGCTTGTTATTATATAATCTTTAAAAAAATAAACTTTAATTTTGAGATGATTGTAGATTCATATGCAATTATGAGATATAATACAGAGAAATCTCATTTACCCTTTACCCAATTTCCACCAATGGTAACATCTTGTACAACTATAGCACAATATCACAATATCTTGATATTGATCCAGTCAAGATACTGAATATTTCCATCACCACGAGAATCCCCCATGTTGCCCTTTTATAGCCATACCTAGTTCCCTCCTCCTTGTACCCTCCTTATACCCTGGGAACCACTAATCTGTTCTCCATTTCTATAATTTTACCATTTCAAGAATGTCACATGAATTGAATCACATAGTATGGAAACTTTTGCATTGGAATTGGTTGTAAACATTCCTATAAGGTTTTTTGTGTGAACATAAATTTTAATTTATCTGGGTCAAATGTCCAGGAGTACAATCACTGAGTCATATGGTATTTGTATTTTAGCTTTTTAAGAAACTGCCAAATAGTTTTCCAGAGTGGCTCTATCATTATACATTCTCACCAACAATGTATGTGTGATTCACATTTATTGTATTAGCCTTTCTGATAGATGTGTAGTGATATATTACTGTGGTTGTAATTTTCACTCTCTTAATGGCTCATGATGTGTAGCACCTTTCCATGTGCTTATTGCCACCTGTACATTCTCTTTGGCAAAATGTCTCTTCATGTCTTTTGCCTATTTTCTAATTATATTCTTAGTCTTTTTACTGTGATCCATTTTGAATTAGTTTTTGTATAAAGTGTGAGACTAGGTTTCCTTCTTTCCTTCCTTCCTTCCTTCCTTCCTTCCTTCCTTCCTTCCTTCCTTCCTTCCTTCCTTCCTTCTTTTCTTCTTTCCTCCCTCCTCCCCTTCCATTTCTTGCTACTTTCTTTTCTTGACTTTGGGTGTCCAATTACTCCACCATCACTTGTTTAAAAGGCTGTCTTTCCTCCATTGAACTGTTTTTGCACCTTTGTAAAATAAATGAGTTGGGTATATTTGTGTGGGTCTATTTTTGGCTCCTTTATTCTATCCCATTCATCTGTATGTCTATCTCTCCCATAATACCACAGAGTCTTGATTATTGTAGTTATTTATTGTCATGAAATCAAATAGATGAGTTCCTCCTACTTTTGATTTCGTTTTAAAAATTGCTTTAGCTATTCTAGTTCCCTTGATTTTCCATATAAATTTTAGAATAATATTGCCTATCTGCAAAATATTTTACTGGGATTTTGATAGGAATTCTGTTAAACCTATGCTTCAATTTGTGGGAGAACTGACTTCTTTATTATGTTGAATCTTTCAATTAATGAACATAGTATGTCTCTATTTACATCTTCTATGATTTCTTTCATCAGCACTTAGGACTTTCTCAACTTGATAGAGTGTTTCCAAGAACCTACATCTAACATACTTAATGGTGAAAGACTAAATGCTTTCCCCTAAGAATTGGAACAAGGCAAGGATAGCCAATGGCACTGCTCTTATATTACATAGTTCTGGAAGTTGTAGTCAATGCAATAAGACAAGGAAAGGAAGTAGAAGGCATACAAATCACAAAGAAAGAAATAAAACTGTCCCTGCTTGCAGATGATATGATTATCTATGTAGAAAATCTTACAGGATACACACACACACACACTTCCTAGAATTAAAAAAATGAGTCAGGAGGTCTCAGGATATAAGATAACCATTTAAAAAAGTTGTATTTCATTATGCTAGCAGTGAGCCTGTGCACACTGGAATTTAAAATATAATATCATTTACAATAGCTCAAAAAAACTGAAAAACCTAGGTAAAAATCCAACAAAACATGGATTAAGATCAACTACATATTTCTTGTTATATCACAATATCACAAATACATTTAGGCCTATAAATTTACATTTGATTAAAGCTTTGGGCTGTATCCTTCAGTTTTAACATGTGGTGTTCCCAGACAGTAAAGGTATAAAATAAAACCAGAAAGCATTTGCTCTAGGGTGTGAATAAGAAGGGACCCACAAAAACATTTAAGGTGCTGGCTGGCAATATACTATTTCTTGATTTGAGTAGCAGTTCTATGGGTATTCACTTTAAAGTATTCATCAGACTGTATATGTATATATAATATATATTTATATATTAAATATAATACATAAATATATAATATATATTTAATATATAATATATAAATGAATAGAATGCTTCATTACTTTCCTAGGGTGCTTAATAAATTACCGCATACTTAGCAGATTAAAACAACATCTATTTATTATCTCACAGTTTCTTTTTTAAATTATTTTTAGTTTTTCCAGCTTTATTGAAATATAATTGACATGTAACATTGTGTAAGTTTAAGGTGTACAATGTGTTGATTTGATACTTTTATATATTGCAAAATGATTATATTAGCCAACACTTCCATCCAATCATGTAATTTTTGACATAAATTTAGCATCTTAACCAGTTTTAAGTGTACAATTCAGTGACACTAATTACATTCACATTGTTGTGCAACCATCACCACCATTCGCCCCTAGAGCTTTTTCTTCTTCCCAAATGGAAACTCTGTCCTATTAAACAACAACATTCCGTTTCCCCCCTCCTCCAGCCCCTGGCAACTACCATTATACCTTCTGTCTCTACAAATTTAACTATTCTGAGTACCTCATTTAAGTATTTAGAATCATACTGTATTTGTTTTGTGTGTCTGACGTATTTCACTTAGCATAATTGAATCAAGATTCATCCATGTTGTAGCATATGTCAAAATGTCCTTCCTTTTTAAGGCTGCATAATAATATTCCATTGTATGTATATATCACATTCTGTTTACCCATTCATTCTTTGATGGAAACAAGGGTTGCTTTCACCCCTTGGCTATTGCATTATCTCATTGTTTCTGTATGGTAGGAATTCAGGCAAGGCTTAGCTATACCCAGAGTTTCACTGGGCTGCAAATTCATCAGAAACTTGACTGGGGAAAAATCTGCTTCAAGCTCAGGCTGTTGGCAGAATTCAGATCCTTGAGGTTATAGGATTGAGATCTCTGTTTTCTTGCTGTCTATTGCCTGGTGGCCTGCTCTCAGTTAAGAGAGGCTGCCGGCCTTTCCCTGTCTGGCGACATTCTCCATAGGCCCTCTTGCAATGTGGAAGCTTACTTCCTCCAACCAGCAAGGAAGAAAATTTTCTCTCTCTGGGTTACTAAGACAGGGTCTTATATGATGTAGCATAGTCAAAGACATAATTATCACCTTTGCCATATTCCCTTGCTTACATCAAGTCACAGGTTCTATCTGATTCAAGGGGAAGAGATTTACACATGAATGTTTTTATGCACTCTCCTGTATGTGTAATATATTTTATAGCACATTAAAAAAATAAGTTAAAAAGAAAAGTAGCATAGATAGATAAAAGGATGGAGTCAGTCTGTTTGTCTATTTATCTATCTATCTATCTATCTATCTATCTATCTTCATCATCATCATCTATGGTAAATTAAAAATAAAAGCAAAAATAAACCAATGCAGGGCAGCAAGAGTTATCCTAACCACAGTAGAAATCAAGGAAAAAGCATAACTGGCATAATGAAGGTCATTTTATATTGATCATATTTCTTAATTTTTCCTTTTCAAAGGTAATTTTTTTCCATGAATGGTTATTTTCATCATCTTTATTATTCTTTAAGTGTTGACATTTTAATAGCCTACACTTCGGAAGAGATCTCTCTGTTCATTATCTTGTTCAGTGTATGGTGATGAGCTCTCCTAGAGCTAAAGCTTTGTTTAGTGCTGGAAAATTCAATGCTATCTTGAGTAATGCTTTTATTCCATGTGATTTGACTGGATTCAATTATCTTTGGGGGAACACCCACCATTTTGTGGGTTTCATTTCACTATTTCACTTATTCTATAATATCTATCCCTAACCTTTTCCTCATTATTTTCATCTCTGCATTCACTTCCTATGTGATCTCAGAGTTTTTCTCCAGTTTGTTTTCTATATCAGTAAGTTGCAAATTTGTCTCTTATGGCATCCAATGTATTCATTGTATGTCTTCTCCTTGGGTGTTAGTTTCATTACACATCCTTCTTATCTTGGCTTATCTTCTCATCAGGGACACTGCTTGTTCAACAGAGGCAATTCCTTATAGGAACATAAGTAAATAAATATTTTCCCATTTGTCTTCTGTTTCAGAAAAAACCCATCCTTTGAAGCTTTGGTGCCAAGCATTGACTTTTCCTCTCTAGCTATGAAAGTCTTAGATGGCATCTTCTTCCAATATAAGGCTGTTTTGTCTACCTTGAAAATCTGTTGTTTAGTGTAGCCACATTAATTATTTACCTTAGCTAGATCTTCTGGATAATTTGCTGCAGATTCTACATCAGCACTTGCTGCTTCACCTTGCACTTTTATGTTATGGAAATGGCTTCTTTTCTTAAACCTCATCAACCAACCTCTGCTAGCTTCAAACCTTCCTTCTGCAGCTTCCTCACCTCTCTCAGCCTTCAGAGAATTGAAGAGAGTTAGGGCCTTGCTGTGGATTAGGCTTTGGTTTAAAGGAAAGTTGTGGCTGGTTTGATCTTCTATCCAGACCACTCAAACTTTCTCCATATCAGCAATAAGGCTATTTTGCTTTGTGTGTTCACTGGAGTATCACTTTTAATTTCCTTCAAGAAGTTTTCCTTTGCATTCACAACTTGGCCAACAGTTTCATGTAAAAGGCCTAGCTTTAGACCTATCTCAGCTTTTGACACGCCTTCCTCACTAAGCTTAATCATTTCTAGTTTTTGATTTACAGTAAGAGACATGCAACCCTTCCTTTCACTTGCACACTTAGAAGCCATTGCAAGGTTATTGATTGGCCTAATTTTGATAATTGTCTCAGGGAATAAGGAGGCCCAAGGAGAGAGAGAGAGGTGGAAGAACAGTTGGTTGATGGAGCAGTCAGAATACACACAGCATGTATCAATTAAGTTCACTATCTCATTTGGGCGTGGTTCATGGAGCCCCAAAACAATTACAGTAGTAACATCAAAGATCACTGATCACAGATCTCCATAACGAATATGAAAAAGTTTGAAATATTGCGAGAACTACTAAATTGTGACAGGGACACGCAGTGAGCAACTGCTGTTGGAAAAATGGCGCTGATAGACTTGCTCAATGGAAGGTTGCCAAAACCTTCGATTTGTAAAAACCTGCAGCATCTGTGAAGTGCAATGAAGTGACGTGCAATAAAAATGAGGTCTCCCTGTAAGAAAAAACAATGGTAGCTTTCTTTCCAAACTTAAAGCTCTTCAATGCAAATGCAAAGAGACTCAGTAAAATTGTTCTTACTTGTTTAAAGGGTTCTTATTTGACAGGATAAGAAGCCAAATAGGGATAGGTTCCTGGCTTATTGTATCTTCTGCAGGCTCCTTTTAGTTTTGTAACATATTTTTAGTATGGTAAAACAAATACACCATCATTGAACTGAGAAAACTTTTATATGCCTCTAAAGCTGTGGTTAGGCAAAAGGGGTTTTAGGGAGTGGTTTTTTGAGGGGCTCCTTAACCTGTCCCCTCTGCCTGATTTCCTGGCTAGTGCATTGCTGCTTGCCTGAAATGGACTTTTATTCTTGTGTTTGGAGTTGGCTTCTAGATACTTGGAACAGCTGCTTCTCTAAGAGGATTCTCTATCCTGATCTTTGCCTTTCTGCTTTGGGCAACCCTGTTCATTAGGGCAGCCTCCTTTCCCATCTCCAAGTTGGAAGGTATCCCTGAGGCTGGCAAGAAGGGGGCTTCAGGTCAATCCTCAATGAGCTTTCCCTTTCCTCCCCTTTCTCCTCTTCCCCTCCCTCCCCCTTCCTTGCCTATTTTCTTTCCAGACTATTTTCTCTGCAAAAATTGAAGAGTGGATTGGAACCCTGTTATGGACTGAACTATATCCCCCCCAAATTCACACGTTGAACCCCTAACTGCCAATGTGGCTATATTTGGAGATAGGGCCTTTAAAGGGGTAATTAAGTTTAAATGGGATCATGTGAATGGACCCTAATTCAACTGGACTGTTGTCCTTTTAAGAAGTAGAAGAGACAGCAGGGATTTGTAAGCACAGGGGAAAGACCATGTGGGGACACAGCAAGAAAGTGGCCTGCAAGCCAAGGAGAGAAGTTCTGGGAGAAACCAATCCTGATGACACCTTGATCTTGGGCTTCCAGCCTCCAGAACTGTCCGAAATAAATTTCTCTTGGTTAAGTCACCCAGTCTGTATTTTGTTATGGCAGCCCTAGCAATCTAATACAGACCCTATCATCATTCTGCTCATCTATAGAGACACCTTCTGGGGATCTTGGCATATGTCTAATTTTTATCACTTATATCTGGTACTGCTGAAATTTTCTCTCATTTTGGATGATTTTGTGGGCACTTTCATTGGGCATTGGGAAAGAAGGGTCCCCTTGGCCTTCCCTCAATCTCCTCTGAAACTTTATATTTCTCATGGTCTCTAGCATGTAGTTTAGCAGTTATGCCCTATCTGTTCCATTCATTAATAGCAACAGCTTTAATATCATCTGCCCAAATAACCTAGCTCTCAAGCAGCAGGTTATTAAGTTCTTTAATCTCTGTCTAACACAATACTTATGCTTAAAAATGCTGAAGATTTGGTTGATTGTTTTAAAACCTCGAATTGGATCCAGGGCACAGGGATCTTCTTGATCCTTTCAGTTTCCTATGTTTAAATGGTGAAGGCAGATTCCATGAGGAGTGAAGGAACTGGGGGCTTCTTCCAACAAATGTGTGTATTTTGGAGCCCCCAGTCTGGTTTCCACATGAAGTGATGTGCTGGTCTGTTGTTTTCCTCGGGGAGCTCGAGGCAGATGTAGAAAAACAGCAGGTGAGGAGGAATTGCTGCGCACCGGGCAGGCTGAGAGCTGTAAACAAGGGGAGCTATATTAAGAAAGGTCTCCATCTACAGCACTGTCTCAATCCTGCCACCCACTGGGCATGTTCCCAAATTGACTTTCCGCAGTCAGCTGCTCAGTGACAGGTATGCAATGATTTGTAACAGACACAAGTCTCAGCTTCTTAGAGTTGGGAGGATTCTCAGACATCACATCCTTTGATATTTAACAAAGTCTCACTGCGGTACATGAAATGAGTTTAGGTAGCACACAAGATGACTTCAGGTGGAGACATATTAACATTGGGTGCAGGTTAACGCTGAATTGCTTTTCCAATTTTCTTTCAATCCTTTTTAATTTGGGAAGGAAAAAGTGTCTATTTGATGCCAGTAGACCTTGACACTCACTCGCCTTTCTTTCTAACAGAGAGAGCATTTTCCTTCCTACATTGTATTTCTGCTACAAACCTTTGATAACATATAAAATCCTTCTCTAAGTAAACTGATTTAAGTAAACAAGGTAACTTCCTTTAAAGACAAATATTAAACAAATAATGGTGCAGGTGGCATTTGGATAAGGCAAAAATCGTGAATGTGGTACAGAGTGAAATTATAAAGATACTGACATCCCATCCCCTCCCTTTTGCTTCTACAAATGAAGAAACTGAGGCCTCTTTTGTAATGTTTCACTGAGAGGCTGAGTTGGGAGAGTCGAGATAATTGACTAGTGGCACCTGTTATGACCAGTATGCCCAAGGGGAAAAAGAGGCTGCTCCAGAAGTAACCAGAGCTTGGCATTGGACCTTCACAATGGCAATGCCTGACACACAGGGAGGGTCTCTGGCCAGCCACCCTTCCACTGGTCTCTTTGCTAGGAGAAAGCATATTAGTATTTGGGAGTGTGGTCTTCATGGCATTAAGAGGCATGAGAAACCTGGTACTTTCAGTCATATCAAAGGGGCATAAGAGCTGGCGGTGCTGTGTGAAGGCAATAGAGCTTGATGTCAATAGTTGAACTTGGGGCCTTAAATTATATTTTTGATTTTTCCCTTTTAATTGATCAATCAAATAATTATTGTTATAAATTTTATTTACCTTCAATGTAGAAAAATATGAAAAAATGGAAACTATATATACAATCATGTGCAGAGCAGTTACAAAGTTCAGTTGCACATAAGTGAATGTCTTTATTTTCAGAAGCCAGCAGCCTTTCCACTAGGAGCCCCCATTCAATCCAAAGGCAGGAAAATTAATCTAAACAATGCCTAGTTTTCCCTGTCATTTCAGATGAAACTAGCCAGTCCTTGTGATTTTCTCTCTTGTTCTCTCTCTCCTTCTTCCTTGGTGACTACTACATGTCTGACATCATGGCTGGAGATGGAGGGTAGGGACCTGGCTGACATCTGTTCAGGTTGTCGGGTGTGGTCTTGATCACATCCCAGAATCTGCAGACGTAACTCTTTTTCATCACCGGTCATCTGACTCTAGCTCAGCCTTCTCCTCCTTGTGGTGGTGAAGTCCTCTCTTGACCTGTCTGTGTCCCTTTCACTGTTCCAGCATCAGAGAACCCGTGGCTTGTCTCCGACCTCTGATCCCCAGCACCCCACACTGTGTTATCAGCTCTGCTGCGTGACCTCATGCAATCATGCAGCAGTGAAACTGTGGGAGTTTGCTCATTTTCCCAGGCTCAACCCAGGAAGTTACTCTGTGCTCTCAGATCCCAAAACTTAACTGGAATGTGGTTCTATTCTCACCTCCCCTCCTTCTATGTAGCACTTAATACTTTTTAAGTACTTACCAAGTGTCAGACTCTTGGGCCAGGCATTTTCATTTAATTATTTGATCCCCCAGGGATGCTGGAAAGTAGGTGTTACCCATGTTTATAGAAACTAAACTGAGAAAATCCTCACTCAAGTGGTTACACGAATGGTTCAAAGTCACAGAGCTCCATAGTGACAGAGCAGAAAGCACATCTCGTATCCCTTGACTCGTGCTTCTCTATCTCATTATCTCTATCTACCCTACCTGCTACTCCAGGTTTGTTTATCTTAATTCCACATTAGACTGCAAGTTCCTAGAAGTCAAAGGCAGCTGTGATGGTTAATTTTATGTGACGACTTGACTGGATTACAGGTGCCCAGATACTTGACTAAACGTTATTTTTAGGTGTGTCTGTGAGGATGTTGCTGGATGAGAAAAACATTTGAATCAGTAGACTGAGTAAAGCAGTTTGCTTTACTCAATGTAAAGCAATGTGGGTGGGCATGCACCATCCAATCTGTTAAGGGCCTGAATAGAACAGGAATGTGGAGAAAGGGAGAATTTGAGCACTTTCTCTCCCTTCCCGCCCCCTTCTCTCTCTCTCACTGTTTGAAGTAGGACGTCAGTTTTCTCCTGCCCTCGGACTGGGTCTTACACCACTGGCTTTCATGGGTCTCTAGCTTACAGATGGCACATCATGGGACTTCTCAGTTTCCACAATCATGTGAGCCAATTCCTCATAATAAATTTGTCTCCTAGATAGCTAGGATAGAAGTATCTCCTATAGGTTCTGCTTCTCTGGAGAGCCCTAACATGGCAGTGTCTAATGTAATACTTCAGGCAGAGAGACTAGCAAGTGGCAGCATATATGGACTTTTTGAGGACCAGCACAGAGGCCAGTGTGGCTGTAGTGAAGTGGGTAGAAGAAGAAATGCTCCTTGTTAGTCCTTGTGAGGTCCTTGGCTTTTACTTTAACCCAAGGTGGGGAACAACAGGAGGATTTTGATCAGAGAAGTAAAATGAATAAGATGAGAATTTGGTGACTGATTGGATGTGAGGATTTAGAGAAAGAAAGAAATGAAGGATGACTTTAAGAGTTTGCCTTGAAATGGGGATTTACCTTTGATGAAAAAGGTTGTGGGGAGGATGGTTTTGAGCTGGAGGATTGGGGGTTCTTGAGGCAACGTTGTGCTTAACAATGTGCTAAGCAGCTTACATGTATTAACTCATTTAATTCTCCCAAGAACATTACCAGGTACATATTATTATTCCCATTTTTAAATGAGGAAATGGAGTCAGAGAGGTTAAGAAATATGCCCAAGGTCACACAGCTTGCAAGAGGTGATGCTAGAATTTAAACCCAGGTTTATGTCACTCCAAAGCCTGGGGTACCCCACACCAGGGCCCAACATTATACGGATACTAGTGGCCACGATAGCCATATTTGCTCATTAAGACTGAGGTCTAGTGAGCGTCCTCAGACTTGACCATCCAAAGAAACTCTTCCTCCTTGAGTGGATGAGTGAAAGGAGTGTACAAGATGAGAGACTGATCTCTACTTTCTTAGCCTTCTTGGGCTGCCGAAACAAAATACCACAGACTGGGTGGCTTAAACAATAGAAATTTATTTTCTCACAGGTCTGGAGGCTAGAAGTCAGATATCAAGGGGTCTTCAGGTCAGTTTCTTCTGAGGCCTCTCTCCTTGGCTTGTAGACAGCTACCTTCTCACTGTGCCCTCACGTGGTCTTTCCTCTGTGCTTGCACATGCCTCAGTGTGTCCCAATTCCTTCTTGTAAGGACATCAGTCAGATTGGATTAGGGGTCACTCTAATGACCTTATTTTAACTTAATCACTCCTTTCAAGGCTCTATCTTGAAATATAGTCACATTTTGAGGTACTGGGGGTTAGGATTTCAGCATATGAATTGAGGAGAACATAATTCAGCCTACCTTTAGATCCATAGGCATAAACCACAAGTTACTTCAGCATTATACTATGTTATTATTGATTACTACCAGGAGAAATAGGTTTGTTGGAGAAAGGGAGCTATGTATCCAGGTGACCAAAAGGCCCTGGAACCTGGAGTTGATTCCTGGAATTTTATGCACGTCTCTACATAATGGTCTGTGGTCCATGAGGAACAGAGAAGCCACAAAGGCCCTGAGGTCTGAGGACTATTCTGATATCATGTTACTAAGAACCTTTTTTTTCTGGTATAACATATGTAATATGTACATATTAGAGATAATCATGGATTTTTGTTATGGCTGGTGATTTTGGGGGATTGAAGGGGGCATTGGAGATCCTGGAAATGTTGAGGGGGTCTTGAGGAGAATGAAGGTAAATTCTTCTTTGAAAGAAGTACAAGGAACAGCCAATCTCAGTTAAAGCTGAATTCACTGGTCTCCCCTTATTTGTCACAAAGCAAAGTTACTTTTTATCTTTATTATTTAAAAAAGTTATTATTTTTTTTTAATTTTTAATTTTTATTTTTTTGGCTGCCCTGTGCAGCTCATGGGATCTTAGTTCCCTGACGAGGGATCGAAGCCGGGCCCAAGGCAGTGGAAGTGCAGAGCCCTACACACTGGACCGTCAGGGAATTCCCCAAAGTTACTCTTTTTTTAAAATTTTATTTATTTATTTATTTACGGCTGTGTTGGGTCTTCGTTTCCGTGCGAGGGCTTTCTCTAGTTGTGGCGAGTGGGGGCCACTCTTCATCGCGGTGCACGGGCCTCTCATTATCGCGGCCTCTCTTGCTGTGGAGCACAGGCTCCAGACGTGCAGGCTCAGTAATTGTGGCTCACGGGCCTAGCTGCGCCGCGGCATGTAGGATCTTCCCAGACCAGGGCTCGAGCCCGTGTCCCCTGCATTGGCAGGCAGATTCTCAACCACTGCGCCACCAGGGAAGCCCCCAGACTTTTTTAATAGAAACTTATATAATGAAATAAATAAAGTATTACTATTAGTAATACTATCTTCAGATGTGGAAATAAAGATACAGACTTCTTTCTGTAATGATAGTGGTAAAGGGCGCTTTTATCCACATATGAAAATTGTACTCTTTTTGGGAGGGAGGAATGTCCCAGGAAAAACTTATAACAAGATATACATTTAAATCACATAGTAATTTTTAAAGTTTTTTTTAATAAACGTGTTATCGACAATTCAATGGCAGGTTTTTGAACAAATATAATTAGAAGCTGATTTTACCTATGCCTTTCCAGAACCACTATTCATAAGTTGAAAATGAATATAGTTTTTAATTAAAATTTATTAAAAACTTAGCAATTGTTCTCATTAGATAGAAAATTAAGCCACATAGTAACTATAGATAGAAACACAAGTCAAATTAAATTATAGGTAAATCCCTTTTGTTTAAAAGTATTCATTTCTCACTCTCCAAAAACAATTATGAAATTTTTGGAGCCCCCAAACTGTAGAGCTTGGGATAGTTGCCCAGTTTGGCTTTTTGTAAAGATATCTGTTGCTGTCCTGCAATTAGTCATTTCAGGCCATTATGTTTACTCTAAGCTTGAGAAAGCCCATTTCTCAAACTTGAAATCTAACCCTGAGACATTTAGATCAAATTCATTCTACATTGATGTTTGGACTCATTCTTAGGCCTTATACAGCTGAATGAGATGAGGAGGAAAGAAATGGCTTTCTATATTTGGGGTCTGAAAATGGAACAGATGTCTCCAGTTTAGAAAGGATGTCTAGTAGAGTCTGAAACACTGGACGTCACTTCTCATTCCTCAGACTCCCTCATGAAGACATGTTCCTTACATCTTCACTTGTTTGAGGAATGGGGAGAAGGCATTTATTACATATTTTCTGGGACCAGTTAGCAGTAGCAAAATAGTGAGTTCCATGTTAGACCCTTGATTTTAGTGGAAGACTAGAGTTAACTAGGTCTGGGGTCCTGAGCAAGTTACTTTGACCGTCTCAGCTTTTGATGTTGTTTCATAGTCAATAGGAATTATGGGAGATTCCTACAGAGGCAGGTGATGGTGGAGGGGATGGGTAGGGAAGATAGAGGTTGGGATAAATGGAGGAGAGAAGAGAACCAAACTTATTGACTACTGAACTAGTTCATGGACTTCTTGAGACTTTTCGTGATAACTCAATGATATAGCCTTTTTTTGCCCACATGATGGCACTAGTTGTTTAGAAAACAGCTTAGCCAACGGCAGAAAGCCCGCCAAGGCACTCCTGAATTTGTGGGGAAAGAGCTGCAGCTGACGTTGACAGCAATTAATAACACATTAGAAAATTTACTAACAGGGATAATCCACATTGAGTTAATTAGAAAGTAATTTCAAGACTGGGGAAGTGGGGGAGAAACGAGCGTGTGTGGGGATGCTCGCTCTCTACCACCAGCGCTGTGGCAAGTTTGCATTATCACTGAAGGCTCTAATCTAGCAATGACCTGTTACGGTTCTGCTTTGATGCCAAGTCGAGTTCCTTTCCAGGCTAAGAGAAGCAAGAAGGCATCCGGGTGGGCAGGAGAGGAATGCTCCCTTTTCACTGTAGTGGGAAGAATCTTGTCTTGGGACTCCAGAGACAGGCTTGTGATGCTATTTTTGCTACTACTTCCCTCCTGTGACATTGAACAGGACACTTTGCCCTTTAGGTACTGTTTCTCGCCTCTAAGATACATCCATTGGGTCAGATAACCTCTAAATTCCCTTCTAGCTCTGGCATTCGATTCGGTGATGTTAGAAGACAAGAGTTTTGTGAGCTGGAAATATGTAGATACATGCTTATATATGTAATCACAGCGTCAGTAAACAGCATCTGCTGGATTATGATAAGAGCACAAAGTGCAGTGTTCACACTCTCAGACCACAGCTGCAGGAGTAGATTTCGATTGATATCAGCAACTGGAGTTCCAGGCTGTCTGGGAGGAAATTGAATTTGAAAAGGTCTTTTAAAAGGGCCTGCAGGGAGCCCAGGGGAATAAGTGTAGGCAACCTGGCTACAGGTTTGGGGCTTGGGTGGAGAGACAGGTTAAGGGAGGGACAGCAGAGTGCATGTGCCCAGAGGGAGCAGGGCCAGTGCAGACCCTGTCCGCACTTCCAGGATTAACCACAGCTAGTCACTCAGACGGGAGGGCTCTACTCAACACTGTGACCTGGCATCAAATCATCCAAACTCTAGTTTGCCCTTTTCCTACTGTTAAATTTAGCCAAGATCTGTCGGCCATATTTTATTTTTAATTTGCTTGGAACAACATGGAAATCTTGGCAGCTTTGACTTTGCTGTTTCATGATGGAAGTCAGGGTTTGCTCTAGGTGGGGTCTGTCACACGGAAAAGATTTGAAACAAGAGTAGTGGGTGGAATTTTAGTGACCAGGAAAAGGGGCTCAGCATGTTTTCCTGGTAATCCAATGGAGGTGTCATCTCTCAGCAGGGCACAGGGGACAGCGACATGATTTCAACATGGATGGGAGAAAGAGGTCCCCAGGTGTAATGGGGAAGGACAAGAAAACATGGGAAATCCTACTCTTGAAGAATCTGATGTATAAAAATCCAGACTTTCACATATAAAAAAATAGAAGAGTTTCTTCATATGCACCCAATATTTTATTTTGCTTCATTTTAAATTAATTATTAACATTTTATTGTGTATCTGTTTTTTTCTATTTTAAAAGGAACATATGACTGATAAAAAATTAAACAGTACAGAAATTTTTGGTAAATATGACACAAAAAAGATAAAGCTCTTGTTTAATCTGGTCTGACACTTATGCCCCTGGCCCCTATGGCCTGGTGTGTATTCTTCAATGAGTCTCTTTAAACATCTAACTTTCCTAAGAAAAATTGAAAAGGACTCCATTTATGAATGTTTGAGATGGAGAAATTTTCCAACTCTGGCTTGGGGTTGAAGGATGACCCCCTGACCCTGTTTGCCTTGGACTTTCAGGGCTGAATCCAGGAAAGTTCCAAGCAAAGTGGGACAGTTGGTCACTCTAGTGTCACTTAACTTCTAAGTGGGTCTATGGAACTGGAGCCTGATCCTCTGAAGCCGGGACTTGATGCTTTGTTCCAATTCTGTGAGCTATTACTGTTTTCCTGTTTCCTTCAAGGTGAAGCAAGAACCTCTGGCCCTTCTTCTCTCTGGAAGTCCAGTGGAGATGCAGGGTTTTGCAGTGTGGGAGGATGGATGGGAAGGAAATCTTCTTCCACGTCAGCCATGCTGTGACTCCTCTCCACTTGACCCCTTGTACAAAGAGGACATGAAGACCCATAAAGCCACATCCCAGAGACCCTACTTCCTGCTGATTTGAACATGGGCTCCATCTTCAGGAACTTCTCAGCTCCCACCTGCCCAGCCTCACGATGTCATATGAACCTTGGGTATAAACAAACGGAAGCTCCTGGAAGCCACAGGCCATCTCTCCCATATTATTGCAGTGGCTTCTGCTCACTCTTTATCTTAGTGAGCAGAAGCTGTGTCCCCCACGACTGTTGTGTGATTGGACAGGCCTGAGTAAAAGATAGTGGGGATATACAAGAAGTATCTAAAGAGGGTAGCACAGCACAGAGAAATCCTTGCACCCGCTTCTTTGACAGTTTTGCTGAAGATGAAATGAGAGCAAGACCACCCTCACTTGGGGGATAAAGCTGGTCTAAGAATTATAAAGGGGATTTGAAACAGAGACCGTGCTAGGTAGACTGATGACTCATTTTTGAGTCATCCTCACACTATTGGTGCCAATGGCTTTCAGTATTCTCCTTTTACAGAATAGCGAAGTGGTTAAGGACATGCACTTTGAAACCCACTTCACTATTTAGTGAAGTGTATCTGTGGGTAAGTTTCTCCATTTCTCTAAACTTCTGTTGCTTTTCTTTGGAGAAAATAGTATCAAATGCATAGAATTGTTGTGAAAAATAAGTGATATGTAAAGCACTTGGAAGCTTGGCCTATTGCTCTGGATAACTAGGGGCTAATATTATCAATCCTGGGTTGTAGATGAGGAGATGGCACCTCATAAAGTTTAAGTAATAAGTCCAAGACCTGAGGCAAGATTTAAATCCTGGTCTGTGACTTCAAAACTCTAGTAATGTAAACGTAATGTTGTTACAAGGAGCACAAACTTACCTGACTGAGAACTGACCAGGTAGGTCATTTCAAAATTATGATAAAAATGGTCATATAGTTAGCATTTGATGAGTACCTACTAAAGGCAGACACTGTTCCAAGTATTTTCTTATAATAACTCTCACTGTATAACCTGGTTGACTCTTTGAGGTATATACAGTTCGTATTTCCATCTTACAGATGAGGAAACTGAGGCGCAGAGCTATAGAACCCTGGCAGAAGCCCCAGATTATGTTGACAAGATCATTTCCAACCAAACAGTCTTGGGGAGTGAACTGGCAGCTTTGGCAGTGTTCCAGAACACACCCATGTGTGGTTCTACACTCAGGTCCCCCAGCTAAGCTTCCTGAGGAGACAGGTGCCAGCTGGAGCTGGGGGCTCCTGGCCTGTGATTGGCTGCCATCATTTGTGGTTAGCCCTGTGTGGTGGAGGAGGCTGGGAAGGACAGTGGAGGCTGATAAATATTGCAGCAGTCTGCTCTGAAAGACAGGAGGACACACTCTGCCTTCTCTTTGATATCAAGTAATATCAACCAAATTGCAGACATCCCAACACTTTGCCCAGGCAGCCTGCTGAGCAAGGTAACACTCATATTTTTCATGCCTTGAGTCACAATATTTATTACATTTTTATGTTTCTACTTAGAAGTACTTGGGCTTTTTCCCTTGCAGGGAATGAGAGGAGGGAACAAGGGAAACTGATGTACATTTGGTTTTTCTCTCTAATGTACGAAAATAGGAAAGGAACAAAAAACCAAGTTGAGGAAGACACTGTACGTTCATAGAGAAGATGCAAAATATCCGAATTACTGTAAATGAGTGCTGCAGGCAAAGGAAGCGTTTACGGAGTGCCTTTTTCCTTTGTCCACACCACACCCGGGGATATTAGTTCCCCAACCAGGGATGGGAGGTGGGCCCCCGGCATTGGAAGCTCAGAGTACTACCTAGTGGACTGCCAGGGAATTCCCTAAGGAGTACTTCTTGAATGGATTTGTAAAATGAATCAGCAGAAGGAAAGGTGTGAGGTACTTGGAAAAAATACCGTGCTGGTCCAGGCAAGAAAAATAATCAGGAGCAAACAAATTCTGGGGTTGGAGGAAATGTATACTTGCTCAGGTATTTGCCAAGTACTGCCAGGAATTTCCTGAACTAGATCAGACTAAGCAGGAGATCAGTATTTGTCAAAGCATGACCTGTGGGCCCCTAGTAGCAGGATCACTGAAATGCTTGTTAAAAAATATGATGTCTGGACTCCATCCCAGATGGAGAATCAGACTCGCTGGGACCTGATGATATTTTTTTTAAACACAAGCTCCCTAGTGATTCTGATACATGGCAATTTTGAGAATTGCCACTGTAGAGACCCTACACAGAAGTTACGTTCTTGAATGGAATTCCTGAACAGGGGCTGTGACAGTGCACTTCTCTTTCTGAAGTGGTTCAAGCAAGAAGTTGCCTGGCGGAAGAACCAGAATCTTCAGGTCATTTTGTGGATGCCTGAGACATAAAAAGTCTTTTGATGCTTTCAGCTTTTTTTTTTTTTTCTTATGGCTGTGTTGGGTCTTCGTTTCTGTGCGAGGGCTTTCTCTAGTTGCGGCGAGCGGGGGCCACTCTTCATCGCGCTGTGCGGGCCTCTCACTATCGCGGCCTCTCTTGTTGCAGAGCACAGGCTCCAGACGCGCAGGCTCAGTAGTTGTGGCTTACAGGCCTAGTTGCTCCGCGGCATGTGGGATCTTCCCAGACCAGGGCTCGAACCCGTGTCCCCTGCATTGGCAGGCAGATTCTCAACCACTGCGCCACCAGGGAAGCTCTATTTTGGCAGATTTTGACCCAACATTTCAGGCCAGTGCCAGTTAGGAGAGGAGTGGGTAGGCAGGGGAGACAGTTCTAGGGAGCCTTCCAACATGCCTTGTGGTTGACTTACTCATTGTGAAAGTTCAGTATTTAACTTGAGTAGCTCTAAAGATGGTCATGCATTTTTTTTTTAAGAAGAACTCAAAATATTATCTTGGAATTCCAGAGAACTAGTGCAGAAAAAGACAGGGAAGGGAAAGCCTAAAGAAATAAAAAAGACACTTGGGAATGAGTTCAAAGCAATGGGGCAGAGGGCAGGGGACACAGAAAGTCCTCTGCCCTGACCCAGGACAGAATTTAGGAACATAATAGAACTGTAAACAACTCTGAGGTGTTGGTTGCGCTGCAGATGAAATATTGAATATTTCTGATGTTAATGAGACCTTTGAAATGGTTTGGAACTGTTTGGTTCTCACACAGTTCTGCATATAGAACAAGGTAACAGGATTTCCTTTTCAACAAAGACTGGAAGTTGGCTTTTAGTTTTTATGAAAAACATAAACCTCTGAAGCATAATGCATGCAAGATGCAACAAAATTCAGTGGTTTAAAGGGGCGATCTGACAGGAAGCTTTGATAGCAGCTGTCAGGACAACGCTTGTGGCTTCCTCTCCCACCCCTACCCCCAAATCCCACCTCTGGGCAAAGTGTGTTCATCTGAGGATTAGTCTCCATGATCACATGACTGGAAAAATATCATCAGTTTGGTTAGTTAGTTAATTGAGGGGGAAACGTCGTTTGATAAAATTGGCAGGTCAAGAGCATTAACCCAGGCAAATATGAGAAATATAGATGATAGTCTGAAAATACAGTTGCTGTTTTCCCAGTTATGTGTACTAAAGAATTTTGAGAATATTGGGCTAATTGGGTCTAGAGACACTCAAATGGCATTTTTAGACTTTTTTCTGCTGCTCCATGATGTCTACACCACAAGCCAGATTGCTAGGGTTTCCTGGAATGTATAATTGCTAATGTTTTTCAAAGAAGAAAAATATTACTCCCACCTCTTATTACAAACTATAGAGCTAATGACCAGTGCCCAGTAATGACTTTCAGTATGGCCTGTGTAATTTTATCTGAAAATACTTGAAATTTTCATCTTAAAATTCTTCAGAATCTTTGTACATGCACACTGTGGTTTGTTGCAGGTTTAGAGAGTTCTGTGGGTTTTGTTCCTAATGGAGAAACAACTTTATAATTTACAGCAGCATTCGCTAATTAAAATTGTAAGCGTAATTACTATCCATGATACTTATTATTAGCGTGCATTCATAAAGTTCAAAATTCACTTCATCCTTTCACGTACTGAGTAATTAGTTTCTTTGGATGTGTAGCTTTATCATCCCTTTATGTTCCATTTGGAAGAAATCAACAGCCAACCTCCCGGGAGACAGCTTTAAAAAGCTGGAAATATATTGTCCAGCTAGTGCAATGAGACTGATACAATGCAGAAAATATGACTTTTCTTTGGTTTAGTAGACAGCTTTTCCTTGCATTTATTCAGCAAATAACTATTGAGCACATAATGTGTGCTAGGAAACTTGGGGAGACAGAGATAAATCACTCAAGGATTCTGTCCTCAAAGACCTTAAGGTTTCACTGGAAGGGAAATAATATTGTACATATATAATAATGTACATCAACTATACCTCGATAAAAGATAATAAGTTAAAAAAATAAGATTGTGCATATATATGTGAAATAAACCATGGTGTTGCATGTAATTAGATACATGGTATAAATGACCATCAGCATTGTCAGAACAGGGAATGACTCTCTTCTCCGCTATATGATCAGCACCTAACATAGTATATTAAAATAGGAGGTTTAATACTTATCTTTTTGGATGATTTAATAAGTGAATAATTGAATGTACTAATTTGTATTCCTTCCAAGGTACATCAGTGGGATATTGAAATTTTTTCCTAATCTGACTTGTTTTTATTGTTTCCAGGTACCTCAGCCAGCATGGCTGTCTCTTTGCCACCCACCCTGGGACTCAGTTCCGCCCCAGACGAAATCCAGCACCCACATATTAAATTTTCAGAATGGAAATTTAAGCTATTCAGGGTGAGATCCTTTGAAAAGGCGCCTGAAAATGCTCAAGCGGAAAAGCAAGATTCCTCCAAGGGGAAATCCTCTCTAGAGCAGTCTCCAGCAGTCCTGGACAAGGCTGGTGGTCAGAAACCAGCTCTGACTCAACCGGCATTGAAGCCCCACCCAAAGTTTCTGAAGAAATCCCGTGATGACAGGAAAGCAAGAGACAAAGCCATGCACCAAGCCAACCTGCGACATCTCTGCCGCATCTGCGGGAATCCTTTCAAAGCTGATGGGCACAATAGAAGATACCCAGTCCACGGGCCTGTGGATGGTAAAACCCAAGTCCTTTTACGAAAGAAGGAAAAGAGGGCCACGTCCTGGCCAGACCTCATTGCCAAGGTTTTCCGGATCGATGTGAAGGCCGACGTGGACTCGATTCATCCCACTGAGTTCTGCCATAACTGCTGGAGCTTCATGCACAGGAAGTTTAGCAGTGCCCCGTGTGAGGCTTACTCCCCAAGGAATGCAACCATGGAGTGGTCCTCCCACACAACATCCTGTGACATCTGCCACACTGCCCGTCAGGGACTCAAGAGGAAGGGTCATCAGCCAAGCGCGCAGCTCAGCAAAAAACTCAGAACTGTGATTGACCGAGCTCGAGAAGTCCGTCGGTGCAAGAGGAGAGCCCAGGCCAGGATCAACAACAAGGAACTGATGAAGAAGATCGCCAACTGCAGTAAGATACATCTCAGTACCCAGCTCCTGACAGTGGACTTCCCGGCGCACTTTGTGAAATCTATCTCCTGCCAAATTTGTGAACACATTCTGGCGGACCCTGTAGAGACCAGCTGTAAGCATGTATTTTGCAGGATCTGCATTCTCAGATGCCTCAAAGTCATGGGAAGCTATTGTCCTTCTTGCCGGTACCCCTGCTTCCCTACTGACCTGGAGAGTCCAGTGAAGTCTTTTCTGAGCATCTTGAATACCCTGATGGTGAAATGTCCAGCCAAAGAGTGCAATGAGGAGGTCAGCTTGGAAAAATATAATCACCATGTCTCAAGCCACAAGGAATCGAAAGAGACTTTCGTGCATATTAATAAAGGGGGCCGGCCCCGCCAGCATCTCCTGTCCCTGACCCGGAGGGCTCAGAAGCACCGTCTGAGGGAGCTCAAGCTGCAAGTCAAGGCTTTCGCTGACAAAGAAGAAGGTGGAGATGTGAAGTCAGTGTGCCTGACCTTGTTCCTGCTGGCTCTGAGGGCAAGGAATGAGCACAGACAAGCCGACGAGCTGGAGGCCATCATGCGGGGACGAGGCTCCGGCCTGCAGCCGGCTGTTTGCTTGGCCATCCGTGTCAACACCTTCCTCAGCTGCAGCCAGTACCACAAGATGTACAGGACTGTGAAGGCCATCACGGGGAGGCAGATTTTCCAGCCTTTGCATGCCCTGCGGACTGCTGAGAAGGCCCTTCTGCCGGGCTACCACCCCTTTGAGTGGCAGCCGCCTCTGAAGAACGTGTCTTCCAGCGCTGACGTGGGCATTATTGATGGATTGTCCGGACTGTCCTCCTCTGTGGACGATTACCCGGTGGACACCATCGCCAAGCGCTTCCGCTATGATTCAGCTTTGGTGTCTGCTCTGATGGACATGGAAGAAGACATCCTGGCGGGCATGAGAGACCAAGACCTTGACGACTACCTGAATGGCCCCTTCACCGTAGTGGTGAAGGAGTCTTGTGATGGGATGGGAGACGTGGGCGAGAAGCACGGCAGTGGGCCAGCAGTTCCGGAAAAGGCAGTTCGGTTTTCCTTCACGATCATGAAAATCACCATCGCTCACGGGTCACAGAATGTGAAGGTGTTTGAGGAAGCCAAGCCTAACTCTGAACTGTGTTGCAAGCCCTTGTGCCTCATGCTGGCAGATGAGTCTGACCACGAGACCCTGACGGCCATCCTGAGCCCTCTCATTGCCGAGAGGGAGGCCATGAAGAGCGGCAAATTAATGCTTGAGATGGGAGGCATCCTCCGGACTTTCAAGTTCATCTTTAGGGGCACTGGGTATGATGAGAAACTTGTCCGGGAAGTGGAAGGCCTCGAGGCTTCGGGCTCAGTCTACATTTGTACGCTTTGTGATGCCACCCGCCTGGAAGCCTCTCAAAATCTTGTCTTCCACTCCATCACCAGAAGCCACGTTGATAATCTGGAGCGCTATGAGGTCTGGCGTTCCAACCCATACCATGAGACGGTGGAGGAACTGCGGGACCGGGTGAAGGGGGTCTCGGCCAAACCCTTCATTGAGACGGTCCCTTCCATAGATGCACTCCACTGCGACATCGGCAACGCAGCTGAGTTCTACAAGATTTTCCAGCTGGAGATAGGGGAGGTGTATAAGAACCCCAGTGCCTCCAAAGAGGAGAGGAAAAGATGGCAGGCTGCCTTGGACAAGCACCTCCGGAAGAAGATGAATCTGAAACCAATCATGAGGATGAATGGCAACTTTGCCAGGAAGCTCATGACCAAAGAGACGGTTGAAGCAGTTTGTGAATTAATTCCCTCCGAGGAGAGGCACGAAGCTCTGAGGGAACTAATGGACCTTTATTTGAAGATGAAACCCGTCTGGCGATCATCATGCCCTGCTAAGGAGTGTCCAGAATCCCTCTGCCAGTATAGTTTCAATTCACAGCGTTTTGCTGAGCTCCTCTCCACCAAGTTCAAGTATAGATACGAGGGCAAAATCACCAATTATTTTCACAAAACCCTGGCTCACGTCCCTGAAATTATTGAGAGGGATGGCTCCATTGGGGCCTGGGCAAGCGAGGGAAATGAGTCTGGCAACAAACTGTTCAGGCGCTTCCGGAAAATGAATGCCAGGCAGTCCAAGTACTACGAAATGGAAGATGTCTTGAAACATCACTGGTTGTATACCTCCAAATACCTGCAGAAGTTTATGAATGCTCATAATGCATTGAAAACTTCAGGGTTTACCATAAACTCACAGGGAAGCTTAGGGGACTCATTAAACCTAGAGGACTCTCCAGAACTTCAAGATTCAATGGAATTTTAAGCAGGGCAGCCACTTATGAGTTGGTTTTGCAAATAAATTTTCCTCTGGGTGGCATTGTGACCTTCTCCTGGTACCCTTCACTCCTGTGTATGGGGCTTCACCACCCAAGCGGTGGTAGGTTGGAGAGGCCACAGATGCTGAACCCATGTCAGGAATGGATAACTGGTGAGCTGATTGCTTGAGCCGTTTAGGGAGTTCAGAAAAGCAACAGGAGAAATCAGTTATTTGAAAGCTCAATAGCTGAGAACAGGAGTAACTGCAGGGGACCAAAGATGAACAAAGATATGTGTATGTGTAACCGAGTGACAGGAAAATCAAAGTCAAGGTTGTCAAAGGACAGCCAGTGAAGGCAGGAAAGGAATTTGACTTGTGGTTTCCATCTACCACCACCTCCCCAGTTATTCTAGTTTATATTGAGATGTGTTTTCTATATCATTTTTGTAGAATTATTTATTTTATAAATTTCACATATTTTGGCTTATTCTACAAGATTCAGGAAAGCTTTTCAGATTTCTCTAATAATAATATCTTACATTTGTATGGCACAATGACCTTGACAATGCTCCTGGTGCATTTTGTCATTTGGTACACTTATGCAGAAATACCCTACATCCAGAATATTTTTGGAAAATCAGTCCTTTTCTGGATTTAAATGATGTCTCTGTTGTAACTCTTGGAGTTTAGGAGATCATCTGGTACCATGGATTTTTCAATTACAAAGTTAGAATAAAACTGTTAGCTGCAGTTGGTTACTAAATCTTGTGATAATACATGTTTACTTAGCGATCAGTAGCCAGGTATGATTTTTATTTTTTACTTTTAATTAATTTAGATTCTCCAAATGCTTTTCCATACAATCTCAAAGCCACAGAGGCTATTAAAATCTGGTTTTGTTTACTGTATGAAAACAGATTCAATGTCTTGCTGAAAATTTCTGCCAGGTTTTCTTCATTTGAAACCTGGGTCAATTTTACTAAATCCAGTTTTCATGGAGTTTTTCCCTTTGCAATGTGTTATTTTTTTCTATTATGATCAGTTTACTTTCAGTATATTAAGATTTTGGTAGCAGGATATCTTTGTACTTTTCTCACCTGCTAAGTTTACATGGAGCCTTCTCGTGGTACAGTGGAAGAGTTAACATTTGTAGAGGGTTTTTTTTTTTTTTGCCACGTTTAGAATATTTCCACATTCATTTTGCCTCATTTTTCCTTACTACAACTCTGTGGGGTAGGCATTGTTATGATTCTCATTTGGTGGAGAGTTAAATGATTTGCCCAAAGTTACAGGGATGGTACATACCTGATCTGGAATTTGAACTCAGTCCTTTTGTCTCCAAAGTCCACGTTGTTCCTACCATGAAAATTAACCACTGTTTTTTGTTTTTTTCTTTTTTTAAATAAGGCAGTAATATAATTTGTTTAGAATCTACAACTAATCACTATAGTTTGTAATCTTGGGATTACATTTCTTGGGGGCAGGGATGGGTGGGTTTTAATTCCTTGGTGTGCTTTGGGCCTTTTGCTAGAAGAAAGAATTGCCAAAATTCCCAAGAGCCTCCCAAACCTCTGGTGGCTCCAGTTTTTGGAAACCGTTGTCTGTATCCTTAGAAATTTGGGAATTGCCAATTGCTGGCAGTTTAGAGCAGGCGTGGGATTTTATATGCTAGTGAGTCATAATGATATGTTAGTGTTAATTAGTTTCTTTTCTTCCTTTGATTTTATTGGCCTTAATTGCCACTCTTCATACAGAGTATATCAAAGAGCTTTGTAATTTGGTTGTCAAACGTGCATCAGTGATATTATCCTAAATGGTATGCATTTGGTGCTTTTACAGAGATTGAACCTGGTATTTTTCCATTTAAAAAATACAGCGGTTTTTCTTGCTTTTTATATACAGAATACATAAATTACAAAGACATTTGTAATTTAGTTGTCAAAAAGATATACATATTTTAATTTTATTTTTTCTTGAAAATGTTTAAGTTTTGCATTTTGTAAACAAATGGGCTTTGAAGCCATGACTTTCCTTCATACCATTTAATCCTTACAGCATGTCTCTGCACTAATAAACAGCTAAATTCATGTAATCATCTTACTCCCTGAAGCATGCTGGTGCTGGTTTGTAGATTTTTTTTCCCACTTCTACTACATTGATTGGTGGCAATGTAAATACTTTCCAGTACTAAATTCAACTTTTCTAGCATTTAGGAACTATTCTGAATGCATGTGAGTAACAGCATGATTTATAGCACAACCCTCCCCAAAATCCCTTAATCAGATCACATTTTGATAAACCCCAGGAACATCTGGCTGCAGGAATTTCAATATGTAGAAATGCTGCCTATGGTTGTTTTTGCCCTCACTGTTGAGATTGTAATATACTAGACCCCGGTTTTATATTCAAGTTTTATTTTTGACAATGCCCACTGTAAATGCAGCCACACACTCTAGGGAAATTCACCACACTGAGTGGAGCTTTTTTTTTTTTTTTAAGTATAGACTGAGACTTGAGAAGTGCAATGCATTTTTCTCCCATGAAACCTGATGCTACAAGTTCTCCTGCCAACCCACTGAGGTGCACTGCAGGGACCAGTGATAATGGCTGATGAAAATTGATGAATGGTCAGTATGAGGCGAAAAAGTGCTTTGGGATTAATAAATATGTACCAAGAAGCAAGAGCAGGAGGAAAAGATGTCTTTTCCTTCCAGGTGAACTGAAATTTAGTTTTGCCTCAATTTGTTTTCACAAAATATAGATGATGAAGATTTTTTTGGTTGAGCGTGTGGGTCTCACATTAGATCAAACAGAATTCAAATTACACACAGCTAGGAGGTAGAGTTTGTAAGCACCAGTGGTGGTTGGGAAAATGAATCATCATTTAGATGCAAGTGATTTTTGATTGCAGATATGTATGTGTCTTTGGTTATTGTATGAGAGGTGGTACTATTCTTTCAATGTTAAGAGGTTTTTTAAATAAGAGTAGGTATTTTGTCCCTATTTTATTTTTTTCATTTAACCATAGTAATCTACATAAATATACCTCATTCGTTTTTGGTGAGATTTTTCTTTTTGTGGATTTGCACTTCACTTTGTTTTCATACAAATAATTGTAAAGTTTGTTTACTGGCTTCCAAGACTCTTCTTCTTCTTCTATTTTTTGTGTTTGCTTTGGGAAAAATTCAGGTACCAGGATGCAATGGTTTTATTTGATGATTTGATGCAAAGGACCTGTATTTTCATGTCAAATGATTTCAATTAAAATATGTGTTTCAATAATTATTTTTATATTTTAATATTTTCATTCCTTATTAATGTTATGGTTATTGTGAACAGCTTTATGTTTAAGTGTTTGAAATAAAAGTTTAAAATTTGAAAATAGTGAGTATTGTGATTTGTATTCAAATAATAATATTGAGTGCAACATTTAAAAAAATGAAGTAACTTTTTTTTTTTGAGGGAAATACAAAATAAATTTGGTGATCTTATAATAAAAAGCAACAGAATGGTGACAATGAGTATAATTTATACTACTATAGGAGAGACAATTTGGTTCCAGGTACTTAAGGTAAATGTAGGATGTGAAAATGAGTCGTATTTAAACTCCTTTGAGAGTCTGATAAAAATATGACCCTGTTCCCCAGAAAATTCACACATTCATATACCAACATTTTGGTCAGAGTAGTTGACTTGTCCAGGGCCACACAGATAATGGTAGAAGTGAGCTAGAGCCCAGGTTCTTTTGACCAGTTCTTTTCCTAGTGATAACAACAAAAGCAGCAGTAACAACAACAGTAATGATAGCTACCACTGACCAAACAGTGTGGTGGACACTTTGCATATGGTTTTCTCATTGGATCCTTTTGGAGTCAGTACCACTATTTTCTTCATGTTATACATGTGGTCCCTGAAGCTTATCTCAGCCAGAAAATGGCAGAACCACGTCTTGGCAATCTTCCCCCTAGTTCTGTCCATCTTACCTTCATACTAGTCTGTCATCTCCACATCATCCGTGAAATTTCAAGTAACTTAGTGCCACTTTCTGGAGACGTCCAAGCTCCCTCCTACTCAGAACACAGATTTAGCCCAGCTGCTTCCATGCAACCATACCAGTTTTTTTAATATCGAAATATGTTTGTACCTGTAGGTAGGTAGCCTGTTCCCCAAAGGCCCTGTTCCTGCAGCCCTCCCCCGCCTCGTCCCCAAGGAACTCAGATCCAACAACTAACAAGTTAACTTTCGGCACAGCAGGGAGCCTTAAGGACCTGCTCCAGCACCCTCTTCTTTCACTGATTTTTTTAAAAAACTCCTACTATCCTTGCCTTGTACTATTTTTTCCCAGCTTTACTGAGGTATTATTGACAAATAAAATTGTATATATTTAAAGTGATGATTTGATATAAATATACATTGTAAAATACTTTTCACAATCAAGTTAATTAGCTCATCCAGTGCCTCACACAGTTACCTCTTGTGCGTGCGGTGAGAACACTTAGGATCTACGCTTTTAACAAATTTTAAGTGTACAAGGCAGTACAGTGTCACTAATATAGTCACCAAGCTGCACATTAGAGCCTCAGAACTTACTCATAACTGAAAGTTTGTACCCTTTGACCAAGTATTTGAACATTACCCCCTGCATTTGAGAATGAAGCATCTCCTCACACTTTAAGGTCCAGCTAATTTCTATATCATTCCCAATACCCCTTGTAACTACTTCAGCCTATTTTTAAAACAAATATTTATAGGATGTCTTCTACGAGCAGGCAACGTGTGCTTGGCACACGCCGGAGATATAGTGGTGAACACAGATGGTTTCTGCTCACAAAGAACTGTGTGGAGGTAGACATTGAATCAACTGTAAGCCTAGCAAATGCATGACTCCACAGTGTAGTATGTGTTATGAAGGAAAAGTACTAGGTACAATCAAAGTACAGTAAGACAATGGAATTTAAACTGGGGAATCAGAGAAGTGTCTAGGAAGAAGGAATCTTTAATGGAGGCTGGTAGGGTGAGTGGGGTGAGGGCAGGTGAGAGGTGATAGACCTGGGCCAACTTAGCCTATGGGAAGACTGAGGTGGGAGAGTGATTGGAGATGTTTTAGGAACTGAAGGAAGGTCTGTGTGGTAGAAGCAGATAGAGAGGAAGAGGGTGCTGCATGAGTCTAGAGAATCAGGCAGATACCTCATCATGTAGGACTCTGTGGTTTGGTAAAGACTTTGGATCCTACCCCAAGTGCAAATGGAAACCATTGAGGAGTTTGAGGCAGGTAACTGTTGCAATCCATGCCACGCCAGGAGAGGGACACAAGTGAAATGCTTTTGGAAGGTATTAAATGTGAAAGGATTTCCAAGATTGAGAAGGTTATGCATATAAATTTAAATGATGGAGTCACTATTTCAAACATTTTTGACGTCGGTTGCACACTGCCTGCTAATTCATATGTCTCACTCCCTTAATTAGGAGACTGTGTCCAACTCCAGGCTGGAGAAGATGCAGGGAGATTCTGCAGTATCCTCAACTTGACAGCCTCACCTGTTCATAAAGTTAGCATTTCTTCCCCTGACATTTTTCCTTCTTTCCTTTCCTTCTTGGCTTTCAGAATGAGGTATTAGTTCTCTTAGGAATAAGTGGGCTATATTAGATGTTTCCTGACAGAATTAGGTTTGGGAAATGGTAAATTCCAAGACAAAAAGCGATATTCTATACTGGAATGGAATTTGGTAGCATATAAATAATTTGGAATTCTTGGCACTGTGGATTAGAATGACTGCCTGTTCTATCTAAATATACCATGATATCCATTCTAATCTTTGTGAACTCTTTTCACTAGAAAAGAGAATAATTTTAACCCAAGACCTCACCTCATCTCTTTCTGTGAATTTCACCATACTTTTTGTTCCCAAGTTCTATGAGATGGGATAGTTTGATTGATCAAGATATTTAGAACACAGATTTATTTCCATATCTCATCCTTCATTTATTAAAGACTGGAAAGATAGAAAGACAACTGCAGAAGTGAGTACATTTCAGTTCATATTCAGTGAGCTTAATTCAAGAAACATTTTCAGAGCAACTATAATGTAGCAGAAACCATGCTTGGTACTAAGGATACAAAGTTGCTTTCTAGGAGCCCACTGCCAAATAGAGAAGGCAGGCATATAAATGTCATGTAAGTGGATAAATGCTATGAAGACAAACAGTGGAGAAAGAGGGATGGCTTGGCCACAAACGTGAGTGCTTTGCTCTGCTTGGGCTGAAGTCTTCACCGAGAACCTCAAGATTGAATCAAATCTTGAAGGATGGTAATCATTCACCAGGGGAAAGGGTTTGCCAGATGGAAGAAGTTCAGCTTTCATGGGGAATCATGTACAAAATGGGTAAAGGGAGAGGAGGGATGAGCCTAGAGAATCATCCCATATAATACTGAGGCATTTGGATCTTTTTTCCTCATGGGAGATGGGGAATCACAGGAAAGTTTTCACTTATGTGATGTCATTTTGGGATGATTTCTGTGGTCTCAGAACAGTCAGATGATTGGAGGGGCCATGGTGGAGTCAGGGAGACCAAGTCAGGAGGTTGTTTAAACAGTCTAAGCACAAGATAATACAGACAGGGGCAATGAGTCTGCAGAGCATGGAGCTTTGTTTCTACTTTAACAGGACTCTGTTAGTACCCTTCATTATTACTTCAAGGTACTGTGACTTTCATCTGGTTGTTTACATATATGCTATAGCAGGTATTGGCTTCAAGCTTACCACATCCATTTCCCTTTTCTGGGCACACAGTTAAACTATATTTCCCATTTCCCAGCCCCTTTGCATCTAGGTGGGGACATACAACTAGTTTTTGTTTTTTTGTTTCTTTAATCAGTGGAATGTCAGAGGAAATAATCTATCACTTGCAGTCTGAAACATTTGCACGAGGGTGTGCCTTCTCCATGTTCTTTCTTTTCCTTGTATCTGAAGTCTTCAGGATCCAAGATAAAGATGAAGATGGTAGAGTTGCCAAACAGAAAAAGCCTGATTCTCTGGGACACATCTTGGAGGAATGCCACTCAGATGGATAGCTTAATAAGGGAAACCTGCATTGCAATCTGCTTGAGTGAGAAATAAACTTTGTGACAATTTACTGGTATTTGGGATTTTTTTGTTACCACAGCCAATGTCAATTATCCTGACTAATACTTATTTTCTTATTCTCATCTATGGGGTCACTCAGAGGTTTGTTGGTTCCATTTATTCTTACATCTCTTACTTATTCAGTTAGTATAATTTATTCACTCTATTTTACTCTAAATATCTATATCAGTGTTAAGCTAGGCAATGAATAAGTCACTTTGACTGCCCATACTGGAATACAGATGCAACTCACTGAAGAATTTAATTCAATTCATTTCAATGACAATTTAAATGCCTACAATATGCCAGGCATTATGCTAAGTACTAGGTATATAGAAATTACAAAGTATCCTATACCTTGGGTTGAGCTGTGGAGTTGGGAGAACAATAGAAACCCCAGATAAGCTTGGGGAAGTCAGGAGCAGAGCGAAGGTGCACCTCACTTTCCTGACAGAGTGGAAGAAGCAAGTGACTTTCAGAGGCAAATGGTGATGAAGTGGTTTAGCCAGAGAAACTTGGGAAGAGGTTCTGTGACCCAGTAAAGGTGCAGGAGCAGGAAGATGTGCCCAGGAGTGGTACAGAAAATAGACAAGTCCTAGATGGTCTCACAGAGAGAACTGTGGCCATGCTGGGAAAGGAAGGGGCAGAAAGATCTCCTCATCATGTGATCCCAGAAGGGACCTGAAAGTGGGAGACAGAGAGAGAGAGAGAGGGAGAGAGGGAGAGAAGGAGAGAGGGAGGGAGAGAACGAGCCAGAGAGAGAGAGAGCATTCTAGACCTTATAATACCTTGTGGTTAAGGCTGAGGTGCAACCCAGGAGTCATCTTCCAAGCTAACCTCAGGCCAGGTGGGAGTGTGGATGTTGAGAAGCAGCTAGTGAGGCGGGTCAATGACCCTAAGTACCAGACACTTCACCCTCACTCGTTCCTACTCCTGACACCTCAGCATTATATTTCTTCTGGAACTTGGAGAAAAAGTTGGGTGAACACAGAGAACTCTAAATTTATTAAAACTAAATTTCCAACGCACAGGAAAAGGGATGCATAATGTAATGTGAGTTGATGTATAGAAAAATACAGTTTTATTTCTTGTAACTCTATCAGCAGAGATTTGTAAGCATTACAGCTATTAAGGAGGTGACGGGGTTCGGAGGAGGCTTCCTGGAGGAGGAGCAGGTGTCTGAACTGGGATGTAAAGAGTGGATAGGAGTGGGCCAGATGGACTAGGGTATTGGCAGGTGCTATAAAGTGCAGGAGAGCAAGTGTGCTCTGCAGAAGGAATGGGTTGCCCCAAGGCCCTGAGTACCTGTGAAACGACTAGGGCTGCTCACCAGAAATGTTATCAGTTCAGCATTTTTGGAGACTGAGCACAAAGTGTGAAGAGAGTAGTAAAACAGAGAGGTAAGCAGTAGGGGACAGGTCAACATGATAGGAATGAAATTGTATGTGATTTTATTGTACTGATGAAAAACTGGGGGCCCCTGCCCTGCTCACCCCTCCATGCTTATGCCACTCCATGCTCCCCTTGTTTACTATGTGTTCCCCAGACTGGTGTTCTTTCAGTTCCTCTAACGTGACAAGCTTCATCTCACCCTTTAGACTAACTACTCCTTTTCCACTATGCTTTCCCTCCTCCTAACACATTGAACTCATTTGTACTTGTAGATGAGTAGAGTCCCTTAAAATAGTCACTCTGGAAAGCCATATACTTATTTATTGATATTATTCTTGTGTAAAGCGTTTTGGGACTTACCTTTAGGACCTATTTGTGAGGTATATCAGAAAACCCATTTTGTTATCTCAGACTTCATTTTTGGGCCTAAAGTGCCAATAATACTGAGAGTTACACCCTACTAGACTTTGGACATTTGTCTGTTTCCAGAAACCAAATCCATCTCTAACTATTGAGTATCTTCAAAGGAATGAAACATAGGCTCTGACGGTGATTGAAAAGTGAGTCCTAGAAATGTTTTCGGCAAAAGCATTATATCATTGGGATAAGTGAATACTCTTCTAATGTGGTTCATTTGAAAGTTTGCATGTGCTTAGTAGAAAAGAAACCTTATTATCTTAAAATCACATCTGGTGGACTCATTGGTGAGATGACTTAAAAGACCTATTTTTACAAAAATTTATGGTAAGTAAAACCAAAGTACTTGCTCTTGACACACACACACACACACACACACACACACAAACAGCTATGCTAATGAGATCTGAGCTTGACTGTAGAACCCAGTGAGTTTATCATTGAATCACTCAGATTACCATATGTTGATCTCACTGATTACAAAACAAATATGGGTAATTATTTTTTAGCCACTTGGTCACTGAAGACAAGTCAAGATAAGAGAACGTATATAGTACTTGAGGGAATAACCCTTTTGAACCCTGTGGAGGATATTTCAGTTCCAACTTGTGCTACTTTCTACTAATAGATAAAAAATAAAACAGAGAGCTCCTGAGAAAATTAAACAGTATCATTTTGCCTGCAACTAGGTAACTACAAATGTTAATAATTGAAATAAATCAATATAGACAGAAGACATTTTCATATTTTATTAGTTTTATATAGGTGATGGAAACAACAAAAATCAAAACAATGGTACAGCAAATTATTCAAAAGGTATATTCATCAAGCAACATTACTGAAACAAAGTGAACATGATTTAATTTTTTCAAATTAATTTCAGTATCTGAAACATGGAACTATTAGCAGAAGAACTTTTGTTCCAGGATTTCATCTCCTGTATGGTTCATATTTCCCCTAAATTTGGCAATAAGAACTTATACACTGTGGACTCTTAGTGAAAACTGATGAATAAGAGGCTATGGTTTAAGCTCTTAGGCTAAAGTGAAATGCTTTTCCAGAAAAATATTCCAGGAGGGAAGACATTTGTATCTAAGGTCATCTAATTATCAATTGATATTGTGAAGCCTCAAAATTAACAGTCCTTTTAATTTCAATTCTAGCAAGTGTCTAATTGAACCTTAGCAAGCTCACTGATTTTATAACTTTCGTTGGCAGCAAACTCCACATATTAACTAGACTCATAAACACACGTACATTTCTTTTTTTCTCTTTTAAAATCATCTACCTGTTAACTTTATCAAATTCTCTAAACTTTTATTATTTGGGTAAGTAATCAATATTACTTGGGGAAATAACCTCTCCATGAGATTTATTTGGTGGTTCTTTCTTAGTGCCCTGTTTCAGAGAGCTAAGAAGCAGTGGACTGCAGTTTTCATTCAATCTCTCAAAGAATTGGTTCAAGTGCCTAGCTTTGGTTCATCATCTGTGGACCATATGATGGGGAGGGGGAAATCCTTTGAAGAAAGTGCATGTGGATAGTTTGATAAAATGTAACAAACGATGTAGATTCTTTTTCTCTTCCTTCATGTCAATGGAGATTATTTATTTCTTCCTATCTATCTATCTATCTATCTATCTATCTACCTACCTACCTACCTAGCTCCTCATAGCATTTTCTGTACATGGGCATAGTCAAGTGGCCATCTTAGAGGTGTACAAAGAACATTTGTGTGGGATACAGGTGATTCAGTTTTAGTTTTTCGTCAACTACCAAATTGCTATAGTTCACAAAATAATTCATTTAATTTCTTTGAGTGTTAGTTTCTTTACTGGTTAAATTTGTTTTAACTGCTCTATGGATTATTTGTTATCAAAAGTCCTATAAGGGATATAAGCATACCTTGATTATTATTACTGCTTCTGTGTTTAAGATTCCTTGAATAAAAAATTCAGATAAATTCTCATTAAGATAACTGAGTAAAATATTTTCAAAATATAGGTTATGGGTCCTGTATAGGTCTAAATACAATGACTGTAGTTAGAATTGTATTATAAGCATTTTTCCCTGGCACTTCATTCGTATAACTAAAAGAAAACATTAGACATTTTCAGTAAACAAAAATAGGGACATAAATTTTATCATTGTTATGATTCTTTAAAATAGGTTTAAAAATTTGACACACTTGAATCTGAAAGGCTCTTGTTGAACTAATCAAACAACCTTCTAAGAAAGGATTTCTTGGCAGGAGTAATAATTTTCCCAGAACCCTTTTTGTGGAGGGATTTCAGTGGAGGCTTTTTTAAGGGTAGAACTCTTTTGGGGGTTTGCAGTGCTCTTGCTATCTCCACATGCTCATTGCAATAATATTTGTTGCTTCCTTCTGACAGATGGATGAGTGTGCTTTCTGCCAGATCCATACACTGGGCATGGACCCAATGCCCATCTCCATGAGAGCAGTAAATCATGGCAGGTTTGTTGAGCTCAGTTGAATAAAATGGTACCCAAGTGTTGATATCCACATCACAAGTAGGGCAGCATGTAATCCAATAGCCCGTTTCAGACTCATCTTCTTCATCATCTTCATTATACGTGTCAAATTCATCATCACCATCAAAACTATTTGCTTCTGCACTGAAACAAAACTCTTCTGAGTCTTCAAAGGGAGTGGAGTCCCCTGGGTCTTCGGTTGATGTCTGACTATTTGTGAATGTTTTCTGATCTTCATTCACATCATCTTCAGCACATTTCAACATATAGAAATAGAATGCTTCTGAAACAACCTGTTTATTGTCTCCTGGTATGCCGAGGAAAATAGTTCCATTTCCCATGTCGCTTCCAAACCATATCTTGCTGTGCTTAATATCTGGGGTCCAATCTGGGGTTTCCATCTCACGAATTTCCATCTTGTTGTCCTCGAAAGAGATGATGTTGCAGACCATTCTTTTTTGATTTTCAAGCTGATAGCCACCAATGATAACAAATTCATCATTGCTTATTTGAGTCAGGATTGCACTGGAGACAGAGATTCCTCCTGGCATGACTGTGCAATTCACAGCTGGGCTGCCCAGAGGGAGATCAACCCTTATTCTGTATAGATTGGCAGGGCGGATGTTATTGGCAAGTGAATGGCCTCCTAAAATATAAACGGTATCATTTCTGGCAATGGAGACGTGAAAAGATAGCCCATCCTGAAGTTCTGGAAGAATGTATGACGTAGAGCACCCAAATTCAAAATCCACCAAGAAAACATGGGGCAGGCAGTCAGCTACACTGTTCCATTTTTCTGTGGTTCTTTGGGCGGAAGGTATGTATGACCGTCCTCCAAAGAGAACACCCACACTTTTTCCACGACTATACACTACATCAATGGAATGACCATACCTGCCTTCAGGAACATCTCCTACCAAGTCTTTCTCTGTGCAGCGAAAAGTAACTTTTTTGTTGTTCTTGCAAACAACAGACATGATATAAATCTTATCTGAAAGCTCGTTGTTTGGTGTTTTCCCTCCATGGATGATGTACTGATGATTTTCAGACTCTAAGTTGCCTTTGAATGTGCAAGTGGCTGGATAACGAAGAGGAGGAAGGTAGCAGGAATCCTTAGAGAAAACTGCAGGCTTCAGTTTGAGATGGTTATGCTTTACATCAAAATGGAAAACTCCAGTGGGGCAGGACCTTTTGGGCCAGCCTTTTTGGCCAAAGAAGAAAACTTGCCCATCAAAATTCATTAATGAGAAGCCTGGTTGAATTAAGGCTATGTTATTACCGACTGTTACCATTTGTAGTGACATATTTTCTGATCGTGGATAGATCTTTTACCTGAAAGAATTACAAAATTTTTTTGGCCTTACTACATCCCTTCATATAAAATCACTGTGTTTAGATCCCCTCACACGTAAGAAGCATGTTTTAAAAAGAGCTGTCCCACAAGCTCGTAGTGGCCTGAATTCGCAAAATAGCAAAAATTCAGGCAGCTAGGTAAGCAAAGAGAAACAGAACCTTCCAGCTTAATACCATTCAAGAAGCTGGGACCTATTTTAGACATGGACTAGCGTCCCTTAGACTTCTGGGAATTGTAGTCCTTTTCCCTTAAAGATTCACTGCTTGTCAGCAGAAAGAACTACATTTCCCAGGAATCCGTTCTCTATGGGATGTGTGGCTACGATAGTTTGTCTCTGTGGCTCCGCGAGCGGAGTCTGTCTGAATAAAGACGCCAATAATGCGAAGTGACTAGATGGGAGCCGAGACGTAAAACTAGGGAAGAAGAGGTGAGAATGGCTGACTCAGACCAAATATCCGGGTTACGGGAAAGCTGCGGCACCGGGAGCTGCGTCTGGCTACCCCCGCCCGGGTGTTGTTGGAGCCTCTCCTGGGGACTCTTATTAACAAGTGACCCAGTAGGAAGCAGGGCTGATTGTGGCCAGAGCGGGGTTGCCTGGAAACCGCAGCCCGAAGAGACTCCCGGCCCAGGTGTCCTCACGGACTTCTTTGGAGCTTTGGAGCTCGACTCAAAATTGCACCCCCGGGTCTCCTTAGGTTAATGGGGCGGGGGTTTGACGGGGGCACAGAGAATAAAAAGCCATGACTATTTTGCGGAACCGAAAGGTTAGCCTCTGAATACCTGGAGTGCAGGGGAGAATTTACCTGATAATGGTTTTTTACCACTCCTGTATTTAGTCATGGAAATACAGTAATGAGACTTTAGCGGATACCACGCCAAAGGCCATTTGTTTTCTCAGCTGCTCTTGCTCCGGTTTTTAGAGTTCTTTTAGGGATGCAGAGAAGTTTCCTAAACACCTCTCCTTCTCCCTTCCTTCCCCCGCCCCCACTCCTCCCTCTTTTTGGATAAGAAAATAGAGTTAGTGACTGTTATTTCAGATCTCTCTTTCCAGCCCCAGAACCTTGGAAGTAATTAGTAATTCTGTTGTAAGCAGGCATTAAGCAAAGAGGTACCAGAATTATTCAGAATGTAATATTTGTATGATTTTTTAAAACAGGTATTTATTAGATGGAGTAAGCTTGATAAATTTTAATTTTTAGAAAAATTATTACTTACCTTGGAGAGATGTCAGGAGCCTTAATGGGAAATGCACACCTGTTTGCAGAGTGAGGTCCTAGGCACTAAAGATTAAAGGAAACAAAATAGCACAGATTCCTTGACTTTTAAGAATAAATTATTAATATGCTTCAAAAACAGTATAAAACAGTGTCTAAGAGTATGGACTCTGAAGGCTGACTGGATTCAAATCCTGGCTCTGTCACTTACTGTGTGACCTTGGGCAAGTAATTTAACCGGTTTGTGTCTCGGTTTCCTCATTTGTAAAATGAAATAATAATTTTACCTACCTAACAGGTTGATGTAAGTTGTGACTAGTAAGTTAATACATGCAAAGCACTTAGGACAGGGCTTTGTACGCTGTAGGTCATAGCTGTGACGATTATGCTTGAACTTATAAAAAGTAAGGTTGTTAATGCACAGTTACCTGCCAGTTGTGGCAGATGATGTTTACGATGTTGGAGATGATTAGAAGGGCTTTAGGATCTGGGAATCTGGTTAGTGGGTGTAGACTGATAATTTTTGAGACTAGTGAGAATTGGATAAACATATACAACAGAGGAGTTGCTGGTGGGTTCAGTTTAAATAACAGGAAATATTTCATTCTTCTTGTTACCCTTTCTCTAACCCCTCATTAAATATGCAGACTCTGAAGTTGGAATGTCTGAGTCCAAATTTGGGCTCTAAACGTTATTTGCTGTGTAACTATCTTGGGCAAGTTTTTTGTCTCTTTTCTTTTTTTATCTGCAAAATGGGGATAATATTAGTACCTATTCATTGAGTTATTTTTGAGAATAAATGGGATGACACATGTAAATCACATAGCACATATGTGATCATATGTGCTGGCACATAATAAGTATTGAATAAATGTTAATTGATGCTGTAATTTATTTTTATTCCTCCTGCAAAGGTTCTTTGGACCTTGTGGAGTTTATGGTCAGTCTAATGAGATCTTGGTGGGGCTGTTTGCCTTGAAGATCAGGTGTAATTAATTGCTAATTATTCTCTTCTACTTATGTTTAGCTTACTTGGGAGAGTCCTCAAGGTGTGATATTTTAATAATCATCTTGTGGGTTATTAAACCAAGTGAGGAACTGGTGAATGAGAAGGATTATTACTAAGGTTATGAAAGCAATCCTTTTTCTTCCTCAGACCATGGTGGTTTGTAGGTTCAGCAACTTGCCTTGCTTATGAAATAACCTGGGCAAGTGTTTTATTTACTCGTGGCCTATCCAGGTATACATGAGAGAAGGCATCTGTGCAACTAAGAAAATGCTGTCCATAGGAACTGAAAGGAAATATTGTTGGCGCTCAATTTAGTAAAGGAAAACCATATGTGATTACACTCAGCATGATGTGTGATGATTTTTAGAGAGTTGCTCACTTTTGGGCTGAGGGAGCACCAAAGCCTGCTTGTTGTAAACACCTGTGAAGACCATTATTGGGATAGAAAGCAAGCTCTACAGAGGTAATGGGTCCCAGATCCCAAGGGGTGACCATACAACAAGAACATTTGCTTTTAAATGGAAAATTAAGAAGTTTTCATTGTAACCTATTGGCTTCATTTTAAAGTTCATAGGGATTTTGGCTTCTCATAAGTGAAAACACGGTTATTGTAGATTAAACAGAAATATTTTCTTGGGCAAGACATAAGGAATACTACCCCTTTTTGTAGCTTATTTTGGGTCCCCAAAGATTTCTGACCTTTTCTCCCTTTGGTGCCCTGCTATTTGGCTCACCTCATAATTTCAGGGCCCTAAAAATAGTGGTAAAGTTGATTACTGTTAAGATGAATTACCTCTTCATGTAACACAGTTCAAGAATCTGTGTATTTAATTTTTAGATTATTCATTTTAAACTATGGCCAGATGACTTATGTATTTAAAGAATGAACAAGAACATTGAAAGTGTTTTCACATTATTCCATACTTGTTTAGTTTTTGCAATTTTGCTTTGCTAACTTAAATATGTCTTCACAGGAATAGACTATAGTATATTTTCCACAGTTTTACTATGACTCTATTCATCACATCTTGGTTTTTAAATGAGTTTTTAAAAGGTGACACTAGAACTAAAATAATCTACTGAAGTGGTTTTCTTTAAATAGGCCAGATAAACACAGGCAGATTTTGAAAAAAATGACACTGTTCTTTGACTGAAAGAAGTTTCAAAGTCAACACATTAAAGATTCTTTTTAAAGGTCAGAAGTATAGGACCAATAAATTTATACAAGTCTCCCAACCCCATGCTAACATTCCTCAGCAGGGAGATTTTCATTTATTCACTGTGAAGCTAGGGCATAGTTGAGAATCAAAAGAGGGCTAATGGTGTAAGGTCTGGGTTTGTAGTTTCCTGTGTCTGAACTGACACTTTTTTCCTTCCAAAGAAAGCTACTGTACTCGGAAGCATTAAATCTTGCTGATCAGTGTTGCCCGTTTTCCTGATTGCTCCAAAATAGCAGGTAACCTCATGTAACTGCAGTCGTTTAGTGTACGAATTAACACTATCTTGCACGGTTTATCAGGTTTGAGGTATACATTGTTTGATTTTTTTGCTGGCAGTAAAACCAGGATTAGGTCTTCCTTCTGACACTTATGCCAGAGAAGCATTTATGCACTAAGATTAAAATTTCAACACTGATACCACAGGAATAAAATCCTTGCAGCAGCCTGAGACCAGAAAGCCCCTCTCTTTCCAAATTCTACATCATCCCTTCCCCATCTAGACACCCAATCCACGTGGAACTAACATACTGCTGAAGGGGGGCACCTTTCCCTTAAAGTTGACAAACGTAGGCTCCCGTATCTTAGCTCTGGTAGAAATGAAGTTATTGGACCTACCTGAAGGCCAGGGGCACTGCTCACCCCTCTCTGAATCTTTGCCGCTAAACCAGGTATTAAATGTCAGCGCTTGGGGAAGATTGACTGACTGCTCACTCTGACCGTGGCCTGCAGAAGGATGGCGGTAAAGAGAGTATGTATGTGTGCCTACAGATGTTCCAGTGAACGCTGATCTAACGGGAGTAACTGACTGTGACCTTTTTTTTTTCTTTAGATGGTTAAGGGAGCTATCCAACCAGGGTGTACCCTCAAGATTTAACTGTTTCCTTACTGGTGAACAATGGAAACATAATCTACTATTATCTGTAAAGACCAAAAAAAAAAAAAAACTGGTAAAATCCTGATTTATTAAAAACATTTTAGAATGTTTAATATGTTTATTAAATGTTTATTATTTAAACATTTAATAAACAATAATATAATGTTTATATAATTAATAAACAATAATAATGTTTATTATTTAAACATTAATATTTAATGTTTAAATAATTAACATGATTTAAAAAATACTATCATGATTCAAATGGGAAATTATTTTTCCTAAAGCAGAGACTACTAATACTAACGTCAGTTATTTTGACCGTGAATTGCTCCTCAATGGTCTCATTTTCTTTAACGCAAGGCTTAGAAGGAGTTCTGATTATGGGAGGCCTACCACCAACTTTGTATCAGGGAACTGCTCTGTAATATTGTATAGTGGAATGATTAAGAAAATGGGCTTTAGAGTCAAGCTGACCTGGTTTTCTCTGCCAGCTTTGCCATTTTCCAGGTGGAGTCATCTTAATCCTTAAGCCTCTTTTTTCCCCATCTCTGAAATGGGGATAGAAATATTTACATCAAAAGATTGTTGCAAAAAGACTAAATGAGATAATGTCTTTGAAGTGCTCATCCCAGGAAAATATTCCACAGTGGTCTTAAAAACTATGATAGGAGCCTCCCCATTCCCACTCCAAAGTTTCATAATCAAAGGAAGAATAAACCAAAGGGTTGAGAACAGATGAAAAAGCTGACTTAATTTTTTAAAATAGACCTAAGTTTTTAGAGCAGTTTTAGGTTCGCAGTAAAATTGTGTGGAAGGTACAGAGAGTTCCCATATACCTCGTGCCCCCCACTCACTCATAGCCTCCCTCATTACCAACATCTCCCACCAGAGGTACATTTGTTAAAATCGATGCACCTACATTGACACATTATTATCACTCAAAGTTACATTAACATTCACTCTTGGTGATGTACATTCGATGGGTTTGGACAAATGTATAATGGCACGTATCTACTATTACAGTATCATGCAGAATAATTTCACTGCCCTAAAAATTTTCTGTGCTCCACCTGTTTGTTGCTCCCTCCCCTCAATCCATGGTAACCACTGATCTTTTTACTGTTTCCATAGTTTTGCATACTCCAGAATGTCATATAGTTTTCAGATTGGCTTCTTTCACTTAGTAATATACATTTAAGTTTCCTCCTAGTCTTTTTATGACTTGATAGCTCATTTCTTTTTCGCTCTGAATAATATTCCATTGTCTGGATATTCCACAGTTTATCTATTGTATTTTCCTGCTGAAGGACATCTTGGTTGCTTTCAGGTTTTGGCAATTATGAATAAAGCTGCCGCAAACATCCATGTGCAGGTTTTTGTGTGGACATAAGTTTTCAACTCCTTTGGGTAAATACCAAGGAGCACTATTGATAATTCATATGTTAAGAGTATGTTTAGTTGTGTTAGAAACCGCCAAACTGTCTTCCAAAGTGGCCGTGTGATTTTGCATAACCACCACCGATGAGTGAGAGTTCATGTCGCTGTACATCCTAGCCAGCAGTTGGTGGTGTCAGTGTTCTGGATTTTGGCCATTCTAATAGGTGTGTAGTAGTTATCTTGTTTTAATTTTCATTTTCCTAATGACATATGATGTGGAGCATCTTTTCATTTGCTTATTTGTCATCTCTATGTCTTCTTTAGTGAGGTGGCTAGTAAGGCATTTGGTCCATTTTTTAATCAAGTTGTTTGTCTTCTTATTATTGTATTTTAAGAGTTCTATGTATATTTTGGATAACGGTATTTTACCAGATGTGTCTTTTGCAAGTATTCTCTCCTATCCTGTGGCTTTTCTTTTCATTCTCTTGTCAGTGTCTTTTGTTATTTTATTTTTTTATAGTTTTATTTATTTATTTATTCGGCTGCGTTGGGTCTTCATTGCTGAGCACGGGCTTTCTCTAGTTGTGGTGAGCGGGGGCTACTCTTTGTTGTAGCGGGCTTCTCTTTGTGGTGGTTTCTCTTGTTGTGGAGCACGGGCTCTAGGTGCGCAGGCTTCAGCAGTTGCAGCACACAGGCTCAGTAGTTGCAGCATGCGGGCCCTAGAGCACACGGTAGTTGTGCTTCAGTAGTTGTGGCACGTGGGCTTCAGTAGTTGTGGCTCATGGGCTGTAGAGCACAGGCTCAGCAGTTGTGGTGCACAGGCTTAGTTGCTCTGTGGCATGTGGGATCTTCCCGGACCAGGGATCGAACCCGTGTCCCCTGACTTGGCAGGCGGATTCTTAACCACTGTGCCACTAGGGAAGTCCTGTTAGTGTCTTTTGGAGAGCATAAGTTTTTAATTTTGATGAAGTTCAGCTTATCAGTTATTTCCTTCATGGATCACGCCTTTATTGTTATGTCTAAAAAGTCATTGCCATACCCAAGGTCATCTAGGTTTTCTTCTATGTTATCTTCTAGGAGTTTTATAATTTTTGTTGTTAACACTTAGGTCTGTGATCCACTCTGAGTTAATTCTTGTGAAGGGTATAAAGTCTGTGTCTAGATTCCTGTTTTTGCATGTGGATGTCCAGTTGTTCCATAACCCTTTGTTGAAAAGACTGTCTTTGCTCCATTGTATTGCCTTTGCTCCTTGGTCAAAGATCAGTTAGCTGTACTTACGTAGGTCTATTTCTGGGTTCTCTATTCTGTTCCATTGATCTATTTGTATATTCTTTCACCGATACCACACTGTCTTGATTACTGTAGCTGACCTAATTTTAAACAATTCATTAAAAACAGTTACATCAAGAAAAATGTATACCATTTATTAAGCCCATTTCCCGACTATAAAACTTTTCATTTCTTTGTGCTCTATTCTAATTTTTATCCAAATGTATACATATTTTTACTTAGTTATGATAAGAATGTATTTAAATTTTGTTTTATCTTTTTAATGTAACATTATTTCATATATACTATGAAATGTATATTTTATTCCAAAATTTTTACTAGTTGCCTAAAATTCCATTAAGTAAATATATCTGACCATTCAGTATTGTTGGTCATTTAATCAGGTTCTATGTGGCTTAGATGATAGAATGCAGGGATCAGAGGTAGACAGATTTGGAGTTGAGTCTTAGTTCTGCCACTTACTAGCTGAATGGCCTTTTTGACCTTCAATTTCCTTATCTCTAAAACAGGGACAATACCTGCCTTACTGGGAGGATTAATGGATATAAACTGTTATAAAGAGTGTACTCAGTAGATCTTGTGTAATGATGATGGTGCCATAAATATATTTGTGTAAGTGAAGATTTTCATTTTTTGCCAAATTTTAGGATATATTTTCAGGGTTGACTTTTAAAAAACTGACAAGTAGCTCAGTTGTTTGGCTGATTCTTGTCATTTGGAATGTTGGTCCATTCCTTAAAAAAGTGTCATCATCTCTTCTGTTACTTCCATGATGATTTTTTTTTTCTTTGTCTGCAAAAGAGTATTGGGTTATTTCTCTAACCTATTTATGGTGTTGTATAATGATTATGGCACTTGAAATTCCAGCATCAGTGACAGCTCTCATAAAATTGACATATTGGTTATCGCCACAGTAAATATAAAGTAAGAAGTGCAACCTAGGAACCAGGGGTAGGTTTAGGTAAGTGTTTTAGCCTTTGCATTCTGCTAACACCAGAAAACAGGCAGTTTTTTGCTAAATGGGTTAGTTGTCTCCTAAAGAGACTGGAAATTAGCAACGTATTTGGAAATGGATTTTTAAACCCTGAGCGCTTGCCACACATTAGGAGAGCGTTAGACTCACAGTGATCTCCTTCAGAGCCCCCAGTCTACCAAAGTCCTCAGAATAGAAACTAAATGTGAAGCCATGAACAATATTTATTGAGTATCCACTATGTATAGAGTCATGTGGAGAATTAGGAAAAAAAAAAATCACAGACTCAGCTCTTGCCCTTAAGGAACACGCATGATAGTAGGATGAAGCAAATTTTTGATTGTGGATAAACATGTTTTACATTCTTCCTATGCTCACCCTTTCTTAAAAGTTCTTAAAAGTTCACCAAGAAATCACAATTATAGGGGCAGAGTCAAATTCCTACCGAAATATATGGATTTCTCGTGCCTTAAATCCAAAGACAGTGGACGATGAAAGAATACAAGTCAGTGTCATTACAGAGTAGAATAATTTTTATTCCACAGAGGAGATAAAAAACTTAGTAATGGGATATACTGACATAGTAATTGAATGAAAAGGAAGCATACTTGGAGAAAAATAGAACATCAGAGATGGAAGACAACTTCAAGTCCAGTCCCCTTATACCTACATTCAAACTGCTTAAGGCCAGAAAAGTTAAATAACTTGAAAGGGTAACATAGCTGCAGGGGTGTGTGTACATGGTGGGTTGAGGTGGGTAGGGGAGGAGCACAGTTTTGTGAACTCATGACAGTGTTTCTTAAGAAATGCAGTGACCTCTCAAGCATTTCCATCCCCATCTTATAAATGGAGAAAAAACTTAAATGACATTGTTGCTCAATGGGTTAGCAAGTGTTTGAAATGAGGTCAGTGGCAGCTTTTCATAGCATTCAAATAGGCATAGACAATTTTTACTTTTTTAATAAGTGGCTGATTTTTCAGGAAATAATATAAATAGTGTGGGAAAGGGAGATGTTTGGTCTGTAGAATGAATCCCATGATAGAAGCCACAACTGAAACTAGCCAAGAGGAGAAAAGAGGAAGGAAAAGGAAACGTATAGAAGGAAGCAATCTACAGTTAGTATGATGGATTGTCAAGAGAAGAATGTGACAAGTGACTTGTCATATTTTTTTTTGTCATTTTTTTATTTAAAGTAATGAATTAAATACAGCCATCTGACCAGAATGTTCCATGATTTAAAGTGGACACTTAGTTGTAAAATAAAATGGAGCAAAATTTCAGAGGTGTTTTACAATGTTGTACTAGAAAGAAAATGCACTTAAAATTTTTATTCTTAGAGAAGGAGGGAATTTGTGTATGTTAATTTCTACCTTTGAGTATAGAAACCATGATGGCAAAAAGAAATTGTTTTTATCTTGGTGTGTGTGTATGTTATGTGGTGTACATCAAGGCAAAGTTGCAAATAAAATGTTGAGAGAAATTGGAAGCTAGGGAAGCACTGTATTACTTCTTAAGGCCCATTTATTATTCCACGGTCATAGGAATTTAGAATCAAAAATAGCTGAGAAATACATTTTAAAATCTTATTTCTTTTAAGAGAATGTCAAATGAAAAGGTCAATTTTATTTGCAAGATCTGGCATTTCAAAACACTTGGAAATGAATTCCTAAAAGCAGAGTTGATTTAGTTTGGTTGGTCTACACCTGCTCCTAACTAGCTGTGCAGGTGTTGCTTTAAAGCAGGCTTTCTGGTTTTGTGAAAGTGCTGTGCACCGTGCATGTGGCCAACAGGCTCCGGAGCTGGAGAAAAAGGGATGATTTTGATTAAGAGTAGATGCCTTTGTGCCACAGTAGTTATGCAGTACAGATAAAATGAGCAATAATGGGACATTGCGTCCCATGGGAAGGTGGGATTACAATTGAGCTAATAAATCTTTTATGATTGAAATCTTATTGCATGATTATAGAGCTCTAAAGTTAACTTAGAAACTCTACTGTCTTATGGATTCACAGCTTTATCAGGGGCCTTGAAAAAATGTTCACTGAAAAACTCACTGTTATTGTCTGTAACTCACTGAGGTAGTTGATCACATTTCTGAGGCTAGGAGATCAGTTTTGAATAAGATTGAAATATGTGTATTGTACATTTTTCTTGATAAAATGTACTAGTCTAGAGTTCGGTTAATATGCTTGTAGGAGTTTTGTTAGGGGGTGAAGGTAGGGTATTGACTTGTGATTACACATGACTTAAATTTTTCAGAAAAGCAAATTAAGAAACAAAAAATGGTAGTGAAAAGGTATCTTTCTGCTTTCAAAAACAATGGATTTTCTGAAATTTGTCTTATGGGTATATCTTTCAGCTTCCATGTCCACAGGTAATTTGCTTTTTAAAAAAACAATAGGGAGTGAGCGGGGAGAGGCAGTTCTGAATGCTTAGCTGTTTGCATTTTTGTTTAATGGAATTAATAACTGTGTAGTTGAAAACAGTCTAATAGTTGACCTGCCTCAGTGAGTCAATGTAGATGTTTCTGGATTGACTTAAACAGCTTGGAGGAAAAGTATATTTTGGGGAAATAAAATTGATTTTATACAATCTGCTGATGAACAACAGGGCTTAATGAATGATAGCCTCAAGAAACCCCATTGCAGTAACTTGGATGGATGATCAGGAAAGGGAAGCAAATTTTTCAAGAGGAAAGTTTCTGCTTAAACATGTAATTTTATAGATTAGTATTATTCCCATCCTCCAGAGCTTTCTGCAAGAGGAAAACAATCAACACGCCTGAGTTCCAACATTTCTTGGTAAACTTTTACTGGGTGTCTTCTCTTTCTCTTTTCCTTAAGGTGAGATCTTTTGTCAAGGAAAAAGTAAAACAAAGACGTGTGTACTTCTGAGACCTCTGCACAGATGACAATACACAACTTCTGTCTTCTAAAGCTTTGTAATCAACATTCAGCCCTAAGCCTCTCCTGCCTCCCACAAATGCTTTCCATAATATTCACTGCAGAGGCTTGTACCTAGGGGAGTTTATATGGAAGTCCAGAGGCTTATACTGTCAACTTTTTCGGTATAATGGAGAATTCCATGCTTTTTAACGTATTAGAAAAGGCTTGTTGGGAGAAACTTATAAATTGGAATGCTGTGTATTCTTAGATGCTAGAATGTATGTCTTTATCTCATCCTGATAAACTGTAAAGGAGTTTAGATCCTTTTCTGTTTTGTAAGGTGTTTTGTATTTATGCCTTCCTCTTTTCCTTTGTTTTCTTGTTCCTACTGGTAGATGTCTAAAACAATGGTATATATGCATATGTGTCTGTGTGTGTGTGTGCTTTGTCTCAAGATGTTTTATATGTTATTGGGGTACAGAATGTGGTTGTAGTCAGATGCATGGATACATCCAACCAGGGTGAGATTGCTGCTTTTTGTTTAAGTTCCTGATGACTTCGTGTATGCCTTAAAAATCATAATCAAGAGCATCTCATTACTGTTTGTGATACAAGAACCACATGATACTGCTCATCAATAGAGTCATTAGTTGACAAAAACCTCACTTACAGTTTCTTTTCCAGATTCCTTTATTTGTTCTCTGTGATTGGACTAGGTGACCTTTAGGTTTCTCTCAACTCTGAGAATCTTTGGCAATTTCTGTCATTGGATTTCGTACTCCTTAATATGATCTAAACGACATACAAAATATTATAGGATGCAAAATAGTTGTTGTTCAGTCAAGGCAGAAGCCATCAGTTCACACCGGGTCTCTTCTATCATGTCAATAAATCTATACCCTTACAGTGTAGTTTGGTCTTTTGAGATTTGTCCATTTTCCAAAGTATAAAAAGAGACCTAGCCTTTGAAGTATCAAGGTTGATGGTTTCATTCCTCAGGCTAGGTGAATTCTTTTTAAAATATCCCATTTTACATTTCACACAGCAGGAGCTTCTTATTGAGAAGAACTATGAGAATTTGAGAATGTGGGCTTTGATGGCCCCTGCACAGCTCTTTAAAAATGTGTTATTATTTATTACTTTCAAGCATCAGTGGTAAACCTCACAATTTAAAAAAACACAAACAAACCTTTTTGCAGGCATACACCTTTCTGTGCTGTTAGAAAGCAGGTTATGTATTTTGAGAGGACACTAGCTCAGGGTGACTTGTTTCTTAAGGCTTATCACTCTCGTCTCTGACAGTTGTGTTTTGTTTAGCTAAGTCACATGAAGCAGGGATCTGAAGATAAGCATCAAAGATATGCTACAGCAATGGTGATAATTCCACATACCAAATTTTATAATAATAATGCCTGTAAAGGAGCAGGTACCCTTCACAAGGACCTTCCTGGGACAGACACCCCCCTCCCCACCCCATGTCCTCTGCCTGCCTCTTGTTTGTAAAAAGGCTCTAGTCTCCCAGATCTTCCCTGAGTTCCAAAGAGCAGATTCAAACAGCTACTAACTAGGGAAGTGAGGGAATGTACAAACAAAGGAAGAACAAGCCCAACTTAATTTTTTTCATAATTGTTATCTTAAACCAATGTCTTGATTTATGACCCCAAACTGTCCAGATAATGTTCTGTGGGTTCAACCAGCTGGCCCCAAGTGGACCTGAACTTGATGACAGGGGAGGATCAATTAAAAACTGAAACTCCTAAACCATTCACTGAGGGCTCTGAGTATATAATACAATGTTGCAACCATTGCTTTTGCTCTCTCCTAGAAAAAGTTACAAAAGACAGACCGTGGCTGCTATTCCATAGCCATGGAATGAAGGGTTGACAGCGGGGAATTACAGCCATGGCATAAGCTCCTGAATAAAGCAGCTTTTCCGTTTTCACCAACACTTGTCTCTCAAGTATTGGTCTTTCCAGCAGTGAGCAGTCAAACTTGGGTTCAGTACCAGCCTCATCTAGTTACATGTCCTTTCAGAGAGCAGGTGACACTAACCGGCTTGAGTGTGAGTGGTCATTAGTTTCATTATTTGTTAGTAGGAAAGGGGACTCCAGGAAGGTTATGTGACTTTCTTGCTAGCTCCCAGTGACTCAGTAAGAAGAGACCCGTGCTCCTAAGGAAGCTTGTGGTCTCCCTGTGAAGTTCAGTAGTCCAAGCAGAGCAATACATCCTCCCAGTGGTTCCTGCTGGGTGCTGTGACTGTGAAAGTGTTACTTCTGATTTACCAGTGGGCGTTGTTATACATTTAGTTATCACAGTATGCTCTGGGTCTTTTATGTGGAGCTTTAAGCCTTAAAACAAAACACCAAACCAAAACAAAGAATCCTGTTATCCAAGTATATGTCTCTCTGTCTCTTCCTTTTTCTCTTTTAGAAAAATACTTTATGGTAAAAACACAAACTAATGTGAATGGTAACTGAAAAAGCATTGCTTCCTTCTAGAAAACCACTTAGATTTGCATAAACCACTTGACTGTCTGGTAAATGATTATCTGCTCTGTCAGTCTCTGGGGACTTTTAACATGAGGTTATTTATATTTTTATAGATAAGGAAAGTTCTAAATTTGAAGGTGGGTATCTGTTAAACTCTCTAAACAATGACAGCTTGTAAAACTGGATTTTCCAAAAGTCTTTAAAACAGTCAGTAAAAACAACCTCTTCTGTATTCTGGTAACCACATGAATAAAATTAAAGGCATTGAAAGATTTTGAATTTGTGCTGTGTACAGCTTGTTGATTGTTTGCCTTTTAGTAAAACTGAGATGTGTTAAGGCTAAATACTCAAAATACACCAATTTGAGAATTGCAAAGGAAGTTTAAAGAAATTTCTATTATCACCCTTAAAGCATCCATGAGAAGGCATTTACAGCAATATAAAGTACAACCTGGCTGCTTCTGTTTGATATTTTGCCTGTAGAAGTAGATTACCTGAGAAGCCTTGAGAAAGAGATTGATGTAATACAGTGTTGGAATCTTGCTGGGATGCACTTCTGGAAGAGCAGACATTTTTGTAATTAAGTACATGTCCTACTGATAGTAAAATAATAGCCACCTTTGAACTTATCATTATTTATTATCTAGCAACTGCAAGCATAATATATTAAACTATGGATTGCTGAAGCCTGTTAGTATTATAGGTAAATTTGCATACACTGTAACTGGTGCTTTTTCCTATATCTAATTTTCAGGTACAAATAGCTTGAAACAGTTTCTTTCATTTTGGGTTGGCACATAGCTACACTTTTTATTTTCACTTGGACTTCTACAATACCATGTTTTATCTAGGGTTGTAATGTATCACGAATTCTCTTAATTAATCTTTCGGTAATATTAGTACCTTCAAAGTCAAAGGGGTCACAGTCAAAACATGTCTTCATGTAGACAAAGGACAGAGTACTAAGACTGATCCATTATCATCATCATCATCACGGCTGACATTTCTTGAGGCCCCATGTATATTCATCTAATCCTCACAGCAATCTTGGGAGGTTCTCGTAGCTTCGCAATTCCGGTTTAAAACCCTTGGGGTCAGATGTCTTTCAGAATTCAGAAGTTTTTGGAGTTTAGAAAGGTAATCAGGGAAAATGCCACATATTACAGAAAATCTCTGGTGGGATCAGGAAAGCACCTCAAAAGCAAGCCCATTAGTATTTTTTCAGGGAAGCATATGAATAGTTATACTATTTAAATAGAATAAATAAAAGTCATAAACACTTTCATATTAATTCAGGTCAGGTCTTGCCACTAGGTGACTTTGGGTATCATCTTACGAATACATTTTTGTTTTACTATTATTTTTTTCTGAGCTTTTTGGTAAATACCAAATAAATAAAGTTAATAACAGACACCAGATTTTCACTCTTGTTTTGGAAAAATAGAAGAACCATGGTGTCTATACAGTATCAGAGAACCCCTCCTTTTTATTATCCCCCATGAATTACACTGGGTGCTTAGGCTGTCATTATTCTTCTGCTTTCTGTAGATAGTCATTTTTCTCAAAGCCGTGTAAGAATCATATTTCACACAGAATGAATGGAATTTAACAAGATGAAATATCACAACTAAAAACAAAGTTCAAACTCCTCAGGGATTGAGGCATTGTGTCTTAGCTGACAAGCATTTAGTTAGCGAAGCAGTCAATGAGCTGACAATGTGAAGGGGCCACTAGCATGTGAACGTGATCTTCAGGTATAAAGCAGGAGTGTAACATTTAGAATGTGAGAGTTAGTCAAATCTCACTGTCTCCAGACCATACCTGGAGTCTTGTCTTCATTTCTGGACGGCATATTTTAAAGGGATGCAGGCAGTGTGAAATCTTTTCCAGGTAGATTGATCAGAAGGGTGAAAGGACCCAAAGCCATGTCATACAAGGTACAGATATAGTGATTGGGCAGGTTTAGTTGAGTCTCTTGCCAGCTTCTAGCAATATCTGACTATAGTACCTGCTCAAATGCATAATTTTAGGTTAAGACTGATGGACTGCCAGCTCTATGCCACCTCCTGAGCTATGAAAAGACATGGACCCTGCCTTTCACGGGCTCTAAGTCTAATAGAGGACACAAATGTATACAGCTATTTACAATACAATGTGATAAGTGGAACAGTAGACACAGTATAGAGAGGCAGCACAGAAATTATGATTTGCTCTTCCTGTGATGATGGGAGATGGGAAGCTAAAGCTTTCAAAGAGAAACTGAATTCTGAACTGGGTTTTGAAAAAGAAATTAAGTGAATGAAATGAGAAGATTGAGAAAGGACAGTATAGGCTTGTTCAAATATTTGAAAGGATATCACGGATAAAAAGGATTGAAATTATTCAGTCCCATCCAGGGACTCGGGACCAGTTGGGGTAGGGTACAGGGAGACAGATTTAGGCTCAGTCTTAGAAGGAGGCTTTAATAGAGCTGTCCAAAGGCTTCTTTGGAACATTCAGAGTTTCCAGTGTCTGGATGTGTTAAAGTACAGACAAGTCAGCTGTTTGGCAGCAATGGCGCAATAGTATGGAGGGGTGTGTGTGTGTCATGCAATGGTTAGAGAAACATAGTGAAGTACTTAAGGACATGGGTTCTAGGATCACACTTCTAGAACTGACACTTCTGCCTACTGGCTCTGTGATGTGAGCTAGAATTTTTATGAAGTTAACATAATAGTGCTCGGAACAGCAACTGTTACCTAATAAGTGCTCAAAAGGAACTAATAAATATTAGCCACTATTGTTGTCATTGGAAGGGTGGTTGTTTGACATATTCTTTGAAGTTCACCTTACCTTGACAGATTTTGGGTTTCTAATTGTGTAACTGTGTGATGATATTCCTGTGAATTAAGAGGATGGAAATGAGGAACTGAAGCAAAAATAAAATTGTGATAGTTAACAGTTCAGCAGTTGAGATAGGAATAAAACTCTGGTCTTTTGAACTAGGGTTTATTGCTCTACTAACTATCTTGATTTGTCCTTTTAGGGCCTTGGAATTCTTCTACCTACACATCTGGAGTATTTTTAGGAGAGGCTGGTACTGCACAACTCTTTGTAGCTCATGTTTTTCTTTGTCTTACAGATAAAGTGGCTTCATGAATAGGAATGCCTGCCAGATACCAGAATTGGAGGTGATGGATGAAGATCGGCATATTGAAGAAGTCTTGGATAAGTTTGTTAATTGTCACGAGCAAACATATGAAGAATTTCTGAGCACTTTCACTCATCTTTCAAAAGGTAAAATGGAGACGTAAACTTTCTATAGCAGCTGAGACAATGAATTTTATTATAGTTTTATGTCTTTGCTGTCTTTTTCAGAAAGACTATTGAATGAGCATTCATTCATTCTATCTCTTTGATCAGGTAATTCTCATCAGGGCGTTTGCAACTGATGCATGTAAATACTAACATTTTTATCCAATCAAGAGTTGTATTATGGAGTCAGAGCCATTGAATTTGAGAACTGAAGAGGACTTGAGAAGTCATTTAGTATAATCCCTTCGTTTTATTTTTGAAGAAACACAAGTGCAAAAAGTGGAGGTTTTTAAAAGCGTATTGAAAACATTGAAGAAATCTAGCATAGTGTAGGATGTTTTTTGTACACTGCACACTTTTGGATTCTGCCATAGCCACTTTCTGCCTTGGGGGGAGGTCATTGAGTAAAGAGGGGATAATAATAGTACCTTAAAGGTTGATGAAGGTTATTTGAGATAATCCATGTGAAACTGTTAGCATAATGGCTAGCACATACATGCTTAATGAAGGCTAGGTACTAGTATTATTGTTGTTGTTGTTGTTGTTGTGATGATGATGATACTATGTTTTCTGTAGAATGGAAACAACCTTTTAGACCAGAGTGATAACTAAAACCCTAAGGGCCAAACCCGTGCTGTGTGTTTCTCGTGATGTGTTTCGTTGCCTCATGCAGTATTGTTGTTTTATTGAGCCAATAGTTAAAAGTTGGAAATTTTACATAAAGATCTTGATTTGCTTTTTTTTTGCTGATTAAGTGAGAAGGTCGGTTACCTCTTATTTCCCTGATGGCAATATCAGCTGGAGTTCAGGAGCCCTTGCCATGTGACCTCCCTCGTTGGACACACTCTCTGGCTCTCACACACTCGAAAAACCTGTGTATACCCTGCCTGCTTCCTTCCCTTAAGTGGCTCCCGTAGGCATTGAGTTCTTGCTCTCAGCCTTGGTCCTTTCTGAGTCATGGGATCCACATTCGGGAGACTGTTGACTCAGCTCTTAAGCGGAGTCCAGTGTGCATCTGGTCATGACAATCTCAGGATACCTGACTTCATGATTTGAAGTCATAGTTCATGTGTCCTTAAGAAATGTAAAAGAAGGGTAGTTATAATGAAGAAAAGGAAAAGTGATTCCAACCTGATTCTTTTATTGTGCTAGGTAGTGGGAATATCATTATCTATTTTGTTTACACTTAAGGGAAATAGAGAATTTAGGAAATTCTTGTTAACTTGGGCTGTGAATGATCTATTTTGGCATGATACGTGGATCAAATTAATCTTGATGATGGACAAATCATCTTTCAATCTATGCACATGGATTTAGGAAGATGCTTGCTTTCTCTGAGCCTAATGATTTAGTTCCATGTTTTCCAGAGCCAGACATGGCAGTATGACTGGCTGGGGTAGGGTATGGAAACAAGGGTAAAACTGGCAGAATTAATGCATTTTGGTATGCCAGTGGCATTTTGATAATCCAAATTATTTCGGAAATTTATTCAGAAGGCTGACTTTATTTTTGTACTCTGAAAGACTAAGAACTTCTTGCAAGGACTTGGATATTTTAAGGAGGTTATGCTGTTTTTGTTTTTGGGATAAGGGGTCTATTCTTTTTTCAAATTTCTGTATGCTCATTCCATGCTGAGAGAAACTGTTTCAGATGTGGTGACTTCATTTTGAGTTCAGTTTTAGGCCCCAAACTGAGCTGAAATAAATGATGACACAAGTCATATAAACTGCATCTCCAAGCACACTAGTTTTTTCCCTTTCAAAATGTCCCTAGGCGCCAGCTCACATTGTAAACTAATGACCTGAAAAAATTCCTCTTACAGCAAAGATTTGTGAGTGGAAAAATATGTCTTAGGGCTTCCCTGGTGGCGCAGTGGTTGAGAATCTGCCTGCTAATGCAGGGGACACGGGTTCGAGTCCTGGTCTGGGAGGATCCCACATGCCGCGGAGCAACTGGGCCCGTGAGCCACAACTGCTGAGCCTGCGCGTCTGGAGCCTGTGCTCCGCAAGCAGAGAGGCCGCGATAGTGAGAGGCCCGTGCACGGCGATGAAGAGTGGCCCCCGCTTGCCGCAACTAGGGGAAGCCCTGGCACAGAAACGAAGACCCAACACAGCCAAAAAATAAATAAATCAATAAATAATAATTAAAAAAAAAAATATGTCTTAAATCAGTAAGTGTCCTTTTTTCCCCCAGAAACATTTAAATACCTTCTGCAAAACCGAACAGTACTTAGGGTCAGGCCTAAGAGTTGAATGATAGCCAGCTAAATTGATCAGTCAATGTGTTCTGTTTGTTAGTTCTGTTTGACGGAAGACATGAAAGCTGTTTCTTCAAAGTTTTCTCCTTCTTTCCAGCCCTTCATTTGTCTTAGTGTATTTGGTTGTTTTGCTGATATGTAGTGGAGTCTTTTCTGTGTTAAACTGGCTATCACCACATATACTTACGTACATTTCTTTAGTAAGTTTAGTATCTCAAGTACATTACCATTTCCACTGATTGACTGTTCTATTTATTTTTATAATAGTTATATGCCAGAATGTTTATGGGATTCATCTTCTTTCCAAGAGTGTTAAAGGGGTCAGTAATCCTATTAAAAATATTTCCCTGGAAAAAATTAAACTGTAACCTTATTGAAGAAATTCACATTACTGCTTCAGATGCTTGGAAAACAGTTGGAAACTGTTAATATTGTACCATAACTGTAACTGCAGTACATTTATGTTGACCATGTTTTGCAGTTTTTTTAAAAAGCAGCTCTGGTTTTAATAATCACAGCGCATAGTTGATGATAACTCCAGTGTCTCGTCAGAATGTTTAAAGAGACATATTACGTATTAGTTTTAAGCAGACATTTATAATTGAATTCTTAATTAGTGTCATCAGTGCAAGAAAGTAAGACCGAGTTTAAGATTTGTATTCGAAAATCAGCATGCAGATTTTGGTTTTGTTCATTATCAGTGAAGACGTTATATTTTTGACATTACTGTGGATAATGATAAGAGGCTGACTTTCCATCTTTGGTATTTCAGTTTCTTTGTGAATATAATTAATTTATACTAGACTATTTGTCTAAAGGAAAAAATGCTTCTTCCTCCTTATCTGTTGTGTTTCCATCTTTTTTTAGGTTACAAAAACACAGATATAAATAATTATACTTGATTTTCTGTTCATGCATTCATTCATTTATTCATTCAGTAATCCTCCGTGTGTCTTGTTATAATCTGAGTTTCTTGTTTTAGATGCTAAAGACTCAAAAACAATTAAGATATAGTTTGTGTTCTCAAGCACTCATAGTCTCACACACACACATACACACACATACACATACACACACACACACACACATACCATTATTGTTATGATTTTGTGCTTCAGGTTAAATGATTAATTTCCATTAAGGTTGCCAATTTTACCAACTTCAGCTTAAAATGCTTTGGAAATTGAAATGAATCTACTGTGATTTTATGATTAACTCTTAAATAGGACTTTGTATTTCATTCTCTCATTTCATTCTTAAAATACCTAGGATCCAGATTTACCAGTTTCTGTATTCCCACACCCTAGGATCCAGATTTACCAGTTTCTATATTACCACATAATAATAGCTTTTTACTCAACTGCCATATTTATCTACTTTAACCTATTTTCTTATGTCGAGATCAAAATCTTGTTTCTGATTTTGATGTGTAATTTTGTTTCTTGTTTTCTTTATGCCATTCTCATTTCACTTTCAATACTTCATGTTTTTAGCATTTTATTGTTCTTTCAACATATATTTGAAAAAATAAATCCTGTCATCTCAGTCTCCCTTTCTCCCTTCACACTTGTTAATATTTGAATTAAATTCCCCCTTAGGTAGAACATTGTGTGTCTGAATGTTCTGGACAAATGGCTATGCCTGTGGCTTTATAATCTGGTGGTGGTCTAGTCTTTGATTGTCCCAAACTCTTAGTTTCAAAACCTCTGAATAGGTTTCAGTTTTTCTTAGGTTTTAATAATCTTAATAATCATGAGAGAGTTTGACCTTCTCTTACTGATAAGCAGCTAACATTTGTTAAGTACTAGGTATTATGCTTAGCACTTTACCCAGGTCATCTCAATCTTTGTAATTACCTAGTGAATTTCTTTTTTACATTTTAATTTTTATTATTTTTATTATTCTCAACTTACAGATGAGGAAACCAAGGCTTAAGGTTAAGTAAATTGCTGTTATGGACTAAATTGTGTCCCTTCAAAATTTATCTGTTGCAGCCCTAACCAGTACGGCAACTGTATTTGGAGACAGAGCCTTTTAAGAGATAATTAAGATTAAATGAGGTCATAAAGGTGGGGCCCTAATTCGGTATGACTGGTGTCCTCATAAGAAGAGACACCAGGGGAGCCTGTCCACAGAGAGAACACCACAGGAGGACACAGCGAGAAGGCAGCATTTGCAAGCTAAGGTGAGGGGCCTCAGGAGAAACCAGACCTGCCTACACCTTGATCTCGGACTTCTAGCCTCCAGAAGCGTGGGAAAATAAATTTGTGTTGTTTCAGCCACCTAGCCTGTGGTATTTTGTTATGGCAGCCCTAACAGAACTGCCTAAGGTCGTGTAACTAGTTAGTGATGGCATTGGATTATGGGACTAGTCATTGTGGCTCCAGAGCCCGTACCCTGAACCATTTTGCTTTTCTGCCTTCCATACAGCATCGGGCAGTTCTCAAGGTCTGGGATTCCCGGGCATGTGGATAACGTGAGCCATAGGAATGGATGTGCTACCCCAAAACGCTTACACTCCGTACTTCTCCAGAGTGTAAGCTCCATGATGGCTGATTGCTTGGGGGTTTTGTTCACCATTATTATTCTAGTGTCTAAAGCAGTGTCTGGTAATGTAGAATAAATCAATGCTTAATAAATATTTGTTGAATAAATGAAACAAAAAGAAAATAAGAGAACGAGGGATGTCAGAAACACAGATAGGAGGGCCTCAGACCAACCCTAAAGAACATCCACAGTTAGTGGCTAGGCACAGGAAGAAAAGCCCGCGAAAGGATGCCCTGATGTCATGATGCCCCGAGTTTGGCTTTGATATACTAGCTAACTGGGAACCATAGTAGAATTTCAACACACACACACACACACTGCAAGTGATTTTGAAAAATAGAGGCAAAGAAGGAGAGAAGCAGCTAGAGTCAGGGAGACTGGCTTAGCTAGGAGGCTGAGCAGAAATGCATATACGGTTGCAGCAGACTCCACTAGGGCCGTGGAGGAGGAAATGGAAAGGAAAATAGGGCCGATGCAAGTGAGAGTGACAGTACTTGGTAACAGGTGACTGACAGAGGATTAGGGAAAAGAAACAAAGATGAGTCACAAGTGTTTTGCCTGGAGATCCTGAGGCCCACCGAGGCCAAGTGACTTGTTCAAAGTTCTCATTTCAGGAGCCTTTTATTTTTTCCCTTAATGAGTGTATGTTCTGTCAAGAGCTCAGGATCTTGGGCTGGGACTGGGTTTACACTTCTGGACTGATAAATTTTGAGTTGTCAGTTCAGCCAAAGGAATATCACCACTCACCCTTGACAACTTCTGAAAAACGTAATTAAAAATGAAACTGGTGACAGCACATAAAACAGCATGTTTCCGAAGTTGACATATCATTTTGGTCCCCAAAGCTATTTTGAATTAGAACGTTAGAAATGCATCTTTAAACTTCCAAAGAGGGACGAAGAGTCGTTTCCCCATCTGAAGAATGAATTTAAAATCTGCTGTAGAAAAATACCCCAGAGAAAAATAGAGAAAGCAGCTGGCCCTCTTACCAATTTCAGAGCAGAAAAGGAATTTCAGTAGAGCATAAAAACAGCTTTCTCTCATAAAGAAAACACAACAACAAAAAATAATCCTTGCTGTGAAGCCTTTTGCAGTTGTTTTCTGTCGAGTATTAGATAGAGACCGGCAGGCTTAGCATTGTTTTGACACCCTTGCACCTGGCAGATTGCCTGCCAGCGGAAGTTGGAAACGAACTGACCAGCTTTATGCTTCCAGGTGGCACTTAAGCCACATTTTCTGCGCTGTTGTTATCAGTCATTTAATTCCCTACTGAATATTGAGTGGTGTTTTTAGTTCACAGGCCATTTGCAGTGTCTTTCTGTTTCCTTTTTTACATTAGCCACATTAAGAAAAAAAGGCAACTCGGGAAGCACTTTTGCAAATGTGAGTTTAACAGTAAAGTGCACTATTGAAAATAGCACAGCAAGTAGCAGTAAACTTGCTTTAACTTAAGACATAGACCACTGGGATGTTAAATTCAAGAGAAATTTGTAGAAGGCATCATATGAGGACTTGGTAATAAAAGCAACTAGGCAATTAAAAAAAAAAAACCCCACCTGATTAACCTGGCGTCCCAGGGGAGAGACTAAGGAAGCAGTTATTGATTTTTTTTTTTTTTTTGGTATTGCTGAAAAGACTAAAAGGAGAAGAAAAAAAGCTCATGGTTTTATATTGATCATACATTTAGTAGCTATCTGTATGTGACTTATTTATCACAGCATAACATCAAATATCACATAGAACACTGAAGGAGAAAAAAGTATTGGATGAAGTGAACTACTTTATAGCAGAGTCCTATGGAAGAAGCATCATCAGCTGTTTAACCTGTTCTTTCTCTTTGGGGGACCATCTGCAAACTGTCATTAAACAATTTTCATTTGTTTCTCTATTTCTTTTGTCATCACTAAATCACTTCACTTAGGGAACAAATTGACAAATTATGAAACACAGAAAACTGCTGGTTCAGTTGCAGAAGGAAATTTCCCCCTCTCAAATTATGATGGATTTTGAGCTGATCAAGCCATTTTGTTTTAAAGATATTACCATAAATCTTCAGCTGCAGTTGTTACAATTCATATTCATTTTACACATGAATATTTGGTCCATAGATAGTCATTTGTTTTCTCTGCTGTAGTCTAGGTGTAATTGGATAAGGAAAGAAAATGTATTTAAGTATTTACAACATTTTGAATTACAATCATTACATTTATTTTCGACAGTGTTTTTAACACATTTTCTTGCAATAAATATCTTTTCTAGTGTGTTTTCTCAGTAAAACACACATAAGATATTATGTGAAGTTTTAAATTTGACTTATGTCCAAATAAATGAATCATTTTATTTCTCTCTTTATAACTTTTCAATACACACACATATACATATATATTATATAGTATATTTTATATGTACATATAAATTAGAGAGGTAAACTTTCTTAGGCAAATGGAATTTTGAACTTTTACAAAACACAAGCAAAGAATTACTGGTAGCCAAAGAAACTTTTAAGATGGTTACTATCAACCTTTAAGTAGCCAATTTAAACAATATTAAGTGCATGCGCATTTGTTTCATATGCATTTTTCTTTAATTTTTACTTATTGTTGTCAATATGTTGTTATACTTGATGGAAAAGAGTGAATTATTGGACTTGAAACTGAGGTGGTCATGAGACTGTGTCCTTTGACTCAGTGAATGGGTACATATTCACATCTGGATGGTTTTAGCAAAATGTTCTTTCAGCCATAGAACAATAATGTTTTCTTTGAAATGGTCAGCTAAACCCAAAGGGATACAAACAGGAAACTTTATTGTAACCAAACTCATATCTTCCTTATATGAAAATCCAACCACAGTCAGTCTAGTATGAGATTTTTTTTGTGTCTTTTTTTTTCTTCCTATTTGGATTCATTCCAGGTGGGATAGATTGAAGTGAACACTAGTTAGCTTACTCTGCAGCCCATTGCTCCCTTAGCACAGTGAGGAACCATTGTACCATTTTCATGTTCTTTCCGGACTTAGCCTGCCTTTGTATTAGTTTTTGTAGTGTGTGAATCCCTGATTAGAAAAAAGGGATTGTGAATCAAGTACCATGTTCTCTTTTTTTTCCACCTTCTCCAAATTAGGCTTTGTGTGACTTATAGCCAGTCATCTAATTTCTGGGTATTGGGCTTAGTCCCTAATTGTAGTATCAATCCAGTTCTTGCTAATGTTGAGGTCATTTCTGTATTGACTGTATTCCTGCTATAATTCAGGCATTGAGCTAGAATCTGGGAATACAAGATGAATGGGACAGAAGTATGTTGTTCTTATTTATTTCTGTGTTCTGGGTGTTCCAAATGCTCTAGATGTGTGAAGGCACAATAGCAATCTATATGTTTGTAGACTACGTACGGTTACAGGTTGATTGATTGGTAAGGCAATGCATAAAACAGTATCCAGAATATTGCCTTTGCTTTTTTTTTTTTTTTTTTTTTTAAAGAATTTATTTATTTATGACTGTGTTGAGTCTTCGTTTCTGTGCGAGGGCTTTCTCTAGTTGCGGCAAGTGGGGACCACTCTTCATCGCGGTGCGCGGGCCTCTCACCATCGCGGCCTCTCTTGTTGCGGAGCACAGGCTCCAGACACGCAGGCTCAGTAATTGTGGCTCACGGTCCCAGTTGCTCCGTGGCATGTGGGATCTTCCCAGACCAGGGCTCGAACCCGTGTCCCCTGCATTGGCAGGCAGATTCTCAACCACTGCGCCACCAGGGAAGCCCTGCCTTTGCTTTTCGAGTCTCAATTTTAGATTGAATAAACACTTAATACGAGTTAAGAAAAGAGCAATAAGAATGCTTAGAACAGCGGATTTAGAGACTTTTTCTTCTTTTTTTTACTTCAAGCTTTTTTTATATTCAAGGGATGTCTTGGAGCACTCTGAAAAAAACGAGGGAGTGTGAAAGACATGTATAATTTAAGTCTGTTCTTGCATTGCTCTCATATGCCAATGTACGAGTCCTATATTATTACAGATTTATATAGAAGAGGTTATTCTACCTCATAAAGTTTGAAAACTTCTAGGAAGCATTTATTTATAAAGGAGACAGAAAAAAATTACTCCAGCTTTCTCCAACCTATATGAATAAAAGAGGTTGTCTTGAGTAGATGCATCTTTGTGTAGGCAGGCAGAAGGGCATGATCTCAAGATGAAGGGAAATTTCTTAGGTTGGAGGAATTTAGTTTTATGAAGAATTTAGTATACTGCCCTTATATTTCTTATTTTGTTGTGGGCAGGACCAGTGTAATGGAAAGGATGCTATTCTAATGTAGGATGCAGAAGACCTGGTCCAGGCATTTATTAACTCTTTGAGACTGCAGTCCTGCCACTTAACTCTCTCTGAATCTATAAATCAGGGATAATTCTGTCTGCTTGGTGTCTCGTGGTTATGGAGAGAATCAGATGAAATATACATGAAGATACTTCATAAGTTTTGAAGACTTACTCAAGTGTTATGACTATGGGGACTATTTATTATTTAAAAGAGGAGCATCAAGGTTAAATATTAAAGAAATCTTGATTATACAATATAAAAAATGTAAAATACTGTCTACAGTATTTTATATTTTTATAAAATTTTATATATTTCAGTATAGTTTTCCACACCTCTTCATTGAAGTAGTTATAACCAATTATGTGTAGTATGTATTGTGTAGTATCTATGTATAGTGTGTATTGTATAGTGTAACACTATACAATGCAGGGAATAATCCTACACTGGCCTCTGGTGGATGGACTAAATAATATGTCTACACATAACCTTCAGGCAAAGGTATTTATGTGCTTTGACAAAGATGAGGTATCAGAAACTTCTTGAGTTGACTTTTTTTTTTTTTTTTTTTTAAATTTATGGCTGTGTTGGGTCTTCGTTTCTGTGCGAGAGGGCTTTCTCTAGTTGCGGCAAGCGGGGGCCACTCTTCATCGCGGTGCGCGGGCCTCTCACTATCGCGGCCTCTCTTGTTGCGGAGCACAGGCTCCAGACGCGCAGGCTCAGTAATTGTGGCTCACGGGCCCAGTTGCTCTGCGGCATGTGGGATCTTCCCAGACCAGGGCTCGAACCCGTGTCCCCTGCACCGGCAGGCAGATTCTCAACCACTGCGCCACCACGGAAGCCCCCAGAAACTTCTTTTTAGTTCTAAATTTTTAGATTCTGCTCCACAGAATCTTTACTTGGGACTCTTACCTTGAGTATATGCAAAGATCACCTGGGAGATGCTTATTAAAATGCAGCTTCCTGGGGATCAATCCCCCAATTCCGAATTACTAGTTCTAGTGTGCAGCCCAGGAAGCTTGACTTTCAGACCAGCTTTGAGAAACACCCTAAATGAGATTAAGGAGGGGCATGGGAAGATGGATGAATTCATCAAAATTCTGTGCTTTTGTATATATAGTATTTCTCTAGGAATAAGTTCCGTAGCTTTCATGAAATTGTCCACACTCTTCACCCAAAGTGTAAGAGCAATTATTTTACTTTAAATATAACTTTAGTTTAATGTCATCATTTTATATTATTTAAAAGATACCTTGACAGTGAAAAAGCATGACATGTTACAGGAATGATTTTTTAATTGAAATATAGTTGATTTACAATGTTGTGTTAATTTCTGCTATACAGCAAAGTGACTCAGTTATACACATATATACGTTCTTTTTATATTCTTTTCCATTATGGTTTATCCCAGGATATTGAGCATAGTTCCCTGTGCTCTACAGTAGGACCTTGTTGTTTATCCATTCTAAATGTAATCATTTGTATCTACTAACTCCAAACTCCCAGTCCATCCCTCTCCCACCCCACTCCCCCTTGGCAACCACAAGTCTGTTCTCTATGTCTGTGAGTCTGTTTCTGTTTCATAGATAGGTTCCTTTGTGCCATATTTTAGATTCCACATGTAAGTGATATCATATGGTATTTGTCTTTCTCTTTCTGACTTACTTCGCTTAGTATGATAATCTCTAGTTCCAAAAAATATGGAACACTTCACCCATTTGTGCGACATGTTTGCGCAGGGGCCGTGCTAATCTTCTCTGTATTGTTCCAATTTTAGTATCTGTGTTACCAAAGCAGAGCACTACAGGAATGGTTTTACTTTGATCTTGCTAATCTCTGATACAGAGGCTAGGATATAATAGGTTACAGAATTTTAGGGTGGGCTTTGGTTCAGCATATATTCTGTCCCAAGTCTGAAGGATTATAGTGCATGTGTCTGCAGGCCAAAGTTACCCAATCACAGGGAAATCTGTCTACTTCTACTGTTGCCAGAAGAGTATCTGAGTATTTTCCCATTAGCAAGTGCACAGGCAAGAGACTTGGGAGACCACATGGGCTATGAAGGCATCTTGTTGCATGTACTTTTAGGAAATGCCCCTCCAATAATTTTGTGCTTTTGGTAACTTTTCTGCTCTGTATTTCATACATGAGGGTACTTTGTAAGTTTAAAAAATTTACTCAAGTGTAAAATTTTATGATTGGGGTAACTGTGATTTAAAAGAGGGACCTCAAAGTTAAATATTAAATGAAACATGAATCCAAAATATTAAAAAATGTAAATGTAAAATATCATATATGTATATGTATATTTTTCTTTGGTATTTCTAGGAAAGACTGCTTAAGGAGGAAGGAAATGCATATATGTGTTCTCCCTGGATGGAGGGTTTGAAGAAAATGCTTTTCACCTCTACAAATGAATGTTTATTTTTTTGTTCATGGTAGGAAAATTAGAAAATACAGAGAGGCACCAAAACACATGCATATACACATATACAACAAAACAAAAAACATACTCTTTCTGCAGCAGTAAAATTTTTAACTACTCTGGTCATTCAGAATGAAGATTACATTTCTCATTCTCCCTTGCAGTTGGGTATAGCCATTTGACTAAGTATGTGCCAGTAAGAAGTGAGGGGAACTGATATGTGTAACTTCTATCCTCATTCATACAGCTAATGCTCATTGAACACCTAGTATGTGCGAAGTGCTGTTCACATAAGTGAACAAAAGAGACAAAGATCATTATCTTCAGGGAATTTGCACCCTGTAAGGGGGAGATAGACAACAAACAGTAAACACAACAAATAAGAAAAATATCTGTGTTAGAAAACAGTAATTTCTCTGGGAAAGAAAAAGAATACAGAGCAGAGTATGGAGGATCATAAGTGCTGGTAGCAGGGGTGTAAGGTGGCAATTTTATGTAGGGTGATTTGGTTAGGCCTCCGTGGGAAGGTAAAATCTGAATGAGGATTGGGAGGAAGAGAGGGAGTTAAGCCTGCAGAGACTTGAGGGAAAAGCATTTGAGGCCAAGGGAACAACTAGTACAGAGACCTAGTGACAGCAGTGCCTGGGCTGGTTGAGGAATAACGAGGAGGCCAGAGTGACCAGAGTGGCCTGAGCAGGGGTGAGAGGAGGAGAAGCTGAGGTCAGGGGGTGTGGAGGTGGGGGTGGATGAGGCATGGATAGCCTTGTAGGTCCTTGTAATGACTTTGGCTGTATTAGTAGTAGTATTAATTTTTGGTAGCTACATTTTTGTACCCTTCTTATTTATGGCCTTTGGATAAATTTTTACACATGGAAATGCTGGTTCAAAGATATGAAAAAATGTAAGGCCTTGATTAAGTAAAAATTTTCAGGGGAATAGATCAGACATTATTGGTTTTGTAGTGAAATCTTTGCCCACATATTTAATTATTTTTTTGGATAAATTCTTAGACATGGAAATGCTGGCTGAAAGATATGCAGAATGTTATGCCTTTGAGTGAGTAAAAGTTTTAAGGGGATAGATTCTGTTTCTCATAGGCAGAAGTCATGTCCTTTAACTTTCCCAATTCCTAGTCTTCCAGCCTAGCATGGTGCTAAGCACACAGTGAGCTCGCTGGGTGAAGTGTAGTGTGTCAGTCTACCTTCCAGTCTTAATCATTACATGTCCTTGGGAATGGGGAAACAACATTTTCCCTTTCAGGAATTGTGAGTAAGTTTCTGATGGAGAGGTCCCTATTCTCTTTAGGCTTACATTTTAGTGGGAAGAGATAGAGCACGGACAGTTAAGAAAGGTAATTGCAGATGATTTCAGATACATTTGAAGAAGAAAACAGGATCATGTTTCTAAGGCTGTGACCATATGAGACAATAAGATGATCAGAGTTGTAGCTTCAATTACTATATGCATTTTTCCCCTTGTTGGGGTGTGAAGGGAAGCTGGGACTCTGTGGTTGGCCTTTGTGTTGATTTCAGCATGTCGTAGCACCGCATGGAATTGGATTAGTGATGGTGGTCTTTGGATCAAACTCAGTATTAGAATCAAGGGGGCACCAAGTGTGGAAACAATCCAAATGTCCATTAGCTGGTGAATGGAGAAACAAAATGTGGTCTATCCAGATAACGGAATAGTTTTTGACAATAAAAAGGAGTGAAATACTGATATATGCTACAACATGGATGACCCTCAAAGACGTCATTCTAAGTAGAGAAGTCAGGTACAAAAGACCATGTATCACATGACTGTATTTATATGGAATGTCTAGGAAAGGCATATCTTTAGCTGTAAAAGGTAGATTAGTGGCTGCCTGTGTTTGGCAATAGGAATGGGGAGTGGCTACAGATGAGTACCTGGGACTTTTTGGGGTGATGGAAATGATCTAAAAATGTAATTGTGGTGACGGTTGGACAACTCCATGTATTAAAAATTATTGAATTGTACACTTAAGTGAATTCTATAAATATACCTCACTAAAGCTATGGAGGGGTGGAGCTACTGTTCATGGATACCTAGATCCTTACCTGAGTTCTTCACTGGATGAGCGTATGGCCTCGTGACTCTGCATTTGGCTGAAGAACTAGGAGGATCCTGCTTGTCATAAATACTTCCTATTAAGAAAATAAGCCATTTGTGCATAGACTTGAAATTTTTAAGTAGGTAAGGACAGTGATACAAAAAGAAACAAGATCCTACTTTGTGTAGAGAGTGTCACCAACAGGTGTCACCCTGTTAGGCATTCTGGGAGCTCAGGGAAGCTGTGCTCAAATACGCTGCATCTGCTCCCACGCTGGACCAGCTCCCTTCTGCGGCCTTGACTAAAGCAGTTGGGAAGGTGAGTTTATCTTATGGGATGATATGTGTGGCCTCTTTGCACCAACATGTAATCCATTTGACAGGTTGCAAGCATGCTGTAATATCTACTGCCACCATCACAGAGATTGTTTAGTTGTTGTTGTTGTTTTTAAGTTATCTGGGGCATGCCAAATTAAACTAAAAGAATAATACAGATTGCCATGGGAAGATAAGGTGAACATTCTGAGATATCTAGAGGGAGGAAACATAACCGCTTGGAGACAGTGTCTTCATATCTGTTCTAGAAACACAAAAAGAACCTACTTTGTGAGCTCTTTTCTCCTTTCTTAAATCCATCGCTGAGGCTCCCTTTACTTCTCACCTGGATTGCCACAGTAGCGCCATACTTTCTGGTATGAAAGTATCTGAACCACTCTGCCGCATTCCATCCATTTCATCTTAGAGCACAGCTCTAGTTATGTCTCCCAAGGGCCTTGGTATACTACAGAGTTTTTGTCAAGCCTGCAAATAGCAGCCCTTCCGTGCATCGCAGAATATGTACTCCTGCCTTCCTGGAATACATGGTGGTTCTTCCTCAGGCCCCACGTGTTCCCACCTTGGGGGCTTTGTTTGTGCAGTTTTCCCTTTGTAGGATACCTCCTCACAGGGCGCACCTGCTGAAATCATAGCCGTCTTTCAAAGCCCAGCTCAGACTCCCCATTCCTATATGAAGCCTTCTGTGATTCTCCCAAACCAATTGTGATTTCACCCTTCTCTAACTTTGTGCTCCCTTATATCCTCTGCCTTAGTTGTGTTCTATTTGGATGGTTTGCATACCTGGCTTAACTTCTTAGTTTGTAAGCTCCATAAGGGCAGGGACTGGGTCTTACCCATCTTGGGTCACTTTGCACATAGTTGATGCCCACGATACAACCTGTGGGTTGAATAAGTTGCATAACTCAACTACCACTCAGCTTTTCTCCCTGAAAATAAACTTACAGCAACTTTACACTTTCCTCACTTTTTTTTCTCTCTGTAAGTGCCTAACACTGGACATTTCAAAAATGTCAACTTACTGCTATTGTGTCCCTCACCTTGGACTTTTGACGCACTTTTTTTTTTTTTTTTTCTGAGCTAGGGTTGTGCATTTGTGTCTTGGCAGCTGGAGAGCTATGTCTATGAATAATGAGTCAATTATCATCCAGCCTCGGGGAAAGTACAGTTATTCCTGACTGGCCAGGCTAAGGTAATCCTCTCCTCCCTGTGCCCTTTCCAGTGAAGAACATGAAACAGTTGGAATTCAGACCACTGCAAAGGGAATTTAGACATTTGTCTGCTGAATTTAGCTTCTTTGGACTTATTCTGATTTATGATTGATTGGTTTTTAAATTGCTTATTTAATCCTAATGACTATTGCTCCAGGGGAGGCCATATACCAAGGAGAATGTGATCAAGAAGCAGTGGAGTGAAGTAGTTTGGCTGGGCAAATGAAGAGTGAATATTGTCCACAGCAACATTGCTTTAGGCTAGGAGTATATGAAAATCTCCCCCCTGACTTTCAGAGTACCCAGTCTTGTTATAAGCATGATTGCTTATGCCCTATGCTCTCGGCAGGAGGCTTTTTGCAACTACCCAGTGTTGCACACAATTTCCCCCCCGTGATTTTTTCTTTCCTCCTTAGCAACATATTCAGTATCTCTTCACAACTGAGAACATGCTCCTGATTTGTATTTCTGTTGACCATGGTGCAGAAGAACAGACACTCAGGTGTTGCTGGGAGAATTAGGTCATGAATTCTGATGTTGGTTGTGTTGATCTGTGAGAACTTTCCTGTAAGTGTAAACTTTCTTCTCAGCTCATGGACACTAGTCTGGCCTTTGAATGGATGAATTTGAATTTTTAAAAAGTTTCTTTCAAAACCGAGTTCTCTGAAACTGACTGCTTTCATCTGGAAGATGTACAGTCAATTTACGATTGGTATTTAATTTATCAAGGCGTCCATAGTTTCAACCTTTTGCAGGAGTGTAACCTTTTCCTTTAGCCTGAAATTAGACATTGTAGGTGTAGTTGGTGACCTTGTAAGGGAAATCTGTTGGAAGCTTGTCTGTTTGGTATCAAAAGAACATTGAAAATTCCATTGCTTCAGAATAATGAAACCTTTAGCAAAAAACCTTTGTTTCATGTGTATTGAAGTTTTGACTCAGAAATGCCCAAAGAAACACTCTTTCAGGTCTCGGTAACCGACTTGTTCTCTGAAATATTGCTGTTAGATTTCCAAAGTGTATTATGTCTGGCACTTATTTCAAAGCAAGGAACATTAGGGATAAGATGAAAAGGTAGAAAAGGAGTCTGATGAAAAGCAGAAACAGAAGAAGATGAAACGCACACTTGGGTGGCATGTTTGGATGGCCACCAGGATAACTCTGGGAAGCAGCATCTGGCACTCTAATCAGGCTTTAGGCCACTTCGGATTCTGGGCTGTGCCAACATCTGCCATTTTGTCATTATCATATTGAAAAAGGACTTTTTTCCTATCTTCTTCTGCCAAGAGATTTTGTTTGTGCTGTTTTTTAAAAAAATGATAAAAGCATTTGTAAGAAGCCCTTCGGGGTCTTTGGAGTGAACTAGTACTTACTCTTGTGAAACTGCTTTCAAGGTTTAGGAAGGAGTCTTAAACTGTAGGTTCAGTCAGAGAGAGAACAAGTTCTTTTCTGAATCTTTCCATATTTTAAAAATGAAAGCTTTATGTTTATGAAAGGATGAAGTTTTGAAAGAGTAAACAAGAAATTGTGTTAGATCTGAGACCTCAACCATCGTTCCACATCAGCATCGGAAGCTGGGACTTCATTATATTTTGCTCTTTATTTTGAAGGAGTTTCATCTGGTTATTTGTCAAATAACCTGGTGTTTTATTGGAAATGGCAGAGGAGTACACTGAGTGATTATAAGAACAAACAGAACTTGTCCTCACGGAACATCTGTTCTTCCCAGACATCACTGTGGTTTTCAAGTACGTAAATCAATAGATTATTACAGTAGTGTTGTGCTGAGTACACGGTATTTTCTCAGGAAATACTAGGTTTAGGTTGTGCTAGACTTAAAGGATAAGCAAGGAGAACTGAAACTATTCCGCCTCTTATTAGAACAGGGCACTGAGGAATGGCAGGGAGCCACTGGAAGTCTGCTTGCCTCTAACTTTGATGAAGTTTGAAGAACCCTTTCATTCCTCCTCACTCCTGTTTCCAAGCATCTCCATGCCTATCTTGCTCCACGCTGCTGCCACTGCTTGTCTCCGCCCTAGGACTGATGATTTTACAGCCATAACTGGGGCTGTAAAAGAGGAAGAAGTCAGGGAGGGTAAGTCCTAAGACCATTTTGTCCTCACTTCTGTGGCCTGACATCGTGCTGGTTACTCCAGCAGTGTTCCTATAACCCTCCCATCACCTTCCTTACTCAGCCCTTCAGCCCCTCCACCCCCAGCAGCCAAGGCGAGTGCTTCATATCAGAGTTTGCAGGGATTTGTTGGGGGCACAAGGCAGGGGTCACCCGTCCCAGTAGTAGCTAATTAGGAGTCATGGGTGCTGGTGCAGGAGGCAGTAGAGAGAGCTGGCCTGAGCTGGTGGTGTTTGCTAATAAATCCCTTTGAAAGAAAAAGTGGTGCATTAAATATTTGTGTTTTCCCTCTCTGGCTTATTGAACTAATGCTGTATTATAGGCTAGGCTACCTTATCTCTGCTCCCCAACAGTATTTCTGTGTTAATGTCCTATAGATATCCCTACAAGTCTTTTTTTTTTTTTTTTTAATAAATTTATTTGTTTATTTATTTGGCTGCGTTGGGTCTTCGTTGCTGCCCGCGGGCCTTCTCTAGTTGCGGCGCGCGGGCTTTCTCTAGTTGCGGTGAGCGGGCTTCTCACTGCGGTGGCTTCTCTTGTCGCGGAGCACAGGCTCTAGGCGCGTGAGCTTCAGTAGTTGTGGCTCGCGGGCTCTAGGGCGCAGGCTCAGTAGTTGTGGCGCATGGGCTTAGTTGCTCTGTGGCATGTGGGATCTTCGCGGAACACGGCCTGAACCCGTGCCTCCTGCTTTGGCAGGTGGATTCTTAGCCACTGTGCCACCAGAGAAGTCCCCCTACAAGTCTTAATTCTACCAGTGATGAGGTATTCAGAAGCAAACAGAGGATTCTGGCTGCCTTGCACCAGGCCGAGATCATTAGAACAACAAGAATCTTTACTGATTTTGAAGCCATGCAACCAGTGGCTCAAGAGAAACAAACATGCCACTTCGGTGGGTTAGGCTGTTTTGTAACCCCTTCAGTTAGATACCTGCCCAGGTTGCTCACAAATAAAACAAACCCACGTCTCCAGAATCTTTCCATGGTGGAGTATTGTAAGGGGATGGAACAGGGTGCCCTAATCTGACAGTAGCTTGATTTCTGCCACTTGGCCTCTTTTGAATCCCTTAGTCACTCTTCTAGTGATCCTTGAAGTAGATTCCTGTGTTTTGCTATTGTCATTTGCAGCAAGGGAATTCTAGTTTTAGTATGTGCCGTGCACCCTGGGTTCTTCCTGTACAGTTGTAAACTTTTCTTCTTTGTCTCCTTTCTGGGATTTTAAATTTTCTTTTTTTTTCTGCTTTATTCTTCTATAAGAACCCTCTCCCTTCATTTACTGTACTATTCTAAGTTGCACAGCAGTGAGTGCTGGATTAGGAAGGCCTGGGTTCACATCCCCACTCTGCTACTTACCAGCTGTGTAACTTTGAACAAATTATTTAATCTCTCTGTAGGCCTTGGTTTCTTCACCTGTAAAATGGGGATACTAACAGTACCTACCTCTAGGGTTGTTGTGAAGCTTAAGTGAGATTTATGAGATGCATAATAAAAGACAGTCTGACCCTCAAGTAAGTGTTAACTCTTATTTATTTTAATATTGCTGCTAATTTTAAAAATAATTTTATGGCTTAAACCACTGCCCCAGTGTAATCGACTACCACCTCTTTACCTCTCGCTGTAATCTCCCTCCCACATTTTAGCCTACATTTGCAGTTGCCTCTGGGACATTTCCCTCACAGTTTCCACTGGCACCTCAAATGCAGCATGGACAAAGGTTAATTCATTCTCTCTCATCTGAATTTGTCCCCCACATTTCTGTTAATGGCATCATGTTATCAGAATTTTCTCTTAATTTAGGATGAATCTTAGACTCTTTCCTTATCCTAAGGACATAATCATGAATGTGCAAAGATTTAGCACAAATGTATTCATTGTTTATAGTTTTAAATAGTTGAGAATAGGAATTGGTTAAATAAACTATGTTAAATATATACAGTGGAATTCTCTATAATCATTAAAATTATGCAGAATATGCAGTAGTATGAAAAAATATTGCTCTCAAGTTGACTTATAATATGGTATGTACAGTACAATTCCATTTGACTTTTAGAAGTTTATGGGTGAATAGATAAAAGATGAGAAAAATAGCCACTGAAAAAATTTTGTTGCAGCTTTTCTGTCTTGTAGGATTATGAGTGATATTCTAATTTTAATCTTTTTCTTTTACAAATTTTCTAAAATCATCCATACATTGCCTCCATATTTTTAAAAAAACCCTCAAATTTAGAAAAAAAATGAGATCGGTAATGTCCAAGAGTTTTGCAAATACTTTATTGACCTTTTAACAATGGCTGAGAACAGTGCTGGATACAAACTTATAAATGTTTGTTGAATAGTGAATGAAATAGTGTTATCTTCCTATGCATTTTTAGAAATAACTTTATAGGTTAAGAGTGTTTAATGCTTCAAGCATTCAGTTTGTAGATTTTTTTGGAAAGTATTTTTTTTGTTTTGGAAGAAAGATTCTCAATAAACACAAAATAAACTAGACTGGATGTGGTGGGTGTTTTCTAATATTATGTAATTTATCATTTCAGATAATGTGACCAAAAGAGGAGCCTTTGGAACCAATTCTTCAGAAAACAATTTTACTTCAGTAAAATTTACTCAGAGAAATGAACCAAATGATCACCATCTTAGCAATAAAGCCATCTTTCTTCGTACTTCGTCACAGTGTTCAGAAGAGGAACAGGTAATACCATAGCACATTTACAGGAACAGAGAAAAAAAAATCATCATGAATTAAAAAAAAAGAAAGAGACCATAATAAGAAACATCAGACAGCTATTGGATCAGTAACTCAGACTCCTAATTTTAGAAGGAGTGCCTTTGGGATACTTTACTGAAAATCATCATTAGATTTCATGATTTCAACAGCCAACTTTTATGATAGTAACTTAATTATCCCCAATTTTTGTTAAAAACCTCTTAAGGATCTGCCATCTACAGGTTTTTCTTGGAATTATGTCTATATTTTAGCTTGTCCTCTGGGACAAAAGAGTTCTTTTTTATAATTCTCTATGTAAATGAGAGTTTCTTTTACCTGTCCTGGATTCATGTCCTTCAGACTTAAAGTAGAATATGTTATCTTGGTTCTTCCAAGATTTGGTCAATAAATAAATGTTAGATGCTCTATTCCTAATCTTCAAGACTTCATAGACTATATTCACATTCTCTTTAGCTATGGTTTGTAACTATCAAGGAATCCTAGTGGAAGCTGTTCTATTTTTTAAGCCATTTGAGTTTCTACTTTCTATCTCATCGTGTATCCCCCGTGATATCGTGGACAGAATTGTATATGAGATTGTGGTTTTATACAAGGGAGAAAAATCTCCATATTAGAAGTGTGTTTATATACAGCAAAGGGCTATAATTCTTTAATTCTATAACTTCTTTCCAGTGAGGTGACTATGGGACAAGAACTTTTCTTTCTAGAGGATTCACTGTCTACTGGCAATCATTGGCAATGGGAATTACATTTTCTATTGAGTCTTTAACCAGTGTGTGAGAGGCAAAGAATTGTTCCACGGTATTTTTTCCTAGTAACTTGAAAATGTTGTATTAGCATTCTCTGATTTGTCCTTCAGAGGTTCATTGGGATGGGATGGGAGCTGGGGTAATGAGATGCGGAGTGTTCATATTTTACACATGAAAAAATTGAGGTTAAATAATTTACCCTAGGTTACACTGTAGATGAGTCTAGAAGACAGAAGTAGAAGTCAGACCTCCTGGAACCTATTCCCTGACGGCTGCTATGACTTAGTGAATCTGCTGTCACTAAGGTGTCATGGTTTGTCACGCATAGCTAATTAACAGAAAACGGAAAGGGAATTTTAGTGCCTGAAGGGCTACAAGATCAGCTCCTTTATTTTCAGTTGTTTCATGTTCCCATCAATACGTCCTCAGTGTTTTTTGTTTATTTTCCCAGATAGTGATGGATGAAGGCCAAAAAGTTGGCAGTTCCTTTCAAGGTGATCTGAATCGGGCAGGAAAGGTGAAGGTAAGGCATGATTCGATTTTATTCCATGGCCAAAACCCAGAAAGAGCATAAAAACGATAAAAACCTCACAGGACTCATTTGCTGTCTGTCATACAAATTTGGAGAATTCAGCAGATTTTGTCTATATGCTTTAAAAAAAAAAGTGGTGTTTGATTATCTTAAACTGTCCTTGGTTGGCTGGGTTCTGGATCTTTTTTCCTCAAAGCTTCACAAATGGAAGGGGTGCTTCAATAGAGAAACATGACTCTCATCCCCTTGAACATATACCATTAATTAAGAGAAATGACAATATAACAGATTCTCAAGTTTTAGTACTGAAACCATCATATGGAAGATAAATTTTTGCATCACTTGGAAGTCAAAAAATAACTGTAGTTATGTACTTCCAAGTAATGGAAGCTACAAGCCATGGTCTGGCAGGTAGAGAGTGGGGAAGAAAGACCCAGGCTGTGTTTTGAATTCCAATGATGAGATCTAAATTTATAATTTTATGGTATTTTGTTATGTACATGTTTTAGGTCATAAGCATAAAAGGCATTTTGACATCATGCCTTTACCAGATCTGCCTTGGTGCCAGTGGTGAAATCATTTGTTTATTCACATTCTTTGATATTCACCTGAGATGAATTGGTTCATGTCTGAAGTGTTACCATTTTGTTAATCTAAAATGTCTCATTGTCACCTTGCAGTGGAAAGCAACATTGAAATGCTGCTACTGTCTGTAAAGGTCATTTGCTCTGCTTTTTACCTTTGAAGTAATTTTCAGTTTTATTTGCTCGAAAGAGAGAACACTTGATTTTTTGCCCTGTTCACCTCTCTTGTGATTACCTGGGGCAGGATGATTTTGTCTTGAATGAACCTTCTCCCCTGCTTTCTTTAGTTTCTACTCTCTTTCTGGAGTTTAAAGCACACTGTTATGAGAATAGCCAGACCCACCACCATCATTTGCTTGAGGAGCAAAAGCAATAAAACAACACCAAAAAACAGAAA